>NC_056573.1:14747502-16002502 GCF_018340385.1 Cyprinus carpio | reverse complement strand
AACCTGAGGTTTTCAAAGTCTTAGATTAGGTGTCAATAAATAAATAAATCTTACATTATTTCTTTATTATAATTTTTATTATTATTCTATTTTTATTCCCATTTTGTTTATATGCTACATGCCTCACACTTTAAAAACCACTATTTTAACCCACTGTTGCAAGCCATACTCTCTCACTGATCGCCTGTCCTTGACAAGAGCTCAGCAGTTATAATGGCAGGCAAAATAACAGGAGAGATCACAGTACGGGTCACGTGAACACTGGCAGGAATGTCAGCCAATGGCCTGACCTTGTCTGCTCCACACAAAAACTGCTCTGGCCACATTATGCAAATCAATCTCTGCCCAGATACACCAGCACAAGGAATAATCATGATTAATTATTCTTCTTGTTCATCATTCTGCATCATCTTATTATATTATTTTTTTCTTCTTTTGTGTGTGTGTGTGTGTGTGTGTGTGTGTGTGTGTGTGTGTGTGTGTGTGTGTGAGAAACAGTCGATGAGGGGGTATTTGAAAGGCATGCCTGATAAGGTGATGTTCCCAGATTCATTTGCACTTGGGCATAAGGATTAAGAGGACGGAAGCTGAAGATAGAAGACAATTGAACCCTATTTAAAGCTTTTCCTTCTCTCCCCCTTACCCTCTCCCTCTCTTTTAATTTGTACATGTGTCATGTACTACTTCCCACCCCTCTCTCCCTATTCAAGAAGCTTGAGTCATTAGCGGCTCAGGTGGTCGGCTCAAGGTTAAAGACAAAGTCAGTGAGAAAAGATAAAGGCTACGGCTATAAGACAATAATGGAAAAGTCAAATTAAAATCACTGCTAAGTTGGTTCTGGGGCGAAAAATAGAGATGATGGCTCCATTAATGAGGGGAATATGGCTGCCGCTTTCCACAAATCTTTCTCTGATCTGCCGTTTTGAAATTCATGCATCACTGGTGGAAAACCGGTGCATGAAGGCCTGAGTTAGAGAGGAAATGTGGTGGGGCAAAAGAGAAGGTCAGGTTTTGAGCGCAAGGAAATCTGATGTGTGTGGATTTGCACTTATCCGGTCTCAGGTATAGCTGACAGGGCAATGGCTGCCCATCAGACTGGTTTGAGAGCGCTGACAATAATCGCTTGACACCGCCCTGCTCCTACTCATCATAATCACTTAAGAGAACTTATATTCAACATTTCAATCCTTGAATTTGAAGACACAAAAGCTAAAAGATATGTGTTAATAAAGGTGGATTAGATCAGAAGGAGGGAGGAGACAGACCACTCATATAAATATATGGAAGAAATTGTAATGCTCAATACAGTGACTATAGCGACAATAAAAAAAAATTTAAAGAGTCAGAAATCACTGTTTTAAATTTCAAAAACTGGGTCCAGGTGCCAAATGTTGAGAGAAAAATGTTCAATAAAAAATAAAATCCAATACATAAATAAATAATTAAATAAATACAATACTGTTAAAAATGGGTCAGTGCTTATTTTAAAGAAATTAATGCTTTTATTCAGCAAGGATACATTAAACTGATCAAAAGTGACAGTAAAGATATTTATAAATGTTTCAAATATTTCTATTTCTATTTTACTTCATTTCAAAGAAAAATATATAATGGTTTCCACAAAACTATTAAGCTACAGTACACAACTGTTTTCCACATTGATAATAATAATAAATGTTTCTTAAGCACCATATCAGGATATTATAACGATTTCTTTCTAAAGGATCATGTGACACTGAACACTGAAAAAATGGCTGCTGAAAATTCAGCTTTGTCAACATCAGAGTAAACCAAGATGGCCATCAACTGAACTAACTTGCTTTCAGGGGACTTTGTATAGAAGGGAGAATCTATAAACCCAACAATCCACTCGCACCTTCCAACTTCAACCAGCTCCAATTTCTGATGTCAAACCACAACAGGTCATAAGTCAGAACTTCCATGCAAAATGGATGTCATGGGACACTCAAGTGACAGTGGGCTAGTTAATTTAAGACCGAGAATGGCAGCCAGAAGAGCTTCTACTGTTTGGAGCCTTGTTCACTGAGGCCATCGCTCTGAATCTGGCGACCAATCCAAATGACCTCACTGCTGAAGTGGCACACCAGAGTAGGGCACAGGGTTGCAGAAGTGTGACATGTAGGAGGTTAATACATGCTTGTACTTCATACTGAGAGGGTGAGCCTATTTAGGGTAGTTTCACAAGAGTGCACTAGCCAGAGCTACTTCAGTGTTAAGAAGTGGCCAGCAAAAGTAGGGCCGCACTGTTCATTAACGTGCCTGCCGCAGTGAAGCACCTGCCACAGTCATTTGATGGAGCGCTTCTGCATGGCCCCCTCAGCTTCCCCAGCCTCCATGACTCGATTACACTTTGGATAACTTCACTGGCCTTGGAATAATTTATTTCTGCTAATTCCGCCTCTTTCGGTTCCCACCCTGCTGGGTACGAGAACCCCATGCTGTCACTGTGTCACTGCTTTCCCTGCAAAAATGTAAAGAAAACGCCCAGGCAGAGAAATTAAATGTCACCATAAATAATCCCTCCTACTATACAGGCCCTGCGGGATCAGGCACTGGCTCTTCTCCATGTTCCCGGGCAGCGGACGACAGAGCTAAGTGATCTTTGGCTCTCTTGCTGCACCTCTCTAAGATTTTCACGCTATGCTTTTTTCCAAATTAACCAATCACAAGCGAGATCAGCAAAAAACAACCCAATATGTTTTATCACTCCATTATTTTCACATGCTTGTTGTACTATGATGTAATAATCATGCTCTATGTAAATGACAGTGATATGAATGTTCTCACCACCGGCACATAATGATGATCGCGTGTGTCATAGAGCCTCCCCCGAGACCAACCTACATCCTTTTTATGGTAGTCATTCTCATAAAATGAAGAGCCATTCCTATGCATGGTGAGGAAATAAATTAAGCTTGTTCTTATCTTGGAGGAAATAAAGCCAGCAGGTTGCATAGGTTTATATATTTGTTCTTCACAAGCAAGAAGCAACAAAGAAATCAAAATTATAGTTTTGTTCACATCTCTTGTCGATGCAAATAAGGGAGTCCTAATACGTTCCTGCTGTGTCCTGGAATTTAATGATACGATGTCCCACTCCAGAATCCAGCCTCTGAACGGAGAAGAATCTACCACATGGGAACAAGATGATATAATGATAATCAGTATACACAGTAGACACACATATTCCCATTTTAATGGCCCACTTTCCTGGAAAAGATTCATTATTAGGAGTATATATACCCATACTTGTGTTAAACAAAAATAACAACCCCAAACTGATTCACAGCTTTCCATCTGATTTTGGATAAACGATAGAAGCAGAAGATGATGATGAACCCTCGCCATGGAAGTATGTGTGTGTCTGTCTTGTGCAGTGTTGGTGTATTTGTGTCTAATGAGTGGTTTAGTGCGAGAGCTAGTTAGCACGGGGGAGTGTTTGGGCAAAATCGAACAGGCTGATTTAAGGTACGGAGGTCAAAGGCCAGCCCAATTATATCCTTGGTGAGGGCGCCTCCTGGCTTTTTGATTCTGCACTTCTAAAGGGGCAAGGGAGGGGCAGGGGTCTGTGGCAGCCACATTATGGGGGTGTTAATTGGAGCATGTTGTTTTAGACAGCCAAGCCATCAGGGCAGGCCACAACACCACCACCGGTCTAATTGCAGAGGCAAAGGCCTTCATGTTCCCTCACAACTGTAAGCTTTTACATGTGCCTGTATATTGCAAGCACACACTCTAGTCCATCAATGTAAAACAGTGATTCTAAGTTGTGCCTATTGCAGTATAGCCTGTCAGCAAGCACAGAGCATTAAAAGGTTCACACATTATATTTTGAATAATCCCAGCTTTGTTAAGGCATGTTGTGTAAAATTTAAATCGTTGTGACAGAGGGAGGACGGGATCTGTTCAAACTCCTCATTTGCAAGCCTGTCACCCAGGCCACAGCTCTCTGTAATGTTTAATTACAGACTAAACAGAGATAGGCTTATAAACTCTGATCAAATAAAGCCATCCTGTAAGGTGCAGGAAGCCTGTAATACAAATTCTGACTTCATTTCTCATAACTGTACCTTTATATCTCACATTGTGACACTATATTTATGATTTTGCATTCACAATTATGACTATTCCTCACAGTGTGACTTTATATGTGGGTTTACACTCATAAGTATGACATTTTTTCTCAATGTGACTTTATATCTCACAAATGTCACTTTAAGTCTCTAAATTTACTTAATTTCAACTTTATTTCTTACAATATGACATAATTGGTCACAATTGCTATTTATTTCTCATAATTGTGACTTTAAACACACAGTTAACTTTTTTCTGCCAGAGTGATTTTATGTCTCAGAATTTGACTATTTGACTATTTCTTGTAATTGGGACTTTATTTCTCATGACTATGACTTGATATCTTACATTTACAAAAAAATTCTTACAATTGTGATTTTTTTGACAGTCTCTTAATATGAATTATATCTTTATATGACTCTTAATATCTCTCAATTTGACTTTCTCACAATATGACAACATCTCACATTTGCAAGTTTATATCTCACAATAAAACATAATATGTGATTTTGCACTCAATTTTGTCTCAATGTGTCTTATTTATCAATGTGACAATGTGACAGTATCTCATAATTTGCAACTTTTTTCAATGTAGTAGTATCTCACTATTTATTTCTCATAAATATATTTCACTTTATACTCGCAATTACAATAATGTCTCACAGTTGTGACTTTATGCTCACAATTAAGGCTATTTCTCTCAATGTAAATCTTAACTGTGATTATTTTGTCTAATAAGGACTTCATTTCTCACAATCACTTTTTTCCCCTTACATTGACTTACTATCTCACAGTTTATACTTTCCCACATTATGATGTAATATCTGACATCTGACTTCATTTCTCATGATTGTAATTTTTTTTTTTTTTTTTTTTATAGTTAATTTTTTAATACATTTTCATATTTTTATTATCGGGTGGAAACAGGCTTCCATAGTTTGGTGTGCTGCAGAAAGACAACATTCAGTGCATATTGCACTGTAAATTATCATTTATATTATCACTGTAAATAATCAAAAAAATCATCCTTTAGCTTATTTCAGTTCAATAGACTTCAACAGACACCACTGACATCCTAACCATCAGATACATCAGCTCAACCGAAATGGTTGTCCACATATCTACCTCTCTGCCCACTTCAGTGTAAGAGTGATATTTATAGTGTTGTGCTGATTATTGCTCTCTTCTGCTCGTCAACACAAAGTAATTTGTGCGAGATGAGGTATTGAGCGGTTAAATTGTGCCGTTGGCACGTTTAGCCTGTCATAAAGCATGTCTTCTTTATTGGGGTGGCTCTCCAGGCCAACATTGTCCACTGCTCTATAATCCAGTGCTAAGAGCTCCCCCCTGGGCTTCCATACAGAAAAAAAAAAAACCGCCTCTGATCAATGCTTGTCAGAAGACTACAAGGTACAGAAGGACTGCTGGGATTTTCAGACATGCTCAGGTGATTTTTGAATATGAGCTATATTCCCTGGTTACAACTTAGCCACACACTCCACTGTATCTCTAATCATCTGGTCAGAAAAAAATGTTTGGTATTGATTGTAGATAAGTCCTGATTCAGTGCTCATTTTTATGTGTGAGCATTATGACAGGACAGGGATGAGAAGTGCCCTAACTAGCAAATAAAGAGGTTTAGAGACAAAGTACCTCATTGGAATTACAGATGCATTTCAGATCCATGCAAGTGCAGAGACAGATCCTCAGATGTCTAAATTAATTGATCGCATTATAAAAACTTTCCCGCTGAGGGCATTCAGTCAGAGCTACTGATAATGGGGAATGGTGCCATTGGCCTTGTGTGTTTATTCATAGTGATATGTTACTATGCTTTTGAAGCTGGAAATAGGGATTAGGCTTTTGCTACCACAGGCACTGTATGAGCTATTGTGGACAGTATATTGCAAATCTCTCTTTCTCTCACTCTCATTACACTTCATCTTTTTCAGATCTTGGAGCATTCTCTGAAGTGATGTCTACAATTATGTTGCATGCTCAACAAAAACGTAATAAGATATATTTATACATAGTTTAATGGTCTTCACAGAATTTTTTTTTTTTTATTTATTTATTTTTTTACCCAAGCGAACTAAAAGAGAAAGGTTATGAGAATTTTAAAAAGGAACAAAAAAACCTACATAGAAAATAGCCTGTGTCATGTCCTGATCCCACTTCTCAATCTACTCTATACTGTCCTATAGTAAAAAGTACATCAATGCTAACTAAAACAAAAAGTTGTACTGTATGTACAATATATATAATGTTATGCAATTTCCTTTATCTACTGTCAAAATTCTATCAAAAAACTATCTAGTCATTGTAAGGAAAAAAGTCTACTTATGAGAAAATACATCATTTTTTGAGAAAGTGACAACACAGTTGTAAGACGTTTAATTATATTTTGAAAAATAATTTATAATTATAAAATATAAATTAATAATAGTGAGAAATGAAGTCCTAATTAGCCAAAATAATCACAGTTGTGAGATATAAAGTTACATTTAGAGAAATAGCCTTAATTGTGAGTATAAAGTCGCAACTGTGAGAAATAAATTGTAATTGTGAGATATAAAGTAATAATTGTGAGAAATAAAGCCCCAATCGTGAAATATAAAGTGGGAGAAATAGTTGTAATTGTGAGTATAAAGAGAATTAAATTTATGAGAAATAAATTGTGAGATACTATGTTACATTGTAAGGAATAAAGTTGCCTTTTTTACAGAATTGTAAAGTGCTTACTTGTACTTCATTGTTAGTTAGTATCATTATTTTGGCGAATTTGTTCTGTACTAGAATTTAATTGAAACTGAATACCTCTCTTCCTAATTTAATGTGCAAGGAAATCATACTTTTTACCAAATTTGTGTATTAAATTTAGTGAGAAAATAAAAACGAACAAATATGAACCTTTAAGTACTTATAAAATAAAAAATCAAGTAAATTTAAAATCGAAACTTGTTTGTAAACTTACTCTAATATGTTTTTGGCTAGGTACTTTGACTTGTAATTGAATAAAAAAATTCTACAAGAGATAGTTCAACCAAATATTTAAATTCTGCCATCATTTACCAAACCTACTGTATATGACTTTCTTTCTTCTGTGGAACATAAAAAGGAAGATATTTTTAAGAACAGTGTGTTTCAAATAACATCGGAGTACTTTGACTTTCATTCTATGGACAAAAAAAAGAGAGAGTGATTCCTCAAAATATCTACCTTTGTGTTCTGCAAGAAATTCATACAGGTTTGGAACCTCATAGGACCTGTATAGGAAAAGCAATTTTGTCCCCCATGTACACTCACAATTGAATGCCAAAGATGTTATAGTTTTGAACTTGAACTTTCAGGTACAGGTGAGTCATGTCAAAACGGCTAGTAGTTATAGCTGCATAAATACAGTATAGAGAATTAAAGTGTAAAGGTTTGATTTTCCTTGCAGTCCACAAAGTTTAGGTGCCAGAGTAGTGGTAGGACCAACCATGTACCTGATGACAGACCTGACAGATCAGTTATAAAGCAGAACAGAAGAGGATGTCCCTTGTGGGACACTGCTAATGAGGGTTCAGCATGTACTAAATGATTTGATATAATCAGTTATCCACAAAGGGCACAAGTATTACATTTCAAACTGATTTTTTAATTAATAAAAGCTTGTCAATGTCACACAAACTTAGAGCCATATTCAAGATAACCAAAACAATAAAACCACACAGAAAAAAAGGCTTCCAATACAATCAAATTACACACAAAAAAATATTTAATAGTTCAACCCAATTTCCTAAAACATTTACTCACCCTCAGGCCATTGGACTGTTTGTGCTTATAAAAAGTGATTGATTTGTGCATATTGCTTTCCTGATTCAGATGAGATCACTTTTTCACTAGAGAAAGCTATAAGATGAATAGAGGACTATAAATGGTTTGAAGTTAAAAATGTTATTGCAAACATGAAGCTTTTCACTTTACAATACAGTACATTAATTGGTGGACTGGAGTCATGTGGATTACTTGTAATGTTTTTATCAGCTGTTTGGCTCTCATTCTGACGGCACCCATTCACTACACAGGATCCGCTGGTGAGCAAGTGACGTAATGCTTTATTTCTCAAAATCTGTTCTGATGAAGAAACAAACTCATCTACATCTTGAATGGCCTGAGGGTGAGTAAATTTTCAGCAAATTTAAATTTTTGGGTGAACTATTCCTTTAATATATCATGCCTGCAAAAGTCACATGACTAATCCAGAATTATAATTGCGTTTACATCTCTCAGACCTCTGCTAAATCCAGTTTTAAAAGCAAGTGAGTGAATCTCACAGTCCAAAAAGTGTCAGAGCTTAGTATAAATCAGTCCATGTCTGTGTCAAACAAAATACAACAACCCCACCGATCCCACAGCCCAGCGTCGGGGCCTTTCCACCCCCGTGATACATGAAGCATGTAGCCTGATAGATGGTCCCCTTTCCAGGGTAGACACCATGATGAACACAATGCCTGGAGACAAACCATGCTCCCCTCTATAGGACTCTGCTCCTCAGAGCCCCCGCTCCCTGCACACTTACATTAATTCTGCTGCTTTTATTTATTCACACGCTTACGGCCTGTTTGTTTTTTTAAGCAAAACAAATTGAAAGGAATAAAAGCAAGCGTGAATTGCGGTTTTTATATTCCTCTTTGTGTCAAGAAGTTTGGCACAGGGTTATGCATCATGCCACATAGGTTATGCATAAGATCTCGGCTGTAAAGTATGATTAAAAGTGCAAAAGGATACTCATAAAGATTTGCAGGATAGAACAATGTTTCAGGTGAAAGGTCCAGAAAATTTCCAAAACTGTTAATGACATCCACATATGACAAACAAATGAATGCAAATTAAATGCACACTTGCTAGAGGACATCAATCTTGTTTCTGCATTTTATCAATTCGTAAGTTATAGCTATTCCCAAATCCCTATCAATTAAAAATATGCCTGAAGCATTATAAATAAATTCATAATTTTTTTAAAAAGAAAACACAATTATCAGGAAAAACTGCTTATCCAACACAGCTCAAAGATAAAGTGATATTTTCAATAATAGATAATGAAAAAAAATATTTTATCTAACAAGAATAGAATATTATATATATATATATAATAGAAAAATTATTTTATAATGTTATAATACATGTTATGTTATGAAACAGTGATATTTTTAATAATGGGGAAAAAATGTTAAGCTGATTATCCAACAAACTTAAAGATGTTGTGAAGATTGAATTTTTTTAAATTATTAAAATATTTTTCTTTTAACATTACAATGTCAGCTTTGTAATTGCAGAACCTTTTTTTCCATTTACTTATTTATTTTACAAATATACAAAATACAAATATGTTGTAATAAAGAATATTTTTTATATTATTTATATAATTATATAATTTATATTATTCATAAAATATTATGAAATGTTGAATGAATTACATAGGGCATGTTTGCTAAATGGAAAAGAGTTACTAAAACTTCCTTTCCACATCTGGTTCTATCTAAATACGGAAATAAATCATTTGTCACTGCAACAGATATGAAGACATACAAATATAATAGCTTTGCTGCACACCTCTATACTCTGTCATTGATTGAGTACTAGTACAAAAGTTTCCTTCAGCACCATGGACAGCAACTATATGCTAACTAACAGCTGATAGATCATTTCCACCTTCTTATGTCGGCTGATCGACCTCACAAGTCTCTTAAACACCCACTTTAAGACTGGTATCGGTTCAATTACACTAGTTGGCTAATCACATACTAGGCTCCACAAGGTGAAAGCACTTTGAAGGTAGAATCTGAACATCAAAGCTGTAGTCATTAAAATCAGGATGAAAGAAGACGCTGCAGTATGTTTCAATAGCTCTCTTTCCTCTTCATTAACAAACAGATGGGGGAAAAAAACAACAACACAAGTGCAATCAAATGAAGTTTCTCAACTCGGCTTGTTCAGGGCCAACTGCTTCCGTCAGCAGGACAAGAGCACGTGAGCGTGCAAACGGGAGAGGAAGCAAGACAAATCCCCTGAGTGTAACTCAATAAAGGCGAAAGTGTCACATTGACAAATGAAGATGGGGAGATATTATTTATAGCTGGGACTATGTTAAACAGCCTGGGTTTGCTCTGTGTACTTTTACTCCGTTTGGAAGAAACGACCGGGCTAAATCTCCTTCTTGGCGGGCAGTGATAAATAAGGATGGAGGGAGCCACCGCCGGTCTGCCGGGCAGGCGGCAGGGATGTTGTTGATGCTCATTCATGTTTACCCTCAACCTCAGGCTGCTCCATCACTCCTCTTCCCCACCCTCCCTCCTCCTTATCTCTGCTCTGGCCCTGCGGAAGGAGGAATTGTGGGAAACAGCCAGTCGAGAAGCCTGACAGAGAGCACTGACTTTAATTTTATCCAGAGGGGGATCAAGCCTCTCTCTCTTTTACACCTATTCCTCGATCTCTTTCTCTCACCCCCGGAACAAACAAATATTTGTCCTCATTATTAATTAAACAGCGCGCTGAGAAGCACAAAGGTAAATTGACGACAAACCATCCCCGAGCCCAGCACACAAACAGCCGTGCGCAAACACAGCTCCGAGCGGAGCTTGTGGAAAAACAACTTGCCGGTTGTGATTTACGAGGCCCGTTGCACGCAGACTCGGGCCTGCACCAGTAAGCTATTCATAAACAAAAGCAGCTAAATAATGAATGTCTCTCTGGCTGTGCGGCCTGCCCATGTGGCGGTTAAATGAATAGGAATTAGTGGGGAGGAGTGGAGTTGGGCCCTGTGTGATGTTGTTTATGTGTACGGGGATATTCATTTATCTCTCCCAGTGTTCGCTGCCATGTGGTGAGGGCTAGAGCACTGAGACTATAAAATGTGTTGCGTGTGCTTCCTGTTCGTTTTTGTCCTCTCTAACAGGCCACTTGTGGAGGTGATATGATGCCTAAAGAGCACATTTGTCTGCTCAAAATGAGCAATTTTAAAATACACATACCAGGATAGCATGTAAAGACGTCTTGCCACAAAACAGTATCAAAGAGAGTCAGAATTAGTATGATCTTGGTAATACTTTGGAATAAAGTTTTGTACATTAGCATTAGTTAATGCCAAACATGTCTAACATGAAATAACAATTAAAAATTCGTTGCATTTATTATTCTTGGTTTACATTTACATACACATATTAGATTTAAAATTGCAGAAATGAACATAAGTATTATTAGAATTTACAATAAACAATAGTATTTCTTAATTATCATTTAATTAGATAAATACATGCTATAAAAACAGCTGAGCGTTGATAGTTTTGCTTTAATTTCTATTGCTATAAATCAGTGTTTGTGTGTGTACCTAGTATTCCTTACATTATGGGTACCGGATGTCCCCACAAGGATAGTAATACCAGTCATTTTTGAAATTTTTTTATATGAGGAAAACAGGAAATCATACAGAATGAGGTTTTTTGAAAATCTAAAAATGCAGTTTGTGTGAGGGGTAGGTTTAGGAGTAAGGCTAGGGTTAGTGGATAGAAAATACAGTTTGTAAAGTATAATAATCATTATGCCTATGGAATGTCCACGTAAAACATAAAAAATTGTGTGTGTGTGTGTGTGTGTTTTACAAATACACATATAAATATACATCCCAATTCATAAAATGATTTGGTTAAAAAAAATATTTTTATACTAATCCCCATCTGACTCTTCATCCCAATTCATTTTAAGCATTTCAAATTCAAAAAGGTATATATATTATGAAACCGCAAACATGGAAAAATACTGAACAAATACATAAAACATGGGCATTAGCTACTTTTACAACTGGGTCAAATGTTGATTTAAATACTGCCCCATTCTCTTCAGTCTTTGTAGGTCCAGTAGAAGTGAAGGAAAGTCGTGTTATAAATTGTAGAATAGAAGTTGTTTGCTCAGAAACTATATTTCTAGATTTTTTTAGGTGAAAATTGGAGAAAATGCTATTAATCAAATTAAACAAGCAGAACCTGCTAAATTAAGCGTATAGCGTTAGTTCTGGCAGGTCACGTGAGTCAAGCTTGCATCAGCTGACTGGTCACATCTACCTATTGGAATCTGACACCTATCACAGCATTCCTATATAAGCTCTATTCAGTATTATTCAGCAGCCTTTAGCTTACTTTGAAGCAAATTACCGTCCTCCATCCCCAACTCCTCCTTTCACCACACTCAGGACTTGGCTTTCTGATATTCCTTGTTGAATCAGACTCCTTTATCTTGAATAATGTTACACTTAAATATCATTAAGTACATTAATGATATCTGCTTTGTTCTGTTCAATTTACCCTAGGGGGTTATTATTGCTGCTCTCCCTGCTCATTCATGACAGGCTGCATGAACGGGCAAGGAGTTTTTTGCCCAGAACAGAACAATACCACCAAACCAAACAGTATGCTAAGTGTCTATCATTTTGACGATAGTGGTCCTGACAGAATTATAGTTTTTACCTCAAAGCAAGTTTTTGTCTTGTAAATTCTTTATATGTTCACCAAGTCTTCACATTTATTTTGTAACCTCAAGAGGATGGTGAACATAAATGATGATTGCCTATGCATAATTTCTAATTGATTAAACTGACAGTGTTACAACTGACCCTGCCATCTTCGGCCTCCCCCTACCGAATACAGATACTATTGTAACTGTAAAGTTTTCCCACAATTTCCTATCAGGAGTTATAGCAGCTCAGATTCAGCTTCTCTAAGCCTCCAGGACTTTGTTTAAACTGTTTCTTATGTCCATGATTCAGCGGGATGTTAGGAATGCAAAACGCTGACCTTTCCTCTGTCCAGCGGCCCAGCCCTCAGTCAGCACTCGTTTAATGGCACCTGCCATCCTCCACTGGCCGTCCATGCTTTTGCAGGGGGCATATCTGTCAGCAGTGCTGAATTAGTGATCCGTGTGATCTGATAGCAGAAGAGGCCCACGGCCCACCGCAGCTCCTGATACCAGCAAGAGAATTCTCACCTGAGGCTGAGTGACAGCCAAACAGCAGGGGATGGACAGGCAACCCATGTCATTCATATTCATTCATACGTGAAGACATTCGCATGGACATGCTGGAGCAGACACTCGAGCCTGATCTCGCACGCTACAGATGGGCAAGATATTTATCCTCATACTTAATATGTATGAGCTTCACGTAATGTTCAAATGAATGATGAATCACCAGTTGTAACTCTCAACATCTAAAATCAAAGTCTCATCACAGTGATCAGCTGGTTTGACTCATTAGGACCCTCACGCTGATCCTATAGATTCTTTTTGACACTGAAGTGGAGAGTATGACAGGCAGCAGAGGGAGGACTAGCCCTGAGCCATCCTTTAACCTCCAGTAAAACTTAAAAAAAAACCAAACCCCATCCCCATTAGACACATCCCCAACACAAACAATAAGGACATTAGATTCAAATGCATAAACCTTTGAAAAAAATCAGAGCTGTGTCGCAGTGGACACATTCTCAGGACATACATGAGCTATTGACTCATGGGGAACCAGGTCGGACACAAACTTGACCCCATTTCCTGATCATATTCTCCCTCTTTCAGCCCAATCTACTTTTCATGTGTACACATATATAGCTAGGTATACAGTATATTGCATATATAGAGAGATTTTATTTAAAGATAGAGAAAGAAAGAAAGAAAGAAAGAAAGAAAGAAAGAAAGAAAGAAAGAAAGAAAGAAAGACACCTAAAGAATGAAAGAACATCAGATAGAAAGAGCAATAGAACGATAGAACAACAGACAGACAGATTAGATAGATAGATAGATAGATAGATAGATAGATAGATAGATAGATAGATAGATAGATAGATAGATAGATAGATAGATAGATAGATAGATAGATAGATAGATAGATAGATAGATAGATAGATAGATAGATAGATAGATAGATAGATAGATGAGAGATCACATCTCGTTTCGTGTTATGATCATCACTTTTTTAAAATCTGTATGAAGACTAAAAGTTCAAATATTTATTGTTAATATTTATCACATTCAATTAACATTAAATTGACAGCCCAATTTTAAACATAGATATTTCTTTTTGTTTGTGTGTGTGTATGAGTGTTTGTGTCATACACACAAACGTGCGTGTCTGCAGAAGGAGTATCCACAGTGAGCTCCATTAACAGGAGAGAGGTCAAGGTCCAACATACTGGGACATCATCATCTCCATCTTATCAGCGTTGTAATAATTTGACGATAAAATAAAATAAAATAAATAATAAAAAAGCGCCGTAATCTCAGCCAGCTGGAATTGGAAACTTATACAAGGGTTAGCGACTGGAGGTGGATGATGCCCTTGGGTCTCCGCTGTGCACTGGCAGCAAGGGAGAGAAAGACTGAAAATGTCCTTCTGTTTGACATATTGCACATCATGTCGCCCCTTTTTTACGGTTCTGCAATCTTTAGCATTTCACAGAAGGTTTCCGAGTGCAGGTTAACTAGTAGCCAGGGGCTACAGAATTCCTTGTGACAAATGGAACAGTCAATTGGAATGGGGGAGTGCAGCAGGCAGGGTGGGGTTTGGAGGGTTATGCCATGCAGGAGGACTGACCTGTAGTTATGGGGGGCAGATAAATTTCTTGCCCCTTAGCTTGATCGAGGTTTGGGGCTTCAGTCTGTGCTTAGGGTCAGAGGTCAAAAGCCTGAGATTATAAGGGGCCATAAGGGGGAATGAAGTAGAGGTGGGTCTTTTTATGATATTTGGTGCCCGTTCCCAATATTGTTTACAGACTGCACAGCTTTAGTTCTGTACCTAGGGAATATGACTGAAAACACTACAGCAAAAATAAGCATTAAAAAATTTATTAAATGTCAATCGTTTTCACTGCCACTGATGTGTAACTCCATTTATTAGTTTGTGTATTATGCCCTAATATGACAACAAAACACCTGAAGAATCCCTCATATATAAGATTATAGGAAATTAATATGTTTACTCAGCAAGGATGCTGAGTGACAGTAAAGACATTTTTAATGTTACAAAAGATTTCTATTTGTTGTTCTTTTGAACTTTCTATTCATTAAAGAATCCTTGAAAAAAAAAAATCATCATAGTTTCCAGCCAAAAAAAAAAAAAAAAATGCTTTCACAATTTATCAGCATAGAATGATTTCTGAAGGATCATGCATGTGACACTAAAGACTGAAGTTATGGCTGCTGAAATTCAGTTTTGCCATCACAGGAATAAATATATATATAAAAAAAAAAAAACTGTTATTATAAACTGTAATAATATTTCACAATATTACTGTTTTTACACTATTTTTGATTAAACAAATACAACATGGGTGTGCATAAGAGACTTCTTAAAAAATATTTGACAACATCACAACATACATAATTTTACATATTATAATGATACATAATATAATAATATATTAGAAATTATTTACATATGACCACTGTTTTTCGGTCTATGTATGCATCACTACAAAACTTCAGTTCTGCACCATGAGAATAGAGTCAAAACACTCACTTTAAACTTTAAACAGTGTTCTTAAATGTCAATCATCTGTACTGGCACTGCTACGAAACTCCATATCTAAGTTCATTTATAATGTCCTAAAATGACAACGAAGCACCTGCAATGAATCCCTGGAGTTTTGCCCTTTCACAAAATTGAGCACATTTAACAACCCTGTTAAAAGCCTCTGAAATACATCAGCTGAAGGACTCGACTTTTCTCCTGTCACCTTTCACTCTCTGAGGAAGCAAGTTTTCCAACATCCCCATGTCATTTTTCATCCACACATTCTTTTCGCTCTTTCTATACAGCAAACACATTAGAGGCACACACACACACACACACAAATGCTCCTTCCATCAACCCTTCATTTCTCAGCTCTACAAATGCATTTGTTCAATACCTCCAGCGAACAGATTAGAGGCTTCTTATCTGAGGCAGGAGTACGTGATAATGGCTTTCACCAGATCCCTCCACTATCACAGATTAAAATGGCTCTGGCTGAAGCGTATTAGCAATCACTTTTTTTCTTCTACATTTTTTTTATTTATTTTTATTTTTTTCTGCTTGCCATTGGATTTCCTGTCCAATCTATTGTTGCAGGACCCTAAAGATACAAGGAGAAGTCAGTTTCAATCTGATAGGTGATTGTTTTTTTCCGTCTCCCTGTTGCTGATTCCCTGTTCTGCAATCGATCGATGCTTCACCTGGCTGCTCGTCACCTTGCTGTCTGTGTCTGTGTGTGTGTGTGTGTGTGTGTGTGTGTGTGTGTGTGTGTGTGTCTAATGGTGTCAGTATTCAAGTGTGTATGTGTGAATGTGTGCACAAGTGTCTTCGTGCTCACCTCCTACACTTCCTTTAAACTTGATACGAAGTGATTGATCTCTGGGTCCAGTGAACAAAGGCAGACAACTAGGCCTGCCAGACAGGCACAATGCACTTTTCCACACCGCTACAGAGGCTCAATTACAGGGGTTACCTGCGCTCCTTATTGGATCACACCCAGGCCGCATCTCAGAACTCTGCACTTCCTGCTCTCCACAGCAACACA
Organism: Cyprinus carpio; assembly: GCF_018340385.1. Lineage (NCBI taxonomy): Eukaryota > Metazoa > Chordata > Actinopteri > Cypriniformes > Cyprinidae > Cyprinus > Cyprinus carpio. The sequence goes on along the minus strand of NC_056573.1, from coordinate 15,985,826 downwards.
CTAACTCTAAGACACTCTACTTTGCTTAATGTACTATAACTACGATCAGACTCCTGGGATTGCAGCCCGAGTAGGTTAACCCACCAGTTTACAGCACAATCCATTAATAACTCTCTCCTTTACTAGCTTCACGGCAACACCTGTCCGACCGGAGTATCGACATACGTGCTGCAGCTTACATGAGATCACAGAAGGATACTTTTGACTGCAGTATGCAGATGTACATTCTGTCCAGTGTCTGACAGCAAAATTTGCTATATGGTTTGGCCAGCTCAGGAAAAAAACCGAGCTGAAAAAAAAACAAAAAAAGGAAATGACACACCTCCACACTAAATTGATCTGGTTGACCTTTAGACCTTTGCTTTGACACTTCCTACTCCCATGGGTCAGCTGTGACACATCTGAGGCACTTGCAGATTCCTCTTAATATTTGAGGCCCTATTTATAATTGGCATTAACATGCGTTTCCTACATTCTGAATGTTATTACTTAGATTTACATTTTCATTTTGATAACAATCCGACCACACATCGAGGCACTTAGATATTATGAGAGATGTTGTTAGCTGAAACATTAACTGTATTCACTGAATTAAAAAAAAATAAAGCAATTCAAAGGGTTTTCTGCTGTTTCTTGTGTTTCTCTTTTTTACAAACACCTCTGCAGATTTTAATTATGCAGTGAAAAGGGCAAAGAAAAAATATAAGAGCACTCTTTGGGGAGAGAAATTAGATTTATGATCTAGTAAAACAAATCAATTAAATTGTGTAAGCAAATAGCAAGGGCACAGGTTCTGTTGTCTTTTTCACATTGAAAGAGCAAAATAGAAATAAAACCCAACAATATAATACCACTTTAATGAAGTGATGTAGCCTATACCATTGTGTGCTGTGTAACCTTATTACATAAATACCATTCAAAAGTTTGGGGTCAGTAAGATTTTATTTTATTTATTTATTTATTTGAAAATTACTTATGCTCACCATACAGTAAAAACAGTTATAATGTCAGTTTATAATGTGCAGTATTATTACAAATTAAAATAACTTTCTATTTTAATATTAAAATGTAATACATTCCTGTGATTGCAAAGATGAATTTTCAGTTGCCATTACTCCAATCTTCAGTGATACATTGTCCTTCAGAAATCCTTCTAATATGACCATTTGGTCCTCATTTCCTATTATCATCATTGTTTAAAGCAGCTGTGCTGCTTAATACTATTGTGGAAACCATCATGCATTTTTTCAATATTCTTGATGAATAGAATGTTCAAAAGAACACATTTTATTTGAATTTTTAGTAACAAATTTTTCACTTTAATGCATCCATGCTTAAGTATTAATTTATAAATAAATAGATACATGCATAAATACGTATATAAATATATACATACATAAATAAATAAATAATTCTTACTGACCATAGACTTTTGATCCATAGTCTGTTACTCATGTAGCTGACTGTGAATAACTACAATTCAGTGCATTTACACCATTACATTTTTAATGTGGTCAAGTGCAAGTGGTCATCTCTTAAAGAGCATGTTACTGTAATGTCAGGTGCAAATAGGGGCTTTAGTGTCCTGTAAAGTCATATACCACATCCTGCTCCTAAATGTTGCATAACTTTATGTAATGTGTGATTTGGAAGTTGCTGTGGTGTGCGCGGAGCTCCCAGGTCATGCGTGTACATTAGCAAGCCGGTGCAGCCTTCACACACATTCCTCAGCCATGTCATCGACAGGAATTTACTGCATGCAAATGAAGCAGGGACGTGCATGAACGGCTTGGAGATGAGATATACATATTTAATGAGATAAAATGAAAGGTGGAAGAAGGAGGTGGGGAAGGAGGGTTTAGGGCTCCAGATCCTCTCGTTTGCTTGTTTTTATAGACTTGTCCCTTACAAGCAACCAAATGTCACAGCTGCTGTTAATCCTGCTACATCTGGACTAATGAGGCAGCAATACACATAGTCGTGAGAGTGTGTGGGTGTGTCAGAAAAAAAGAGAGAGATGCTAATCCACTTGTGTATATTTGCACATGTCTGTGTGTATCTCAGCAGTGCTGCCGCTGGAAGGTCCCTCATTTCCCCTGGGGGAGATGCTTACTGCCTTGGTTTCATTTGCGGTGCGAGTGATTATAGAGACGGACTCTTAATGAAACCCTTCCATAAAAGTGTGTTAGGACAGTCATCGTCAGCCCAGCAGGGCATTGTCTTAATCATAGAATGAACCTGACATGGAGATTCTCAGAAAACACACTAACTAGATTCGTCTCAACTCAACTCCTGCTAGCCAGAATGCCGGTTTTACTTATTGATTCATTCGGTTTGCTCATTAGGGTGCCTGTGTGCAGTAGACACTGTAGTGTAGTGGAAGTGACAGAATGTGTGGTGGATTTGAAATGTATCTATAATGACAGCAATCTAAAATAACCTCTTTTTTTTTACAATGTGCTTTTAAATGGAATTGTGACTCAACAATAACAACGTACAAAACAGGGTATATCTGCTATGAGTCAGCATTCAATGAAACACCTCACTCAAAACATTCTGATGTAAAAATAGTGAAAACACACACAACACACACACACATTTATCTATACACATAGATACATTTATATATTATATATTATATATATATATATATATATATATATATATATATATATATATATATATATACATACATATACTTGTATAAAGATACATTATACAAAAACTAATAATTTATAAATAAATGATTATTATTAATAAATATATAATATATATATATACTCTTATATACATATTAACTGCATATGAACAATAATATACAAAAAATGCTATAAACTCCTTACAAATAATAAAAATATATATATATATATACTAATATACTTTTTTTATAAACTCCTATAAATAATAAAAATATTCAAATATCAAAACATTTATATATACAAAACAATCAGCTATGTAAACTCCTTACAAATAATAAAAATATATATATATATATACTGTATATATATTCATACATAGATGCATTCAATCATATATGTGTGTGTGTGTGTGTTCAGTTTAGTTTACACAAATTTAGTGTGTGTGTGTGTGTGCATGTTTAAAATATATATTGTTTGCTTTTGATTAAATAATTGCCTATTTTTCCCTGCTTCTTCAGTCAGTTTCTCAGTGCAGGTCAGTTTAGTTTACACTGAGTTCTGTGCTGTAATTGTAGGACAGTGTTGGTGTGCTGGTTTAGAGTTTCCAGGATCCTTAGAGATGAAGAGAGCCTAGATCTGCTATAGGTTTAAATCACTAGAAAATTGGTTCTTGCAAGCTTGATTGTGTTGGTAAATGAAAGTGTATGTGACTTTGCTGTCCCTCTGTGTGTGTGTGTGTGTGTGTGTGTGTGTGTGTGTGTGTGTGTGTGTGTGTGTGTGTGTGTGTGTGTGTGTGTGTGTGTGTGTGTGTGTGTGTGTGTGTGTGTGAGAGAGAGAGACTGAAAGCATTTCATTTTTTCTGTGGCTTTCTGATAGAATAAAATTCCACAATAACTGAGATACCAAATCCATGATCATGAGAGGATGTCTAGACTTTCCTTTTCAAAAGGTAATACTGGAAATTCTAAATACTGTAATAAAGTCATTCTTATTAAGTTTATGCATTTCTAGTTAAACATAACGCTGTGCAGGTAGCTATCTAAAACTGCACATGAACCTTAAGGTTATAAAGGGACACCGATAAACAGCTGCATTTTAGTACAGTAGGTTGCATAAAACCGGCAGAATCACATGGTGGTGAGTTTTTCCCATAAATTATTGAGCAGCCTACACATGCCACACAGCTGCAAAATGATAAATCATCCTCAAATCAAATAAAAACATCTCCATATGAACGTAATGAGAAAAACAGGGAGGTAACATATCATAGGGCGACGGGATGGAGCTCGTACTGGGGATGGGGTTCTAGTGCCCTGGGCTGGCAGCATCTTCCCCATTACTCTATTGTGCTGTCCTGGCCTGGCCTGTCTCTGTCAGCATACCATTATTATGAATAGTGAGCATAATGCGTTGCCATGAATAGGATTGTCTGCCTGATTGTGATGTATAGTTTTTCATTACTGCGCCCCAGCCTCTGCCATTAGGCATGTGGAAAACTCTATTTATCCCTTAATTTGTAAAAATCCCCTCCCTGTCTGATAGCAATCAGAGGACTGTAATTGTCTGTGGAGCAGTGACGGCTACGGCTTGATGAAGAGCTATGTGTGCAGAAGAGCAGGCCGCCACCACCGGCCAGGCCGAACGCCCCCGTTCAGCAGCCGCAAACCCTCGCGTACAACCCCACACCTCATCCCTGCACACAATTAATAACCATTTGCAAATAGCAGACATGTAACAACCCTCCCATCTCCATCTTCCAGCATCTTCCTCTTGCACACACACTCAAGAACGGACGGGTGAAAAGGTGTGGCGCCAGTGAACAGACAGGCAGGAGAAATTAAGATGTGGCAGGGTGGCGTGTTAATTAATGCAAATGTAGCATGGAGCGATAACTTCATCCACAGTCAGAGCTCCGCTGTTTCACCGTTACTACAGTTGCCTAAATTTTACCGGCTCAATTAAGGCTCGCTCCAAGGCTCTCTGTGTAGTAAACTCCACCATTAATTCCTACTGATGAGAACACACGCGGACAGCTAAGTCATTGTTGCAATTTTGGAAGACCACCTCCTCCATCCTCCAACACTGTAATTCTTCTAATTTGCAGGGAGGTCTTAATATATGCATGTGCATTATTTTAGGCAAATTTGAGAGTTTTGCATGTTAATCGGGTTATTCTAATTTATGATACACCATTATGCAGATAATACTGAATTACTTCTTGATTGAAGACCACTAGCAAAATCCCTACCCCCACCAAAAATTGTACAAACAGTAGCTGCACTCCTTGTAGTTAACAGTCTTTGTATTTTAGAGGATCCTTTTAAGTAGACGTCCATCTTGATAAACACTTTATGCATATCAGCTTCCACTTGTGGCCTGGCAGTGAGAATAATGGCTGTCTAATTGACTCATTTAGGGGCCTTTTGCCTACAGGAGAACTTTGCATTAAATGTTTGATCGGCCTAATTTCCAAACACATCATTAGGACCATCTCTGGCCTCTTAATAACAACTTTATGTATCTTATTTAAAACCCCTCCCTCTTTTCACCCTTTTTTTTTTGGCCCCTCTCTTGTTTCGCCAAGTCTCTGGTCATAATTAAGTCAAATATTTCAAAATATGGTAATGCAGAACCTGTTTGAATAAGTGTCTTCCATTTTCATAATTCTATTATGGTGTAGAGCACACTAATTGGTTGAGAGTGTGGGTATAGCTCACTGGAAATGTTGCAGTAATTACAATCAGAGTGGTCCACCAGAGTTTATGAAAACACACTACCTCTCTTCTCTTAAGGAGTGGACAAAACATAAACTGCAAAATGGATATGATATACTGAAGTGTATTATTTGGTACACATTATTATATGCAATAACTACTCTTAAAACACATTGTGGAAGGAAGCAAATGCTATAGCAGAAAAGTGCAGATGACAACATTAAACTGATGCTACACATTTCTAGACACAATTGTAGTAACATATACATTACTTCAGCTGTGTCTAGAAATGTGACTACACATATTTTCCAGTAAATTAAAAAGTAAAAGACTCATATTTAAATTATTTTGTATTGTATTGCACATTAAATTGGTAATAAGAAACATAGTATTTATTATCAGTACATTTTTATCATCATTTTATTGTTATTATTTATTATTATTCTTTTCTGTAAATGTGAGTGTGTGCATGTTTGCACACTTGTAAATTTGTGTAGATGACCATGTTTCAGCAGCTCATGCTGTTGACATCCTGTCTGCCTTCCGTCCACAATGTCAGTTTGTGATGAAGAACTCATGATACTTACTACAGAAATACGTGTTTGGCTAAAGTCTTTTAAGATCTGAAGAAATTAACTGAAAATATGTGCTCTAAATATCCATATATAAGTCCATGCTGTTAATGTGGCAAACATAAACGAGAATTATTAAAATAAAAAAAAACTAAACCAACTTAAGTTTAAAAATACAAAAAATAATATATACATATAAAAACAAAAAAATATAACATAAAAATATTAAGATATTAATTAATATGTTTTCAAATCCTTCAATTTTTTTTTTTTTTTTTTTTTTTTAAATTAATAGCTGTTTTTGTTTTTTTTTTTTTAGTTTAAATGAAGAGAGGTCTTATTATGATCCAGCCAGTCCTCCTAAAAAATCTTATCTATGTTTAGCTGAGAGGGCATGTCATCTCTCCTCAGCAGACAGATTGCATTTCAGAGGAATATACGTCTTCCATTTAATCTCTACTAAGGAGGAGAAAGGAGCAGCCCAAAGTCATGCCACATAACAATCAAGCACAATTTTTAATCTTCAGCTTTCCCGATTCAAGACTGTTTACCCTTAGCCTGTTGTTACAGAGAAAGGTGTCAAAACACTTTAAGTGAGACAGCAAAGGAACAGTGAGAAAACATTGTGCACACTTGTGTCTCCAGCATCTGTAATTAACCTTGATGCTTACTGCTGTTGTTTCCATTGATTTTTTTGTTTCACATGTGGGTGAAAATTGCACTTTAAGTTACCCTGAGTGTTTAAATTAATAATGAAACCACAAGAGTGCCCTCCTCTGACTTTCAATTAAAACGACCAAGCTTATCGGATCAATGGGGGTAAAGAGGAGAGGAGAGGAGAGGAGAGGAGAGGAGAGGAGAGGAGAGGGGAGGAGAGGAGAGGAGGAGAGGAGAGAGAGGGGAGGAGAGGAGCAGAGGAGAGAGAGAGGAGAGGAGAGGAGAGGAGAGGAGAGGAGAGGAGAGGAGACCAGTGTAATTGCACTGCTGAGCTGGACTTGGTCGGCATGAGACAGCAGGAAGTCAGAAACACAAACAAGCATGTTCCAGAGGAAGCAGATGCTGTAGGTTTGTATCTGTTGGTGTTTGGAGCTGTGTATCCCCCAATCAGATGCTCATCAGGCAGATGCATCCGGGTCTCATGGCCAGCACACTAACAGACAGCAGCGCCGCCCACACGCTGGCAACACAAATAACCAGTCAACCGAGAAACACGCTGACCTGTCAGGTCACAAAGGTCAGATGCCAATAGAATGATCACATTTCAGAGAACATGGTCTGCTTATTACAGTGCTTGCAAGACAGCTGTGTATTGATATTTCTCAAATATTCTGGTAATGATTTGCTCTAAACCTCTAGTAGCAAAGCTTTCTGGACTCCATTCAAACTCTGTGATGTGTAAGCCTTTTAAAATTAAAGTAAAATTTCCCATTCACTGATAATGATTCTCTGTTCAGCATACAATGCATGATGATACATCTATGAAATTCTTTGCAGAAATTTAAAGATCTAGCTTAGCCCCAAATTAAAAATAATTATTTAAGACTCATGTAATTTAACTTAAATGACTTTTATTATTACTGTGCAACACAAAAGGAATATTACTCATGCTAAGTTATGACATCAAGAACCAAATAATTTTCAAAGAACCAAAACCTAAAATGTTAACTATTCTTTTGCCGCCTTGAAAGCATTGATATGTCAGAAAAGGCAAATTTAGTGTTCAAGTTTACTCTCACACCTCTGACCAGGAATTTGACTAGAGCAAAGCTTTAACTGTGAGGTAATGTTGCCAACCTGGGGTGAGTGATCTCAATGGAAAGCAGGTGAAAACACGGGGAGGATCCGATCAATTGTCAGGCCAATGTCAGAGGGTGAAAGTGCAGCGAAGTGACTCAGCGTTAGCCTAGGTAATGGCATCCTCTTCCTGCTGGCCCGGTGCGTCCTGCTTCATGGATCCACCCACAGTTTGGGCCATGTGGAAGCATGCCTACAATAACAGCCTCAAACACGCAGGGAAGGGCAGCAGGTAGGGATGGGGCTTCACAACTCTGCATTTATTGTCTGACTTTGACTCTCTGACCGCGAAGCAGGAGGATGTTTGTGAATGAGAAGACTGTTTCTATCTCCCCTCTGTCTCATTAAAAAAAGCCCTCATGGGAAAGTCCTTCATAGTTAAATCACAACATTTCCCCTCAGTGAAAATAGATAATGAGAATGGCTGGGACAGAACATTACTGTGATTCAAAATGGTGCAAATCACACCAAGTCATCTTGACTCAAAACAACAAATTATGGAATACGGCCAGAAGCAATGGATGTACAACAACGTGTTTAATCAACGCTAAGCTGATGCAACAGTGAATATCAACAATAATATTTAGCTTTTTACGGTCCATCATTTAATGGAGTTAATTTTTTCCCCATTCCTTCAGTCCACAATCCTCCCCCAAAAACAGCTTCTCAGTTTCTGATGGAAATCATTGGCCCATGCTTGCTGAGATGCTTGATTGCTAGGCACATTTAGTTATGGATGAGTGACACCTGCTGGTGGTTAACTTAAGCAATGCATCAAAAAGCATCTCCACCCCTAAAAAAAACCCCCTAGCACAAGCCCATTAAAACCATTTTACCAGCTCCAGCTATTTGAAGAGGACAGTGCATATGGCATTGAGGGAATGCTACAGTCTACTCTACTTCACCATGCAGGGCTCAACAATATGGATGGCCCAAGTCCAATGTGAGAGAGTTTTGTGTCAGTTGAAGGAACAGTCACTGACCTGTTGGGCCACTGCTGCATTGCTACTGAAATATTCACATTTGTTAATCTTGTACATTTAATTTATACCATGCAAACTGAAACAGTTGGTTTTATGTGATTGCATTGTTTTGGCAAATTCTGTGGTTTGTGTCAAATTTGCAAAAATGTATGTGTTAAAAACAATCAGCAATGGTTGTATTGCATGCTGTTATGCTGTGTGTGTGTGTGTGTGTGTGTGTGTGTGTGTGTGTGTGTGTGTGTGTGTGTGTGTGTGTGTGTGTGTGTGTGTGTGTGTGTGTGTGTGTGTGTGTGTGTGTGTGTGTGTTTCCAAAAAAAATGTTTATGAATATGACGTATAATAGCTGTAAACTGTTAAACTGCTGCAAAGAAAATACATTTAATTATTTCTACAAAAAATACACAGCTATAAACAAATAAAGTATGTATAATTTATATTAAGTTCTAACATTACAGATAATAACAGAATTTAAATATATATACACACACACACACAGTAATATATATGTAATAACATAAGTATATTATGTATAATGTTTATAAAAACACTCGTCCACGCCCCCCTGAAACAGCTCGATCTAACACGCCTCCACATATATACATCATTATGTGCGAAGATTTGCATAACACCGCCTATATGTTCATGCAAAGAAAGAAGGCGTACCTTTTATTCTCATTGTAGTATTGTTGTTGCCGCCGCCGCTATGTTGTATTGACGCTCTGTGTTTCATGTGAAAGCGAAACTACTTTGCTTGGCCTTCCAAAAGAGGATGATATCCGCTTCGTCATGCCTGGAGCTGATCCATGCTGGTCGCTGAGGAAATACATCAACTTTGCACTGTGGATCGTTGAATGGGCTTTCATTGTGGACGAAGCGGAGTCCAGCCCGGGGTCATCATATGTGGTTGCCGCACACACAAGGTATGCTCCTTCATAGAATCTGCATGAAATCACCCGCCTCTGCTCACTCAAGGCCGCGGTGTGTGACGCAGTTTCGTTGAGAAAGCGAAGCTACTTTGTTTTTGCCTTCCAAAAGAAGACACAACTAGAAAACATGTTTATATCACAATCATAATGGGTTTTATTTTTTTTGTCTCATCGCTCCGGCCGGACAAGGCATCACAATATGTTAAGAGGCGTAACATTTCAATCATGCGCTTGTGGCATTCGGCCAATCACAACGCACTGGATAGCTGGCCAATCACAGCACACCTTGCTTTTCAGAGCGATGAACCTTGTGAAAATCGAAGGCGGGGCATAGAGGAGAAACAATAATGTACAGTATGTGGAAAATAATTGTGGGTTTTTTTAACCTTAAACCGCATAAACACATTTCATTACACCAAATATACAAAATAATGTTCTTTTTAGCAGCATCATATGACCCCTTTAAAAAATCATTGCCATAACAAAATACAGAAATAAAAGCTAAACTACTGGTCCAGCAGAAAAATATCCATCCTGCTGAAGAAAAAATAAGTCAAACTGGATCTGTATGGAAACTTATTTAAAAAGCTTACTTAAGTTTTTTTACTCATGACTGGAATACCAAAAACTAATTTTCAAATGTAAAGTGGATAAAAAAGCATAATATTATACAGTAACAAGAAACATTAGAATATATCCCCCTCAGAAGAACTAAATTTCCTAATTTGTTCTAATCCCTAATGTAAGCAGTGGTGTCCTGGGTGGCAGGCAGTAGAGTCTGGCTCCATAAGAACTTGTGGTGAGTGGATTACACATGCAGCTCTCCTAAGCCCAGCCAGCCCAAGCTGCATTAAGTACAGTTAAATATCATCCATTAAATGAGATCTTCCCTTTGCTCTGTGAAGGGGCAGACTAAGGTGGAGATATGGGTACATAAAGGGATGGAGAAAGAGAGAGAGAGATGGAATGAAAAGGGAGGATTGTTTTCCTGGCCACTCCGCCTTCTGACATACCTGCTGAACACAAATATCATTCATTAACAGTAATCTGCCATTTTAACACTGATGTATGGTCCCTAAACACAAAGCCACTGGTTCACATGACTGGCTATAAAACACAGGGACAGTTTAAATATGGACCTGCTGGTCCAGGGATGACTGGCTATCCGTCTCTCCCTCCCTCCCTTTCTCCCTCCCTTCATCCTCTTGCCACACCCTCCAGCAGAGCTCAGGTGCCGCACCATCACACCACAAATGAACACATTTCCAGTGACCAGCACCTCTGATGGCTCTATGATTTTTGACAGGTCAACAGCTGGAGAGAGAAAAAAAAGCTAGAAAGAGAGAAAATACCTTTTAAAATTATCCTACATTCCAACTGCTTACTCAACTAAATGAATGGCCGGTCATAAAGCAGTGAAATACATTTCATGATTAGGAAAGCAATATGTTTAGATGTACTCAATATATACAAGCTCAGATAATGGCAGCAGTTATGGTTGGTCTCTAGAATAGAATAGAATAGAATAGAATAGAATAGAATAGAATAGAATAGAATAGAATAGAAGCAGCACCAGCCAAACATTCTCATGTAATTCTACGGCCCACCAAGAAGACTGAGACTAAACTGGCAGACCTCTGTAATCAGCTTTGTTTAACGCTAAGTTGATTAAGGCAAGTTAATGAACACTGTGTTACTCAGGTACAAATAACATGAAAAGAATGAACACACTCCACGTGTTTACAAGAAAAATGTGCCTCAACATTGAAACATTAGGCAAGTGCAAAAGTTAACTCAAAGAATGTTAAGAAAGATCAGAAACCTACCACCATAAAATGTCCAACATGCTAAGCAGAATTGTAACAGGCCAAACAATGTGTCATTTAGCTTATCAGCCACATTCACAACCACAACCCTTCCTCTAAAAAAAAGAAAAAAAAAAAAAAAAAAAAATGAAGAGTTCAGATGAAAAAGCCTCTAAGTGCCATCTGAAATTTTCTTCTAAAATTAGCATGTTTATCAGGCTTTTATGTTTAGGTTCAGTAATTTTGCTTTAATATGGCAATGTATGGGTCCTTTTATATGCCATTAGAGTGATAGAACTGAACATTAACATAGGAGCTATATAAAAATGGTCATTTTAGATTAAAATTTCAGATGGCACTTAGAGGCTTTTGCATCTGAACTCTTCATATATATATATACAAACATATTGTGGGATATAAAAGATATAATTTCATTTGCAATTGAGAAATAAAGTAGAAATTGTGATTTACAGTCACTTTCTGAGATATGAAGCTGCAATTGCAAGAAACAAAGCCAAAATTGTCAGAAAAGCTAGATAAAAAGACAAAAAAAAAAATCAGAATGACCTTTTTCATGGTTTCCTCTGTCTTTCCTCGCATCTGATTAAAATAATACCCCACATGTTTCAAATAACTCATTCCTTTGCTGCAACTCGTACTCAGCCCACCAGGAGTCCATGGCCTGTACTTTGGTAAATGCATGTCTACGGAGTAGTTTGGATGGGTATCCAATTAATTATTTAATTAAGACTTTGGATGATAATCCAAATAGCAGCATTTTACTATTTACACCAGAACAGAGCACTATTTGCACTGAAAAACATTACTGTCTATGTGGCATATACAACATGCAAATACAAAAAGTATATGTTACCACTTAAAAAACACTAAATGGAATCTGCCAACTTATTTTATCACATAGGGTTGATAGAATTTGCAAGAAGAACATTCAAACTTTTCCTTTCTGCAGAAGACTTTAAAGTGGCAAAACAAGACTAATGCAGCTATTGGTTCATTTTACCCATTTGAACCTGCATAATAAAGAATTTATGTTTTCTTAGAGAGGGCCCCGGTGTTGCAGGAGATGGCGGCGGACTGTGAATCACGGCAAAAATCAGCGCCAATCCCGGCCCGACTAATGCAGACATAAAGCTTTCTCCTACAAATGAATAACTGCATATCTTAATCAAGTTAGCATCCAGTTATTTCGCCTGGCAGATATATATTTCTATAATGTCATACATGGGGGCCTTTCCCATCAGGGCTGGACTATTAAAGTGATTACATTAGAGCCCCGATAGTGTGAGAGATGGACACACAGTGACTTTTATGTGCCGGTGGGCCACAACATACAATTACAATAGCAAAAAAAGTCATTTGGAGAGACCGCTGTAATATGAGAATGGACACGGTGAGCTGACCTCTCTGTCCTCTCATTTCAATGCAGCCATTTTGTTTCATGCAGTGAGGATCCATGGTGGCTCAGGGGGTAGTTTGTCCTCATTAGAGCAGCTCTGAATGGGAGCGCGACACAGGCGTGTGTCCAATACAATCTGATAACACAGCTGAGGAGTGGGGGAAATCAATCTGCTGTCGGTGTGACGAGGGGAAGTGTGAGGAGAGATGGCTTCCGTGGCACAAGAAAGGAGAAGAGGGTCAGAAACACAGAGTTTAAGTGAGGGGAAAAGTGAGTTATGTTGTTGGCACTTGGACTACAAAGATGATGATTTTGAAGAAGAAATGTGCTGACACTTTAAAGACTACATAGACACATATACACACACATACACACCCACCATTTTGAAGTCAGTGCTATATTTCATCTAAATGCAGAGTGAATAAAGAGGCTGGATAAATTGGAAGCTCCACAGTTAAGTCATCATGACCTAATTTTTTAGACGCTCTTATAAGTCGTTATGTACAATGAATTATGTAGTGTTTTATTTCCAGCTTTCCTTTTTCTCTTACTTCTCTCTTTATGACTCAAAATAGGTCAGATGTAAACTACTGTTCAGCATTTTGGGGCCAAAAATCTGTCAAAAACTTCATTACTGTCATTACTTCAGACTTCAGTATAATATGATACTTCCGAAATCATTTTAATATGCTGAATTCATGCTCAAAAAACATTTATTATTATCAATGTTGAAAAGAGTTGCACTGCTCAATTTTTTTGTGTAAACCAACATTATTTTTTTTATTTTTTTTTTAGGATTTTTTCAAATTTTTTTCAGGATTTTTTATGAAATAGTTTTGTTTTTGTTTTTTCAAAGAATGGAATTCAGATCATTCACCACATGAAAAACAGTTTCATGTTTTTCTGTTAGCCTTTTTGTTAAATGGTTAGAGAGTCGGACAATCAAGGGTTGTCAGTATCTCAAGGAATGCACACACTCTACTCCACCAATACCATGACTTAGGTTTGAGCAAGTAGGTGCAAATAAAATGACTGCTCATGTGTGTTCACAGTGTGTGTGTGTGTTCACTGCTCTGTGTTGTGCACTGGATGGGTTAAATGCAGAGCACGAATTCTGAGTATGGGTCACCATCTTTGTTGTCACGTCATTTTCACTTTTCACTTTCACTTTCACTTTCATCTTTGTTCGATTTTGTCTCCTTCCACATTAAATTTATGAAAATTGTGTTTCTAATATTCCTTGAGCCTGGCCCATAACGGCCTTATGAAATCAATTGGGTATGATTATGCTGAAGAAAAAAAAATCAATGCCAGCCTGTTATTGCATATTACAATGTTATTTTCCGCATTGATATTGATAATATGTATGTTTACATTTCACATGATTAAAATCAATGTTGTAAAGTGAGTTATGACAGCTCCCATTGATGAGTCACATTTATGGAGCGTGGTTAATAGGGTAGTTGATGCTTCACATAGAGTGCCATCATTTATCTCTATATAGAAGACTTCCAGGACCAGAGTGAAGGTGATTTCTCTCTTTTTCTCTAGCCATCTATTGAGCGTTGGTTTTTTTTCACCAAATTAATTCATCAAACAACTGAAGAATGATTTATGTTTACTAAAATTATTATTTTTGTTGGAATATATAATTTTTTTTTTAATAAAACCATATTATTTTTACAATTTGCAGATCTGCATAAGGACGTAAAGGTGAAGTGTGTAATAAATTGTAATAATTTCTTACTTATCTCTTACTTTCCTACTAAAATATTTGTAGGTTGATTTCTTAAATGTTATATACATTGTTCTGTTTGTTTGAGAGTCCCAACCACCCTGACACAGCAACATCATCTCATCAATATCTTTTACAGGAATATAACAATGACAAACAGAGGGAAATGACAGACATAAGGAAAACCTTAAAAAGGGAAACCTGAAAAACATTTCATTATTTTCGCAATTATGTTTTTGTCCAGCCATTGGTGCTGAAATTAGACACTTCACAAATCATTGAAATAATGGGATTTTATATCTTTAAGATTATTTTGTTAGAGGGCTGTTTACTTGCAAATTTATTACTGAATGCATTTATGACTGTAAAGCATGTCTGTGTGTGTTTGATTAAAAAGACAACAAGGTAAACACAAAAAAACTAAAAAAACAGAGTTATTTACAAAAATATTTCATTATTTTTCATAAGTGCATTAATCATTTGACGTTAGAGGGGCTGTTTACTGGTGTTGCTACAGTTTTAGAACTGTCTCAATTTAATCTTGAAAATTTCCCCACTTTTGTATATTTGCCTCTGATTCAATCTTCTATTACAGCCCAGAATTTGTACTTCCATTCCTGCTTGAGTGACGTGCCCATCACCCAAATGAGATTGGACTCCTTTGAAGGATGGATGCCCCTCTCCAAACTGTTTTCTCCCCTCTAAATAGCTGTGGCACTTTACACTGCCACTCAAAGAGCATTTTGTTGGTGCTCTGCTCCTATGATGGCCTCACTCCTAATTGTGTTAGGGGGCTCTTTGGGTTATGCATTTTACTTTGGGATGCAATGTTTGCTGTGTGTTCCCCATATCATGTGCCTCTCCTGCAGTTTGTGTGTGTAACCAGATCCACCGCAGGGACACCTCTGCAGTAAAACACAAAACACAAATGTGGGGATACATTTGGGGACATAAACACAAGCACACACACTCAGCTATCTGTACTGATATCTTGATTTTGAAATTCCCATCACCCACTGTAAATGTTTTATGTATATATAAAATAAATTATATGAAAATAATACATTTGCATATTTTATTATTTGTAATATTTCATATAAATGAATAAGGATATTTTGTTTTTTTTTATTTACTTTCTATTCTTATTTATGTAATTAAAGATATTTATTCTATTAGATTAAATTCATAAGACAACCTCCTGTAGCACTTCCACTTTGGCTGTCAGTCCATTTTTTGTTATTAAAGATATTTGGTCTATTAGGTTAAATTCATAAGACAACCTCCTGTATGATAATAAGACCAGGACTGGGACGGTGTGGGGAGAGGACCTGCAAACCCCACCCCCCAATCCACATCCCCAGGCCTCAGTCTGCTGAAGCTTTAACTTTAATTAAAAGTGTCTTCCCTGTAGGTGACCTACATCCTTCTGCAAAGTGACTGAGAAAGTGAAGGAAATGATTATAAAAAAGGAAGGTGCGAATAAATGATGAAAGTGTGGCAGAAGGAAAATAAATAACTAAAATAAATAGAAAACAATTATATATTATATTATATAATTATATTATATTATTATATCTACACAAATGTCATGCATTATGTAAGTATTTAACTATTTGCAAGAGTAAAAAGCCAACATTTTTGGTATGTGTTTTTTTTTTTCATCAATCATGTCTGATAGACAAAGTTATCTCTAAAGAGAGGTTCATTACAGAGGACATCTCTCGACTATTCTTTTATCAGTAAGTGCTGAAACACTATGTCAGTACTGATCATAAATCACTGAGTCATGATTATAAGACAGCAAGCATCTGTCTGCTAACACTTCCCCTGACAAATGATAATTGAGAATAAGACTCTTAGGACGTGGCACCAAGTTACACCTCCCTGAGCTCACCTTACAGAGGACCCAACCTAAGGGCCCCCCCTTTCCTCAACAAAACCCAAAGGGAAAAAAAAATAAAAAAAAAAGAAGCGCGGGGGGCCGGTTGGTGGCTTCAGGATGAGGGAGCTCTCTGTTTCACTTAGTGTCTGTCTCCCGGGCCGACTCGCAGCTGAGCCCTCCTCTGACTGGGACTTTATCTGCGTTCAATCACGGCACAGCTCCAGCAGGCCAGATCGTTGGCCACCCCGGGCTCACGGACAGTGAAATATGGCCACAATTAGCCCCGGACACAGTTCAATGATGATAAAGCGCATTCGCACCTTTTACACCATGATTAAAAGGCCTGTCTGCTCAGCTACTGATAGAGAGAACTAATTTCACATTATTATTATTATTAGCATTCCTTGATTGTAATGCACTCGCCCATTCCTCCCTCTCTCTTTCCATCCCTTTCTTTCGTAGCATCCAAGCATCGGATAGATGCCGAGGGGCTCTTTATCATTTACACATCAGCGGCTGTGCATTGCTCCCCTGTCTGCCCCATTTATTTTGCCTCTCTTTTCTATGTATACCTATACCACTCTATCTTTATTCACATCTATCAGCGCATACACAGGGCAGCCCATCTCCCCGGGGGCACTTCTCCAATGCCAAACAAACAAGACACCTGCAGAGAATATTACACAGTTCCGTCAGCGCAGACCCTCCAATGTCATCCACGCTGATATGAACCCCACTACCATGGAACGGATACACACATACAATCACACCGAGAAAAAAAAAAAAAAAAGCAGGCACAAAGTCACTCCTCACCCGAAAAGAGTTGATAAATGGAGGGGCCATAATGAAATGGAGACATCAAGGAGCATGAAAAGGAAAAGAGAGGACGAAAGAAAGAGAGGGGAGGGGGCCATAATCCTGCAGCAACAGAACTGTCTATGGAGAAAAGGGGGAAAAGAACAGGGGAGTGAGAAAGAGAGAGAAAGAAGCAGAGGAATAAGAAGGATCGCCTTTCGTCCGTGTTCCATCAAGGGAGAAATTACACATTTACTAAGGTTTTTTCTTAGGACGACGGCCCCCATAGATCAAACCACTGGATGTACGAGCCAATTTTCAACATGAAATATAGACACCAAGAATTAATTTCACCTGTGTTCTCTCCCCCTTCTCTCCTCACACCAGCAGCCGGACCCATGGATCAGACCATGGTTTATGTCTTCCCTTTACCCGTACACTGCCCAATACACCTCTGATACAAATGTCGAGAGTGTGTAAGATATAAGTATATTAATAAGACTTATTTAAATAAATCTTGCTACCTGGCTCTGTAATTGAGTCTGGAATTCTTCCGGAGGTAAAAACCTGCTCTTTATCCTTTTACCAGGCCGTCATGGGACACTATATTCCAGTATTACAGGAATAATCAACAAAGCAAACATATGAAAATGAAATGAAGTGAGAACTATAAATCAATAAAAAATACGTGCGATTTGGTTATGTTTAAAATGCAAGCACAATTTGCATAAGCACAAGAGTTTATAAATAATGCCGCAGCGTTATATGCGCATTCCCGGTGGGAAAGTTAATTATGACACTCCCAGCACATATCCAGATATTATCAGGGGAGAGTGAGCTTGTAATGGCAAATTATTATCATAGTTTGTTGTGTGAGAGGCAATGAACTTTACAACGTGTGGTAATGTTTATAAGAGAGAGATGCTTACACACCCGTGCAAGCTCCTGGACAGCAGGAAGTGATTCTCAAGCCCTCTTCTGCTTTGCTAAGATTAAAATTTATACAGCGGATGTTCTGTTCTTTAGTAGATAATACAGAACAGAGAATCAAGATTTTTTTTGCATAGCTGATTGAACAGATTTTTTTATTAAATACTGTAAATGTACAGCAAAAATACTGTACAATTAATTTTTTTAAGTTTTAGTGTGTTAAAAATGCAAACAAGTTTAAAGAATATGCAAAATATGTAGCAACTTAAACATCGTATTTGCAAATTAAATAATGTCACATGCATATTTTATCATATTTGTCAAAAGGATTACTGAGAAATTACTGTTGTAATATACATGAACAGAGATCTTACATTTTGGTTTTGGGAATTAAAGAATAAAAAAGATTTTAAGATTTTTGAATGCTTTTCAAAGAAGTCTCTTCTGTGCATGTGCCAAGTCTTCTGAAAGCTGTCTCCACTGAAGTTCACCTACAGTCATTGTCTCTGTCAGAACACAATTACTCCACATCCAGGAAAGGGGCCCCGGCGATAAGCAGTGGGAGGGTCTTCATGTAAAATTCACTTAGGTGCCATATTTTTCCTCCTGGACAAGATTAATTGTATTATAACTCGTTTCAGGGAAGAATAATGGCAGGGCCGCCGTTCTCCTCAAACACTCCGCTCACGGGTATTTCTTAATCCATCCTGCAGAATTGAGGTTAAGAGGGATCTCCTGGAGGTTATCTGACTCCCCTACAAGAGCCAGTAGAGATTGATGGGCTAAAGAGACTAAGATGCGATGGTCATATTCATATGGTAATGCTCCATTGTCGCTAGCAGCGCATGGTTTTCTTAATCTCGGCTGTAGAAAAATTGAACTGCGTGCTTTATCGTGAGCTGCAATGATGCGGCAGGAGACGCCACAAAGCTGCGTGTGTTCAGAATTAGACACGTTTTGTAGAACATGGATTATATCCAGTAGAAATCCAATAGGTAAAATGATAACTCAATCTGTGACTCTTTTGATTTATTTTTTATTTTTTTTATCTATAGGATGAATTCCAATGTGTGAAGATATGAAGGATCTTACTGATAAAAAAAAAAAAAAAAAAAAATATTTAAAGGGGTTGCCTACCATGGATTATAGATACAGCCTATGTAATATCGTTTGATTGTATGTCATGTTTTTCTTAAATCCATCAACAATGTATGTATAATATAAATGTCAGACTATTCATTGTGTGATCATGACTAATAACGCTGAATTTAAAAACTGGCTCTGTCTATTCATCTGTTCTCCAGCATTCATCCATGATCTATCCAATATGGATTTTTTTTCAAAATAATCCTACCACTTTTAATTTTCAACACATAACTGGCACAATACAATCTTCAAGTTAAGCCTAACTATACAACAAAATGACAGCCTCAAAGCATTTAGCAAAAATTCAGTGGTTTTTTTGCTTAAAATGTAAGTTAAAAAAAACTGAAATCAAAGAATTTAAATTAATTGATTAAAAATAAATAGACAATAAAATTGACCCAATTTGCTTTGTTATCGCACATTAAAGAGCATTTATGTTAACCACTAAGCCATGGCTCTGACCGCTTGATAGTTACAAAAATCTTTAAATGGGTAGTTCAGCCTAAAATTAAAGTTCTGTTTCTGATTTACTCACCCTTGTGTTGTTGCAAATTTACTTTTTTCTGTGGAGAGAAGAAAAAAAAAACATTTTTAAGAATATCTCAGTGTTGTTGTTGTTTTTTTTTCTCCATACAGTAAAAGTCAGTGGGGTTCAGAGTTGTTTTGGACACCACTGACTTTTATTGTATGGACAAATACAGTTTGGATGATGAATGATAAAGGATGACACAATTGTAATTTTTGTGTGAACTATCCCATTTAAAGTCAACATAAATTGCTGTTTGCAATTCATTTGATATCTTAACTTCATACTGAAAAAGGATATTCAATGAGAAATGTAGGGTGAGAATGGGATTTTATTAAATGTTTTTAGATTGTATCATGAAAGTGGATATTACATATCAGAATGCAGACAGACTGAACTCAGCTAAGCTTAATCAATGCCTACATATTTGTTTACTATACTACAATTTGTCCAACATACATGTTAATAGCCTGTTCCTGCAGTGGCATGTGGACAGATATCTGTAGGAGGATTGATTAAGTTGGATGCAGTGTTTTTGTCTGTTGGTCACTCTTTCAGTGTCCACTGGATTTCTGTATCCAAGTGCTTGTGCATGCATTTTTCTCCATATCATCTGCACACTGCCCAGGTCACTAATCAATGGGCAAATTAATCATTCAGAAGAAAAAAATGTGACAAACCAATTATTAATCTGCCCTGTCAAGTCCAATACAGTAATAAATTTACTAAAAATGGTCTTCACTTCATCCATTCATTAACTGCTGATGGGTGGCAGACTTCACAATGTCACTGGATTTTCTCTAGTATTGATGCCGATCTGGCAGCTAATTTACAACCTTGCCTCTTGTGCAGAGCCCTAGTCTGCAATAATAAAATGGAGCTTGATAATCGTTAAGGGCCTGTCGGACAGCAGGCATGGCTCCATCAGCCTGCACCAAACCCGCCGAGCACAACACCTTCTCCAAAACTAACAGATGTGTACACAAAATATGGATGCGCCTATTACCAGCTTATGTGTGTTCTTGTGTGTGTAGGCTTACTCTCTACAGCCGCAGTAGTTGACAGAGAGGCAGGTTGCACTCTGGGAAGAGAGATCCACTCACTGTCATTTCCATAGAGGGAAGCCATCTCGCTGACTGCTTGCACACACACACACAGACACGCACACACACACACACACACAAAACAGCCAATTAAGTTCACAGCAGACAATACACAACTCTGCGGACCCATGACTATCACAACAGGAGGCACCAACTTCCCTTAATCATTTACTTACAGTACTGTATGTCTTCATCACCCTTTATTGATGGGTGTTTTACACCCCACTAAACCTATTGACTACATAGAGATCAAAGACAGATGATGTATTGAGAAATCATTTACTGGGTGCAACTCTCCCTTGTAAGTTCAATTAATGATTATTCCACGAGCCGAGCAGCTTGTGATTCTTTCTTTCCATGCGGAGTGATTGGAAATTTCATAAATAAGCCTGGATTTGTTTTAGCTAGGCTTCAAGTCCAAGTCTTACAAAACATCTCTGGTGGCCCAGACTAAGATCATATACTATTTATACACTTACTGTTGTCGAGTGCTGAACCCTCTTCTCAGCCCCACAACCCCAAATTTGCATACAAATGAAGTTCTAAATGGGCTCAATGACATAATTGACTTGCAATTAGAAATATTCCAGAGCTGGTCACTTTGCAGTGGACAGAGCATGAGCAAAATGAGGGGGGGAAAGGCCTGTTTAGCATATTAATGAAGCTCATTAGATGTCACTTCACCAAGCTGACAAGAGGACTTATATATGCAATGGCCCCACAGCTTAATTTGAAATGTGAGTTCTCAACACTAATTGTTTTTGAGCATGTTTCTTTATATCATTGTGGAAATCGTGTCATTTTGGCAGCTGCAGAAGACAACTGCGGGCAATACAGATTGCACGCATCAAATCTAATATCAAAATGTTTCTTTAATTCAAGTGGCATTTAAATGTGCAGACGGGATGTATAAGCATGAAAAACATGAGCAAAGAAGGGTTTTCCAGCTCTGTACATGTGTGTGTTCAATTGATTCGATAAAACAATGAAATAGAGGGTACTTATGTATTTATGTGTATATGTTTTTACATTTTTACTTTGTATATTTTAATATACATTTACAAACAAAAATACTCACTCTTAAAGAAAAAAAAATAAAATTGCTTTTAAAAATACAAAAAAATCATACATCTCTAAAAATACAACTTAAACACACTTCAAATAAAAATCTAAACTACTACCAGTGAAAGCAGGTCAAATAAAAATCTAAACTACTGGCCTGACAGAAAAAAAATAATCTTTAATGTTGAACCACTGTACTTTTTGGTAAGCATATTTTTTGGTGAGCGCACCGGCATTAGCTTGCCACAGTTTAATATATAAATGAATCAAAGGCAAACTGGATAGAGCAGTCAAGATGAAACGTCTGTGGTCGAAAAGCAAGCTTGAAATAGTCTGAGATGCAGAGCCATCTTCACTCTGTTTGTGACGGGCCACTGCAGCTCTCCACTGTAAAGAAGGGTACGGAATGAAGCCAGGCTTCCTAATTATCCACTGGTGTAGTTTGTGCCAGCTTTGGCATGTGTGTGTGTGTGTTTGTGCGTGTGCCGAGGAGGTTGGTGGTTATCGCGGAGACAGCTTTAGCACCCCCACATTGTAAACACGGGCCCCAGTTGCTTCCCCCGGCTTGTTAACATCATCTGCGTCACTCAGCACACCGTTACTGTCAGGTCCTCGCTGCGCCTGCCGCAATCAGCATTAACCATGTCAGCCCCTTAATGGGCCCGCCATAAAACCAGCTGACAAGCCAGCCAGCGTCGATCTGCGCCTAAGACAAACTGCCTTCCCACTCTGCGTGTGCGCACACACACGTGCGCCCACACACACATACTGTAGACCCAGGCAGCGTACACAGTCTAGTTAGCTCAAATACACACCGCCACACACACAAATAGTGTCTCATCACTCGCCATCTCCCCAGCCTGCCAGACTCACTAGTGCGATGGAGGTTGTGCTATGAGATTATAATAACAATAACAGGGCCACCCAGATCCATTCTGCTGTCAACAAGTGGAGAAAAGCCACTTGATAACGCTGCTCTTTCTAAGCTGCCATTTTTCTACCATTCACTGACCCTCCACTGGGTCTGTAACTGCAGTGTGCAAAATATTACTCTATCATATCTATGAAACTGTGCCATTTTTTGTGAACACACACTGCTTTTCCTTTTTTTCCCCCCATTTTCTTTTTATACAATGAGCGCTAACGGTGTTGCATAGCAGTTCTCCAGCCGAATGGTACAGTGGTTAATGTCACTTTTAGTGGCGGCTCATCGAGGGAGGCAGGGGAGGCATGGCTTCCCCAAAATTTTGAGGTAAAAATGGGAGGAGGGCGATTTAATGTTAATAAAATTAACAATTCATTTCAGTTCCTTTTCTTAGAATGTGTATTTTTTGTTTGTAATTTTACAGCTGTAATACCATAACATGTTACTGAAGTTGGAAATCGCCGCTTTTCTATCGCGAATGTGCCGAATCTGCTGATGTAATTACAACCGCTAAGTTATAGAGAAAGGGAGGGGAAGGCCGGGGAAGAGCTTCCGGTCTCTCTCATGAAACCAACACAAAGTGACTAAAATTTATCACTGCCCGCTAGAGGCTGGCTCCAAAAGGGAGTCAGTCCCATAGACTCCCCATGTTAAAATCCCCAACTTTACAGCAGAAAAAAAAATGTTTACAGTCTATATAGCTAATTTTGCCTTTCATGACAACTGTGTATATTGTATATTTTTTATAACTAATTATATTATATTAAGCCTTAAAGTTCTGCATAATTACGGGCGTGGCCACATGAGTGACAGGTGGATTGCCGCTGTTCTCACCACTGTCAAGCTAGGTCGGCGTGGTTTCAGCAACCAGCTCCAGCCCCTTTGCCCATTTTGGATTATCCAGGAGTGATGCACGGTGACGCACTGCCAAGATGGCGACGGGCGGCTCCGTCCACTTTGAGGTTCAAAAACGCTCTTCAGAAATCTACAGGTGACATCACGGACACTATGTCCATGTTTTTATACAGTCTATGGTTTTCTGACTAAAAGCAACCAAAAAGCCATTTTAAAGTGGTTAAAGGGGTCATATGATGCTTTTTTAAAGATCATTGTCTTGTGCATTTGGTGTAACAGAATATGTTGACATGCTTTAATGTTCAAAAAACACATTATTTTTCAAATACTGTACATTATTGTAGGTCCTCTATGCCCTCGCCTCTCTTAAACCCGCCGTTTTCTACAAAGTCCCTCCTTCTGACAAGCGCAGTCTGCTCTGATTGGCCAACTGACCCAGTGCATCGTGATTGGCCGAGCACCGCAAGCACTCGTCGGAAATGTATGCCCCTTTCCATAATCGCGAGCTTCATCTTTCAAAATAAATGTAAAGACAGTTAATAATATCCTTAGTTTAACATCAGTTCAAGCCCGAAAGTTGAACAGAGTTGCGTGAAAGACACAGTGATGATGCTCTTATGTGTTTGCAGTACACAAGCCACAGACGGTTAAGACAGCTGACTCCTCTGTGTGACCCTGTCTCTCTCTCTCACACACACGACGCGCAAAAATCCACATTTGAACAGTCAATAGCAAATACTTTAATAACAAAACATACTTACAGTAGCTGATTCAGAAGTGCCAGATTGTCATAACAGTGTCTTCAACACTAACTGCGGTTACTGAAACCACGGCTTCTTTCTTTTTGGTCCACATAGTGACGTAGAGATGTGGGGGCGTGTTAGAACGAGCCGTTTTAGGGGGGCGTGGCAGAGTCTTAACTTTTATAAAGAATATCTCTTTGGATTTGAGACTTTAGTCTTTGCAACTTTACAGATCTTCTTCATGCACCAAGACCTTGTAACACTCCAAAGAGAAAAGAAAAATTTAAATCGCATCATATGAACCTTTTTTAAGCAAATAATAATAATAATAATAATAATAATAAATATTGACAGGGATCCCCCAGACCAATACAATTAGTGTGTGTCCTCTATTTTAAAACCCACAAGCCGCCACTGGTCACTATCCTATCAAAACGGAGACACACTTGGTTTTTGTTGTTTGTTATACACTGCATGTAATATGTGCATACATATACAAGTGTTCTGGAAAATCAAATGGCCTGGTGCTTTAGATGACCGAAACCTACAATATGTTGTTATTATACAAATTGGTGGCTTGTACCTTGAAAGGCCTTGTTATCCAAGGTGAACTGCAAAACGCACATTTCACATATTGGTCTTGTCTATATATTGGATGCATGCTAGATTAAATAAGACAAAGTGCGTCTTTTGCAAGGTGAACCATAACTTCAGATGAGATCTGAATGGGACAACACAAAGTTATACTATCATAGCTTTTTTGAAAATAATAATGCCCAACCATGATCTAATGGCAATATACAGTAGAATTTTAATACAGTAATGGCATGGTTTATACAGGATCAACACTCAAATAAATTTAATTTTGCTGCTTGGATATTGATATTGATTTTGTAGTTCACTCATGTTTGCACTGTACTACTTATATATGTATAGCAAAAAAGTCAAAGTATCAATAACCAATATTAAAAAAAGTACACACACACACACTGTGTGTTTATTTTGTGCTGAAGCTGGTATTAATGTGGAGGATATGATTAGTTCACCTGCGCCACACACTCTGTTGAACTGAGGCATGCTTTGCTACAGCAGCGATCTGTCACTCCACATTAAACAGTGCCAAAACGGCATTTATTGTTTGAATACTGCTATACAATGGACAGAATTTTAAATCTGAGACTTTGTTTCATAGACTAATCGATTCTTAGGATTTAAAGGGGTCATATGATGCGATTTCTATTTTTACTTTTCTTTAGTGTGTTATGTACCTATTTCTGCATGTATAAGATCTGCAGAGTTCCAAAGCTCAAAGTCTCCCAGAAAAGGATTTATTCTATTTAAAAGAGAAGGCTGATCCAGACCAGGCTAAAACGCCTCATTCAAACACGCCCCCACGTCTACGTTACGATGTGGAAATATTTGCGTAATGCTGCTCAAATGTTCATGCAAAGAAAGAAGATGTGGTTTCAGGAACCACAGTAGTGTTGATGCAGCCATGTCTGGGAGACGCTGTGTGTTTTCTTTGCGAAAGCAAAACCACTTTATTTGGCCTTCCAAAGGTAGATGCAATGAGGAATCATTGGTTAAGATTTATTTACAACAGAACAGCACAATACAACCCAGAGGTTCGAATTTGTGAACGACAATTTGTGAACCTAGAAGAGCAGTCTATAAGGCTGGCTGTGCAAAGGCTATTTCTCAAAATAAATGGGTCAATTCCAACTTTGCTATGACAATCTGGCGCTTATTCTAAATCAGCTACTGTAAGTATGTTTTCTTAATAGTTTAAGTATTTGCTATTGACTTTTCAAATGCTGAGATTTGCGCCATGTAGAGTATTGCGTTGTGTGTGTGTGTGTGTGAGAGAGAGGCAGGGTCACGTCACAGTGAAGTCAGCTTTCCTAACATCAGACTCTGTACCACAAACACACACGAACATAATCACTGTGTCTGTCATGCGACTCTGTTCCCCTTTCGGGCTTGAACTGATGGTAAAACTAAGGACATTATTTACTGTCTTTACATTTATGTTGAAAGGTGAAGCTCGCATTTATGGAAAGGGGCGTACATTTCTGATGTGTGCTTGTGGTGTTCGGCCAATCACAATGCACTGGGTCAGCTGGCCAATCAGAGCAGGCTGTGCTTGTTGGAAGGAGAGGCTTTGTAGAAAATTATATGTTTGAGAGAGGCGGGGCATATTGGAACTACAATAATGTACAGTATTTGAAAAATAATGTGTTTTTTGAACATTAAAGCATGTCAGCATATTCTGTTATACCAAATACACAAAATAATGATCTTTAAAATAGCATCATATGACCCCTTTAAGAATCAATATCATTCCGTATAAATGAGAATCGATTAATATCGAGATATCAATATTTTTTACCCAGCCCTAGTAATTAGCTAAATTGCTCAACGCTGCAAATAAACAGAAACCAATCTCCCAGAGCTCAAACCATAACGCACTGGATAGTTTGCCAAATCTGCGATGAAATGCCATTATTACAGCTCCTACCGAGGGTGCTATTGATTTTGTCACCCTCTAGCACCCCCATAGAACCGGGCCTGCAGTGTGCATATATGTGTGATATATGTGTGATATATTCTTGTTGTCTAATTATTGTTTAAGTTTCTCCACCTGCATCTCCCTCGTTACCCTCCTTGTTTGTCTCCCTATGTATTCTCCATTTTTTTTTTTCAAAAATGAATAATGTTATTAAGGTCTAAAATATTATGGTAAAAAAAATTGTTGCATCTAGTAGTCAAATTTGTAAAACAAGGCTAGAACAAAGAAAATGTTAGCTGAAATATTTGAGTCCATGAGAGGCACTATGTATGAGGTACCTACTGTACATACATAAGTCTAACTGTATTTGTGCTGATTAGTTTATTGATTTTTGTGATAACATGATTCAGTATCTGAACAGGCTAAGAATATCAGATATCAAAGGCATGAGCTGACAGCATCAGCTCAGAGAGAATGACAGCCAAATAAAACCCATCCCAAATCACTCTACTGAATTCAGACGCTTGACATTCAGATATTCACATGACTTCCCTTCGACAAAACTCAACATCCTGAAGCTTAGGTCTTCTGCAGATCATTCAGGTTGAAGACACTCTCATGTACAGTGCTGTCCGTCGGGACATAAAAGCAAGGGGACGCATGAGGATGTCAGATGCTGGCCTTTACGTAAACGGCTCTTGGGGCACAAAGGCTAACTACCTCCTCGCCCCTAGCCGACGGCTGCTTTTTCGGACGGCGCTTTGAGACGATGCCTCTCCAGGTAGACCGAAATGGCTACCCCTGCGAATGCGCTTGACCTTTCCCTCCCTGCTCTAATCTGATTGTGCCTCCTTTATGTAATCAGCCGCTAAAGGTCACTGAGCTATTTAACATGGGAACCCTTTAGCTATGGAATTTGCCTTGCAGTAAATTACCTTTATTATGTTTCACTCACATGTCACCCATGCAAAAAGCTACTTAACTCCTTGGGTGTCAAGAGTCTTACAAGCGATAATGTTAATGGTTAATCGTTACTGTAACACTGTCCCATTCGAGGGTAAATCATTTGATATATCGGTAAATGGAATGAAGTCACAAGGATTTTACATGAGGGCTACACTGACTCACAGGTAAGTGTGAATGACCGGGCGAGCAAATTAAATGGCATCTCTGAACATAATCGTGTGTATATATGTGAAGTACATTTGAGGCGTACAAAGTAAATCCATCCAATGCGAGAGAGGGTACTAAATGCAACCACAGAAAATATCAAGGGAAATATCAAGCGTGATCATTTTATGTCTTGATATACAGGTGCTGGTCATATAATTAGAATATCATCAAAAAGTTGATTTATTTCACTAATTCCATTCAAAAAGTGAAACTTGTATATTATATTCATTCATTACACGCAGACTGATATATTTCAAATGTTTATTTCTTTTAATTTTGATGAATCTTTTCTGGGAGCGACCTAGGCTTTTTCGCGCTGATGGCCTGCACCTCAGCAGAGTCGGAGCGGAGCTGCTCTCGGACAACATCTCCAGGACTCTACGCTCCATTTGACTAGTAAGCCAATTTTCAAATAACTGCTATGATGGCTTTTGTTCTACCCGCTTAAATGTTAGAAGTACGTGCGCTGTACAATCTATTAAGACTGTGTCTGTTCCCCGAATAGTGAGGTCAAAATATAAATTTAATGTAGGATCAAGAAAAAATCTTATCATTATTAAACCAGAAAAAACATAAAATAAATGAACAAAAACAGTTTGTAAAGTTTGGGCTCATAAACATTAGATCACTCACACCCAAAGCAGTTATTGTAAATGAAATGATCACAGATAATAGTTTTGATGTACTCTGCTTGACTGAAACCTGGCTCAAACCAAATGATTATATTGGTCTAAATGAGTCTACTCCACCAAACTACTGTTATAAACATGAGCCCCGTCAGACTGGTCGTGGGGGAGGTGTTGCAACAATATATAGTGATATTCTCAGTGTTACCCAGAAAACAGGATACAGGTTTAAATAATTTGAAATACTTATGCTTAATGTTACACTGTCAGATATGCAAAAGAAATCTATTGTATCTCTTTCTCTGGCTACTGTGTATAGACCACCAGGGCCATATACAGAATTCCTAAAAGAATTTGGAAATTTCCTCTCAGACCTGTTGGTTACCGCTGATAAAGTGCTAATTTCTGAGAATTTTAACATTCATATTGATAATACAAATGATGCATCAGGACTTGCGTTTACAAACTTATTAAACTGTTTTGGAGTAAAGCAAAATGTCACCGGGCCCACTTATCGTTTTAATCATACGTTAGATTTAATTATATCGCATGGAATCGATCTTACTGACATAGATATCGTACCTCAAAGTGATGATGTTACTGACCATTTCCTTGTATCGTGCATTTTGCGTATTGATGATAATAACTATATAGCTTCGCGTTATCGTCCGGGCAGAACTATTGTTCCAGCCACCAAAGACAGATTCGCAAATAACCTGCCTGATTTATCTCAACTGCTCTGTGTACCCATAAATACGCATGAACTAGACAAAATGACTGGCAACATGGGCAGTATCTTCTCTAATACATTAGAAGCTGTTGCCCCCATCAAATTGAAAAAGGTTAGAGAAAAAAGTACTGTGCCATGGTACAACAGTAATACCCAGGCTCTCAAGAAAGAAACTCGTAGTCTTGAGCGCAAATGGAGAAAAACTAACTTGGAAGTTTTTTAGAATTGCGTGGAAAAACAGTATGTCCAGCTATAGACAGGCTCTAAAAACTGCCAGGGCCGAGCATATCCACAAACTCATAGAAAACAACCAAAACAATCCAAGGTTTTTATTTAGCACGGTGGCTAGATTAACAAATAACCAGACGCCACCTGATCTAAATATTCCCTCACAGTTAAATAATAATGAATTTATGAATTTCTTCACTGATAAAATAGATAACATCAGAAATACAATAACAAATGTAAATTCTAGAGCGTCTAATACTTTAGTTTTATCCATCGCACCCAAAGATAAACTTCAGTGCTTTACAACTATAGGACAGGAAGAGCTAAATAAACTTATCACTGCATCTAAACCAACAACATGTTTATTAGATCCTGTACCCACTAAATTACTGAAAGAGTTGTTACCTGTAGCAGAAAAACTTCTTCTCAATATTATTAACTCGTCGTTATCTTTAGGTCACGTCCCAAAACCATTCAAGCTGGCGGTTATTAAGCCTCTTATTAAGAAACCACAACTAGATCCTAGTGAACTGGCAAATTACAGACCCATTTCAAATCTTCCCTTTATGTCTACAATTTTAGAAAAAGTTGTGTCTGCTCAATTGTGCTCCTACCAGCAAAAAAATGATCTCTATGAAGAATTTCAGTCAGGTTTCAGGGTCCATCATAGCACAGAAACTGCACTTGTTAAAATTACAAATGACTTGCTTCTTGCTTCAGCTCAAGGCTGCATCTCATTGCTAGTTTTACTTGATCTTAGTGCTGTGTTCGACACCATAGATCACGACATACTCATAGATAGGTTACAAAACTATACAGGTATCCAAGGGCAGGCTTTAAGATGGTTTAGATCCTACCTGTCCGATCGCTACCACTTTGTTTATCTAAATGGGGAGTCATCTCATTTATCACCAGTAAAATATGGAGTGGATCTGTCCTAGGATCTGTCCTAGGTCCTCTGCTATTTTCAATATACATGTTGCCCCTTGGTAATATCATTAGAAAATACGGGATTATTTTCCACTGTTATGCTGATGATACTCAACTATATATCTCAACAAGACCAGGTGAAACTTCAAAACTATCTAATCTAACAGAGTGTGTTAAAAATGTAAAAGATTGGATGACCAATAATTTTCTCCTATTAAATTCAGATAAGACAGAGATATTACTTATTGGACCAGAAAACATTACACAGAATCTCGTAGGCTACAATTTGCAATTAGACGGATGTACTGTTACTTCCTCTACTGTCAAAAATCTGGGTGTTATATTAGACAGTAACTTGTCTTTTAAAAAAATCATATTTCCCATGTTACAAAAACAGCATTCTTCCATCTTAGAAACATTGCCAAGCTACGAAACATGTTACCTGTTCCTGATGCAGAAAAGCTAGTTAATGCATTCATGACCTCTAGACTGGACTATTGTAATGCACTTCTAGGTGGTTGTCCTACATCCTCAATAAACAAGCTACAGGTAGTCCAAAATGCAGCGGCTAGAGTCCTTACCAGGTCAAGAAAATATGATCATATTACCCCAATTTTACAGTCTCTGCACTGGCTACCTATTAATTTCCGTATCAGTTACAAAATATTATTACTTACTTATAAGGCCCTTAATGGCTTAGCTCCTGCGTACCTAACTAGTCTTCTACCACGCTACAACCCATCACGCTCCCTAAGGTCACAAAACGCTGGACTTTTGATAGTACCTAGGATAGCAAAGTCCACTAAAGGAGGCAGAGCTTTTTCGCATTTGGCTCCCAAACTTTGGAATAGCCTTCCTGATAATGTTCGGGGCTCAGACACACTTTCTCTGTTTAAATCAAGATTAAAAACACACCTCTTTGGCCAAGCATTCAAATAATGCATCTCATAATTTTGGAATGCAGTTATATCTGATCAAATGCGCATTATTATTCTTTAACTTGGTTTAAACTAATTAATTTTACTTGGCTGGAACTGCAGCTACGCTAATTATGTCTCTATTTGTTTCTCTGTTTTGCCACGGGATTTACATCCCGTGGTAACTAGGATTTACACATGCTCCAGTCTGGATCCAGAACACCTGAGAAGAGATGATGCCAACCCCCTCAGAGGACCTCAGATGATGCTAACCCAGAGACAACATACAGAACTACCACATTTTGCAACAATTCTGACTTAAAAACAGAAACTAACAGTCACAACCGATAAGCTACTACTAAATATTGTAGAATTTTTCTGAACATTTCTGCCGTATACACAGAAACTGACAGTCACCACTGATAAGCTACTACTAAATATTGTAGAAACTTAATTTTATGTAAAGTTGCTTTGCAATGATCTGTATCGTAAAAAGCGCTATACAAATAAACTTGAATTGAATTGAATTGAATTGAATGATTATAACTGACAACTAAGGAAAATCCCAAATTCAGTATCTCAGAAAATTAGAATATTACTTAAGACCAACACAAAGAAAGGATTTTTGGCCAACTGAAAAAGTATGAACATGAAAAGTATGAGCATGTACAGCACTCAATACTTAGTTGGGGCTCCTTTTGCCTGAATTACTGCAGCAATGCGGCGTGGCATGGAGTCGATCAGTCTGTGGCACTGCTCAGGTGCTATGAGAGCCCAGGTTGCTCTGATAGTGGCATTCAGCTCTTCTGCATTCTTGAGTTTGGCATATCGCATCTTCCTCTTCACAATACCCCATAGATTTTCTATGGGGTTAAGGTCAGGCGAGTTTGCTGGCCATTTAAGAACAGGGATACCATGGTCCTTAAACCAGGTACTGGTAGCTTTGGCACTGTGTGCAGGTGCCAAGTCCTGTTGGAAAATGAAATCTGCATCTCCATAAAGTTGGTCAGCAGCAGGAAGCATGAAGTGCTCTAAAACTTCCTGGTATATGGCTGCGTTGACCTGGGACCTCAGAAAACACAGTGGACCAACACCAGCAGATGACATGGCACCCCAAAACCATCACTGACTGTGGAAACTTTACACTGGACCTCAAGCAACGTGGATTGTGTGCCTCTCCGTCTCTTCCTCCAGACTCTGGTACCCTGATTTCCAAAGGAAATGCAAAATTTACTTTCATCAGAGAACATAACTTTGGACCACTCAACAGCAGTCCAGTCCTTTTTGAAACAAGACGCTTCTGACGCTGTCTGTTGTTCAACAGTGGCTTGACACAAGGAATGCGACAGCTGAAACCCATCTCTTGCATACGTCTGTGCGTAGTGGTTTCTTGAAGCACTGACTCCAGCTGCAGTCTACTCTTTGTGAATCTCCCCCACATTTTTGAATGGGTTTTGTTTTACAATCCTCTCCAGGGTGCGGTTTTCCCTATTGCTTGTACACTTTTTTTCTACCAGGCTGTGAGTCAGCATTATTTGTCAGAATACTGGCATTGTAGGCTACTCTCCCAGGAAACAGTCCTTGTACTCCATAAAATGCAGACATTGCACACATCTGAATATTTGGTTTGAACTTTTCATGAACAGTGTTGTAAATACAACTTAACCACTGATTTCTAGTTGTGTCCTCTTTTGGAAGACTAAACAAAGTAGTTTCGCTTTCACAACGAAACACGTCTCCATGACATGGCGGCAGCAGCAACAATACTACAGCGAGAATCAAAGTTACGCCTACTTTCTTTGCATGAACATTTGGGTGGTGTTATGCAAATCTTCCCACACAGTGACGTGTTTAAACAAGTCATTTTAGGAGGGCGTGGACGAGTCTTAACTAAAATTAAGAATATCTCTTTGAGTTTGAGACTTTAGGAATATTATATTCATAAACAGCTTGTAACACTCCAAAGAGAAAGGAAAACTTGAAATCGCATCATATGACCCCTTTAAGAAAAAAGTCTACAGAAATGTCTACAGTAAACATCTCCTTCTCCACCCAAGGAGTCTAAGACCAGATCTTTGGCTTCTTCCCATGTGATGTTAAAGGGAAGTGAGGTCATTGATTCGGCACCAGGTCAGCCGTGGTCGGCCCCTGCAATGCCATCCTCCAGGTGGCAATGGGACCCACTGAAATGCCTTCTTTGGGATGCAGCTGCTTTCCATCTGCATAATGTGTTCAGCCAGCCATAGGTGGCAGTGTGTAATGACTGTACTAATCATTGTACTAAGGCTTTTTTCTAAAAGTAAACATAGTTTAAGAAAATATTATTAAAATATAATTTGAAAATAAAGTTGTCTATATAAACATGAATAGCCTGGACAACACAATCTTAAAATTTTGAGATTTTCCATAATTTTCATATGTTCCATCACTCTGGGAACCTGTCTAGGTTGCAGAGAATTAACACAAACAATAAAAGCATTCAGATATTCAAAAGGAAAGCACTTTTCAGACATCATCCATGCCTTCAAAATCACTGATCTATATTAGAGAACATATATATAGATCAGTGTTCAAAACCAATGCTAACGTTACATTATAAAGCACACTTTCTTATACAGTGCAAAATCTGAGTATGTCTTCTTCACAGAGGTCACAAATAAAAATTTCAGATAAAGATTCTGTCCTTCAAATTTCCCTTCCATTTCCACTGCAGGGGAACAATCTCTTTTTCCTCCACACACACTGTCCTCAAATGGAAGCATGAAACGGTAAGGCTGTTAAACCCTCACGCTATAACACAGCACAGTCCTGAAAAGGGTCCAAATGAGATAATTCATGTCTGTTTGATCTAAATGGGAAAGCATCGTTTTCTAATAGAATCATATTTCACCCAGACTAAAAGCTTCCTCAGGAACAATTAAAGATAACGAATGAGCATTGCCTTATTCAAACTGATCCCTCCACATATGCACCCATAACTCTAGACCAATTGTAAAATTGCCTCTTTGCGAATGTGCTGCTACGTTTAATATGATGTTACAGTCTCTTTCATTAATCAACTGCTAATGAGATTGAAGTCTTACTGTTGACCAGGGCTAAGTCCTGCTTACTCAGGTTGTGATTCGCAAAGGCTCGCAAAGAAATGGTTTTCATTTACACAGGCTCTACAGTCGAGTAAAGCAGACTGAATATATAAATACATGTTCAAGAAGGCAACAAAATATTTCACCATACAATGTCAACAATTGCTTAATTCTTGTGGTAATTCCAGAAAGCATCAAAAGTTCCAACAGATCTATATACAGTAAAAAGTTTTAAAAGGAATATATTGCATCAGAACTACTGCCTACAGGAACAACAGCATCTCAGACACAGTTTTATGGAGAGACTTTTTACCTGTTTGATTTCTTTTAACCAGGTTCTATTTTATTTAAGCAATCAGCTAAAACTGTAAACTAAAGTAATGCAAAACAAACCAAGGAAAGGAAGTACTACATCTGAATAAGTGTGGTAAGAAACCTCTGTAAATCCTTCTGGTAGTTTTCATCGCCTAACTCTTTTTAGTAAACTTAATTAAATACAGGATAAAAGTAGTACAAGGAGATAATTCCCAGTAAGACGAGTGGTACAAATTAGCATTAAAATGATAATGTTGCCCCATTGGTGTACTTTATCTTAAAGCAATATTAGAGTACACTCTTTCCTAGTGTAATATTCTTAAAACTTATTCATGCTTATACGGTACCAATTACACATCTCTATTCGATTAAAAGTGATGTAACAGTGCTGAAAATGCCATCCCTTCGCAGTACTTATGACTATTCTTTCCGACTAGTGTCATTTAAATGAAAGACACCCAGTGCTGCAGGGCTGACCAGTCTCATTCTATTACTGAGACTAGGATTTAGTTTATTTTCTGACAGTTTGAAATTTGAGTGCAATAAAACTTTTACTTTTCCTAAGACAAAAAACACTTAAGCAAAAGTTTTGAAAAATGTTCTTCTTCAGAAGCTAAAAAGCATCCCTAGATGGCCTGAGGATGTGAAATGAGTGCTTTAATGTGCCACTAGCTTCTTCCAAGCCAGGGGTCAGGTAAATACTGTTCAGATCAGGTAATGTGGCTGTAATATTTTGTAGATCATGTTTCTATTATTTAAATGACATTGTGCAAGGGAAGGAATCACACTGGCACACGGAAAGGTTGAGCAGTGGAGGGAAATGATTTAATGTAATGGGAGGAATAAAGCATCATTAGTGCAAATTAACTATTGTCAGCCGAGGTGAACTTGTTGGGTGCTAATGCCATTGGCAGACACTGAAGGTGGCAATTTATGCACAGTGGGGGTGGGGTGAAGTGGAGTGCACATCAGCATGCATTTAGCACCCAATGGCAGCCACGGTCACAGCCGTTCCATTGGGTTTTGTCTCCTAGAGTTTAAGTAATGCCAAGATGAGGAATGCCCATGTTTAATGTTTAACTTCAGTCCAGAAATGGGCTGCAGTCCATTAATTAGTACCAAACGGCCGTTCAAAACATGTTCTGCCTTGTACAGGTCACCCATTTTCCCAGGTTTGAATGGCTACAGTTTTACCTCCGTCACCTGCCAAGCAACATGACGGTAAAAACACCCCATGAAATCACTTTCAGTGCCAGTTCTGTGGGTTTCATACTAAAGTTAGCCTACCAAATAACATTTAGAGGCACTTAGCACTTTTTATTTTTGCTGTGCAGGTCAAAGCTGCTGAGTATTGGTGTTTCCAAAATTACTATTTATATGTAATTCATTTTAATGAGTACAGAAATTACTAATTGCACTTTTAAATATCTATTTTGAGTAAGAAATAAATAAATAAATAAAATGAATACACATCTCAATACAATATTTACACTTTCTACTACCACTTCAGCTTACTCTTACTCATTTAGGCTACTAAGTTTGTTAGACTACCAAAGAGCATAAATGTTTTATAAGAATAATTTATACTATGATATTGATATCACAGGACAGACTGCTTTCTCTCAGGACAAGAGCCAAACTGATCTATTTTACGTCATTATCATAATGAAGAGGTGATTTGTTGCGTTTAATTAGTTTGGATTTTATGCCAGGATTTCGATCATTACCTCATACTCTCCTCCAAACTCTACAGCTCAATAATTCCATTTAGAACATTTCTCCCATATGTTCCTTCTGCAATACAAATTTTTATGAAAATGAAAACTTAAGCTGTATTTTGTTTTTTAGTAGTTTGGTATTCGCTTTAAGCCCTAGTAAGTCAAGGCAGCTTCCTAAAAAGGCACTAGCTTTTTTATTATTATTATTATGTTTATAATTTTACCAAATATTTACACTGTTATCTTCCAGAAAAGCACATCAAATGAGCATTATGTATAGTGAGGTCCAAAATTCTGAGACTACTGAGACCACTAGTAGGCCTACAGAATTTTTTATATAATATTTTTATTGTAATTTAATTCATTCTAAACAAAATAGATATAAACAAATACTAAGACATTCTGAAATTCATGTACATTAAAAAAAAAAAAACTTAATTAATTTTTGCTGATAATAAAATAATCAGTAGAACAACAAAAAAAACAAAAAAATAAAAATCGATTCAATTCAACAGATGCAAAGTATAAGCATTTCCACTAGTGGTCTTGGACTTTTGAACCCATTATACACAACATATATAATTACCAGGAAACACAGCAAGGGTTTATTGTTGTTAATTACATTTATATGACTGAGACAAAAGAGCAGCAGGGAGACATGATCATCTTTGCTGCACCACAGCTAGTCACGTGTGTGTTGGAGGAATAAACCCCTGCGTGTTAATTAACCCAGTGATAAACAGGCTTTTCCCACACAAACACAGCCATTGTCATGAGTCTCCTGAATGTTTCTCTCACAAGTTCAGCCCCTCATGGTGTGTGGGAGGGGAAGAGCAGATTAATTCTGGTACGATAACAGATATGCAGATAAGTGATGTGTGTCCAAGGGAAATGGCAGCTGTAGAGGGTTCTTTTTAAACATCAGGCTGGTGTGATGTTCTGAAGTGGTGGGGCCCGTCATCATGGTAACACATCTAAATCTGCTTAGTTGGCAAGGTCTTACAGATTATCAGACAGATTTGAGTAATAGACTCCTCATTTAGCCTTAATGCGTTTTGCATAGAGAGCAACCTCCTCTCATCATTCTTTTAGATGAATCGTTGTCCCAGGCAAAATTTTAAAGATATTAGTATGCAGGCAACTGCATAAATCATACGATTTTTACTAATGGGACCAAAGCTAAACACAGTCCCACCCTCTTAAGCACACAAAGAAGATTATTAGGGCTGTTGCTCCCCAGGAGCCTCTGTTATTTACATGAGGTGTTTTTTGCAGAAATATAACCCATTTAATAAAACACACATACTCACAAATTGGAAACAGTTTTTTAAAATTATTCTTTCTCAATTAAATAAATGTATGCAATTTGTATTCTTATATATGTGTGTATATATATATATATATATATATATATATATATATATATATATATAATAATAAGAAAAATAATAAAATAAGAAAAAAAAAAATTCAGAACCGATATACAGGTATTCCTCAGAACATTATCCACTGTCTATGCAGTGCACACTGCTATTGAAAATAATAGGTTAATATGCTAATTAAAAGATTAAAACATGGTGAAAAATAAAACAGAGTAACCCATGGTTCAGCTGAGTCTTTGAACAAAATGTCAAGGTTTTCTCTTGGCTTAGCTGCCTGACACCACAGAGGGCAGACAGAGACCACTGCTCAGTCCAGATTTGGGATAATGTCAGAATGCCGACTCATACTAATGCAATGCAGAAGATCCTCTCATTATCACAGATAAGAGAGCAGAGCCTAGTCTGAAGCAAATCCAAGAACAACAACACTTTTTTAATTTAAAAAATTATATATATATATATATATATATATATATATATATATATATATATATATATACACACATGAACAAAGTGTTAAGACCGGACACACACACACACGGATATATAAATATATAAAATATGTAAACATATATATAAACATATATATATATATATATATATATATATATATATATATATATATATATATATATATATATAACTATATATATATATATATATATATATATATATATATATATATATATTTGGTAGTTTTATATTTTATTATTTTTATTGAAGACACTGAAGAAGGCTGCTAATTGAAATGTCTGTTTTTCCTGTTTAGACTTAATAAACATTTCAAAAAGGACATTTTTAGAGTGCAAACCTTTTTTTGTTTTTTATTTCTAAACACTTCAGTCTTGACATCTAAATCAGCAGGCTGTGATTGCATTGCTTGATTATTTTGAGTAAAAAGTATTTTGTGTGTAATCTAATAAAATTTTAAATTTTGTTAGTTTTGTATGTATTTACGTATTAATTGATATTTAATTTTATTTTATTTTTATTTTATATGATTATTATTTTGTCCATTGCTACTGCACATGCCAATAAAGCTTATTTGAACTGAATTAAATTAAGAATACATTACCTATGGACAACATAAAATGAATAATAAAATCCAAAACTACCTAAATGTAAATATATAGCACAATTAAATAAAAAAATTAATTCAAAGTATACAGTATATATATATATATAGGTAGGTAGGTAGGTATTTGACATAATTTTAGAATTTTAGACAATCTATCTGTAGGTTTACAATTTAATGCTCTATATTGATAAAAAAAATAATAATAATTAAAAGTCAACAGGTTTGACATAATTATGTTCTCTAATGCATAGGAAATTCATATATTTTTAGATGTGGCAAAAGTGTCCAAATATTTTTAAGGGCCACTCTGTGTTTCTTTGCTCTTATAACAGAGTATTATATACTTGAAAATCCAATAACACAGAACACATAACAAGAGACTTTTGCCTTAGAGAACAAGAGAAGCTGAAGTGTCAGCTGTAAGTCAGAATCAAAAGGCAGCTGCTTTGTTTCTGTGCCTCTTTAGAGCTTTTGTGAGCCCTTGCTTCTGGAGGGCTGTCACACAAGAGTACATCTCTCCCCTTCATTAGACATACTTCCGTCTGCAGCGCCCTATATCAGTCAAATTAAACACACCCCACGCCTGCTTGGGGACCAGTGTCGTCACACTTTTACACTTTCAATCTTTCAAACTGAGCCATTGAAACACATGCATTCTTGAATCAAGTCCACCTCTGTGTAGAACAGGTTTTTTTTTTTTTTTGTACATCTAATTCGACAGTGCTTTTAACAGGAGCCCACTGCTTGTCAGATGCGATTGCTGTGAAGAGCCGGAGATGTTCTCTTGAAGGGGCTCTGTGAAGCACTGTCACTTTGAACAATGTCTGCAAGAGGTGCTGTTCGCACGCTGAGGGCCCCTTTCTCTTCCTTCACCCTTTCTTCTTCATTTCTCTTCATTCTCATAAGTGGAAACTTGCAAGGGGGTTGGAGAGGTCGGTCGTAAGCCTAGTCCGACTGGAAGCCCTTCTCTCTTCTCTAAATGTTCAATTCCTCAAGTTACACACCAGGGAAGCTTTTTATGTTTGTCAAAGCGCAGACGACTTTGGTCATGTCTC
The DNA here is from genome assembly GCF_018340385.1 of Cyprinus carpio. Taxonomy (NCBI): domain Eukaryota; kingdom Metazoa; phylum Chordata; class Actinopteri; order Cypriniformes; family Cyprinidae; genus Cyprinus; species Cyprinus carpio. The sequence continues at coordinate 15,945,530 of NC_056573.1, read as the reverse complement.
TCTCGCGCTTTCATCTCGAGTGGGAGGGGGGCAGACGTTCGATGTTCTTTTCGGTGGGACGCTTTGCTCATTAGTGGAAGGGACTTGAAGCTCTAACACAACATGTCTCCTCTGAAACAGATGTGGAGGAAAAGGCCAGCGGGCCGGAATGGCCCCTGCGGGCTTACTGTAAGCGCCGCAGGTCACTGTGCCAAAAAAGCGGGGAAGTGAAGGAGACGGAAGGACAAACATGGGCTGATGTGATGTGTCTGTTTCCTGACACCAGACATCCAAAGCTGCAAAACAAAAGATGACACAAATACAGCGGATGGAAGAGGAAAGAGCAGACAGAGACATCGGCTTATGGTTAACCTCTAAACCCGAGACACCGCATAAAATACAACACTGTTGACACATCCAACTTCAGGAAGGATAGGTCATAACCCAGGCATGAGCAACAAGGCTTTAGAATTGACTGGACTGGAAGTATCTCCAATTCGAAACCATCTCAGCAGAGGTTTCATGAGATGGAAGATTTATTCAACCAAAAATGTTAATTCTGTTATCATTTATTCATATATTTTGAGTTTGTTTTGATTTGGACCTCATGGACAAAAATATTTCACCATATCATTTTTCAAAATATCTTCTTTTGTGTTCCACAGAAGAAAAACATTTTTTTTTTTTTTAAATAGTGAGTTAATGATGACCGAATTTACATTTTGGGGAAGTGTCTATGATGATAGTAAACTCAGAAACAAGGGAAGAATGGATTCAACTGTAGCATAAATTAATTTAATAAAGATAAACCCAAAAAATACAAGAAACAGGACAAAACAAGAACCAAAGCTGAGAGTCTGAAAATATAAAAGTTAATCTGCTGGCTCTATCGGGTAGGTCAGGTCTTGGTTGTCTTTACTAGTGCTTACTTGGTGTTCTTTCGTAGTTCTGGTTGTTGTTTGCTTTCAGTTTTTGTCCAGTTTTCTTGTATTTTTTGGATTTATTTTTATTAAAATTAGTCTGCATTTAGATCCAGTCCCCCACCATCGTCACAGATATATATATATATATGTGTGTGTGTGTGTGTGTGTGTGTGTGTGTGTGTGTGTGTGTGTGTGTGTTATTTGTATCATCTTATCAATTTTCTGATCATCAGTAAGGTATTTTGATCATTTAAATCCTCTGAAATATTAAAACTTCTTCCTGGGCTATCTAGTAACTTGCAGTCATGACAGATTTACCCATTTCTCCTTGAATAAGGGCAACAATATCATATCAGATATTGCTCTTCAGAAATGGAGCATGAACCTAACTGAGTGCATGGCGATTGTATATGGCAGTATATCTTCACAAGCAGTCTATCTCAGTTATCCAAAGGGCAATGCATGTAAAAACAGATGTACGATTTGACATTAAACTCAAAGTAAAAGAGGGTGACAGTCACAAAATCCCCAAAACAGATTTTGAAAATTTACAGACATCCCCCTCTGCCTTTGATGGTCATGACTGTAAATGCCAATGCTTCAGGTTATCTTTGAATTCCAGGTTATGATTCAAAAAATAATAAGTAATATAAAAATAAATTAAAATCTTTTGTTTAATATGGTCGAAAGCATCACCAGCAAATGTACCACTACTAAAAAATAATGTGCTACTACTAAAATAAAAAAAATCTCTACATATGATAACAATGTAAATGGATCTGTTTAATAATTATATATAATAATTCTGAGCCAGTGGCGTGCGGTGGTGTTTTAAAATGAGGAGGCAGTTTTATATATATATATATATATATATATATACCTCTAACCATCTAACTGCTTTCAATAAATGTTTTTTGCAAATAGTTGAATAGAGATCTCTGACCATGTAACTGCTTTGAATAAGTGTAAGAGAAGTAAAAGTCGAGCCACAGGACTTTCACTTTGTGTGTTAAGGTAAGTGTATTCTGGGTTTTGTTAGACAAAATTCTCTGTGCTTTACTGTTTTGCTAATGGACATCATTTTCAGACTCTAGCATTACTGCTGCATTGGCTGATACTGCCATCTGTTTTTCAGGGTTGGCCATTACACCCAGGCCTACAGCACTGACACAAGCAGGTAGGTCATGGATGTTCAGAATAGCTTACTACCATAGTACTCTTAAAATTCCTGCAAAGTATGTATATACAGTGTATACTGTATGAACTGTATGTACATTTTCTGTATTGAATACATGAATGGCCTATTACATTTCCCAAAATGTGCAGCATACAACAGAACTTATTGTATGTGGTACTGTATCTCACACTGCAATGCACTTACCTTGACCATCAATTGCTAGTGTAATGATTGAACAGAAAGAATATTATTAATCTTTCTTTATTCATTATTTGATCAGACATAATATGTTTTCATAAAATTGGAATAAAATCACAAAATTACTACTTTTGGAGTTGCGTACACACAAAATGATTAGATCATACAATGACGTATTAAATATTGAAATAATGTCATTTTATTCTGTTATTTAAAAATAGTATGCATTATACAGTGTACACTGAGTATTCAGTGATTTGTAAGCTAGTATTCCATTCTGAATGTAGCCAGTGTATTATGTAGAAATATAACTGAAGAAAATAGTTCATGTAAATTATAAAAACTACACATTTAATTACAAAACTATTTTAGGAGCCCTACTTTACTTTCTCACTGTTGCTTGTCCCTTGCAGTGCAAATGAGGCCAAACGGCACTATTTTAAATCATTAATCTCTGGGTGAGTGTGCTGTGTGGGCATTCAGATTCCCATAATGTTCAGCGGCTGACAGCAGCCATTTTCCATGGACGAGAGGGCTGAAGAGGCCTGTTGACCCCTTTCCACCACAATCTTCCCTCATCACACTGTGCGACTTCATTAACTCTCAGGGCAATTTCAGGACTTTTTCCAGGCGTTGTCATTATACAGTGTGCTGTCAATTACACAAGCCTGCTGCTTAAAAGAAATCCAATGATAAAAGTTCTATGAAAGCCAAAAGGTCATCTTCTCCTGTTAACCTCAGAATGAATGTTTTTACTCCTGATCTGAACAGCATATCAGATGTGATCAATAATATTAGCCGAGTTTAAATCTTGTGGTTAATTGTTTCCTACATACATGTTTCACATAGTAGGAAGTATACCTTAAGCCTTGTAAATAGTGGTGTTATAGCTAGATCTGTGGAACAAGATTCCATGATTCACACAGAAAACGCAAAGGCAAAGGGATCGAGAGACGTGCTTTACACAGTAGGTGAATCATGGAGAAATGCTGCCCTCTACTGAAACTAATGTGCTACAGCACATCCAGACAAAACAGTTACCACATGACTTTAGCAAACAGTGGCTCACAGCAAAACAAAAGTGTGAAGAAACAAAAGAAGAAATCTTACAAATCTTATTTTTTGGATTTGTTTTAATTTTTTATTGTGTTTCATCATTTTATTTATTGTGGTAATGACAATGAACTTACGGGAATCTGAAAACACACACACACACACACACACACACACATTAGATTTCTTTGAACTGTGGGGGCTTTCCGCAGACATCTATTGTTTTTATACATATCCCCTGACAGAAAACTTGTTTGCATCGTTACACTTTCAGATAAAAGTCATTTAGTATTTTTCATATTTTTTCTCTCATGGGGACCATAGGCTAGTCCCCACAATGTCAAAAATTTCAGGTTTTACCTTGTGGGGACATTGTGTGTATGTTATTTAATGTGTTTGTGTGGTTTATATATTTTATAATACAACTAATAGTTCTATCACATAACAATTTAATTTAAAGTCAGTCCTGAAACACTTTTTTCAAGACAACACATAAGCAGTGCAAGCATCTTAACCAGACAGAAACAAAGCTGTCCATTCATGATGCACTCCAATAAGCGATGTTCATCTGTCTAAACAGATAAATAAATTCCTCTTTTTCTCTCTTCCCTATCAGTGGCTCGAAATGATATATGAAGTGCCACAGATGGCTTTTTCAGAGACAAATGCCAGTGACTCGCTCTGAAATGTCAGACGTGTCAGTCGGAGACATGCCATGAGAACCTCTGCCTGACCAATTTAAAGCCCTTCTGATCACAAACTGGCTGACTGTCAAAGACTGACAAAGGCCAATTTTACCTGCCTGGAAGTGAAATATCTCTCTATGACAAATATGAGGATAGTGAAGGTACTGCACTGCTGTTGAAGATCTTCTATAATGCCGTTATATATGTAGGATGTAGGATGAACTCTGTAAACGATGATAGCTACAGTGGCAGCTGAGCACAAGTAACACACAAGGTTTTGTGTTGTAAATACTGGGCAAAGTTACAATATGCATACAAAGAAGCATTGTTAATAAATGGATTTGTTTGTTGCTGTACTGAGTGACCAGTCTGACAGAACAGTACCTGCTTTAGGGTTGAACAATAAATGTTCAAGATCCATCCAGTCATTTTTGATTATTAGATAAGGATTATATATATTTTTTTTTTATGAAAACCATCTTGATTCAAAACCGTCTGAATCAATGAATGAATAGGTTCAATATGAATTATTAGTTTCAAGCATTTCAAAACAGTTAATCACTTTGCAATTGCAATTTTCAAAAAGTTTTGTTGTCCCCACCACAAACGTGGAAAATGCCATTGTTTTTACAGTTCTATCTTCTTGGGTCAGCTGCACTTTAATAAGAGACAGACTTAAGAACTACTGGTTACTTTTCAGATTCAGATTGGACAATTCTAAGGTTTTACATAACTACTTATTATGTAACCGATGTTTTGACCTATCTTGAAGAAAAAAAATTTATGACTAACTTGTAAGACTCCGGAAGTTCAAGCAACCGACCAGCTTACTGGCAGTACTGACCTCACTTTGCAGAGGTTGAATTTAATCAAGTTTAGTCAACAGAAGCTTTTATTTAAGAAAGGCACATTAGCCAAATACATTAATTTATTCATTTACAATGTCTAAATACACAAAGATACTCATTCACAATGTCTAAAAATCTCAATCATTGTAATAAATCAATAACCCCCTAAATTACAATTTAATTCACAGCATAAAACAAATACATTAGAGATTAGGGTACAAATTTAATCCTGTTAAAATTTAATGTTGAGCTTAGGAACAATTTGTTTAATTTATTAAACAGTAGTCCTTTTATTTCACAAATAGGATGGTAGTGCACATATAAATTTACAATGTGAGTGTATATTAACAAGCTGATCAAGCATTGTCTAATCAGTGTTGCACTTGGAGACGCTTTTTCGTCATGGTCTCCTCTGAAGAACTCATGCAGCGGGTCAGAAACTTCCTGCACCTGCTGGAATAGTCCTCTGGACAGTCTCTGTACAGACTCACATGGGCTGGGGTGATGAAATCGAAACTTTCAACTGTCAGCCCTTTCTCCCGCAACACTTTAACCATCTTCTCCACATCCCTGTACCTGATCACCCTGTCTGCTCTGGAATAGAGGTACATCTGAGGCCAAGGCGCCGGGTACTCCATCATGGCATCGTAGTGGTTCTTGTGAAAGTACTTGGTCACAGGATACAAAACAATTCTGAGAAGGAATACGGCTACAGCAAACAGTGCCAGGAGGAAGTACTGCAGTAGCACATTGACTTTGGGCCCTAAGGTAGTTTTGAGCGCCCTTAGGGCCCCTATAACGTTTTGACTGCCAGGGGCACTGTCCACAACCGTGCCCACCACACACAGAGTATTGAACTGCTTGTGACTGTGCAATAACTCAACCATGTAGCGGTAAAGCATGAAGCCCCCATTGCTGAAAACGTGGAAGAAAACTGGGTTGTTCTCCACCTCGTAGTCAAACAGAAGTTCAAGTAATTTTTGCGCAGTGCTTCTTAGTTCCTTGTAGCCCAGTGATTCTGAAATAAAAACTGTCTTCAAAGGAGCTGTGTAGCGTACAGTCACACATCCCTACCAAGAAGAGAGAAGCTGTCAGTACACTATATACAGTATGGGTGTAACTATGGTCCACCTTTATGTCCCAGTGGACTGACTTTTATTAAAATAATCAGATTTCATATTTTGTTTTGTTTTGTTTGATTAAGGTCACATTAAAACTTGTTTTTTATGTGCAGATTTTATTGTCTTAAGGCCTGTTTACACAAAGAATGCAAACCATAGTGATAAGTAAAACATTAACTATATGAGTCCACATTAACAGATGATAAAGTTCTGTTCATTATAAGCGTGCACTGCAGTTATGTCATCTGCTGCTTTAAATGCTCAAAATCTTTCAACTCGGGTGGATTCTGATTGTCTGTCAATGCTTTTACTGTTCATCAGCTGGGGGAAAAAATAAAAATTGTAAAAAAAAAAAAAAAAATTAAATTAAAAATTGTCTAAAAGTGATTTCAATGATATTGTTAATCTGTGTTGTTATCATTATAGCTGTGATGTGGACATATTCTCATAGAATTAGAATGATTATTAAAACTTTTTATAGTTATAATATTACTAAATATTATTAAAATTAATACTACACCTATGTTGATCCAAGAGTGAAACATAAATTACAATTTACCAAAAACTTTCTAAGAAGTTATTAAAGTTATAATGCTCAATATGAAACATGAGACATATGATGTTTGAATTACATAAATAAAAATATGATATATATGATATATACATGAAATATTATGCATGATTTAATGTGATGTTGTGAAAAGCACACTGTAATGGAAACTGTGTAAAAAAAAATGTAAACACCAAATTCAGACTATCCCACAATTCTGCTTCTAATAAAGTTTTCTTAAAAGTTATTAAAGTTATAAAGCTCATATGATGTTTGAATAACATAAAATTTTTATATAAAAATAATTATATATATAGTGCATAATTTCCAATGTAGTTGTGAAAATACTTCTTTGTTGATATGTTGTATACATTAAATATTATTTAAATATTATTGTTGTGACTACACACTGTAGACTGTAATGGAAACTTTAAAAAAAATGACAGAATTCCTCTGTGGTGCATATTTATAGAAAAATTAAACATATTAGTGAGAGTGTGATAAATGCGCTTAAGGTTTTCTAAAAATCCACATGACCATAATTGAAGAAACAACAATATGTGTATGTTTTCAAGGCATAGGAAAATGTCTCACCTGTTGATTATAAATAGAGCTGTATTTGGCGAGATGTTTGTCTCTGCTGCCCGCCCAGCCCAGCAGAATCACGACTGGCTCCTTTGATCCGCGCCAGTGCTTCTCTGTCAAGACATGAATAATGTGTCCAGACAACACGGATCCAACGATACGCACTTACAGCATGTGAAATGAGTGGCCTATTCCCATTTAACATCTCTAAATTAAGGTTTAAACACAGCTTCCAGGCTTCCATTCATTTGCTCTAAATATAGCTACTGAGCAAATGCGCAGGGAACTGGGCAACAGGGCAACTCAGAGCTGCTGTCAGCCTCAGATCAGACCTTACCTGAGATCAGTGCCTCTGGAAAAACTATGTTGAAGTCTATACCATCATCCCCCATATTGACGGTTAGTTCACCAATCGTCTGTCTGCCATTAATAATTCACTTCAAACGAGTGTCGCGTTACAGCGTTCTTGTGATGCTGAGAGGACAGTCACGGACAGGGGCGATACACGAGTGAAGCAGGCAACATCAGCATGCCATTGTTTCATACAACATCCGGGTCACGATTCAAGTAACAGACAAATTCAAAATAAAAGTACTTTTAAACAAAAAACAACACTTTTTACTAAAAGATTAATAATTATTCATTAAAATTAAAAGATTCAACTATATTTATGCTGTTTAAAATAAAAAATGACGACTTCTCATTGTTAAATATAAAGTGCAAGTTCTGACAATCTACTACAATGAAATTCATACATTTTAAGTATTTTAATTGTTAAATATTTTAGAGCCACTGTACGAATATGTACAAAGAAAGAGAATAAGAATTTAATGTAGTCCAAGTTGTGTATTTGAGACAAAATTTATGTATTTCCAGTGCTAAACAATTTTCAAACATTTATAAATCAAAGACAATCCCAATTTACTTTTTTACAATTTACTTTTTTTTCCTTTCAAAACTAAATGTGACCTCATATTCACTTTAAATGTGAGGTTAAAACTTTTGGTGCATAACCTTTAATGCCTGTATGAGAACTGTTAACATTTTGGACCCCAGGTATAAAACAACAAAAAAACATGACATTTTTCTGGATTTGTTTTATTGCGACACTTAGACAATAATTAGAAATACAATGAATGTTAGAAATAAACAGGACTACTTAAGATATTTGTATATGCCACACCAGTATATACTCAGACTAAACCAGAAGAAAAAAACTAGATGGTTATTATTTAGGTTTTAATTAAAAGAAAAAAATGAACAAATGCTTACATTTTCTGAAGGAAATCATTTAAATAAATAAATGCATTTGAAATTAAATAAATTCACACAAACCTGAAAACAGTTAAAAACAAAGTTCACAAAACTAACAAGACAGAGGCTTGCAGAGTAAAGAATGACATATAAATAAGTATTTATTACAAAATAAGAATAGGTCAAAGCAACTACTCAACTTACTACAACCAAAGTTATTCTGAAACGCTGCATCATTCCCTTACTTCCCCCCCGAGGAGCAAAGCTTTCCCATCAGACAGAGACTCGCCGTCAGCTGCATCTATTTCAAATGTAACAGATGGCACTGGTACGCTTACAACTTTATGTGTCTTCTCTGGCTTCTGCCCACTGGAGCTGTTCATACTTGACCCTGGTGAGAGAATGACAGTATCTGTAGAGATCTCCATGGACACACAATGGCCAAAGGTCAGGGAATTGACACTGGAACCATCAGCCTCACTCTCAGTCCAACAAGAATCACTATCTGAAGCAGAAGACAAGCGCGTCTTCCCCCAGCGGCCATTAGCTCGCGCAGCATTGCCAATGCTAACCCCCAGAGAGCACTGGCTGGTGAGGGTTGGACGACGGGAACTGACACTGCTAGAACTAAAAGAGGAACGAAGATCTTTCTCTTTGACACGCAAGATGAGGCGGAGTACCGGAATGTAACGGGCAATAGCCGCCCGATACTTTGGATGCGTAATTGCGTAGATGATGGGATTATGGATGGCTGAGGCCTTGGCGATCACAGCGGGTACTGAATTCATGTAGGGAGTCAGGAGATGGGAATAGCCAGCTGTGGCGGTGAGGGCCACCACAGAGTAGGGCGACCACGATATTACAAAAAGCAAAATGACCAGGAGGGCAACTTTCGCCATCTTCCACTCGTTCTGCATGCGTTCATACACCTTGTGCGTTTCCCCACAGTCCAACTCTCGTATTTCCTTCCCCGCAGCTCGGATAGCTTGGAAAATCCCAAAGTAACAGCTGGCAATAATCCCTAGTGGGATGAAGAACACAAAAATGAAGAGGAGGATGGTGTATGCACGCACTGATGAAGTGAAGGTCATATAGTCCCAAGAACAGGAAGTCTGAAGACCCTCTGGAACATAAGCACTCCAGCCAAAGAATGGTGGAAGGCTCCAGCCCAGGGAGTAGAGCCACACGACGGCCAACACCACGCCTGCTTTGCGTCGGCTAACTCTGCCTACGAGGGTGAGAGGCTGAGTTATGGCGAGGCAGCGATCACAAGCGATGGCGGTCAAAGTCATCATGGAACAGATCCCAAAGAGAGCCCCACAAAAAGCATAGAGCTCACAAGAGCGCTCGCCAAACACCCAGCGCCTGTGCAGGCTGGCTGCGAAGAACACGGGCGACTGGGTGAGGGACATGAAGAAATCAGCAACAGCCAGGTTCACCACAAACATGTTCCCTGCGGTGCGAAGAGTACGGCTCCGGCAGAACACGTAGATCACCAGCGCATTTCCAATCACTCCAGTAATGCCGACTATTAAGATGACAGAACCAATGATGTAGTGAGCATGATCAGGAACATCCACAGTGGGGAACGGGTGTGGAGGCTCATGGTGGTGGCTGTGGGTCGGCCCGTGGAAAGGCACATGGAGCAACTTGTAGCTCCTGCTGCCCAATGACTCCTTAAAGCCTGTAGTGCAGTTGATGTCTCCAGGGCCACAATGATGCCCTCTCCATGAGGAGTGATGGCTCATGATGTATGGTTTGATGTCTCAGTGGTAAATTAATTGTAATCACAACTGATGGTAATTTTGTTTAGAGAAGCGAAAAGAGCAGTTAAATTCTCTTGTTAAATAATAAACAGTGCTGTTCTCCTCTCTGTGTCAAATCTGTAAATAGTGGCTCCCTACATTAGCTTTTTATATACTAATCAATGCACCACCAAGTTATTATTGATCATTAAGTGGATTGGGGCTTGGCCTGTCGTAATGGACAAAAATTATCACTTGGCCTACGGTTACAGTAAAAAAAGAAAAACACAATAAATATTTGGATCTTGTTAAAATCATACTGAACCTGTTGCTATTTCTGGATGATGGTGCTTTAGTCTTTATTTTATAAGAAAAAATAAATAGATATATTTGTATAGTGTTGGCAAACTTTACTCTGTGGCTATGAGCTATAATTATGTATAATATTGATAATAAATGGCACTGACATAGAGATAGACATCCCCTTCCACATAATGGCCTTATTGTCATTACATTATTTCAAGTTTGAATGTTTCATTTGAAATGTTGGCAGTGAGTTGGATAACACTGTGAGAGGTAAAGAGGTCACCAGGAGGAAATGTAGACCATGAAAAGCTGTTTCGATTTTTAGTCATTAACTACAAAAGTGTTTCCACTGTTTATTGTTTAGAGAAGTAATTTAGGGCAGATGTTGATGGAAAAAAGCACTTTTTGACCCAAAATAAGGGTGTATGGATTGTTTGAGTGGATGCAGTGAGCCAAATCAATTTGTGCAATGTGAAAGTGGAGCACAATGACTGTTCCAATAAGGACTGATTAACATCCCTCATCATGGGAACAGCTCACTGACCCGAACATGGACTGAAATGATTCTTCCTGTTCCAGTTAAATAATGATCAGCCTACAGCCTTCAATCCTTTTCACGATAGAGACTTGACCCACTTAAGTAAAAAAAAAAAAAAAAAAAAAAAACAGATGTATGTATCTCAGCAGTTATTCTTAAAACTGAATTTAGTTTTATTTTGACCTTGAGTTTAGTGAGTGGCAAAAAGTATGTGAACATGTAATTTCTAATTAATGAGCAAACTATTTGGCAAGGCCCTTTAATTCCAGGGTGGAAAAATCTCAAAAATACTCTTACAAATACTACTTACAATGACATTCTTTAGAATAGTGTGCTTCCAAATTTGAGACCATTTGGAAAGGGCTTTTTTCTCCTACAGCATGACAATGCCCCCTTTGTGCACAAAGCAATGCCCAAAAATTAATGATTTACTGAGGAAGAACTTGACAAGCCTACACAAAAGCCCAGACCTGAACCCCATTGAACACCTGTGGAATAAACAGAAATGCTGATTGCGAGCTATAGGCTCCATCATCCTACATCAGTGTCTGACCTCACTGACACATGTCTAATTGGCAGCATGTTCCTATAGACATGTTTGAGGACTTACAAGAAGAGTGGAAACCATTAATACCAAAGGTTTTGATATTTAATGCTCAACAACCATAATATGATATGCTGTTTAGGTGTTAACATATTTCTGGCCATATAGTGTAAAACATTCCTTGTAGGAAAGTTTCCATAACTGGTTGACTTCATTCACAATAACTGACCTCAAGATATCACTTGTCAACTAAACATTTTATATGATTTGTAAACGCCAGCAAATAAACCAAAGAACTTAGCTAAAATAATAATAAAAACTTAATCAGAGGTGGTTAACTTTTTTTTATTAATATTACAGTTAATCTTAAAGGGATAGTCCAACCCAAAATTAAAATTTTGTCGTTAATCACTTACCCCCATGTCGTTCCAAACCCGTAAAAGCTCTGTTCGTCTTCGGAACACAATTTAAGATATTTTGGATGAAAACCAGGAGGCCTAAATAACAGTGTCAAGGTCCATAAAAGGTATGAAAGTCGTCATCAGAATACTCCATCTGCCATCAGACGTGCGATCTGGGTTATATGAAGCCACGGGAACACTTTTTGTAAGCGAAGAAAACAAAAATAATGACTTTATTCAATAATTTATTTGTCAACAGTCTCCTCTGTGTCTCTTCATATCACTGTATGCTGCATATGCTCTTCTGTATCATCCGCGCCACAAGGATGTGCTGTTTCAACGTGTATTTAGCTTTGATTTGAAAGAGAACAGCGCATCCTTGTGGCACGGATGAACTTACAAAAACTGTTCCCGTCGCTCCATATAACCCAGATTGCACGTCTGATGGCAGATGGAGTATTCTGACGACGACTTTCATACCTTTTGTGGACCTTGACACTTATTTACTTGGCAGTCTATGGAACAGTCACAGCCCTCCCGGTTTTCATCCAAAATATCTTAAACTGTGTTCCGAAGATGAACTGAGCTTTTACGGGTTTGGAACAACATGGGGGTAAGTGATTAATGACAAAATTTTCATTCTGGGGTGGAGTATCCCTTTAACTTTAAAAAAATCACATCCATTTTTATAAGTCTTTACAAATCTTTTAGAAATCTATAATTATATTTTAAAAAGAATCTTACAGACTAAACTTTAAAAAATAACATTTCTGTGGACTTGAACCCTAAACCTATAATTACATTGTCAAGTGCATTATGTCATTCAAGGATGTCTGTCTCACAGGGTTGAAGGTGGAGGTAGGTCATGTTGCTAGTGTTTATCTGTGATTTTTTAGGTTGATAGTCTATAGCTTTACTTTCAGGGGTACCAGCAGTCATGAAGCCCTTGCCAGGTCTGTGCGCAGTTTCCTTGACGCATCTGATCCCATTTTGAATTCCCGTTCCGGTCCACATCTGGGACTCATTCTCAGAGCTGGATGTGATGAAATAATACACATGTATTTTGAATCCATACATGTTGATTCCAAATATGTCAAATTTGCTTGAGCAATATATAGAACAGAAGATATAGAAGAGTAACTAATATGATGTTAATTTGTCAGATTTTTACCTATACTTTAAAGATGGTTCTTCTCCATGTGCTTGTAAATACGCATCAAAAAGTACAGTTTCTGTATTGGCCAAACAAAACCCATTGGCCCTTCTGACCTCTGTAGAAAAGCATCACATATAAGTTTAAAAACTAGTTTAAGAATCAGTTCAAGATCAATAAAACAGGAGAACTCATAAACACACACCAGCTACAGTGACAGGACTCTGGAGAGGCTGGATTGGTTCATACATGGTTTTCAAGGTGTAGTCAAAAGAAGAAGACTTGAAAAATTTAAGAACAGCCTCAGAGTGAGAGAACTGGAAAATAAATTACTTGCATGATTATTGTACATACTATAGGGTATCAATACATTTATTATTGAAATAAGGAACTGACAGGCTAATCTAAAGAAGCACCTTTTGTGGCATTTTGATTATACTTCTCAAAAGTTTTTCCACTGCATCCAACCTGGTTTGAACGTTATTGTTTTGCTCCGCTTCCTTTATCCTCTGTAGTGCTGATAAAACATACATACACAGAATAATTAAGTCTCTTAACAGTTAAATTACAACTTATTTCAAATATCACTAATGTACATAAATGTCATACCCTCAAACATCACTGACTGAGACAAACGTTCTCTGTCGTCTGTAAATAATATACTTAAATTCCTAACAAGTTTCACTAGATCGTGATATCTCCTTCGCAGATATGTTATGCTTTTTTCAGACCATTCAGTCCTAATCTCGAAAAACTCTTCTTCTTCTCCAGCATCACCAACAGCGATGCGCTGGAGCCCAACGACCCAACAGTCATTCACGATCAGCTGAGAAAGGGTCTCCATATAAACACCTCCCATTACTGAGTCGTATCATAAACACATTAAATAGTCATTAAAATTAATTATATTTTGAACTAAATTGAATAACACGAAATAAGAAATGTATTTAAAAAAAAATTATAAAACGGCGAATCATCCATCAAAATTAGAAGGCAAATCGTTGTCCTGTTATCTGATACAAGTTCGCAAATCTTCTGACACAAGCTGAACAAACTTAAAACGCTTCCGTTTTTCACTTCGCCTTCAGACAATGAGCTCCCTCTGAACTGTTACCAAAATGAGGAATTTCTCAAGTGGGCGCGTTCACACACTGATCAAATCGATGGAGGTCTTCTAGTCTGTTATTCATGTTGGATACTAGTGGGCGTTCCTATTCTTTCGTAGTATCCAATCGTATGAGGCGGCAGGTCACTAGCTGAAATCTCATTGGTTGTCGCTGTATGATGCCGCTGCTCGTTTGCATACAGTTGAGCTCGAGGTAAAAAGGCAAATCGCTGTGTTTCATTGAGAATAATGTGAGACGCCGATTCAAAAGATGTTGTTATAAATCAGCGATTTCCTTAATATAAGTAACGAAACCAAAATTACTAAATAAAGCTTCTAGTCACCTGTTAATATGAATTTGGCTGCTCGTGCGCTGAGCAACAGGTAAAATAATCCGGATTGGAAGAGGGATTTGCTTGTAGTTTTAAAGTCAGTATTACGCTTGCTGCATCATGGGTAAATCCTTTAATCGCTTACTATTTTAAAGCTATAATTAACCACCCACTAAAATGGAGCAAATAACATTCACCTACATTCCACCGAACTTATTAAACCGTGATTTGAGTTATTGTGTCAATGCTGGGGTGATCTAATCTTATTTAAAACCATGACATAATATTTCAAAAGCAATGGCACATTGAATTTACTGAATTACTTTGAATTTACTGAATTATTACAAGAAGTGTGATAATTAACTAAAAATTTTATTAGAAATCATAAATATCATTCGGATGTCCGTGCTCTTTGAGAAGGTGCTGCTTGGAAGCCAGAACCAGAGCTGTTCTTCTACCCCAGTGCTGCAGTTTGTTCATCACTGTGATGTTTCCTCTTGTGTCGCACCAGCAGCTGGCGGTCTGGTGTGGAATACTGGCACAGGTGACAAGGGAACGACTCTCCAGTGTGATGACGCCGTGAATGGAGGTCTAAGCTCTTCTTCTGGGTGCTGAAGTGAAATGCAGAGCCTCATTGTTAGTTACAGATGTAGTATGAAACAAGTGTAGCCTGTCAACTTTATGACAGACGAATGCAAGTACCTGCTGTAAGGACAGTACTGTAAGTCTTTTCTTGTGTGTATGTGTCCTTTAGTGTCAGCACAGAGAGCTTCTGTCAACAGAAGCAGGAGCGCTGCGAACACTTGTATGGCTTCTCACTTAAAGCAAGACGAAAAACATCACTGGAATTCTCACACTCACTCAGTCAGTGCAATGTCATGGCAACCTTTCCATGAGAACCAGTCTTTTGAAAGGACTTCCACTAAGCTCCAAATCTCTGCATGTCACCATGAGCCGTCTACATTCCTAATTAAAGTACCATGGGAAAGTCATTTATTGGCCTCGGCTCTGATCATAATTTCTGTTTAGTGACCAGGGCTAATAAAGGTGGTGGACAAGATGTGTCACTATAATTCCAAAACAATGATCTATTGCCCCTGCATCAAATACGTGCAGTATACATAAAAAAGAATGTTTGATATTAAAAGAAGATCTCTGCAATGTGTTTGTAACTAGTGTGGACACGGAGGTGCTGTATGAGCGAGGCTTTGTAAGCGCAGTGGGGACACGGAGGTGCTGTATGTGAGCGAGGCTTTTTGAGAAATCGAGCGCAAAGATAAATTATAGTGGGGGAAAAGTTTCAAAGGGAAAGTTACATCTCCTTGTTGAATGCCCATATGTAACGCGCATTTCCACATATTATACACTACAGTTCAAAAGTTTGGCATAAGTACGAATTTTCTCTAGAGAAATTAATACTTTTATTCAGCAAGGACATTAGTTAAAAAATTCTGTAACGACAACTGGTCAAAAGTGACAGTAATGACATTTATTATGTTACAAATGATTTTCTGGGTACTTGGCGGATGTGTCAAGTTGCTGGTTTTCTCTGAGTGCAGACAGATAAGTCGTCATTCAACAGTGGATTTTGTGCAGAGTAACAGAGTCAATTTCACCATATTCTCTTTAAGGCAGTGGCTTTTTTGACTCCAACAATATTTAAATATATTTTTAAACTGTGGACACACTCATAGTTTCTGTAAATGATATTTCTCCCTAGTGAGATCCCCCTCCCCCAGTTGAAAACCAATGCTTTAAAAAATATAAAAAAAAAAAAAAAAAAAATATAAATATATAATTAAAACAAATTAAAAACATTTAATACTTACCTATTGTAAGCAACCTGTTTCTTTTGACTTGTATCAAGCAGTTTGTGTGGTGTATGAATATGCTTCAGGGTCTTCTTCCATGACTTCTCTAAAAGAGAAATATAAAATAAATAACTGTAAAAATAGAGGTAAAAAGATGCTATGAAATATTTATAATGTTAAACAGCTAGTTTGCTACTTATCAAATCTTGAATTAAAAAAAACTAACAACTTTTGGGTCTAGACAAATATTAAAAACACATTAAAAACAACAGCACTGCTATAAACTTGTATAGTGACTATGCTGTGGAACACTTAACTGGACATATCTATACTGTCAATTCAGCAATGACATTTTTAATCTGTCCATACAAATATATTAACACAATACCTACTATTTCAAAACCTACAAGCCTTTTACAAGTATCAACCTTTCAAGGTGTACATTCAAACCAACAGCTTGTCACAACAAAACTTCCAATCACAACAAAGTAAATTCAGTTTAATAAGTAAAAAAATGATGTGTACCTTTGAAATCATTTGAACGTGAACATTTAAATCCTCCTTGAAAATAACATTGTTGGTGTATCTCCCACTCCTTGTCTGAGTGACACCACTCCAGGTACAGAGAACACTGCACCAGACCCCCAAACTCAGACTGACAGTGATGCCGCTGATTATGCCTTTCTCTTTATGTGCATCACGAGAGTCAGCTCTCCTAAGCTTCCCGGGGATACCCAAATGCTACATTTATGCCTCTTTGAGCCTTTTCTTTTTCCATGTCCTTTCCAGTGTTGCTCCATATCAGCCCAGTCTTCTGATTCCTAACCACAGCGAGGGCACCTAAAGGCTTGGTCTCCACAATGGCATTTCAGGTGCACCTCTAGCATGCTACGACTGGAAACAACTGTCTGACAGACGGTGCAGGCCAATCCACCATCCTCCTCAGATGGCTTCTGCATTTCAGCATCCATGTTGGTATCTCCAGCATCCTGCTCACCTTATGGATGGGACAAGCTTTTTGGTGAAGATGCAGACTTAGGTTGACACTTAGTGCTTGAAATTCTGCATAACCCAAGAGTCATTAGACGAGCCAACTGGGCCATCACTTCATCTTGGATTTCTGTACCAGTTCCACTGTTCAAAGGAATGGCCAGATATATTATATCTATTTATTTAATTGTGTGTGTGTGTGTGTGTGTGTGTGTGTGTGTGTGTGTGTGTGTGTGTGTGTGTGTGTGTGTGTGTGTGTGTGTGTGTGTGTGTGTACCTTCATCAAACGGCGTTGTATCTTTAAATTACTAAGCTTGTAGACGTAAACGAGCGATTTAGGGACCACTGCGTAATTACCATACACAGATACAGCATAAAATGTGCCATTTGCTACATTTTCTCTGTATTGACAAACCTAAACACTATTCTCATGCACTATTCTCATGAACAAACACAATTTTTGACTTGTTTAAACTAAGTGTGTGGGCAAAAATAGGGAACAATAAATTTATGATGACTGTTCGTAGCCACGTAATTTTTAAGACCCCTTCTTTCATGTTAGTTCGTCTGCGTTTGTACGCATGCGTGGTTAGTCCAAACGATTGATTCATCGGTTCAGTGATTCAGTCAATCTGTTCTAAAACTTTCCACTGTATAATAATGTATACTGAGATGGAAGTGTTAATAACATTTTAAATTGATATTTGGAGGACAGTTTGATCGCTTATTTTTAAGTTAATACTGGTAGCATAGCCTGACTGAATCGTGAATCGACTCTCTTTGTCAATCGACTCAGCAGGAATAATCAAGATGGCGAAAATGGACGTGTTAGCCAAAACAATAGCAAAGTATAATGTGTAAGTAACACCTTTACAGACTTTATATTGCATCATTTTGGTATTTAGATATATAAATATAGGTTACGTGTATTGAGAAAGAAAACGTTTCCGTACAACTTTTTTAACACGTAGTTTTCTGTCAGAGTATCGGTTAACGCACTTCTCTGTTTCGGTGGTCAGCATAAACCAGCTGGATGTTTTTGTTTGTTTGTTTGTTTGTTTGTTTTGTATATACTTTAAACCAACAAAAATGGAACATACTTCTTGAATACCTTATAACTGTGGTCATTTATCAAAACCAGACTATCTTGGTTGTTCCCTTTATAAAGTATAATAATATTATTTTACTGTAATTTCCTCTTTTCCAGAGATGATGTGGAGAGCTCTGACAGTGTGCATGAAAAAAAGGAATATGTACCTGGTGAAGACGGAGCTAGAAAAGCAGATAACTTGGACATTGCCAGGGTGGAAAGTCACAAGAGAAGTAAACACAAACATCGGAGCAAGCACAGAAAACATAAATATCCCTCACCAGATGAGAGGGACCACAAGCACAAGTACGAACGCAAACATAAGCAGAAACACAGAGACTCATTCCAGGATGATCAAGACTGTTCTGCTGACTATGAAGGTGCAGTCATCTCTCCAAAGCGATCCAGACTTGATGACCTTGCTGCTCTGGAGGATCTGGAGAAACAAAAGGCAATGATTCAAGCAGAGCTTAATAATGAGCTGATGGAAGGGGCTGTGCAATCAGGTATGGGACTGATATTACAGGGTTATAACTCAGATTCAGAGGAGGATGAGGAGATCCATCAAGCTGTGCGAAATGGTAAGCAGAGAGAAGATTTAGATGAGCAAGTAATAGTGGTGGGACATGCTGGAAGATCTGGACGGGATTACATAGATGATGAAAAAATTGATCCCTGTTTGGAAGACAGAAGCACGTCTGACGAGAAGGTAGTTCGGGCCCATAAATCAGAAAAAAGAGTTAGTAAGAATGGGTTAGATGTTAACATCAGTGAGAAACCTAGTTGTCCCATCCAGGCAAGGGAGCGGAGACGATCCCGAAGCATTGAGAGATCCAAAGACAGTTGTCAGAGGTCTAAATCTCCTGTGAAGTCCAAGGGATTGCCATCAAGCTACAAAAAATCAACCACACGGCCTGAAGAGCAAATTGAAGCCCACAGATCCTCAGCAAGAAGGAGCAAGTCTAGGTCTAAAGAAAGAAACACAAACTTGCCAGAATCTGACAGAGAGAGAGACAAGAAATCAGTGAAAGCCGCCTCAAAAGAAGCCTCATCTGGAAAAGAGAATCAATCTCCTAGCAGAAAACAAGGTCCAGAACAGCACGGTCTGTCTGTGCGGCCCAGGGGCCACCGCGCACCTGAACGCTTCCCTGTTGTTCAGAGCACAGACAGGGCATCCAGACAGGACAGATCTTCATGTCACAACAGATCCCCTCCAAGGAAAGGCCCATCTCGGTCTCGGCAGAGATTCTCAGATGACAGGTTCTAGCTCTGTTTGTTTACATTTTTGATAGCTAGATTATTACTGATATTGTTCTTTTGAACGTTCCTTGTTGTTACCCAAAATTAAGCTTTGTTTAAACTCACTTTCATATTGTTTTGTTATACTTACAGGATGCGATCTCGTGATGCCGCAGGGGGCCATAGAGATGAGAGTCCCTCTCTGAACTCCAGACGAAGGTTAAACCACTCCCCTGTCAGACGAAGGTCCCGTTCTCCCAGGAGACGAACCAACAGGTCTCCTCTCACACACAGGTGACTGTGCTGTGTGCTAGCATTTAAAAATGTGCAACTCCTCATTTAGAGGATACAACTATCCAATAAGCTTCAATGAGCTAAAAGTAAATGCACAATGAATTTGTAACTATTTTACACATCCTCTGTAAAAAATAGCAGTAAAGGATTCTGTTTGCTGTCTTAAACGAGGGGCTTTAATGGAATTTTAATAACAGGCGGCATCAAATTTACATCTGAATTCTAATTTACCTATTATAACTTCTCTCAGTAGAATTAAAACGCCATTACTATTGTGTAGATCTAGGGAGCATGACAGGATGGAGCGCAGACAGCAGGTGCGTTCGGCATCACAGGAAAGAAGGAAGAGAAGGAGCAGGGAAAGAGAGGACATGTTTAAGGGCAGTCTGTCTGAAGGAATGAAGCCTGAACAGGAGGACTCAGATGATGAAGTGTGAGTATTAATGAAAATGATGTTTTGCTTTTATGTTACTGATCATATTTGGACTCAATCATGAATATTAATCGGTGTCTAGGCTGGAGGATTATGACGTTGATGAAGAGGATGAGGAGGCTTTGATAGAGCAGAGGAGACTTCAGCGCTTGGCCATCATTCAGGTTAGAGCATTTTTATCTATTGTGTGGCTTTTACTTTGTTTTAGACGTACTCTAATGTAACGTACACTAAAGATTGGGATAAATAAGATCTTTTTGAGGAAGAAATGAATACTTCTATTCAGCAAGGATACATTAAAATGATCAAAAGTGACAGTAAAGACAATGTTACAAAAGATTTTTCTATTTCAAAAAATGCTCTACTTTTAAGTGTGTCACAGTTTCAACAAAACATATCAAGCATCACCACTGTTTTGTTACCAACCCCCAGACTTTTGAACAGTATAGTATGTAATGTGATTGTATTTGTAATGTGTCCTGTACAGAAATATAAGCCAGTAAATGAGGACAGTAACATGTCAGGACTCTCAGATCACGGCAGTCCTCAGAGTAGCACTCAAAGCAGATCGCCATCACCTGATGACATCCTCGAGCGTGTGGCTGCTGATGTCAAAGCCTACGAGCAAGAGAACCTGGACATGTTTGAGGATAATGTGAAGGCCAAGCATAGTCTTGTCTCTCAAGAAAAAAATGGTATGTCATCTACAAAATCTTTTAATTAAAAAAAGTGAACTTTCCTCAATAAAAAGTTTTACAAATTAAGTTTAACAATCATGTTTAAAAAGATGTACACATGCATGGGATAAACAGATTGGATTAAACTATTATATTGTACAAAAGGTGGTCCCCGCTCATTTTGAGATTGCATGAACAGTGAGTGATCACGACTACTCATCTAGGGATTAAATTAGGGATTAAAAATCCTGTTGATTCATATGCAGTGATCAGAAAATTGTGAATCATTTTTGCTGCCCAATCGCCTATTTAAAATGTTTACATTTTCACAATTTGTTATAATATTTTTAATAAATACCTACACATAGGATATTTCTGTGACAGCACTAGTAACTAATAACATTTGCTTGATGCTACATCCATGCCAACAGGTGTCAGTATAAAATCTAAAATGGCTCTCATATCAGTTTTTTAAGAATACAAAAAGAAAGAGTCACTGAAATTTGAGACATGAAACATTTACTCTGATGTAATGCAAGGTGGTCTGATATGTTATCAGCAAGTCTGAGTTCCTTTCATTTCATCATTATTATTTTTCTTTAGGTGATAATCTGAAAAAGCCACCAGCACCTGATATGTTCACAGAGTCGGATGACATGTTCACTGCTTACTTTGACGTGAGTAGCCAAGTTCCTGCTTTCCATTGCATATGTCAATGGCTTTGCAAGCTTCAGAATTTGATTGAATTTGTCCATGTAAGGGGATCTCTACAGGTAGAGTTGCATAGTCCTGTGCAAGCTGTTGTTTCTCTGCTGGAAACATTGTTCAAAGCTTTTTTCCCCCAAGTATGTAATCTGACTCTGGTGCTCACTGGATCTTGAGGCCCATCAAACTGTGAAATGGTCTCTTACTGTGTCAGTCACTCGTTCATGAATGAACATTTTAATCAACTCTGAATTCAATCATGTTGACAGTGACAAATCCACATCTAATCTCTCTCCGCAGAGTGACAGGTTACGGGCCACAGGCATTGGCAAGGACTTTAAGGAGAACCCAAGTCTCAGAGATAACTGGACAGATGCAGAGGGCTATTACCGTAAGCTGTTGTCTTGAAGCAAATGCTGTATTTCAATCTACAGAATCCAAAACTTTTATAAGATTGAAAATATCTAGGGTCTCATGTTAAAGAGGTCATCAAAAATGTGATTGTTCTTTTAATGTATTCAGGTGTGAATATTGGTGAGGTGTTGGACAAACGTTACGGGGTGTACGGCTACACTGGACAGGGTGTCTTCAGTAATGTGATCCGAGCCAGAGACTTGGCCCGAGCCAATCAGGAAATGGCAGTGAAAATAATTCGCAACAATGAGATGATGTAAGACACTTCCCTTAAAACCTGGATGCCTAGCCTTTAAACACTTCTGTCTGGTACAGTTGGATTTCTATTCAAACCACAATGTGTGGTTTTGCCTAAGTCCACAGTTTTAATGTTCTCAACAAATTGTGTCATGGGGATTTATTTGGACAGGAACTGAGATTTAGATTAGGTGTAGATGTGGTCTGAACGTGACAGACAGCCACATGTTTTGTCCCACAGGCAAAAGACAGGCCTCAAAGAGCTGGAGTTTCTGAAGAAACTGAATGACGCAGATGCAGATGACAAATTCCACTGTTTACGGCTCTTTAGGCACTTTTACCACAAGCAGCATTTGTGTCTGGTGTTCGAACCACTCAGGTACATTACAGTCAACAGATTCACATGCATCAAAGTTCTTCTCTTAAAGCAACTTTTTTTGTTTTCTGGCTGTAGCATGAACCTGCGGGAGGTCTTGAGGAAGTATGGTAAGGACGTTGGGCTACACATCAAGGCTGTGCGTTCGTACAGCCAGCAGCTTTTCCTGGCCCTCAAACTCCTCAAACGCTGTAACATCCTGCATGCTGACATCAAACCTGACAACATTCTAGTGAGTCACAATTCTTCTACCATAAATATTGGACACTGACTTCCATCTCTGTCTTATAATATGAACATATTTGATACTCTGTAGGTGAACGAATCCAAGACCATCCTCAAGTTGTGCGACTTTGGCTCAGCGTCACATGTGGCTGACAATGACATAACACCATATCTGGTCAGCCGCTTCTACAGGGCACCTGAGATCAGTAAGTAAAAACATAACAAATCAAATTAAACCATCTTAGTACACTGAAAATAAAGACTTTTAATAAATACATCTGAACTTGGGTAATGCTTGTTTTTAAGCTCAGAGTTTTTCTTCCTCTTTCTGTAGTCATCGGAAAGTCATATGATTATGGAATCGATATGTGGTCTGTTGGCTGCACTCTCTATGAACTATATACAGGAAAAATCCTTTTCCCCGGAAAGTCAAATAACCACATGCTAAAACTTGCCATGGACCTGAAAGGAAAATTGCCTAATAAAGTAAGAATTCATCAGATATTACAAATTAGAACAAAATATACTAAAAAAATAGACAAAATATTTTTTTTGATATTCACAGATGATCAGGAAGGGTCTGTTCAAGGACCAGCACTTTGACCAAAGCTCTAACTTTTTGTATACAGAGGTGGACAAGGTCACTGAGAGGGTAAGTATATGGGCTGCATGATTTGGGGGGGAAAAATTATCTAATTGTAATATTACTGATTTTAAAAAAAATCTTGAGTTTTTCCAGACTGTGCTTATTTATAGGGCTGCACAGTTTGGCCAAATTTTTTTTATATATCAATATGATTATATGTTAATTAGTTAGCTAATTATCTGTCCACAATTAGAAATTTGAAATTTTTGGCTACATTATATAATAATAACAATAATAATGCTATTACTAAATAAAAATGTTATTACTAAAGTGTTTTTACTAAATAATAATGTTATAATGAAAAAACAACAATATAAAGATATATATCACTATTGCAATTTCACTGTAAAATAAAAAATACTGTATTTAAGAAAAACTGAAGTACAGTTGTACTGTAAAATACAATAAAGTACAACTATAGACGCCAGGTTGTGCACTCACTCTTACACCTAAGGGAGGATAGTTGTACTGTACCCCACGTGAAAACTACTGACTTTGCAACTCTGCCAAGCCATTTTGTGATTTTCTTTCTTTTTTCAATGAATCATGCAGCCCTACTTTTATAACTATGAAAAATATCTGTATTGATTATTTCAGACTACTTAAAGGCATTTTTTATTTGACCTTGCACCTTTTTTCTGTTCTTCCTCTCTACACATATGTCTCTAACTCTGCAGGAAAAGGTCACTGTCATGAGTACCATTAACCCAACTAAGGACCTGTCGATGGACATGGTGGGTCGCCAGGCGCTACCAGAGGACCAGCGAAAGAAGGTTGTTCAGCTCAAAGATCTGTTGGACCAGATTCTGATGCTGGATCCTGCTAAGCGGATCACCATCAACCAGGCATTACAGCATCCTTTTATCCAGGAGAGGATATGATCAGCAGCATATCTCAGAGATTTATGATGGGTTTTGTATCTGCAGATATGACTCAGACAACAAAAAACATTTGCATGTTTTATTGCCATGCTGTTTTATTTGTAGTACATTTCAGAGCAGGATACAATCAAGATTTACTTTATTTTATTATAATTAGATGACCTACAAAACACCCTGTAAGCTGTAAAGAGAAAATCTTTCAAGATAATCTATATTGTTCAGATTGCATGCTTTATACACAGCTTCTTGCTAACAATAATGTCAAATATATTTCAGGTTATGCTCAATGTTCAGAGTGTAAAAATATCCAGTTCATAGACTTCATATTTTATGTAAAATTCTAAAACTTTATGTAAACCAAATATTACTCAACCACCAAGGACTGTTTAGAGTGTGACTTCTTTAAGACCAGCATAAATGCTGTCTATATCCACCCTCCCCTAGGTGTGAGAGTGAGAACTCAACATGGCGTGCAGGCCCACGGCATGCCCCTTGCCCTAGGTGTGTCTCTGCAGAATCTGAGGTCTTGGGTCCTGCTTGACCTGGTCTGCAGGAAGGCCTCCTCTGTTAAGGCAGGTTGTACACCTCTATCGGTACACTGAAGGTAAGCAAATCCTTCCAAAACAAACGCCATCGATATTTTGCGTTCTTTTCAAGCCCAAAATAAAGTGTCATCATACTGCCCTTGAGGCTTCTCCTGCATGTTTACAAAATGTCATTTGGAGAAATGGACATGCATTGAAACCTTTTGTCACCCTTTTGCTCTGTACCAAAACCTAGTGAGGCATCATATATTATATTATATTATATTATATTACTGTTCAAATGTTTGGGTTCTTAAATTTTTATTTATTTGTTTAAAAATGTAATATTATGTAATATATTAAGTAATATTGTTATATTATTACAATTTTAAATAACAATTCCTGTGATGGCAAAGCTGAATTTTCAGTAGCCATTACTCCAGTCTTCTGTGTCACATGATCCTTCAGAAATCATTCTAATATTCTGATTCAGTGATCAAGAAACATTCATTATTATTTTCAGTGTTAAAAAAAAATTGTGCTGCTTAGTATTTTTATGGAAACGATGATATCTTTTTTTAGGATTCTTTGATGAATGTTCAAAAGAACAGCATTTATTTGAAATGTGACATGGAAAATGTCTTTACTGTCACTTTTTCATCCATTTAATGCATCTTTCTGAATGAATGTATCAATTTCTTCCAAAAAAAAAAAAAAAAAAAAAAAAAAAAAAAACTTACTGACCCCATACTTTTGAACGGTAGTATACATTGCACAATACTTAAAAGTAATATAAAAAAGCGTAAAATGAAAAAATATACTTTTACTCAAATTTTGTATGACGTGCATTTATTATGTTTCAGTATTTTATGTTTGATATAGTATTGCAGTTGAGAACCTATGTGGAGCATTCCAAAACATTCACTTTTGAGGGTGCTGCCTTAGTATGCAATAGGTAGTGAGGCAGCTTCACTAGATTTTGGAACAGAGCTTCTGTTGTGGTGTTTCACACAGAGACAAAACAGTCAATATGAATGAAAAGACTGACTATCGCTTTCTCAAAAATGGAAGGAACCGGTTACAGTTGACATTAAGGGTAAGAGTAAATCCAAGTATTTGCAATGGACTGAGCACCTTCAGTGTACTGCCTCTGATAGACATACCTCACCTTTTTCAGAGTTGTTACACTTATGTGTCATAGCTTTTGTACAATCTATTGAGTGCTTTTCAACATGCATGAGAAAATGTAATATGTATGGATTCCAATGCACTACTGTACAAACCCTCTGGTGTGTTTTTCACTATGCGTAGACAATTTAGATGTCTTTTTTGTGACTGTTCTTGTGTTTGTGACCATGTTGTCTTTTGATACAGGGATTTTCCTGCTCTGATCTATGAATCTGCTTGTTATAAGCGGTAATTGCTTCTTTATTCATATCTCAATTCCTTATGTTCCAAATCTAAAAGATAGACCGGTCATAAAGTATGCTGGAAGAATTATCTGCCTGTTATCTTTTGCCAAGCCTGTCCTGCATGATAATGGAATAATTAGAATTTATTGTAAATTCACATTATTTGTTATCATTAAACAATATAAAAATAAAGCTGTTTTGTGGTGAAAAAAAAACATGAATTTAGAGTTCCCACAAGTTGTCTGTCTTTCAAGCATTTAATTTGAATTAATCATAGTACGAACATAATTCAGTGTCTTTGGAACCTTATGGTGGGTTTTGTTTCATTGACACTAACTGCTGTTTGTGCTGTTTCTCCCACTGTTTCTTTGTGTTCGAGTACATTCTCTGGCCAATGGAGACATGTCTGTCCATCATCCTCCTGCCTGCCTCTGCTTTCAAAGGGACGAGACCTCTTCAAGGCCCTTTATCCAGGTCACTCCTAAAGGCATGTTTAGATCCAACACAAAGCAAAGATCTGATTAGAAATGAACAGCCAGTTCAGAGGGCTGATTCTCATGGGATTAATGTTCCCATCTCATCTGTAGTATCAATAAATGCCTTTATTTTACATTTCTAATCCAGCTTTTTGGGATGTAGATATGAGATGATATCAATGAACTTGACAACATACAAAGGGTTTTAGAACTGCTAAGGACCCCAAATATAATGATAAATATAAAGCCAGTTATGTATTTTTCTGTGTTTAAAACCCTTTTATTTTGTATGTGCAAATTCAATGAAATATAAAATTAAAAAGAAAAGAAAAATGAAAAAGACAACAGAATAATGATCACAGAATAACCTATCCATATTCAGCTTTGTGAGGACCTTGCATTGACTTTATCCATTGGTGTGTACCACAGAGGTTCGTTCTTGGACCGTTTTTTATTCAAGACCTAAATGGACTGATTTAGTCACCTTTTGTGTCGGCTGATGATTGTGTATTTCCCCAGGATATTTCAAGAATGTGTGCTTTCTGTAATGTATCAAGATACTGGTATATTTATTCTCTGTATTGTAGGTGCTGTCTGTTAAAGAAGACTCTTAAAGGAAATCTCATCTGGAAAAGGTTTCTGTTTTAGAGCGAGCTCTTAGAGAATTAAGCTGTTGATTTTAAGCTGACAATATAGTATGATTTAAGAAGTAGTTCCTCATTTAGCCTATAAAAAATTACAACAACTAATTATTTTTTTTTTCTTCTTTTTATATAATATATATAAATAATTTAGTCAAATCCAAATGTATTCATACAGTACAACCCAATTTTTACCTAATTGCAATCTGGTAATTCATTATTATTATTATAAAAATCGTTGCAATCTGGTAAATTCATACACAACCATATATAATCAACCAAAAGCAAACTCTTATCAAACATAACAAATAAATCAACCAAAATCTAAATAAAAATCGTTGCAATCTGGTATTAAACATTCCAGATTTATCAACCAAAAGGTAATGCTTTTCATTTTTAAGAAATAAATGTTTGCATGTCATCCACAAAAGTAACTATTCCTTTAACCACAACTAACCATTTTCCATTCTATTTTCAGGGTAAGTGTTCAAATTTTCCCTACTTTCATGGCCACATGTGACTCCCAAGTTTGAGAGAGATCTTGATGACCAGCTGCTGTCCTACTCTATTATTGAAGTGCCTTTCAAGAGCTCATCTTCTTATCCATTCAAGGGGGAAATTCCCGACATCTGTGCACAGCATAATATGTTCATTTCTTGTCAGATTATACAGCCAATATTTCACAAGAATATTAATAAATGGTGAATTTTACAATAACTTATTGTCTGTTTTTATTTCATTTTTACTTAGAAGTGTTTTGATAAATGAATAACACTGTATTACAGTTAGTTTTGCTGCATGTGGTTAGCGCATGTGCCTTATCACTTGTCTATATCAATAAAAAGCACCCAAAATCCCACAAATAAAACAGAGCTACTGAAGAAATGTTTTGGGTTACTGTGTAAAATGGTTTTCCCCAAAACTGAAGTTGTTTTTCTGTGGTAACTGACAGCATGCCACAAATGTTGTTGATGGAGCTCAACTTGTATTGAATTTGGAACAATAAATACAGTAACTTGCACACAGGTAATAACACACTGTTAATCTTCAATCTTAAAAACCTTACAAATTATTATGTTTTCCTGCAAAGAGCTTTAGCAGGAACACTAGCCTTTTCAGAGGAAGTCTTCTGATGCTGTGGCATGGCTTTCTTTGTGGGTTTGCATCTCTTGGAACTATTTGGACTATTGCATTTTGGTGACATGCTCGAATGAACAACAAGATCTTGAACAAGGGCTTCAGTCTTCTTTAATCTGACCACACCAGAGTGTGACTTCTTAGGTAAAGCCGGTGGCTGCTGAAATCCAGTCCACACCTTCCCAGAATTTGGGGATGGGCGATTACGTTGCATAGACTTTGAATGAGTGCTTGTAGACAGGGTGCGTTTTGTAACATCATCTAAACCTGAATTATTTCCTTTAGTCCTGAAGTGTTCTACCTGAGAACAAGGGCTTTCCACACGTCTCAGACGACCGGCGCTTCGAACCAAAGCAGTTGCTGGACGAGATCTGGCTGTTTTTCCTTGTTCTTTCTGTATAGTCGCAGTTTGAAGTTTCTCCAGCATTATCATGCGTGCAGCCATAGCTGTGAGACAAGGGTCGGTTAAACACAGGTTGTGCTGGCTATCCAAATCATCTGCTGTGGATAACAACTGCCTAAAGTTGAAATCTTTGAGTGGAAATGGAAGTACCTCAGGATACACTTGCTCTCCTGTTCCTTCTGCAAGTTCTAGATCTCTAAATGAGTCTGGCCTCAGGTCCAATTCTACAGCAGTTTCACATTTGAATATAGGTTTATTGTCTTTCTCTTGGTCAGAGAGGTCACTGTTTTCAGATTCGATTGATTCAGATGGTTCATTATTGTATCTGCTACAAAGGGAATTACTGATTCCCTTGATCTCATCTGGTCGTTCGCCCCTTGGAGAAACAATGACCTGTATGGGGTGGATTTCCAGTTCTGTTCCGGTTTTTACCTCAGGTTTATGTTGAGAAATGTGTTCTTGTGTGTCCCAGAGGATTAGAGGCTGAAGACAAAGCCTCTGCCATCTGTGTGACAGCATCCTTAACTGGGTTTTATGATGTTGATTTGAGCTGAAGAAAATAATTAGTACAGAAACAGCAATTACAAGAGAAATATTTCTCTAGATGCCATGTAACCTCTTCAGTAGATGTCCAAGCATGGAGTATCAATTCCAGGTTGGCAAAGCATGAGAAGTCTAGTGTTGCAGCAGGATACAAAGCTACATTCAGTTCAACAAAAGGTTAAGATTCCTGTCAAACACATCAAGTCTCTGTGCCAAGTCCTGATCTACATTTCTAAGATATTAATTTTACATTAAAGCAAATCAAATAAATTAAAAAAGTAATAGAACACCTATTGCAAATAATACTGCCACTGCCAGCATTATTAGGATAGATATTTCAAAACGCTTTATGCTTAGATGACCCTGTCACACTAATGGCTGTCATCTGGCTGGCAATGCAGAAGTCAGTATCCACTTACACTTGGGATGATTTTGTTTGGCTGCAACAGGTGGTTGGTTCCTGTGCCATACAGGCATTAGAAATGCTGCCTACCAAAGATACCTGCAAAATAAAATGCATTGCAATCTTTATGATAAACTAAATAATACTCAGTTACACTCGCAGCTAAAGTAACTTCATATGCAGAAGAAACATTGATACCTGTTGTGTGTTCACTGCCACAGACATGTACAGACTTTCCAGTCGCTGTACTAACTGAGTAATGTAGACGTCCTGTGAACACAGAATATTCAAACAACAGTGTCAATAGACAAAGGATATGTCATCTAAGGTTACCTATGTGGACACACTGTCTAGTTATATGTAATATATCTATTAAAAACATTTCACTAGCAGAGATGAAAAAAAAAATATTTATTACTATTTGAAACCTTTTGTTGGCAAAGACAAAATAGTGAAGGTTCAAAGTTTAAAACAAGATATTCACCCCAAAACCCCAATTGATGACATGCTACTGGACTATGATAATATAAAGGTTCTGTTTCTTTTGGGTCCCATATAAAGGGTCATATTCATAGGAATAAACCCCTTACCTTATCACACTCTGTTGACCGAGGGGCACCTGGGATGAATCAAATTGTCAAGATAAAACATCCCTGCAAGTATGGAACGATACTACGAAAAGTGTGCAGTAGACATGCACTCACCTTCAAGCGGTGGTGTAAGATCTGTCCGAAACCTGCTCTGGACCCGCCACTTACACTAAAATGATAACGTACATAAGCCAAATTCACATGACAAGTACAGACAGACTTTTAGTCAGTGATGTGCTAGTGAAACGCTCATATATCTTTTCAAAATACTCTATGAAGACCCCATTTCAAATTTGGATTGGCCCTAAAAAGTCTCCCACTGACACTTTCAGCAGGTAAGCGATGATGTAATGCTAATTTGCATACAGAGACGTGATTGGTTTTCGGGTTTCTTCTATTTACATATTACATTGTGATTGTTTTCTTCCTTACATGCATTTAACATTTATATTACTGCCACTTACAGTAGGTGCAGTAGACGGGCAATTAGTAGGTGCGTGCGCTGCAAGCCACTCCATTATTATGCGACTTCCACCTGTTTTTATCCCTCGTGCTTTCCATAGAACAATCATAGATCCTTTCGACCGGATAAGAACGTGGAATGTTCTTCCAAGTTTTCTTTGTCGTCCAAGTTCCCGGCGGACGCATAAGTTTGACTCTGAGGGAACTTCATCATATCTCGTCAAATGTAAGATGTCAAAAGCGAAAGCACATGCGACTTCCTCCTCCAACACAAATAATGGAATGCCGAAACCATGGCAACCCTTCGCTGCCCCTCTAGTCCACGTGTATTAGCTTTATAATCGGTGTGCTAGGATAATCCTAAACACCGAAAATGCATGCTTTTAAACATGTTTAACATTTTAAACGTTCCATGCTTGGGGAAAATGTGCATGTTCATCACTAGAGGGAGCCTTATAGACAAAAAAGGGTTTTAAAGACAAATCTGACAAAATTATCGAATCGTGAATGTAGTGTTTATCCTTTTTATTATATGTTTTATTTATTGTTATTTTTACCTTTTTTATTTTAAATATTTAACCTCAGATTATCAGTGACTGACAAGCCAGCTGCACTGAGGTGAAAGAACACACATTGGCTTGTCTGCCACTTCCTGTCGTGAGCAGAGCAGGCAGACAGATTTAAGGTGTGTTTGTGCTTTGTGGTTACTTGTCCCTGTCTGCACAGCACAAACATATTCAACAGCAAAGAAACTGAAAGAAATTTTAATGCCTTTAACATTTAGTATTAAAAATAAATAAATAAACCAAAGATAAAAAAAAAAAAGCCAAAGGTAAGACTACATTTTATTCAGCAGTTTTTTAATCAGTAGATAAGGTAGAGTTATTATGTACAAAAGTACACATTGCACATCAATTTGAATTCAAGGTACTTTTTGAGGGTGTTGTGTGTGGATTTTTGAAATTCTTGTGTATGGTGTGTGAAAGCACGTGTCTTGTTTTCTAGTGAGTACATAGGTGTCTCCCCACAAGACCCACAGTGAGTAAACTAGACAGATAATGTGCGTCACAGTCCCAACGGTTCTTGCCACATTTGTGGCCGTCTACCAGATTTGAATGCCAAGTATCACATTTAAAAGTTGTTAGTTATTCTCACCTCACAGACATGGTGAAAAAAAGTGTGAAATGATCTTTGCCACTGGGAAAGTTCACTCAAAAGCTCTTATTTACTAACTTATTTAGCCATAAAGGGAGTCTATTAGTACCCTTAAGCCACCATTTAGGGGTAGATAAGGAAAAAAAAATTCTGACCCTGTATCTAATGATATTAGTGCATGATGGAAAAAATGTGTTTAAGCATAGGTGTGTGTATGAAAGACAGGGAATAATACTACAGTTAGGAAGCCTGCATTTCAAGCCTAACTTGTATTTAATATACTGTTTGAAGTTTTACAAAAGGAGCAGCAAATACATATATATATATATACATTATTTTCTTGTGTGATGTAAAAACAAAACATATGCACAAATACCCTGAATGTACACAACTGGCTTTAAATCATGAAGAAAAACATTCACAGTTATACTTTTGCAGCAACGACGAGACAAAAATATCATAATATAATAACATTTATAAACATTAATAATTTTTTGGAAGAAAAATACTTTTTGAACAAATTCAGTGCTTGTACATGACAAATCATGTTGCTATACAACATTTAGATATTAATGCTGAACAAGAGATGGAAAATAATGTCACAGTTAAATGGACAAAACAGTAACCATGCACTTTCCCTGCCACGGTTCGTGGATTTGACATTCATATTAATGGCCCAGCCAAACAAAGAGAACTCTTGTTATGCAATATCCAAGGCTGCAGCCATCTCATTGTGGTGAGCAGGTTACTTCACTCTCTTACAGACAGCATGTTTTCAAGCATGCTTTTATGGAACCTCAGACTTCTGCTTTGAAACTCAGATGCTAAGCACCTGCAGCAAAACAGAAGCTTTTGCTAAGCAAACTTCACTAACAGTGTTCTGACAATAATCACAATGAGAGTGCATTGGTGGTGTCTGTGTCTGACATAATAGAGGGGCGTGGCATCTTGGGGCTCTTATGGGTTGGAACACAGCCAAGGTTGTGGAAAATTCGAATCACATCTTTTCGGAAACGCACTCCAACGAAGGCATAAAGGAACGGATTTAGGCAGCTGTGCATGTAAGCGAGACTCTTCATAACTTGGCCGGCGATGTCAAAGCGCTTGACCTCTTCGCAGTTTGTGATGGTCATATTGGCTGCCTGAGTGGCTTCGAAGACCAACAGGCCGTTGTATGGAAGCTGAGAGATAACAAACACCGCCACAACTGCCAGGATGACCCGCAGGGCCTTGTGCTTCTCAAAGTTCCTCGTCTTGAGCAAGGTGCGGATGATGTTGGCATAGCAGAAGATCATCACTATGAGAGGGATGCAGAAGCCCATGCAAATCTGGAGAGCGAGGACCAATATTTTTGTTTGATTGTTTTCATTGTACCAGTAGACCATCATGCAAATATTATTGCCCTCCTCATTCATTTTCAAACGAGCAAAGAGAAACTCTGGAATGGATATCACAGCCGCCAGGAGCCAGACAAACACGCAAATGAGTTTGCTGTACAGGAGACGATCCCTTTTGGAGTTCTGCGCTTTGGTAGTCTGGACAATCACTATGTAGCGATCAACACTGATGCAGGTAAGTAGAAACATGCTGCTGAAGAAGTTGATTTTGTAAATGGCAGAGACGATTTTGCAGAGGGCCGAGCCAAAAGTCCAACCAAAGATGGAATCGGCAGCCCAGAAGGGCAGAGTGCAGAGGAAGAACAAGTCGGCCAGAGCCAGGTTCAGTAGATAAACATCTGTCATCGACTTCAGGCGGTTTTTAGAGTATGTGTATATCCAGACTACAAGACTGTTGCCAACGGCTCCCAGAATTACAATTAGCCAATAGAGAGCAGGCTCATAGTACCTTCGAAACTCTCGCACTGATGATCTCTCACATATTGACCCATCTTCATAATCACCCATAGTTGTGGAAGAATCTTCATAATCCTGTGAAATATAGTAAAGCATGTCTTAGCTTTTATTAACCCTGATACTGTGCATTTAAACTGCAACCTTGTTGATCTTAAAGATGACAAACATTATAATGAGACAGCATGCACTTAAAGTAAATATTCAGATATCACTTACATATTCTGAAGTCAGCCCATTGAACGAGGTCACAGACTCAATTATGTTCATTGTTGATTCTCTATTCTTAAATAAGTAAAAAAAATATAATAATTATAATAATATAATAATAAAAATATAATACTTTAATAAATATTTAAGAATATTTGCTTTTATCATGTAAAAACACATCAAATATTATATTCACAAATATGCACAACCAAAAACAATCAGACTTTTGAATCTGTTCTGTTTAAATGAAATTAAACACTATCAGTTCTCAGTGTGTTATCATTCTCAATTTATGTTCCTTTACATAAAGGCAGCTTAAGTCAGTACTTACTCTATGTTATTTGAGAAAAACTGGGACTAGTAATAAAGATGAGCTGCTGTCTGCTGTCTGCTGTCTTCCCGATCGCTAAGATCACTTTCACGGTGTGTTTTGGCGCCGTCTGTTTTGCAGAAGCTTTTAAGGTCTGAGGTTAAACCACAGTGACGCACAGGAGCATGAACTCTTTGAATGCTTTTTTCCCCCTCCTTCATAGATCCACCTCCAAACATAACACCAGATCAGAAATCTTTGTTTATGAGCCCTTTTTATACATAGTACAACATAAAAGAGTAAACTATGTTTTAATTGGATTTTTGAACATGTCTTAAAAACTTAATGAGTTTTGACGCACTTGTTCACACATGTGTGAAAACTCTCCTCAATATCATGCAGCTTTATCTTTGGAGATACATAATTGCATGCACAGGACTAAAATGTGCTTTATGCTGCTCAAAAAAAGAAAAAAAAGAAAAGAAGAATAAGCAGAAATTAAATAGCACCTCCACCAGAACCTCAACCATCTTTTCTGAAGTGAGAGAGTGTGTAGGCAGAGTGAATGTCTTATGCATGCCTTATGTATACTGTCTCTCTCTGGACATCCAGGGAAGAATGTTGGTACCCCTGTTCACTCATTTCTGATGTTATACATCTAAATTCATTAAAATAACATCTAAATTCATTTTCATTTTATTAGATTTTTAGTTTGCCTATACTGAACTCTTGTTGTCATCTCTCTTGATTAAAATACAAGAAAAAGAAAACAAAAACAAGGAGGCACCTATTACCTTCTCTTTTTCCAAGGTTTGTTAGTCACTGTGGTCAGTCACATTGTCAGTGACATGACACGATCCAGATTCTAATAGCACAACTAAAACACTAACCATACATTAACCGACAAAATCGAGCACTTTTTGCCAATATTTTTGCGCAACACACAGATGATACACACAAACTGTTGACCCTGACTAAGCATAATGACTATTACGCTTGAAGTTTTAGCATTGCTAAATTTTCATATTTTTAATTTACGTTTACACACTCCACAAACAACACAAGTAGATGATATCTTTTAAGCTGAAAGTTTTTACACATCATCATTGCGTGTATGCTTCCTTGCTCAAGTGTGAATCTTCGTGCCCCAGACATCCTGTTTATCATTAATATTGTCTCAACAGACACATGCTTCTCTTATTCTATGTGCCTTATTATGCCATAGCCTGTGTTGAAGGACACATTTCCTCCTTATCACGTCAGACACAGCACGGCATGTTCCCCCTTCGAACAATTAAAAATGAAATATTAAATATTTGATATAAGAGTGCAACTTGCAACAAACAACGTTCAAGCTTAGTATAGATACACAAGATAGTTTAGGTTGCGCTGTTGGATGGCTTCGCAAAGACATTTTCAAGATTTTTTAGGTTATCTTGGATCTGTTGCTGCCATTTCTGAATGCAATACTGATTTCTCAATTTATCTTATCGCTCATTTCCAGTCATGAATTACAGTTCTGCGCTGGTAAATAAAAATTCCTTTTGTGTGAAAATTTGTTGGATGTATTGATTTACAATAATAGGTAACGGTTGGATATCACAAGAGGTGACGAGCTTTGACGTTCTTGACAAGTCTATAATTAAACCCAGTGGAATTTATAGGTGTCCATTACGCATACCAACCACCAAATGTTCCTCTTTCTTTACAGTTTTCGATGACCAGGTCAAACGAAACTCATGCACACACACGTCTCTTTAACTGAGTTTTTAGGCCTTCCTCAAACTGTGGTTTGAGCCCTGATTGGTTAAACCCAAGAAAGAAAAAAAAAACGTTGAGGTAGCATGTGATTCATGTTAGACTGCCTCCTTTCAGCGCTAAACGCAGATTCTTTATCTGTAGGTTATTTCACTGAACTGAAGACTGTTATAAAGTGATCAATCACTGATGCAGGCATTCTTGAAGTGTAAACAGAAGCTGATGCAATCCACATCTTGTTTTAAATCAGTGCAAACTGACTAGAAATTCAGTTTGATTTACGTGATGTGTCCCTCCTGGTATGACAGTTTGCTTGACAAACCTGCATTACCTAGCAACGGTTGTGGCATGGTGAGATGAGAACAAACATTTGTCACCTTGTAGTACTGAGAACATTCTGCGGTGAACATTTGCACGACATGCTAAGACCACAAGGCTATATGGAGGAACAAAGCACAAAATCACACACCCACCCACTCAAAACTGGTTGAGTTTGGAGGGTTTATTAATTCATTCATACACTTTGCAGAAACCAAAAAATGCATTTTAATACTATTATTTGACATATGACATAAGAAAGATTTCAGGTTGTTAGCCTGCTGCTTATCTGTGGCTTGTTTAGGTTTAGTCCCTCACTCTTTTTGTTTTTTTAACTCTCTGCTCTAACATAAGGTTAAATTGAGGTGTAGTTCGGATTGAGTTTGTTTACACTTCCATAATACACTTTTAAATCACATGATGTTTTGACCAGTGTCATGAGCCCTTTGGCATCACTGTGGTAATGTGCAAAATTAAAATGGAAAAAAAAAGTAAGCAAAACAAATGACGTGATGGTAGCGTGATTTCACAAAGCATAACTTCCTCAATTTTCTCAACAGAGCAACATGAAATATTCTAACAAGAACTGTTTGAGAGCAACTAAACTTCTGAAGGAGTTTATATAGCATCATTGTGTCTAAAGAAGAAGTAATACACCACTAAGTTCACTAAGATTTATTCAAAAATGTTACTATTGAACCAACTAAAAGCACAAATACACAAAAGTCACATACTTCTGGTGGCTTTTGCAGAGTAACTTACTAAAGTAGCACTACTAACTTTACTAACTTCATTTTTCAGTAACATCATTGCAGTTATATCTGATCAAATGCACATTATTATTCCATAGCTTGGGTTGAACAAATCATTCTTGCTTGGTTGAAACAACAGCTATGCTAATTATGTCTCTATTTATTTATCTGTTTAACATCCCGGTTCCCATGGTAACTAGGAATTACACAAGCTTCAGTCTGGATCCAGCACTTACAAAGACCTGAGATGACCGAACACCGGAGAAGAGATGATGCTAACCCCTCAGAGGACCTCAGATGATGCCAACCCTGAAACAACATAAACTACCAAATTTTGCTACAAGTTTGATTGCATCAAATAATCATTGCTGTTATTAGTGTTCATCGTCTGTTTGATTACGTCATTAACTGAATTTTACTGTACATTTCTGCCATATGTACATCAATTTGACATAGTCACCACTGACAAGCTACTACTAAATATATTGTAGAAATTACATTTTCTGTAAAGCTGCTTTGCAGCGATTTGTATCGTGAAAAGCGCTATACAAATAAACTTGAATTGAATTTAATTGAATCATCGCTGTTAAGAGCTACTTCATCCAACAAGCACAGGTAGCACAACCAAACACTAGATTGTTTGGGATAGTTCATCCAAAAATAAAAAATTCTGTCATCATTTACTCATTATTCACATGTTCCAAACCTGTATGAGTTCCTGTCTTCTGCTGAAAAAAAAAGAAGATAGTTGACAGTAGGCATTGACTTCCATAGTATTTTTTCAATACTACGGAAGTCAATACCATCAATTTTTACCAACATGTACTTTTTATGTTCAAAAGAAGAAAGAAAATCATACAGGTTTGGAACAACTTGAGGGTGAGTAAAAGATTTGGGAAACCTATCCTTTTAAGGGCCATTTTTCCTATTTTGCACTACGCTGAATTTTTTTTTTTTTTTTTTTTTTACATGTTAACGAGCTACACAGACATGTTTAACCGAAGTTTCCAAGTTAAAAGAAAACTTTTGAACTTTTAAAAAGTAAAAAAAAAAAAAATGATTGCTCTCTTTCACGTCTCACATTTATTTTCTGTTTGAATGGCCCCTAATTATGGAGCCCCTAAATGATGGAAAACAAAAAATATATATAACAAGCATATTGCATGAGAACATATATATAACATAGATATATATATATATATATAGATATATATAACAAGCATATTGCATGAGAATGCAAAAGCATTAAAATAAAATTTCTCATTTTTTACCATCACTACATGCCATTAGGGACCTAAAAGACCCAACTAGGGAATAATCAAACATGTTCACTTCAACTGTACTCTCTCATACAATAGAAAAGTCCTATTCATTCTAGTAAATCCATTCATCTTAAACAGTCCTGTCTCTCATATGTAGTATTGAAAAGTCTGATACATTCAGTTCCATTCATTTAGATGACTCAGATTGAGAAAAATAATTCTCTGTCATTAATTTTGAGTTTTTCTGTGCTTATACTGAAATTATATGATTTTTTTATTTGAATGAGGCCTATTTTTGCAGTAAACTGGTACTGAATGCCTTAGCATTATATGCTAAGAGAAATTAAACAAAAGATTTCATCCAAAATGCAGCTTTATTGGAGAAACAAGGATGGGGTTCCACACATTTGGGCTGGGGTCTGCATTCACCGAGACTGCATTGACTGGACACCTCCCAGCATTCAAGAGGATTCAGTATCATCTGCATCAGAGATGACTGATGTCTCTGTGTAGAAAAGATGAGGGAAGTCACATGCCGGCATTGTTCTGATGAACACAGCAATGTCACATGGCGAATGCAAGGGAAGCTCAAAAATTCCAAACAGAATTTCACTTTAAATCAAATGGATAAAATGATTGCGTAATAATTTCTTTGACCTTTATTTGCCCAGCTGTTGGTAGAGAAAAAGGGACAGTGGAAATTAAGACATAGGCACATTAAAAGACAAGGGATGAGCACTAATGATAAGTTTTCAAATCCATAACATTCATAAACCTAAAGCGGTTTCTGTCCTACACTGCCCTTGCATGTTAGAGTCAAACTTGCCTGTCAGGATGTATCTAGTTTGTATGTCCTTTGGGGCAGGGTAATGGGGGGAGTCCTGGGGGGTGCTGGTGTGGGGCAGGGCCCTCCCTGATGGAAAAGTGCAGATGCTCCCGGACTTTACTTTTCAATAAAATAGCCTATAAATAAAACTATATAACACATCTTATAATGCTATATCTATTGTATCAATATGCCTCATAAGAACCACAGATGTTCACTTTAGCTGAATTAACAAAATCCTGATGTCAACAACTGCGTCACTTCATCATGTGCATAAAAAGGGAAAACAGATGATCATCCTATCTGCTGTCACGTTAAGGCCAAATTTTGTAATTGTAGGGTATATTTAAAGGGACAGAGATACAAATCCACATGACTTTCCTTCTTCCATGGAACACAAAAGTGAATTTTAAAGCGTATCTTGACCACTCTTTTGAATATAATGGAAGTGAATGAGGACTGGGGCTGCAAAGCTAGAGAAAATTGCCAATGCAGCCTGCCTAATGATTCATTAACAAATCTTACTAATCCGGTTCTCACTAAATCAATGATCCAGTCACAGTGATTATCAGTGAATAATAGTGATGTACATTTTAAAACTTAAATTCAAAATTTTCCATGTCTATTCCACAGAAGAAAAGAACGTCATGGGTGGTTTGGAATGACATGAGGGTGTGTAAATGGTGACAGAATAGGGAGACTTTGGTCATCTATCTCTCTTTTATCTCGGGAGATCTTTCTGTCATCTCCGTCATAAAAAAATCTAACTCATAGCTGTACTAGCAGAAACATTCTGTTGGTTTGAGCAGTCATGCAATGCATGCTCATAAATATAACACATTTTTGATTAACAGTAACCAAGCAAACACTCAGTTAGATACAACCGTCTGACCACAAATGCTTTCTAAAGCAGTCAGGAAACTCCCTGATGACAGCCCCTGATGCTTTTGATACCATCCATTTTGGATCTTTGCGATTTGTTAACTGGCTCTCGCTTTTGGTTTCTATTTAGTCAAAGACATTGAAACTTACAAAAGCAGTTCTTAAGTCATCTTGAAGTCATCTCCTTCCAGCAATTTTCTGTAGGTGGAGATCTCAACATCCAGGGTGAGTTTGATGTCCAGCAGCTCTTGGTAGGCCAGGATCTGTTTGTGAAGGTCTGCTTTAGCCACTTCTATGGCTGATGAGAGGCTAGCGATCTGTGCCTGGTACTCAGCAACACCCACACTGGACTGGGCCTGGGCTTCTGCTAAACTAATCTCTTGAGTCATGTTCTTAAAAAAAATCAACAACAATTTCATCCTTTTGGATGACTTCAAAACAAATAGTCTCCATAGATGGGGATCAGGGTATGTTATGTTTCAAAGAATAATGTTTTTATTGTTGTCCAGAATTTTACCATACAACTTTAACATACAGATTCATAAAAAGTGCCAAAAAACTCCACCTAATGCTTCAGCACTTTGATATCTCATATTCTAAGACACTCAGTTTATTGTAAATGATGTAAAGTTCTTGAAGCGCATGAGTTGTCTGGGAAATGAGTTCTTTTGCAGCATCTAAGCCACTTGTGGCATTGGGGCTTTTGCAGACAATATGAAATGCCTGAGATCAATAACCACTTCCTATGTCATCTCTTTCCTTTCTCAGACAGCTGTGATTTATTCAGGAGATGTTTATTATATGCTGAGAACCTGCACTGAAGCATTTCACACTGCTGATGAATACACTTTCTCAAGGAAACTGCTACGGTTGAGCACCTTTACCATCTGAACACCGCTAAAAATGCCTTGATTAAATTGCACATCTCTTTCATATGTGTCTTGCTTTGGCCATCATCACACATCAGTTGTATCTCAATGTGTATCATTTAAAAAGTCAAACACTTACTGCCGCCACAAGCCCTTGAAGCTCTAAATTCAGCATCTGCAGCTCTTTCCTGGCTGTTGTGGTCTCAGCTTTAGTCGATGACACGGCCTCTGTGTTTTTGGCATTGGCTGTCTGAATTTCATCCATCTTGATTCATAAGTAGATACAATAAGGTATATTATTTGGAATGCCAAAATGATCAAGACATTTAGACCACGTGAGTACTTCCTGTGTGCAGACCTTGAGTTTGTAATACACCTCAGCCTCTTCTCTGTGTTGCTGCACAGATTTCTCATATACCATTCGTATCTTGTTAAGAGCTGCAGAGATGTCAAAGGACTTCCCGGTGTCTACTTCAATCATTGAGACTGAAGTGTCCATTGTTGTTGCACCCAGTTTAGATTGCAAAGATGACAGTTCCTACAGTGACAGATATAACCAGTTAATAATTTAGGGGAAGTCGTGGCCTAGTGGTTAGAGAGTTTGACTCCTAACTCTAAGGTTGTGGGTTCGAGTCTTGGGCCAGCAATACCACGACTCAGGTGCCCTTGAGCAAGGCACCAAACCCCCAACTGCTCCCCGGGCACCGCAGCATAAATGGCTGCCCACTGCTCCAGGTGTGTGTTCACTGCTGTGTGTGTGTGTGTTCACTGCTGTGTGTGCACTTGGATGGGTTAAATGCAGAGCATGAATTCTGAGTATGGGTCACCATACTGGCTGTATGTCACATCATTTTCACTTAAAAAAATGTATTAATATAACAAAATTATGTTATATTAATAATTTTAATAAGCAAGGATGCATTAAATTGATCAAAAATGACAGCAAAGACTAAAACGCTACAAAAGATTTATATTTTAAATAAATGTTTTGAACTTTGTGTATGACACTGAAGAAATAAATTGCATTTTAAAATATGTGTAAATGCAAAAGTTATTTTAAATTATAATAAAATGTCACAAAATTACTGCTATTACTCTAAAGTCTTTATTTATTATTGCATTTTTAATGTTCAAATGTTCATTAGTGGAAAAACAATAAATCGTTACATAAAAATAAATTTGATTCTCAAAAATTAAAAATTAAAAATATTTTTACTCGATTACTCCTTGCATGCATTTCAGATTTTAATCAACACAGATCTTTAATTTGTACCTCTTCTTGTGTTTTGTTGACAAAGTCCAGTTCATTTTTCAGGCTGGAGTATTTGGCATCCAGATCAATTCTTAAGTCAGAGGCCAATTCTATGTCCTAAAAAAGGTATAGAGACATGTGGTCAAAGTTTTAGTTGTCTATGCACAACAAATTCAATTTTAAGTCAATAACAGATGGATTTCAATATAGATTCTGTGAGTCAATATCATTTTTCTCACCTTTTTCATGGCAGCAATATCAGACTCAAGCTGAAACTTCACTCCTTGCTCAAAGTCAAGCCTTGGAGAAAATTCAAAATAACACTTGATTTATTGACAGTATGATGTATATTTCTGGTGTTTGAATAACATTAAAAGGCTTTTTTATGTAATTATATCATAAAATCTTAAGTTATACTCCCACAAATTTTATTTCCTTAAAAAAGAAAACACCAGATCTAATGTCAAAAAAAAAAAAAAGGCCCTCACTTAGCCTTCAGTTCATGGGCAGTTCCACAGACATTGTCCAGCTCAATCTCCAGTTTGATGAGAGAGATTTATTTATCCTTTGGGAAATTTGTTCTACACCATACAGTACGTCTGATACATTTATACATAAGACAACAAGACAGTTGACAAGACAGAATTCCAAACAAAATATACAACAAAATTTCCCTCTTACCCAAACACCCCCCCAGACATACCCACCATCAGGACAGAAGACTCAAACCCCACTACACATAACTAGGATAATAAAGTGCAGTTGTGCATACTGTAACAGTCAAGCTGGAAAGAAAGTGCATGATGCTATTTAAAGTGCTGTCCTGCAGGTAAGTTCTTATTCATAAATGTAATGCTAGTTGGAATGAATGTCAGTCTGTTTTTATTGGTCACTAAAAAAGATAAACTAAAGGCAACACCTCATATGCCTGGTGTAGGGGGTGTGACATATCTCTATTAATTGCTTGACCTTTCTTCAACACCCTTCTTTCACAGGTAATAGCCATACTGTCTAGTTTTTTCCCCGCAACCTTGCTAGCCAGGTTAACTATCTTGCTCAGTCTGTTTTTATTGGTCACTGACAAAGAGAAATACCAGGCAACACAACAAAAAAATTAGAGTGCTCTCCACAAATGAGTGATAAAAAAGTAACATCATATCACTATCCACTCTAAATTGTCTTAGTCTCCGCATAAAATGCAG
This sequence comes from Cyprinus carpio, assembly GCF_018340385.1. Classification (NCBI taxonomy): domain Eukaryota; kingdom Metazoa; phylum Chordata; class Actinopteri; order Cypriniformes; family Cyprinidae; genus Cyprinus; species Cyprinus carpio. The sequence goes on along the minus strand of NC_056573.1, from coordinate 15,901,777 downwards.
CCTCTGCAGCCCCTTTTTATAGACAGTGTCAGTATTACTGTTCCATTGCAACTTATTATCTATTATTGTGCCTAAGTACTTGTACTTGGCTACAATCGCAATGATGTGTCAATAGTGAGAGTTTCCAATGTGCTGTGATACTCACTCAGCTGGGCCTCATACTCTATCGTCGCATTCAAAGATGACTCTTGAGACACATCCGTCCCCCCGTCAGTTGGGACAGCTTGGCCTCCAGAGCTGCGTTCTCCTGCTGTAGCCCCCGTACTTTGGCCATGTATGTGGAAAAACGGTCATTCAGCCCAGAGAGTGTGTTCTTCTCAGCCGCTCTTGACCGTATCGGGGCCACAGCAGCACCTGATGATGGACCGACAGCGAGAGCGGCGCTTGCACCGAGTCCTCCTGCAGCAACGGCACGACCCATTACGAAAGCAGGACTGGCAACCAGTGCACCAGCCCCTGCACCTCTACCAAGGCCAAGGCCGAGACCTCCACCAGCTCCAAAGCCCAGTCCTCCTCCCAGACAAAAACCTCCACTTAAGCCAGAACCACCCCTGAGACCCAGACCCAATCTTGCGCCACCACTTGCACCAAATCCTCCATATCCACCAGACATCCTGGAAGAGGCCAAAGAAATGGAAAAAGCCATGGTGAACAGCTGAAGGATCAGAACTAAGTGGAGAGTGCAGGGCGAGAGACTAATAATCGCTGTTTAAATACACTTGAGGGATGGAGGGCATTGCAAAAAGAGACACTCTATACAGAAAGAATAAGCTGTAACTTGTCTCAGTGGCAAAGTATGGTGTCGGTTGTCTGTTAAACCTCAAAATATTCTGACCTGCAGGCATATGTTCCTTCTAGGATGGGTTTTCAATCTAAATGCTGTATTTCAGTGAAAGCTGAACGATGAATATCACCCCTAGGTTTTTTTCAAAGGTGTCATACACATTTACCTTACTAAATACTAAGATTTAATTCCCCATCAGAAATTTTAAATGCCTTTAATCTCTTTTAAATGACTGGAGAAATGTCACCAAAAAGAAATTCAAAAATACTTTCCCAAAACCTACACTTTTTAAAATCTGACGTCTTTGCTTGTGGAAGCACAGAACATTTTGAGCCTGAGAATAATCATAGGAAAATGACATTATAAATGCTGATTTATAGTATAATGCTCCACAAAAATCTGCCAGTGTTGTTATTGTTAACTAAAACTAAAACTATTGCACGTAATTTCTGTAAATTATATATGTTAAATGAAATAAAATATATATATTAGATGAAAAACTTTAAAAATGTTTGAAGTAATAAAATGATTAGAACTAAAATGAAAAAAAATCTTATTTAAAAAAAACTTAAAAATGACAAAAACATAAAAATTACTTGAACATTAATTAAACTGAAAATGTAAAAATAAATGCTAGCTAAAAATATTAACACTATAATAAATACTATAAACTTAAATACTGTTATATAAATAATCTATGAGCTATTTCACAGGCTATTTTACCATTAAAAAAAAATCGCCACTCGATCAAGTATCTTTACCAGATTGTTGTGTGGAATTCAGTTAAAAGAGATTCTAGAACACTAGCTTTAGCATTATGGCAGGAATACACTACAGATTTTGAACTATCTGAAAACAATTGAAAATATGAACAGATTTTAAAACACTAGTTATCGTAAATACTATGTTTGTTTTTTTTTACAGAGAAAAACATCAGACATGAAAGGACAGGAACACGCAACAAAATTACACAGAAACATGTACCTTGTTTCTAGGAGACAAATGAAAACAAAGCTTTTAAAAAAAAAAAAAAACACTTAGACTAGTGACACACTAGGCAGTTTTCTATGAAATCTGTCAACTCCAGCCTTTATGTAATTCTGTTATCACAGATCTCTTGCATAAGGTCAGTGTTTGGTATCAATAAAAATTTGTATTAATAAAAAGTGGAATCTAGCAGACTTTTGTTTGGTCTTGAAAGTCTCAAGGGCAGATTCTCCCAATATGATTGTGCCTGTTCTGATGGCAGGTGAAGCATACCTTCACTCATTTTGCAAACTCATGACATGCCCATGGCATGATCAAACTCAGCTGCCACATATGTGATTACATTAAACATTAAAGAAATTAAAATTTGATCTAATAGAAAACCTAACCAGTATTGTTTGATGAGAAACTGCATTGTAAAGACAGCTCAACTGTTTTGAATGTGCTCTTAAAAAAAAAAATTCCCCCGAACAATACATGACAGGGAAAGAGAAGGGGGAATCACACTCTTTTGTTTTCTCATCAGATGAGGAATTGTCTCTGGTTCAGTGGAAAATGTGACACTTTTTTAATTTCTTTGAATCTCATAACAATGTGAAGTGTACATTGCACTTCTCCCAGGGTTATTTAGGGGAGGAAGAAGTTTTATTCCATTACTGATTATTTTAATACTTGGCGTTTATCACAAGAGACTCATAGGTTAGGATAATCCGCCTTGGTTTACAATATAACAGTAGATTTGTTTATAATGCAGAAATAGCCATCAGTTGACGAACTTGGCTGGTAGACAAAAAGTACATCAAACTGTACCTTAGTAGTTCAAAAAGCCCCTTAGAGCAAGATATTTTAAGACCTCTTTGCTATGAGAAACAAATGCGAAACCAAAGTTGATTCTGGGTTACATGGTAAAATTTTGTTTTTGTGTATTTCCAGTTTCATACAATAGATCATGAAAGCCCCTGAATTGACCTAAATAGCTTATAGAACATAATCTCTCATGTGATAGTGCATCTGGTTTGAACAAAGCCTCAGGCCTTTTCAGTAATCAGTCACAGTCAGGCATGAATATATCAGATTCTCACTAGGCCATGCTCTGGTCATGTGTTAAGAAATGATCTGTCAAGGTTATAAGGCCAAGGATAAAGATTTCCCAGTTATCAACATCACATCTTCATAATCTGACCAAATCGATATTACTATCTCATAACTATACAAGCATTGTGCAGATTAAAGTGTCCTAGAGTGGCCCACAGGGTTAATAGGACTTCAAGTGTGATACTGCAATACAACATTTTAATAAGTTAATATTGAGAAACTTGCTTTAGATACAAAATTTGATTTGTTTTTGCTCCCCAATGAGCATAATACCAAACAAAGCAACTGCAGTGATGTCATTGCTAACTAAGGGAATCATCATTTCTGAACAAATGACTCACTCATTAAGATACCTACTGCGTACCAATTTGCATACTATCCGTCCTATATAGTATATGAAATTTGAATTAGTGTGTCCCAAATCGTAGGATGTTGAAATAAGTATCCCAAAAAGTACCCAGATGGTTTACTATTTCTTGTTGAAATTCATTTGCTGGTGAAAGGATGCATGTAACTAAACAACAGAACAGTCAGTTTAAGATGTAATTATAACAAAGTAGTATGTCCCAAAGCTTGCCTACTGTTCTACTACACTCTCAAAAGAATGTTCTTCTTCCTCACAAAAAGAGTACATACTTTTAGGCCATAGTATAAGTAGGTGAATTGGGAAACAGCAACCCATTCCTGAATGAATCAATGCTTGGAACGAATTGGTTGAGTGAATGATTCATTCATAGTAGCTAGTCACCGCTTACTGGCATAACAATTCACTGATTCAATGACTCACTACAGACAGTCTGTTCCTGAATGAATCAGTGATTTGAACGAATCAGCTTAATGAATGACTCATTCACAGTCACTAGTCGCCACCTACTGGCATAACGATGTAACCTGCAGAAAGAGTAATTGAAAAATCCCCACCACTAATGCACAGATGGGGACAACAGTGAAAAATCCCAGTTCTGTTGGACTGAATGGCTAAATGCTACTAGCATATTCTACTATTCTCCTTATGTAAATTTATGTCAGAAATAGAAGGCGTACAAATAGGACAATAATACAAATTTAATCTCATCAGAATTCTTGGAACGCCTCTCTGCCAGTCAGCTTCAAGGACAAACTGTTGAATATATAATGAGACAAACACACACGCACATCTACCCATGCTCTACCCACCGCCACAGCTACAACAGTTTTTTTAACTTTTCAAGTGAACAAACTATAAAAAGAAAAAAAGACTGAGGGTTTAAATTGTAAAGAAGTTTAACGAACAGAAAGTGCTTGATCAGTGTAATCTTGCTATGGTTACTTTCTCAGGGTAGGTTGCTGTGGGTAAACATACAGTCAACCACACACTGTTTATAGCACTTTTTGTACGTGTGATTAAAAGATACAGTTAATAAAACCTTATCACTTTCTCATGGGAAAAAAGTTCTGACTCATCATCTTGTAAAACAATTAACTCTTTCATTCTGTATTTGTTCATGTTTACCACTACTTTGATTATAAGAGGTGACATAACATTCTGGATTCATATGTGCAACACACATATGCACGCATACACACAAAAGTGCTCTCTTGGGTCATTGTGATAATAGTTTAGTTTCCCCACTGTCATTGTCAAACATAGTCATACATACTGAGAGGGGGACCTGGATTGGTCCATAGAGCTTTCCTGAGAAGACCTGAGTGCTGAGGCAGCCGAAAACTGCCTAACGGTTATGAACAAAGAGCAGTGACCAGCATCACCAGGTTTCTGTCACAATAGTACTAAAAACAAAGAGCCTGCTTTCCAGAAGGCCAGGCCACCATAAAGAGGGATGCACTCTTAGCTGTTGCGGTTTAGCTGAGGGGAGGTCAGTGGATATTTACGCTTGCTTTGTGGTCATGTCTATGGACTGATAGTGGCCTGTCACTTAAAAAGCATCAGGACAGGAATGCCTTTGCCACGACGCCGATCCTCCTTCCTGGGCCAGGCTGCTTCCGAGCGGCCCAGTGGTGTGGGTCGCACGAGTGCAGCAGGGACCTCTGCACCTCGGGGAGTGTTTGTAGGTATGGCTCCCACCGGAGGTACCAGCAGCCTGGGTACACGTGTGTCTCGTAGAGCTCTAGGCATCCACAGCGTGTTTCTGCATTGCCTTAGAAGCACCAGTGTTCCTGTGGTGACCCAGCCCGGAGAACGAGGCCAACAGTTTGGCTTTGACAGCCTCAACACGTGCCTGCTGGAGTACCGTGATAAAGTTCATGCTCTGGAGCAACTAAACCAACAGCTGGAGGAACAGATCAGACATTGCTTGGATCGAAAAGCCGTCAGTGCTGGGACATGGACTGGCCTGAAACAAGACTGGGAGGATGTTTATATGCAGGTAGGAAGATGTTTGACAGGGTTGGATTAATACATCAAGTGTGGAGGTAACAAAGCAAAAATAATTCATTAAAGTGTTTTTGTCTTTTTTTCTAATGAAAATATTTTTAACATCCTTTAAACTTTTTTCCTCAAAAATTAAAAGATTATTTTTTTATTTATTTAAGATAAAGGTCTAAGATAAAGATAAAACATAAGTTTTTTTTAAATACCCTAAATTAAGCTCACATTTCTTAACCTATTGGTATTTTTCGGGAAAACATACATTTTAAAAATGTAGTATAAAATATATTTTCAATTTAGCTTTCTTTTCTGACTCCATCAGCATGTTTTTTAAATAAAAAATCATAAAATCTAATAAAATCTCAAAACTTTATATTGAAATGTAATGTTTCCAATAATACTGAAGGTACTGTTCTAGTATTTACTATTATAATTTTTTTGCTTCTAATGAATGTATCTTGTTTTAAGTATTTTGAAGTAAAAAGATTCACAGGTGTACACGTAAATATATTTCTGCTTTCTATCAGGTCAGTGAGGCCATCCTGGACAATGCTCGACTTATGCTTCAGACTGAGAATGTTCAAGCCAAAGCAGAGGAGTTTAAAGACAGGTGTGAGTGTGATTAAAACAGCAACAGATTTTAATCTTATCACTAGCTTTTATCTGCATCAGCAGATTGCCATCAGATAGTCTATAGTGTGTTTCTATGCATGCATGTGTAGGTATGAGAATGAGCAGCCATTCCGTAAAGCAGTGGAAGAGGAGATTAACTCTCTGTACAAAGTCATTGATGATGCAAACCTGACCAGGATGGACCTGGAGAATGAGATTGACAGTATGAAGAATGAGCTGATGAATCTAGAACAAAATCACATGGAGGTGAGATAAGACCAGCTCCACTTCATGAGAGAGATGTTTCAGTGGTAAATTAGCATCTTCTTTTGCTCTTCTTCAGGATGTTAGAGCGCTCTATAAGCAGATGTCCGACCGTGAGGTTGATGAGCCGGATGCTCCCACTGAGACCAGCCTGGACCAGATTCTAGCTTTTATCCGCTCTCACTGGGAGAAGGTCATTGAGAAGAACCGTGCTGAGACTGATGCCTACCTTGAGTGCAAGGTAAACCACAGAACATGAACCCTTAGAGTTATTTATTAGGAAATAGACTACATTATCACACAGTGCTCTGCAATACTTGATTCTGAATCAGTCAGTCGTGTCATCTGGCACCAAATATTTTTGCACATTAAACTGTATAATTAAATGTTTTCAATCTGTAGTTTCTTTCGTCTCACATAAAATAATTTGAAAACATTTTATGGTCATTTAATGCATTAGGTATCAGGAACTAACAGTGAATTAATACATTTTTACATCATTTATTATTTTTTAAGGATTTATTGATATTTTTCTTAAGCATCAAATCCACATATAAGAATGATTTCTGATGGATCATGTGACCCTAAAGATGGTGTAATGTTTGCTGAAAATCCAGCTTTTGGCATCACAAGAATAAATTATGTTTTAAAATGTATGAAAATAGAAAACTGTTACCTTGAATAATAAATAATTAGTAGTTATATTTTTAGATAAGTAATTATATTTTTATATTGTATGTTTGATCAAATAAATGCTCCCTCGGTGAGCATAAGAGACTTCATTAAAAAATATATATATTACATGCCCCAAACGATTTGAAGGATAGTGTAATTATATGATTTAGATGAATAATTTTTTTCCATATAATTTATTACTGGAAAAAATATATTAGTATATATAGAAATTAGCATTAATCAAAATAAATAAATGCTGTAAATGTACTGTTCATGCTTATTTTATGTTAACACATAAAACTACTGAATAGTATTACCGACCTTTTCAGCTCAAATAAATATTTTCACGCCAATGTCCCAATCACTTTATTGGGGATTCTTTTGTAATAATGACCAACTGACTGAAAATTGACTGAAAAAGTCATAATATGACAATCCCCTATATGTGAATGTGCAGCAAACTGACAATGTGACCAGTAAGCTGAGTCGAGAGGAGGAAGAGCTTGAGAGTCTGAAGACAGAGTGCAGTGATGCTGGGTGCAAGATTCAGAGTCTGCAGGCCGAAACCGAGTCTATTAGAGCTCTGGTAGGACAACCTTCTCAAAGCAAAGATCATAAAGCACAACAGTATTCAATTCACTAGACTGAACCATTCATGATCCCTGCAGAAACGAGGCCTGGAGAACGCCCTCAACGACGCCAAGCACTGGCATGGCATTGAGCTCCAAAATCTGGGCTCTGTTATCGGAAAGCTGGAGTCTGAGCTCAACGACGTCCGAGGGGACATCGAGCAGCAGCGCCGTGATTATGAAACCTTACTCAACAACAAGATGAAGTTGGAGATGGAAATTGGAACATATCATGGAATCTTGGATGGAGAGGAGAGCAGATTCTACTCCTCAACGTAAGGCTCATTTTCAATCTGCTTATTAAACGAGGATAAGACAACTAAAGCCCTGACCCAGTCTTCTTCCTCGTTCCTCGAAAATATTAAATCATGGGTCTCCAAACTCGGTTCTGGAGGGCCAGTGTCCTGCAGAGTTCAGCTCCAACTTGCCTCAACACACCAGCTTGGAAGTTTCTAGTATACCTAGTAAGAGCTTGATTTGCTGGTTCAGGTGTGTTTGATTAGGGTTGGAGCTAAACTGTGCAGGACACCAGCCCTGCAGCACTGGATCTGGAGACCCCTGAATTAATTTCTTAAAAACCCTCCCTAGTTTCAGTTTCTGTGATCCCAGACTGATCTCTCAGGTAACCACAATGTTGTTCTGTACTGCAGGTTCCCCGGTGGTTCTTCAGTACCTGAGGGAAGAACTGATCCCACACCTTCCACATCTGGACCACAAAGCAGTCCACAGACTGAAGGTACTGTTTCCATCTACAGAATGTAGTTCTCAAATTATCTCATTGTATTGTGAATATTAAGCTTAACATTAATGATGACGATGTTTTGTAGAAAATATTAAGAATTTTTGAGATAAAAAAAAATGTCTTTTGATGTCTTCTGTCAGGTTCTAATGCTCCAGATGCTCCAGAAGAAAGCAAGCAGGAATAATATATTTTATTAATCTTTGCAAAAATGTTGATTTTCATTTGTTTCTCCTTGCTTGTAATTTACACCATTTATAGACTTCATGATTACTGTGCAGGTTAAAAATAAATAAAAAATATAAGGCATAAACTGAAGATGCACTCATAAAATATTGACCTCAATTCATTTTTATTGAGCATTCAGCTGACGATTTTATACACACAGACTTTCCAGTTGTTTCTCAAACACTAGTCTCTATGATTCAATATTCTGATGTGCCTATATCCTATTTTACTCCCTCAGGTAGCAAAGCCATAAATGATAGTGTGGGAAATATGAATAATTGACTATGGTCAAAACTGAAGCTCCTTAACACGATAATAACACCTTGTGGTTATAATGACACGTCTATGAAACAGCCACTTAGACGTTACTTCAAATCCATGTTATCTTTCTGAACTATCATTTCTTTGTTTAGGAAATCCTCAAATATCACGTTTACTGCATGCATGAGAAAAAAAAAGCACAAAGCTATAACAAAAGTCAATAGGTGACTGACATTCCTAGTTCAAATAGGTGATGTTTTTAAAGAAAAACAGTCCTGAATTTACACTAATTTTACTGAGAATTTATTGAATATTTCATATTTTTTAAAAAGTGCAAAGTCATGCAAAATTTTAAGACATGACAGTATAGAATAGTATACTAAAATATAGTTGCATAAACAGATTAAATAAAGATCTCTAACAGAAACTGAAAGATATTCATATTTAGGGTTATTCATTCAGCAGATACAGCAGATTTCACTTTTCTGGTCTCGTTGGGTCTCCAATGACAGAGAAGCATCCAGCACAGTAACGGGCCGGTTTCTTTGTGTTAGCAGAATTGGCTCTTTTCATACGGAATCCAAGACTGCTGACCCTCACATCCTACAAACGTCACAACAGCTGTAATATTCCACATACAAACAAAATAGGTTTGATTATGTAACATCATAAACATGCTTCTCACCTGTGAATTTCCTAGTGTTACACTTTCTGACGGCTGTGGATCTGATGATTGGATCAGTAGAGGCGTCTGTAAGATGAAAAACGAATGCATTACATCAGTTACAGTTAGACTTTTTAATACCAGAACCGGTTCCAAAAGGAAAAAAAATAATATTCTTATACCTTCTGAAGTGGCTCCATAGGAAAAGCAGCTGAGAAGTTCAGCACAGAGATGAGCAGTAACACCATCAGGGCTCTTTTCATGTTCCCAGTCATCTTCAGTCTCATACTAACTGAACAAGCGAACGTCTGTTTAATTAAAACACCACTCAAAGGGTGGGACCCAAAGCTGTTGTGCGTCACAGAGAAAATTACAGCACATGGCGCCATTGTGTCCATAAAATCAATGTTTATTTAAGACATTTAGGAATTATGTAAAAAATAATATTTTAGTCCCACACAAAAGATCTCAGTTAATGCCATTCCTTGAGGTTAAATGGAAATGTTTTAAAAGTTAACAGGGCGGCAGACTCAATGTTTGTCCCTGTTGAGCTCTCCCATCTCAAACGGAGGTAGCCGAGGATATTCAAACACATACAGAGATGTGATCCATATATATTAGATTTCTGTAAAATGTAAACTTGATTCTCATTTATGTGACAAACTACCACGTGCAATGCTATAAAAAGAGGAAAGATTACAGCTAATAATAAATTAAAAGTAGAAATACTGCATCACAATTGGAAGTTAATACAAAATAAATCATTAAATAAAATAAGCAGAGAAATGCAGTACTGGTATTATGAGAAGGAAAATATAAACCGTATTAAAATTCACAGTCAGTAATCCTAATTTCAGATGTGTTATTTAAAAACCATCAAGTTGAAAAGGTATACGTCTATACAGTCATTGAAAACATAATTTGGATCATTTTTGCACAAAACTTGAGGGAATTTTTCATTTAAATCTCCAATAATCACAGTTTAATAAGAAGATGTGAAGCCACTATAGCAGATAATCCTGAAAGCACATATCTGACAAGAGTCCTACGTCAATTTCACTTTCCCTGCTATGTGTGCTGGTTCTCAAAAATATGAAAGTCAAATTAAAAGTAAAAGCAAGTCATGGGATTGGATGGGTACACCACAACCCATCCATCCAAGATACAGAGCTGGTGATCTGTCATCCCCAAATCAAAAAGATCGACCCAAAATATACATTTTCTTTCAAATTTCTTTCAGCAATTCAAGTCAATAAAGTGGTGAAATCAAAAAATAGTCCCATGTAAAGTGTAAAGTCATGGCACATCTAGCAGATGTTTTGCACATACAAATAAGAGGTCAGTTGCTCACATTAAATTTCCATCAATATCCCAAGTAAAATACCATTAGTACTTCTAAGTAAGAAAAATTGATTAAAAACAAGTTTATCCCTATTAATCATACCTTCTCAATTATACTCTCCCAATTATGGCATGGGTTAACAGTGGTTAACTTTCACCTGTCTAGAAATCTGAGTTGGCTTCCAGTTTAGAGGAATAAAAATTACAAATTTATATGTATATATGATGATATTCCCAAAGAGCGGATGCTTTAATGTGCCCACAATATACACTATCTGATAACAGTGCAAAAGTGTGCTTTTTAGCAGTGGCACATTTCCTGTAAATTTCTTTAAATGCATGTGTGAATTCTACATTTGGTTGTCAAAAAACAAAACAGGATTACATCACCATTAAAGGTGTACTGGCATATCTGCTTTTTAGGCTTTTCTAAATAAAAAGCCTGAATAATAGTACCTCTGATACAAACATGTGAACCAAGGGTCATGAATGCCTTTTGTTAGACCACTCAGTACAAAAGCCATTTTTTTTTTTTAAATAATTAAAATGTCCTTATGGGCTGAGGGAGACTGTGGCGTTAAGCGGGCTGTAAGGGTATACAGCCCACCCCTACCCCGCCTTCATGGCAAACCATTGGTGCCATAAACGTCCAACGGTTAGTTTCTGGGTCATACATTTCCATAGAGCTGAGATTTGACTGTCCATCATAACCTCCCACTGCATAGAGTCGACCACTATTGGCCACCAGAGAAATGCGGCTGCGTCGAGTGTTCATGGCCACGAGGTGGCTCCACTGATCTGCTACTGAGCTGTACACTTCTGCTCCACTGAGGAACCCAGAGCCGTCATAACCTCCTGCTACATACAGATTGCTGCCAAAGGCTGCAGCGCCGTGCCGACAGCGCTTGTTTATCATGGGAGCGACAGGGTGCCATAACGCTGTATGAGGGTTGTAATACTCCACCTAGTGGCAGAAACATGAAACACCAAGGCAGATATATTTAAGGAATATTCACAACTTTACAAAAAGTGTACCAAAAAACCCTGTGCTAATTGTATCCTGTAAATTGAATGCTGATGTTTACTTACTGTGTTAAAGATCTGTAGACCATCATGACCACCCGAAACATATATTCTGCCTTCAAATATAGTAACACCAGCAGCACTGCGGCTTGCGCTCATTTCTGTAACTAACGTCCATCTGGTAACAAACACACATAAACACATGAAATCAGACACATTGTGATTCCAAAGAAAGCTACAATGATTGTTGAGACAGAAAATAAATGGATAGTTTAATAAACAGCAAAATAGGGTTGTCACAGGCGCAATACCAGTGAAAGGATTCTTCATACCAAAACATCTTTGCTATCAAAGACATCTTTACTTAAAACATGAAATATTAATATATTATTCATAAATAGCTAATAAATATATTAATTAATAAATGATGATAATAAACATGGCATCTAATATGTTAACACTGTTATAAAAGTTATAAAATTAGGAACAGAAAAGCAAAGGAATAAATAATATTAACAACATTATTATTTAATAGACAGTAGCAAGCCTATTATGCTGTGTTAACATTTTCTATCTGCTCAAATATTGAAGATTGCGTGATTGTGTACAAACTTTTGAATTACATATAGTTTGGCCAAGATTAATAAAGCATTTCATTATAGTGTCATGCAGTACAGTGTAACAACAATCATCTACATAATATGATTACAATCATCATTACAAGTAACAATTTAAAATTCAACTGATGAGTAATTTGTATAATGTTAATGTAAATTCTATTTTTTATTATTATTATTGGTCTCTTTTGCAATATAATACAGCCTGATGAACACATATACTATTACATTAAGTATTTTAACAGTATTATTCAATATTATCATTACATTTTATGATATTCTTTTTGATATTCTGAATTTTTCTTGAAGAATGTATGACTTACCTGTCAGTCTCTGGAGAGTAGCACTCAACTGAGTTTAGAGAGGACTTGCCATCATATCCACCACACACATATATATGTCCATCAACTACAACTGTTCCCATTGCACTAACGCAGAACGAAGAAAAGAAATATCAAAAGCATCAGATATATATCATATACCTAAAACTCTTTGCAAAATCTTAAACTTTTTCCAGTTTTTTCTCAATTAACAATTATATATATATTTCCCTCACATAATAAATATGACCATTTCAGGATTTCCTACCTGCGTTGAGTATTCATGCTAGCAACTTTGGTCCACGTGTCAGTTTCTGGGTTGTAAACTTCCACGGTTCTAAGCCGTGATTGACCGTCGTAACCACCGATGGCATAAAGCAGCCCGTTCACAACAGCAACACCCACTCGACTGCGGGCTGTGCTCATAGGTTGGCATCGCTCCCAACAGTTTCCAATGGGATCAAATACTTCCACAACATTTAATGAGTCACCTGTGCATAAAACAATGACTCAACAAAAACTGACACTGACACATTGAGTAACTAGCACATGAGGTTTCTAAAAGGACAGTGTGAAGGAGAAGGTACCAGCACTATTGAGGCCCCCAACTGCATAGATTAAGCCCGCGATGGAGGTGCAACATCTCTGTCGGGTTTTGTAGGCTGGGAGGTGTGGCCGTCGCTCCGGCATCAGATGGTAATCTTTCGCCTCATCGACAAAGTCCCTGTTGGGAGTAAAAGTCCCAAAAATAATAAATTCCACATCATTTTTAAAAGTATTACTAAGAAACTTCTATAGTTTCGAATTTTTTTATTATTATCATATTACATCTGAAAATGGAAAGAGTTTGTGTTGAAAAAAAATTATATGCAAAAATCACACATTTTGGATTCAGAAAAAGTGTGTTTTGCCAAAAGGTCCAATTATGGGGCATAAGTTATCTTAGAAAGAAACTTGCCTGCATTTGTGGCAGCAGCGTACGAGCTCATCTTGCTGGACTCGGTCAGCAATAAACTGAGGTCGACATAGAGGCAGTCGGGTTTTAGACATTAACTCTGGTAACCTTGACTCCCGATCTTCACGTGAATGCCGTACCCAAGCAAGTACGGCCTCAAACACCTACAAACAACAAACAAGATCTGTTTTTTTTTTACTCTATAGTATCTCAAAAGAAAATGTCCAAAACTATGGCACAATGACAATGTGTGATCTACATTCATTCATTCAGCAACATCCTTTCTTTACAATGTGTCACTACAATGTCTTCATCCAATCTCTCCAGAGACTCTGACCTGCTCCTCTGCTTGGACATTGAGCTCATCGCAGCCCACAAGCTCAAGCACCTCCTCCGGCCGAAGGGCCAGGAACTCCTCAGACATGGATACCTCCACAAAGTGCTGGTGAACGAAGCTGTTGGCTGCATCATAAAGCGTGGTGCACATCATAGTCTCTGCAAACTGCCGTACACCAAGGCAATTCTTTGGATGCAACCTGTAAATTAGGAGCAGGTCCAGAACAATGAATCATCTGTGTATGCCAAATGAATCACTTTAATGCCATAACCTGAGAGCTTATATATATACACATATATATATATATATAATATATATATATATATATATATATATATATATATATATATATATATATATATATATATATATATATATATATATGTGTGTGTGTGTGTGCATATATATATATATATACACATATATATATATATATATATATATATATATATATATATATATATATATATATATATATATATATATATATATATATATATATACACACATATATATAGACATTATATATATACATACATATATACATATATATACATATACATATATATATATGCACACACACACTCTCTATTCAAAAGTTTGGGGTCTGCAAGATTTAAAAACCTCTTATAGGTTTCTTATGTTTACAAGACTGTAATTATTTGATTAATAATACAATTAAAACAGTAATATTGTGAAAAATTCTACCTGAATATATTTTGAAATGTAATATATTTCTCTTAAGGCAAAGATGAATTTTCAACAGTCAATAATGCATTCTTCAGAGTCACGTGATCCTTCAGATATAATATGCTGATTTTGTGCTCAAGAAACATTAACTTAATATTATAAATGTTGAAACTGTTGTGCTGCTTAATATTTTTGTGCAAACAGTGAAATATATTAGTCACTTCTGATCAATTTAATGCATCATTCCAGAATAAAAGTTTTGAAAAAAAAAATCTTAGTGATCCATTGGTCTTATGAAGAAATTGTTATTTGTTTACACTTTACCTCTGTTGTAAAAAAGAGCAGCAGGCATCTTTGACATTTTGAAGCTGCAGGAAACTGGCCCCTATCAGGAGGGCCTGGACGTTTTGTTGGTCTATGGCTATGTGTCCGTTGTAGGCAAAGTTTATTAGGGCTTCAAGTGCACTGTTTAGAGGCAAAACAGAGACGAAAACTCTAACATACATTAACAAACAACACAATAGAGCATGTCTAGAGATCTCAGTTGTCCCTTTGAGGTTTGTATCCTCACCTGGGGTCCATGCCCTGCATGACGATCTCATCCTGTTTGCATTCCACCATGTCATTGGTGAACATGGCATGGAAGTACGGAATAGAAGCAGCAAGGACAATTCTGTGAGCACTGAACTTGTGCTCTCCTACCTGCATAAACAGACAGATACACAAATCTTGATCAGAAATCATCTCATATATACAACACAGAAAAATGTCCTTGTTCAATGTTGATAACCGAGTGCCAAAAAAAAAAAAATCTGAAACATTACTAACCCTCCACCCAAATTAAAACAAATTGTTACCATTCATCTGAGCACAAATTAACAGACAAGTTAAATTTTAATGAATGAAGCAGCATATGTGAAAACATGGAGCAGTGAACCATTAGGAAAACCTAATATAGTGAAATCTGTAGTATATATCTTATAGCTGTTAGTCAGCAAAAACATGCATACAGCAGGTCAAGTGAAGGAGATAAAAAGGATTACTGCTCTCTGTGACCCACATAAAGGGCTGATGATGCAACAGTTATGCACAGCAGCAGATCAGAGACTGAGCACATCTACATCATAATAAATATATGCATCATTCAAAATCAAGGCAGCGTCAGCAAACCACCTCTATTTTAATTTTGGTATAGAAGTCTTTTCTGAAAAATGTGCAAAAACATCTAAAAATGTAGCTGTGAACTGACATCATATTTCTTATTTAGGCGTATTCCCTTAAATACTCTCTTAAATGATTCTCACAGTTTTGAAAAAAAAAAGCTAATTTGTCATTAGAGCATAAGTACCACAATTATCTTTGCCTAAATGGGTACACACACAGCCTTCGGAATTTGTCTGGGGGCCTTGGAGTCAAAACCATTGAGAAGCACTGATGTAAAAGGCTTACAGTCACTCAGTAAACAGATTGTAGGAATATTAAGTGTGCTTTCAGTATCTGAGTCTGACTGTTAAACAATTTTGTATACAAATGATGACAAACAGTAGGCAATAATAAAAAAGCCACTCTGACTCTAACGTTACTTCATTCTTATTCATCAGTCTAATTAATTATGTTTAAAAAAAATTAAATGCCACAGCCAAATTGTTGTTTAAAATAAGTCAAACAGCTCAAGATACGCTGGCTGTCACAGGTGTTTCTATTAAAATCAGCTTGGCAATATAGTTAAACATTAAATATAAGGAAGTGACAACCTCTTAACAGACCATGAAAGGCGAATTCAAAACCCAAGTCGTTTAAAAAATCCTCTACAGGTTAAAATAATCTCAGAATAATAATAGCAGAATGTATTGTTTGTCCTTCTTGCTTCAGTAGTTTAGTTTATAATATGCAGCTCTTGTGCAGATGAAGATGAGGATGTTAGCTGTACATGCTAACTAAATAACAATATAATAATTACTCGCTTTCCAACTGATACAAAATATACAGATATCAATTTTAAGAGCTATCTGCAATGAGACACATTAACAAACGACCTTACAGACTTGAACATTACAGTTCATCCTTCTGCTGACAGTGTCTGTACTTCACTAGCCTGTCCCATGCTGACAGCCCAGTGCTACTTGGTTAGCATTTCACCAGCAAATTAACCCTAACAAAGAAAAGCACAGTACTTTTAGGGTAACATCACACAGTTTCCCTTGTCGTCGGATCTCCTCCATCACTGCATATCCACGAGCGGGCAAATCGGCGACAGAAAAATGCATCAAATCTTCTAATTCTTCAAAAATCGTGTCACTCATCGTCATTGATGGACTGGAAACGACACTTTTGGTCCAAACCGAGACGCCGTAGCTTGAGCTGTATTATGAGTGCCCTCCACCGGCGGTGTCTGTTCCCTCTCATGCAGGGGTCATACACGGCTCAAATCAGATTTATGTGGATGTACGTGTCTTATTTGTGTGATTCACTTGTACATTATGGCTTAGGTTGAGTTCAGACTACAGATCGGATCTATAGTCTTTGGCAACATAGTCCCTCACAGAAACCCACGTGACAAACAATAGCTACTATAATAATAAGATACTTCAGTCTTTTTAGGATTTTTTTTTTTTTTTTGCTAGTATAAACCAAAGGACAGGTGAGGTATAAATGAATGGAGTGGGGTTTTTTTTTCAGTCACGCGAGTATCTGATTATTTTGTCATTTTTATTAATTTCATAGCAATTCAAATATGTTCTTTATCTGGATTTGTAGTTTATTTTTCTTTTCTGTCTAACTGATTGTATTTGCCAGCACTGATTCCTTAAACATCAGACATGCCAAACAACTTTACATTACATTAAAATAAAATAGCAACACTTCCATTTTAAAATTAATAGAATGTTAACATGAATGTGCCATTTAACATGGTTTCCTTAATATTTACTTTTAATAAAATTATGACATGAAATGTATCACGTAGGCTACTACTTCTAAAACAGAGGGTCCTCTCAACTTAATTACTTCATATAGAGTCAAACAAATAAATATAATGTTAAAATAATCATATGAATGCTCGTTCTCAGGCCAGGAACGAGCAAAAAGCAGTGCATATTTCCACTGCTTTTGCTAACCTCTGGAAGAAAAACAAACACCACCTGGAAAATCTTCTCTGATGGACTCCAGGACTAAGTCACTCAGACATGTGGCCTCACAAAGCAATGCAGAAGTTTGTGGAAGAGAAAGCTGGTTGTGAAACTATGAATGATAAACTGTTCTCAGACTCTACAGATAGGCTAGTTTGTTCCATCACATCTCCAGAGCTGTATGTGACTAGTGTGGCTAGATGATTGTTTAAAAGGTTACATTTTAGATTTTTGAAGTTATTGAGTTGCAATAAAATAATCTTTGTTTACTCTTGTTGTAAAGGGCTTCTTCTTGTTCAGCTGACAAAAACTACAGCTCGTGCTGTAAACACAACCAACACAAGCACCCATGATCGATAAGGAAATGTCATATAGCCTTTTTATTAAATAGTGTTTATTAAATATTAATTTGTAACTACAGGACTTTACCAGCAGGTGGCACAAAATATCCAGTAATATGATTGAAAGAATTCTATTTCATCTAGTTTAAAAATAAACAGAGAGTCAGTCATTCTGGCAGGCTTGAACTGGCAGGAAAATAAGTTTTTCAGGCAGAAGAGCTGTTACCCTGGAGAGAATTTAGCAGAAGTGCTTTTCTAAGAAAATAAAATGAAGTTGATTTCAAAGAATTAAACTGACTAAAACTTTTTAGAAAGCAAAACAAGGCATAGAACAGATGTGAGTGTTGGGATACTTGGTGAAATCAACTTTCAAGAACTGATAAAGACAGTGTATGAAGACATAATGTGGTTAAAAAACAGAAAAGTGAGTATTTTCATATATGTAAATTAAAAACAAAATATTAAAGTGATGTTCATGTACAACTGCTGATGACTGACACATTATTAGCAACAAATTTATTCATACTACACCTAGTAGCAATGCAACTTCTCATGGGATTTCGCAAGAAAGAGAGTGAAAGGTTTAAAGGGTCAGTAAGGGTCAGTAAGGGTGAGATACTCCACAAGCATATATGAGCAGCCCTAAAACAAGTATTTGGACACTTTTGGACACCTAAGACACTCTTAAAAATGTGTAAATGTCATTGTATTCTAGAAACAAATGATGCAAGACCCGTTTTCAGAACTAACTTCCCCTTTCATAGAATTTCTGTAATTTTTACTTTTAACCAACTAGTCTCAGGGTCATCTTTTAGGGCATACTGAATGAAGTTTGCCTCAAGTTTCTTAGCAGTGTAAACACAGGTCAGGTGTAGTTCACTGGATAAAGTATGGACATTTCCTACTTTCTTTTGAGAACCAGAAATTGTCCAAAGTGCCCTTTTTAAAAATTAAAATATCTATATTTATCATTTAAAACAGAAACAGAAATGTATATTTGTCAAGTGTACTTGTACTTTATCTCTTAAAAAATTATAATTATACAGCATATGTGCATATGTGAGAAAGGGTATTAAGAGGATGTGGAAGGTTTTCCCACCTGCCTGAAGGCTGTCACTCCTTTTAAATACTAGTTGCAACACTCTTACAAGCCTTGACCTGAGGAAGCCTAAATTGCATACACAATTCACTGTTTAGTCACTTTACCAGAAACTCAACACAATACTGGGTTAAATGGCATGTTAAGGCAACATTGCAAACTTGTTTTGTAATTTGAAGTGTTGAAGGCCATATTGTTTATAGACCAATCACCCTTTGCATTGTGTAAATTACGACCGGGGTTGAGTAATCTGACATGCACTGAAATGTTTTATGACACAGGACAGTAAAAGGATCACTGTGCAAATTGTCTAAGCTTTACGGTAGCATATTAAAAAGAGGACATTCAGAAAGCTCCAGCCAGTCGGGAAAGCTGGACTGAGATGTAATGCCTGTAGGTCGGGCTCTTTAGTAAACCGAGTGTGTATAGGGCGGGCTGCGACTGAACCTCCAGAGACCCACGTCTGTCACGTACGAGACCGTCTGCTATCTGGTGCCTTATCCTCTTTTCTAAGATCCCTTAAGGATGGGGTTAAATTCAGCATAGCACTGAATGTTTTATCTCGCTTTTAAAACGCTTTTCGCAAATCGTGTCGTGTGTTGCATTATTTAGAAGCGAGCTGTAACTTGGAATCGTGACCAGCGATACTCGTCACTCTCGATACTCGTTCATGAAACACGTTCGCAGCGGCAACATTGCAGCTCAGCTGGTCTTAACGGAGCAGTGAAAGCAGCACGCAAGGGTAAAATGACTATGTCCGTCCCAGAGAGCATATCGGGATCCGGGGGGAAAGAGGAGGAGAGTGAAGATGAGAGTGAGATCCTGGAGGAAAGCCCCTGCGGCCGCTGGCAGAAGCGACGGGAGCAGGTACGTCTCGAGGCTAATGGGCATGTGAAGCATCGCTGTCATTTTCTTGTAAAGACGACGACTGGATGCGACTTAATTGTGTATTTAACTGTTATTTAAGTATTTAAAGGGCTCTGCTAATGCAAACACATAGTATGGTGGGTTTGTGGGTGTATTCGCGATAAACCAGTCCTGTTGGTCTCTGTCCACATGGAGAGTTTACAGTGATTTGCAGCAGTTAATCACTGAATAATGTCTGACAGAGCAACGTAAATCGATGCACATGTGCTTTGAAAACAAATATTTGAGTTTGAAGGACATTTAACAGCATTTCATAAGTGTTAGAGGTAGTTTTCGCATTTGAGTTCACGTACAGCCCCTCCCCCATCGTCCACGCACGCCGCGGATACATGGCACAGAGTAACTGTAAGTTGCTATTATTTTTATTGGTTTGTGTTTCATATTCTTGTTTTTTTCTGTTCCTGATCTTTTATCTTTTGTTTTATGAGATAAAATGGGCGTGTTGGTGTCAGCCCACTCCCGTTGGCTCGTGTTGACGCGTTAAGATCTCGGCTTTCTTTGAGATAAGTCACAGATACAGTATACTAAAGCTTATCAGTATTGGCACACGTTCAGTCTATCTATCTTACACCACACTGGAACCTTATAACCTTCTCACTTAAGCATATACTACTTAGTAGTGTTAACTGTGAAACTTTATTTTATTTGTTTATTTTTAATGCTAATTAAATTATGCTTTAGTTTAGACAACCCCTCCCACCTACAGTCTAAAACCGAACTGGTTGATTTTTACTTTTCAGAAGCATGCAAACCAATTGACTTTATAGTAAGCATACTTATTTGACTCAAGTAAAGTGGACCAGTTATTGCATGTCGTTCTCTAAGGAAGTATTCTGTCATCAGGTTCACCCAAAATGAACTTAGCTAAACAAAGCTAGTTGATCTGATTAAATCATTTTAAAGCGGTTTAAACTGACTCAAAATTATTTAAAAATGTAAACAGAATAAATATATCCCTAATATTTCAACTAATTTTTATTTATGACAACATTCAGTGTATTATGTCACCTTTATTTGTATAGCACTTTATACAGTATTGGTTGTGTCAAAGCAGCTTTACAGTGTTAAACAAGGAAATAGTTTGTCAATAATGCAAGAAGACAATAGCAGAGTCATTTTTCCAGTTAATGTCAGTTCATTGATGATTCAGTGATGTCATCATCCACTTCAGTTCTCTTCCAATAGTGTGTGTGCAATCAGTCAAGCGTCCCCAACTAAGCAAGCCAAAGGTGACAATGACGAGGAACCAAAGCTCCATTGGTGACAGAAATTTAGAAAGAAAAAAAAACCTAGTTAGAAACCAGGCTCTGTGGTGTAATTCCAGCCTGCAATACAGGTGCAGAGGTCCTGTTTGGTTCCCGTGGTCTTGTGCCGATGGATCTGTCTCTGGGGCACATCTAGTTGACGTGGTCTCCGCTGACATTCAGGGCTGTAGAGGTTGTCTCTAGGTGCTGTTCCACCATCTGGACTCGATATGGACTGGATCTGGGTGGCTACGGTGACCTTGGAATAAGAATGAAAGAGACTAATATTAGTGTAGATGCCAATCTTCTTAAGATGTAACGAGTACATCGGGTGTTATGAGAAGTATTCTCTAATTAATGTTGGCCTAATTAATGCAGCCTAACAATCCTTTAACAGATTTGAATTATAGAAATGCGATAGTATATTATGTGTATGCCAAGTTAATGAGATGTTATTATGTAACAGTAACTTAATTAAAACTAATAAGAAAAATATTGCACTTAAGTTACTATTTTAATTTAATTTGAAATACCTGTTAATATTTACTGTGTGCTTAAAAGCATGGAACATAATACACTCGCTTTATGTGGATATGTGTGAAAGTTTTCCATTTTATGGTACAAGTCATCTTAAATTTCTCAGAGGTCAAGGGTGAGTCTCAAGAGGGGGTGATTTATGTGTACTTTTTCCATGACACTTGATTGTGAGAAGCAGTAAAGATGCAAAATTTGATTCAAACATTGGGACAAAGTGGCTGGAGCACAACTAGTAATTATTTCCTCCTTGTGAATCGCCTGTAAGAGCAAGACTGTTATTAGTATGTGGCCTGCTCTCTTATTGCGTCAGTGTTGTTAATGGTGCCAAAGCGCAAAGTGTTGACTAAGAGGAGGACAGACGTGCTTGTACAACAAGAGAGAAAGTTTTGTTTGCAGTGGTGTGGTGGTTTTCTTTCCTCAGTGACCCTGACATTTAAATGAAGAGACATTGATCATGCCTCCCAGCTTCTGTTCTGCAGGTTGTTTCAGTGTGAGTGTAAGACGCTGTAATGTTGGGAGTTTTTTGGGTAGTTGCAAAACTCTTGCATTTATATTTGTTTCGAAAGTTTCAAACCTTGTGACATTAGGATTGCCAGCCAATTTTTTTTTTAATAACGTGGGCTTTACTACATTTAAAAAAAAATTATAAAAATTACAGACCCCATAAATGTTTTATTTATTTATATTTTAATAAATTGTAGCACACTCCATAGTAAAAAAAGGACAATTGAGATCTTTGATATTGCATTTATTTGACCAACATCATTGAAAGTCGAGAAATGGAAGTCGATAAAGGCCCGTCCACACCAATACACGATAACATTCTTCAGATCAAAAAAATCGCTTTGAATGTGACTCCAACGTTATTGTTCTTCTGTGCCATAATCATTGCAGTTGGAGTGGACTCTGCTGTTCTTTTAAATGTACAATGATTTTTAAAACTTAATTGTTATTATTATAGTTATCAGCCTCAATGTGAATTGGCCCTTATGCATCTCAGATGTTTCTGAAGACATGTGTATCCTTAAATATTAGAGATCTCAACATTACAAACTGTACACTGACTGGACATAAAGTCTACAATCAGAAGTTGGATATTTTGCTTTTATAATCATGTTAATCATCAACTTCCTTCATTTTATTCAAAATTCTGTCAACAGAGTTTTTGAGCAGATGTTTACCACGTTTCATCCCCTACACTTAATTAGCACCGAGCGCATGTGTGTGAATGAAAAACTCAAAGTGAAAATGACTCAGTGGGCAGATGGCTGGGCGATGATGTTTTCTGGCAGTGGTGTGTTATTTTTCACGTAGGAATGACATACAAATGAGTGCAAATCAAAACCATTGTTGGTTTCAGTTAGCTTTTGCTCTAACTTTCTTTTAATCTGTATTCTGTTGTGACGTGTAGCAGCAGTAATGAATTAGCACATTTTCAAGTTTAGCTATAATTAAGGCAGCAGAATAGAGAAGCTATTGGAGAGATTTCTGTGATAGCCAGCTTGGTATAGCTCTTAAACACTTTTGTTATGCAACTGTTTTCCAACATTTTGCTGTTTCTCAGAAGACTTAATAAACCTATTTGTGCAGTTTCATCAGAAGAATTAATTCATGATGGGAGATAAATATGCAATGCACACAGTTGTGTTGTTCTACTGAGTATCAGCATGGCTGAGATTTTTTTTCTTATTGTAATTTGATAACCTTACTTTTTAGACACAGTATGGCCAGTTATTTTGTGTACTTTTTGCCTTGTTAACAGTAATAATTCCAAGCAAACCCAAAGCAGGATCAACTGCTGTATATTGTGAGATTTAAAACATAATGCATGCCAGTTTTTCAGCAGCTGTCTTCCCTAAAGTTTAAACCATGCAATAATTAAATCCATACCAAGGGAGTGTGCTGTATTACATATTTCACAGTCAAAAGAAAAATGATTGAAAGAGGATTTAATTAGAGTGAGAAGGTACAAAATGTGCACGAGTTGGGCAGATCTGCATCAGCATCATCACTTTAGCATGTCTAAAAAGACATCATTACGTTCCTAAGGACATCAGTATTATAGAATAATTACCCTCTGAGGAGGCTCAGTAGGACTAAAGTTCACCTAGTCTGTGTGTTTAATGAGCAATGCTAATACAGCTATTTCATGGCTGTCCCTGCATTTACAACCAGCTTAAAGTTACAGGCACCCTCACTGACAAAAAATCTGCACACACTTAGTCATTCTGCTCAGCATGCACAAGTTAACGTCTTTGTCTCAGTCTCCCTCCCTCCATCTTTTTGTCCCTGACCTTCACACACCAGCACGAATGAAAGGAGATAGTCGATGTTGCCTTCAAATGCACGTTGCCAATGGATCAGTCTTGCCAACACACTGATCTCATGATGCAGTTCTCGTCAGTATTGATGCTTTACTGGATATTTCACTTAATTTGACATGGCAATGCAATAGGAAATTGCTTAGTGTCATCCATCTTTTTTTTTTTTTTTTTTTGAACTGATGGTTTGTGACCAAAAAAAAATGCCACAGGTCTGTTCTGATATGTCTGAATGGTAAATGCAAATAATGAATTTTAAATAACCATATAGGCTAACTTTGCTCAGTGCAGCTTATAACATCCAAGTGAAAGATATAACACCAACATAAAAAAACCAACAGAATCACTGAGTTAGAAAAAGGATCACCCCCTCGTGTTAGTATTTTGTTGAACCAACTTTTGCTTTAATTACCCCCTTTAGTCTGTTGGGATATGTTTCTGTCTATACTAACTTTGCACATCTAGACTTTGCAATATTTGCCCACTCTAACGTTAGCTAGCTAGCGATGCTATCTCGTAAATTACATCATAATAATATTCTCGATAATCGATTACTTACCTTCATAATCATGAATATAATTGGATATGTACACAAAATTGCCAACTTTGGTTGCCTGGCTGGAGTGAGATTAGTTACAGTTGTGCAGTAAAATTCACTTTAAAGGTTCACTTTTCATTCATGAAGATCACATGAAAAAAAAATGTGCTTAAAATTTGTCTCCTGACGGAAAACAAAGACTTTTAGCATTATAAAGAATGAGCATTACAATACATAAGAATTTGCATTATAACCAGTAGATGGCAGCAGAGGATCACTCATTAGCTCAATTCTCTAGTTATTTGACATCTTGCTTTTGGATTTATCATAAAATTTTAACACATTTTAGTGCTTTTACTGTACTGAAGTATAAAGTATAGCAAGTGCAGGAAGTGAAAGTCTCATGTCATTTAAAAATAAATAAATATTTAAGCCCAAACACCAACAGCCTAGAAGGGTTAATTATTTAAATACTTAACTAGTAAACTACAGACTGTGTCAAAGCAGCTTTACAGTATCAAAATACGAAAAGTGTGTCAATGCAAAAGGACAGTAGTAAACACTCAAATTTTGAGTGGATGATGTAGAGAAACTGAGCAAAGGGCGCTCCCCTTATAGCACAGCTAATTTTGATAGTTGACCGGAAATGACTGAGCTGGCTTATCTAAAACCAGGAAATTACCATGTATATAGTCCATTCAGTCCTCACACTGCTAAAGATTCCACAAGCATCCGTGAAAAATGCAAACTACCTGCTTGAGGTCTTAAAGGTGAATAAGAATGGGTAATTAGAATTTTTCACAAGTCTTCTGTCATTACTCAAAACGAAGCAACCTTTCTACTGGAGACCCTCATAGTGAGTCTAGAAGAAAAGGTTTGTCTTAAAATAGCTCAGCAGGTCACTCACTTTTCTGTCTTTAAGAGATTGGCCATGTTTTAGGTGAGCGAACAGAATGTTCCTATGTCTGTCAGGATTAGATAAGTTAGAAACCTTTGGGTTTCTTTCCCGCAAACTTTCAAACTAAAGCAATTGTTTTGGAAACACTTGGTTATTATGAATCTCCTAACTCCTGATTTATAGATCATCTGTAGAAATGTGATGTCTTTGGGTTTTCTTCTTTGTGCTTCATCTATGGCAGGGTGACAGTATATGCCTTGATGGTAGAAATGGTAGGTACTTGTATGCCATTGATGTTATCAGATTCAAAAAGGCTATTTATGCTAATTGTTGTTGGTAAAGGATATATTCACTAACTCCTCCCACTATTGCTCAGACATTTTAACAACAAATAGCTCTGAATAGATGCATTGTACAAATAGCATATCATGTCTATTTACACTCTATATAGATACTATTTCCATTATTTAGTATCATTTACTATTTTTACACTAAGATTCTGTGTTGTTTTTTACTGGCGCAAACTAAACTGTTTAGGCTTAGTGTAATTAGCCACTGCTGACAGCTTCACTGATTATGATGTGAGCAACCATGCATTCGTGGTTTATGTGGCTACAGTTGCCAAATAACAGCACAGTAGTTCATTAGTTCATTAATATAGAATTTTACTGTGCAGTCACACCATCAGGTAACTGTGAGCACATATCAGCTACTTTACAACATGACATGACTCAACTACTTGTATGTATAATGCATTGCTGTTTTTGAGTTTGTTAAGCTGATTTTGAAAATATCCCAGTTTTCATTCATATGAATATTGTAAAGATTTTCTGAAGTTCCAATAAACATTTAAGGGTTGAAGTTCAGTCATTTTTTTTTTTTAAAGAAATTAATACTTTTGTTGAACAGGAACCCACTGAATTGATCAACAGTGGAAGTAAAGACTTTTATTTAAAAATATTTCTATTCAAATAATTGCTGTTCTTTTGAACTTTCTATTCATCAAAGAGTAAAAATGTATCATGTAAAAATGTATCATGTATAACTCTTTCAACATATTTCAGGATATTTGAATGATTTCTCAAGTGACACTGAATACTGGAGTTATTGCTGCTGAAAATTCAGCTTTTTGATATCACAGGAATAGATACCATTTTAAAATAGAAAAATTGTTGTAAGATTTCAGAATATTGTCTTTTTACTATATTTTCGATTAAATAATTGCAGCCTTGGTGAACATAAGATAACATCTTTCAAAAGTATTAAAAAAAATCTTACTGACCCCAAACTTTTAAACTGTTGTGTATAGCGTGATATATTCATAAATCATTATCAGGTTTTGATTATGCCACCCACTCCTGGTGTGCTTATCAGACACTCACAGGTAATGGCCCTTCTCACCCATTGAAAGGTGGTGATGATGCATTTACATGAATTAACCCAGTGGAGAGGAACAGCAGATTTTTTTGATGTGTGTGAGAGAGAGAGAGAGAGAGAGAAAGAAAGAGAGAGAGAGAAAGAAAGAGAGTGTGTGAGTGCCTTGGCTAATGGCCAGTGTGAAGCAAAATCAGCAAGCGCCATCTGTCTCATTGCATTAAGCCATCCATATGATATTCTCTCGATCTCACTCTCATTGCATGTTCATTCGTCCAGATTCTAAGGAAACAATGATGTTGGTCTTCTTATTCTGACCACTGCTCATCTTTCATTGACACACTGTATTATCAAGGCCCTCTCTGATTTGTGTTTGGCATTGGGCTCCAGTAGATTGTGCCAACCTCTTTTAAAGATCTCTAAGTCCCAGAAGACTGGCAGAGTTGGTTTCCTGTGACCACCAGAGTGTTAGTGGTTTGTTCAGAGAATGTTAAAACAGTCACACTTCAATATAAAACAACAGTTTTTATTGTTCTTTTTCCCATAATAAATGTCAAGTCAGTACTTATAAACTTTCTTACATTTTTGTAAAAATGTTTTGTATACTTGTATATTACATTTAACTCCATCTTTTTAATCTGGAATGGATGATGAAACGTATAGCTGAAGCATATAGCTTCTTAACATTAGCTTTAGTTGATGGTGATTTAAAATGATAGTTCACCTACAAATAAAAATTATTTCATCTTGGACCTTTGTTGTTCCAAACTTGTATGACAATTTCTTTCTGTGTGACAAAAGAAGATACTTTGAAGATGTTTAGGTCCAAACAGCATTTGACCCCATAAGCTTTTATTGTATGGCCAAAAAAAAAAAAAAAAAAAAAAAAAATATATATATATATATATATATATATATATATATATATATATATATATATATGTATATATATGTAAATATATATAATTATATATATATGTGTATATATATATGTGTATATATATATATATATATATATATATATATATATATATATATGTATATGTATATGTATGTGTATATAGAATTGTTCTAATTCTTATTTTGAGCGAAGCATCACTTTAAGATTGGAGTTTGTTGATCTTCCATCATTATTATGGATATCGGAGACCCCTTCAAGATCTCTGATATAGAACTTGTTCTAATACCTTGTATTTCTGAGGTTTTCTGTACCACTTTTCAAATTTCCTCTTTTGTGGATTCAGTGTAAAACTGAACATTATTTAAGTTTCCCTTTAAAAATCACACACACTCAATCTGTCTGTTTCAAATTCAGAACTCCCTCAGGAGTTGGTCTGATTAATTGTGCTAGAGTAATCTGCCGCACTTCTTCAGTTAGTTGAGACAATGCGTCTATTCAGAGATTTGAATTCAGAGACGTTAGATGACAGCGATAGGTCATTAGTGTCACGTGTAGAATTAGCTTTTGATGACAGCTTGAGTATTTCAGCTCTCTCATGCTCTGAGAGTCCTAAATGAATCTCACGTGACTGACTAGCAGTAACTAGACCAGAACTTTTAGATTTCACGGATAGAAGATTTTACTGGAATTTCATCCAGTGTGCAGCTTTACTTCCACTGCTGGGGGTTAAATAATGGCTCAAATCATCCATAATGACTTATAAGATTTTTGTTTGTATGTTATGTATTTTTTATTTTTTTAACATAGTTC
Organism: Cyprinus carpio; assembly: GCF_018340385.1. Lineage (NCBI taxonomy): Eukaryota > Metazoa > Chordata > Actinopteri > Cypriniformes > Cyprinidae > Cyprinus > Cyprinus carpio. Next base: position 15,873,070 of record NC_056573.1, on the reverse strand, counting down.
CCATGGTCCTGGAAATCCTGGAAATTTTAAATTGTGTTTCCCAGGCCTTGAAAATGTAAATTAATAAAATCTTAAAAGTCATTAAAAAAATACTCTAAAAATACATTTTCTAGTTTCGTTCTGCTTTAAAAAAAAAAAAAAAACATCATCAGCTAGATATTGTGCATGTGTAAAGTAAAGCTTTAAAAGCCATTTATAATTTTTGATTTGTGAGTGGATCTTTATTTATTTTATTTGTATTTTTTTAAGTTTACTTGACCTTGATATTTCATCATGTACTGGGTGTTTCTAAAGAACTGGCATTGAGAAGATGGTATTTTTGATTCATATATGGATTACACTGTGCGATTGTGTGTGTGTGTATGCATGCTTTATTTAGGCATTTTTCCTTTTTCTTTTTTTAGAATGTCACAAGTAAAGACACTCCTTTATTTCAGTCACCCGTATTCATGTGTCACTCTTGTAATCTAGGAGAACTTTGCTCGTCCTATTCACTTATCACCAGGACTGCGATTATATATGAGTATAGTTTATTTTAAGGCAAGATTGTGTCTAATAATTGTGATTGTTGTATTCAGGCTGGTCCCTTAACCAACCAAAAAGTTAGGTATAAACTACTTGTTTATCTTATCAAAGCTGGATAGTTTTGGTTTGGTTGCTGCAGGTGTATTTCTCTTGGCACAACATTGCAAAATACCAGTTTTCAGAACTTTGCGACACAAAGCAAAAGCTATAGAGGAAGAAAAAGAACCGCTAGAAGAGGAGACAAAGCTTTCAGTCCATTCACACCATGGCTTTCCACATCTCCAGAATCACAAAGCAGGGCATTCATGAGTTGTGAGTGTAAGTGACTAACACTATTTTGCTTAGACATCACATCATGCTTTTATTCTATAATGCTCTTTGTTTACCTTTCTCTCATCGTCCTTCTCCCTACTTCAGTCAGTTGATGTTGCCTGTGCTACATATTGCACTGTTCTTTGTTTATGATCCTTCCAAGTCCATCAGCATTGATCGCTCATTGCATTAACCCCTCATTCAAACCAGAGCTCTCAAAACTGAAAATGCAGCAGACTTCGATCCTACAGGCCTGCTGTGACAGTTCCTCGCTTCAAAAGTGCCAGTCATGTTCAAACCTAGTGGTGCACTTGCCGTGATGTGGCTTTTAAAATGTTCCAGTTTATGTAATAAAGGATGCATTAGTCACCACTGGCCTGCATTTGGGATTCTGGCATACAGGATAATACCTTTCTGCAGATCACAAACAGCAACTGACCACATATTTATCAAAGAGTGCAACTGTAGACCTGCTATAGACTTAAATTCCTGGCTTACATTTCATCCTCCTACTTCCACAAACACATCTACCTTGCCGGGTTTACCCAAAAGCAAAGCTGTTCATCACTTAATGCTGATTTTGCCAATTCTTTATTTCATACATGAATGCAGGATAAAAGGTTGAGGGGTTTGGGAGAGGGATGCCCTGAGGCAAGAGCTCAAAAAATACTACGCCTCTGTCGGCACTCTTTCTTTGGGAAAAGTTACACAATGCAGCTTAAGCTTGTAGAGGATGCAATGAAAGCTTGATGAGTGTAACACTTTACTCGTAGGATTATCACGTTGAGTACTCCTATTGAGTGACTGCCAAGTGTGTGAATCTCAGGAAGATCAAACTGATAACGTGCTCAGAGTGTTTAGGTACATTTTCTGAAGTTCAGGGGTTCTTATGCTTGTCCTGTATTTGTGATTCATTGCATCCTGACTATTTCTAATTCCCAGTAACTAAATGGGAAATGTTTAACCATAGTCTTTTCTTAAACCAGGATTAATGTAACCCTATGTTACCTGTTCATATTTAACACTGGGCTAGCAATTAATCCTGGTAAGACTTTCAGGAAGATTTCACACTGTACATTGATAAACGGGGAATAATTTTGTTAATTGGTTGGGCAAGTGTAATATGTGGGCTGGGTATTGATACAGATTTCTCGATTCAGTTAGATTCTGATTCATTCACAAGTTCTAGAGTTAGTTTTACTTTTGACTTTTCAGTTGAGTATATTTCAGTTATAAGGTCTGTTTTGCTTGCATATGGAAGTAATTCTCTCTCAGCTAACACTAAATTATATAGGGAATCATCTAACTTGGTACATTAAAAATATTAAAAATATCAGATTTCAACATTAACAACAGGGCTCAAACTTGGTTAAATTTAGAAACCGATGTATTAATCAACATAGTTCAAAACTTTCATGTATACACACACACACACACACACACACATATATGTCATTTATTCCTATAATCTAAAAACTGTGTTTATTGCAGCTGTTACTCCAGTCTTCATTGTCACATGATCCTTCAGAAATCATTCTAATATGCTGATTTGGTGCTCAAGAAACATTTCTCATTATCATCAAGGCTGAAAACCGTTGTTGCTTAGTAATATTTATTTATTTATTTATTGTGGAAACAATGAGACAATGGTTTTCAGTATTCTTTGATAAATAGAAAGTTCAAAAGAATACCACTTATTTAAAATAAAAGCCTTCCTAAATATATACAATATAAATATTTTATTAATATATTTCTAAACATTAAATTATTTATTAAAATTTTTTTATAAGTATTTTGCATCTGCACAAATTTGAATGTATTTATCATATAGTATATGCTATGTTAATTATCTGGTTCCCACACTCTGCAGATTGAAGTGCCATGTTTTTCATTTCAATAGTTGGGCGGTAAACAACAGAATACCACCATTTCTGTTCATCTCAGGCAACTCCTTAATGTTTTCAGAGAACTTTACCGCAAGAATGCAGAGCAGCACATTTGTGTCTCCTTCATGTCATGTCATGTGTTCATCTCCACCTCCAGACCCCTAAGTAGTGCCTTCAGGCTGTATTGGTGGTCTTGAGTGAGACAGAGTGTTGCTTACAAGTGTTGCTTGTTTTCACATCTGGAATTGGGTCTCTACCCAGCTAAGTGTGTTACACAACCTATTTTGTTCCAACATTACAGCAAAGTGCAGATATGAGTGTCTCCTGTATGTCAGTTAAAACTGTGGCGTCAGGTCACCTTTGTCCATCACAAAGGCAGCCGCCCATGGAGAGAGGTTTGTCGTTTGTTCCCAGACAAGACATTTAGTTGTGTCTGAGGGGCCCAGTAGGCATCTGGGTTTAGCATGCTGAATTCAAGCACCATTCATGATGATAATTGTATAGCTGGAAAGCTGTACCTGCATATAAAGTGCTGATTCGTCCAGGTATGCATGCAAATCCATTCACATTTTCTCTTCGTTAATCCTCAGAGATGTTTGACAGGATATATAAGGAAAAACTGAGCATGCACGGTTAGGTTTTCAGAGATGAAAGTAGTTCCACAGAAGAACAATTTATTAGATTTCATACATTATTCAGGAAGAGGTAATACAGCTGGAAGCGTATCTGTGACAGACGCAGGATAGGGGATGAAAGGGCAGGAACTGAAGATCGTAATGTTTGTTTTCATTGGGAAAGCTGTTGTGTGGGTTCATGTCAGAAAGGATTTCGAAGCACTGAACGTCAGATCATATCAGCTGGTTTTATGGGCACAGTGTTCCGTGTTATTTGGTATTTAGAGTTTCTAACAACTTATACTCAAAACATTCTTTATAAACGTTCACACAAGAGAGACCAGAAACCAAGAACCGAACACCACAACATTATTTTAACAGTGGCTTAATTCATTTGTGGGTGGTTTGACGCATTATATATATAAGTGGGCTTTTTTTATACACAAGATGTTGAACATTGATTTTTAAATGTGCTAGATCTTAATTTAATAAACCTTTGCATCCTATATGTGAATCACTAGTGCTTTGAGTTACAGTAGCCAGGCTCAACAGCCTGTGATTACACATAATTTGGAGACGCCAGCTGGGTAGAAGAGCACTCTCTGGCTCTTAGAGGAAATGGAAAGTTTTTTAATTTGTTTTCAAAGACATTCCTTGTCTGTTTGTGCAGAAACTAGGGAATTAATTAACTCCAAATGTAATTGGACATGCTTTTAGTGTCCTTGTGTTCTCTGTCTTATGTAACCAAGCTTTGCTTTGCTCGGCCAGTATTTGTAAAAGTGTCATAAAAGTCGTGAGGTTGATTTATATCCGTCAGTCCTTTTAATGGCCACTATTCAACCTCTTAGCCTGGTACACAATGGCGATTGACAGTGAGTGTGTTTAAAATACCAAAATAAACTGTTCATTTTGTGGGATAATCCTTCATAGAATTAGACTTTGGCCTATTATCATCAATCATGCACATCATTTGTGCTTGAACTTATACTTGACTTGATACAATTTAGCCTAGTAAACATTAGAATGATTTTCCAACATTGACAACTTGTTCTACTCATATTTTATTGTGCCTGAACGCCTTGACCAATTAAGAAGCTCTTTTGTTGAAGCATACAAAACCGTATTATCAGTTTGTAGTCATATGGTTTTAAATCTGAGATATAGTTGAATCCAAGGCCTTTTAGAGGGCAGCGTGACTGGATCATGTTGTATCTGTCACCATAACACATAGTTGAGCTCCCCGATCAGTGGGAGGGGAGCAAATTCAGCCTATAAATATAGAAAATCAAAACATGAAAATGCTGGGTGGTTTGTTTTCATTTAGACAGTTGTGATAATTAAGGACTGGTTTTGTCCAATAAAGACTTGAAGTGTTTGGAGAGCAAACAGCAGTTTCTGTACTTTTAACTTAATTTACAGCATTCCAAAGACAAAAAACAGACAAGAATTTACAGGCCATTCAAAGTCAGTGTTGTCATGCTCGCTCCTCATAGCCCAAACCACAGCGTGCCTCATGGGAGAGTTGTGGAGCAAGGGGGCGGAAAGGGGGTATGTCCTCCTTCACAGAAATACTCATTTCCTGTACTAACAGTACCAAGAAGTTGATACCAAAATATCACATTTGCAAACACTGTAAAAAGTTGTGCAACGAGAAGTAAATATTGCAGATATCACTGGCTAAATGGTACTTTGTATGAACTTGGCAGAGTCTGTGAGTGCTAAACTCACTTTCACCCTTTCCTCTTTCTCGGTGTCCTTTTTTTTTTTTCTGGTTTAGGTCAGTCAGGGAAATGTCCCAGGCATTGAGAGTGCGTACTTGGCCATGGACACTGAAGAGGGGGTGGAGGTGGTGTGGAACGAAGTGCAGTTTTCAGACAAGAAGGTTTTCAAGTCCTTTGAGGTAGGACCATGCTTGTTTTCCAACATCGATATTATGGGTGGGATACTTAGTATGCTGCACCACAAACATCTGTGAAATGTTACTATATTGGAGTGTCATCATGCTGGAATGGTGGTATGGTGACAGAAACCACGCTTGAAATGTTAAACCAAGAGTTGATGTACTTTGTCTCATGCAGGAGCGGATAAAGGAGATGTTTGAGAACCTGATGCAGGTGGAGCATCCGAACATTGTGAAGTTTCACAAGTACTGGTTGGACATGAGAGAGAGCAGAGCGAGGGTGAGACGCAAGACACACCTGATAGAAATGAACGGCTCTGTGAACTTCGCCCTAAATTCAGACTTTCACGTTTTCTTTAATTTCATGCCACACAGGTGATTTTTATCACTGAATATATGTCATCTGGAAGTCTCAAGCAGTTTTTGAAGAAGACCAAGAAAAACCACAAAACTATGAATGTGAAGGTGAGATGTTTTCTCAATCTTAGAAACTGAAAACCCTACATGCAGAAAAGTTAGAGGACGATGCCATCTTCTGGCAGAAATATGACTAAATCATAACACACTGGTACTATCTGTATGTCTCAGGCATGGAAGCGTTGGTGCACGCAGATACTCTCTGCACTCAGGTAGGACATTGAGGATTTAGTATCATCTCCTGAACTCATCTGCACATTTGCTGTTAAAAGCTGAAGTAAAATAAAAATATTTTCCCAGTTTAATATACAGAGACAGCTATAAGTCAGTAAACACTGTGACTCTGTGACGATCTTAAAACATTTCTTTGTTTGTTTGAGCATCTTGACCAACCCAGCATAGCAACATTGACTCAGCCAATGGTCTGAGTTTGGGGGTGGGGCTGTCAGTTTGTTTGGCCAATGACAGATGAGGGAAGTGTGGGACAATTATGTTTCATGACACTAGAAGTTAGACAATTCAGCTATAAAATTTATTATTTTACTAGATTAAACTTTTTTCTCTTTTAAATTAATTTATTTTTATACAAAAATGTTTTTTATGTTTATGATTTTATTTTATTTTTTTTTGCATACAAGGACTGATGTTTTATCTTTTCTGTCTTTAGTTACTTGCATTCATGTGATCCACCCATTATCCACGGTAACCTGACCTGTGACACCATCTTTATCCAGCACAATGGCCTCATAAAGATCGGCTCAGGTTTAACCCTAGTCTTTTAATCCTTGTATTTAAGGTTTAACTCAAAAAGATTTGATGTTTGATTTTTTTTTAACATAGAATGTCTGTTTTTAGAAAAGTTATATGACTCTTCTTTCTTTTACAGTTTGGCACAGGCTGTTTGTTAACGGTAAGCCCATTCTGAGCTCTCTTTATGCCATGTGCACAGGAATTTGGTTATCTTGTCAGAAAGAAGACACAGACCATACTTAGGCTGTTTCTTTTCCTTCCTTCCTTCCTTATACAATGCTTTGCATATATTGGCCAAAAATCCTGGCAGTTATGTAATGTACTATAATAATTCTTTTCAGCTTTCACAATCTAAGACATACTGTAAATAAAGAAAATAAGGCCCGCTTCCCAGTTCAGAGTATTTATTTTGGACTCTAGCCCATGTGCTAGAGATCTTGTATGTTCATTGGCAATAATTCTTTCATTCATATAATGTTATAAATAGAGTTTGAATGTTGTGTGTTTCCCTTAGTATTTGCTGAAGCGATTCATGGGAATGTGCATCAACATCGAGATGAAATGCGGAACCAGCATTTCTTTGCTCCGGAGTACGGCGGTGAGTATCCAATGCTTTTACCATATTATCATCTTTCTCAATCTGGAAAAAAAAAATCTGAAATCTAGAAACATCTGGAATATTTTTAATTTAGCCTGGGCATAAAAGGAAAGCTGTAGGATTTTTTTTCAGCAAAGAAAAATTGTTTTGCTTATAATTCGTAATACATTAGAACAATGCAAAATAGAAATAAGTTCACTTTCATGACATTTCTTTATTTTCTTTTTCTCAAGCTGCTGAAGATGACTATGCCATTGATATATTTTCATTTGGCATCAGTGCCTTGGAGGTCTGAGTATTACTTTAACAATCTAACTAAATTATCAAAAAATAGCATATTATAATAATTACAAAAAAACAACATTATGTATGACTTTTTTTTTTTTCTCCACTCACCTTTAGATGGCAGTACTGGAAATCCAGGCCAATGGAGACACTTCAGTTTCGAAAGAGGCTGTTGATCATGCTGGACAATCACTTGAGGACCCTCTCATGAGGGTAAAATACTTTAAGTGTATGTTTGTAACTAATACAGCTCTGTTGAATTTTTTTTGCGTTTACTGTAATGCCTTCATCACTTACACTGACAGGAATTCATCCAGTCGTGTGTGCACACAGAAGCCAAGACGAGACCTACAGCTCATGACCTGCTGTTCCACAGAGTGTTATTTGAGGTCCACTCCTTAAAACTGCTTGCTGCGCACTGCTTTATCAATAACCAGTGTAAGTGGGACATGGAAAACACTGTTGTTCATCCCTTCCTTTGAGTCCTCAGAGTAGAAATGCTTTAATTTAGATCTGAAATTCTGCGAAAGAGCAAAAAAACGCAATGCTTGAAATGTGTTTGCTGTATATCTAAAAAAAAAAAAAAAAAAAAGGATTACATGCCTTTACATCTTCTTTATTATTACAAAGTGCAAAAAAGTGCTCAGTGCATTTTAAAATTAACAAACGTTTTGGTCACGCAGGACCTTCCTCAGGGTTCAAATTCTATTGAATCTTAATATCCAGTTCCTTACAAATCAACACACATGTATTCAATCAAACAATAAATCAATTATAGACCAGTTACTTAATTGACAATTGATAAATATACATTCAACATTAAATGAAATTTTTTTTGATCTTAGACATAACAGAAATGTTATGCATGGCACATTTATGCAAAAGGAAATTGTTGCTCCTTCATATTTTCATTTCTCTTTGGTTTAGGTCTTAAACTTATTTTCATTTTCTCCAGATCTCCTTCCTGAGAATTGTGTGGAAGAGAAAACAAAATCTTTTGACCCTAATGGCATCATGGCAGAGATTAATCATCGCGACCGACCTGGAGTCCATCTAAAGTGAGTTTCTCAAACAGAATAGGAAGTTTCTGATTGTTTCCCACTTTCCTCTGACGTCTTTCTCTTTTTTTATTTTTTCAAGTACTCTCACGTTTCTCCTCTAGAGCTGGACAAATTCCTTGAGGATGTGAAGTGAGTCGCAGAGAACATCAGCTGAGCTTAGATTTAGACTGTTTTTGTTTCCATACCTGAGCATTTGAAACCTTTCTTCTTCTGCTCAAACAGGAACGGCATATATCCCCTCATGAACTTTGCTTCTCAGCGGCCGCATCCTATCCCCCGCGCTCTTTCTTTGTCACAGGAACAGATGGAAACTGTGAAGACCCCAAGCCCAGAACCACAGGAGACTGAAACCAGAAAGGTTAGAATACGATTTATGTTAGAAACAATGTTGAGAGTTACTAACTCCCCAGTAGTGATGCTTTGCCTCAAATGATGCTTTGGGAAGACTGATTCAAGTTCAATCAGTTCGTTCACACAGTTTGTGTAAATAAACACTGCTCAGATACACTATTCATTTTAAACTCTGCGTCGTCGTTTTCTGAAGCAAAATATTAGTTGTCTTACAAATATTGGCAGACTGATGGAAAGTGTGTCCAGATCTGATACAGATGATGAGCAAGCGTCAATCTAAAAAAGCTAAAGTGTGTTTAAATATTTCCAAGAAATGGTGATCAATGTATCTCATCCATGTACAAACAGTATTTGACTTACTTTCTTCTTACTTTCTATTACTCTATGAGACTCTGTTCTCTTAAAAACCCTGTGTGTTTGATTTGTGCAACAGAAAAGAGGCACTTAATAGCCAAATCCTTGTGATTTCGTACAGGTTGTACAGATTCACTGTAATTTGGAAGTGAATGAGGAAGGCACAAGGAGTCATGTGAGTTAAAATGTTTTTGGCATTTAGTTTTGCTTCGCTTCTTCCCCTGAAAAAATGTGGACATTGTGCATCATCTATCCTTTCTTTCTCTGTAGCTCTCTCTTTTTTTAAAGATGGATGACAGGCTTCACCGTCAGCTTAGCTGTGATGTTTTGCCATGTAAGTACATTTTTAAAATATTTCAAAACTTTTCTCATTTAATTTTTTAATTTATAAAAAAAAAAAAAAAAAAAAAATTATATATGTGTAATTGGCTGAAAAGTACATTCAATTATTTTTTTCAGCTGACCATCCCAAAGATTTGGCTAGTGAATTGGTTCACCATGCTTTCATCAGTGAAGTAAGCTCAAGATCTTCTAAACACCAGGCTTCTCCATGCATTTTAGTCACATTTAGCAGATAAGAGCTTATACTATACTTACTATATTTAAGCATATACCATATTTGCTATATAGTGTATGTACTGTTTTTTACATGAGTATACTGAATATATGTGGGTAAAGTTGATATAATCATAGTAGTTCTAAGTTGGAATTATTATTTGTTAAATGGTGAAAACCACATGAAACCTGTAAGGTATTGTTCAATTTATAGCTATTTGGTGGGTGTAGTGACAATTAATATTTGGTGGTGTGTATCATGCATATAAATAACATTTGAATTATCACCCAAGTCTAAGCAGTTTAGCTGAGAAATTAATAGAAAAATCAATACTTTTACATAACACATTGTGCATGATAAATCTTTATTCCTCTACGAAAAACGTAAAAAATAGCTTTGCTTTATGTGTGATTGTTTTTATCTTGTTTATGTGTCATGCAGGAAGACTGCGAGAAGTTGGCTTGTTTTCTTGAGGATGCATTATGTAAGCACTGGTCAGGGACGTCTACCTCCCCTACTGCCATGGCTGTGATGTACTAAGCCCAGCTGGTCCCATAATAGACAAACAGAGATTGATGACTGGGCCAGAGCATGAGAAAAAGAGATGGCGAGAAATTCAGAAGAGGGAAATGAGACCAAAAACGCAGCATTACATAATGAAGGTCATGACAAGATGGCTTCAGAATAAGTGAAGGGCCTGGGGAGAAAATCTCACACAATACCGCATGGTACCTGCACAAACTCCAAAGAGCTCAAACTGTTCATTTTGATCTTGACGGTCGAATTACTGCTATCATCTCACCATGACGAACATTTCCATCACTTGCAGAGATCCTGCTTCAGTGCCAGCATTTTGGTTGTGATTTGTTTTTTGTAACATCCCTCCAAGTCATTTTGCCTAAATGGCATAATCCATTTTCATCTAGCAAAGGACAAAATCTCAAACAGACAATTTTGTTTCAGTTTAAATGTGTTATTTATTATTTTAAACAATTAATACACAGTCTTGGTATACATGTTTAAAAGTTCAAGCAAGGAAGTGCATTAAAATGTTGAATTCTACATTTCTAAATGATCTTGTTCTGTTTGCTTAACAAGCTGACGTTGAGTAAACAAATGTACGGTACTATGACAAAAGTGCTCTTGGCTCTTATACTAATATATTTCAACATTATTTTAGATCTTAAAAATAACTTCCTCCTAATAATCAATAATTATATAATAATTATAATAAGACTTCTGTTGTTTTGTTTTTTTTTTATTGAACTTTGTCTTAATTGCTTTTTTTATGCAGATGGTAACTTTGCAGGTGTTTTTAAACAGTGGCAATAATGGTATCCCTAAGTAGTACATTACCATTCAAATGTTTGGGGTCAGTAATATTTTAATATATATATATATTTTTTTTAAAGAAATAAACACTTTTATTCAGCAAGGGCACATTAAATTGATCAAAAGTGACAGTAAAACTTTTACATTGTTATGAAAAAATCTGTTTTGAACTAAATGCTGTTCTTTAAAACTATTAATCCTAGAAATTTGAAGACACTGTACCGTGGTTTCCACAACTGTTTTTAACGTTGATAACAATAAGAATTGTTACTTGAGCACAAAATAAGAAAACAACATTATTTTAATATTTAAAAAAAAAGATTTTTTTTAAACAATATTAGTGTTTTACTGTATTTTTGATTAAACTTAATGCAGCTTAAGAGACTTCTTTCAAAGACATTCAAAAAATCTTACTGACCTCAAGTGTACAAGGTTTTCCATTTGATATTTGCTCAGTTTTAAGCAACAAAGCAGAAAAGCATTTAATCCAGATGTCTTTTGCCAAGATGAGTAGATCTATAAATTCAGTAAGACATTTGCTTTTATTCATTTAGCAGACATTTTAAACCAAAGCGACTGATACAAACACAGTTAATCATAAAAGCATTTTGAGCAGCTAATGAGCAGTTCATGAATGTAACCGTGTTGATGTTGGATTTTTTTATTTGCCTTCTTAATGTGAATATGACCTGATCCTAGATCAGCTGTCTGCTCAGAGGTGTTTAACATATATGGGTGCAGTTTACTTTTAATTATTTCTTTGTCCCTTACACTAATTAATGCATAGCAATAGCATACAATGAACTGACCGTTGAGTGAATCAGAAGAAACAATGGTTTACTTTAATAAATCCCTCCACTGGGAATGAAGGGCTTTTATTCTGTTTTGCATTTACATATCACCACAGTATGCATATATTTAAATGATTCATACGCTACTTTCTGCTGTATTCTATATGTAAGAACTTAAACCTTGTCACAGCCAAAGATGTACTGGGTGCAGTGCTGGCAAGAGTGGGTACTACATTGCAAATATAGTGTCCTGTATTTGACTAACACTTTCATATTTACAACAGTGTTCATTCTGTGAAAACATCCATGTTGCCATGCCGTCCAAAGCAATAGTATCTGTTAGGGATGCTTTCAGTACTGTACTCTCCAATGGCTTTGAAAATATTTGCATGTCAGGAAAGGAATGCTTTTACAGAATTGTTGATTTTTGATATATTGGCATGGTTGTACAATGGATGTATTGCAGCTTCAGAAAACTATTACAAGGGATTTGTAATCTCCTTTTATTCTTGCAAATTCAAATAATTCAGATGTCATGAAAAACGTCACCATCCTCCCAGTGTTATTATAAGACTCCATTGTCTTGCAATGTAATAAATTTGTATGTAGATACAAGAGATATGAATGTACAGTAACTGTTTAAATATACTCTTCCTAATTCCTGGTGTCCTTTCTCATCTTAATCAAACACATTAACCAGGCTTTTGCTTTGGTTAGTTTTTTTTTTTTTTTTTTTGAAATTGTATACTGTGACATGAAATACTATAACATTAAATTATAAAATTAATACTTTCATATGACTGAATTTATTTATTTTGTGTAATAACATAAAAAAGCTCTAATATAATTAATGTAGACTTTAACTTAAATATGTAAGGTGCGCAGTACAAGGGGACTTTTCATGTCAGGTATAGGGACCGTAGTCACATGGTTTAAATGCATACAATGAATTACAGTATGTATTTTTTTATTTTGCTGTTTAATTTTATTTTTCTTGCCTATTCTACTGTTTTCATATTGCTGAAAAGCACATAACTTGCTGCTTAATGTTAGCTGATCACTAATAACCTAATACATAATAAGATTTATTAATATATAATAATTACGTGTATAAATGAATACGTGTGTCTAGAAACTTTCATAAACCTATTTAGATATTTACTGCAGTTAAAAATGTGACAACTAGCGCGGACCCTCTATGTGTGGGCTTTTACGCTATTTCTCTTCATTAAAAATGTTAATTAATCTTTTTCGATCGTCTTATCAAAAGCGCCACATATTATCTCAAGGAAACGAGAAACTGTATTACGTCATCATTATATTTTGTTTTTTCAATGCGACTTGCTTTCCTCCAATCACAGTCTGATCGGCCACACTGCAGCTGCGCGCCTCTTACCCAACTCTCTCTCTCAGTATCGCGAGATTTCATAGTCTTCCTCGCCGTGTGGACGTTAGCTCTGGAAGGTGTGCTCTATGGCGGTGGCTGTTTCAGCGGTAAATGTAATATTTTGTTCAACTTATCTCTTAATACACGCACAGCAGTATTTAAAGAGCGTATAATAGTGTTTCCGGACAGAGGTTTCGTTTAAAAGGTTAGAAGAACCGCGGAATGGCTAACTAGGCTAGCGCACCGAGAGCGGGATTTTCTCTCTGGCCTGCCGCTGTTGCGTGTCTTGTTAGAACCAGTGAGTAAATCTTGCTCGACGGATTTCTAACCGTTAGGATTTGTTTAAAACGGTTGTTTTTAACGGTGTATTACTATGTTTGTTAACCACACGCCTGTGCTCACTCGCTTTCTTCGTTTACATGAGCTAGCGTGTTAACACACTCACATTGTCCTCCTAAACTGAATCAATTCCGCTGATGCTGCACGGTCCAGAAACTAAACGCTCCGGTTAAATGTTAACGTTGTTAAGATTCATTTACAGTTACTATTCGCTTTTGAAAAGAAGTGCATTGCCGTCGAGCAATCTTTTTGAGTATCGAATTGAGTATCGTTAAACCCAACGTTACATAAGGCCTAATGGCCGGCGAGAGTGTAGGGAACACATTCATACTTCATTGAATGCTGATTTATTTGACCTTCTAGTCAGTGTGATTACTTAATGTTAACACTGACTATGTGATGTGACTGTGTAATGTGTTTGTAGTAATGCAGAACAGGCCGCTTAAATGGTCTATTTAGAGTCCATCGTTTTCCTAAATAACGTTAGTCTGTTTTACAGACATCTCAGAACCCATGCTATTATAAGTAACGTTAGGTCGAAAAACTTAAAAGTTCACCCTTTTAACTTGTGAAATGGACGCAGTGTACATGAGTTTACTGAAACCTCTCTCTTTCCTTATAGACTCTGTATTGAACAGTAAAAGCTCCCAATAAATAATCTCACCAGACACCCCAGTGGAGAGCAGGTGCTAGGTAAGGGGCCTATCCACTGCTCACCCCAAGACCACTCTTCCCCGTTGCCTCGAAAGGGGTTTGCAAAGAACATTCAGTTATTGCAGTATTACACATATTTGATAGCCAACAGGTTGCATCAGGAAACCTGTACTTCCTTTTTATGTTGTTTAAGTGTCACCAATATCTGTATAATAAAGTGTTAGAGCTGTTAGGAATGAAAAATATGTAAGTGTGAATTCAGATTGGCTGTTAATGTTTTTATTGATTGATCAAAAACAAAAAAAAGAACGTTATACCAACAATATTGTTATATTTGTAGTGTGTCCTCATTGTCATATAATCATAACGATTATTAAAGTGTTATAGTCATCATCCTTATTGTGAATGGGCCTTAAATTAAAAAGTTTCTTTTTTGGGGGGGTTAACTGTTCATTTTAAGAATCATTGCCACAGACCAGATGTGTACAAAATATATTTCCGTAAGGTTTTTCACCCAGGGCTTCGTGTCCTAAACATTTTAGAGGCAGCTTTTTTTCCCCTGGATTTGGATGTCAGTGATCTCAAATTGTTGTCTCCCTATCCAGTACTATTGTTCTAAGTAGGTTTGTGTTTTTCTTTTCTTTTTTTCTTTTTTGTCGTTTCTCTCTGTGTTGTCTGTGCTGTAGAACATATCTCTTGACTGTACTATATTTCCAAAGCCAATGGCAGAACTTTTTGGGTTCAAACCTCCTTAAGGGGGGCAGTGCACCACTCTGGAGTTCATTTGAGCAAAGGTACTTAAGTTTTCTCTTGTGTAGTATTAAATAAGAGGGCTCACTTACTTTAGCATATGCACTCTAAGGGTATATGGTCCTCCAGTGACCCAAAGAATAAAGTATCTCAGTGTTTCCACTGAGGGGAGAAGTCACCATGTGGTACAAATGCATGGTTCCCCTTACCATATTGTGAGAAGCCTGTTAATTAAATGTAAACAGAAGGCTCATTATCAACGGCCTTTCAGTTCAGTGTAAAATGTCTTTAACAAAGCCCTACGCTAATCTGAAGATATCCAACGTGCTGAAATGTAGAAAGCTGTTTTAGAGCAAGCTCAAAAATATTTTGAATCATTTGCAGTAATGTAAATATGAGAACTTGTTTCAAGCTCTGATCCTAATACTACTTTATGCATTAATAAAAATAATAATTGTAAGTAATTCACTTAAGATGCATTATTTCTACTATTGTTCAGTAAAGTTTTATCCGGATTTATTATATGACGTAATATGATGTAATTTGAGTTTGCTCTTAAACTAGATGGTTTTAAAGCTGTCAGTTGTCCATTGTGTATTGCAGTCCAGTGTGTGTCTTGAGTAGATGTGCAGTTTCGCTGCCACTCGCATTCATCAGGCCTGACAGATGCCTGTGCTCTGTGCAGGGAGGTGAGGCTCTGATGATGGAGAATGGACAGAGCATGGCCTCAAAGCTCGGCCTGCCGCCCCTCACCCCAGAACAGCAGGAGGCGCTGCAGAAGGTGAGACTTTCCCCAGACACTGCTTCTGCATATGGGTACTGAAATCAATGATTGATGTGTGACTTGACTTTACCAAACTCAAAAAAAAACGATTATACAAAAGTGTATCAGACAGAGGCCTTCATTTATATTTTTGTGATTGGTTAAAGCTTACTTTAGTTGCATTGTGATCAGTTAGCAATTTGGGTTGTGTGCTAAGATTTTTTCTTAATCTGCAAAAATCCATACCAAGAGTTCTTCCAGGTTGTGTCAGTTGCTGGAACAGATAAGAAGGCACCGTTGACAATTCTTTTTCATGTCCTCTAGCTTTATAAGCATGTGTTTGCTCAGTGCACATGTAAGCAAGCAGTGGACAAGAGCAGAACCAGTGCTATGCCTTCGGTACTAGTGGCGTCTGATTATCTGCTAGTACTATTCTCAATAGCTGGTACACTTTTTAAAGTGGATGATACTCTCGGAGTTATTCTCATTGAACTTTTGTTAAATTTTTTTTTTAGCAGATTTGGGAAATATGATAAGTAACATTACATTTTAGAGATGTATTTTGGTTTAACTGAAGCAGGGTTCTGCATTTAGCCTTGACATGCTTGTCTTTCAGGCAAGTAATTAAGTCATTCATCATGTCATAGTAAAAATTTTCTAGTCCGGAAAAAAAGGAATTTTTTGTAGCATTAATGTAATCTATTCTGAATCAATATACTTATGTGTTCTGTTAGTTTTTACTTACATTTGTGATATTTGCCCTCTTAAATTGATTGTCAGGGCATTTTTTGCTTCTATAAGTGGCAATTTTTATTCTAACCTTATAAAAAGCATGCCTCATCTTTAATGTCAAATTCTGAACTTTTATCAATATATTCAATTAGAATAAGGTACTTATAGGGCTGTTACCAGTCAAATTAAATGAGATACATTTACACAGACTGTTTCATAAAGCTCAGAGGTAACATGAATGCATTTACATTGAAAAATTACTGCATAAAAATGTTGATATAATGTTTTTTATATACAAATATGAAATGTTGGTGAAAATGCTATGATAAATGAAGTTAAACCACCAGTAGGTGGCAGCTGGCAGCAACTGTCTAAATGAGTAAGTAATTGAGAAATTTATTCAACCAATTCATTCAAATGTCTGATTCATTCAAGAATGAAGCAAATCACTGAATTGTTGAATGACCCGTTGTTCAAAAACACTGAATCATTCTGTTACAAAATGTCGCTGTGGCTTGCTTGGAGATGTGCGACTGTTCTGCTGTGATCTTTGTTTGAAACAGTTTTATCAGTCAGTGTTGTCTCCAGGACCGAAGTTGCCCGGCTCTGGTCTAAAATGTAAATCACTTAACTACTTGTTAAATGAACTGTTGTATAAAAGCAGTGTCATTTGCAATCGTGCTGATGTTTGGGAAAACGGGGGAAAATCTTTAACATGCCCCTTCAAAAAATCCACTTTTCCTGAACAAGCAGACAAACGTTAATGTCGAGCCCAGTGAAGTATGTTATTTCTGACGAGAGATCTGGCAATTTGGAGTCCTTCTGAGGTGGTTTGAAGTTGTTATTTTAGTGAGTATACATTCAATGTTATGTGCTCTCAATTGTAGGCAAAGAAGTATGCCATGGAACAAAGCATCAAGAGCGTCCTGGTCAAGCAGACCCTCGCCCATCAGCAGCAACAGCTCAGCAGCCTGCAGGTAAACCTGCCAGCCCTCTACACACACCTTGGCAATACAATCGCCATTGGCTAGTACTTTTTTTTAGTGGTGTGACATGCAGCCAAGTATGGTGACCCATACTCAGAATTCGTGCTCTGCATTTAACCCATCCAAAGTGCGCACACATGCAGCAGTGAACACACACACACACCGTGAACACACACCCGGAGCAGTGGGCAGCCATTTATGCTGCGGCGCCCGGGGAGCAGTTGGGGGTTCAGTGCCTTGCTCAAGGGCACCTCAGTTGTGGTATTGCCGGCCCGAGACTCGAACCCACAACCTTAGGGTTAGGAGTCAAACTCTCTAACCACTAGGTCATGACTTCCCCCCTTTTTTTTTTACTCGCCAGACTGATATACTCTTTTTATATGTATATAAAAAGCTTATTTTTGTAAAATGGCGCAGCTTTTTATGATAATAAAGCATTATTTAATGATAGAACTTTAGTGTTTAGAATTATAACTTGGTAACCATGTTTGAATGCATATTTGTCATTTTAACTGAACTTAGGGCTGTCGGTGGAGCTTAAGATATTGTTGGTCATTCAGTGTTTCTGTAAGAAAAAAAACGAACAATAATACTGATAAGATAATATTAATACTATGAATTCTACTAATAACAATATTATAATAGCGTATATTAATAATAACACTCTAAGGATTCATGAGCTGCTGGGTTCATGAATATTAATCGTTGTCTGCGTTCACTCAAACTGATTTGCTGGAATCAAAACAGGGACAATAATAGGTGAGGCACCAGCCAATGAAGTTGATGTTTGTGGATTAGTTCCACCCACTACTGGAAACCAGTAGTTTCTTATGGTGGTTCTTTAAATCTGAAGAATTTCAAATGGACTGTTATTTTGACCAGAAAATATAACAAAGAATATCCTTTAAATGTAGCGCGTTAGTTCTGCATGGTAAGACTCTTTCTCTCTCTCTCTCTCTTTTTTTTTTTTTTTGCGTGTGTGAGAAACAGTACTCTCAGCAAAGCGATGGCGAGTCATTCGCCTTCACACTAGAGTTTGATACGTCAAATACAGGTACGCTGCGCATCCATTGAGATGAATTAAAAAATAGCACAGATTGCTTGACAGAGTGAAACTCTGGAGCGCCCCGAGTGTTCGCAGAGTAAAAAAATATATCTGTGTTAAACATACTTGGCCTCCAACTCACTGGCGAGTAAAATCTAAGAATTTATTAGCCAATGGCTAATGTTAGACATCATTTAGTCACCCAGAGTGAAGATTGTAGTATATGTGAGTGATTTACTTTGCACTGTAGAGGGTTGACTGCACAAGAACATGGGATAGATATAGTATTATTAAACTTTCATTATGCAGAACGTGTAATGATGTCACTCACAGCTTAGCCCAAATTACATAGTATTTTTTTTTTTTTTTTCAGAATTATGAAAAATATCATAGTGGAGCTATTTTGACATTTAATTTATAGTGATAGAAAAATGCAGTTAGAAAGCGGTTGTTTGGAGAAAAAAAAAAAAAAAAAAAACACATTGTTTGGTGCATACACAATTTAATCACGATTGTAATTACATATTGTAATGTAAGTAATGTGTTGTTTCAAGAACCCTTTCTACCCTCATCTCACAACTTCCAACTGTGGTAGAAAAAAAGCTGCACAACAGTGATAGACTTACCAAGTTGATTTATTTTTCCTGACAGCTCCCCAATTCCCTTCAGATGGCCTCATTAACGATGGGCTTTGGAGATCCCCTCTCACCACTACAGTCTGTAAGTCCAGCACAGTTTCTCCAAGTGATCTCAGTAATTTTCAATGACATAACTTTTTGAGAATACAGTAGATGTTGTTTCCCCTCCTTTTGTTGGCATATTTTGGTTCAGTACAGGTGTGTAATGGGTAGAGGTAAAGAAATGCCAGTGCTTTGTCTTCGATGCCAGCATGTTTATTGTCTGCTGGTTCTACCCTCAATCATTGGAACAAGCCTATGAATGATGAACTCTTATGAATGAGTAGATGCCTTGCATGACCCCATCTGATCTATTAAATTTTCTATTACAGGTTGCAGCACAGAGGCAACGGGCACTAGCCATAATGTGCCGTGTTTATGTTGGGTCCATCTACTACGAGTTAGGAGAAGACACCATCAGACAGGCCTTTGCTCCTTTCGGTCCCATTAAGAGCATTGACATGTCCTGGGACTCTGTTACATTAAAACACAAGGTCAGAAGGTCTTTTTTTTTTTTTTTTTTCTTCCTATTTTATGTTCTTGATTTTTTTTTTTTTTTTTTCTGTATTTTAACTGATGATAAGCTACTCTTTCTGCAGGGTTTTGCATTTGTAGAATATGAAGTACCAGAAGCAGCACAGCTCGCTTTAGAACAGATGAACTCCGTTATGTTGGGTGGTAGAAACATTAAAGTGAGTACTTTTTTTTTTTTAAATTAAGTTTAAGAAATTGTGAAAATATTTTTCTGAGTTCATCATACATTCAATGATGTCTGATCTCTTATTTCAACACTTGTAGGTGGGACGACCAAGCAACATTGGTCAGGCTCAACCCATCATAGACCAGCTAGCTGAAGAAGCGCGCGCCTTCAACCGAATTTACGTTGCATCCGTGCATCCCGACTTGTCAGACGACGACATCAAGAGTGTGTTTGAGGCCTTTGGAAGAATCAAGTCATGCAGCCTGGCGCGGGACCCCACGACGGGAAAACACAAAGGCTATGGCTTCATAGGTAAGCAGGCGGCTGCTTCACCCATTCGGTTGTATATAAATGTATCTGACTGAGAGCAGTCAGTCATGGTAGAATGCTGTTCTCTACATGTCTCACAGGGGATAGAGAAGGGTGGGGGCAGGTTCCTCACATGCTTTCATAGTAAGTTTTTATTTCTGTTGTCGTTTTCTTAGGCTCTGTTACGGACTTTTGTGCCATAAGTGCCCGCTGGTAATTACACAGTAACTGTCTCAGAGCTCTGGTAGATTAATGCTGAGTCTTCTTAGAAGCTGTTGAGTCTTAGTCCTCCTTGTTTCCCCTGTAGAATATGATAAGGCCCAGTCTTCGCAGGATGCCGTGTCCTCCATGAACCTTTTCGACTTAGGTGGCCAGTACCTGCGAGTGGGCAAAGCAGTCACACCCCCCATGCCTCTTCTGACGCCAACGACGCCAGGCGGCCTTCCTCCCGCAGCTGCCGTAGCTGCTGCTGCCGCCACTGCCAAGATCACAGCACAGGTGAGCATTTACACACCTTGATTATATATTGTTAGTCAGGGAGAGAGAGTGTGCGTGTGTGTGTGAGCAGCTGCTTCCTTTGGCATTTAAAAGCCTTTCTTTGTAAAGTAAGGCAGCGTGATTTTAATTCGCTTAGCAGGCTAGAGCAGACACTTGGTGCTGTATGTGAGGGTTTGATTTGAGTCAGTTTAGGATTTGACTGGCATGAAGACACCGTTATGACACAGAATTACTTATGAGACAGAGCTTTTACATGCAGAAAGATAACATAGCGTGTAAACTCCAAAAACAGATGGCATGGAATCTGTCCCAGCCGGAGAATCGGACAGAAGACTTCCTCAACTGTCTGGTAAATCCTTCAGGAAATTCTGTTCAAAGTACGCTGGTGCCTTTTTGTTTTGTGTAGAATATGAGTGTGGGAAGAGTCTTGTCTTCAGGACTTCCCAGTTACACTGATGCTCATATAGTGTGCTAGGTAGAGAATGTTTAAGAGACAGGCCCATATACTTGAAAGCTGAGCAGTTTTAGTTGCAGGTGACTTTAAGTAGCACCTCTGCCAAAAATTTTCAGCCTGCATTATGTCTCTTATCTGTAATTTTTGGGTTTTGGCCCACATAATGATGAATATATAAATCTTGGATGTCTGCTTAATCTCTTAAGCTTTGATAGTCATGATAGTTCTTTGTTAAAGGGTGTGCCTTTAATATTTTCATTCAGAGATACCTTTTTTGCATTTTCTATTGTGGATTACTTCCATTTTAGTGTATTTTATTGCATCTATGCTACAGCATAGATCATGCTAAAATTGCTATATTATATGCTACTAAATATATATTGTAAATTAGTATGATCGGTGATGTAATTGCCCTGTGTTGTCTCATGCTTGTCATATATAGTTTAAATTATGTTAGGCAGATAAATGCATAAGTTTATAACTGTTTTGTATTAGTGTCTAAATTCATGTTTTATAAATATAGTTAATAATTTATAAAGATTTCTTATGATCTGTTTGACTTGTTTTGTCACATGTTCTTGACCTTTACTTCAGGTCTTGGGCCTTGTTGCATGAAATGCCTGAATGTTTAGATGAACACTTAGAGCGGACACTTGATTGTTTAATGTCAAGCATTTCCTTTAGCTGTTAGCTTTTTGGCTGTTTTTTAATACATGCATTATCATTCAAAAATTTGAGTTAGTAAGATTTTTTTATACATATATATTTTTAAGGAAAATGCATTCAGCCTTGTTGAGCATAAAAACGTTATAAAACAGTAAAAACTGTAATATAAAATAATACAATTTAAAACCTTTTATTTTAATCTACTTTGCCAAAATAAATAAATTCTATTTTAATGCTGAATTTTTATAAAAAATAACTACAATCATCATTATCACTACAACCAATAAAAACAAATAACAATTATTATTATAAAAACAATTGAGCTGCTAAAAAAACAATTATAAACATAAAAATTGTTCTTTAAATAGAAAGTTCAAATCTAAATAAAATATGGTTTTAGTTAGCTTAAAAGGCCTAACTTGTGTCAATGGTGTAGTTTGATGATTTTCATCTATTAATTTAGAGTTTAAAGCCCTTCTAGGTTTTGTAAATAAAACGAATAAACAAAATCCAACTTTACTTTAGAAATCTTTTTTTTAAATGTCCTTGCATATACACGTTTAAAGGACAGCTGAACATATAGCACATGAAAATGTATGTTGACTGTGAGTATATCTTTTTCTGCTGTGGAGACAGGAAAAAAACTCTGAGATGGTACACTACAGTTATTTTATCGCTTAATGCAGACAAAAATCTAATTTCTCAATTAGGGATGCTCATATTTGTTAATTTTCCAGACCAACAACCGCTTCTCGTTATCTGAACATTAACCGTTAACTGATGAGATTAAAATATTAAATAAAAATAGAATGTCTGTGTGACCCATTAAAAATATTTTTTAAAAACCCAGTCTTCACAAGTTTATTTTAATGTGCAAACAGCATATAGAGCAACAACAGAACCTGGATTCACAAATTATCACATACTTGCAGCGCTTCTGAGAACAGAGGAAAAACAATAAAAGAATATAAATAAAAAGAATAAAATAAGCCTACACAAGGCTTGAAATTGACCATTTTAGTCGCATATGCTCCCTAAATTTAATGCGTGCGACCTCAAAATATATTTGGGAGCATTTGTGCGAGTGCAAATAATTGTTGAGGTGCAACCTGTTTTAATTTCTCTACAAAACGTTGGCTAATTACTGCACTGTATGTGCCTGCTGTGAGCTCATACAGTGACCGGTCCACCGTTCGATCACATAATCAATTAAACTTCATCTTTACGTTCTTACGTTTAAAGCAGATTTTAAGCTGGGTAATATTAGCCGTCAATCAATCCCTTTCACTGCGCTCCGTTGTCACGTGACAGGAAGCTAACTAGCGTGGAAAATGTACAGAGAAGATGAAAAGTACACTGTTAAACAGGGCTCTCGACATTAACAGTTGACTTTTTATATTTATGACAAGTAATATTACACGACCAAGAATGCTGTTTTCCCGAATATCCTGAATAAAACCAACACTGGAAATGTGACACCGATTCCTTACAGCAGTTCAGTAAACTGTAAAAAGTAGTTAAAATTAAATCACTTACATTTTATACGCAATATTATCTGTTTTTGTTCTGTTTAAGCAGCGAATGATTCAGCGTGTTTCATTACTGAATGATTCAGCGTTTTGAACAAATCGGTTGAGTTAAAGATTCAATGAGCCATTCATAAACGGCTGCCTCTTTCTTGAATGAATGATCCGTTTGAACGAATCGTTTAAATGACTGACTTAATGATTCACTCATTAAGACGGTCACTTGCTGCCACCTACAGGTGATTTAATGTTATGCTGTGCGTTCTCACCAGATGCGACTTTAGCGAATAAAACGTGCTATTCGCGCGTAGTTGGGCGCTTGAACATTTTGAGTTTATTCGCTTCATTTAACTTCACAAAAGACACGAAATCGCGTCATGGGAGGGGCTTCTGCCAGTTGAGTTCACGCAGCATTGTGATTTCAGCCACCATTTTTCTTCCAATAATTTTCTAAATATTACTGTTATCGTGTCATGAAATGTAGTTTTAAAAGTATTTCCGGTGAGAATGTAGTTGTTTTAAACTCAAATATGCAGTTTATTTATAAAGAGAGTGTCTATTTAAAAATGTGTTTCGCTGATTTCGGAGACCAGCTCCATGCGATCAGCGGGAGCTCAGTGATCATGTATCTGCCTAGAGCACTCTCAACTTAGCTAGTCCTTCTGACATTTGCCGCTGGCTCTGTCTCTTTAGTGGTTCAAGATAAAATATAATTTGTTTGGGGTAAATCTAATCTTTGGTCTTTCAATTAATCTATTAATGTTTTATATCATCAGTGTGAGGCTATGAGTGGTTACTGTTAATGTAATATGCATGTAAACATGGTCATTATTGCCTGTACATCGTAGGGCTGTCAACAAATATTCTAAATTCGAATATATATTCGAATAGTTTTTAAAAAAGAATGAATTTCGAAGGTGAAAATTAATATTCGAATTAAAAAAAAATGTGGAAAAAAACACCCGTGGTAGTAGAGGCGTGGCTGTCTGCTTTGCGAGTGGGCGCGCTAGCGTGCCTGAGGGTTCAGGGACAGGTCATAGGAGTCGCACTGTCTGGCACAGCGTCACTGCTGAAAGTTGACACGTCTTGCATGGAAGATGGCAGAAAGTGCAGAGCCCAACTCGACCGCAGCAGAGAAAGTTATTTTAACCCCCCAAAATCTAAAAAGCCATGTCTGGAAGTACTTTGGATTTTGGTCGGTAGGAGGTTAACCCGCTGAGAAAACACGGACAGCCCAGACCAGGACATCAGTCTGCTGCTTCAAAAAGAGATGTTGATGTATGAACAAGAGTCTCCAATAACCTGCTCAACAAAATCCCCTCATGTGGTGGAAAACTTTGGGCTCTGGGAGATACCCTCACGTCGCCCAGATGGCAAAGAAATATCTTTCCATCCTCGGATCCTCAGTGCGCTCTGAACGCGTCTTTTCCTCTGCTGGGAATATAGTAAATAAAAAGCGATCAGCACTGGCCCCTTCAAATGTGGACTATCTTGTGTTTTTGACAAATAACCTGTAACCTGTATAAAATGCAGTCAGTTTTTTCCCCCCTTTTTTTTATACAAGCACCAAGAATGTAAGTAGCCTTTTTCGTGTTTAATAGCACTTTATTTTTTATTAACCTCAAGGTAAAAGTTATTTGTTGTCACATTTCTTGGAATTGTGTGCCTCATTTTATTTAACATTAAACAGAAACATTACTAAAGTGTAGGCTACTGTACTGACTGAATAGATATTGCATGAATAAAGGATAAATGCACTGCTTCCACTGGTTTGATAATTTACCGTTTCATGTCAAGAAAAAGTTCCATGTTTACCACAGCACAGCTTGCTCGGAGCATTCAATATGCTGTAAAACTTCAATTAATATTAATATTTGTTTCAATCACTGAATGAAGCCTGCTATATTTGGGACAAGAGTCGCAACCTTAAATTGCTTGCACAAAACTCTTGATCAGCACTCAAAATTTGTTTGTTCATTTAAACCGTTCTGCACAGAGAGCGTGAGGGCGAGAGAGAGTGGGGTCTGCGGTCTTGGCCATTAGTTGATTTACTTGTTTTTGTGTAGGTAATACGTTGTCAAATATGTTTAAACTTAAATAGCCTACCTATACAAGTAGTTATGTCTCTTTGTATTAATTTGTTATTGGCGTAATGCATGTCATTGACAAAATGCGCAACCAGATGTTCAAATAGTTCAAATATTCGTGTTTTTTTTTTTTTTTTTTTAGAGGGAATATTCAAACGTCATTTTTTAGCAATTTTGACAGCCCTAGTACATTGTAATCACGTCACTACTAGAGCAAGCTCCTGATTGGTTAACACAGCGTGAAATTTCGCCAAAGTTCAGATTTTTCAATTCGCGTGTCAAAATGCCCGAAACGCTCAATACGTGCCACATCATTCGCACAAAACGCGCCGCAGGTTGTCTGTTCGCGTCATTGAAATCACTCGCGCCAGACGCTCTATTCACGTCTGGTGTGAACGCACCATAAGAGTATCATTAAAAATATTATTCTTTCCAACATTTGTGTGTGATGACAAAAAATTATATCTCACGATTGAGTGTGTTATTGTGCTGGTACTTATATGTATGTATGTATGTATGTATATATATATATGTATGTATGTATGTATGTATATATATAAAAAAATATACATATATATATATATATATAAGTAAAACACATACAAATGTAAAATAATAAAATGATAGATGAAGCACACATTTAATAAGATTAGAGAAAAAAATGGCCTTTTATAAAGGTTAAAAAAAAATGCCATGGGGTAATTATAATAAATATGCATATTTAAATGTCAAAGCTGATAGAACCCCTATGAATATTGATTCTGAATAAATTATTTACAACACAAAAATCCTATGTGTTCCAGAAAAGCAACTTTTACTCAGAAAGTGAATGACAAGGCTTAATGTCGAGCTCTCTCTCTCTCTCTCTCTCTTCTCTCTCTCTCTCTCTAACTAACAAACTAACACTACAAAATCAAACAAACACTTAATCATCAACCAAGTAAAAAAGTTAATTTAGAGCCCTGCTACACTAAATATTTTTCACTTAAATTAACAAATTAAGATGACAAAATGAAACGCACACTGAATCATTATTTGCACTTTGAAAAACTGGCATAGTCTTGTTTTTTTTCATCAGACATAAAAATAAATAGCAGGTCTAACTCTGTGCACATCTAATCTAATTTTTTATTTTAAAAAAGTAACATGTTGATGTGTTGTAGGAATTGTCTGGAGCGCAGCCTGTAGAGCTTCATTGAATATAATGGAACTTTGTGAGATCACAATGAACTAAGATGAGTGACCACTTTTTAGTGATTATAAATAGAGGGCTCTTTGCATGCTTTCTAGGCTATAGTCCATTCAGAATCTCAGATTCACTCCCAGATACACTCCTCGATACAATTCTCCAATACCCATTTATCCAATACTGTCACTTACCATTGTTTCATTTACTACTTCAGTTAACTAAGGGAAAGTGGAGCTGGTGCGTGCTTAACTTGACTTATCAAGTATGTGTAGAATATTGTTTTTAATAATGCAGCAAACTTAAACAAAACAAAACAAAAAAAAAACTTAAGCCGTTTAACTGAAAGTATTCATCTGGCAACATTATTATTTTTGGTTAATGGTTAAACAGTCAATATGAGCATCCCTATTCTCAGTAGGCTCAAAATAAGCTCAAACTTCCCATTTTTATGCAGCTGGCCCAAGGCTTGTCTGTTTGTCTCATGTCCTGTCCCGTGACATGCTTGTCCACTCGTGTTGGTGTTATGTTTGCTTTTAACGGGCGCTGTCCAGGCGGTGTTCCTATATGTCCCACTCTGTTCTTCCAGGAAGCGGTAGCGGGGGCATCTATTCTGGGAGCGATGACCGCGGGGACAGGCCTGAACCTGCCTCAGCTCCCACAGGCCGTCATGGCAGCTCAGGCCCCAGGGGTCATTACAGGTATGTGCATTCAGAAATAGTTTGTAACCTCATTATTTTGTCAGTACTGTGGCCCTCGGCTGCAAAGTGTTTTCATGTGTGTGCCTTAATTGTGTTGTTTGTCTTCAGTATTTTTGTTCTGCATGTGGTTGACTTGTGTTGTGTAAGACTGGGGCCCTTCACTTGGGTATAATTTGCATTAGGGATGCACTGAATGTTATACGGCTGAAAATGGCAACAACAAAAAAAAATCTATTCGGCCAAATAAACGAAAAGACTGAATAAATTGTACAGAACAATGAGGTGACGCGATCAAATAGCAACCAGTGTAGCGTGAGAGGTGTGCACTCTTTATAATGCAACAAACATGTCAGCAGTGTGGAAGCATTTAAAACTGTCCGAGAAAGACGCAAAAATCATTACAAGCACCGACAGTGAGAGACTGTTTAGTACTGCATTACTTGTCTTTGATGAAAGGAGGAAGGGGTGGTTGTTGCTGGTTACTGTATGATGATTGTAATTGATTGTAAAAATTCAGAAAAAGCATGAACTCCAACTTTCATAAATGTTAATATGGTAATTTTACTTTTGTTCTGTAAAATAAAATAAGATAATAATGATGATAATAATTATAACCGCTTTAATTCATTTATTATGACATTCACACATAGTGTTCAAATTGGAATCTTTAATATTTTCTAAATATTTTCTAATTTTCTAAAGTCTGCTCAGCAAGGCTGCTTTTATTTGTACAGTAAAAAAAAATACATGCCTGATTCAAGAAATTGTCTGATGGCCAAAAAATATTACTTTACTAACTTATTAATTTTGTTAAATTGTGCTTTGTTAGTATAATTTCTGCTAGAATGTTAAAAAATTATCAGTGTTAAATATTTTTAAATTGTTTTTAATTTTTTTTTTTCTTTGAAAAACAAGACAAAACAGTAAAGCCCATTTTGGTTATTTTATTTATTTAGTGGTAAAAATAAAAAATTGGCGAAATACATGGGGGAAAGTTTTGTCGGCCAAGAATTTTCATTTCTGTGCATCCCTAATTTGCATGAATAGTAGCATTTCATGTATTGTTTTTGAAAACAGGATTGTTGGGAACATGTGCAGGAGTCAGACTAAAAGATAATTACAAACACATGCCTTATTTTTCTTTTAAAGCCCTTATTCAGCAGGCATGGCCTCCCACACATTACTTAGGGCTACTAGGTTTAGATTGGATCACTAACTTTAAGTGGTTGTGCTCAGACTTTTGTTTGTTTTACTTGCAAAGCTCATTTTGAACACTGACCATAATCTCCCACTTCTACGGTAGCTTAAATGTACACAATCTCTCTCTCCTTCAGGTTTCTGTTGTCCTACACAGTACTCAGTTTAACGTGGCCTGTCATGGGACGTGTCCACTAATAGATTTCTCTTTTATTTTCTCTTCTCTCCTTTGTCTCTCTCTCTTTCTCCTTTTTTCTCTCCTTTCTTCCCCTCCCTGTCTTTATTCTCCACATTCGCCATGACCCTTCCCTTTTGCTGCACACTGATCAACCAAGTTTGAAGAGGACTGTTTCTAACCCCTCCCCTCATAAACAAATCTCTCATTCCTATTGGCCAGTGAGTCTCTCAGATCCTGTGTTTTTTTTTTGTGGAATTGATCTTGAAGCCAAGCCCAGAGAGGACAGATGTTGTATTAAAAAGGGGAAAAGTGACCCCTTTCTTAATTTTTTTTTTTTTTTTCTCAATGTTTTAATTAAATGCTCAACATTATAGTCACAGAGACAAGCAGGTATAGAGGAAGAATGTTGAAGCACTGCCAGAACTATCTGATTTCTACAATGGTGTTTTTTATTTATTTTTTTATAATGCATAATTTCTATCATTATAGAGTGTGTTTCCAGGACCTGTTTTCTGTAAGGAATGGTTCAGCCAAAAAATTATGAAATTTAAGTCATTATTCAGTAAAAATATTGACATCCATTCTAGCACATCTTGGAGCTGTAATCAGATTTCATTCACAAATTGAACATTCTGTTGACAAATTGATTCAAGTTTTATCTCACTGACCAAATATGATCTAGTCACTACAGTACATCTCACTGAAGGGGAAGATTATCAGTAAAGCACCTAAATTTAGATTTTCCATAATGTAAATTTAGAAGACAACGTTGTTGTAGATTGATGGTTCGAAGCATTTATCTTTATCTCCAATCATTGTTATTGTGTATAAAAAAAAATAGACATATGGGTTTTAAACATGCCACCCTACATTTACATCTATGCATTTAGCAGGCGCTTTTATCCAGGCTACACAATTTTTTTATTTTTATTTTTTTTACCAGTATGTGTGTTCCCTGGGAATTGAACCCACAACCTTTTGCGCTGCTAACTCAATGCTCTACCACTAAGCCACAGGAACACTCAGATTTGAACTGCCTCAGATTTTTATTAGAGAACAGTTCCAGTAAAGGTCATAGAGACTGGTAAAGCTATTTCACTCAAATAGAGAGGTATTTTATAGATGTCTAACAGAAATTCACATGTTAGACCACAGCTAATAAACTCACTCCTGTGTTTCTGTGCAGGGGTGACACCAGCGCGGCCCACACTCCCTGTTGTGCCTCAGGTGGGCCTTGTGAACCCAGTGTTGGCTTCTCCACCGTCACTGTCAGCTGCTGTGGCTGCAGCCCAAGAGGCAAAGAAGGAAAAAGAAGAGGAAGAATCCGCTCAAGACGGCACGGGCCAGGAGATGCTCAGTGAACAGGAGCACATGAGCATCTCTGGCAGCAGTGCCAGACATATGGTCATGCAGAAACTGTTGAGAAAACAAGAGGTTAGTTCTCAGTTAAAGCAACTGGATTCATTATCAGGACCACTTGTGCTCATAATTTAAAAAATTTAGGAGCACCTGATGGATGACAGAACTGAACCTTCCCATTATGAGGTGCTATTTGATTCCTTAAAGTGATTCGTAGGTTTTGTTAAATTTCTTAATTAAAAACCTTTAAAAAACCTTATATCAAAATTTAATTCAAAACCGTTTAACGAGGCTTAGAGGAGGAATGAATGCATTTAAATTTATAATGTGAAATTAATGTTTTAAATATAAAGTTTTGAATATAGAATAATTAAATAATTGAACTAAAAATTATACTTGGATGAAATTACAATAAAACTGCCGGTAGGTGGCGGCAAGTTGTTGTCTTTGTCACTGAATCATTCATTCAATAGATTAGTTTAAACAGCTGATTCATTAGTAAACAAAGTAAGGGACTTTATGAGTGGGTCATTGAATCATTGATTAGTTCTAAAATGCAGAATGATTCATTCATAAACGAAACACCACTGTGTTTGCTTGGAGGTGTGCAGCAGTTCTGCTGCGGCTTTGTTTGGAGCTATTTTCTTGATGAAAGAGCAAAATCAGACAGTAGTGTTCCTATTGTCATGTAAGTAAATGGAAGTCACTTAATATTAACTTCTTGCTTATTCAACTTGTATAAAATATCACTTTTTTTAAACTCCCTTTATCATTAAAACACGTCACTCATCTCAGTTCATCACAATCTCATAAACCTTTTAGTCAATGAAGTTGTCTACACTGCACAATGAATATCTTATTTACATAGCGTCTACACTTACTTTATATTAAGAAGTTTTGAGAGCTTGCAGAGCTCAGCTCTGAAGAAAAATGCTTGTTTTGAGTGGTTAGTGGATTCTGACTAACCTAAATCAACAGATATATCTGTGACTGGCTACATTGCTTAACACTGCAAAAACACTGCTCCCCAGAGTGCAAACACAAATACACGTGTTTGGAAAATCTGTTCTGCCAATATGCTATTACTGAGCCCCTGGTGTACCTGCCCTGATGAGTTGCACAGGTGCTCTTAAATATTTTTTCACAGTCACATGCAGTAATTTTGGTCTGACTGTAGAGCCCTGTTTCTATTTTAATATATTTTAAAATGTAATTTGTTCCTGTGTGGTGACAGCTGATTTTTCAGCAGCCATTACTCTAGTCATCTTAATGTGTTGATTTGCTGCACAGGAAACATGTATCAATATTGAAAACAGATAAACTGCTTAATTTGTGGAAAAAAATTTCCCCCCAGGATTCTTTGATTAAATTGCATTTATTTGAATAAGAAGTCTTTTGTAACATTATAAAAGTCTTTTGACCAATTAAATGCATCCTTCTGAATAATAAAAAAAAAAATACTTTTGAATGTTGTAGAGCAGTGACATTTAAACACTTGTGTATGCTCTTTCCACAGTCTACGGTTATGGTGCTCAGGAACATGGTTGGACCTGAGGACATAGATGACGATCTGGAAGGAGAAGTAACGGAGGAATGTGGGAAGTTTGGAGCTGTTAATAGAGTGATCATCTATCAGGAGAAGCAGGGCGAGGAGGAGGATGCTGAAGTCATTGTCAAGATCTTTGTTGAGTTTTCAGCGGCATCAGAGATGAACAAGGCCATTCAGGCACTCAACAACCGCTGGTTCGGAGGTCGCAAGGTCATTGCTGAGGTGTATGATCAGGAACGGTTTGAGAACAGTGACCTCTCTGCATAGACCATCAAAAATACATCCTGCCCTTCATAACCTTTTCTTCCCTCTCCATCTCTCCCTTTCCTCTTTCTCACTTACACCGACACAGCCGCCAGCCACTTTTCCCAGTGGTACTGGCTTCTCTTTATAACTTGTAATTATTTTTTTATCGATGTTGATATTAATATTATTAATGATCCCTTCTTGGGACAGAGACAAGGAAATGCTCATGAATATTTTTTTTTATTATTGCTGTAACAATGTGAACAACTGGATGCCCCCTCCCCTTCCCTCCTTTTTTTGGTCATTGATTTACTTCCCATTCCATCAGATGTTCTTCAAATTCAGTTGCTTTGTCATTTGCCCCCTCTTATTGTTTAAAATATTGTGGTTAGCCCATTATGATGCTCTTGGGTTCAAATGTCAGAACAATAAATTCTTCAAATATGACACTTGGGTCTGTTTCAGACTTTTCTCTTTATGAAATTGTATAGAAGCTCATTTTGAAATACACATAAACAGCGGTTGTTTTTGTGATTTATTGTCCTCTGTTTAGAAGACTAACTGGAATTATGGTTAAAGTGTAATGAAGTTAAATAAACGGTATAAATTGTAAATACAAATGCAGCCATGAGTCAAGGGTAATATTTGCATATGTTGCTTTGAGGTCAAATCAAACATTGAATGTTTTATCAGGGGTGATGTGTAAACTTGTACTTTGAAAGCAGGAAAACATGGTACACATAAGGAGCATCAAATAAACCCAAAGTTTGTGGCTTGAGAATTTTTTTTTAGTTGTTTTTATAGAATAATACATCACTATTTCATACAAACACACTTTTGCTGCGTTTCCACCGAAATTACCCGGAACAATTGTACCAGGACATTTTTTCCCCCCAGACCTGTTGCTTTCTGCGTTTCCACCGCGGTCTAAAGTACCGTGAAGATTAGGCAAATAGTCTGGTGACGTGGGTCTGCGCGCGTTTCTCAATACAATTTTTGCACATTTTGGACTTGCATCCTCGGAAGTTCCGACTTTGCTTATTCAACTCGGGAGTGTTTTGTCCGCGACGACGCAAATCCGGTAATTCTGCAAACAGCAGCGTATTTGACAACATCAGTCAGATCGCCTTGGCTACTGCAATTTTCCTCACTGTATATTTACAATAAAACGAAATAGGATATAAAATACCATTGCCTCCTTTCGTTTTTAATTTAAAAATAATAATAAATTGAATACAGACCAAAGATTACCTGTTAGATTAACCAAAACGAATTATATTTTATGTTTAACCACTAAGGAGACATCAGAGCCAGCGGCACATATCAGAAAGACTAGCCGAGTTGAGAGTGCTCTAGGCGGATACATGAGCACCGAGCTCCCGCTGATCGCGTGGAGCTGACCGTCTCCGAAATCGGCGAAACATATTTTTAAATATGCGCTGTCTTTATAAATAAACCGCAGATTTGACTTTTAAACAACTACATTCTCGCCTGAAATACTTTTAAAATTAAATTTCATGACATAATAACAGTAATATTTTGAAAATGATCCGAATAAATGGTGGTTGAAATCACAATGCTGCGTGAACTCAAAATAATCAGCTTGTTTAGCGCCCAAAAAAGTTTCGCAACTTTGAAAAAGTACTACCTCGCCAGGAGGGACTTTCTGAGGGGCATTTTTTTACCCGGAACTTTATTTAGTTCCTGGTTCCTGCGGTGGAAACACACCAAGTACCAGGCCAAAGTCCCTAGCATAGACAGTAAAAGAAATGGACACAGCGACCCCGTTGGATTCAACGGAGACAAGTGAAGTCAATTAGAAGCACGCACTTCCTGGGGGTCGAGCGTACTGCGCAGACTCAAACTCAGCTTGATGACGTAAATGTCACGTGAGCAACCTGTCTGACAATTGTAAGTCTTCTAATCGCTGTGCCAAGAGAAATCTGAAGCACCCACCAAATCTTGCAGACGTTGTTGAATAATTTTGTCCCGTTGCTTTTATGGACTCTCTATGGGCTTCTCCCTTGACTTTATACCTCCACGTCCCCCCGATAGCCTCATAGACAGTAAAAGATTGCCTGCGAGCTTCTCCTCCTGTCCATATGGTAATTCCTCTACTGTGCGACAGAGAGTCGCAAGTTATGACGCAATCGTTAGCCTATTTTTATAAAAACTGCTTCTACGGGGTCATAACGTAAGATACAAGGTAATGGAGCCTTTTATACATTTTCGTGTTTCTTTAGAAATAATGAATGGACAAATGGAGTCTTTAAACGCCTCAGATGTAAAGTTATTCGCTGTCAAAGTGACGCCAAAATGAATGGGAGTCAATGGAATGCTAACAGCAGATGGGGGTCCGCTAGCCAATGGCGGCGCCCAGGATGCTTCAATAAAATATGAAACCCTGACCCCCTTGGTCCCTAGTTCCTGGGTAAAGTTCCAGCGGTGGAAACGTGGCTTTTGATTATGCAGCCTTTTTTTCTTTTTTGGAAAGGTGTTCGTAGAGTACGAAAGATAAATTGCAGAAGGCTCAAAATAAGTTTGAATAATGTTAAAAAAATTATCCTCTTTCATTTTCAAGTTTTTAAGCCTGTATAGGGGACCTATCATTCCCTTTTTACAGTATGTAATATAAGTCTCTGGTGTCCCCAGAATGTGTCTAAAGTTTCAGCACAAAATACCCCACAGATCTTTTATTATAGCATGTCAAAATTTGCCCCTTTTGGTGTATGTACCTTTAAATGCAAATGAGCTGCTGCTTCCGCCGCTTTACCAGAAGAGGGCAGGGAGGAGCTTTTTCATCATCATCTTAGGTGAGGGCCTCTGCTTACAAAGCAAACCAATCACAGCTGTATTGATCTGTGTAGATCAGGCAAAACATCAGGCGAACAGCACAGCACTTCAGTTACTGGTCAAGATGAGAGGCTTACTGTTCCTGCTCAACGCTCTGCTCCTGCTGGAGTCAACAAAGGGATTGATGAAATATGATGAGTTAAATGATCATGACAGAGAAATTGTTGACAGGGCAATAGAACAAGCCAATAAGGATTTTGGAAAAACCAAACACCTTGACTTTTACACCATTGTCAATAGAGTAAGTTATTTAATTCATACTCTGTAATTTGTGGGTTTGTTTTGATTTTTTGTTTTCTGTGCATGTACTTAAAGTGTTCCATAAAAAAGTAAGCTTCTACATATAGATTTGGTTGCAATTTTATGCTAGAGTTACATGTACGTATATCTATGACAGAATAAAGATATGGTCAATGTGATCCTGAGATCCACCTCATGTGACAGCAAAATGCCGAGCGTCCATCAGAAAGAATGTAAACTCCAAGAGAAGCCAGTAAGTATTCACTATCAGAGAAGAATTGTCATAATGCCTGTAGAAGTCATTGTAGAAAAACCTGACAGATTCACACATCTCTATGGTGCTTTTCTCAGCCTCAGGTTTCCTGTATTGACTGTCAAGGAATCATGGAACCATGTTTACTTCTCAGACATATGGACGAGGTAAATCACATATTACTATATTAGTCCATGGAGACATAAACCTCCTACATTCACAGAACACCATCATGATCCATCCTGTATGTTGTCAAGATATTCCTGCACTAAAAGGTTCTTACTGTTCTTATTGCAGATTAAAAAAAGGATGGATGAATGTACCCTGACAGAAGATAATCATTTCACTGGGGGAGGACATTCACGGTTCTAAAAATCAGGAAATGGACACCAGCAACAAACTGGATGTCTTGGATGCATCTGAGATGTAAAAAGGATCAAGGACAATTGCAACTGGCCATTTGAAGAAAAAATAATTTTCAAAAATCCTTTACATGTTGCATTTAATATATATATTATATATTGATATTGATATTAATATTATTAATGATCCCTTCTTGGGACAGAGACAAGGAAATGCTCATGAATATTTTTTTTTATTATTGCTGTAACAATGTGAATAACTGGATGCCCCCTCCCCTTCCCTCCTTTTTTGGGTCATTGATTTACTTCCCATTCCATCAGATGTTCTTCAAATTCAGTTGCTTTGTCATTTGCCCCCTCTTATTTTTTAAAATATTGTCGTTAGCCCATTATGATATTGTCGTTAGCCCATTATGAATGTCAGAACAATAAATTCTTCAAATATGACACTTGGGTCTGTTTTAGACTTTTCTCTTTATGAAATTGTATAGAAGCTCATTTTGAAATACACTTAAACAGCGGTTGTTTTTGTGATTTATTGTCCTCTGTTTAGAAGACTAACTGGAATTATGGTCAAAGTGTAATAAAGTTAAATAAACATTGTATAAATTGTAAATACAAATGCAGCCATGAGTCAAGGGTAATATTTGCATATGTTGCTTTGAGGTCAAATCAAACATTGAATGTTTTATCAGGGGTGATGTGTAAACTTGTACTTTGAAAGCAGGAAAACACGGTTAACATTAGGAGCATCAAATAAACCCAAAGTTTGTGGCTTGAGATTTTTTTTGGTTGTTTTTACGGAATAATACATTACTATTTCATACAAACACACTTTGATTATGCAGCCTTTTTTTCTTTTTTGGAAAGGTGTTCGTAGAGTACGAAAGATAAATTGCAGAAGGCTCTAAATAAGTTTGAATAATGTTAAAAAATTCTCCTCTTTCATTTTCAAGTTTTTAAGCCTGTATATTGGTTGGTGGAAAAATATTATTTTTAAAGCGGACCTATTATTCCCTTTTTACAATATGTAATATAAGTCTCTAGTGTCCCCAGAATGTGTCTAAAGTTTCATCACAAAATACCCCACAGATCTTTTATTATAGCATGTCAAATTTGCCCCTCTTTTGGTGTGTGTATCTTTAAATGCAAATGAGCTGCTGCTTCCGCCGCTTTACCAGAAGAGGGCCTGGAGGAGCTTTTTCAGTGTGTACGATAATTATTGTATTTGTACCATAATTTTGACCTCTGTAAATAATACCATAATGTATGACAATTTCAGAATTTTGTGACACCAAATGATAGTTGTTGTAATCATAGTGCTTCTATACTCAATGATCTAGCTGTGTGGATCCTACTGTGCATCTGAGACTTGAACATGTTACGAATGTCTTTCCTCTCATCTCACGGAGAGTGACTCTCTCAGGAGCACTTAGGTCAGTTGTTTCAAAGCTGAGGTCGATAGTGTAGCAATGAAGTATAGAAAATGAGTGCTGAAAAGGATAAATAGCTCATAAATATCTACTAACTATACAATATGTTCGATAATGTTCTTCAAAATACGATAATGTTGATCTTCTGGTACGATACTTGGACTTTTCCAATCTGGCAACATTGCTTTACATCTCCTGCTTTAAATAGTCCATCAACAACAAAACTGGAGAATCTCACGCAGCCAGAATGTCAGAAATTATTTATGAACTATACAGAGAGAGGTCGTTTCTGGGATAAATCTAGTAGCTCTACTCTCTGTGAATACAGTCAGAGACAGTGGTCATTTTAGCCACAGCTAACAAGCATATCCATAAATGCGATTTGGAAATATTCAGAAAATATCAGCCCTTACAAAAAACAAAAATACCAAACAACAAAATAAAACAAACCACATCACAGAACCTAAGCATTAAAGTTTCTTGAAGCATCTCATATTCCACACATTGCCACAGTTCTTCTGGATTTAGATGATGAGATCAGATCTCCGTGTGGAGTACTGGCTGATGCCAGACTTCTTGTGGAAACAAAAATCTCACTGGATTATTACAATTAATGGCAAAATGAATGTTTGGAAATGTAAACTGATATTTCCTACTGACACACTACAGCAAAAGATAGAAATAACTGACTTAAAACCATTTTTTAGCTGGTGAAAATACTAGTGTCCTAATAATTTTGGCCACCTCTGTCTGTTTAACTAAATTAGTTTTTTATCTTTTGAAACTTTGAAATGTTGCTACAAATACAACTCGTACATTTAGAGAAAATATGTATTGACACATTTTGTTCCCTTTATTCCTGATTTTTTCTTTACTTGATATTGAAAAATGTTCTTAACGACTTAAATTTACCTTAGAGCTAAAACCTGCAGAAATCTTCTTTTTCATCATCATCTTAGGGGAGGGCCTCTGCTTACAAAGCAAACCAATCACTGTAGTGATCTGTGTAGATCAGGCAAAACATCAGGCAAACAGCACAGCACTTCAGTTACTGGTCAAGATGAGAGGCTTACTGTTCCTGCTCAACGCTCTGCTCCTGCTGGAGTCAACAAAGGGATTGATGGAATATGATGAGTTAAATGATCATGACAGAGGAATTGTTGACAGGGCAATAGAACGAGCCAATAAGGATTTTGGAAAAACCAAACACCTTGACTTTTACACCATTGTCAATAGAGTAAGTTATTTAATTCATACTCTGTAATTTGTGGGTATGTTTTGATTTTTTGTTTTCTGTGCATGTACTTAATGTGTTCCATAAAAAAAGTAAGCTTCTACATATAGATTTGGTTGCCATTTTATGCTAGAGTTACATGTACGTATATCTATGACAGAATAAAGATATGGTCAATGTGATCCTGAAATCCACCTCATGTGACAGCAAAACACCGAGTGTCCATCGGAATTACTGTAAATTCCACGAGAAGGCAGTAAGTATTCACTATCAGAGAAGAATTGTCAAAATGCCTGTAGAAGTCATTGTAGAAAAACCTGACAGATTCACACATCTCTATGGTGCTTTTCTCAGCCTCAGGTTTCCTGTATTGACTGTCAAGGAAGCATGGAACCATGTTTGCTTCTCAGACAAAAGGACGAGGTAAATCACATATTACTATATTAGTCCATGGAGACATAAACCTCCTACATTCACAGAACACCATCATGATCCATCCTGTATGTTGTCAAGATATTCCTGCTCTATAAGGTTCTTACTGTTCTTATTGCAGATTAAAAAAAGGATGGAGAAATGTCCCCTGTCACAAGATGTTCATTTCACTGGGGGAGGACATTCACTGTTCCAAAAATCAGGAAATGGACACCAGCAACAAACTGGATGTCTTGGATGCATCTGAGATGTAAAAAGGATCAAGGACAATTGCAACTGACCTCTAAACCCTAATGTTGTCTTTACTTAAACAATCAAGTAATGTTGACTAAACATTACTTAAAATTTTGCATTTTGGCCCTTTCACTCAAAAATATGAGTTAATTTAACTTATTTTCCTTCAACATGCATAAATTTAAGATTTCAAGTCTTGTGAACTCAAAATCATGATTAATCCTTTGGAAAAACTCAACATCACTCTGTTCTTCCTTTAATGTGATTGGCCATGCAAGAGAACAAAAGCACTGATTGGTGGATTACAAAATTGGTCCTGTTGGCCTCGTCTGTTCGGTTGCTGATACCACATTGATTTCAAGACGGAAGTTTTTCTTTGTGTACTATGTTCGGTAAGTAAAATTATGTAGATATAAATTTATTTTGTTTGATATCTACTAGTGAAATATGTTAATTTAAATCCTTGTGGTACGTTTCGATAATAAAAGTAAACGCAGCCATAATTACAATATTTCCCGGACAAACTTTGCCAGCGTAGCCATCAAGTAACGTAACACACACACACACACACACACTTTGCCAACCTTGCCATTAATTAACGATATTTTCTTAGATTTGGTGATGGTATGATTATTGAAAGGACAACTTATTTCTTATTTTACCAGTGAGGTATACGTATTTGATGAAGTGGCCTAACGTAAATGGTTTTCTTTTGAGAGAAAAAACATGGCAGTTAGACCATGTGGGTTAGTTTTTCCCGGGCAAACTTTATCAGTGTCGTTATAAATTAACAATATTTTCAGGATAATGTTCTCAAGGTATGATTGAGAAGTCGATTTTTTTTTTCATATTTTGACTTGTAAAGCGTATTTGTAAAGTAGGAATTGTAGGTTAACCTTGCTACTATAGCTGAGACGAATTAGGCTAGTGATGTTTCATAGATGAAATTACAGGCCATCTTCACACTGGTCACCAGTAACGTAATTAGCTACAAAGTGATTTAACTTTTTTTTTTCAACTTTTTCTGTTACAGGTGACATGAGATACGGAGATGTGGAAATGTAAGTATTGCATTTTTGACTCTGCAAAATATATATATATTTTGCAGCGCAATCCTAACAACCTGCACACTTTGCCTATGTCTGCTAATACACTACTTTCTTTTTCTATTGGTCTCTGGAATTGCCAGTCTGCTGTAAACAAAGCCGATTTCATTACTTCTATTATAAGTCATTCAAAGTTAAATCTCATGGCCCTGACAGAGACCTTGATCAAACCAGAGGACACTGCTACACCTGCAGCCCTCTCCAATAATTTCTCATTTTCCCCCCTCTCCCCCCGTTTGACTGGAAGAGGTGGAGGTACTGGTCTGCTCATCTCTAATGATTGGAAATTTAATCCTTTACCATCTTTGGGTATCAACAGTTCCTTTGAATCTCATTCCGTTACTGTTACCTACCCTCTTAAAATACATTTTGTAGTTGTCTATCGACCCCCAGGACCACTAGGTAACTTTTTGGATGAATTAGATGTGCTGCTCTCAACCTTTCCTGAGGATGGTACTCCCCTAGTTATGCTTGGAGATTTCAACATCCACCTAGATAAACCTCTATCTGATGACTTCCACACTCTGCTTGCCTCTTTTGATCTCAACCGTGTGTCAACTACTGCTACTCACAAATCAGGCAACCAACTGGACCTTATTTACACACGACACTGCTCCACTGATCATGTACTGGTTACTCCACTGCACACCTCAGATCACTTCCTCCTCACTCTTAACCTCAACATGGTTCCTGACACATCATTTACCCCTCCACATGTCATCTTTCGACGTAACCTACGCTCACTCTCACCCTCCCGGCTATCTGCAATGGTTTCATCTTCGCTTCCTTCCCCTAAACTGTTAGCATCTCTTGATGCTAACAGTGCTACTGATACTTTCTGCTCCACTCTTACATCTTGTTTAGACACTGTATGCCCCTTGTCTTCCAGGCCAGCCCGTACCACCCCTTCAGCCCCTTGGTTATCTGATGTTCTACGCGAACACCGTTCTAAGCGTAGAGCTGCTGAAAGGTTGTGGCGCAAATCCAAAAATACTACTGACCTTAATGTGTATCATCAGTCACTCCTCTCTTAAATTAACAATAATTCCAACACTCCCAAAAATACTTACTACCATAACAAAATTAACAATTCGTCTAACTCTCGCATGCTTTTTAAAACATTTTCCTCACTCCTTTGTCCTCCTCCTCCCCCTCCTGCGTCATCTCTAATAGCTGACGACTTTGCCACGTTTTTCATTAATAAAGTTACAAACATCAGTGCACAATTTTCCACACCACAATCCATCAAGCACATCTCACAAACAAACACTTATTCACATCCTTCTCTTCACTCTCTGAGGCAGAAGTCTCCAAACTCATCCTTTCTAATCATCCTACTACTTGTCCACTTGATCCTATTCCATCTCATCTCCTTCAAGCCATTTCTCCTGCAGTTGTACCTGCACTTACTCACATCATTAACACATCCCTTCATACAGGTGTTTTCCCCCTCATCATTTAGACAGGCTCGTATAACTCCACTCCTTAAGAAACCCACCCTCAACCCATCTCTTTTAGAGAACTACAGACCAGTTTCCCTTCTTCCTTTCATTGCAAAAACACTTGAACGAGCTGTATTCAACCAAGTCTCTACCTTTCTCACACAGAACAACCTCCTTGACAGCAACCAATCTGGCTTCAGAAGTGGACATTCAACTGAGACTGCCTTGCTCTCAGTTGTTGAAGCCCTAAGACTGGCAAGAGCCGAATCCAAATCTTCAATACTTATCTTGCTTGATCTATCTGCTGCTTTTGACACGGTTAATCACCAGATCCTCCTGTCAACCCTACTGACAAAGGGCATCTCAGGAACCGCACTCCAGTGGTTTGAGACTTACCTCTCAGATAAGTCCTTTAAGGTATCTTGGAGAGGTGAGGTGTCCAAGTCGCAACATCTAACTACTGGGGTGCCTCAGGGCTCAGTTCTTGGACCACTTCTCTTATCTGTCTACATGGCATCATTAGGTTCTGTCATTCAGAAACATGGCTTTTCATACCATTGCTATGCTGATGACACTCAACTCTACCTCTCATTCCATCCCGATGATCCATCGGTAGCTGCTCGCATCTCAGCTTGTCTAACAGACATTTCTTGCTGGATGAAGGACCATCACCTTCAACTCAACCTTGCCAAGACAGAACTGCTTGTGGTTCCAGCAAATCCATCGTTTCATCACAATTTCACCATCAAGTTAGGCACATCAACCATAACTCCTTCAAAAACTGCCAGAAACCTTGGAGTTATGATTGATGATCAGCTAACTTTCTCAGACCACATTGCTAAAACTGTCCGTTCCTACAGATTTGCTTTATTCAACATTAAGAAAATAAGGCCCTTTCTTTCCAAACATGCTGCACAACTCCTTGTTCAAGCTCTTGTTCTGTCCAGGCTAGACTATTGCAACGCTCTCTTGGCAGGTCTTCCAGCCAGTTCTATCAAGCCTTTAAAATTAATCCAAAATGCGGCAGCAAGATTCATTTTTAATGAGCCGAAAAGAATACACGTCACACCTCTATTTATCAATTTGCACTGGCTACCAATAGCTGCTCGCATAAAATTCAAGGCATTGATGTTTGCATACAAAACCACCACTGGCTCTGCACCCCTTTACCTAAATTCATTACTTCAGACTTATGTGCCCTCTAGAAGCTTGCGTTCTGCAAGTGAACATCGCTTGATTGTGCCATCCCAAAGAAGCACAAAGTCACTTTTACGGACTTTTAAATTAAATGTTCCCTCCTGGTGGAATGACCTGCCCAACTCAATCCGAGCAGCTGAGTCCTTAGCCATCTTCAAGAATCGGCTTAAAACACATCTCTTCCATCTTTATTTGACCCTCTAACTTTTTCCCTCACTATTCTAATTCTATAAAAAAAAAAAAAATGTAACTACCTTTCTAATCTTTTTGTATCCTATCTATTTTTCTTTTCATTTATTATACAATTATAAAAAAAAAAAATACCACTAGCTTGCTCTATTCTTTTTCTATTCTATCTGTTTTCTTTTTATGTATTATATTATTTAAAAAGCCCTTGCTACTTATACTGTGTTTAGGTTAACTGAGACTTGTTATAGCACTTACTATATCATTGCTCTTTTGTTGTTTTTGATTGCTTCCATTGTCCTCATTTGTAAGTCGCTTTGGATAAAAGCGTCTAGCTAAATGACTAAATGTAAATGTAAATGTGTATATATATATATATATATATATATATATATATATATATATATATATATATATATATATATATTATTAAAAAAAAGAAATAAAATCATGTGGTTTTACAACAATTTGAGCATGAGTAAATGAAATTTTTTTTTTTTAGTGGTCTAACGTATTCCTTTAACATGATAAAACGGCAGTATTTCTTAGCCTCTTCATTATTTCCTAATCATTTCTTAGCCTGTAAAGCATTTCTGTGTAAAAGATTATGTGACCTAGCCTTATCTCCCCCAGGTTTGCATGGAGTTCACCCTTTTTAAAAACAAAAATCTACAGCAGGAATTCTATGAAAACCTGGACGGACACAGTTGACGGTTCATGGACCTTTTTAAAACCAGAAGGGGAACTCCTGGTCAGCACTTGAAGTTTTTACAGAAAATAGAGGTCAGTAATTATTTGTCTTATTTAACATAACTTAAAGGTACTGTATAGTTCACCCAAAAATGGAAATTCTGTCACCATTTACTCACCCGCAAGTTGCTCCAATCCTGTATAAATTTCTTTGTTCTGCTGAACACAAAGGAAGATATTTTAAAGGAATGTTTGTAACCGAACAATTTTGGGGCACCATTGACTTCCTTAGTATTTCTTTTTAGTATGTACATGTCAGTGGTGCCCCAAAACTGCTTTGCTATAAACATTTTTCAGAATATCTTCCTTTGTGTTCAGCTGAGGTAAAAAATTTATACAGGTTTGGAACAACTTTAGGGTGAGTAAATGATAACAGAATTTTCTATTATCCCTTTTAACTACCCTTTTTAAAAGTATTTCATTTTGTCAACATGTAATTTATTTTATTTAATCTGTTTACTATTTAAAGTAATCTGTTATGTATGATAGGTATCTTAATTTAATTATCATA
Source organism: Cyprinus carpio (assembly GCF_018340385.1). NCBI lineage: Eukaryota > Metazoa > Chordata > Actinopteri > Cypriniformes > Cyprinidae > Cyprinus > Cyprinus carpio. The sequence goes on along the minus strand of NC_056573.1, from coordinate 15,829,116 downwards.
ACAATGTTTAAAATAGATTGGCATTAATAGAATTTCATGTTTTCCTCTAAAGTCAGACCAGCCAACTGAGGTCTGAACCCTTGTTCTTCAAGGACTGACTATCATGCTGGGAAATGAAGACTCTTCTTTCTTCAAGTCATGTTTAGTAAGTACATCTGTTTTAAAAAAGGGATAGTTCACCCAAAAATGATTAGCCCATGGTTTACTGACCCTCAAGCCATCCAATCAGACTTACAATAAAATTTATCCTAGCTCTTCCAAGCTTTATAATGGGAGTGAATGGGGGATGAGATTTTGAAGCTGCTTTCGAGTAGTTCTCAAGCATGTTCGTTCAGCGGCCTCATTTCTATTCGACAGCTTTCAGCCTCAACTACGTTAATAAATCATTAGCTCATCCATGAACATGATTGCATATTGTACCTCTAAGGTACATCATACGTCACATCACTTGCGCTTTTTCTGTAAGTTGAATATGGTCCACTGGAAACTTACTTTAAAAAGTTTTAAATATGAATATTTTTCTTACCAAAACCTACTGAGTCAATTCAGAAGGCCTTTAACAAACTCATGTTAAAAGGCCTAAGTGTGAGTACACATATTTTTTGGTGAAGTATTCCTTTAATTTACATATGTAGCCAACTTTTTCAAGTCTTCAAAATAATAAACAAAATTTATAATGCATATTTTAAAGTGTATAACAAATTCTTTGCAGGAAGCATCTACATTTACATAATTTCAAATGTATAAATGTCAATATAATGTTGGATTAGAGTTAGTGATCACAATACTATATTTATACCCGTTTTTTTCACTAGGTGTCTGATCATTGCAACACTATCCTTGATGTGCCAATGGGGATCTTATTCGAGCACACTGATCTTCAGCCCCAAACTCCTTGCATTTGAATAATTTCTGAAGGCCAAGTGGTGATGGACAAAATGCAGGACCTCCCACAGGCAATCTTCTGTTCGGTTTGATTTATGCACTAGACCTGAATTACCCAAAATCACTCGCCAACACATTTGATTTCATCCAGCGTGTACTAATGTGAATGGGATAGAATGCTCTCAAGCCTAGAGTTCAGTCTCTAGCAAACCAGTTTTTTTGCTTAAGAAACGTCACTGAGATACTTTAACACCACCCTTTGTATTGGCTTTTTTCCACCATTGATTTACTCCATTATCCATTTATGAAAAATAAAAAGTATCTTTAAATAGTTAAATGAGTTCTACGATTGATGTGGAGTATTTAATTTGGGATATTGTTACCATAAAAAGTATGTTTAAATAGTTAAATGCACAGAGTTCTACAATTGATGTGGAGTATTTAATTTGGGATATTGTTACCATTGTTACACCTCTGTATGACCCGTAATATTTCCATTACAGTATAGTTTCAGTATGTATTATTTTAGTTTGCCGTGTTTCCACAAAGCTTAAATGGTGAACTTTAGTAAGACTGTATGTTTAGCCTACATGTTCAGTACATTAACAATTGTGAGACTTAAAAAGTGTAATTAAGTGCACAGAGTTGTACAATTGATGTAAGTACACTAGTAAATGTTGAACATTTTTACTGTTGTTACCACCTTTACAGTGTGGTTGTGTCCCAGTAATATTTCCACTACAGTTTGTACTGTAATACTGTGAAACTTTGGTGAAAGACACCGTTGAGTATGTTTTATTTTAGTTTGCTATGTTTGCACAAAGCTTAAACGGTCAAATCTAATTAGGTTTACACTAACATAATTGCGATACTGGAGTAAGGTATATAAGTGCATAGAGTTGTATTATTGATGTACTACACTAGTTAATTTTGTTACCACATTTACAGTGTGGCTGTGACCCATTACAGTATAGGGTTTACTGTATTTTCATTAATATTGTGACATTTTGTCAATAAAAAGTCAAAGATTAAATATGTTGTCATTTGTTTTACTTCAGTTTGGTGTGCACAAAGTGTGCAGGCAAAAATAAGAACATCAACAATTAGTTACATTTCCATGTTGAGTTAACTTAATTATATAAGTACAATTGAAATTAATACCAAGTTTGGTGAACTGAGCGATTTAAGTATAGTCTACAAAACTGCCAAGTTAAATAAACTTAAACATGTAAGTTTTGGGAGACTCCATTACTCCAATTAAATTGAGGCAACAAGTTTACTCAATTTAGTTCAGTCAACTTATTAGGGTTTTCAGTGTGTAATAAAAAAATAATAATAAAAAAAATCCTTTACATGCTACATTTAATATATATATATTATATATATATATATATTATATTGATTTTAATATTATTAATGATCCCTTTTTGGGACAGAGACAAGGAAATGCTCATGAATATTTTTTTTTTATTATTGCTATACCTTAATGTGAACAACTGGATGCCCCCTCCCCTTCCCTCCTTTTTTGGGTCATTGATTTACTTCCCATTCCATTCCGTTCTTCAAATTCATCAGATGTTCTTCAAATTCAGTTGCTTTGTCATTTGCCCCCTCTTATTGTTTAAAATATTGTCATTAGCCCATTTTGATGCTCTTGGGTTCAAATGTCAGAACATTAAATTCTTTTAAATATGACACGGGTCTGTTTCAGACTTTTCTCTTTATGAAATTGTATAGAAGCTCATTTTGAAATACACTTAAACAGCGGTTGTTTTTGTGATTTATTGTCCTCTGTTTAGAAGAATAACTGGAATTATGGTCAAAGTGTAATAAAGTTAAATAAACATGGTATAAATTGTAAATACAAATGCAGCAATGAGTCAAGGGTAATATTTGCATATGTTGCTTTGAGGTCAAAACAAACATTGAATGTTTTATCAGGGGTGATGTGTAAACTTGTACTTTGAAAGCAGGAAAACATGGTTAACATTAGGAGCATCAAATAAACCCAAAGTTTGTGGCTTGAGATTTTTTTTGGTTGTTTTTACAGAATAATACATTACTATTTCATACAAACACACTTTGATTATGCAGCCTTTTTTTCTTTTTTGGAAAGGTGTTCGTAGAGTACGAAAGATAAATTGCAGAAGGCTCAAAATAAGTTTGAATAATGTTTAAAAAAATTATCCTCTTTCATTTTCAAGTTTTTAAGCCTGTATATTGGTTGGAGCACTTAGGTCAGTTGTTTCAAAGCTGAGGTTGATAGTGTAGCAATGAAGTATAAAAAATGAGTGCTGAAAAGGATAAATAGCTCTGAACGTTTGACTCTGTTCGATAATGTTCTTCAAAATACGATAATGTTGATCTTCTGGTACGATACTTGGACTTTTCCAATCTGGCAACACTGCTTTACATCTCCTGCTTTAAATAGTCCATCAACAACAAAACTGGAGAATCTCACGCAGCCAGAAAGTCAGAAATTATTTATGAACTATACAGAGAGAGGTCGTTTCCGGGATAAATCTAGTAGCTCTCTGTGAATACAGTCAGAGACAGTGGTCATTTTAGCCACAGCTAACAAGCATATCCATAAATGCGATTTGGAAATATTCAGAAAATATGAGGCGATACTTCCTTGTTCTGGATATGATGTTTGAGCATGAACATCTTTTATTATTGACACATCTTTCCAGAATCAGCTTCTGTGCAAATCCTATGTTGAACTGACCCTTGTTTACGAAGCAGTCTGGCATAAAATGATTGGCACAAATATAACTCTTCAGCACATTTCCTTCCATAAATGAAATTCCACCACAATGTTCTCAGTGGCTCAGATGCTGTGAGTCTTTGGATACTCTTATTTGTAGAAGCTTATTTATGAAAGCATATTTGTGTTCCTGTGGCTCTGTGGTAGCGCATTGAGTTAGCAGCGCAAAAGGTTGTGGGTTCAATTCCCAGGGAACACACATACTGATAAAAAAAAATGTATAGCCTGAATGCACTTCAAATCTAATCGTATAAAAAACGCATAAAAAATGCATAAATGTATAATACGGACCATGTGCGGTTCAGTCAGGGCTGCAGATCGTCACCAGTCATAGGCGGGGAAATCTGAAACAGTATTTTCCAGACTCTGATTCATGGGGATTATAAAAAAAGAATCTGATTTTTAACAGGGTCCCCTTTAAATTGTGTACAACAACAGAAAATTTTGCATCATTTGGTTCCAAGTTATTAAGAAATTAATTTGATATGGTAATAGATCAGCATACCTACACTAGGGATCAGAATTACTATTTAAATGTTTGGTGGGGAATAATACTGTTTTATACAGAAGTGCAATTGCATGGAATAAATAACCGGTGTTATTAAAAGTTTTAGAAACATTTGAAAAATTTTGAAAAGAGCTGTTAAAGGATGTTTTTTGTTGATTATAGATAGGATGTTTTATGTTAATTTGGTGATTTTTACATCTTTTCTGAATACTGTGGTTTAGAAATGTAGTTCAGTTGGGAAAATGTTCTTTGCACTGCTAGTTTTTTTGTTTTTTGTTTGCACAAGGAGTCTGACAACAGTGCTCCACACAGAGAACTGATCTCATCATCATCCGGTCTGTCTGGAATGACATGACAGACTAAATCCAGAAGAACTGTGGCAATGTCTCCAAGATGTTTCAAGAGACCTACCTGCAAAGCTATCTGAAAAACTATGCACAAGTGCACCTAGGGCAAAGGCTGCTTTAAACGCAAAGGGTGGTCACACCAAATGTTGTTTGTAATTAGTTAATCGATAAAGAAAATCTATTTATGACATTATTTTTGAAAGCATCCTCACTTTACAGCATTTTTTACACAAGTGCCTAAACCTTCTCACAGTACTGGAGCTTTGCAGGAAGGTTTCTTGAAGCATCTTGGAGACATTGCCACAGTTCTTCTGGATTTAGATGATGAGATCAGATCTCCGTGTGGAGCACTGGCTGATGCCAGACTTCTTGTGGAAACAAAAAATCTCACTGGATTATTACAGTTAATGGCAAAATGAATGTTTGGAAATGTAAACTGATATTTCCTACTGACACACTACAGCAAAAAATAATAAAAAAATAATTTTGGCCACCTCTGTCTGTTTAACTAAATTAGTTTTTTATCTTTTGAAACTTTGAAATGTTGCTATAAATACAACTCCTACATTTAGAGTAAATATGTATTGACACATTTTGTTCCCTTTATTCCTGATTTTTTCTTTACTTGATATAAAAAATGTTCTTAATGACTTAAATTTACCATAAAGCTAAAACCTGCAGAAATCTTCTTTTTTTATCATCTTAGGGGAGGGCCTCTGCTTACAAATCAAACCAATCACAGCTGTAGTGATCTGTGTAGATCAGGCAAAACATCAGGCAAACAGCACAGCACTTCAGTTACTGGTCAAGATGAGAGGCTTACTGTTCCTGCTCAACGCTCTGCTCCTGCTGGAGTCAACAAAGGGATTGATGGAATATGATAAGTTAAATGATCATGACAGAGGAATTGTTGACAGGGCAATAGAACGAGCCAATAAGGATTATGGAAACGGCAAACACCTTGACTTTTACACCATTATCAATAGAGTAAGTTATTTAATTCATACTCTGTAATTTGTGGGTTTGTTTTGATTTTTTGTTTTCTGTGCATGTACTTAAAGTGTTCCATAAAAAAGTAAGCTTCTACATATAGATTTGGTTGCCATTTTATGCTAGAGTTACATGTACGTATATCTATGACAGAATAAAGATATGGTCAATGTGATCCTGAGATCCACCTCATGTGACAGCAAAACGCCGAGCGTCCATCAGAAAGACTGTAAACTCCACGAGAAGCCAGTAAGTATTCACTATCAGAGAAGAATTGTCAAAATGCCTGTAGAAGTCATTGTAGAAAAACCTGACAGTTTCACACATTTCTATGGTGCTTTTCTCAGCCTCAGGTTTCCTGTATTGACTGTAAAGGAATCATGAAGCCATGTTTACTTCTCAGACAAAAGGACGAGGTAAATCACATATTACTATATCAGTCCATGGGGACATACACCTCCTACATTCACAGAACACCAGCATGATCCATCCTGAATGTTGTCAAGATATTCCTGCAATAAAAGGTTCTTACTGTTCTTATTGCAGATTAAAAAAAGGGTGGATGAATGCCCCCCGAAAGAAGATATTCATCGTACTGGGTCAGCACATGCAATATTCCAAAAATCAGGAAATGGACACCAGCAACAAACTGGATGTATTGGATGCATCTGAGATTTAAAAAGGATCAAGGACAATTGCAACTGACCTTTTGAAGAAAAAAAGAATGTAAAAAAAAAAAAAAAAAAATCCTTTACATGTTACATTTAATATATATCTATATATATATATATATATATATATATATATATATATATATATATATATATATATAATATATATATATATATATAATCTAACATGTGAAGGAATTTTTATGTTAATCATTTTAACATTTCTAATATTTCTTTTCTTGCAGGCTTAACATTTGTATGCTTTTGAGTACTAAACCTCTACAACACTTGAGCCAAAGTTAGTTAAAAGATGTCTGTCTTAATATAAGAATGACCATGACAACTCATGACTTGAGTAACAAACTTAAGTAACCAAACACCAAATTTGATTTGCCAGGTCTTCATATGAAGAACAAATTATATTAGACAAAAAATATGTAATGAATAAATGTCATCTTTGCCATGCACAAATGCAATATAAACTGTTGTATTCTTTTTGTCACGAGGATTCTCTGAGATTGGTATGAGGTCCTCTTGGCTGTGATTAAATCATATCTAAAGGCATTGTCTTGAGTCTGTCTGGTTACTGCAGGTATACAAAAGTTGTAGTGGGACACTAGAGATCTTAGTCCCGAGTCATAGTTGATAGTCTTAGGCGATGGGTAACAGTAATTCCTAACTGAATTGTCTAACGTCTTGATCTCTAGTGTGGTAAAATAAGTCACCTGAAGATAACTTTGTTGTTGGTTTAATTTAAGTAAGGTGCATAGGGGAATTTATACCAAAAGTGAAAATTGTACTTCTCTGTTGTGATCGACAATCACAAGCTGTCAATAAAACTTTGTCTCTGTAAAGAGCGACCTGTCATGTATGCTGCAGCTTAGAATTATAAGTGCTAAAGATTCTACGCTCATATGATAACAATTGGGGAAGTGATAGTGTATAAATCAGGGGTGCCCAAACGCAGTCCTGGAGGGCAGGTGTCCCGCAGAGTTTAGCTTCAGCCCCAATCTAGACACACCTGAACCAGCTAATTAAATTTAAATTAAATTAAAATTAAAATTAAAATTAAAATTAAAATTGAAATTGAAATTAAAATTAAAATTAAAATTAAAATTAAAATTAAAATTAAAATTAAATTTTAAATTAAATTTTAAATTAAATTTTAAATTTAAAAATTAAATTTATGCATTTAGCAGACGCTTTTATCCAGAGCGACTTACAATCATTCAGGCTATCAATTTTTACCTATCATAATTTTACCTAGCTAATCAAGCTCTTACTAGGCATACTAGAAACTTTCCAGCAGGTGTGTTAAGGCAAGTTGGAGCTAAACTCTGCAGGACTAAATCTAAATTTGTATCCCAGAGATTCTATGATTTTGGTTTATGTTAACTATGTAACTCTTGTGCATTGTGTTGAATGAGATCAAGTGACCAAGTTAAATAGAAAGTAAAAAAAATAAAAATTGATTTGAACAGACACATAACAGACATCTCACATTAATTTCCGCTTTTTAGTAAAAGAGAAAAGACAAAGAATTCTTTGCTATTACATTATACACCATATTCTATATTGATTAGTGGAGTTGACTGATTTCTGTTTTTTTGCAAAGAAGAAATTGATTGCTCTTTTACTGCAAAGAAGAACTTGCTTTATAAAAATAGAATGGGGAACTGCTGCTCAACCACGAAAATTTTATTAAAACGAAATTAACAGACCATCGAAAGAGAATTTAACAAGTCAAAAAGTGTAATTTAGATAAAGAGCTGATTGCTCAGACACAACTGTGGTCAGAATTCACCCAGGATCAGTATGATTCATGCAGCTCATGAGTTTTCAGATTTTAGCTATGAGCAACTTCTGGAACAGCCGCCTTGACAAATGGGAATGAATAGACTGGAGTGGGAGAAAAGCAGAAACCCGGTTTCAGAGAGAAGAGAAAGTAGCTGATGGGCCTTCAGCTTCCCTCCCAAAAGAAGAAGTTAACACTTCTGAGGGGACAGCATGAAGACAGACTGATTCGATGCAGGAAAAGGTGAAACTTTAACTTGAGACTAATGCTGCGTCTCAATGTGCCTATACTACGCCCTTAAAGTATGTACTCTTTTGGTGAAGAAAAAGTACACACTTTTGAGTGTGTAGTAGAAGAGTAGGCAAGCTTTGGGACATGGCTACTATCACGTCCACAATTGCGTCTTTAAAAGACTGCTCTGTCGCACCTGTTACACGCACCCTGTCACTGTAAACTGGCCTGTCAATCATCTTGTCACAGTTATAGTTGTTGATCTGCCAGTCGCGGCTTATGTTGCAGCAACTGCTACTTTACTCACTGCAAGACTTATAATTGGATGATGTAAGCATGTCAAATTCATCTCATGAATGAAGGTTGAGGATCATGTAAGAGAAATTATCCGAGGGGATTGTTTTATATTAATCATTTTAAATTAATCATAACCTATGATTCTTTCTTTCTTGCAGGCTTAACTTCTGTATGCTTTTGAATACTAAACGTCCTCCACACTTGAGCCGAAGTTAGATAGTGTGTTGCAATAACGGATGCATATGGACAAGGCAGCTAGAATTCTATCTGAATATAATAATAACCCAAGAGTTGAGTAACAAGCTGAAGTCATGAAAAACAAATTTGCCAGTCCAGTAACAAAGAGGCGGGGTTGGGCTGCTGAATTGACCGTATGAAGAGCCAATTATATTAGACAAAAAAAGATAGTGAATCATGTCATCTTTAACCATGCAAATGTATACTTTTAAAATACATCTAGAATTCCATGATGAAGATTAATGTGTATTTTCACTCAGTTTTCACTTTATTAATATGTTTCATTGTCATCAGGTATTTTTGAGAAAAATATGGAAATATTACAGTATCCTTATAGTATGTCCTTAGTGTTAAATAATGGCAAATTAATAGTTGTATAAAACGTTTTAAAGTGAAACATGTCTAAATATTATTAATGAAAAACATATTGTCCTCAAAGTTTCCACGAATAAACTATCTACAAATCGTGATTGTTAGACATTTTTTGTCACACCATTCTGAAATTGCCTTACAACAAGGAGGTCCACAAAAGTCTTGAAAATATATTTAAATATTATATGTTTTGCCTTGTATATTATTTAACAAAGTCACAGTTTTAATTTGATAATTAGAGGTCTAATTTTAAGTCCTGCATTATATTTTATGGTATTTGGGCATACCTTGTTTTCCTGACTTCATATTAACTGAGAAGTTTCATGGAATATATGCATTTAAACAGTTATTCAGATGGTCACTGAAATTTACTAGTGTATTAATGAACTTCATTAAAATAAAAAATAAAATGGAAGAGGTTACAGTTTCTAAAACACATAAACATACCCTATTTATTAACTAGCAATTAAACCAGGTTTATTTCTATAATTAGTTGCAGGGTTAAACAACTATATATTTATACTACTATTTAACCATTTATAATCTATTAACAAGGACAACAAGAATAGTTCAAGGGGATGACATAAAAGTAGCTAAGATTAGTATTTATCTTGTGTTAATGTTCAAATCAGTTTAATCTGTTAAATTATGTTTGCTTGTACTCTTGAAATTAATGCGATATGTAAGTATGAATATCAGTAATATGATGATGACCATTTGTTTCAGAACAAAACACTCTTTCCTTTTTTTGCAGTCTTGCATTTACTTGAAAATGGCAAACTAAGAGAATGGAGAAAGGTATCATATTTTGAATTAATATGAAAAGGGTGACAAAGAATGTGTGGAAATAAATATAAAGAGACATGATACAAAAAACTAATAATTAAAAAAAAAACAAAAAAGAAAAAAACAAAAAATAACCAAACAAATTAACACCTGGCAAAAAAAAAAAAAAAAAAAAAAATTATATATCTATTTAGATTCTTACAGTTCTTATAAATTATTTTTACCATTAAAAACACCAGTCACTAATCATAGAAAGCTATCGAGACTTTAAATGTGTGATTAAATATGGGAATAATTTATGTAACGTTACCTTTTTAAAATAAATGTGTGATAAAATATGGGAATAATTTATGTAACGTTACCTTTTTTAAAGTTTAAAGTTTTTTTTTTTTGGTACAATGTTATAGTTCTCTAAATTAAAATGTGTGGGGGGGGAGAGTACTGTATAATTTGTATTGTATAATTAATTAAATAATTTAACATTATTTTGTTATAATATCAGATAACAATAATATGACAGAAAAGAATCTCACCGTCCGACAAACACGTGTTTCCGGACTGCCTCTGTTGACTTCCGGAAACATGGCGATCACCAGGGCGGCGGACGACCACTGGCGGAGTGCAAGGGGAGTGTAACGGAAGGCTGGGGACCCCGAGGTTACAGGCCCTGACAGACGAGTCCGCCGCGGCGACAAGAGATGAGTCTCGTGTATGAATCTGTATCAAGATCATAGAAAGAAATAGCGCCGATCATGCATCTTTACCGTCACCTGTTCTGATAATCACTGACTTTAGCTGCTGGGAGAAGAGTCGTGCATGTGGATCAATCCATGTCCTACCGGATCGCACCGCATTCACGCACTATACTAGCCATATTGTAATAAATCTGTCGCAGTTTCGTGACGCGGAGCAAAACAGCCGTAGCCTCCGCACGCAGATACTGCGAAATCATCGGTGTTAAGTTCGTTAGCAGTGCTCAGCTCTGCTCCTCTTCCGGGGCCTCAGCAGATGCTCCATAAATCCTGCTTTTACAACATGTCATCCCCGTTAAAGACTTTCTTAAAGATCAGTTTGTAAATCCACGCAGCTGTGCAGCACAGTTAGCCGTCGAATCGAGAGTAATAATCCTGCCAATGCCACCAACTCCTGCGCGCGACCTCATCCTCCTGACCCTGCACATCCATCCATGCGCCAGCCTCTGAGATAAACATGTAAGCCTGCTTTAAAAGACATCAGCACACGAGGACTTGTGGCAGTGTTGTAGGAAAATCATTTTATGTCTAGTCTGTTTTATAGTGATACATTATTAAGACAGTTCAAGCTTTTTACTGTCACTGTACAGGTACAATGAAACTATTAACAAGACCTTTAGGTCCAGAACTGTTAAAGGAACAGATCACCTGATCAGAAAAGAAATTTCTGCCATCATTTACTCACCCTCATTTCGTTCCAAACCAGAATGACTTTCTTCTGTGAAATGAGGACAAAAAACATCATTAAAGTAGTTCATATGACTGTATTCCGAATCTTCAGATATACACAAGCTTTTTGTGAGCTCAAAAATCATGCTTGACAGCTGTGGTCACCAGTTGAGTTTATTGTATGGAAAAAAACTACTTATAACTGAAATGAATTTGTACTTTAACATAGTTTAAAATCTGATTTATTCCTCTGATGACAGCTGAATTTTCAGATCAGTGTCACATGATCTTTCAGAAATCATTCTAATTTGCAGAGTTGGTGCTCAGGAAATATTTCTGCATGTTATCAATGTTGAAAGTTGTGCTGCTCAATATTTTTGTGGTAAGCTAAAACAAAATTGACTAAAAAAAGCATATTTAAAGTTGATTATATGACTGTGTTCCAAGTCTGAAGACATATAAAAGCTTTTTGTGAGAAACACAGTGAACTTAAGATGATATTTCACTTTTACAGCTATAAACACCATTGAGTTCATTGCGTGGAAAAGAGCAGCTTGGACAGAGCTATAAATATCTCTTTTAGTGTTCAATGCAAGTAACAAGGTCAAATGAGATTGAAACAACATTAGAGTGAATAAATGATGACAGAATTTTCATTTAAGGGGGCAAATTATGTTGAAATGGCATTAAAATAGTCCAAGAATGTTGTTGTTCTCAGAGACGATCACTTCCTTGGCCCACTGATGATGTGGTCATAGGATCAGTGTTTCCATAGTGACAAGTCCACCCATTGACACTCTAACATGATGCACTGACAACAGATGCGCTTGTAATGTCAGTCTCTGTTTACAGCAGTTAGACTCATAATGCAATATTCAGTGTACAATATTTGGATTAGTGCTTGCTTCATATTATACATATTCTGAATATGTGGTTCTACTGTCCGAAGTTTGGGGTCAGTATTTTTTGTTTATGTATTTGAAAGAAGTCTCTATATTCACCAAGGCTTCATTTATTTGATCAAAAATAAGTAAGAACAGTCATACTGGGAAATGTTATTACAATTTATAATAACTGTTGTATGTTTCTATTTCTGTGATGACAAAGTTGAATTTTCAGCGTCATTACTCCAGTCTTCAGTGTCACATGATCCTTCAGAAATCATTCTAATATGCTGATTTAGTGCTCACAAAATATTTTGTATTATTATCAGTGTTGAAGACTGCTTAATATATATTTTTTTTTTGGAAACCGTGCTACATTATTCAGGATTCTTTAATTAATAAAAAGTTTAAAATAGCAGCATGTATTAGAAATATAATTTCAATATAAAAGCCTTTACAGTCACTTTTGATCAATTTAATGCATCCTTGTTGAATAAAAGTGCTAATTTCTTAAAAAAAAAAATCTTACTGACCACAAACTTTAGAGTACGTCCTTGTCTGCATAGCTGTTTTTAAAGTTTTGTATCTGGATCAACCTTAGAATCAGTATAATTTAATGACTGTGTATGAAAACTGTCCTAATTCATAAATGAGGTCTGATTCAGATGTGAGGACGGGATATCCTCTCCTCCGCTCAGCCCCTGATGGAAAGGGCACATCAGCCTGACAATTCTCAAATTACTGTCTATTTCTGGAGCACCTCCTGCCTGAATCTTCAGTGTGGAGATGAGTTTCTATAAGTGCTGAACCATAATGTTGCATCTCTCTGTGGTTTAGCACTTAAAACTGCTGGAGAAAGACTGATAAAATCATTTGTACTATGAAGTGTACTCAGTAAAAGATGTGCTTTCTGTTTGTAGGAGTGTTCTTTTGAACTTCACTGTTGGATCACGCTATATACCATGCTGGGGCTGCCTGTATGCTTTGGCCTCTTAACCTGCAGGAGATTCTCCTCGCCCCACCAGCCTTCTCGCCTACTGAGTCTAGGTGCTCTCACTAGTATGTACAGCACACGTATGTACAGCGGTGGTGGGGGCAAGCCAGGTCGCCGCATCGGCCTAATAGGAGGAGGGCCGCCCATGCTGGAGAACCACCATCATCCGCTCCCACCTCATCACCCTCATGTCCATCAGCCTCAGAGCTACCCAACCGTTTATCAAGCCCGTCTAGACACCCACCGGCCCCCTTACCAGACCCACCAGCACTTCCACACGCACCCTCAAGTCACCCACCTCCCCCCTCCACACTACCAGCCCCATGCGCATTTGCACCACAGCAAGAAGAAGACCTGGAACTTCATCCACGAGAAGATGAGCTATGACACCTTCTTCACCATGAAGCGGCTAATCGATCGATCGCGCACCGTGGATGAAGTTCTACGCTGGGTCACCCAGAATCCAGGGAAGATCTCGCACAATCATTACCCCATTGCCCTACAGAAGATCGGTCAGCTCCTGGTGCTGCAGCAGGCTGGAGGTCAGGTGGGTGGGAGCGCAGCAGGTGGCGGTGGAGGAGCAGGTGATGGAGCCTTGCCTGCGTCCTCTGCCGGAGGTTCGGGGGAGAACGCCATACGTCAGATTCTGGATAATCAGGATTTTCAGACGCTGTGTGATGCCATTGTCAGTGACTGCTCCAAGTTCGACAACTTCAGTATTGTTAACTGTCTTTATGCTGTAGCTGCTCTTGGTGAGTCCTTCACGTTTAGTTCAGTAGTGAATGTACTGTAGTTAGATAACATGGTAAGGTACTTTTAAATATGACATTTCGCACTATTTTTAGATTATTAATTAAGCAAATGACATTGACATTCAACATGACCACGCTTTCATCAAAAGGTCAGATTTTCTTATTTCCATTTAACAGGTTAATTGAAATTCCGTGCTAGAAAATATTCTTAAAGAATTTAATAATAATAATATTTAAAATAATCATTTATTTAAAGAAAAGAAAAGAAAAAGTCTGAACTTTCTATATACTGAGAGAGAGACTTAAAAATCAACCAAATGAAGCATTAACAAGAATATTTAAGGCAAAAAAAAAGTGCTCAGTGCAAACACAAAATGTTTTCTGTACCAGCTTGAGTTTTAAGCATTTATTAAAGTAAAACTCCAAATAACTAAGAAAATAAAAACAAAAAAAGTAAAAAAGTTGTTTGAAATTGCTTTAGATGTAGTATAGTGCAAATATTTTGTATATTTAAAAAGCATAAAAAACAATTAAATAAATATAAAATATTTGGACAATATTTTAGATTAATAATTATTATTATAATAATTTATTTAAGAGAAAAGAAAACCTGAACACAATAAAAAATAAATAAAATAAAATAAAAGTGTATGGGGTAAACACTAAATATGTTTTCCATGGCAGCTCTTATGTATGTTGTTATTAATGCAAAAGGGTGTCCAAATACTTAAAAAAACATTTTAAGAATGAGATTGTTGTTTGAAATACTTAAGTGTAGCATGTGACACACTTGACACTGCTTGATATGCCATGTCAATGACCCAGTTACAGTCTATAGTGTCTTGACATAATATTTTTTTAATATAAAAACATGTATTGTTGTATTGAGCCTGTGTGTTCTCCATCTCACTCAGGGCTGCCCAGTGACTCTCAGATCGTGCAGGTTCTGGAGGAAGAGTCCCAGGCTCGGCTGTCCCAGTTTAACCAAAAGGACATCTCCATGGTTTTCAGCAGCAGCATGAAGCTTCATCCGTCCAGCCAGCATCCCTTGATTGAATCATGTCTCGCAGGGCTAGAGAAGAACATTGAGCGGGAGCGCCACCCTCAGACGCTCTTCCTCCTGCTCTCCTACTACCGCACTAAATGGAGAGCGCTGCGGGTGGCAGATGGAGTTTCCCCTGAGCAGCTGGTGGTGAACCGGAAGATCCTGCGGCTGGTGAAGCACACGCTGGCCAGCGTTAGCAGCGTCAGGGACCATGAGATGGCTCTGCTGGATGAGATGCTGTCAGCTTGTGCCAGGGAGGCTAGCAACAAGAGCCTCGAGCTTATCTTCAGCTCTCACCTCTTCTACCAGAACAGGCAGGAGAAGTTTGTGAGCAGCCTTGCAGGTGAGTTAGTGACACATTCGGGGGGCAGTCGTGGCCTAATGGTTAGAGAGTCAGGTTTGTAACACAAAGATCTCAGGTTCGAGTCTTGGTACCAGCAGGAATTGTAGGTGGGGGGAGTGAATGACCAGCACTCTCTTCCACCCTCAGTACCATGACTTAGGTGAGAACCTTAAAGGGATACTCCACCCCAAAATGAAAATTTTGTCATTAATCACTTACTCCCATGTCGTTCCAAGCCTGAAAAAGCTCCATTCATCTTTGGAAAACAATAAAAGATATTTTGAATGTAAACCTGGAGGCTTGAGACTGTCCCATAGACTGCCAAGTAAATAACAGTCTCAAGGTCCATAAAAGGTATGAAAGTCGTCGTCAGAATACTCCATTCTGCCATAAGACGTGCAATCTTGATGTTTTATGAAGTGACGGGAACACTTTTTGTAAGCAAAGAAAACAAAAATAACTACTTTTTTCCATAATTTCTTTGTCAGCGGTCTCCTCTGTGTCTCTCACTATCACAGTATACTGCGTATGCTCTTCTGTGTCATCCACGGCACAAGGATGCACTGTTTCTGCGTGTATTTAGCTTTGATTTGAAATAAAAAAGCACATCCTTGTGGCACGGATGACACAGAAGAGCATACAGTGATATGGAGAGAGACAGGGGAGACCGTTGACAAAGGAATTATTGAAAAAAGTCGTTATTTTTGTTTTCTTCGCTTACAAAAAGTTTTCCTGTTGCTTCATATAACCCAGATCGCACGTCTGATGGCAGATGGAGTATTCTGATGATGACTTTCATACCTTTTATGGACCTTGAGACTGTTATTTACTTAACTCCCATTTTTTTAAATCCAAAATATGTTAAATTGTGTTCAGAAGACGAACGGAGCTTTGACGGGTTTGGAACGGCATGGGGGTAAGTGATTAATGACAAAATTTTCATTTTGGGGTGGAGTATCCCTTTAAGCAGGGCACTGAATACCTAACTGCTCCCCGGGCGCTGCAGCAAAATTGGCTGCACACTGCTCTGGATGTGTGTTCACTGTGTGTACGTGTGTGTGTGTGTGTGTGTGTTTCACTACTCACTGCTCTGTGTGTGCACTTGGATGGGTTAAATGCAGAGCACAAAAAAGTTCCAGTATGCGACACCAAACTTGGCTACAAATCACGTCACTCACTCTCTTGATAATGTTAGCATTCAAAAATGAAAGACATTTTACTACACTTCAGTAATTCTGTCTGAAAAGGAAACATTTAGGAAAAGTTTAGCTGATAATGAAACTTGTGGAATTATTTACTTGTGACCCTGTATTTTACATGTACAGTACCTTTCAAAAGCCAATACCTTTTTTAAGTGTTTTTGAAAGTGGTTTCTTATTCTCACCAAGGCTGCATTTAATTAAAAATACAGTTAAAGAAGTACTTCTGTGAAATATTATTAAAATTTTCTATTTGAATATATTTTTAAATTGAATATATTTTTTTTACACATCACTACCCTTTTGTGTGATGTGTGAAAAATTATGTATTTAAAAAATCTACCTTAAATCCATATAATTTTTTTATATACATTTTTAGAAGCTAAATGATAGGCTCCTGATAAACCAACAGAAATTATTGTTCATAATTCTGATATTTCAGTTATCTTTTTTTATTAAAATGCTATTTATTATTTAAAATGCTTAGTTTGTGTCACTAGAAAAGTTATCTAACTGAGTAGTCTAGCATCTTCCAGCAGGGACTAACTCCGTCAACTCTGACCACTTGGTATACAATACCTTTTTTTTTTTTCTTTTTTTTTTTTGTGTGAACTATTTCTTTGTACATAAGTTTTTGAAATGATACACAATTTCCTGTTGCCAAGAACTGAATTGGGGAAGAGGAATGAGGCTAACTGTAAACCCTTTTTATCTTTTTAGAAGAGTTGCCTAAAAAGGTTGATAGCATTACGCCTTACACCATGGCCCTCATCGCCAAATACATCGCTCGCCATCGTCTCAGAGAAACGCGCTTACTAGACACTATCGCTGACTTCTTGGTCAAGAAGGGTGAATACTTGGACAGCAAGGTTAGACAACATGTCCAGTTTCAGTACTAAAGAGTTGTTTCTATAGGAAAGAACCCAAGTAAAATAAAAACTCATTTTCATTTTCCATATTATATAATGCTGATAAAACCAAATGAGCAATGTGTTGTATTTAACTTTTCACATTTTCTCTGTCTAGGTGATCCAGAAACTTGTTTTCCCGTTCAGTCGTATGAGTTATCGACCGGCTAATGAAGCTCAGTTTTTCTCCAAGCTGGAGATGGTGCTTGAACTAAAGGCTCTGAGCTCTCCGCTGGCCACCGTAAACATCCTCATGTCTTTGTTCCAGCTGGGTCATTTCCCTGGGGTTGTTCTTCACCGTGTCTTCTCTCCATCGTTCATCAGTAATGTCACCAGTGAGTTGGAGTTCATCATTACTGAATGCTTGTTTGTGGACTGCTAAGAAGACTAGTTCTTGTCTCTTGAAAAGATAAAATAGTCAGCCTTCAAATATACTTATTTTGCTCAGATGGTTCAAGGCATCGTGTTTGTTTTTTAATGTTTAATGAAACTTATAATATTCTGGTCACACATAATTAAATACTAAAATGGCATAAGACTAATACACACTCTTGCAAACACTTAACAGGGGACAGATATAAATAGTGACCTCTGCTGGTGGATTTATTTTTTCTTTACATAATATTCAGTGCAATTCTCTGAAAGTATACTTTGTTTACTGTAGCAATAGGCTGCATTTATTTGATCATAGATTCAGCTGAATTTTCATCAGCCATTACTCCAGTCTTCAGTGTCACATGACCCTTCAGGAATCATTCTAACAAACTGATTTGGTGCTCAAGAAACAGTTTTTTATTATTATCAGTGTTGAAAACAGTTGTGCTGCTTAATATTTTTGAGATATTTTTTCACGATTCTTTGGTGAATAGAAAGCTCAAAATAACAGCATTTTATTATAACTTTTTTTGTAACAATGTTGAAGTGTTTCCTGTCACTTTTGCTCTGTCTCTTGTTTGTAGACAGCCCATATGCCCTGATTGTACGTCGATACCTTTCTCTACTGGATGCAGCCGTAGAGCTGGAATACAGGGACTACACTGGACCTCGCCTTCAGGATACCCACAAAGTGCTCATGTTCGACCACGCTTTAACTGCAGATGAGGTGAACCGCAAATACAGGTAAGTGACTTCAGAAATCTGGTAGTATCCTGAAATCCAGAAGAGATGTTTCATCAGATTGTCCAGGTAACAGTGAGCTCAGAGTGTTTGTGTTGCAGTTATAAAGGTCTGGTTGCAGAGGCACTCCGGCAGCTTGTTGGTGAGCACGGCTACAAACAAGATGAAGTTCTCGCACCAGGATACTACACAGGTCACTTTCTTGTTGTAATCCAGGCATTTGTGTAGAGGTCGCCTGATTTAGATTTTTGGATGACCGATATAAAGCTGAAATAGGTCAATATGATATTGCTCTTTTTATTTTAAAGATGGTTAAGTAACACATGCATAATTTCTGCAATGAAGTTTATATTTATTCTACATAAAGTTTACAAAAATAATTAGAAATAAATCATAAAGTTCCAAAGTAAACTAAAGTCCCAAAAATCTGAATCCCATTTCCGACACTTAACAACCATATAGAAAAATTTAATGGCCGATGATGATCATTGAAAAAAATGCCAAATATTGTCTGTGGCTATTCTATGCATGAATTTAAGCATTCTTATTAAATTTGTATTTATTATTATTATTATTAATAATATTAATTTTGGTGTTAAGAAATTAATTTGTAGTATTCTCTTAAAGTTAGGGATGTAATGATTCACTAAACTTGATACGATTCACGATGCTGATTTCACAATTTGTTTTTTACCAAAATTATATTTAAGACAAATTATAAATGAATAGGTGTCCTTCTATTATTATTGGATTGAAAAATGCTGCACATTTCTTTGTGAAATTGAATTATGTAGAATAACATAAACTAAACTGAAATTTTAAAACAAAAACCCCAAAACAAATAAATAGAGAATACAAATAAAAGAAATCTCTTCATATAAACAAGCTAAGGCTTTGCCTGTGCCCTTTCATTTAAAATTAGAGGCAACCACTGTATTTCAATCATGATCCAAGCATGCAGCATGAGCAGTTTTTAATCTAAATTAAATTGCGCACTTTGAAATTCGAAGTAAAAACAAAATGGTCTGACTTTAGATTTGTGAAACTATACTTTATAAAACACATCTGCATGAAACAAAACAAATTCATGTCCCCTTTTCGCTTCTGGCAGATTTCCTGCTGTGGATCGACAGCACGGGCCGCGTCCTCCCCATCAGAACAGGCACACCAGCAGCATCATTAGCAGCAGGTTCACCCGCTTGTGTAGTACTGAATCTCAGATCTCCAGAGGGGACTGGCTCTGTCGCAGCCCTCACTACTGACTTCCAGAAGTTCTCTCCCTTTGCCCCGTCACTGGAGGAAGGGGCCGACAAACGGGCAGGAGAGGAGTCTGCCTTCCTCTCCGCTCATATGCGTCCCCCAGCAGCAGCAGCGGCAGGCGGATCTCAGAGGGTCGGCCCTAATGGAACGGTCCCGCTGGACTACAACCCATATTACACCACTTCAGATTATTACTCGACTCTAGCCAAGGAACACTCTCTGGAGAGCCAGGACAGCTCCACCCTCAGTAGCCCCTCAGACTGCCTGACTCAGACAGGACCCTCCGTTCCAGGGACGGTTGCCCAGCAAGACTCCCTGTTCCAGTTCTCCATTGGAAAAATCCTGGAGGATGAGGGAGGTGCTGCGACAGGAGCGAACCCGGGGCCAGACTGTGAGATCAATACATTTTACGAAGGTGTTTCATACCCAGAGGGTGGCGAGAGTGATGTTGTAGCCACTTCTCCACTGCAGCTTCACAACCCAGAAAACCCTGAAGCTGACCGGATCACAGGAGAGCAGGTCAAGAGGTCAGTCATTCATTCAGTCAAATATATACGCCATCTGGGCTTGAATGTCTTGCTCTTTATCTTTAAATAACCCATTCCTTCTGTCCTTCCTCACATGCAGGGTAATTATGTCTGTAAATGATAAATGGCATTACTGCCATAATTCTGACGTGCTGGTTGGATCCAGAGCAATGAGAGACCGTCACCTGCAGTTACTGGGCTACATCATACTACAGGTGAACACTGAGCAATATATTTGATTTATTCACTTTTTAATTTCTTGCAGTCTTAAGATATCATATGAGCTGTCTAATTTATTTTAAATAGTAGATACCCACCAAAATTTGCTATCTGACTTCATTTTAATAGCAGAATATAATGTCTTATGTTACATTTAATAATTTTTGTTACAGGCAATATTACAAATCTGTAATCAAACCTAATCTAATTGCAGCTATTTTTCTTTAAAAAAAAAGCAGTATACTAAAATCAATAGTTACAGTCAATGTATATTAACATTTTTTTTAAAAACTCTTTTAAAAAACTCAGTTTGCATGGGGAAAATATAGCAATAATAATTTTTCTTTCTGAAATGAATACTTATATTTAGCAAGGAGGCATTAAATTGACCAAAAAGACAATAAAAACGTTTCTAATGTTACAACAACAACAAAAAATATTTCAAAAAAATGCTGTTAATTTGATTCATGATCAAAGAATTATGAAAAAAGTATCACCATTTCCACAAAAATATTAATCAGCACAACTGTTTTCAACTTTGATGTAATAAGAAATTGAATAGTACATGAATGAATAAATAGACTGATTCAGAATGATTTCTGAAGGATCATGTGACACTGAAGACTGGAGTGATAATGCTAAAAATTCAGCTTTACCATCACAGGAATACATTACTGTTTAAAATGTATTAAAATAGAACACAGTTATTTTAAATTATAATAATATTTTACAACAGTACATTTTTAATATATTTGTGATCAAATAAACTTGCTTAATTGAGTTAAATCTTTACTATAGCATTAAATTATGGCAAAATGATCAAAAATAACAATGAATTAACAAAAATTATACAATATATAAATTTTTTATAATATCTATAAAATGTACTCGTATTTTACTTGCAGTTGCCCTATTTGGAGTTGGAGAAGTTGAACGGGATAGAGGAAGTGAAGCAGTACCTACACAAAAAGCTGCTGGATGTTCCTTTATGACGACATAAATGGAGCGTGTGTTTGTGAGCTTCAGAGAGCATGCGCATCATCCACACTTTCAAGAGTTTTTGTTGTTTTCAGAAAGACTTGGTGTACGTATGTATCTGTGTGTATGTGAGCGTCTGAATGTGCGTTTGTACACAGGATGTGAACAGTTCTTGTTTTCAGGACACAACTTCAGCTGACACAAGGAATATGGGTGGCTGTTATTGTTATTCTTTAGTTACACAGAGATCTTCTTTGGGCAGAGTTCAAAATAATATATGTAGTCTAACTGTGTCTGGATGATACAGCTTATTCAGCGGCATCAAGCAAATATTACTTCCCCCAGCAAATGATCAAGGGCCGTTTCAGTCTCAATGAACAGCATATTTACATCACAAAAAATCAGCAGCACTTCTAAAATTTTATATTTGGTTCAGAGTGAGTGTTTTTTGGTATATTTGGGGGTGAAAAGAGTAAGTGGTTTATTATTATATGCTCCCCAGCATTTTATTTTAGCTTTTGATAGTGTTCCCACATCCTCTTTTGTGTCCTCACTGTTATTTTGGTGTGTTTAGGTGCAAATTTGGGAGCAGGAACTAAGTTTGTCTTTTGGGGCAAGTATAGTATAATATATTTTATAGATGGTCTGGTGATGAGCCACAGCTATTTGTATTTCAGACGCTGCCACCACTACCACCGCTGCTCTTTGATTTTAAACCTGAGGGTTTGGGAATAAATATGGACGTATATATTAAGAAATAAGTGGGGATGTTGATTAAAAGTCTTATGATGTGAACTGTATGGAGTTACAGAACAGAAAAAGTTGGAATGTATAAGAATTATTATATGCAGGAATGGGTTATGTATGTTATTTTCTCAAAATGATTAACCGCTTTGGTGTCATGTGAGGGGAAAGCAATGCACAAAGTTGACTGCAGGATAGTTATTAAATAATGTTTTCATGTCTCCCATGTGGAGAATGTTGCATTTTTAGATTGTGCCTTTAGGGTATGAATATGTCCTCACTGTAATCTTCAGACAAATTCTAAACAAAAAGCTTAAAGAAAGTCTTTTATGAAAAGACAAGTAAATGTAGCTGCATTTAAAAAAGTTAATTTCATAATTAAAAAGAAATTAATTCATTAAAATCCAGTTGGATTTATCATATTCATTTTTGTCACAGTGACAGGCAACAATCTAGTGTGAGATTTAAGTATTATCATAGTTTATTTTAATAAGTACATAGTTAATTTCAACTAAAGCCAAGAAGATTTGTTACACCAAGGCCATGCTTACATTCACATGATTGGAGAAGCTTGATGTGAACAGCATTTAGAACCTAAAATCAGATATTAATATGGAAGATGTATTTTGTGTGAGTCAACCACATACCACTTTCTCTGTATGCATTTGCTTTGCTCTTTCTTTAGAGGGAAAGATAATTTATTATGGGAAGTGAATGTAAGTAGACCGTGTGAGTGAATGTCTGTGTCAGGTAGCAGGTGGGGAAATGGATCGAAATGTTTGTTTATACATACATATTAAAATGTCTATATAAAAATATTAAAAATGAGAAAGCAGAAAATCAAGTTTGTCTTGGACTGATTTTTTCAAGCCAGGAAGAGATCCTTACAGTACACTCTATCCTTATGTCAAGGTGCGACCGATATCCACCGTTATTTGAGTGTTTTGTATATTATATTATATTATATTAGCTTATATTCAGGGTTTCAGGCACACCTTACAAAGTCTTACATTTAATTGTATCCAGCTTAAGGCCATAAAAAGTCTTAAATGGTGTAAGAAATCTTTTATAAAGGACAAGTCGTGAAATTCGTGTGCATCTTGAGACAAAACAATGGCACTGACATATGATAAGATCAGTCAGTGCAAGTTTCTTTCAGTTAAAACAGAATAGACATGCATTTTAGTCTGGGACTAGGCTTAAGTCTTGTATGTGAAACGGAGGAAGAAAGTCATAAATTTAAGATTAAAAATCCTACAGATACCCTGATTTATACTTTGTTTTCATTTTAATTTGAGTTTAACTATTTTGCTGACCATTGAGTTACATTCTATTCTATATAAATTATTATTAGTATTATGATTAATATTTTTATTACTATCAATAGTTTGTTTCAGCTTCATTTAAAGTACCCTCTTGTTGTTCCATTTCTGTTTGACTTCCTTTCTTTCTGCGGAACACAAAGGAAGATTTTTTGTAAATATATATATATTTAATCTTATATTAATTGTTATTATTATTCATATTTTATTAACATTATTTTTATGCAGATAAATCATCAAAAGTTGAATCTGTAAATCGAGATGATTGACTTCAAAAGGGATTATGTGATCTGCTGGCCTGTCAAAGGTGCTGTATGTACGATTTTGACTCTGCTAAAGCATAAAAATACCATAATATGTTTGCAGATATTTAAGAAACATAAGTAAACATACTGAAAAACAACGCCACAGTCAGTTATTCCCCTTGAAAATGTGCGTTCAAGGCAATGCCTAGTTCAACCACTCGGTGTCAATCCTACATACAGCACCTTCAGTCGATTCAGCCATTCATCACGGTCTGATCAGGTGCGAGTGGCAGCTTTGAGTTTGTCCAACACATCAGCATCTGTGTGTGAAGGACAGACAGTAAAAGCAGCATCTTAAGATGATCTAGTTGCAAAATACATGCTCCACGTATTCACTAAAAGAGCAACGCCTGTTCATTTTGGCACAGCTGCAATGACAGCTAAAGTGTTAGAATTTTCTTAAAGAAACCATTCACCCAAAAATGACATTTCTGTCATCATTTATCACCCTTATGTCGTTCCAAATCTGTGTGACTGACTTTCTTCTGAAGAACACAAGACAAGATATTTTAAAGTATGTTGGTAACAAAAGTTTTGATGACTATTAAGAGATATGAATTAATATATATTTTATGTTCTACTGAAGAAAAAGTGAGTAAATTCTGACAAGGTGTAAAGGTATCTGTGATTAATAATATCGAGAGAAAAAAAACGTTTAATTTTGACTAAATAATAAGTTGTCTAAAAGGATTTGTGTCAAACCAGTATTTTGAAGGTAGAATTTTTTTTTTTTTTTTTTTTTTTTTTTTTTTTACCGGAAGTAGTCATTGTGGTATCGTTCTCTCCTGCCAGTGATCAGGAAGCGCAGACGTTAAACGGTGCGAATCATGGACCATCATACGATGTGATATGTCAACGGTAAGTCATTTTTCGGAGCCTCAGAAATGTTTGTACGAAGTTTTAACTCCACTCACTTCGAGGACAAGTTCAGTTGACGCTTAGCTAAAGGAAACAGCTGTGTTGAGCTCGTGTTAGCTGCTCTCGTGCTTGTTTCTTGGCTGTAGCGGTGCGCGAGCGCTGACCTGCCTACGTTCAGGGACCGTACTAATAAACACACAGAAATTGAAACGATTTTCACTAATAAATACACACCTGATGCTTATCACAACGAAACTAATAGATTTAGAAGAGATGATAATTGGCCATTAAAAAAATTAAAAACTTTAATTTTTAAACTTTTTTTGTGAATGTATTGGTTACGTGGCTGTTGAGATCCGTTTTTTTTTTCGTTTCCTGTTCGTGTTCTTACCTTTCCACTACAATTCATGATTAGACGCGTAAATTGTCCTGTCGTTCATCTGTACGATCATACCTGTGTATTTAAATGATGCTGTTAAAAAGGTATTAACGTGACTTATAAAACGGTATTTCAGCCAGTAATGAAAAGTATGTCATGATGTATTCACCCTCATGTTGTGTCAAACCGGTGTCAGTGTTTCTGTGGAGCAGGAGAGGAGATGTTTGGCAAAATGACAGCTTCTCTTCACTTTCATTGTATGGAGTAAGATGATGTGAAAGTGAAAAGTGATTGACTCTGTCAGACCATAATGTCCTGCCTAACAGAAGTTCTGCCTCTTCTTTTGTTTCACGGGTGAAAGATAGCCACAGAGGTTTGAATCACATTACGAGGAACATATTCTACCCTTTTTGTTCTTGAGAAATGTACTGTGCAGTGGACTGCATGCGTAATGAAAGCAGCTGTCATTGGGCAGTATGAGATATGACCTAAAACATGCTGATGTCCACATTTAAAGAGAGGAAATGTCTGCTTAACCTGAGGGACCACTTCACTGCTTCTCTGTTCAAAGGTTGCCGCTCATGCTTGTAACAGTTTAAAGGATTGTACACAGAGGCTATTTCTTCTTTAACAGTCACGCTGTGAAAAAACCCCATCAAATTTATAGACAAATTTATCGCCCTAAAATAATCCAGTTGTGGTTATATGCTTTAGTTTTCTAAAGCAAGACACTACAGGCAAAACCACTGCACTGAGCCGGAAATATCTGCTTCAGTAGTACTTGCACACACTTAAATGTTGTTCCCATGTATGATCTAAAGGTTTCTACAGAGGAGTTTGTTTGTATATGATTTGCCTGATTTATGTAATACTAGCTGCTTCCTAATAACATGAGGAACATTTTTTTCCTGGCTGCTGAAACTAGACTGTTTTGTTATTTAAGGTGTAATAAAGGATGTCCAAATTCTCTTCTGTATGCATGTAAATGTAAACTTGTTTCCTGAAATGTATGCAATTTGTTGCAATTTAATTAGATAATGCATCATTTACATATTCGAGCATTACATTTCAGGAAACAAGTAATACAAAAGAGTTGTCTTTATATGATTAATCAGCTGGAGAAGTATGATGATATATGTTAGTTAACATTTACGTTATTCACCTGTGGTGGCTTGCTTTAATGATTATCTCCCTATTGCCCCTGCCACTGAACCCACCTATGTTCATTGGATCAAATTTGAACCACTTTGAAAAAATCTCAATTCTTGATTGGGGTACAGGAATTTTAAAGATTCCTCTTGATGGATTTTTTTCCTGGTATGGTTATTACGGGAAAAAAGTCTTATTGAATATTAGAATAACACAGTTAATTTAAAAAAAATACAAAGAAAAAAACTGCTTTGAGATACAAATTCAGCAAAAGGTTTTTACATCTTAAAGTTTCCACTGTAGCTCATGCATATTTCACAATATATTTAGATTGTCTGTAGCAGACAATTTGAGTGTGAGAGGCTAAATCTTAGTGCATGTAAAATATTTGGGTTATATTTTAAAGCTGTTAGGATGCTGAAAGGTCATGATTTAAAGGGGTCATATGATGCGATTTCAGTTTTTCCTTTCTCTTTGGAGTGTTACAAGCTCTTGATGGATAAAGAAGATCTGTAATGTTGCGAAGACTTAAGTCTCAAATCCAAAGAGAGATTCTTTGTAAAAGTTAAGTCAACCACACCTACCTAAAACGGCTCATTCTCACGTCTACGTCACAATGTGGGAAGATTTGCATAACGCCGCCCAAATGTTCACACTAAGAAAGAAGGCGTAACTTTTATTCTCGCTGTTGCCGCCGGCGCCATGTCGTGGAGACACTGTGTTTCGTTGTGAAAGAGAAACTACTTTGTGTGGTCTTTCAAAAGAGGACACAACTAGAAAGCGGTGGTTAAGTTGTATTTCAACACTGTTCCAGAACAGTTCAAACCAAATATTCAGATTCATTTTATGGAGGATGAGGACTGTTTCCTGAAGCAGTAGCCTACAATGCTTCTGTGCACGAAGGTTGTTTCTACAAAGTGAGGCAATTCCAATTCCAACTGAGCAGTAGAGTAGCGCTTGTTGTTTGTTGTTTCTCAGATCACAAATGCAGACATGGTTTTATGTTTACGCACCGTGATATGCAACGCAATGCGTAAAAAGACAGTACAAGTCATTATAATCAGTAATTATGTCCCCTCTGGATGCAACAAATGCCTCGTTTGTAATGGGTTTTACTGGTTTTGTCTGGTCGTGCCGGGAGACAGCATCACAGTATGTTAAGGGCATAACATATTTCTGTCACACACTTGAGGGATTCAGCCAATCACAATGCACTGGATAGCTTGCCAGTCAGCGTACACCTCGCTTTTCAGAACGATGAGCTTTGTAAAAATCAACGCGTTTCAGAAAGGTGGGGCATAGAGGAGCAACAATAATGTACAGTATGTGAAAATATAATGTGTTTTTTAACCTTAAACTGCATAAACACATTGCATTACACCAAATACACAAAATAATGTTCTTTTTAGCAACGTCAAATGACCCCTTTAAATAAGGTAAATAATATAAATAAATGAAGTACAAAATGTCTTTGAAATAAACAAAGTGGATATTTAAGAGGTATTTAAATTTCTGTAGTGAATATAAATAATTGAAGTGCTTGTCCAGTAGTATAATTGTTAATCATTGTAGTTGTTATTTATTCCTGCAATCTCTGTTAAATTATTATTTTGTTATTTTAAAATCCTCCTCTAGTATTGACTAGAAAGGTCAAGAAATATGGTTAGAACTGTAGTGATGCATGCAGACCCTGTATTAAATTGAAATTATGAACTGGCAAGAATGTCATCAGTAATTGTGAACATGTGCTGTAGGTGCCTAGTCTGAAGTTGCCTTAGTCCAGGACACAGCAGACCAGGATGGCTCTAATAGAGGGGGTGGGTGATGAGGTCACCCTGCTCTTTGGAGTGGTGTTCCTGGTGCTCGTCCTGGTTCTGGCCTGGGCCTCTACTCACACTGTTGAACCCCCTGAACACCTCCTCTCACCAAGCCCAGGGACCTCGCCCTCCACAGAGACTGACAGCCAGGAGCCGCTCCCCCCTGGTAACACGGACTCGTCACCTGGCAGCATCAGGGAGAACAATAAGAGTGAGCCTGGAACAGAAGCGGGAGCAGCGGGACAATCCCCGGATGGTAGTAGGGCTGGAGAAGGAGAGGGAGGCCTCCTGGAAGAAGCAGGGATTGGAAGGGATGGGTTGAGACATCGAGAATCAGCAGGTCCCTCGAGTCAACCTCCAGCCAGTGCCCCAAGTGCCACACAGCCTTCGGCCGAAGATGCACTGAATGACACCCAAAGAAACATGGTGCTCAGGCTGAAGTTCTTGAATGATACAGAGAGGACAGCACAGGTGAATCCTCAAGACACCATTGGTTACATTAAACGGTAAGCAACTGAAATTTTTTTTTTTTTTTAAATATAGAATTAAGATGCTCAAGGCAGGATACAAATTTCAGCACACAGATGGAAACATAGTAGTTTGTATTTATCTTAATTACCCTAAAATTTTGTTCAATATTGCATGTCTTGTTTGCTTCCTCAATTCAATTTAAATAAAAAAAAAATTTACTGGATTTTAACAGGCATTCTCAATTGAATTCTAAATGGTTCTCGTGCTGCATCTGTTTGTCTTCTGTTTTCATGCTTATAACAAGATGGCAGTTGTACAGTAACCATTCATGCTCTTCAGAGGGCATTTTTGTCATTTCTTATTAAATTTTCGCATGTTGATTATATCCTTGGCTACCTGCTAAATTAATTGTCACTAGGCAACTTATACAATTTTGTCAATCAAAAAGAAGGCTTCTTCCAAGAAAATGTCTGCAGCAGCAGCCCACACACAGTTACCGGCCAGAGACCTTTTGTTCCAACACCACTACTTCTTCCTATGCAGTGTGTAGCACTATGCTTTCAGTCAGAAGACTGAACCAAAAACAGACATCCTTAAGCCTCATGTGGCATTAATATCCATTCTTACAAGAAGGGCTGCATGATTAATTGAACGCGATTAATCACGATTGTAATACACATCAAGCACATGCTTCCATTTCAATCACAAGCATTAAATCTCCATCACCTGCTTTCAGGTGGAGCAGAATTTACTACACAGAGCCATAGTTCTCTTACAAGCTATGCAAAATCGCATTCATAATCACAGACAATATAATTGTAGGATTATGAAGTTGATAGATCGTTTGCGATAATGACAGCTGTTTGTGTATCTTCTCGGTGAACTACGGCTCTGTGTAGTAAATGCCGCTCAATCTGAGAACACGTGAAAATACCACATTTAATAATATGTTTTTACTCCAAACTCACTTCATAATGTCAGTGGAGTGTTTGAAATAAATCCTTCTGTGAGATGATGTGGCTTCTTACACAGAATAATTAAGGCACACAATATTTCATTGTATTCTAAGCCGTGAAAATGGCTTAATGTCGATTAGCATTTCATTATAGATATACTTTATTATGATGAAAATTATAATAATAAGAACTCGGATAAACCATATATTGCCGTAGTCATGTTTATTAGTCACTTTGAATCAATGTAAGCAGTTAAATCTTCTTTTTATTCAGCTGCAGCTATGCATTTCCTGGATTTCTTCTTCGGGGCATTTTTGAATTTTCAGCACGTGAGCGCTCTCTGGCCTTTGGATGGAGATTTACTGCTGATCACAGAACTGTGCTTCACTGAAAGATATGCATGACAATCGCAGCCTCTGCCTAGTAGCGATTTATTGCCTTTGCAATTTAATTTCGATTAATTGTGCAGCCCTACTTACAAGCAGTACTGGTCTATTAAAATCAGGCAGAAGTGTTCTTCAAAGTATCTAGTAGAAATATGAGGAATTGAATATGTGGGAGTCCATATCATGTTTGCAGTAGGTGAATGCACCCTTTTGCTAGGTGAGAGGTCAGATTGAAGAATTTGTAGTTTTGGGAAGTTATTCATTGGGAAGACAGCTTGTATTTTCAAGGAAAATTACTGCACAATCACTAGTCGCTAAATTTGCAGTGGAGTTTTCTTCTGTTATGAATGGAATTTAAACTTTTGCCTACAATCTCTGCTAATGATAGCATTTAAAACACTATTTCATTCTTTTTTTTGCTTTTGACGAATGCTTCAGATGTTCCAAACTCCCCAAGAATGTTGCATAGAAATAATTTAAAATGTATCAGCACAGCATTTTTAGAGGACAGAATTTAATTTGTGCCTGCATTTTTCCATGGTGTGAACTATTTTATTTTTAAGATTGCTGAAGGCTATGAGTTTTTTTTTTTTTTTTGATTGTATTTTGTCTGGAGCTACACACCAAGTCATATTACAACAATTTTGACATTGTAATTGTGATTTGAACTGTGATATAATAAACATTTAACATATAAACTCATTCTACTATATCAAAGTTAACATAGCTTAAAATCAGAATCTACAAGCAATTATTTTTTATGTATATATCATAAAATGACGTCGGACACAGTTTTTGTTTTATCCAGCTGTATTTACTCAGTGCAACTTAAGTGTAAGATATAACACCAACGTGTCAGAAAAAAATAAAAACCAGAATTAATGAGTTGAAAAAGGATCCCCCCCTCCTAAAAATGACATGTAACTCAATGTAGCTAATCACCTTCTCAATGGCACACAAAGTCATTTTACTTTCAGCTGTGACCAGCTATGGTCATTTTGATTAGCTCAGCATTAAAAGTGCTTTCCTGGAGCATTTCAATCCTTAGTAGTGCAACTGAAGCAAACAATTAACTATGGGTGGCAAGTCAAGGCGCTGCCAAAAGATCTCAGAGCTAAAGTTGTGGACAGCCACAAGTCAGGAGATGGGTACAATTTTTTTTTCAAAGGCTATATCAATGCCTAGAAGCACAATGAAGTTTATTATTAGGAAGTGGAAGGTATTTAGTACAACACAGACCCTCCCTGGATCGGGACATCACTCCAAACTGGATGAAAGAGCCTGGAGGAAACTGATCAGAGAGGCTACCAAGATCAAGAGGCCTACAGCAACTCTGAAGCAGCTGTAGGAATTTATGATAAAGAGTGGTCATTGTGTGTGGGAAAAGTTTAACCTTCCAGTGTGACAATGACCCAACGCACACAGCAAAACTGAGCACACAGTGGTTGAAGGAGGAAAAGGTGAATGTCCTTGAATGGCCTAGTCAGAGCCCAGACTTGAACCCCACTGAAAATCTGTGGAATGACTTGAAGACTGCAGTCCACAAACAGCCACCATGAAATTTACCTGAAGATGAACAGTTCTGCAAAGAGGAGTGGGCAAATATTGCAAAGTCTAGATGTGCTGTTAGTAGAAACAGAGACAGATCCCAACAGACTAAACACTGTAATTAAAGCAAAAAGTGGTTCAACAAAATACTGACACAAGGAGGTGATCCTTTTTCCAAATCAGTGAATCCGTTTTTTTTTTTTTTTTTTTTTAAACATGTTGGTGTTTTAGCTTTCACTTGGGTGTTTGAGTAAAAAGCTGGATGAAACAAAAACTGTGTCCGTCTTCATTTCAGGCTGCAAAGTAACTACAGAAGTCTTGTATTCCTTGAGTTTGTTTTTTTTGACCCCCCGCCCCCCTCCTTTTACCACTCCTTTGCAGATTGCAAGGTAAATTATGCATTTGGAATCTTTTTTTTTTTTTTGTGGTCATTAAAACTTTTAACGAAACATTTGACATTTGACTGATTTTGTCATAATTTAATATTCCCAAGGAAGACCTTTTCTGTTTCTGTGTGGTACAATTACTCTTTATTTTTTACATTTATGCATTTAGCAGACGCTTTTATCCATATATATATATATATATGTATATGTATGTGTGTATATATATATACACACTTGAAAAAGTGTTGGCCCCCTTTCTGATTTCTTATTGTTTTGCATGTTTGTCACACTTTAATGTTTCAGATCATCAAAAAATTTAAATATTAGTCAAAGATAACACAAGTAAACACAACATGCAGTTTTTAAATGAAGGTTTTAATTATTAAGGGAAAACAAAATCCAAAACTGCATGACCCTGTGTGAAGAAGTGTTTGCCCCCCTGTTAAAACTGTGGTTTATCACACCTGAGTTAAATTTCTCTAGCCACACCCAGGCCTGATTATCACCACACCTGTTCGCAATCAAGAAATCTCTTAAATAGGACCTGCCTGACAAAGTGAAGTAGACCAAAAGATCCTCAAAAGCTAGACATCATTCAGAGATCCAAAGAAATTCAGAAACAAATGAGAAAGAAAGTAACTGAGATCTATCAGTCTGGAAAAGGTTATAAAGCCATTTCTAAAGCTTTGGGACTCCATTGAACCACAGTGAGAGCCATTATTCACAAATGGCAAAAACACGGAATAGTGGAGAACCTTCCCAGGAGTGGCCGGCTGACCAAAATTACCCCAAGAGCACAGCGACGACTCATCCAAGAGGTCAAAAAAGACCCCACAACAACATCCAAAGAACTGCAGGCCTCACGTGCCTCAGTTAAGGTCAGTGTTCATGACTCCAGCATAAGAAAGAGACTGGGCAAAATGGTCTGCATGGCAGAGTTCCAAGACGAAAACCGCTGCTGAGCAAAAAGAACATAAAGGCTCATCTCAGTTTTGCCAGAAAACATCTTGATGATCCCCAAGACTTGTTGGAAAATACTCTGTGGGCTGACGAGACAAAAGTTGAACTTTTTGGAAGGTGTGTGTCCCATCAAGTCTGGCGTAAAAGTAACACCACATTTCAGAAAACGAACATCATACCAGCAGTAAAATATGGTGGTGGTAGTGTGATGGTCTGGCGCTGTTTTGCTGCTTCAGGACCTGGAAGACTTGCTGTGATAAATGGAACCATGAATTCTGCTGTTTACCAAAAAATCCTGAAGGAGAATGTCCGGCCATCTGTTTGTGACCTCAAGCTGAAGCGAACTTGGGTTCTGCAGCAGGACAATGATCCAAAACACCAGTAAGTCCACCTCTGAATGGCTGAAGAAAAACAAAATGAAGGCTTTGGAGTGGCCTAGTCAAAGTTCTGACCTGAATCCTATTGAGATGCTGTGGCACGACCTTAAAAAGGCGGTTCATGCTCCAATGTGGCTGAATTACAACAATTCTGCACAGATGAGTGGACCAAAATTCCTCCACAGCGCTGTAACAGACTCATTGCAAGTTATCGCAAATGCTTGATTGCAGTTGTTGCTGCTAAGGGTGGCCCAACCAGTTATTAGGTTTAGGGGGCAAAAACTTTTTCACGCAGGGCCATGTACAGTACAGACCAAAAGTTTGGAAACATTACTATTTTTAATGTTTTTGAAAGAAGTTTCTTCTGCTCATCAAGCCTGCATTTATTTGATCAAAAATACAGAAAAAAAAATGTAATATTGTGATATATTATTACAATTTAAAATAATTGTTTTTAAATTTATTATACTTTAAATTATCATTTATTTCTGTGATGCAAAGCTGAATTTTTAGGATAATTATCACATGATCCTTTAGAAATCATTCTAATATGATTCATTATCAAAGTTGGAAACAGTTCTGCTGCTTAATATCTTTTCAGAACATGTGATACTTTTTTAGGATACTTTGATGAATAAAAAGTAAAAAAAAAAAAAAAAAGAAGCTATGTTTTTAAAATATAAATATTTTGTAATAACAATATACACTACTGGTCAGTAATTTGTGGTCAGTAATTTTTTTTTCTTTCTTTTTTTTTTTAAAATAAAATCAATACTTTTATTCAGCAAGGATGTGTTAAATTGATAAAAAGTGATAGTAAAGAAAATATATTATTAGAATATATATTATTAGAATGTTTTTTTATTTTGAATAAATGCAGTTCTTTTTAACCTTTTATTCATCAAATATATTAGACAGCAGAACTGTTTCCAACACTCATAATAAATCAGAATATTAGAATGATTTCTAAATGATCATGTGATAGACTGGATGTTACATGTGACACTGAAGGCTGGAGTAATGATGCTGAAAATTCAGCTTTGCATCACAGGAATAAATTATTTTTTTAAAGTATATTCAAATAGAAAAACTATTATTTTAAGTTGTAATAATATTTCACAATATTTCTGTTTTTTTTTCTGTATTTTTGATCAAATAAATGCAGGCTTGATGAGCAGAAGAAACTTCTTTCAAAAACATTAAAAATAGTAATGTTTCCAAACTTTTGGTCTGTACTGTAGTTTTGGATTTTGTTTTCCCTTAATAATAAAAACCTTAATTTTAAAACTGCATGTTGTGTTCACTTGTGTTATCTTTTACTAATATTATATGTTTGATGATCTGAAACATTAAAGTGTGACAAACATGCAAAAAAAATAAGAAATCAGGAAGGGGGCCAACAGTTTTTCACACCACTATATATAAACACAAATACAAACTTAAAAACACACACAAATTGAAAACCCAACAATAATAAAAAAAATTATTTTTTCTTCCCATCCAGAAATAAAAACTAAAAAAAATAATCACAATCCAACTCTCAGCATCAAAAAATAAACACTTACACATTTATCCACCGGTATTTTACATCCAAGTGAAAGATATAATGCCAACATGTCAGCAAAAAATAAAAAAACCAGAATCACTAAGTGGGAAAAAGTATCACCCCCTCCTAAAAATGACTTAATTTTTAATTTGCTTAAACAAGTCAAGCAGCATGTGTAGGTGTTTTTATTTCTGTGTATATGAACATCTATGTGTTTGATTATATTTTCAGGACTTACTTTGCTGGAGAGGAGCACCAAGTGCGTCTGATTTACCAGGGTCAGCTCCTTCAGGACGATGCTCAGACGCTGGCCTCCCTCAACCTGTCCGACAACAGTGTTGTGCACTGCCACATCTCACAGAATGCCACTCGGGCCATGCCTGCCGGGGCACGGGCTGCTGACCAGGTGCATGTGGCGCTCAATGTGGGCAGCCTCATGGTGCCTCTGTTCGTGCTTATGCTGTCTGTGCTCTGGTACTTCCAGATCCAGTACCGGCAGTTCTTCACTGCACCTGCCACCGCCTCACTCGTGGGCATCACCATCTTCTTTAGTTTTGTTGCATTTGGGGTGTATCGCCGTTGATGGCTGTTTCTGTCCACTCATATTCAACATATATGTGTTTGCGCACATACAGATACACATTCTTGCACTTGCTCACTCACCAATGCCAGTGGCAATGTCTTCTGGGATTTTTGGACTTTTCAGGTTTGTTGAAGTCTGGGATTTCAGGGAAACATCTCTGAGGTCTTTTTTTTCCCCTCTCCATCACTTTTGCTATTTTTCATCTGCACCAAGTTAATGCTTGTGTCACAGGTAGGAATATGCTATATATTTGATTTTTAAAAGAAAAATAGAGATGATGATTGTGCCTGTCCTCTTATTCTATTTTTTTTTTTCCATGTGCATGCTGCCAGTGTGAAACTGGGGCTTGTAAGAGGGTATGCGAGTTGATGGTGTTTGAGTTTCAAGTGGGGCTCGTCTGGCCGTTTGCCATACACAAACTGTACTAACGCAGGTCAGGTAGAGCTGCTCTTATATGTTGGGACAATTAAAATAATTTGTGTACAATAAGGCTTTTGAAATGGAGATATAATCTATTAAATCATTGTTTTATTTACTGGTGACTGCTGTCATTTTTAAAATGTTTTACCACTGCTCATATGATTATTTTGAGACTGATTTGTCCATTTTTGCAAAAAAGCACACAATTTAGTGTGTACTGTAGCCCCCAAAACAGTTTTGGACCATAAGGTCATACTTAAAGTGTCTTGAGTGCCATTAAATGATTAAAAAAAATATTGTACCAAGGGCCATTTCTTTGCAGATGCCACTCAGAATTAACTTAATTTGTCTGAGCCCTCCTTCCAATTACTTTCAACAGACTGGAGTCAGAATGTTATTTAATGAATTTTTAATGGGGGGAGTTGTGGCCTAAAGGTTAGAGAGTTTGACTCCTAACCCTAAGGTTGTGGGTTCGAGTCTCGGGCCGGCAATACCATGACTGAGGTGCTCTTGAGCAAGGCACCGAACCCCCAACTGCTCCCCGGGCACCTCAGCATAAATGGCTGCCCACTGCTTCGGGTGTGTGTTCACAGTGTGTGTGTGTTCACTGCTGTGTGTGTGTGTGCACTTTGGATGGGTTAAATGCAGAGCACAAATTCTGAGTATGGGTCACCATACTTGGCTCTATGTCACGTCACACACTCACACACACATTTCAAGTTAGTTTCCTTTAAGTTCACATTGTGTGTAATAGACAAGTTAAGGTATAGTTCATTGCATTTACATGGACATATCACAAGTTCTTGAAAGAAAATGTCCAAAAACAGAAAACTGAAAAGTAACAAAATAAGTGTCTTCATTTCAGACATTATTTCTTTTGTTTTACCATTTAAACCTTAATTCCTTTTTTGTAAAATGATGAATGCCTCTGACGTTTTGTTACACAATGGATAAACATCCATGCATTATTTATGAATTATGTCGGTTTCAGATATCCAAATATCTTTGGGTCTACGAAATATATGTATATGTGTATGTGGAGTCAGTGTATATACTCCAATATTAAGTATATGTAAATGTAGGTAGGAATGCTGAGTTGAGCAAGCATCGTTTCAAATGTAAAACTCACTAAAATCCTTGTAGTTAGGAAAATTTCTTCTTTGTCGAAGTGTACATTTTAACTATCGTGGCGAGTAGCGAAAATGTCCCTTATTGTTAATATGATGAAGTGCGTTTTACATCAATGAGACCGAAATGCACAGATAACTTTCATTTTCAGTAGTTTGACGACGTTCCCTTAATCCTTCATTGAATCGCTCATGTCAGACGATCCCCGCGCGTGCGCCCCTGCGTCTGCCGCACTCACCGCCGCCAGAGCCCGACTGAAATCACAGACACGGGGCCTTCCTCGCCAGCATCCCTCCATCCAGCTTTAATTCCCAGAGGAGGGGGGCGTATCCGAGAATCTGTCTGAAACAGCGAAGAAGTTGCCGGACACCCACCGCGTGTGTTTCAGGGGTTTCGTCTCTTCAGCTGAACTGAGGGCATCAAACTTGCAGCAATGGAAAGAAAGGTAGGAATGCAACGCCATCGCATCGCGTCATTATCCGCTTCAGTCTATACCGCAAATGCGTTTTCACCATTTATTATTTCAACGCGTTTCTGCTTAGCACGTAGTATACTATTGTAATTTTGTTGTTTTCATGCATTGATACTAATTGAAAATATTATTAGACTATACACAGTCCTGTGCGCTTGATTGACACCTGTCAATTGAACTATTACTCATGTCATTCAGTTTGTAAGGAATACTTTATCTTTTTTTTTTCCTCCATATGACTACACGGTTTTGTATAGCACAGAAATACCATGTCTGGTTATAACCAACAATAGTCTGTCTCAAAACTTCTTTCAGCTGCTTAAATACTATTGATGTATCTTGTAACTTGTGTCACACTGCTGATGAACATCCTCGTTGAGCCCAACATCTGTTCTGCATTGTGTCTGTGTGCTCCGGGACAGTGTTGTTTGCAATACTGAAGTTTGTAATTCCAGTGGAGGTATATCCATTCAGCAATACTACATCATATTTACTATTTTACCACAAATACTAGGCTAGGCAGTGTGCTTTTCTTGTAAAGAGATCTTATAATGTGTGTTAGACTATAGAAAACATGCATCTAGCAGAAAAAATATATATATTGTAAAGTTAATTAACAGAAAATGACTGAGCTTTGAAGCACCTTTTCTGCATGTGCACATGGATAATCAAGCTCATGTCTTCTCAAAACCTGCATTGCCACCCCCCACCCTCCCAGCACCCCCTTCACTCTGATTGAATGGGACATTGCCACCCTCCAGTATTAGCTTTTATGGGGCTCTTTAAAGGGGGTCTTCTACTATTGGAAGAGATTTTTCCTCCTCTTCTTTATTTTTTAATATTTTTAAATTGTGCTTAGTTGGTTCAATCAACTTGAAATGTTTTGTAAATCAGTACAATGCTTATTATAACAATATACAAATGGTAATAATTGAAAAAATACATATTTTGCTAATTTTATTATTGAATATTTTTATAATAATATATTTTTTTTAATTGTGGAGATTTTAAAAAAATTGAATTTTAACTATTTACGAAGATTTACCAACTTTTTTTCCCAACAGCTTGTCCCTGAACCTACAAACTTTGAACCAATCTTTCAGGGAAAAAAAAAAAAAGAAGATACATAAGTTGCCAAACATTGTAGTCATGCAATTATATCTCATCCTATTAATGTTTGGATCATCTGAAAGATTTAACAGCATGTTTACATCCACCTGCCCCTGAAAGTTCAAAAATGTGCTTTCATTAAAGTCAATGCAATGACAATGAGTGGGTCCAATGTTGTTTGGCTCTCAAATAATTCAAAATATCTTCTTTTGAGAAACAAAGAAAGTCAATGCAATGAAAATGAGTGGGTCCAATGTTGTTTGGCTCTCAAATAATTCAAAATATCTTCTTTTGTGTTCCACTGAAGAAAGAAAGTCAGATTTGGAATGACATGAGGGTGGGTAAAAGATGACAGATTTTTTGGGTGAACTATCCCTTTAATTGTTTACTGACAAACTCTGAGGCATAATCTGAGTGGACCCAATATGAGAGTTCACAGACAACTCTTCAGAATCCTGCCGGTAGAAACATTCCTTCAGAGTTTCCCTATAGTGTTAGTCCTTCACACTTTACCCTGTTATAATTCTCTGGTTAATAACCAGCTGTGAGAGCAAAAGGATAATTTACCGCCACATAACCGCCTATTGGAACAGCACCATGTCTGTGTTTTGATAGTCCTGCTTGCTGTGTTGCGACTTTCAGCAGCATTCCACTACACATCGGTGGTCCAGCGACAGCCCCCTTCATAGACCCCCATCCTTCCCAACCCACAGTCTGTGAGGGAAGCTACACTAAAACAGAGAGAGAGAGAGACTTGACTCTGGCCACACACTGACATGCTTTAAAAAGAGAGAGAGTGGAGAAAAGGAACGTCAGAGTGAAGAGAAGGAGGGAGGGAGCACTCTCTTTTGGAGGAGAGGGAAAGTGAGGGAAGCATACAGAGGCAGAGGTACCCGGGAAATAGAGGGAACAAAAGAGAGACTGGGGGGTTTATAAATGGACATGGAGGATTCTGCCGGAGGAGCTCGTAAAGCCACCAAGAGTAAACTGTTTGAGTTTCTCGTCCATGGAGTGGTGAGTGAGAGAGCGAGAGAGAGCGAGCGTGTTTGTGCATGTGGAAGCGTGTCAATGGCTCTGCTGATGGGAAAAATAAGATGCAGCGGGTGTTATCGGTTCATTTCTATATGATAAAAAACAGGAACTGTCATGTAGGAGAAAGGGTGAAAGGTTATTGTCTTTAACATATGGAGGAGGATAAGTATGAGAGATACTTGTATTTTGAGGGACGAGCACTAGTATGAAACAGAGGATGCTCTTTTGGTGTGTGTGCAGGCAGACGAGTGTATAGCAGGAGCACTCTATGGGTAGATCACATATAAAAAAATCCTGCTGTGGTATTTTATTCAGCCGTGAACATGTAGTGGAAGCAAGGTTGATTGTATGTGTTTCAGGGTGTTTAGTTTACTGCATAAAAATATTGACAAATGAAAGGTTCATGGAGACTTTTGAGAACTTTTGGTGGTTGTACAACTATTTTGAGGCTGCTTTCTAATGCTATTTGATATCAGATTAAATCAAAGGTATTATTTCTAGAGGCTCCTTTTCTAAAACACAACCTTCAAGACGAAGACATCCTAACCCTCTATTAGCTTTGCTTTTCCCATGTATTATTTAACAAAGCACTTACACTTATTCACAATTATTCATGAATGTGAAAGTATAGATATTTCATAAATTGATGGATTGGGGTTGAATGCAGACTCTTCATGAGTGGTTACTGGAGATCACAAACTTCTCCAAGGTTTATAAATAAGAGATCACTCTGCCTGTGATTGCTAACGGACCATGTACAATTATTTTAATTTATTTATTTTAAATGTTATAACCATTCTAACCAGTTAAATACATTTTCATTATTTAATAGGTTGTACTACAAACTTGCAAAGCTGGCCTTAAGCCATGTGGTGAAGGTTAAAAATCTCAAACCATCTGATTTTTTTTCTCCATTAATAAAGATTCACATTGTGATTGATCTGAGAACTATAATATTGGTATCTACAAAAATATTTCTGGTATCTCAGAACCAATGTAGTATATGTCTGGCACAGCAGTATTGAGAAAGTGTTGAGAAACTTATTCTGTGTGATGGTCCAGTGCTGCGGCCTCCTCCTGTGCCCTGAACACCTCCATAGCGACCTTGAGAGCCAGGGATTGGCAGAGGCGTGCAGAGACCTGCACCCTTTCCCGCAGCGTCCACATGTTCACAGCCCACTGCCTCCTCACTCAGATGTTCTGAGATTGGACCGGGCCTGGACACCAGTGGAGCTTGGCCTACTTTGGGAAACGATGCTCAGGTCGTGAGGGTCACTGCACCATACGGGAGCATCTCTGGCAGACACACTGTAGGGAGGACTGGAGCTGGGGACATTGGCTCATATTCTGGATGTTTCCACAACTTTGGTACACATCCAGAGAGTTACGGGGACTTTGTGACTCTGCCATTATGAGTCATGAACAACAGACCTCAAATCTCCTCTGCAGCGCACAAACCGCATTGAGAAATAATAACAGGACAAAAACCTAAAGATATTATTGCTCTTCGGTCAAGTAACACTTTACGGCATGATTAAATTTTTTTAACATTAAATGCTTAAGGTATTGTGAACTAACAATGAACAACTTTTTAAACAGCATTTATTAATCGATTTTAATATTAATTTATGAATATACTACTGTTTCTATCAATAAATATTTGTATCAATATATTAAATTATGAAATACAATGTATACAGATGTATGCAAAAATGTAAATGTATTTATATGTATAAATGAACAATAACCTACAATAATAAATGCTATAAAATTATTGTTTATATTTCGTTTTAACTGTTGCGTTAACTACTGTTGATGAATTGAATATTGCTATATTCAATTTAAAAAAATATATTTCCATTCATTTTATTTATGTATCACTTTTCACATTCAAATTTATTCATGTTTATTTATAAATATAATGTTTTTTTATGTTAATTAATATTTGTATCATTAAATTAAATGAAATTCTGTTATTGAATATGCTTTATAAAAATGTATGCAAAAAAGTGAATGTATTTGTGTTTGTAAATCTATTAACAATAACCTAGAATAATAAATGCTGTATTGCATTCCTAATGATCAATAAAAAAAATAAATTCCATTCAGTGTTATTCATATAGCTGTTTCACAATACAAATCAGTCCAGAATTATATTGAAAAAAAATGGAAAGGAAATTCCCAAAACACATTTCTAATTCCAGAAAGCACAATGTATGTGGACTATAGATGAATTGAGATGTTATTTGACATCTCAGTTTGCACAGTTGTCATTTAGACTGCATTAGGCTGACTTACCCAGCACCTCTGTGTTTCGGTAGAGGGCGAGCAGCTGTCGTTTCTGAAGTGACAGGCACAGGTGCGAGAGGCTCTGGCCTAATTCTGCTTCAGATACAGGATAACAGCTCCCTATAGTGCTTTAGCTCAAAAGAGTCTTTGTGCATTATGTCAGCTTGCTGTAATTGATTTAAAAGCTACAACTTTGATGAATATGCATATACGAAACTTTCGTATGTATTGTGTGTCAGACAGATAACATCGTATAACATGTCAAATGAGTTCAACAAAAAAATGTGTTGGTATCTGACTTTTAGTTGACATTTTTCTCATCTCCACAGCGTCCAGGGATGACCTCAGGGGCACGGATGCCCCATCAAGGCGCTCCCATGGGGCCTCCTGGACCTCCATATGGTGGAACACCACCAATTCGACCAGGGATGCCTACCTCAGCACTAGACCCCAACCGAAAACGTCCTGCCCCAACCCAGCCAGTGCAACCTCCCCCCGTCCAGAACCGTCCCAGAAAGTGAGTGGCACTTTTTCTGTACATAACTGATGAGAAATAATAAACATGTATTCCAAGAGCCTTTCATATGGGCAAACCTGGCTTATTGGTTTTGATGCACTTTGTATATCTGAATGACTTTTTATTAAGGTTTAGTCTTTTTGCCAGTAAGCTCTTGCCAAGTATAGCGCTCCCTAGTGACTGAAATATCTTATGTTTGGCTAGTGCAGGTGCTCTATCTTTAGACAGCAACAGTTTGATCGCTATTAAATGCCAAAATACTTCTTGGAGCATATTAATAGCTCAACATAAGTAATCACTTAGGCACAGCTATTGCCTTTCACAAGAGAGTATCACTGTGCTCTTACTTCTCAGAAGTGTAGAAGACTTGAAGTGAGGATGCTGAATTTCTGCAGGGCATTACTGTCTCGTACTGTATGTGTCCATTTCGGTACAGCCTGTACTTGGAAATGTCACTGACACTTGATTTTCTGAACTGGACTATTAGCTTGACTTTAAAACTCTCATTTATAGCTATTGATGTAGCTGCTAAGACCTAGTGCCAGATATTGAATCCTTTTGATTCACATTGCTGTCTGTGTGGCATGTGTTTCCAAAACATTGTACATACACATCAGGATCATGTGATCATAAATGGCAAAATTGTGTACTTAAAGTCACGACTGCACGATCGACTTCGCTAACAGCCTTGCGGAAAGGACCTTCACGAAGGGATTTTATTGCTCATTTTCATTTGAAACAACCCTGCTAATAGCATTCCCTTCCCAAGGGCGTGAAAGTGATGTTTGGAATTTGCTATTAGTTTTTTCAGGTCTTGTCGTTTGCACTGTATTTGTCCTTGCATTTTCATTTCGACTGTATATGCATGAAAGATTGTCAGCTGTGATTACTGAGGGGCAGCTTAGTGAATACAACAGATCTTGCTAAAAAATTCAAATTGTTTAACAAATGTTAGACCTGGATTAACAAAATTCTAAACATTTATCCCAGTACATTCTTGGCCAGAATTTCATCATATTGCAATACTGCTTAATGCACAGATATTAACATTCTGCCCAATGCAAATAAACCAATAATTATTTTTGTGTCATGGCAAATATCCAATAAATAGCCCTTATTAAATCTAAAAATATACCTAATTTATACTATTGTGTCTACTTAAATTAAAAAATAAAACATAAAATGAGTTTAGGCATCGAAACATTATAGTGTACAGAATGAAAAAAGTTATTCATTTTGAGATTAGCATAAAGATTGCTCTTATTAAATTATTAGTGTTTTTACAGAATTCATTTAAATGAACATTAGATGACCGTAAAAGCCATTTAAATGTA
Source organism: Cyprinus carpio (assembly GCF_018340385.1). Taxonomy (NCBI): domain Eukaryota; kingdom Metazoa; phylum Chordata; class Actinopteri; order Cypriniformes; family Cyprinidae; genus Cyprinus; species Cyprinus carpio. Next base: position 15,785,495 of record NC_056573.1, on the reverse strand, counting down.
GGCTAAATTCATTTGTTCAAAATACAGTAAAAACAGTATTTTTTTTAAAAATACTATTACAATTTAAAACATCCGGTTTCTATTTAAATATATATAAAAAATAAAATGTAATTTATCCCTGTGATGCAAAGCCAGTCTTCAGTGTCACTTGATCCTTCAAAAATCATTCTAATTTGCTGATTTGGTGGTCAGAAACATTGCCTATTACTTTCAGTGGTGAAAACAGTTGTGCTGCTTAATATTTTTTATAGAAAATATGATAGATTTTTCAGGATCCCTTGATGAACTTACTGTCACTTTTGCATCCTTGCTGAATAAAATTATACACTTCTTAAAATATTTTTAAAATCTTACTGACCCCAAACCTTTAAAGATTAGTGTATATTCATATTTGCAGATATTGCCTATATATACGTATGTGTGTACAATATCGGCTGTTACTGAAAAATTCTGTTTAAGTATCTAACTAGAGGTACCCCAAATCAACCTATAGGAAACCACTTGGATTTCCAGCAACAAATGAGATATCTGCAAGACAGATGGACATGAGAGACGCCCAATCAGATCCTTCAATTGGATGCTTCAAGTAGGCTGTTTATTCTGCTGCATGTTAGTTTGACATTTTGTGATGTCCCTGCCTGATTGGTTTGTTCCTGTTTGCAGCTTCAAACTTGACTAAAGCATATTTCCCCAAATGCATGTCTGCACTTAAGGTAACAGATTAAAGTAAAGTAAAAACAAATAAAAAATTACATTTATTAAATGAACACAATAGTCAACATGACCTGAGAATGAATGTCCTGTTTCAGTGCATGTGAAGTAGAACATGCGGTTGCAGTCAGTTAGCTGTATGTGTGGGCTGCATGACCCTTCTCTCATGCCGTTTGTGTTAATTCAGAATGTTTTCTGTCTTATAGTTGACCTACGTTCAGTAAATGCTCATTTAATTCACCTGAATGCATTAATTATTAATTTTAGATGAAGAATACGTGACGAGTGTTGAGGCATTCACTCTCACACCCCCAACCATCTCAGTCTCTGTTTCTCAGCTTCTCCCGGAGGAGCAGTGTGGCTTAGGGTGGACGAGTCGGACCATGAGAAAGTTTATACTCCAGAGGGGGTGTGGATGTGAATGGGGACAGACATTTCCTGCTCCAACATGGTCATGTGCTCCTCAGCTCTGGACCTGAGGAGCTCTCGGTGTTCATAGGAGTGTGGCATGTTTGTCTGTGGAAAAACTTTATATGCGTCATGTTTGGGGATAGAAGAGAAATGAGGAACGTCTTTCTGAAAACAGCAGTTGGATGCAGCTCAATTTTTGTGGTCTAAATTGATGCTGGGAATAACATTATAGAAGTCTTTATTTTCACACATTTAGACCACAAAGATCTGTTTTTCAAAAATGTTATGGACTGCACAAACAGAAGATGTTCTTGTTGAACAGCACTGTTTTTTAATTGATTTTCTACACTGTAAAAAAAAAAATGGCAGCTGTGGTTGCCAGATATTCACCGTAAAAAATATGGTGACAATGATTCCAGTGTTACAGGCCGGCATATTGTTACCTGTATATTTTACAACTTAAAACCGTATGTTTCATTAAGTGATATAATGTTAAAAAAATAGCTATTTTAAAATCTTATTTTTACCCTAAAATGTACTGATAACCACCATGATAAATGTATTAAAACAAGAATCAGAAAGCGAGAATCAGGATCTAAAACAGTCATTGACGCAGTAAAGTAGTCCGAATGCCTGGTGAAATCTTGTAATGGTTTCATATTCAGTTATTTTGCAAGGACTAATTTACTTGGTTTGGTTGTACTATGGGCCTAGACTATTGGTAAATGTCTAGGTGATATAATGTTTAAAAACATAGCTATTTTACCTATCAAAATCTGTTTTTACCCTCAAATATACTGATAACCATCATAATAAAAGTGTTTAAACAGAGAGCCACAAGGCCAAAACAGTGTACAGTGCCAAAAAATCAACAACAAAGAAAAAACATCTTCAGGGTAGCACACATGACAATAAAATAATGCCATAAACATTAACTAAATAACATAAAATAACACAAATCACCCTAATATACATTATGGACAATAAAAGAAGAAGAAACAAAATTCAATATAATGTGATGTGTCACGCAGGAACCTCTGGGAATATCCTCTTACTTTTTTTTCACTGTATTTACATAGTTTTAACTTCCAAAAAAGCAAAACAGTGCTTTTACAAAAGTAAGTAAAACTACATAAAATTAATAAAAGTGTTTTAAACATAAAGCAAACCAAAACAGTGTACAGTGCCAACAAAATCAACAACAAAGAAAAAACATCTTCAGGGTAGCACCATGACAATAAAATGCCATAAACATTAACTAAATAACATAAAATAACACAAATCACCCTAATATACATTATGGACAATAAAAGAAGAAGAAACAAAATTCAATATAATGTGATGTGTCACGCAGGAACCTCTGGGAATATCCTCTTACTTTTTTTTCACTGTATATTATGCATTAATTTATAGTTTTAACTTCCAAAAAAGCAAAAAAATTGACAGTCTTTTACAGTAAAAGTAAGTAAAACTACATTAAGCAAATTTTCACTGTATACGGTTAATTAACGTAATTAACGTCACTTGTTTTTATTGTAGCATTTTTACTGTCCCCTTTTATAAAAATGACAAACAATTTTACAGTATGTTAACTATGGCTTGCAGTTTGATTGCCCTGTACAATAACTGAGACAGCCGGATGTTAAAGCAACAAGGCAACTCTCCTAGACATACAGCCACAAAATGTGCAAAAATGAATATTTACGCTTTCATAATCATGATTAAGTGTTATTTTCAACCTCTTTTTGTCCTTTTCTCACTCTTATACTCTCTCTCTGATTACACACACATACACACAAACACACACACAGCTGGAAAAACATCTGGATGGGTCCCAGTTATTCAGCAGATGGCCTGTGGACTCTGCTATCAGTCACCATAGTAACATGCTTTCCCTCTCTCTCTCTTCATCACAATCTCTCTCTCTGTTTTCCCCCATCCGTAGTGCCAAGAGAAGAAAAATGGCAGACAAGATTCTCCCTCAGAGGGTGAGGTCCATCACAATGGCTTTTATCTGTTTGTTTGTTTATTCATGTCTTAATTTTCAGTGCCAAGTCAAGAGTGATCACACGGTACAGGTAATTATGCTGGTTTCTTTTTTCTGTGGGAAAAAAGTGAAAGGGATGGGCAAGAGGGGTCCAATTTGTCACGAAGACTGCTCTTGTGAATTAGTTTTTTTCTGTCGGTGGAAAAGGGTTTGATTCCCAAGGAATGTGATGGAGCGGGTTGCATGGAGAAGTGGGATGAGTGTCTTCGCTGGGTTATTTTACAGGCAAACAAAAAAGAGTTAATTCGTTATGAGGAGGTTTGTAAAATGCTGGAGGTCACATGGGAAGGAGAGAATGATGCAACACTGTGAAAATCAGGAGAGCATCAGGTTACAATTTTGCAAGGAAATACATGATTTGTTTCAGTAACAAATCAAAAACCAGAATCAGGATCTAAAACAGTCATTGACTTAGTAAAGTAGTCCGAATGCCTGGTGAAATCTTGTAATGGTTTCATATTCAATTATTTTGCAAGGACTAATTGACTTGGTTTGGCTGTACTATCGGCCTTGAGTATTGGTAAATGTCTACATTTACCAACATTTTAGGCCAATATTACAACAATGTATATCTTTAATTATCAGAAAATGAATAATTACTGTTTTCAAAATGGAGTTTTACCTTTCATATTATCATAAGGTAAAAAAAAAGATTACATAAAATATGGGTTCACTTGCATTGTGGATAAAAATGGTTTGTGACAACAACAATGTGTTTTAGGAAGTGGATTTTCATCTGAATGATGCCTTTAATTGTTACTAGACCTGACTGCAGAATTACTTGTGCACAATGCATTTTATTAGATCCGAGAACTGGTGCCAGAGTCCCAGGCGTACATGGACCTCCTGGCTTTTGAGCGCAAACTTGACCAAACCATTATGAGGAAGAGGGTGGATATACAAGAAGCCCTCAAAAGGCCAATGAAGGTATGTGATTGCAGTTAGAAAACACATTTCAATGAGATATAGTTAGCAATAATATGAAAAATGTGGGTACAGCTTAAACTGTCTCTTCTCTTAAAGCAAAAGCGGAAACTACGATTGTACATTTCAAACACTTTCAACCCTGCCAAACCTGACGCAGAGGACTCTGAGGGCAGCATTGCATCCTGGGAGCTGCGTGTAGAGGGCAAATTGTTGGATGATGTAAGCACTGCGTTTGCATTCATAATCTTACCATCTGTTCTATAATGCAGCATTGAATTAATTTGCCATGACCATAATATTACATTATATTATTATGTTCAATTAAGTTTATTAAAATGAGCAAATGTAACCATTCCTGACCATTTTTTCCACAACTTAATTTAATTGCGCGCAATCAGCTGACATTTGTTTAATGGAAGTTTATTTAATCCATGCATGAATAATTTCCATTGATCATATGTGAATCCAACTTAGTCCTTTTCATTGCATCTAGCAGATGTAACAAAATGTATTTAGGTTGGTAGGCTAGAACAAATCCATTCAAATTCATTTTTGTCTCTTATTTTAATTGCATAGATTAAGCTAAATGAACATTTTTTGTTTATTTTGTTGAAGGTACTATTCTGTCAGTGCTAATGTTTGTTTGGCTTTGTTCATTTTGAAAGTCTGCTTTTAAAGCTTTGTCTTTTACTCCCTGTGCGCTTTAGCCTGGAAAACAAAAGAGGAAGTTTTCTTCTTTCTTTAAGAGCCTTGTTATTGAGCTGGATAAGGATCTGTATGGCCCTGACAACCACTTAGTGGAGGTAAGCATTAACTAACTCGACATACGTCAATAAAAAACATCGCTAAACCATATTCGATATTCATTCTTTACAAAAGTTGGAAGCAATTAATATAGGTAAATCTCAAGAGTCGTCTTTGCATTTCAAACAAGGATGAGGACAGTCACACAGGGCGAGGTTATGTTGCATTCGAGTACATGTCCTCAAGAATCTCTTGGCCTCTACTGTGTGACAGATTGGATTGGAACTCAATAGAAAAGTCAGTGTCATAATGAAAAGTTCAGTTAACCATACTTCAAGTTAGACATATCTTTGTGGTCTCCATAGTAACATGTTACATAAGGAAGTTGCCCATGACACTGTGGAGCATTGGCAGTGCAGCCAGAACAGAGCTTTGGGCAGCATTAATGGGAGAAAAGAAATGGATTTCTGAAGACAAATACTTATAAAACCTTTCACAGCACCCTTAACTGAGAGGCTTTGTATTCAGAGAATGCATTTTACTCTTTTAGTGGAGGATCCATTGTGCACAGGTGCTATTCAGACACACTCAGGCATTTACTTTACACAAGGGAACCTTCCCAGCTGCCTCACGCACTTAATATTTATGCACTTTATTAGGGACATTGAAGTCTTGGGAATGCAGATACACAGAAGTGGGCTGCAGCTCTCAAGGAGTGACCCTTATGCCTCCAGCGCATTGGAACTGGCTGAACGCATCGCATTTGGGTTTATTCAGCAGCTCTTTAAATTGTCCTTGGTGACTGTGGGTTTTCATCATAACACACACCAGATTGAGGCGTGCGATAAAAAGAGTGATTTACCTGCGGAGAAAGACGGCATTGAAAAAACCCTCCAATGTCAAGCAAAGCTAATTGAGTTGAGCTGTGAGTCATTGGCATTATGCTGTCTCTTTAAAATAGCGCTGAAACATGTGGTGGTTTAGGGAAAATGCAAGTGAGATCGCATAAAGAGCCTGATCATTTTATTCACTCACACATTTGAATGTATCCTCCATGCAGAAACAGCACATAAGCAAGTCCGTAGTTAATACAGATTTTTAATTTTTTTTTTTTTCATTTTAAGATTTGATGGCCTCTCTCAATAGCTAAAATATAATGTACAGGCAAGTTATATCACTAGTGTAATACTGTCACTCATATTTAGAGTTTCAGATTTGAACAAACCCATAACTATAAATATTACATTTTGGTGCTGCTTTTTGAGAAAAGGTGTCAGAATTATGTTTTCACTTTGTGGTCAATAAATCAGTCAAAAAAAATCCCATAGATTTAAGGCCCTTTCCCACCAAGGATGAAAACTGTGATGCTAAAGTTGAAGTTTTAAAAATTGTTCTAAATTAAAATGCATAGCACAACTACAGCGATAATGGCACAGAGGAACAATATCATTGTAAAAAAAAAAATTCCAGCTGATAAACGATAAACACATTGACAGAAAATCAGAATCTATCCTGCTTTAAAGATCTTGAGCATTTAAAGCGGCATACAGTAAAACTGCAGTGCTTGCTTAGAATAAAAATAATGTTATTGTGCTTGGTGTGGGCACTAATATAGTTATCATACTTGTCTTTATAGTTATCAATCTTTCTGTGAATAGACCTTTAAATTAAATAAGACTTGGAGGCTAGAAAGTGACTACCTGAAAACCAGCCAGAATAGTCTAGCAACCAACTAGTAAATGCATAGCAACCTGCTAAAAAACACTCTAAACACCATAGCAACACTCTAACAACCACTAAGAACATCTTAGCAACTGCCTGCCCTGACAAACACCCTCGACACAGACAAACCCTCCTCAGATTTTCTTCAGAATATATCAAAATCTGGTCTGAAATTGCTGTATACCTCTCATGCAGCAGTTTTATATTATGTGCCCGGTGTTTAGGCTGAATTTGTGTTTGATCCTAACAGTGGCACCGCACTCCGACGACCCAGGAGACAGATGGCTTTCAGGTGAAGAGGCCTGGTGATGTGAATGTGCGCTGTACCCTCTTACTCATGCTGGATTACCAGGTGCGTGATTATAATTACAGATTACGTCTGATGGATTAACAGTGGACAGTTTGTATGCTGTAGGTTTATGAGCATGACTTTAAACTCTTTAAATGATAACTATGTGAAAAATTGACTATGGGCTTTAAAAGTCTGAGACTGTGGGGACTGAAAATCTGAGATTCAAAATCCAGTCTAGACCTAGAAATAAAGTTTTAGTTTTAAGATATTGATTTTTTTTAAACAATTAAGTTAGGAGCTAAATAAAATGTATTGCATTAATTATTGTACAAAATGTATACCACCAAATAAATGTGTTGAGAATTAGAAATGGCCAATTAGAAATTCATCTGCATAATGATAGCTTTATCTTAATTGTCTTGAAACGCACTGTAATTAAAAGCTATAGTCAAGTCATTCATCTCTAAAAGTTTGATTGCCCTTCTCTGTTCACCAAAGTAGCTATAGCTAGTGACTAAATGACTCTTAATTACAGCAATTTTCACTTTGCTAACTACAACCTGGTGGGAAGAGGCTTGATTTGTCAGAAAACTAAAGCTCTGTTTTTAAACAATGGAGATTTAAATGTAGAAAAAGAGACAATGAAACAGATTGCAGTTGTGTAGTTGACTTGTAATGTCAAGTAGTTTTAGCAGTATCCAGATAAACAACATGCTATATCCATCTAGAACTAGTTAAAAAAACATTTAAATCTTTTATAATTATAATAATCATTTTACATTAAGTTTTTGTGAGATTAAATTGAAGTGTCTTATTTTTAAGACGTTATGTCATCTATTCAAGTATACTGAATGTAAATCGTAGTATGGTAATGTACTAAATATGTGAATATTTTATAAAGGTATAGTTCTTTTGTAATTTTTCTATTTAATTTCTTTATTCATTGTGCATTTCAGCCTCCTCAGTTTAAGTTGGATCCTCGCCTTGCACGTCTCCTTGGCATCCACACTCAGACCCGCTCCTGCATCATCCAGGCTTTATGGCAGTACGTCAAGACCAACAAGCTGCAGGATCCTCATGAAAAGGAGTACATCAACTGTGATAAATATTTCCAGCAGGTACTACCATACTTCTGTCATATAAAATACTTTCTTCGTTTTGGTGTTAACATTTTGCCTGATAGCAAACTCATTTATTTCTCAGATCTTTGACTGTCCTCGTCTGAAGTTTTGTGAGATCCCCCAGCGACTAACTAACCTCCTGCTGCCGCCAGATCCTATTGTCATCAATCATGTTATCAGGTAAGTGGTCATCAATTCAGAATGTTTCTCCATTTATTGTATCCTCAAACTTAAAATCATGTCATCTATAGCAGTTTTAAGTCCTTTGACATGAATGGACCTTTCAGGGGCTTGTTTTTGTTTACAATTTAAAGGGATAATTCACCCAAAAATGGACATTTTGCGATTTACTCACCCCCATATTGTTCCAAACTGGTATAATATAATTTTGTACGTAATACTGTACACAAAAATAGAATTGTTTAAAGATTCTTTGAATGGATTCATAGCTTGTAGGTTGTTGTTTTACACTGAAAAAGCAACAGCATATAGCTTTACAATGACATGAGGGTGAGTAACTAAGGAGAGAATTTTACTTTCCGATAAACTGTTCTTTTAAATGCCTTTTTCAATTTTTATTTTATCAGCGTGGATCCAAATGACCAGAAGAAGACAGCTTGCTATGACATTGATGTTGAAGTTGATGATCCTCTTAAGAGTCAGATGAATGGATTCCTGCTGTCCACAGCCAATCAGCAAGAGATTGCATCCCTGGACAACAAGGTCAGAAAGAGCTTTAACATTAATATGTGAAACCCATCGGGACAAGAATTATTGAATGCCTAGATGCTGTTTTATTTAACTTAATATAAACCCTATGCATAACTATTAAGTCCTGGTTGTACATTTGGTGTTCCCTTAACAATCACATTTTCATTTATTCTTTAGATCCATGAAACTATTGAGTCCATCAATCAACTGAAGATCCAAAGAGATTTTATGCTTAGCTTCTCTAGAGACCCCAAGGGCTACATCCAGGACTGGATCTGCTCCCAGAACCGGGACCTTAAGGTGAATGTAAACTATGTGTACCAAAAATCATAGTCATATACAGTATTATTATACCAAATATCAAATCATTTTGCACACTTAATATATGTCAAAATTTAGGTTTAAACATTAAACATTTTTTGAAACAGTGTCTCTACCTAGTGGTCGAAAGGATGTAACTGCTAATAGAGAAATTATCTTTTCTGCCGTTTTTGAACTGGACTGGATTTTGTGCTTACAGCTGATGACAGATACAGTAGGAAATCCAGAGGAAGAGAGAAGAGCAGCGTTTTATAACCAGCCCTGGTCTCAGGAAGCTGTCAGCCGCTATTTCTATTGCAAGGTGAGGGGTACATGCAAATGAATCGTGTTAGCGACAAACGTTTGGGGTCAGTAAGAATTATTTGAAAGAAATGCCTACTTTTATTCAGCAAGGATGCATTAAACTGGTCAAAAGGGACAATAAAGACATTTAGCAGCACAAACATTAAGCAGCACAAATGTTTTCAAAATTGATAATAATAATATTAAATAAAGTTTCTTAAGGACTAAATCGGCATATTAGCATGATTTCTGAAGGATCATGTGACACTGAGACACTGAAGGCTGGAATAATGGCTGCTGAAAATTCGTGTTTTTTTTTGCCATCATAGGGATAAATTACATTTTAAAATATGTTAAATAAAAAAACGTTAGAATTTTTACGTTAGAATCAAAAGTGCTCATTTTACTTGTTCTGTTTATTTACAAATGTATGCTTCCTTCCTTTTATGTAGATTCAACAACGAAGACAGGAGCTTGAACAAGCTTTGGCAATGCGAAACACCTAAAATATCTCAGTTTCAAAAATATATCAGTTTCAAGAATAAGTTGACAACTAATTTGCTTCACCTGTGGCTTGGTCACTTTTATTCTGGTGATATCCACACTGGGCAGTTTTCCATGGACATGAAAGGATTAGTGAGTGAGGTTTGGACTGATTTTTTAACCAATGAGGGTCAATGAAAGTGTAATTGTACTCTTATTTAATGTATGTTTACTGTACAGCTGAATGTATAACCTCACAGTACAATGAATTTAAGAAAGTGGCTTGGAAATGCCACTTTCACACTGATAACACAAATACAGCAGCTATCGTAATTGTTTTTACTTCAGTTTTTTGATGCACATGAAGTGCAGATACACTGTGTGTCTTCTCACTTAGAAAGGTAGAAAATGAATAAAAATGTATGATGCCTGGGAATTTTTTTAACCATTAATGACATGCTTAATGTTAGTATGTAAGTGTAGATTTTGAATTTGTTAAGTTTTTTCTACATGTTTTTTCAACACATTCTGCTTTCAGCTTTCTCCTTTGTTTTTCTGTATTTAAATTTGCACTGTGCAAAAAACATCATGAAGAAATCCACTGGATGAAAATCAGCCAACTTTATTTGCAATAAGTGACATTTATTGTCATCATTTTAATATATTAATGAAAATTAAATATTCATGCTACAATAAGGTAAATCATTCTGATTTGTGAACACTTGTGTTAACAATACCAATTTTTGTCTATTGTTAAAAACTACAAAATAATTTCCCATAAGCAGTGTTTATAAATAATGTTTGAAAGCATCTTCATTTTCAGAGGCTTTAAATGCCAGTAAAACAAATATGTTTTAAATATTGTGTGTTGATAAATACAATAATGCATGTTGCATGTGAAGGTTTTCATGTTTTTATTTTTATGAGTTTCTTTTTATTAGCATTATTCCAAAATGTTTTGAATCTTTGTTGCCTTCTCAAATCATTGATATGCACAGGAAGCATTAACCAAAGGTTAAGTACGGTTACATCATCTTTGTGAATGCCAATAAATTACTTAATTTTACTGAATATTCCATCACACAAGTTGATGGCATTTGTATACATGTGGCCTGAGATGTGCTTGATGCACAAGTGTAACAGATGAGAACTATTTGGTACTCTTAAATGTGAATGGGTGTTCAGAGGCACTGACCCCTTTACCTTTTTACAAGACATTCTTACTGTGTTATGTGTTTTATTTAAATAAGTGCAGTGCGTCTGTTATGGACATTTTGAACAAGATTAATAAAATAAATACATGATAAAATAAATTCACATCCTTTTTTTGTTATGATTCTCTAGGGCATAACATAACCTTGTAATTAGAATTTCTGTATGACTCACATTGCTAAGTGATAATATTACTCATATTAGGCCATTGTGTGCGAGTAGCCGTGAAACAAAACAGGCCCAGATACTCAGAGAAGTGGGTGGAGAGTTCTGATTTACCGGCCTCTGATTGGCTGCCGTGCCGGTATTGGTGACACGCGCCTCATACCGCTTGTAGCGCGAGCCATGAGACCGCTTCTCCGGTGCTAGCGATTCATCAGGAAGAGCGCTAGGTAAGACAACGGCCTAATTCCACTAAAGTTGGTTATTTACTCGTGTTAACGCGTTTGATAACCGATAACCGACGTCTATAAAAACTCTTACCTCTTTTGCTCATGTAATTTTGTACTCCGGACATCTTTTGGATTAACTGTGTAGTTTTACAGGCTGTTAGCTCGCCGGCTAGCTCGTGGGAACAGACTCGCGTGCGCTCCTCAACTAGCCAAACATGTTTTTTCGGTTGATTCCACTTTAATTTACTAAAGTTACTAATCTTATCACAATTTGGATGTAAACTGTAGTTGTTCTATGTCCAGGGAGAAAGATTTACTCGTGATCAGGGATACACGGTGTTTTATGTCTAGAGTTAGCATGGTTGGTGAAGTGGTTCATTGGTCGGGCCTCGGAGTTAACAGACACGTTTTATTCACGTTTTATATTGGTAGCGGCTTCGATGTTTCGCTATATTATCCGTTATTTTTATTTATTTTCAAAACTCATCGCGATATCATAGCTGTAATGTGCCGAGAAGTCTTTGTTGTTCCGGCATCACTTCATCCTCGCAGTTATTCGCCTACACTGCGTCAGGGAAAAGTACTGGCCGACTCCACGTGACCCGAGCCGAACCGCTGTCCTCTGGTGCCTGCTGCTCGGTGGATGCTAACACGAGACCATAAACAATCCTGTGAAGAAAGTATTTTATTTTATTTTTTCAGGCGAATCGAATGTTGATGGTACAGGAAGTACGTTTGGGAACAGTGTGTACTTTGTGATGTTTTTTCCCAGAATTCTATGAGAGCATCTTTACCTCTGACTAATCTTTTTTGTTTTGTTTGTTTGTCTCTCTCCCACAGGTTTCAGAGGTGTTTTGTTCCTGGTATTCACAGTTAAAATGCCATCTGATTTAGCAAAAAAGAAGGCGGCAAAGAAGAAAGAAGCAGCCAAAGCTCGTCAGCGTACAAAGAAACCAGAGGATGGAGTGAATGGTGATGCAGAGAAACCTGAGATCCAGCAGAATGGAGCGGCTGAGGTCAATGGTAAGGCAAGCCATTCAAAGGCAGTCTTAAGGCCTGTTCACATCAAAAAAACATATATGTTAATGTGTCATTTGTCATAATGTGGGTAAAAAAAAATATTCTTTTCTTTTTTTTTTTTATGGAGAGGTTGTAATATATTTTTTTTTTTCTTTTCTTTTTTATGGAGAGGTGTTCTAATCTTTTTTCATTGCACTGTGAAGAAAGCTGGCCAACAAATGATTTATGTTTTGCTCATGTGCCCAAAGGATTTTGCCAAGTGACCGAGAATAGCTGTGAAAGAATACAAACCTGGGTTTTTCTGTCTGCATCTGTTATTTGATAAACCTCATAGCGAATTAAAAAACAGCTGTTTGAAAAGAAGAACAAAAAGTACATATTGTTTGCTTCATACATTGCTACACTGTTGATGACAGAAAATGGATTTCGCTCCTTGCACAGGGTATTTCTGCTTTTCTATAAATGCAACATTGTCAGAGAGTGGACTTGCATTTTTGTATAGCCCATCTGTTGTTTTTATGCATTGGTCTGAATTGACATGTCGTGCTTTTTATTCAGGATGTTTTAGAACCTGATTCTCAGCATCCTTCTTAATCCATTTAAATATTTCTTTTTTTCTTTTTAAAGGGGTTGCCAGTTTGACGAAGGAGCTGGATGAGTTTGAGCTGAAGAAAACCGAGGCTCGGGCGGTGACTGGCGTGCTGGCATCTCATCCCAACAGCACTGATGTGCACATCAGCAGCTTGTCTCTCACCTTTCACGGACAAGAGTTACTCAGTGACACTAGTTTGGAGCTCAACTCTGGCCGTCGGTATGGTCTTATCGGACTCAATGGAACCGGTAAATGAACAATCTGTTCAAGTTGGTCTGTTAGATCTCCTCTTGGTGGCTTTAGAAATTACTTCAATTGGCAGGTTCCTAGATAACTGACTTGTATTTAAATTTGTGTGTAGGCAAATCCATGCTGCTGTCAGCGATTGGTCACAGGGAGGTGCCGATTCCAGAACACATTGATATCTACCATCTGACCCGTGAGATGGCTCCCAGTGAGAAGACCGCTCTGGAGTGTGTGATGGAGGTAGATGAAGAGAGGATCCAGCTGGAGAGAGAGGCTGAAAGGCTCGCTCATGAGGACTGTGAGTTTAAACAACTCTGATCAAATGCAATTGGCATATTTTGATAGGATTAGTTCACCTAGAAATGACAATTGGCATTTACTTGTTCAAATACTTGTTTGATACCAAGGAGTCTGAGAACCAGTGATGGCGTAAGGATAAACATGTAATGAAAGTGTTTAATGAACATTTTCACAATTTTGAGAATTTCTTTAATAGGTCAGATCTGTATAAAAGCTTTCCACGTTTTCATAGGAACTGTTTTTGTAACAGCTTCCTTTCCTAGGCGTGGTATATTGAACATCTCAGCTTGAGAAGGCTCCTTAATTCTGTTCAGTTTTTAAGGATTCTCATGGTTGAGGAACACTTATTTGTAATTTGTGCATTTTGATTGTTTACGTTTGTTTGTCACACTTTAGCTGAATGTGAGAAACTGATGGAGCTGTATGAGCGTTTGGAGGAGCTGGACGCTGATAAAGCTGAGATGAGGGCATCGCGGATCCTCAACGGTCTCGGCTTCACTACTGCTATGCAGAAGAAGAAACTCAAAGACTTCAGCGGTGGCTGGAGGATGCGTGTTGCTCTTGCTCGGTGAGCTTTCAGAATCTTATACTTGAGTTTAGAGCTGCTGGGAGATGATGTAATAAAAGGCCGAATGATAGCGCAGTTGCTTTGTGCTAACTGTGCAGTGACAAAAACGGTATGAAGCGTATTTCTGATCCCCATGCATTTCAGTGAATGCATCTGCATATATCTTTGCATACATTTAAACTCATGTTTTTTCTGAAATCTTAAGGCACTGTTTCTCAAGCCTTTCATGTTGCTGTTGGATGAGCCAACAAACCACCTTGACTTGGACGCATGTGTGTGGCTGGAGGAAGAGCTCAGCCAGTAAGTCTTTACTTTATTTTTTTAAAACAAAGGCTGTGTGAGAATATTGAATGAAAAGCTTAAAATTTGTTTACTGTGGATTGTTGCTGATGAAATGATGTTAACAAAAGGCCGAATTGTAGCTCTTCCATCAAGCAGTTTGTTCTTGATATGGATAGAGCTTTGACAAAAACTAGACCGAAGCGTTTAACTGATCAGTCAGCACAACCTAGATGCAATTTTGTTTGAAGATATTAGAGTACCACTATCTTTTTCTAAACCTAACGCTGTAGTAATGCATAGTGTTGTAATAAATGTTGTTGTTTTTTTCACACCTTTAGTGTTGCCAATTTTATATTACAAAATGCATTCTGTTGTTGTGATGCAGTTATTTGCAAAGACTTTTTTCCCCCCTGACAGGTTTAAAAGAATTCTGGTTTTAATATCTCATTCTCAAGACTTCCTCAATGGTGTTTGTACCAACATTATTCACCTGCACCAGCGCAAGCTGAAATATTACACGGTAAAGAGATTAATTCTGTCCCCTGTAAGCACTTAGTGTTGATTTTCTATAATTACAAATGTGCAGTTTCATTTATTTCATCATTCATCCTGTTCTGTGAAGGGTAATTACGACCAGTATGTGAAGACCAGAGAGGAACTGGAGGAGAATCAGATGAAGCGGTTTAACTGGGAGCAGGACCAGATAGCACACATGAAGGTAAACTTCTAAACGTACCTTTGTAAACATGCACATTTTCGTTGCATTTCTCCAACTGCTTAGCTTGTGATTGATGTGGTTATCTTAATGTGTTCCTGTTGATCCTCAGAACTACATTGCTCGGTTTGGTCACGGTTCTGCCAAGCTGGCTAGACAAGCTCAGAGCAAAGAGAAGACTCTACAGAAGATGGTTGCCTCAGGTCTTACTGAGCGTGTTGTGAATGACAAGGTAATGAAAGAACCGTTTCCACTTGATCTCAGACACAACTCTATGTAGTTTGCCTTTTTGTTGCTGTAAATGCTACATTTCAGTCAATATCAAAATGACTCTAACTCCCTTGTCCTTTCAGACCCTGTCATTTTATTTTTCTCCCTGTGGGAAGATCCCTCCTCCTGTTATTATGGTTCAGAATGTCAGCTTCAGGTATTCGGAAAATACGGTACGCAGATCTAATAAACAATACAACATTTGATGCTTTTGTTGCATCCTTCTCTGGGTTGAGGTTCTCACATTGTATCTTTTGTGTGTTATACAGCCACATATTTATAAAAACCTGGAGTTTGGAATCGACTTGGACACACGGGTGGCCCTTGTAGGGCCCAATGGGGCGGGCAAGTCTACTTTGCTGAAGCTCCTTACTGGAGAGGTAAGGCAGATTTTAACAAATGCATTTAACTTTGGTGTTCACACATTTTCTGCAATTTGGAGTTTTTAGTATTGTGTTTTATAAAATAGCTTCTCTTCTTTCAGCTCCTGCCAACAGATGGTATGATTAGAAAACACTCACATGTGAAGATTGGACGATATCATCAGGTCTGTTGGCTCATGACATTTATGAAGTAATAATTATAAAGGATCAGAATCATAATAGTGGAGATAATGGCAATAACTTAAATGACCAAATTAATAACTTTATTAATATTAAAATACCTCCAGATAATTTGAGTTCAGGGGCTTTAGACTAGTTTTAATAGTATTCAACTTCTCTAGCATCTAACAGAGCAACTGGAGCTTGACCTTTCACCTCTGGAATACATGATGAAGTGTTACCCTGAGATTAAGGAGAAAGAAGAAATGAGGAAAATCATTGGCCGCTATGGACTCACCGGCAAACAGCAGGTAGGTTTTTTTATTTTTTATTTTTTTTTACTATATTTTAACCTGCAAATATATTCTACTTTATTGACGTGTTCCTTTTTAAACTAGGTGAGCCCTATTAGGAATCTGTCTGATGGGCAGAAGTGCCGGGTCTGCTTTGCCTGGTTGGCCTGGCAGAATCCCCACATGCTCTTTCTTGATGAGCCGACTAATCATCTTGACATTGAAACCATCGATGCTCTGGCCGAGGCGATCAACGACTTTGAGGGTGGAATGATGCTGGTCAGCCACGACTTCAGGCTTATTCAGCAGGTAATATGAAGGTTTAAGTTAGATTTTTGCTCATTTTGTCTCTGTCAAGTTAATGAAGTTGACTTGAGGTCTTTGTTACGTTGTAGTAATATTGGTTTGTTTTCTTGCAGGTGGCTCAGGAGATCTGGGTTTGTGAAAAGCAGACCATCACAAAATGGAGCAGGGACATTCTGGCCTACAAAGAGCACCTAAAATCAAAAATTGACAAACAGATGCATGATTTATAGCCAGTAAAGCCCCCCATAGAGGGCCGTTCCAACATCTCTGCCAACAAGACTATTGCTCTCGAGGAAATACAAGCATGCTGGTTAGACTGCAGATTCAGTACCACCTTTAACACCCGAGTCAGTCGCTGGGGTTTCCAGTGGAAGTAGCTGTCTTGTTTTCTTTTTTGTGTGTTATGTGGATCACAGTATTTGGTCTTTACTTTCAAAATACCTATTAAAATCATGGGTGTGCACTTCATTATTTTGTACTAGAACAGGAAAGGTCTATAGGATAAAGACTGTAAGATGAACGATAAAGTAAACTCTTGATGAGATTTTTTTGTTTTATCAAATATTGTCTAAAGCTCTATTTGCAATAATGGTGTCTTATTAAAAGTGTACATTTATTGATTTGGCTTGGACATTTTTTCTTTGAGTTCAAAATGCATTTTGCTCAAGATCTATTACTTTGGTTTCTTACAGAACCAGGAGGATTATGGGTCAGTGTCTGCATAGCTGAATAATTTCAGCTGCCTCTCTACCTGTGTAATCTAGCTGGGATTAATAAAAATGTCTTTTGAATGTTTATATTTACAAAATGGTCAATAACAGATGAAGTGGATATTTACATCTTAGATATTTTAACTCTTAATAAAAAATGTCTATGTATTTTAAAGCTCTTTCTGATTCTGATATATAAAATATTCATATAAATATGAGGTTTATCCAAAATTATAACACACCACTTAATACTTTATAATTGAAAAACAAGCACATGAACAATATGACCATGTGTAAACAGTTTTTTTTTTAACAAAATTGTTTCAATAGCTACGTTTTGTTTTTATTTGAAGGTCAGAGTGATTCAGGATAACATTTTAAATATTACACGCATGATAACTCGAGAATTTGCTTATATGGAAATTTGCCCTAAAAAATAAAATGTAGTTAATCAAATATGCGAGTTCGTTTATTTTTCTGACTTGTATGAAATACTGCACGCTTTCGCTGTAAAATTAAATATTTAATATGTTCAATAATAAATACAGTAAATTTTGCTAAAACAGTGCATGATCCGCGTTTATCATTTCCGGAAACACCGGATGTACGTCAATACATGATTGAGTACATTGTTTTTATTTGGGAGTCTCGAGCATCACATTAGCTGTTACAGTAAGGTAAGTTGAAATACAGAGCTTAGATTATGACTAATTAATTAGAACCTACATTTTAAAGTAATTTCTAACAGCCTTATTCTTTTATGCGCTCATCATTTATCGTCTCCTACACGACGGAATGCACTTGAAAAGTGTCATCGATGTGCTAGCTAAGCTAAGCGCTGTGTGCATGACTTCAGTATAACGGTACTTATTAGGACTAACAGTTCAGGATGAGAGACTGTTGTGACTGTGTCTGACAGCTCTACAGTCACTAGCCAGAACAATATGTCTAAACTCATGTTCAGTGTTTATTGTTGATAATAACTGCAGCTGACAGATAACACTACACTTTTGACAGTACTATTAACAATGTAAATACTACTGTTCGTATTTGATACTTTAATTGCTAAAGCCTATAAATTATCAACATGATCACCACTTTATTGAAGAAAAAAAATTCTACACAATCTTCTACATGCCTTCTATCAACTGATTGCAGGTTCATGCTTTTTAAGCAAGAAAATTATACTTTTTTAGTATAGTTTTAAAAACGTCCACCTTCAGGATGTGGTAAACGTGTCTTTTTGCAGTGAAATCCTTAATCATTTTTAAAAGTAGTTGTTCAAGAATAAATTTTATATTGATATTAATATTTCAACATTTACGGCACTGATGCCACTTAAGTTTGCTTGGTTATCCAAATCATGTTAAAATGGGACTATTAAATATGATGCATCAGGCTTTTGAGGAATGTTTATTTGTTCATCTCTCAGTCATCATTTTATTGTATTGCATTACATGTTTTTTATGCCCCACAATAAATACTACAGAGCGTTGATCATAAAACTAAACATTTAAATATCATTTTACTAAGACGTATTGACAAATTTTTATGCTTTTTTTTTTTTTTTTTTTTAAGTCTGTTATACTGTTCTTTTAAATTTTGTGTAAACGTTCAATAAAGTCTTCCATTTAAAAAAACATTTTGACTTGTATCATATCTCAGGCTTAACAGAGTTAATTTATAAACATTAGAATCTGGTCAGTTGAAAGATAATTTTTATAAAAGCTGTTCTTTAACCTTTCTGTCTGCTATTGGCTTGAAACAGGAAAGGATCCAAGCGTTAGGTTCATAATGAATTCATGTGGTGAAGAGTTGCAAAGTTCCTTTGGTGTTGGGGCATAAAATATTAATGCAAGCCAGGGTGCTCAAGTATCAGATCTAGTTGTGATTCCATTCTCAGATGATTTCTTATTTCATTGTGTTAATGGTATTGTTTTACAGTAGACCATGAGTTTGCCAGCAGCCCCACCCAGCTATGCTGAAGCTATAGCAGGAGATAAAGAACAAGGGGCTGGGAGCTTCACTTACGCCTCCCAGCCGCCCCCAATGCCACCCCCAACCATCCCCATGCACCCCAGCTGGGCTTATGTGCATCCTGGTCCTAGTAAGTGACAATTAATTATAATATCTTTGGTTATATATGCAGAAGTTTTGGTAAGCAAGGAGCATTTTCTCTGATGTCTTTTTTCTCTGTTTGAACAATGTTAATAGTGCAAGATGTCTGTTTAGGTCCAGGATATTCCAATGTGTATGCTGCAGACATGTCCTCACCCTTCTCTGACCCGAGCTCCAGCAGCAGCTTCGACGGCCTCAGTGGAAACAACTGGGAGGACAAGAATGTCCGCCGTATGTTCATCAGGAAGGTGTGAAAGTCCTGATTCAATTGTTTTTCCATTTGCAGGAGTTTTTTAAACATGTTTCAGTATTTCAAATGTTACAAATGATCTCTATTTCAAATAAATACTATTCCTTTGAACTTCATCTTCATCAAGGAATATAAAGAAAATAGAAATCAGCTGTTTTAAACTCTAATAATATTTCACAATATAACCGTTTTACAGTATTTTTACAGTCTTGAGAGATGTCTTTCAAAAACATTTAAAAATCTTGCCTACTTTAAATTTTTTGAATGGTAATGTATAAACATCCTAGTCATGAAAGCATGATTTTCTTTGGCAGGTCTTCTGTATCCTCATGGTTCAGCTCATGGTCACATTTGGTGTGGTGTCGCTCTTTACGTTTTGGTAAGTCATACACACATCAGAGTACATGACAACCCCATTATATGCATTTATTCCACTTTTAATGACCGTCCTGTCTTTCACAGTGAGCCTGTCCGGAAGTTTGTACAGTACAATCGAGTTTTCTATCTGACCTCATAGTAAGTGACTGAATTATACACTCCTCTGTTTCCTCATTAGAGGTTTTGAGACTTTATATTTGAATTCTGTTTACCCTGCTAGTGACACTGCTTTGTTTTTGCCCAGCATGACTTTCATGGGAACATACCTGATGCTTGTATGCAGCACAAATGCACGGTAAGAAAATACTTTTTATTATACTTTCTTCTTGTCTTTGAGTCTGAAACCAACATAGGAGATGTGTGTTTTCAGGAACTGTGAGCTTCTTTAGCATACATCACTTATCAGTGTTTGTGTTTCGTCTACAGACGAAGATACCCTACCAATATGATCCTTCTAGCCATTTTTGTAAGCAATCTCATTGTCTCATTAATTTGATAGTTAAATGTTAGTAAACACTAATTTATAATAAGTATATTTATTAATAATAAGTATCCATTAACATTTTTTAACCACCAGAAAAAAAAGGGGTGAATATTCTTGTTTTATTTTCAGACTTTGGCAATGTCCTATATGGCAGGCATGCTAGCCAGGTAAGATCAACTTTATATTTCAACTGAATAACTTATTAAACCTATTGGATTCTATTCATATAAAACATGAAGCACTGTTAGAAGTGAAATATTCTTTATAATGATTTTTCTTTTCATTTTTTAGCTCTTTAGACTCTTTAGAATGTGTGTGTATGTGTTGAATTTGCCACAATCTCACTCTTTTTTTTTATAGCTATCATAATACCAAAGTGGTGATGATGTGTGTGGGCATCACAGCACTGGTGTGTTTGGCCGTCACACTCTTCTGTTTCCAATCCAGGGTGAGCTCATTTTGCCCTAAACGGCGTTTTTCAAGTGCTTCGTTTCTGTGTAATGTAATAGAGTGATGTCTTCTGTCGTCTAGGTTGACTTCACCACCTGTCATGGATTACTTTTCTCCCTCATGATGGTGCTGATGATCACCGGCCTTCTGCTGTTCTTCACCGCACCATTTGGATATGTAAGCTGCTTGGAAACCCTTAATAGATATTTAATCACTGTCTATAGGTTGGTATATTAACATTGAAAATACAGGTTTTTATTATAAATTTAAGTTCAATCCGTAAAACGTGAAATGTTGCAATCTTTTTTGACAGTGAAGTTCTGGTAACCACACCTGCCATTTTTTTCATTGTTTAAACAGTGTGCAGTATGCATTCCTCGTGTGTTCCAGTGCACTGTTGTCAACTTAAACATCTGCTTCTGTCTGTGGTTTTAGATACCCTGGTTGCATACTGCTTATGCTGGATTTGGTGCTCTGGTTTTCACTCTGGTTAGTACCCTTTCACAATGCAATTTCGTCATGTTTATGTGCTTCGTACAAATGTAATTATCTTCTTTTTGTCATGCTATAGTTTCTGGCATTTGACATGCAGCTGCTGATCGGCAACAGGCGGTACTCTCTGAACCCAGAGGAGCATGTGTTCGGAGCCATCTGCCTCTACATGGATGTGGTCTACATATTCCTTTTTTTCCTTCAGCTCTTTGGGAGCCGTGAGTGAGGTGTTTATGCTGTGCCGAGGCTTTAGCCTTTGTCCTTTGTTACACACACATATACACACACACACCCTTCTCAGTTACTCCAAGGTTTGGTGAGGAGCGAACAGTCTTCCTTCATTCTGTGTGGCAGTTGAAGTTTGATGTGTGCTGTTGTTTTCCTTCTGGTCATGATTAGGCAGCTCTTTGCACACCTTGTATGCACCCTCGCTGCAAGATAACCATGCTACCAGTCAGATATACACATGCTGTTTAGGGTAGACAATCACTGCACATCATTTTTGTATTTTCAGTTCAAAAGATTTAAAAAACCCTAGGCCATCTGCATTGCATAATGTTAAGAATTCCAGCATACAATAATGAGAAAAAAATCAGTGTGTGATTTAGTGGGGAATATAGTGACAGTGCTTGATTGTCAATGGATGTTATCCCTTCGTTTGCACGTTGTATAAATGAAATTAATCTTAAACTTGACAGGCAGCTCTTTGCCGGCGAACACTAAATGTATAACAGTCCTTTCAACCTGAGTTTCGTCAATCAGCAACATTGTGCTTTTTGTGCAATAATCTGCTCTTGACTGAAGACAGAAGCTGGAGCTTACAGGTTGCGGTCAGTAAATATTTTGTGCCTCTGAATGCTGGTTGGTAATGAGGTTTCAATGTTGTTGTATGCAGCCAATGCAGATTTCTAAAAAAAAAAAATATATATATACTGTGTGGCAAATATAATTCTGTCATGTGACAGAGATTTTAAATGCAGCACTTGGTCCAACAGGTCAGTCGTGAGGTCTGCAATATATGTCTATAAATTGCCTCGTAAATTTACTCGTAAGTGTGTGATGCTTGGGTGTTTTTGCTTATTTTCAAGACACTTGATTGCTTTTATTTCTAAGTTTCTTAGTCACCTTGGAGCAAACTGTTTTAGATACTGAATTATCAGGTGCTGACTTATTTGAAAAGAGATGATTTATTACATTCAGAAGAGACAAAAGATGATATAATGTATTTTATTATTTGTTTCAAGCACATAGGGCTTATTTTCCATGGGCTTCAATAAACTTCTCTTGTCTCTTCAGAACTTGGGTGTAGAGAGTGTGTTGATATTTTCATTTAGAAAAACCTTTCTTAATTCTTAACACCTCAATAGGTTTTTAGGTCATTTAAACCTCTATTGACATTCCTCTTTGCTTGCATTTGAAACTGTTTCTGTAAATGAAACATTCATCTTTTGGATGGATTGGTGTTTCATATGTCACAGTGAAAGAGATTTGGGTGGAAAGCCTCACATACCCAGACACTTTATTTCTTGATTTAGGTCTATGCTAACCTACGATATTGTTGCTGAAATAAATGGCAGTTTAAAAAACACAAATGTATGTATTTTTCCATATGTATATTTCACACATGCAACTTTGTTCCTTTTTAGATGAAATGTATAAAGTCTTTACAGACATTGAAAACTTGACAAGCTTGGTTTTGAAAGCTATTTTTTTCAGAGGAAGGATTTCAATTTGAGGTGGTCTATGTCATTTTTTGTGCAGTTCTTATTGTTAATGTGCATATTAAGTGTGAATGTGTATGGATCACCCTATGCCTTTCCTAATTCTCTCTCTCTGTGCACTTCTGTGTCTACAAATTAATAAATGTAATCTGTAATTACTGCATGATCTATGGTACAGAGACCCACTGTGTGCTAATTTAGAACTGAAAAGCATTCCCTCTTTTTCCTGTTAAAATACTAATGGCCAGTGGGTGATAAAAGGATATTGTGCTGTTTTGTAGCCTCATCTGTGCTTTAGTACAATAAATAAACAGAACAGTGAATAATAAACCAGTGTGTCTATTTTATGTGTTATTCCTGCTATGCAGTCATTTAAAAAAGCACCTTAGTAATAAATCAAGAATTCTCACCTGTAAACCTCTTTATAGTTTATTTTAAATTTATTTTATTATTTTCAACCAAAATTTAAGCAAGTACCCCTTATTAGTTAATAACAAATTAAAACAATTCCCAAAGAATGAGGGAAATGTCAAAAAAGCCGTAAATAAATAAATATATATTAATTTCTAATTGTGATATTAGGATTAATTTAAACAAATGTGCTTGTAATATTTTAAAATGTGATTGTTTAAAAGTCTTTTGCAAGAATCAAATCGCTGCATGCACCGGCTGGTGTGTTCGTGCAGTCGAGCCGCTGGTGCAGAAGGTCATGGCATCTGTGTTTCAGTGAGAAGCGGCACCCAGGCTTGTTACCTACATTTGTCTATCCTAGCGTAGTCTGAGACCACAATGAAAATGAAAAAAAAGAGGGACAAATCAAAGACTAAGGTTTTTCAGTTCACATTATTGCTACATTGTTACTCTGGTAATATAATTTGTAATGAAATAATTTGTGTTAAATATAAATATACAAATGAGAAGTAAGTTCAGTAGTGGTTTCAGACTTCTGGACTTTCCAAAAAAAAAAAAAAAAACACTTACAGTGTGGCCATCCAAGATGTAGATGAGTTTGTTTCTTAAAGGGAACAGATTTGGAGAAATTTGGCATTACATCACTTGCTCACCAGTAGATCCTCTGCAGTGAATGGGTGCCGCCAGAGTGACGTCCAAACAGCTGATAAAAACATAATCTACAAGTGATAACACAACACTAGTCCATCTACTGATGTCTTGTGAAGTGAAAATTTCAGCAAATTTTCATTTTTGGGTGAACTATTCCTTTAAGGAACATTTCTAAGATAAGAGCCCTGGTGTCAAAGGTCGAGTTGGAGATGATTATTCATGCTTTTATTTCGTCTCGTTTAGACTATTGTAACAGTCTTTTTATTTGCCTTAATAGGAAGGATCTTTGTCGTCTCCAGACTGTTCAAAATTCTGCTGCTAGGCTTTTAACCCACACGAGTAAAAGGGCACATTTACTCCTATTTTAGCTTCTCTTCATTGGCTAACGGTGAAATTTTAGAATGCACTTTAAAATTTTGGTTCTAACTTTTAGAGCCTTACAAGGACAGGCGTCCCCATACATCTCTGACCTGATACAGCTGCGTAAGTGTTTCATTATATTGATAACATTTACTGTATGTAATGGGTGTGTGTCCTCACGTAGTCTGAGATCAACAGGCCAGAGATTTTTAGTTGCCCCCCATACACATTTTAAAACTAGAGGGGACCGTTCGTTTCAAGTTGTGGCACCTCGGTTGTGGAACGCTTTGCCTCCTTCCATACGCTGCTTGGATTGTGTGGAAAAATTTTAAAACCCAGTTGAAAACTCTTCTTCTTAAAGAGGCTTTTAACTAGACTGTAGGGTGGCCTTATGTGTACTTTTGTTTATTTTGATTATGTGCTGTAATGTATTTATAAGTGTTGTAACTAAAACATTCTTAAACACATATATGCGACCCTGGACCACAAAAGAAATGTGCTATACAAATAAATTTTACTTACTTACTTACTTACTTACAGTACAGCATGATGATTGGAGAACTGGATACTGCCAGTGGTTTCTTACACAAAGCTGTTCACCTGGCACATCAGATGTTTCTCACTGACTCAGTACTTTACATTAGAGCGTACATCTGTAGTGAACATCAGCATGAAAATGTAGGCGGATGTTTTTTTCCCCCCTTTTTACTGTGTCCAAATTATATTTTGTTGCAGGCTGAGAAGCTTTTCTCACTGACTCAGTACTTTACATTAGAGCGTACATCTGTAGTGAACATCAGCATGTAACTCTATTTGTTGTTTTTTTGTTGCAGGCTGAGAAGCTGTTCAAAGCAGCCATGAGTTTTATTCTGTCAGGAGGAACACCACAGGTAAAAACCCTCTTTTTTTTTTTTGCATGTGTTTATATAGTTTATTGTAGCATGTGTTTATAGGGAATATTTACTGATTCCCTCATTTCTGAACATTGGTTGACTGAATATCCTATAAACCAACCAAAAACAATGAGAAATGCAGTCGTCTTCAGTCTAATTTTATACTGCCTTTACTCGTTTTATATCAAGGATGACAATGCAGTGATTGTGATGTCGTTGAAGCTGGCCAGCATATATGCCACTCAAAACAAGTGAAAAGAGGGAAGTTGACCTGTTAACCTGTGCACTGTTAAGTAACTTAGACTTCTCATTTTCAGGAACGAATTGGCAGAGCATGGCTTCCAGTTCTGCACAGAGTCTTTAAAGGCCAAGATTGAGAAACAAAAGGAGTTTCCTCCTGAAAGCCTGTCAGGTATCACAGACACCTCAGAACAACTTCCAGTTTTGGCTGTATGTTACTGCAAACAGATAATTTGTGTTTGCTTGCCAATGTATTGATCTCTTACAATATGTTTGTATTTCAAATAGATGAGGAGCGCAAAGACACCAGGTTGCTGCTCGGTCTTAGTCTGGATACAAGGGTGCGTTATTTGGCAGCTAATCATCGTTTCACAGGTGCCTGCAGAGATTATCAGCACGCGCTGCAGACCTGCCAGGAGGAGCAGGGAGAGTCCCATCCACAGGTGATGTTTCCTTTGTAAGATGTTCCCAGTCACTGTACAAGATCTTCTGATGTGGCTTACAGTTTGTCCAATTAAATGGTATTGTGTAATCTGCTTCAGTCCCTGGTTCTGATGAGCGATCTGGCGACCGTGTTGGACCTGCAAGGGAAGCATGATGAGGCTCTGGCTCATGTGAAGAAGGCAGTTGAGCTTGGACAGGCAGCGGGTCACCCTGATCAACATGTGCTGATTCCAATATTTAATATATTTTTTATAAATAAAAAGTATAAATTGTAATATTTATATAATACTAATATACTAATATAAAAACAAAACATTATATATTATATAAACTTCCATTCACTGTCAATTTTATGCATCCATGCTTACTAAAAGTATTCTTGAAAAAAATATTACTGACCCCATATTTTCCAAAATTCATACTTTTTGGTTGTCTGTGTGTTTGCATATTGTTTTATAATTAAAATAAAATGTTCTTAGGGATATACAGTTGTGTCACTGTTGTTTGCCTTTTGTTGACCAGGGGAGTTTGAGGAGTCTGGTAAACTGTACCAGGAAGCTCTGGCTCTGGCACGAACTGCAGGAGATGGAGAGGCCATAGAGCAGCTTCAGGAGGGGCTGAAAGAGCTGGCCAGCAGGAGAGACGGGCAAACGGAGAGCAAACAGGAACAGGAGCTTAAAGAATGATCCAAAAGATGCCTGTGCGCGCACACACTCCTGGAAGTATAATATACTTCAGTTGAGCACAACATTTAGACAAATAATTCAGTGTTGTTCAACAGTATGTTCAACAATATCATCCTTAGCAGGACCATAATCCTCCAGCCATGAATAATTGTAACATTCACATTTTAAAAACCATTCAAACAAAACAATTCAACAGTGCACAACATACATTGTCTAATGCCCTTTTTATACATTCCCTCCCATTAGACTTATTTTTTAGTATTGCTCTAAGACTGCAATAAATTATTCCTCTGTAAAACAGAATCAGGGAAGATAATAAGAGACTGATGACAGTTCAGTTCATCACTGGTCTTTTGATATTGTGCAATGAAACATGTAAGAATCTTATTTAAAGCCAACTTGTGTTGGTGTGTTTAATGTAAGAAGCGATTTAATAAACATGTGAACAAAATGTTTAATTTTTTTAAATGTTGGTTCTGACACCCTAAACCTGCAGGTGTTCTCAACTGCAAGCTAATTCAGTAAAAGTCATGCCCTGTAGAGGTCAGTATGTGCTCACATTTCCTAAAGATCTTCCAAGAGTTCTTAAACCCAAAAGATCAGTAAATCTAAACCGTTGAATTGAGGAGTGAATTTTTTAAACATGCAGAAACTTAAATTCAGTTTTTATTTATTTCATTTCTTGAAGGTATTTTGGTTGTGACATTTAGACACAATACATGAGGGAAACATAATTAAACCCTTAAATATTTAATTCAACTTCCTTATGTCTTTATAAATGTTATAGCATTTACTTTCTTGAAAAAAGAATTTCACCTAATCTGTTTAACTTATATCTTTTAATGAAGTTGTCTGGTGCTGTTCAAATTGTGCAACCAAAGCGAAGCTTTTCCCTAAAGGTTTCTCTGCTATTTTTAGTCTGTCATTTTAAAGGAGAATTAGATTAACTTGGTTACTTAATAACTGGCCTTAAGTCCTTTTCACTCTTTAAACCATTAGTCAAATGTTGGTCTTATTCTCTGAAGATGATTCTTTTTTTTCCAATAAAAGAGTTAAATATTCTCTCATTCGACAGGGTAAAAGACCTAAATGGTTCAAATCAGCAGCTCCATCTGATGTGATGAGTTGTTTTCAGAAAGTGCACCAAGATGAGCTGCTGTCATCATGTTCCCAATGTATTAGAATCCACACATGATATTTTAAACCCGTAATTATTAATAGTGGGAACAGTGAGTGCCGTCCTAATAAAGGAGAAGGGATGCATTAAGGCTGGGTGCTCTGAGTGTGGTCTTGTCATGCCTGGGTGGTAAAAGATGCAGTTGGAGCATGAGGCTGAGATCAGCGTGACTCAACTAGTAATTAAGGATCTCATAAGAGTGTAGCTCATCAGATAAGAGCAGCTCATATTTTCATTTAAACTCAAATCTTACATCAGTCTAGGGGGCAAGAGGTGGCACAAAAACTTCATATTGCCAATGAAATCAATGTTGCGAGTCATGTTGTGCAATGCCTTTAGGCCTCCAATCTTTTCGCCGTTTGACTTAAACCTCTCTCAGGAAAGCACAATGGGAATTGGATATATTACATAAACATGAACAAAATGTTTTTAGCATTGGTTTTGTGGTTTGAGTGTCCAAATGCTTTTTAGGGCTGCTGAGTATACAAATATTCAGTTGTATGCTTCCCTTTGAATTATCTAAATGAGCATTGGTTCATTTGTTTATTCCGGTTTGCAACTAAAATAAGTTCTCTTGCTCCCTGCCCTCACACTGGTGAGCGGTCATGGGAACAATAATTGCTAGTCTGTCAAGTCTGAGGGAGGAAAATGACGATTTACATGAGCTTTCTATTGAGCTGTGATCACTTTCCTCTCACCGCATGATTTCATGTGCTCTGACATGCTCACGCTATGACTGAATGTTGTCTGTTTTTGCAGTTCACATGTTAACATGCATGTGTCGTTGATATTATTACTGCATAATTATAGATCTTTTAAGACCTTCATGCAAAATTATGATTTTTATACTGTATTTATTTTTACTTTTTTGGTTCATTATTTCTCTACACAGTCACTTTTAAATTCAAGATGCCAGGTGCCCAGAACCATGTAAGCTATTAGGATTTAGGTTTATAATATCTGCTGTTTATTGAATTCTTGCTGTGCACACAAGGTTAGCGTGTAGCTTCAGGCAAAAGCTTCTGCTAGTGTGGTAAAGCTGCAGGACATTTTTCCAATAGCCCCTCTGATTCTTTCTCTCTCTCTTTTTAATTTTTTTTTTTTTTAATTTTATTATTGAATTTGCTGTTTTTCTTTTTTGGATGTGTGTATGTGAACAATGTGAAGCCAGGGTTAAAATTTTTGTATGATGGCCCTACTGCTTCTGTAAGAATTAAGTTTTTAGATTTAGTGAAAAACTGCGTGTTTGTTAAAGAAACAAATTCAATTTTAATTTTAAACTGTCACTTCTCAAGTCTCAAGTCTAGTTTATTTATAGAGCCCTTTCCACTACAAAGTAGACCAAAGGACTGTACAGCAACACAACAATACAAAGACACTGAAAATAAAATTAAACAAAAATAGAAAACAGAACAAATTACATCTTCCAGAAATCAACAATTAAAACTTCTGGCCAAAATACCAGCTCATAATCCAAAATAATGCTTCTTCCAGTGAAAAAGGCCATGGCTTGTTGTCCTCTCACATCAGAATCCATCAACATATGTATTTAAAATGTTCTAGACTGCTTTTGCTTCTAAACGGTGCTTGATTGGTGCATATTTCTCTCTTGATTCAGATAAGACAACTTTTTAACTGGAGAAAGCATTATGGATAGAGGACTAGTAAAAGTTAAAAACATTACAAACATGAAGATTTTAACAATTCCTTTATTGATGGACTGGAGTCGTGTGGATTACTTGGTGATTTCTGTGTTTGGACTCCTATTTTGACGGCACCCATTCACTCTGCCCATTCCATTGGTTAAACAAGTGATGTAATGTTTAATTTTTCACATCTGTTCTGATGAAGAAACTCATCTACACCAATTACCTGAGGGTGAGTACATTTTCAACAAATTCTTTCCTTCAAAGCAAAGCTTTTCACATACCAATGAAATGTCCAATTTGCAAGCATATTTGTCAAATATGATAAAATTATTTTGAGTAAAAAAAAAAAGAAAGAAGAAAGAAAAAAGTAAAAAGAAAGTAGGGTTTACCTAGTCATAATAAAAGTATAAAAGTGTAAACTGAACCCGCTGTACATCATTTTAAAAGGTGCATCTTTAAGTTCCTTGTGGGTAAAGCATTTCACATTTTATTTTTAGCTAAACTGAACTTATTCTCAAACAACTGAGCTATTAAATTAAGTTTAACATACTGGTAAACACAATATTTGCTGCATTTTCTAAACTAATTAGTAATTATCCTGGATATAATTATACCAATAGCTTACTTCTCTCAAATATTTGTTATTTTTTCAGTGAAAAAAAGCCATCCTTTATGCTGAATCAGAAGCCTTTAATTGTCTAGATATTTGTAAAGCAGGTTTGCATAACACTGTTGTCAAAGGATCCCTATTTATTAACAACACTGACATAGACGTGATAGTTCCCACAGAACACCTGCACAAAGGGTGGTCATTTTTCATTCTGCTCCACTCTCATCAATATTCTTCACATGTGTGCTGTCTAATTATATATTATCATCAGCTTTCACAGGATTATTCGGTGCTGGAAAAGAACAGCTTGTTTATTTGCTACTCTTGTCATAGTGATTAGATGAAAATAAAATAACCTTGATTTCATGCAAAACAAACTGATATGCTTCCACGGTTGATCTAAGTTCACTATGATCATAATCGTACCTCGGCAGAACACGTCTTTTTTTTTCTTCTTTTTTTCTGAAAGGGCACAGCAGAACACTGATAGTAACTCAAGCTAGTATTGACCCCTGACATTTTTTGACTAAAGTTGACAAAATTGACCTTTGAAGTTACAAGGTACTTGCTTGGGAAGAGCCACATGTGCATTTTTGTAAGCAGGGACAAGTAGTCACATATACAATAGATGTAGAGTGCACACGTGAGCTTTAAACAATCGGTTATTTGTCACTGATAAACTCTGTGAAGAAAGAAAAGATTAGGTGATTTATTAATAATTGAAATATACATTGTTTCAGGCACAACAGGTTAGAATAAGAGGTCTTTTTATTCTCTAAGTACAGTTCAAAGATGCAGCTGTGTGCTTTACTATAGCAGTAAATAGCTATGTGGTTGAAATAAGTGCTGCTTGATGCTACAAGTATTTAATATGGATTATTCAGGCAAATTAGTTAATGTATTGTTTTCTCAAATATTAACATTAAAGGGATAGTTCACCCAAAAATGTACACCTTCATGACAAATCTGTATTACTTTCTTCTGTGGAATGCAGAACAAGATATTTAGAATGTCTGAGTGTTTTTTTTTTCTTTCTATTCATCCAAAGTCAGTGGGGTCCATTGTTGTTTTAGACCCCTTTGACTTTCATTGCATGGGCAAACACAGTTGAAAAAAATGTCTTCTTTTGTGTTCCGCAGCAGGAAGTCAGTCGTGAAATGACATTTCAAGTCTGAAATGACATTTAATTTTTAGGTGAACTATCCCTTCAAGATCAACTAGAATAATATCACAAACTCATTTCATATTTACATCAAAAACAAGTCAAGACTTTCAGAGAAACAGTGATGAACAGAATGGAGTGTTCGCTTGCAGGTTAACATTTATGTTGTGCATTTGTAATGCGACTACGTTTTGCACTTCTTCCCCAGGGATTTAAAAGCTGACCAATTAATCCCAGGCACACACCATGCACCACTTCTTGTATATAAAGTGGCTCTTGAATGCCCCATACAAAAACTAGTTGACTGATTCTTCATGAGAGAGCATGCAAAGGTCTCCAGACAAGATCTACTGATACCTCTACCTCCTTACAGTTGACTTGGAGCCAAATCGTCTCTTTTTTTAACACAAATATTTAGCATTTGGAAGACTGGATACCTCTTGCATGACAGGTGAGTATTTTTTATTATTATTTTTTTCTGTATGGTGAGACTTGCTGTGCACTGTAACTCCCTTTTACTGTGACTATGGTATCATTTCATAGCTAAATTTGTTTTTATGTATTTGTACTTTTTAATGTAGCTATTATTGTAGGGTGGTCGATGCTCAACCTTCAGATCCGTTTTTAAACGGTCCTTTCATTAACTTGTGGATTCTAGTCATGGTCAATATTTGACTGAGGTTGACGGGGCGTGCAGCTCATGCTATAATTTTGGATCTTATTGAATAATTAACATGTTTTCTTCGCACGGTAGATGAAGTCCAGACAGGTGATGATGAGGTCGGTAATCTATTGCATAAATGTCATCATGGGTTTTTTTTTTTAACACACCCAGTGCTGGCGGGAGCAACACTGCTAACGAGCTGCGTGAGCTGCAAGCGGAAGATGTCAATTGTAAACAATGCAGTGTTGATCTTTCTCTCTCTTTTTATTTATTGGCAATAATGTTTGTCGCGTAGTTTTGTCGTGTCGCTTGCAGTGTGGATGGGGTGTCGTGATACAAAATATCTGCATGCCGCATGTCCACGGTTTTGTGAGGGTTTGCAGTGAACAGGTTTTGCTCCCAGACCGAGCAGACGACATGAAGCGCGGTCATTTGCTCGACAGACACGTGCGTTGACTCGATGAGCTGAATGCAAAATGCATTTGACGGTAAATGAGACAATAACGTAAGTTAAAATGTACTGTACAAATAAGTAATCGGTGCGAGAACGAACAGCAGAGGTCTATGTGAAAGATTGTACTGTAGTAAGCATGAAAATGAACTGTATTGGAGTGCAGTTTGTCTGAAAGCTCAATGGTCATCAGTTTCAGCCACAATAACAGTAACGAGTTATGGTTATTCTAAACCCAGTTTAAATTTGAATGCGATCTGCTTAAAGCATTTAAGGATTATTTCTGTCGTTGTGTTTTAATTAAAAACGTGTTTATTTATTTATTTGACGACATTCGTTGATAAATGTCAAGTTACAAAAGTTTAATTGTAGTGTCCATTTCTGTTCTGTAGAAGGTACGTTGGACGAACTATGGTTTTTCTTGTCCTTTTTTTTTTTTTTTTTTAAGTATAAGAACCGCTACATGACACTGAACAGTACCATAGGTCCAAGATATGTTTGATTAAATTTAAAGGTTGATTAAATTACTGTTCAACGTTACTGGCAATAGTTAGCCAAGGGGAATATAAATAAAAACTCATATATTATTTTATAAATATTATATTATTTTATAAATGAATAATCCAAATAATAGTGGAGCATCCCTGTTGAAAAACCAGCATAGGCTGGTTTTGTATGTTTTGATGCTGGGATCCTGGTTTATGCTGGTCATGTGCTGGCAAAGGACCAGCATAAACCAGCAAATGGTCCTTAATTGATGTGCATGTAAACATGGTCAATGAACACAGCACACAACATTTTTTTCCTTTTTTTTGTATTTTTATTTTTTTATTATTATTTAGGTTGGCTTACTAAATAGACATTCTGAATGGCTCTGTGTTTCCAGACCATTGATTTTCTTTCTTTTATTTTATTTTTTTTTCCTCAGGTCAGTTTGACTTTGCAGAGCAGTGTTCATCTGAACATACATAAACGTATTTTTCCATTTTGGACAGTGGCTGGATGAGGAATTGGCAGGCTTGTTCTTTCATATCCATTTGTAAATGAAGACCTTAACAACAAATATTTGATGCTGTAAAAGTAACACCCGCCAGCAGCCTGCACCCCTCCCTCCGACTGCTCCCACCACAGCTGCTGGAGCTGAATTTTTTTTTGGCAGGGTTATGGTTATCTGCAAAGCACTAATTATCCACAGTTAGCCCACTGGTTGCTTGTCCCCTTATGTCATATTTCCAATTTACAGTTACAGGTTTTATTCGACCACCCAGTGTGAAATATTTCATTATTAATTGAACAATACTATTGGATAGGAACATGAGATCTTTTCTACAGATTAATCTAATCCACATAATAGCATTTGCTCTTAAATAACTGTATTTTCAAGCATGTTTCTTTGATTTATCAAAGGTTTTTGCTGGGCCATGTCTTCCACAAGTACCATAATCAGAAAACAGTCACAGAATCAGCTTGCGGCCAAACCCTTGACTGCCATGTAACGAGGCGTGATTGCTGAAATCATCAGGGTGTATTTATGAAAAGAAAATCTGCAACCTGGTTTTAAACCATACTATTTTATTGCTGGTGGCTGGATTGCATAGTGTGCAACAATTCAGCCGTGAATTCACGTCATCACTGGTTCGCGGTGATCCATTATATCATAATGTTCAGGACAAGGATTACATTTCTGTGTTTAATGCATTATGAAGACGTCATTTTGCAATCAAAATTATAACCTCGGGAAACAATAAAGATATGAGGGAAATTTCCTAGAACAGTGCTGAACATATAATCAGTTAAACACAAACTGTTGTGCTGTAGTTTGTCACCGAGACTTACTAACGTCCACTGGCCACTGAGGTCATAAGCAGGATAAAACATATCTCCACTGATAGAGCAAACATGCAAATTTTCTTGCTTGAAAACATTGTTTTGGCTGGAAAGACTATCGAGACTAACTCCCTGTTTTATTGTTTCACAGTTTAACTCTCAATTTTGCATCATAATCAATAAAATAAAGCAATATTCCGGGCTCAATACAATAGCAACAAAAATGCTCAATTAACAGCATTTATGGTTAAATTATGAAAAA
This sequence comes from Cyprinus carpio, assembly GCF_018340385.1. NCBI lineage: Eukaryota > Metazoa > Chordata > Actinopteri > Cypriniformes > Cyprinidae > Cyprinus > Cyprinus carpio. The sequence goes on along the minus strand of NC_056573.1, from coordinate 15,750,895 downwards.
ATTAATTTAGACTTGTCCATCATTTGTTGTTAAAAAAAATCCAGGGTTAATATGAGGCATTTATAATGGAAGTGAATGGGGCCAATTTATGAAAGACTTAAAAGCAGAAATGTGAAGCCTGTAATTTTATAAATGACTCTACAGTAATTCTTCTGTTAAAACTTGTGTATTTAAGCTTTAAAGCTGTTTAAATTAGTCTTACAGTCATTTTAGAGTTTGTTGTTTTGTTGCCATATTAAAACCATGTTAATGTGCATATTTTTAAGTCTTGTGCCTTTACAATTGAAACAGTATTTTAACATTTAAATATTGGCTGAATTCACTTGCCAAACGTAGTAATAGGATGTGTGTATCTTAAGCCTTTTTCAAATGATTTCTGGAGTTTATGCCATAGAGCCATATTGTTGAGTGACATCCCTTAGGTCACATGTTTGTCGGAGGGCTAAAGGAGGAAACTTAATCGAGGAGGGAGGGACAGCTGTCAGTGGGTGCCTCAAGGTTGGAAGTGAACAGCATGTGTGTGTGACAGAGAGAGAGAGAGAGAGAGGTTAGGATAAAAGTGTAGTGCGTTTCAACTTTCAGAACAGCTTTTCTGTTCTCCAATCACTGCCTTTTTTCGCCTCCTGTCCCTCCTCCCTGTCTTTCTCTTTCTGCCTTTCGGTGGCTGTTTGGCTTCATTGGGTCTTTGCCATCGCACTACAATGACTGCTGTAGCTGTAGTCTCCCTGCAGTGAGCATTCTGAGGTGAGTCTCTCTCTGTGATTTTCTTCTCTGTAACAATGTGTAGTTAAAGGGACAGTTCACCTAAAATTGGAAATTCTGTAATCATTAACTCATGTCATTCCAAACTTGTATGACTTACTTTCTTCTGTGAAACACGAAAGATGATATTTTGCAGAATGTTGGTAACTAAACCATTTTGGTGACCTTTGACTTTCATTGTATTGACAAAAAAGATGTTCATTGGATTTATGTCTTTGGTTGTCTGTTGCTTGTTATATAGGAAGGGTATGTTCATATTTTTGTGGTAGTAAAACAAGCACATACAGTGTTTGGAGTTATATTTTGCTGGAAATGTAACTGCAGCCCTTCCTGTCTTACAAAGTGCTTCCTGTTGGAATTTTTCAATTTTATGCACACTATCAGGGAGAGAGGAATTATTTGCTTAGAAATATGCTTGAACGAATCATAATCATGTTTTTTGCTCGTTCTGTGTTGTTGTCACTGGACTGTGAATGTCAGGAATGTGGCTCTTTCTCTCTTTCATCCTTTGTATATCCAGCCCAGTGATGATGAGGGGTCTAGAGTTACGCTTGGTATCAGAGCAACAATGATTTTGGCCCAGTTTAAGAGCATTAGATGACTCAGTGATTCTTCTAATGGACAGGAATACTGAAGGTTTCACTCATTTTCTAACAAACCTGTTCTATTTAGAGTCCCTGTTGGTCAAACAGGGTTTGATTCCTAGGGACTGACAAAATATATAGTTTTAGTAACTTGAATGCATTGCAAGTCACTTTGCCAGGTGTGTAAATTTGCATAAAAATGTAAATTTATTTAAAATTAGTGCTAAATACAAAAGCAGTGCAATGTTGAGCGTCCTATCTACATGGCACTGACATTTTTCTTTTCTATTTCTGACCATCTACTTTCACCAGACGGGCAAATAGCACATATAACATAGCAACAGCCAATGTGCTGTGATTGCATGCTGTAAAGAAACTGCACTAATGCATGTTTTTTTTTTTTTTTTTTTTTTAGAAACTATTATTTATATCACACAGTTCTGAATTTAGTGTTAACATGGCAGCAGGATAAGTCTAAGCCTTACAGCGTGGATGCTCATAGCCTCTAGGAAACATCTTTGCTGAATCACTGTCCTCAGTCACCTTTAGTGTTCAGACACACAGTGGCACCCAAAGGTCTGAGGATACACTGAAACTCTGGGCATTTTTATTTAAACTAGGAAATAAAAAGAAAGTTTCAAGAGTTTGACAAACATAAAGAAATTAAGTTGAAAAACTATATATATTATGAGGACACGTTTAAATCTCCACATAAAACAAATGTTTTCTGACTTTGAATTTAGAATAAAACAAATATTTAAAGCAAAGAAATGTTGTGGAATATTTAAGACAGTAACCATGTGAACCCCTTTGTATAAAAGTTCAAATTTCCTTCCATTAAAGTGCTCTTTGGATCCTTCTCAAATCATCAGATGTGACACAAACGTGTGGAGATAATGCTGCTGCTGCCATGAAATCAGGGGTGTCCAGTCCTGTTCCTGGAGAGCCCACTGTCTTCAGAGTTCAAATTAAACAAACCTGAACCAAAGCAACCAAACTAAAGAAGGTCTTCGGGATTAATAGAATCTTTGAGGGGGACAAGTTAGAGCTAGACACTGCGGGACGTTGGTTTTCCAGGACAAGGATTGGACACCCCTGGATCAAAGGCCCTGTTACAAAAGGTACATCAAAAACATACTCAGTAAAAAGCTTGAGTTTAACATATGAAGTGTAAGATTGAAAATAGAGCACCTTTACCAAATTGAGGTCATATCATCAACATGTGGCTCTGAACACATCACAGTTTAGCATAATACAGTTAACATCTCAGTATCACAGTTTAACAATAACATAACTTTGTACAAGTTTTTCCGGTTAAAGTTTTGAAGACATTTTAAGTCCTAATAAGAAAGGAAACAGTGCATATGATATCCAGCTATTATAACTGCTCAGCCTTGAAAAGAGTGTTCTCTGTTTAGGCAAGTGCATGCTTCACCAATGTCACACACATTACTTAACCTTTGAATGGAGGGTGCTACAGGAAACTGCTAATAGATGACCAGTCACACTTACACTGCATTGGCAATGGTATTTAATGACCTCATATTTAGACGTTCACTGGTGTGAATTATTCTTTTTTTCCTAAGATGTTTGTATTCAAATGTTAAAAATAGTTTATAGTTTACTGATGGTCTGTAGGGAAAAAAAGTACTGTGACCTTTCACATACTGATGTGACACCTACGTGTGTATCGATTTGAATAAGGATGTGGCTTCTAATTTTGGTATTTTCCATTGAGAAATGTTACAGAATTTCCTGCGCTCTACCCAATTTATATGAGATGCTTTTACTGTGATATTGTAGATGAGCTTTGACCTTGTTGTTGACTGATGCTCAGACAGATTTACAGTGTCTGAATATCAAGTTGAAAATAAAATGTAGCATTGAAAAGCACATCTCAAGTGTCTCATTGGGTTTACAAGGATGGGGAAATGCCTCAGGAATATGATTTATATTTTACTCTTTGAGTATTTCTAAACTTGAAAATGTGCATATATGTGATGCTGGAATAGTTTTTATGAGTATTAGTTATTTTGTCATTTTCTCTGTGAAATGGTATGGAAGAAAAATAGTTCCATCTACTGGGTCCTTGAAAGACTTCCAGCAATATAGATTTACTGCTGTTCACAGAATGTATCATTTATGTCACTATTTATCTAAATGGATCTTTACTTTAGGGCTTTAAAACCATTAATGGACAGGCTTTAATGGCCTTTAAAGTCTCTTTAAAGTCTTGAGCTTTTTCAGTGATGCATTTCTCAATAAACTATAAAAAAACAGAAGCTCATTGAGGAAAAAAAAGGCTGTCTCTAAGACATGAACATGTAAATCGATCTGTCTGAGAACTTTTAACCAAGCAGATGTTTTCTTTTTCCATGTGTCACCTCAGGTTATGCTGCCCGAAAGTTCCCAGTTGAGTCTGAGTGAAAGAGAAAAGGGCTAAAGCCAGCGCACTTTACAGCACCACCCACAAATCTGACCGTAAGCAATGAGTGACCCTCAGGATGCCAGTGACGTCACTTCTGCCGCAGGCTTGACGAGACATTTGGTAGGTAATCTTTAACTTATTCTCTTTTTAATTTTTTTAGGCTACGAAGATTATTAAGCTGGAAGATGTTTTGCCTATTCATCTAAATTTATCTTCATCAGCATTCATCCACTGCTTTTCTATGAAACACTAAATATTTAAGTGGGTGAGACAGTAACCCTGTTTACTTTTTTAACACACATTCCTATTGTGAATTATACAGGGCAATGTTTCATATGGATTAAAATTGTCCTTTTTAACAATTTATAAAAAAAAAAAAAACAGACCATATGAGTTACTCTGTTTGAGAGTTGGACTACATTGGTTGTGCTGTGTTTTGGATTATTTAGTATGGGCTCATATGAGTCATTTGGTTAAGGAATCAGGCTACACTGGTCACTGGTATTTTTTTTAATTCACTGAATAGAACAGACTCATAAGAGTCATTTTTGTTTGTAAATCATCCATTGTATGTCAATACAACTTAATGGAAAGTAGTTTTGTATATCACATTATATTTAGTATAGTACAATTTCACGCAGCCATTGAAAATACAGTAAAAATCAATCTTGTTAATGTAATAATTGATATCAGGATTGTTCAAATGTACATTGCTAATAATCAGAAAAGCAGTATTTTTACATCAAAATTTTAAAGTGTTTTTGAAGTTGTGCAGCTTAGTGTTTTCTATGGCACACAGAGGAATTAGTGGGGTAAAAAACTGCCAAAGTGTTATCTAAGGTTTGAGGGACTGGTTTATTTTCAGCGGTGGGTGATTGTTTTGTTTGTGTGTGTGTGTGTGTGTGTGTGTGTGGTATATGTGCTTAGGAACATCATTAGTGCCTGTTCTACTGATTTGGTGAGATTCTAGCAGTGGTCTGGTCACTTTGAGAAACATTTGCCATTGATCCTCCAGAGGTCTGATTTAATAAGATTAAAAAACAATTTGTGTAACCATGGAGACAGAGCCACCTAATGTGCCATACCCAGAAATCTGTTTACTTCTGAGGAACATGTTGTGCCAATATACAGCAGTGATGAAGATGTGCTATACAGATTGTGTCTGGTTTTTAAATATGTCCCTGGAAAACTGTAGTGTGTCAATTAGCCTTCATCTGGGTGGTTTTCTGCTCCTCAAAGATCCATGCATGGCTTGATGAACTTGCTTCTTACACTCATGGTGAGCACAGGGGCTCTCAGCAGTGACAATCAAGAAGTCAAACCTCCTACCAACAAAGCTTGTATTGATAAAAGCTCTTATTGATGATTCTGCGGTGTGAATAATGTTACATAACAGATCCTTAAATAATCATCTGAACAGTAGATGATGATTATTATTAAGCATCTAGTTATGGAACCAGACTGTTAGAAATTATTTGTCAGTGTGGTAATTCAGATTATATTTTGTAAAACAAACAAAAATACTTACAAACTGAAAAAAAAACAGGTCTTAATATCTTTTACATGTAATAATGTCTTGTTTTTAAGGATGTTAAGATATTTTTAATGTAACACAAGACAAAATTGCTGATTGAAGCAGCCACATTCTGTTAGTTAAGAAACACCCTGTATGTTTAGGGATCAGTTTATCATATAATTTCATACATAAAGTGGAAATTGTCAGAGGAAATGTTTCTTGTAATAAATATAACTTCAGAGTGGGTGAAACAAAACATACTGAAACTTAATTTTAATACCAGATTACATGATGGTGTTTGAAGGCAATGCAGAAGCCTGTTTTGACCTCACTGATTGGAGTGTTTTTGAAGCTGCAGCCACCGATCTGGACAAGCTCACAGAGACTGTGACTTTATATACCAGTTTCTGTGAAGATATGTGCATTCCTACCAGGACATTCTAATCATTTAATAATGATAAACCGTGGTTTACTGGGAAACTCAAACAGCTTCGTCACGCCAAAGAGGATACTTAAAGAAGTGGGGATAAAATCTTGTATAACCAGGCCAGGAACAGAGTAACAAAGGAGATCAATGTGGCTAAAAGAACTACTCTGAAAAGCTGAGAAAAGAGCTTTCAGCCAATGATCCAGTTTCAGTATGGACTGGTCTGAGGAAATTCACCATGTACAAGACACCACCCCCACAGTCTGTGGAGAATCAACAACTGGCTGACGATCTGAAGGGTTTTTACTACAGATTTGAAAATGCCAGTCTACCACCCCGTATCCGCTCTGATCTGCATTTCACACATTCACCTACCACCCCTGAAACCTCCCTCCCTCCCTCCCCCAGCATTCAACCTGCGCTTAAGGTCTGTGTAGAGGATGTGAACCAGGTCTTCAGGAAGAAGAAATCTAGAAAAGCTTCAGGCCCAGATGGTGTTTCACTTGCCTGTTTAAAAGTCGCTGCTGACCAACTGGCCCCCATCTTCACACAGATCTTCAACAGATCATTGGAGATTTAGCTCAGGAACATTCATATTGCTTGTAGATGTTACTACACTTTGAGTGAAGTTAACTAACCTGTGGCAAATTCAATTGAATGGATATAATTTGGGAAGGCACTGACTCTTAATGAAAGGTCTAACAGCTGATAATGCATATCAGAGCAAAAACCAAGCCCTGAGGTCAAAAGAACTGCCTCTAGAGCTCCGAAATGTGTTTGCATCAAGCCACACATCTAGGGAAGTGTTCAGAAAAAAAATCTGCTTCACTGAAGGGTCACAGAAGCATGTAGTCTCTGTTACCCTTAATGGAAGAAGTTTGAAACAACCAGGACTCTTCCTAGAGCTGGCCTTCTGGCCAAACTGAGCAACTGATGGAGAAGGGCTTTGGTTATAGTGGTGAACAGGAAGCTGATGGTCATTCTATTTTAGCTCCATGATCATATACGCAGATGGGAGAAATCTACAGAAGGACAAACATTTCTGCAACACTCCACCGATCTGTGCTTCATGGCGGTGTGGCAAGACTTAATCCTCTCTTCAGTGAAGACACATGATAACACACTTGGAATTTGCAAAAGAGCACCTAAATGACCCTTAGACTGTGAGAAACAAGATTATCTGGTCTGATAAACCTCAATTCTACGCATCATGTTTGAAGGAAAACAGCTCTGCTCATCACCTGCAGAGTACCATCCTAAAAGTAAAGTGTGCTGATATCAGTCTCATGCTGTGGGGCTGTTTTTCAGCCGCAGGGACTGAGGGACTCGTCAGAGTAGAAGGAAAAGCTCAATGCACCAAAATATTGAGATAACCTTTAATGAAAACACAGTCCAGAGCATTCAGAACCTCAGACTTGGCAGAAGGTTCACCTTCCAACGGAACAATGACCCTAAACACACAGCAAGAGTCAATTATAGACAACTCTGTGAATGTCCTTGAGTGGCCCAGCCACAGCCTGGGATTGAACCCAGTCAAATATTTCTGGAGAAACCTGAAAATGTGCGTCTGCCCCCATCCAAGCTGACAGAGCATGAGAGGTGAAGAGATGAGGAGAAGGATGGCAGATAATTGCCAAATGCTGATGTGCAAAGCTTGTCGTATCATACCCAAAAAGATTTGAGGCAGTTAAGGTTCTTCAGCTAAATATTTAGTTAAGGGTATGAATACTTATGCAATGTACTTATTTCAGTTTTTTTTATATTAAATACATTTACGAAGTTGTGACAGTTCTATTTTTGCTTAGTCAATATGGTGTATGGAGTGTAGATTGATGTGGGAAAAAGAATTGTGATGATTTTGATGAGATAAGCTAAATAAAATTCACCAGCGGATACTCTGTGAGGTCATTTTTTGTCAGGTAAAACAATTGTGTAATTCTGTTGGATCTCTGTTCATTCATCCTGAGCATTGTTCTCCATATTAAAATTAGAGCTCAGATCTCACAGAGGCACTGACACTTCTGTGGGAAAATGTAAGTTAGTATGAGTCTCTCACTGTGTGGATGAAGGGATGAAAGTGATGTGACAGGAGCATCACATTTCATCCTTTGAAAAACTTTGATCCCTGCATAGAGAATTCAGTATTCAGGAACAAAAAGCTTTGAGTTCTATCGGAAATATTTTAGCCAGGTGTAGATGATCAGAGACAGATGGATTTGAGAGGTGGAGTGTGTGTGTGTGTGTGTGTGTGTGTGTGTGTTTACAGGGGTCTCATGCACCTGGCGGCACTAGTTACAGGACTTGGTGCCCATAATGGAATAAGAATTATGTCTACTATTTCCTAACTTGGTTGTTGCAACAAACAATTTGTCTGACACGAAACGTGAAAGTGGGATGTGATGCGACACAATCAATTTAAAAAACAGCCAATCAGAAAAGTTCCCCTTTGTTCCCTCTCGTACATTTGAATCGCAAGTTAAAAATAGAGCTTAAAAATAACATAACAGTTAATCTTAATGTAAAAACACAAGATGACTACGCATGTAAGGGATCGGGATGTGACTATAGATATGGCCGATGATGTCAGAGGCTGGGGGTGTAGATAAGTTTCTGATTAGATCCTGCTGCAAGGAATCAGCTCTTGATATCACATCCTCTAGGGTTGCCATGGTTATACACTGTGGTCACCTTTCAGTGTCTTGATTGTCTAAACGGTTGACAAGATCAGCTGGTCACTTCTGCATATTGTGTTTTCTGGTCCACCTCACTGGGTATTTGGTATGTGTGTATCTTACCAGGCTTCTTAACAAGCCTAACTAGCCAGATTTCAAAAGCTTCATACGTAATACAACGTCTTCGTTCAACATTACTAACTTGACTTTAGTCATGATCTGCTTGAGTGACACTGTGTGTGGCTGTAGGAGTGCTGACTCACTCTCTGTGGCTCTGGTGGGATGAGCTATGATGATGATGCTGAGTCTTGATTGAGCGTGTGCGTGCCAGAGCTTGGTATCTGTGGGCATGATAGTTTTACCTGGAGCAGGGCCCCTCTGTCAAAACACAGAATTAAATACAGCACATGACCACAAGCCTCAGTTTATCCTCATGATAGCATACCACAGACAGCAGGGGAGAAGAGAAGGAATGAGAAAATGAGCATAGAGAAAGAGATGCCATCCATAAATATATACAGATATGTAATTCATTTACTGTGAAGGAAGTCAACAATGTAACCTAGAGAGAGTATTCTATTTGCATTCACTATCATTTCATTGACAGTTGACCCCTGGAAGTGTGTAATTTCAAATCTGCTCTCTTTGTTCATAAACACTCAATTCTGCATCCAGGATTTATTTTAGCCAATCAGCTGAGCTGAAAATTTCATGTGACTGATTAATCGTCTGATGCAGGAAAATGGTGTGACAGTGCTGATTGGCTGAAGGCAAACCAGAAAAATATAAAATAATATTTTATTTTTTTAAAGATGTATTTTCTCAATGCACAGCTCATTTTGAATGACTGTGGCTGGAGAGTCTTTTTGGAGCCAGATGGTGTAGTTTCAGCATATACCAGCAGGGGCTAACAAGGCAAACTATGAGTCCTTTTACCACATTATCATTGTGCTTTGTACTGAGAAATTGAGTTTTTGCCTGCATGATTACAGTATTGATAAGTATGGACTAAGTAGTGATGACAAAAGATATATTTAAAGCAACTGAAAATATTCATAAATTATTTTTCAGTGAAAAAGGCACTTTTATTGTGGGAGATTTCATTTATTTTATTTATTTATATAAGATTTATACAAAAATCATCCTTTTCAATATATTATTTTCTCTTTTTTTGTTTAATTCACTTTAAATAAATTTTAAAAAACTTTTTATTTTTCTTATGCATCTATTTTGTATATTTTTATGATAATTGTCAAATCTTTTTTATGTAACACACTTTGTAGAAATGTATAAAATGTGCTATATATATTAACTCACCTTGCCTATGATGTACAAGTAAGAACCTGAGAATGCATGTGTGAATGACTCTCTCTCTGCATTGATATCCATCTATGTAGGCTATTTGAAAAGAAATGAATGTTAATATTTTTCTCTCTGGTTACATGTAGCCTCTTGTAGTGCATTCTCCGCCCCAGCGATGTGAGGATGATGATGAAGGGGACTTAAACAAGACACTGGGAGTGCAGCGCTTCCAGCAGATCCTTACACCTGCCCAGCGCGTGCCCATCGAACAACACCGCACCTTTAATGAGGAGGACTTTGAATGTGAGAGCTTTACTGTTGATGCATCTGGTCTATAGCCATTCTTCATATTATATATGACTAAATTAAATGAGAATGCATATTAATTTGACAGTTTTATAGATATTTATAGTGTTTTTTCTAAAATATTTGCCTTCAAAGAAAACAACAAAAGTGAAAATTCTGTCATTGTTTACTCAATTAATCAGAAATGTCTCAATGGGAAATACATTTCACCTCAAAAGGGGAAATTAAATTACATTTCAATGCATTTGCTTTTTCCTGTTCTCCTGAGAAACTTCTCTCGCAAAAGTTTTTGCCAAGAAACTTGGTGTTTGTTTGCAATATAAAGCTCTAAAAAATAGTCTTTCCTCCCACCTCATATTATTTCTTTCTCAAAGGTTTTGTAAGGTAATGCAAAGTTTCTTGAGGCAACACAAAAGCATTGAAATAAATGTTTTTGTCCTACATCTTTTTACTATGACCTATTCCCTTAAGGGGCTCTGCAGTGATGCTGTTGGCTTGAAGTCTGTGATGTTTTTGGCATTTGTAGATCACCGTCACACCTCTCTACACATTCACCACCCTCTGTCTAAACACCTCCCAGAAGTCCGGAGGAAAAAGCCAGGAAGAAAGCGGAAAGACTCAGGACGGAGGAGGAGTTCATCTATGGGAGCAGCTCCCCCGATAGATGAGGACGACGAGGATGAAGAGGTGGATGAAGATTCCTGTAGCCAGCTGGATAAAGAGGGCAATGTCACCACCACACCTACACCGGACACGGACACAGAGGTGGCACAGGTAGTCAAGTCTCACACAAACACACACACACTCTTCTTGTTATGATCTGACTAGCTTCTCTCTTGTTGGCCCACAGTTTTTTGTATCAGAAGATGATCCTGACTCCACTATAACGAAGAATGGTAAAGTCTCATCACATCGAAAGCTGCCAATCATGCCCCATTCAATGCTTCACACCAGTATCAGCATCCCAGAAGATGTTACAGCAACCTCGTAAGTGTACATGCGCACACACATGTACACAAACACATAGTAAGATTCAAATACATGTATGTGTTCAACCTCACTATTTTCTGTTACCGCCGCAGGGGCAGAAATTGGGTTCGTAATCTGCCCAATGGCAGACGAGTTTCTGCACCATGTTTGTTTCCAAGTTTGAGTTCTCCAGACGGCAGCTTTAAGCCCAGCCGCAGCTATGATCTGCAGGAGCGCCGCCGCACAGGCAACATGACGGGCACCGCACTAGAACACTATCAATACATGCCCACTGACGAGAGCGAGGCGCAGATGCTCGCCACGGTGGACCTGGATGGCATTAAAAGTGAGTGTGTGTTTGTGTAAAAATTTATAAAAGATGTATTTGGTAAAATAATGTCAATGAAGAGTTTTAACATTTATTAAATATATATTAATAGTTTTATTTAATCATACACCATTCAAAAGTTTGTGGTCTGTAAGAATTTTTTATGTTTTTGAAAGAATTCTCTTACATGCTCATCAAGGCTGCATTTATTTGATACAGTAAAAGCAGACCTATTGTGAAATACTGTTACAATTTCAATGAACAGTTTTCTGTTTTTAATATATTTCAAAATGTAACTTATTCCTGTGGTGAGAAAGCTGACTTTTCAGTAGCTATTACTGCAATCTTCAGTGTCACATGATCCTTCAGAAATCATTCTTATATGCTGATTTGCTGCTCAAGAAAAATTATTATTATCATCAATTTTCAAAACAGTTGTGCTTATTATTTTTAATTTGAAAACTGTGCTCATTTTGTTTTCAGTAATTTTTTGCAAATAGTGATGCAAGGACATCATTTTTTTAAAATAGAAATCTACAAGTATTTATTTTTTTTTAATCCAAGAATGATCACAATTTTAATAATTATTATAATTAAATACAATTTGAATGTGCATTCTAAAAAATAATACATACATAATCAATGATATATAATATTATATGCAATCAATGATACAATGCAACGTCTAATATTTATTAATAAAATTAACTGAATATGTTTGAATATGCCTTTTAAATATTTTTATTTTAAGATTAGTTAATTAATTATTAATTAATGTTAAATATGTTTAACAAAGCAAATTAAACATTTTCCAAGTACCCATGAAGCCTATTTAAGTACCTCCCATGGTATAGTTTAGCATTATATTAGTTATTATATGAGATTTGTTGTTTTTCAGCAAGTAATGGGCATTTTAGCTGATCATAGATCATCAGTGTTCAAGAAAATGTATTTGTTTTCCTGGCATCTTTTCTGTTCTTTTCTAAGGTTATAAAGGACTCCTTTATTTACCTTTCTGTTCTCATTCTTCTGGGAATAAATCATGTTTTCAGTCTGTACATCTGACCATCTGTGGCTGTGATTCAGGAATGTGGACATTCTCAAAGGGTGCACAGCTGCCCACTACAACCGTCCCTTTGACGTCTCTTTTGTATGTGTATGTGTGTGTGCTGTAATTACAAATAATTTAGACTGAACAATAGATCACTTTGAGACACAAAACTGAGTCATGTTTTAGTGAGTGCTCAGTGGAGTTTTCAGTTTGTGGTTCTGTGTTTGGATGCTGAGTATTGTGTGTAATATAGCCAGTATTGTCAATGTTATTGATACTCAGATACTTCTGGTGTGTTACAGTGGATTCAGTGTTTCTGACTTGTTAACTCTTGGGTTAGTATTTCAGAATTGTCTTGCTGTCTTTCTTGCAGGTCACAGGTTTGAAGATGTCCCTGGTGTGCGGCGGCACCTGGTTAAGAAGAGCGCTAAAGGTCAGGTGGTTCACATCGGCAAGGACCACAAAGAGCCCAGCAGTCGTATCCGGACCAAGTTGGATCGAACCCCACATGAGGTGAGACGCCAGCTAACTAGATTATCTTTCCCCTGTCCATTTAGAGCTATTTTCTAGACTTGCGTGTGTGGTGTAGCAAATAAAAAATGCATATTATGTCATCAGTATCACCTTAAAGAGTGTAGTTTCTAGTGGTCAATAATGGAATTGTAAAACTATGATTATTAAAATCTTAAAAGACTATTTCCCTAACACTCCCCCTGTCTGTTATCGGTTAATCAAACAAATAGCACCACCCCAAACTCACACAGTCGGTCGATATTGCAGTGTTTGGCTGGTCAAAATGTGCAAACAAAAGAACAATGTTTCACACTTTTCAGGAAATCAACCTACTAAAAGTTATAATATAGAGGAAATTTCACACTTTAGCTAACGCTTTCTTGTACTGAGGAGAAAATACAGTAAAGGATTGTTTTAAATTGCATGCTGTACAAAGCTGGGATATCACTACCACTGGCTCACTGAGCCTACTGTTGTTTATTAGAGGAGATCATGGCCCTGTCACATGGACTGCAGGGTTCATCATGCCCAACAGCTGAAGGTAGGGTGACACAGAGATGGTATGATTGCTTTGTGGAAAAGCTGAAACTTGTGTGTGGTTTTTACTCACCACTTGTTTACTAATACCACACTGGTTTTGTGGCAGGCAGTGGATAGACACAGTATCAGAACGGTGTATAACTAGGCTCACACTGGTAGAACTGTACTTTTGTAGAGCTGTTCAGTCATGATAGAATGCCGCTTTTTGATTTATGAGTAGAATAAGGTCTGTTAACATTACTAACATTATTTGAACTTTTTAACATCACTTAAGGAGACTATATAAATTACATAAACGCAAATTGCTAACAAATTGCAAATTAAGGACTACAAATTCCACAAGGATAAGAGTTCACGTGCTTGTCAAATCAAGTGGCAATTAGAGATTTTTTTTTTTCAAAAGAAATTAAAACTTTTAGAATTTGGACACACTAAATTGATCAGAATTGACAGTAAAGACATTATAATGTATAATGTTACAAAATATTTCTATTTATTAATTAATATTTATATACTGCCATTTTTAAAGCACACAAAATATTCAGAATTCACATTTGACGTGTGTAATTTAAAGTCTCCAAATAGTGATGTTACCTATAAAAAAACACCGCTTTTGTCTAACAACCCATTAGAAATTTCTCACAGAACTTCAAATGCTTAAAATTAGTTTTAAGATAACAAACAGTACAGCTCTACTGACATCATCAACTTAAACATAATAAATTAGGTTTTATTCCAAAAGCTGAAATGGATGGCTTGTCTGAAAAGATTGCTCTTGACAGAAAGAAAAAACAAAAACAACAGATACACTCCATAGTGAAATGCAGACTAAATTGAATCTTGTATTCTTCCTCGAGTGAAGTGTTTAGCATTGCCTGCAATGATGCATGAACTATGTAAAAAAAAAAAAAAAAAAATGTTTTTTTTGATAAAGGTCGAGGTGTTGTAAACTCATTTGTGTTTTATAGAAAGAATGTTTATTGAACCAAACCTGAAAACATAATTTCTGCTTTATTTAAATTTCCCTGTTTTGTCATTTGAATTCATTTGGTTTCAGTTCATAATAACCACCCAAAACAAACAATATTCAGTAATTCTTTATTGTTAGGTTTGCATATGTTGACATCTATTTTTATGACATTGTTACTGATTTGGAGTCCACACAAATTAGTTACTTTGTATCTGTTACTTACATTTGTTGCTATTTTGAGTTTAAATTTATCGGTGATGTGTGGCAGTGATGTTCCGACATGGTCCGCTGCAGCCACACCCTGGTGTGACAAAATTAGAGCCCAAGCAGGAACAGAGAATTTAAGCATTAATGGTTAAATGGCCCGGATATACCATTCGCTGAGGTTGCCCGGGTGAGGAGGAAAAGTTAATGTCTTTGATTAATTGATTTAGTTGTTTGTACATTTATGGTATTTAATTTACATTTTGTTTTTCGTTATCTTGATTTAATATTTTTCTATTTGATTTGATTTTGATTTATTTAATGTTATATGTTGAATGTGAAGTTTCATTGGTTTCCCTCTTAATTTGTAATGGGCTCATCTCTTCCTTTATAAACTGTTGCTTTGTTCATTTGAGGTTAGTTTTCTGTCTGAATGTTAGACTTTGTTTTCTTTTAGTTTGTTGGTTTATTTTGTTGTGTGGTAAGATTTATGAGTTTATAAAGATGTTTTTGTTGGGTGGGTTCAAATAAAGACCCATCTGTCAGTGGAAAGCTTGTGTTCCTTATTCCTGACTTCTCAGTCCCTCACAACAACTTTGAAAGAAAGGCCAGATAAATCATAAATGTTCTTTCTCAGGTGTTTGTTGAGCTGAATGAGTTACTGATGGATAAGAACCAGGAGATGCACTGGAAGGAAACCGCTCGCTGGATAAAGTTTGAGGAGGATGTGGAGGAGGAGACAGAGCGCTGGGGCAAACCTCATGTAGCTTCACTCTCATTCCGTAGCCTGCTGGAACTCCGCAAGACCATTTCACATGGTGAGAGAGACCAGCTCACACATTTACAAACATATACTTACAAATACAATGTGAGAATTAAGTGAAATTAATTGCTAATTCTTTTCATTTCTGATATATTTAAAATGCCTTTTTGGTGTGTCTGATGTATTGAAGTGTAATTTTACAGGTGCGGTGTTGTTGGACCTGGACCAGAAGACACTGCCTGGTATTGCTCATCAGGTTGTAGAGCAGATGATTATCTCAGATCAGATCAGAGCTCAGGACAGAGCCAATGTGCTCCGAGCCCTGCTCCTCAAACACAGGTTAGTTTCACATAGGTTTAATGAACATTAAACTGCATATCTCATAAAAATGACCAATAAAGCTACTCACCTATTAAGGAACACCTTACTCATTTGGATCATGCAGCTGAACTTTGTGCTTTGTATTTCTTCTGTTTGTTAGTCATCCAAGTGACGGCAAGGAGCACAGTTTGTTTAACCGGAACATCTCGGCAACCAGCCTTGGCTCTCTCATATCTCATTACCATAGCAGTAACCACATCGCCGCACCGGAGCCCCCTACCACAGACCCACTCATTGGAGGACTACGCAACTTTGAGTCACGCAGTAGTGTAGACTTAGATAAGAATGAGGTACTGTGTGCATTCAAATCTGGCAAAGAATGGTAAAATAGACCATTAGACCATTCAAATATTTCCTCTGTTTCCACAGAAAGACACACCCCAGTTTTTTGGTTTGCACAAGACCAAATCTAAACATGAGCTGAAGTTGCTTGAGAAGATTCCAGAGGATGCAGAAGCAACGGTTGTCCTTGTGGGTCAGTTAACTGTCCGTGCTGAACTCTGTGAAATCTTAACTGTCAATAATCTGTTCAAGCCATGATACGGATGATCTGGATTTTCACAGGTAGTGTGGATTTCCTGGACCAGCCCACCATGGCCTTTGTGAGACTGCAGGAAGCAGTTCTGTTAGAGTCGGTTCTAGAAGTGCCTATTCCAGTGCGGTTTCTTTTCGTGCTGCTCGGCCCACCCAGTGCCAACATTGACTACCACCAAATCGGCCGCTCCATATCAACACTTATGTCTGATAAAGTAAGCACAGAATGAAAAAGGTGCTATCAGGTCTAATTAAATTAATTTATATTACATGATAGTACATTATATACACTACCTTTCAAAGATTTGGGGTCAGTAAAATTTGTTTTCCTGAAAGAAATTAATACTTTTATTCTGTAAGGACACATTAAATTGATCGAAAGTGATAGTAAATACATTTATAATGTTACAAAAGATTCTATTTTAAATAAATGCTATTTTTTGAACTTTCTTTTTGTCAAAGAATACTTGAAAAATTCAACATTGCAACACTGATTAAAAAAAAAATGTTTCTTGAGCACCAAATCAGCATATTAGAATGATTTCTGAAGGATCATGTGACAGTGAAGACTGGAGTAATGACGCTGAAAATTCAACTTTGTCATCAGAGGAATAACTTGCATTTTAAAATATATTAAAATAGAAAACGGTTATTTGAAATTGTAATAAAATTTCACAATATTGCTGTATATACTTTATTTTTATCAAATAAAAGCAGCCTTGATTATAACATAAGAGACTTTTTTTTTTTTTTTATATTTCAGTATTACCAACCCCAAAGGTTTGAATAGTAGTGTATACATATCTAAAAATCCTTAAAACAAGGTAATTTTAGTGCAAGACTTTCAGGATATGTCTTAATACATTTGTTTACTGCACTGTTATTATTATTTTTTTTTTTTGCTTGTTTTAAGTATAAACAGCATTTCAAACCTCTCTTCCAGCACTTCCATGAAGCGGCGTATTTAGCAGATGAGCGGCAGGACCTGCTGACAGCCATCAACAGCTTTCTGGACTGCAGTATTGTGCTTCCTCCATCTGACGTTGGAGGAGATGAGCTGCTGCATTCTATCGTTCGCTTCCAGAGAGAGATGCTGCACAAGAGACATGAGCAAGAGGTCAAACTACAGGCCAAGGAAGCCAAGAGCCCCGAGGACATGGGTACAAGGCTCTCGCTCATACACAGAATACAGAAGTGAACAGATCAGTTTACTGTTTATCCAAAATAAATGTATTGAATTATCTTTTTGTATTTATTCTTAATGTTCTCAGCTCTTCGTCCTCCTCTGAAACCTGAAGACGATCCTCTCCGGAGGACGGGTAGGCTGTTTGGCGGGGTTATCCGAGATGCACAGCGCCGCTACCCCAAATACATCAGTGATTTTAAGGATGCCCTAAGTCCTCAATGCATGGCCTCTGTCATATTTATTTACTTTGCTGCCCTTTCTCCTGCCATTACCTTTGGAGGACTATTGGGTTAGTGAAAGCTCTTTTTTTAAATTATTTAGAGCACTGCTTTTATTTTGTATCGAAGACAAGGCACTTTTTGCCTAATGAAATCATTTCTCTTGTTTCCAGGTGAAAAGACAGAAGGTTTGATAGGTGTGTCAGAGCTGATTATTGCCACTGCCATGCAGGGAATGTTGTTCTGCCTGCTTGGGGCTCAGCCTCTGCTGGTGGTGGGCTTCTCTGGACCCCTGCTAGTGTTTGAAGAGTCCTTCTATTCAGTTAGTATTTCTAATATATAAATACAAATACTACTAATTCACTAACTAAAAAGCTGTGCCTGCTAATAGTGCAGTATATTTTATTTACAAAATGCATGCAAATAGTGCAGATTTGAGAATAAAGCACAATCTCTATTGAGGATAATCTGAATATAAAGACTACTTTGGGCTGAAAATCATAGCAAATGAATTGAAATACTTGCAGTGCTATTGTAATGCATTTAGAACCTGGTTTAGTAAGTGAGATCAGTATGGATCCATGTGTTTGCAGTTTTGCAGGTCCAGTGAAATCGAGTATCTGACAGGACGTGCGTGGATTGGAATCTGGTTGGTCATCATTGTTGTTCTCACGGTGGCCTTTGAAGGGAGCTTTCTTGTGCGATTTGTGTCACGCTTCACCCAAGAGATCTTCTCCTTCCTCATCTCTCTCATCTTCATCTACGAGACCTTCTTCAAGCTGGGCAAAGTATTGAGATGTTCTTCAATGCTGCATTTATTTGATAGAAAAAATAGTAAAACAGTAGTTTGAAAATCACTCAAATATGATGATCTGGAACAAAAAAAACAACATAACATCATATCATAGAATATAATGTTTAGTTAAATAAACACATCTTAACAAAATAAAAAAATAAAAAAAAAAAAATGAAACCAAAGACCCCAAACTTTTGATTAGTGTTGTTTGTTTATGAGAGAGATTTAAATGTGATCAGCGGATATTCAGACAGTCTTTGTATACTGTGCAGATCTTCATGGATCATCCTCTCGGAAGCTGCTATGGACGAGAAGAAAATGACACTGCTTTACCAACACCCACAAGTGACGGCAGGTCTCCAGATGCCTCGCAAACCCTAAACCAGCCAAACACAGCTCTCCTTTCGCTGTTGCTCACGGCCGGCACCTTCTTCATTGCCTTCTATCTGCGTAAATTCAAGAACAGTGCTTTTTTCCCTGGCAGGGTAAGCCAGTATCCCAGAGTTCCTGCAAACATGTTTTGCCACTTACTCAATGATTAAATAAACACAGGACATATTAAAGTTTTTAATGAATGTGTCAACTATCTGTGTCTGGTGAAGTGGTATTGATGAATGTGATATTGTCTCTTATCTTTTGCTCAGCTCCGAAGGGCTATTGGAGATTTTGGAGTACCTATCGCAATCTCCACCATGGTTCTGTTGGACTACAGCATTAAGGACACTTACACACAGGTGAGGCATGAAGACATGTTTATATCATTTGATTAATGTATAATCTATGGACTAGATTTCTCTTAGAATTGTCCACCCAAACACCCAAATTCATTGTACATCAAGCAAGATTTTAAATGTCACATTTCAAAATTACTCGTGTCTAAATGTTTTTTAGACATTACATTTTTGAAGTACTTTGGAGGAAATTATAGGAATTGAACATGGAATTTTTTTTTTAAGTAAAATAATAGAACACACACAATTTAAAGAAATGAAAATGGTCATCTTCTCACCCTCAAGTTGTTCCAAATCTGTATGATTTTTTTTTTCTGCTGAGCAGAAAATAAGTTATTTCAAAGAATGCTGGTAACCAATCAGTTGATGGTAGACAGTGACTTCCGTAGTATGGGGAAAAATACTATGCTACCATCGGGTTACCTACAGTCTTCAAAATATCTTCTTCTGTGTTAAAGTGGAGGGTGAGTAAATGATGACAGAATTTTTATTTTTAGTGAACTATCCCTTTAAGACCAAAGATTCATTCATTTTTATTTTTTTACCTTTTCTTTGCTGTGCTATGCTCTTGTGATTTAAGAGACTTGTGAATTTAATACATTTTAATACTTTTTAAGGATCCACTCTGTTTATCAAAGTACCCTGGTATTACCATCTGATACCATCATCTGTTGTTCTGTAAATGTTTGTAGTTGGTATCAGTCATTTCAATATGAATCCACACGATTGAGTATTTTGCATGAGGGTGAAAGATTTCCCAACACAGATTTGAAGATTTGAAGGTCATACAAAATCACTGCGCTGACCAACAGAAAGCAGCTTGGTTTGAAGAAAGTGACTTCTTTGTGAGCTGTGATTCGATAGACAATGGATCTTTTTTGCCTGTGAAATTTCGCCAGTGTGAATGTACCTTAAGGGTTGTAAGTTACCCTGAGCTAATTTATTGATTAAAGGCTGGAAAATTTTTGTATGTCATTTAAAGCTAATTACTCCATATGCCCTGAAGTCACCTGACAATCTGTGATCTATAAACTTCTTTCCTCCCCATGTAGAAACTAAGTGTGCCTGATGGCTTCTCTGTGACCAGCCCAGATAAGCGTGGTTGGTTAATACACCCACTGGGCTCTGATGGCCAGTTCCCCATTTGGATGATGGTTGCCAGCATTCTACCTGCCCTGCTCGTCTACATCCTCATTTTCATGGAGACTCAGATCACCACGTGAGTCGCAGGCATTCACTAACCTGTTCTGACCATACCTATACCTCGATTATATCATTCCTCAATTTATACTGACACAATTTTCCTTTTAAGTCTTATTGTCAGCAAGAAGGACAGGATGCTGGTTAAGGGTTCAGGCTTTCACTTGGACCTGCTGATCATCGTGGTTGCGGGTGGTGTTTCAGCGCTGTTTGGGCTACCATGGTTGACCGGTGCTACTGTTCGTTCGGTAACTCATGCAAATAGCCTTACGGTGATGAGCAAAGCTGTTGCGCCTGGTGACAAACCACGCATTCAGGAAGTAAAAGAGCAGAGAGTAACAGGATTTCTGGTGGCTTTTCTAGTAGGTGAGTGGCTTAATTTTCTGGATGATAAATATAATCTACAGTATATCTGCACCAGAGTGGTGGGCAGCCGTAATAGCCGATTATCGGTCTATTGCAGAAATATCGGCTGATATTAGATTTTTATTTGTAAATACTTATTTCTCCTGTTTTATATTTAGATTACCTTGCTATCATCTAATGCTCACTTTAAGTTAACATTTAATACTTAATAGAACACTATTATATAATAACTTTAGCAAATCTCACAGTGAATATCCATTTTTCATACTGTATTGTAATTTTGTGATGCTTAAATTAATATATATATATATGTATGTATAAATAAATATATATAATAGAGAGAGAGAGAAATATTAGTTATTATCCCCAACATAAAAATAATTCTTGGCTTATTGGTTATTTTAATATCATTGCATCCCTAAATAAATTCTAACATGTTGCCCTAGTAGGTCAGTGAATGGCCTGTTGAGTAATTAGTTATATTTTCTCAGTATTTGTTGTATGGTGCTGACAGTAGATAAACCCTCTTCCCTCCAAAGGTCTCTCTATTGTGATTGGAGATGTTTTGCGGCAGGTTCCTATAGCTGTGTTATTTGGTATATTCCTCTATATGGGAGTGATGTCTCTCAATGGGATCCAGCTAACAGAACGCATGATGCTGCTATTAATGCCACCGAAGTACCATCCTGACCACACCTATGTCCGCAAGGCAAGAACTCACCAGTCTTAAATCAATAATCAGATGACAGTACGTCTGGAATGCCATTCTTAGTTTGTCTCTTCAGATTTAACTGTTTTAATAACCATTGACTTGTGTATTTCAGGTGCGTACTCTACGCATGCATCTGTTCACATGTTTGCAGCTGGTGTGCCTGGCTGTGCTGTGGGTTGTAATGTCAACCTCGGCCTCCTTAGCCTTCCCGTTTGTTCTTGTCCTCACCGTGCCATTCAGAAGGTTCCTGCTGTCCCGAATATTTACTCACCGTGAGATACAGTGTGTGAGTGTTACTTTTCTTTTCGTTGATAGGAAAATGATATTTGTAGATGAGTTTAATGTAGTGTGTTCTATACTAAAAAAAAAGTTGTTTTTTTTTCCACATGCAATTTGGCAATGCAGTGATACATAAACTATTAAGATACATTCTCTAAAAACATGTCTAATTATGTCTTATGCAGTTTTGTAAATTTAAAGTAAGATTAAAGATTGAAATATATTTGAGATTTCTGTATTGTTTACTTATATTATGGCTGTATACGTTAAAAAATAATGGAAATAATTTTTGCACTGTACAGTGACATTTTGTTTTCAGGACTAATATAAAATCTTAAATCTTATTTTGCCCTTTGCCTTTAATGTTGTTTATTTTGTCTATGTGACAGCTTGACGCAGATGATGCAGAGCCTTCAATTGATGACAGAGAAAGCCAAGATGAATACACAGAAATACAAATGCCAGTATGACCTCACTCCTCTCCTGTCACTACCTGGGCTTGCCTGACTTTTTTGTTTTAGTCAGAGGCGTCCAGATGTACTGCCTGTCTTTTTTTTTTTTTTTCATTAACCAGTTTTTGTCTCCATTTCGTTTCCCCCATTTTGTTTTTGCTTAAATGATGTAAACATTATATTTATACATATATAAAAGTGTTAAGTAGTTGCTCGGTGTCACTTGAGCAACTGTGTATCTGTTGCTTGAGGAAAGCTTTGTCACCTGTACTATTAATGTTTTTTCTGTGTATTTTTCAGAGTTGAAAATGTTATGCTATGTGTGTGTTGTGGAGGGTTAAATGAATTTATGATATCCAGTCAGCACAAAATGATACAGGAAGCACTTTAAGGTAAATTTAAAATGAAGCCTTTTCTACTGCTTATCAGTACATTTTATTTTGTTGCAAGGTGACATACAATGTACTCCTAAAAATGAACAACTGTACAGAATGACATTAATGCAAATCATATATGGTCGATATTTTTGTAGCTAAACAAAGTATACACAGATTTATGCTATATTAAAAAAAACATATATAAACATTGCTTATTATTAGCAACAAAACACTGGTTTCAGTCACCAGTTTATTTGGATGAAGAAAAGATATGTTGTTCTGTTTTTGTGTTCCTTTCAACTGTGAATATATTGTCTTTTGAAAATTGTTGCATAGCTGTTTTGAAACTATTTTTCTCACCAAAGCACCAAAGAGGCTTGTGTGTTTCTATAACGTGAACACCTAAAGAATCATCAAAGTAATCTTAATAGTTAAAATAAAGTTACAAAGAGTAATTTGATTACGGTGGATTTCATTTACCTAGTTTGTCTGAGAGAAAAATGAAAGAGAGAGAAGTCATTTTTAAAATGTTAAAAGGAAATGTTTTATGGAGCTCAAAAGGTTCAGTTTTACACTATTTCTGTTACTATGAGTAATGTTATGATTAAAATATGTACCACACTTGTGAAATGTTTTGATCGTTCAATGCACTACTGTTTATTTTTAGCTTCATAGGTGATTAATTGTCTTTTGAGGTACAGAACTAGAATCTAAATTAAGCAATAAATACCAAGCAAGTGTAGATTTGGTATAATGCTGTAATAAATTTTTCTTAAATGTGTCTCATGTACATTCCAATCAAAAAGATGATCTTGCAAATAATTATTTTTATAAAGAAGGGACTACATCTAAGATGTTATTTAATCTGTTGTGTGTGCTTAATGTCAAAATGTGTTTTCCCCTTCAAAAACTGACGAGTTCATTTTACTGTTTTCATTACAATCTCTCATCATATAGTAGTGCTTTTTTTTTCATTTGATAGTCATTTCAGATATAATGTTGCTTTCACAAAGTTGAAAAAAGTGACCTTAGTAAGCAAAGATAGCAAGTACGAAAGAAAAAGAGCTGTTCAACAACAGATTTTTGTGATTATTAAACATGAATGTCAATGATGTGGGCATATGTCTTTGTTTTAGCTTTGTAAATGTTTAGAGTACAGGCCCAAACCTAATAAAATAATGAAACTGATTTTACACTAGACCTTTTGTTTTTATTTATTAAAATCATAATTTTACACTCATAAATCAAATTACTAATGATATTTTGTACTTATATATATCTTACTGATGTGCTATAATGTTTTGTCATATTGACAAACTGTTAGGTGAGTATATTTCAGATGGTAATGCCATAATATTTTTCCAAATAATTCTCAAAATTTTTTTAAACTACCAGATATATAAGTTACTGGTGGATATATTCTATTTCCTGAGTAAATACTCTCCACATATCCTCTATCTACTGCACTATTTATGATCTATACTATAATCTATATTATATGTAATATAATGCCATATTTTACAACTCAGTATAACCTGAAGCAGGACAAGCTGGGAAGAAAACACTATTTAGTCATATGTGCTAGATATGAAGAGAAATACAGTACAATCCATATGCTGTAGTGTCAGTGAGAAGTGCCATGATGAAGGCCCCATTACTCTGTTAATCCAACTCATGGCCATTACATAGCGGTAGCAAAAACACAAATATAGAAATATAGTATATATTATAAATATTATAAAACAAACTTCTCTTTTTCACCCACACACTTCCACAACATTAATTATTGCACTGACTGAGACATACGCCTCATTTATGGATGTAATCAGGTCAAAAAATTAAAATCAGGATAGTTCACCCAATTTAAATTCTGTCATCATTTAATCACCCTCAAATTGTTCCAAACCTATAGGAGTTTCTTTCTTCTGTTGAGCACAAAAGCAAAATAAAATACTTCAAAAAATCTTTTCACCAAATCAAATAAAAAAAACTAACCACTTCCTTGACTATGGAAGTCAATGTCTACCGTCAACTGTTTGGTTACCAACATTCTTCAAAATATCTTTTTTGGAAATGTATGACTCAAAACTGACCTCCCACACGTTTTTCTTTTCCATAAGGAGTGGAAAGGATGGTAATTCTCAAATACATGACCTAAACAAACAGTTTACACAAACTGAATCTCAAATATTAGTCATTTTGCATGAATTTCATACAGGCATACATTTTTTGTTTAATATTAGCATTTAGATTTATACCAGTAAGACTGACTCAAGTAACAATCATGTAAGAAACAAAAAAGAACACTCAAAAAAACACTCGTTCACTACTTTGCTTAGCCACTAAAAAGAACTGACTCAAAAGAACAATTCTCTCAAGTCATGTCACTATAAATTTCAAAAAGTTAAAGTTTTATTTTAAATAAGAACATTGTATAGTTGGTGAAATGATCACGTTCACGAAACATCCAGCTCAATACACATACACATAAATACTGATCAATAATAGACTTGTTTTCACATTCACCCCAGTGCTCTGTATGAAGCATCTCTCTCAGGCCTGGTCAAACTCAGGGGGTTGAGTCAGTCACAGCTGTCTCCTCCTTTCCGCGTGCCATTGGTCAGCTTCACATAAAGAAATCTCGTGACGATTGTGTACAATCAGAGAGCATGAGAGGGCGAGATACAGTCAATGGCACTTGTACTCGGGCTGAGAGGAAACGGTGTCTCTCTGTCTGTGATGTTAACGCTCAGTTCAAGCGATGGGAACTTCATGCACAAGCTGCCATCAGTCTACATCGTCTGCCAACACATCAGTTAAACGTCAAAATGAAGATAAACTCTACAGGCTAATTTGAACCGACTGTTTTTGGGCTGCAGAGGCGAGGTTTTTGGAGCGTGGAGGCCGTGTGAGTCTCAGCGGCAGCAGAATGAACGTGGGCACTCAAACTAATCGGTTTAGCACTTGAAGTCCTGGCAGGGTTGGCGAAGAGTCCTGCTTTTTTTTTTTTGCATGGAAACCAGTAGATATTTTTGTCCTGTTTAATGCTTAGCCTTCTAAGAGACCTTTCTAGCAATTGTAAACTAATATTAACGTAGTTTATTATTGTTAGATGCATGCACAGTAATTTGCTACTTAATAGGCTTAAGAAAATAGCGCTTTAAAATGTTGCACAATGAATAAAGATTTAATCAATATCACTCAGAAATGTATTATAATGTTAAAAATAAATATTATTTTAAAGTTTTTAGCCTCCGCCTTTTTTTCTCGCATGTTTTCCCTCGGAGTTCCTCCCCCTGCGGCGCTGGGCGGAGTTTCATACCGAACCAGACGCTCCTTTTGTCGGATTCGTTTCGACCTGTCTCCCCGGGGTTTACTGCTAAAAAACATATACTTAAATACAATAAAACCAATTAACACGAACACGTCGCTAGTTAATAAGCACATCCGCGACGGAATATTAAAAAAGGTAAGTGATTTGATGATTTTTGAGCCCGTTTAGAGCGTTTTTCAATTTGCTCGTCCCCGAGTCTTTGTAGCATTCATGGCGGCTCTGCAGTGAGGGATCTGGGGCGAGGGAAGGCACAAGCGGCCGCTCATACCTGTGTTTAGGATTCTGATTCACCAAAACATGGCATTATTATACTAAGACTGAATATATGACAAAAATGAAACATTTAACGATTTATATTCATGACTGAATTGGTTTTTTTAGTGAAATAATGCGTTTTATAATATTGTCACAATCCCTGCAAAAAAATCTAAATGTGCATGCATCTACACTTGAATTGTTGCAAGAAAGTATTTGATACGTGTTAAGACATCACTTAAATTTAATCGGCGTAAGCGATATTCCTCGTACTTTCGCCAGTAGCTTGCTCGCTAGCTGAGGCATTCAAGCCAGCGGAAGCTGCGTGGTGACTCCTGCCGGAATAAAGACGCCATTACCGGGGTTGGAAACTGACTAACGGTCGGTGTGGCGGTGTGCTACAAGCAACCTATTTTACACTAATTTATTTAATCAGTTAGAGTGGGCTTCACACGAATTAGTAAAGTAAATATGCGAACACTTGTTACTGACATTAGTTGTAATAAAGCACAATGCATGCAGTTTACTTGATGCAATACTTTCTGTCAGCAGTGATCCATACCTCTTGAATATAAAACTGCCAATAATGGTTTATTGTTAACAGAAAGACTCGAATATTGCAGAAAAAAAAGATGTTTCGTGTTTTTAGCTCTTTTGGCTCAATTGACCCTGCGTGCGGGCGGGATGACACCGTAACTGTACCGGTAAAGCGGCTCCTCGTGCGGGCAAGCAGCGCCGCCACAGCTCGAGAAGTAACGTTACGCGGACACGTGCGGGATGCATCAGTGACAGTTCACGAGTCTTTGCTCAATATAATACAGAGTCCCGGACTGTTTGTATTTATTTAAATGTGAAATATTCACAAATTAAATGAAAAGATATTATCAGTTATAAAGTCAGTTATACAAAACCAGTTGCAGTGTCATATGGATAAAAAAATAAAATGTCTGTAATATCTTTATGCATATAATGAAGTACTCGCCTATCAATGTGCCGTATTGGTAGCATGTAAATAGTAAGAAAGTCTTTCCTGCTGTTCCTTGCCAAGATGACCCCCGACACCATGTACGTGCGTTTCTCTCGCATCCTCAAAGCGTGGCATGAATCGGACAGGAAGCCCTGATAGTTGTCGGTCCTTTCCTGGATGCTTTTCTTAGCCGATCTCTGTAGGCGAACCTAGATGAAATTCGCGGTTTGATCGTGGATAGCTGTTGGAAATGTGCGGTAAGGGCATCTTTTCACCGTTCGCTGCCGCTGGTATGGCCACGGCGTGATGACGAGTCCGTGTCGAGGTGGTCCAGAGGCGGAGCGTGAGCAGCACATGTTCCTCTGGGTGGCAGTGATGACATCCTGAACATTTCCTACGACCGTTCACAAAACTGAATCACTTGTTTCTTAAGGAGCTTTATGTCGTAAATAAAGCAGATTTTGACCAATCAGAATAAAGGACTGGAACTAACCGTTTTATAATAGTATATAAATGATAATAAAGTAACAAGCTGTTTACCTTCTTACTGAATTTACAAGTTTAAAAGAGATGAACAAATTTAGCTTATTGCCATAATGATGGCAATATTTATTTTTTATTCCTTAAAACTAACCGTCATCTGTTTTTATGTTAATTGTTACGTTTTATGTTTTCTGTACTTTGTTTAATATTTCCATCAAGCAACACAGTGGTAACTAATATATTTTTAAATTTCACTAGAACTTGTTTATATCTTCCTGACTACCAGCAGAAAAACAAAGTTGAATTTAATATGTATATTTTTATGTAATTACATTGTTTAGAGCATAAGAAAAAAATGGAAAAATAACATTTTTGAAAAATGATATTTTATTCATATGTTATGCTAGGTCTGTAGAGGGCATCAGGACTTTAAAAAGTCCTGTTTTTAAAATCAATAAAGAGACATGAATAGACATGAAAAGGCAAAAACAGTTGTTGTTTTTTTTAAATCCCCTATCCCCTATTTTTAATTTTATACTAAACTTTGTATAAAAATGATTCTCATTTCATGTTATGGAAGATATAACAGAATTATTTTAAATTTGATGTACCATTTTGCTTTATGCAACATGTGCATAAAATGACCATAAGCGGGTTGTCCCATTATGTACAATGTATCTATACACTGTATATAATTTGCATATTAATTTGTTTTTGGGGCAACATATAATGAAAAAAGAAGTGTATTAATGGGAGTATTAATTGGCCTGATTTTCATAACAGTATCTAATATTTCATAGGAATATTGAAATATAATTTCTTTACCTATTCATTTGTTTTGTCTCCCAAAATGCATAATAAACATGCTTTTAGTCCTGGTGTCCTCTACAGTGGCCATGGATGAAATCGGTGTCCTGTTTCATAACAGAAAGTCATATTTTGAAACCCCATAACATTTTCCTGAGATGTTAATTTATGACAAACAATTGGAAAATTAGTCAGATTTCAATGATCATTACAAAATATTATCATATTTCCATAAGGGTGTAAATTTGATCACTAAATTAATGTCAGCCATTCTTAAAGACCAAGGAGAGTGAGTTTTAGTACTTATTCCTTTGCTCATGACAAATAACTATTCCATTGTTAGTTGTAACAAATGAAAATTATTTTTTAATTCTCTCAGGATATCAACTATTAATTTCCAGCTAGCATGTATTTCAATTGTTGATAATGCCTATTCCAGTTTACCAGTAAATATTAACTTAGTTCTAATGCTGCTTGTTCTTTAATTACTTGTAACAATTAAAATAGTTATCAGTGTCTTAAGTATGATTTTTAAATAAATTATCCTGACTGTATATTACACATGACAAGTCAAAAAGCAATTGTTACTATCGAGATACAAAATTCTATTAGTAACAGTTAAAGGAATATGAACTAATATTTCATTTATATGTTCTAATATATAATAACCCTTATTAGACTTTGGCATAGTGACTAGTAGCAAAGGAATAAGCACTAGTATCATGAATGTCACTGTTGAATTATTAGTAATTAAAAAAGTGCTAGTAATAAAAATAGATATTAGTTTAATTGAAAATTTTTGCCATGTTCGGTCAGTAGCCCATTTTTACAGCCTCACTTTGAATTGTCTTGTTTTCTCTGTGTAGCCACTTGGCCAGTGAAGTGTCAAGTTGGAACTTGGTGAATTCTGTCATCATGAATGGCAGCACCAGTGTGTCTAGCACCCAGACGGGACGAATCAAAAGTGAGTCAGGTATGCTCGCATTCCGTCCACGATGGACATATTCACACAGACACACTACAATTATGTTCAGCATAAAAAAAAACATCATCTGGTTTTGGCCGTTCAGCATGCTCAATTCATTGATGTGCACTGTTTTTGTTAGATCCAGATGCATGGAGCAAAGAGGACTGTCTGACACTGCTGGAGAGGATACGCAGTCTGCTACCTGATGGAGACACAATGAAGTATAAAACCACAGAGTCTCATTTTGACTGGGAGAAAGTGGGGTTTGGGGGTTTCACGGGAGAAATGTGTAAGCAGAAATGGCAGAAAGTTTCCACAGAGGTGAGCCAAAATCCAGCGAGCTAAAGCAATTATGTGCCTGTGTTCCAAAAAACAGTAATAAGTGTTTATGTTAAAGACACTTTCTTTAAATTGTCCATGTAAAGATTATTTGACTGTGAGCTTTGCCAGCCTAATAATAAACAGAACGTTAAAATTATTATTTGCCTTCATTCATTGCTGTGTAATGATTTTCCCACCCTAGGTGCGTAAATACAGAACAATGACAGAACTCATTGTTGATGCTATTGAATATGTGAAGAACCCCTACAAGGGGAAAAAATTGAAGGTGAGATATAAGGAAGTCTTAATATTTAATGTTCTCTTTTTTTTCTTCTTAATATGTCATGCTTTAGCCTGATGTGTTATGTCAACTAAAAGGCTGTTTTCATATTGTTTATGTATGATTTACCTCTGTTTTAGACACATCCAGACTTCCCGAAGAAGCCCCTCACTCCCTATTTTCGCTTCTTTATGGAGAAGCGAGCCAAGTATGCAAAAATCCACCCCGAGATGAGCAACTTGGATCTCACCAAGATTCTGTCCAAAAAATACAAAGAGCTTCCTGAAAAGAAAAAGGTTAGTTTTAGATGAACAACTTAAATGAGAACTGGTGGATTTACAACTAAATAAAGTGAAATACTAAAATGACTAAAACTGAAACAAAAAAAAATAAGCAAAGCTACAGAAATATAAAATTGTAGTAAAATGTCATAACAAATTGATTAAAACCTAAACTAAAATTGAAATGTAAAAATAAAATATAATTTAAATATGAACAAATGCTGTAATAGTATATAAATATTACTTACAATCTCACATTAATTGAAAATATTTGTACTTCAGTATTCATTTGTCTCACCACAGGACAAAAAACTAAAAACAGGAACTAAATGGCAAAATGATGATTACCAATGGTAAATATTGTAACAGAAATGGTAACCTAAGATATATACTTTCTCTTATACATTTTTACCTAAATTCTTGTTGTTCATTGAAAATATGTATATATGTCCTTATATATGTAAAGTGAAGGTACTTGTTGAATTTCATTATTTTCATAGATTTGAGTCATGTTGTGCTTGCAAATATTACATTTGAAGGTCATCTGTTTTGCTTTTAAATTTGCACTATTACTTTTGTCAGCTCAAGTACATTCAAGAGTTCCAGAGAGAGAAAGAGGCTTTTGAGAAGAACATGGCACGATTCAAGTTAGTGTCCATGTTCCCCTGCACAAAAATACCTAACACATGTATGACAGTTCAAAAAAAAAAAAGATTGGTGATTAAGTGAGAAGCTTCTATTGTTTTTAGGGAGGACCACCCAGATTTAATAGAGGAGAGAAAGAAGTCAGACCTCCCAGAGAAGCCAAAGACCCCTCAGCAGCTATGGTACAACCATGAGAAGAAGACCTACATGAAAATTCACCCAGAGGTAAAAGAGTTTGGCAAGGAAAGAACATAGTGGTCATATAGTCTTAGTAGAATCTGTGTTGTCATAGCAACTAATTTTTTTTTTTTGAGAGAGCACATTTCGGATTTAACTGTTGATGGTCGGACCTGCTCTCACTTTTCCATGTCCGATGCTTGTAGGTAAGCCAGAAGGAGCTGAAGGAAATATTACGTAAACAGTGGTCCCAATTATCAGACAAAAAGAGGCTGAAATGGATCAGCAAAGCTCTAGAGCTGCAGAAACACTATGAGGTACGGCTTTGTGTTCTCACTGAAGCTAAAGTGAAGAAGTCTTTGTCAATTAGAGAGAGAAAAGACTTTGTGAACTTGTGAAATATTGCTTCCTCATACAGGACACAATGAGAGCATATCTTGAAGCTCATCCGGATGCAAGCTCTGACGAACACGTCAAATCTGTCCTGACCAAGGCTGAACGGCAGCTCAAGGACAAGTTTGATGGCCGGCCAACCAAACCACCACCGTATGTTTCAAACCACTAAGAAGCATTTGGTTTTCTCATGAAATGGCTTATGGCTTATGGTTTATACAAAGATATGCTGCTGTTGTATTAATTTAATCTGTATATTGCTACGTTCTGCAGAAATGGCTATTCTCTGTACTGTGCTGAACTAATGGTAAACATGAAGGATGTGCCAAGTACGGAGCGAATGGTGCTGTGCAGTAAGCAGTGGAAGTTGATGACCCAGAAAGACAAGGATATGTTCCAAAAACGATGTGAACAGGTCTGACAGACCAGTCCACTCTTGATTTGTTTTAAACCAAAAAAGAAAGTATTAAAAGCTGATGTCAAAAAAATGTAATCTGGGAAAGTTTCTGTGGTTGACCAGTAATGGCTGACCCTGATTTCTAGGATGCTCTGTGCTCGATGGCCAATATAATACATGTGTGTATCTACATTACCATTCAAAAGATCTTGAAAGTCTCTAAGGCTGAATTTATTTGAGCCAAAATACAGTAAAAATAATATTGTGTAATATTATTGCAATGCAGTTAAATTTTCAAATGTAATTCATAACTATGATGTGATTTTTCGGATATTGTCAAAAAAAAAAAAAAACATTATCTCAAAATGTAAAAAAAAAAATAAAAATAGAAATTGTTTACTATTCACTGACAAAAATGTTAATTGAATTTGTAATCGACAAGAGGGAAGGTAAACACTTCAGTTAATCGTTAAAGCAGGATTGGTTAATATTAATAATAATAATACCAAATATTATTATTAACATTTTTATTATTACAGTTCTCAATAACACCGTTGTTACATTAAGAACATGGCTTAGCTATAACTAAAAATTACAATGTTTATCCCTCTCAACAGAAAAAGAAACAGTTTGAGATTGACCTTCAGAGGTTTATTGAGGTAAGTACAAAGCATTACAAATTCATTCTATTACAACAGATACTGTTGAATTCCTGATCCTGTTTTTAAAGGAAGGCTTTGTTTATTTCAACACTTTGTCTCAATCTCCGTCTCTCTGCAGAGTCTCCCAGAAGAGGAGAGGGAGCGTGTGTTGACAGAGGAGAAGCTGGGAGGCACCAAGATGAGCATAGCGGGTGCAGGCAGCCCCCTAAGGGCCAAATCCCCATCTGTGAAGGTGGACATGTGCGAGATGTGCTTGCATGCCGTTATGCTCTGCTGATATGTTGTCTAAATCAGAATGAGAAGTAGTTTCTTCTTGTTGTGCCGTAGGAACGGTGTCGTGACCCTGAGCTGGATCAGTGGGTACATGGACTTTCAAAAGAGAAGCGAGACAATAAGAAGAAAACACGGCTTCCTGAAACGCCAAAGACTCCAGAGGAGATGTGGCAGCAGAGTGTGATAGGAGACTATCTGGCTAAATACAGAGTAAGAGCAACATGAATGATTTTTCATAAAATCCAAAGAGACCCCTGCAGAATCACACGACGCTAAAGAAAGATTTGTTTTTAACATCGTGCAGAACAACAACATTATCTAGAAACAGTAACCTTAAACTGTTGCTCTTCACAGAATGACCGGAAGAAAGCGCAGAATGCAATGGATGCTGCTTGGAAGGCCATGGAAAAAAAGGAGAAGATTCCTTGGATCAAGAAGGCTGCAGAGGACCAGAAGCGATACGAGGTTCAGTACCGGACCGTGGTCAGTGACCAGACGTTTTGACCACTGTCTTCTCACCTGTGCTGAAGAAATGTCAAAATGTTGGTCACCCCTAACTTTCCTCCTCCCTAGAGTAGAGGTGGAGGAGTCTGCAATGGATGCAGTTGTGTCTCAATGTGTATATCCTAAGATTGTGCTGTTTCTAGCGGATTTTTGGTGGAACTTGTACTTGCGTTTGATGTTTACAGTGATTTGTAAATGTCTTCATTTCAGTGTTCTGTTATCTTGATGTGCTTTAACTCTTGTTTATATATGTGTTTGCATTATAAACATATGTCATTTTCGGTTTATCAGCCTGCTGATCTGTTTTCATGAGTTTTTCAGCTTTTCTTATGTCTTGTCTTTGCGTTCAGAGTGAATAGAAAAAGTCTCTTTGCTCATGTTTCTTGTTTTTCATCCTGCAGAGAGAGCTGTTAGAGATGAGGACAGTTCTGTCAGGACAGGGACAAAGAAAACCAAAATTTGATGGCGAGCCGAAGAAGCCCCCAGTGTGAGTGTAATTTTTAGCTTGTCGCTTTCTGAGAGACATAGGCTACCTTTCGTGTTAAAAAAATACTATTTTATCTATTTCACTGTTTCAGTACTACTTTGTCATCTTCTGTCCAACCTCAGGAGCGGGTATCAAATGTTCTCTCAGGAACTGCTAACTAACGGTGAGCTGAATCACTTCAGCCTGAAGGAGCGCATGGTGGAGATCGGCAAGCGATGGCACAAGCTTAGTCAGAGCCAGAAGGACAAATATAAAAAACAGGTTGAGGAGCAACAACTAGAGTACAAAGCTGAGCTCGACGCTTGGGTAAAGGTAGGAAGTTTGTTGAATCTTCCAGTTCTACAAATCAAATATACTTTCTGTTTATTATTGGGTGCTTATTATATGTTTTTTTTTTTTTTTATTGTCCTGTTTATTAAGTTATTCAAAAATACATTAAAAATACAATTTATATATATATATATATATATATATATACAATCACTTAAATACAACTCTTCTATCATGAGCATGTTTTTCATTTCTAAATAGAAAATGTCATAATGAAACTGCCCTGATATCGTGATGAAGAAAATGTGCTTAATTAAACAATGAAAATGAAATGATTCAAAAGAAAACCTCAATAATTTTGGCATTTTTTTATATTTTTTATTAAGCATACATTATTATTTTTATTTTTAACAAAAACTTCACTACATAATTTTTGGGAAAAAAGCAAGTTGTTCAGGTTATATAAAATGCCATGTAGTACATTTAATACTTTTTTATTACTTCTTTTTACCTTAAACTATATTTCTTTCTTTATGTTTTGCATAATGATTAAGATGTATTCAAGGTACACCACATTACATTTTTGGAATATATTAAAACTTTTCTAAAAATAAAAAGAGTTTTGCAATACCATATGCAACCAACATGAATACAGAGAGTCCCCTTTTATGAAATTGGCATGTTTTAAAAAGATTTTCCTTTTTCTCTGTCATGGACACTTTTGTGTCACAATGACCTTATTAAAAAAAAAATTGTGTGTGCAATATGAGTTTGGAGATTTGTAGTAATTTATTTCCCTCTCTTTTTTCTTGTTTTTCTAGTCACTCTCCCCTCAGGAGCGTGCGGTATATAAAGAGTTCTCAACTACGGTGAGCAATTGTTCATTTCTGAGGCTGTAACTTGCACTTAAAGCTCTGTATATTAGCGTTACTTCTCACACAGTCATTCATATAGCTGAGATTGGGATTTACTCTTCACTGTATCAATATCCCCTGCACTGCATGGCAAGATGAGGCATCCTGGTTCATTTAGTTTATTGACTTTGCTTGTTAAGGCTGTTTCTATCCATACCATCACACACGGCTTTATTATTTCCTTTCTCTCCATTTAGAATCACATCTCTTGGCTCAAACTAACTTGACTCGAATGGATAATGTTCTTAGGGCTGTACAGTGGGGCTACTAATCATTGCTTAAGCTTGAACTTGTTTTTTTCCTGTGCTGCTCTGTCCTTGCACCCCCACCCTGCCCTCTCTCTGCCCTCACAGAAACGGCGAAGCACTACAAAAGCACGAGGTCCTGGGGCGAAAGTCCGCGTCACCAAGGGGAAGGCGGTAGGTGCCAGAGCCGCGACAGTGGGTCCCGGGGGGGGCAAGCGTTCCATGGCGTACCGGGCCAAGGTAACGCCCGCTCTCTCTGGGCAACTCACCCACACAGGCTGTGGACTCTATATGAAGTGGCTTAGGGTGTTACATCATTTTGAATTTCACTAATTGATTTGTGCCGATGGTTGGTGTGTGTACACATGCAAATTCAGTGATACGCACTTATTACGAGAGTTTGAGAGATGTGTGACTCTTGGTTTCCAGCAGGACACGTCGGACTCGGATGAAGATGATGAAAAAACAGACACTTCAGACTCGGAGGATGAAGATGACGAGTCATCTGGCAGCACTGATAGTGAGGATGATGATGAAGATGATGAGGTTCATTTTGCTTTGGTTAAATTCTAAAATAAGTGTTGTTATAAGTGCAGGTATTCATTCTTTTCTAATTTTGACTTAGAATGACGATGACGACGATGACGACGACCATGATGATGATGACCAATCAGACGGTTCCAGCAGCTCATCATCAGAAGATAGCATTGACTCTGATTCAGACTAACTTGTCCCACCCCCTCTTAGAGGGGGCTGTGCCGGACACACCCCCTAGCAACACCCCTCCTGGAAAATGGGGAAGTGGTCCAGTAGCTGTGAGCTCACAGCATGCAGTAATCTGGCTCCCTATCTTTACTGGGCAAAAAAACATGATGGGGGACAACAGCTCTTTCCATCACCGTGTCCATGTGTTATGCGACTTGAAGTCAATCGGACACATTTTTTTTTTGTCTTTTTTTCTCGTTTAAAGGAGCTGTGTTACATGTGTGGTAATCGCATCAATTTTTATTGCCTTTATATAGGTGTGTTATTAAAATCTGCGTTGCTTTGTTTTGTCCCTTTTATTTTAACTTCAAAATAATTTGTTCATTTAAGCCGGTTGAGCTTTTATAAGTTTCGGAAGTATCAGGGTTGCTCAGAGGTGGATGTTAGGGATAAAGACTTTGAAATGGAGGAGATGAATTCTCCTGTTCTCCTGTTTATATTTGTTTGCCTCGCCTAGTTGCTGGGGCTCTGAGGGCTATATGAGCTGCTCAAGTCTTGTTTGGATCATTCTGTTGCAGATCCTCAATAATAAATGCACTTTTTTCCCCTCTTGTACTCAATTGTGTATTTTCTAATACATGAGAAAGGTGATATTCATAAATTGTTTTGCAAAGGGACTTTTAGTATTTAAATTGGAGTGTATACCAATGTGCCAAATTATTAAATCAGTTGTTATAAAAATCATGACAGATGCCTTTAGTAGAGCAATGATTTTCAACCTTTACAGATCCAGATCCGCACTTTCAACCAACCGAGGGACCCTCTCTATAGAAATGTTGGTTTTCAAACTTTTAATAATAATTATAATAATAGTAATAAATTCCATGAAGGAACTGTGCGCACACACACACACACAGGTATATATACATACAAACATACAAATAAGGATTTATTGTTTCTATTATTATGTATATGTATGGCTTAATATATGTTTCTATGAATATTTATAGAAAGAATTATAATGTTTTAAAGAAAACATTTTATATATTTCAATGAGGATGGAGGATGCTGATCTGAACTTTTTCTTAATTTAAAAAGATTTGCAAAAAAGCAAACAAATTTACTAATTAAATGTAATAGTTTTTTTTTTTTTTTTAAAACGTATGTTAAATCTGTTTTTAGTGTGTAAAACCTCGATTTTGTGGTTCTGATGACCTTAATATACTTACATGCGCATTTCTTTCAGTGACAATGTTGATCAGCATGATGTTCTCAAAGAACGAGACTGTCATTTCTGTCAGTGACGCTGAATTTAATACTGTATAACGCGTTCATTTTCGCCAGCGGTATCAGATTTCCCTTTAAAAGTTAAGCGTTCCCAGTTCCTGCCATTAGTTGTGGCCCTGTGCAGGATTCCCTCCTCCGGCCCCCTCCGGCCCACATGCTTGATTTTCGCTTCCTGTCCAGCAGCTCCAGATGGGGCAGATCAATGCGCGCATTCCAGCTCATTTTAACTGTAGCGGCATGTGATTTCAGCCCGTAATGTCCGCGCGCTGGATTGAGCACAATGCAGTGAATATGGTGCCACTTGGAAACACAGAGCTCTGCGCACAATTTACTTTGCAATTACTTTTGAAGCCATTAATACGGAGTGAAACCGCAGCTGTCTCGGTAAGTTAAAAGGAGTGGCAAAATTTGTTTTAGATAATGTGTTGTCAGCAACAAATAGAAACTTTAGGAAAAGGCGCACTTTTTCTATGGATTATTTTTCCTTGGAAAGATGAAAATTACACTTAATTCTTGACATGTTTATTTCTCTGGAAAATCCTACTTAAACTGGAAGATGTGTTGTGGAACATGGTAGCCCAGCTGGTTTTTAGCTGGTTTAAGATTACCGTTAGCTGACTGACCAACTAACATGTTTTAAAAAACAGATTAACCAGTTTAAGATCCTGTTTTGTTATTGTTGTTGTTGTCTGTGGTCCTAAACTGGTTTACCAGTTTGGAAAGCTAGAAACCAGCTACTAGTTTAAGCTGGATTTTCCAACAGAGATCCAGTGTATTGATTTGATTACCTAGCTCCACTCTTTGATAATAGCATTTTTTCATTGTCTTACTCAAGGTTGTTTTATTGAGGTGACTACAGAGCCATGAGGTCCTCATCCTCACGTTTATCAAGTTTTTCCTCCAGGGATTCTTTATGGAGTCGGTGAGTTGAAAATGCACTGCTTTTTTATGCGTTATGCCACTAAATATTCCATCTGCACATCATATGTGCTTCTGGTGAGTTTTTTCTGCCTCCAGATTTGCACATCAGTCTATGCTAACACTCCTCAATTTACAGCAGAGTAATCAATCTATGTTTAAGTTTAATCAAAGAACTGCCTGACCTCTTAAAGGGGTCATATGATGCGATTTCCATTTTTCCTTTCTGTTTGGAGTGTTAAACTCTTGGTGCATAAAGAAGATCTGTGAAGTTGCAAAGACTAAAGTCTCAAATCCAAAGAGATATTCTTTATAAAAGTTGAGAGTCAACCACGCCTACCTAAAACGCCTCATTTAAACACGCCCCCACATGTCTACAGTACGTCACAATGTGGGAAGATTTGCATAACGCCGCCCAAATGTTCATGCAAAGAAAGAAGGCGTAACTTTTATTCTCGCTGTTGCCGCCGACGCCATGTCATGGAGTCGCTTTGTGGCCTTCCAAAAAAGGACACAACTAGAAATTAGTGGTTAAGTTGTATTTACAACACTGTTCCAGAACAGTACAACCCAAATATTCAGATGTGTGCAGCACATTTTGTGTAGGACAAGGACTGTTTCCAGTGAGAGTAGCCTACAATGCCGGTGTCTGTTTCTATAAAGTGGGGCAATTCCAACTTTGCAAGGACAGTATGGTGCTTCTGTTCATTTTCATATGTAAAGGATTTGCCACTGACAATTCAAAGGCGAGTTTTGAGCAGTGTAGAGTAGAGCTAGTTGTTTGTCGTTTTTTCTCTGATCACAAATGCAGACATGGTTTTATGTTTACGTGGCGCGATACGCAACACGTAAAAAGACAGTATAAGTCATTATAATCAGTAATAATGTCCCCACTGGATGCAACAAATGCCTCGTTTGTAATGGGTTTTATTGTTTTTGTCTCGTCGAGCCAGGACACACGGCATGACAGTATGTTTAGGGGCGTAACATTTCCGTCACACGCTTGAGGCATTCAGCCAATCACAACGCACTAGATAGTTGGCCAATCAGTATACACCTCACTTTTCAGAACGATGAGCTTTGTAAAAATCCACGTTTCAGAAAGGTGGGGCATAGAGGAGCAAAAATAATGTACAGTATGTGGAAAATAATGTGTTTTTTGAACCTTAAACCGCATAAACACATTTCATTATACCAAATACACAAAATTATGTTCTTTTTAGCAACATCATATGACCCCTTTAAATTGTTTCATGCCCCCATAGACAGACTGTGATCCCGTGAGGCCCCAGGCAATGGCCTTTATGGATTCCCCCTCTTGTTGCAGTTGTGAGATGTCCAAATAATGTGAAATAATATTACATTGAGAAACTGAAGTTCCCACAAAGCAGAGTTGGTGAATTTGAGACAATAACTGAACCATTCTGTATGGCAGTAGTTATGTGCTTATGCTGTGTTACAGCAGCATAATACACATATGCCTGCCCTTATATGATTGCTTCTTAAACATTTCTTGCTTCAGTGAATGAAACCATAAATTCAGGGCAAACAGTCTGCTTTATAGTCTGCATTACGTTTATAAAGTATGGATGAATAAATATAAATTGAAAAAATGCATAAATGCATTTTTTTTTGCTAGTCCTGAATTTTTTTACATTTTATTTATTTTATTATTTGACTAATTCATGCATTTTACCAATAATTAATTATATTTATTAGTTTTTGCATTTATTTAATTTTGTATTTGTTATTATTTGCCCTATACATATTTAGTTATTAATTTTATTTATTTAGCCTATTGATTTTTTTCTTCTCTCCATTGCGTTCTAACGCATGCGCAGTTCCTCCTCTTGTTTATCCAGTCATCAGCGGTGGGAGGGGATGAGCGTGCGTGCACGCGCTGGTGTCAGGGAGCTCAGACCGTCAGGACTGGGGGGAAAACGGAGGAAAGAGAAAGGGAAAACAGAATGAAACCGCTTCCGAAACCGGAACACCAATAATTGCAGGAAATACTCAAAATATCAGACTATTTTAAAGCTAGATTGTGAAATGAGGGCATTGTAAACCAGCATCTCACATCTTACACTGAGAGAACAAGGAGAGTCTGAACCGTTTTATGTAGATGCAAGTGGATAATTAAGACAAGGGAAGAGGAAAGACGTGGAAATTACACACAACGACCCTCTCTAGGGACGGGAACTGCATAGTCAGCGAAGAAAAAGGCACTGCCACAAATTTGGCTAACATTACGTTTCTTATCCTTTTACGCTTTGCCTTACCATTCAACCTTACCCCAACAGAGACATCGCTCCGTTCTTGACCAGCCCTGTCTAATTCATGGTGCTATTGTGATTTTTCTCCCCTCCATTTTTATTGGGCGACTGTGTTTTCAGATGCCGGATCAGATCTCGGTGTCCGAGTTTCTCTCGGAGACGACGGAGGATTATAATTCCCCCACGACATCAAGCTTCACCACCCGCCTGCAGAGCTGTCGGACCACGGTCAATGTTCTGGAAGAGGTAAGGCCGCGCTGTCACTGTTATGTGAGGGAGGCTCAACTCGCACTGTTGTGCAAGACACAAATAACGGTCCCAGTCCAATGGAGGATTCACTTTGAACATACTTAACGCTCATTTCTGTCCTACAACCTCTAAATTCTCACAGACTCCCTCTCTCTCTCTTGAAACTCCGGTTCGTCCCCGTTGGGTTGCTTGTATCTCGGTAGATATGGATTTACAGTTCACAGAAAGCGGCGCTGATGAACAGTGCATTAAATTATCCATTGTTAGCAGTTATACCTTTAACATAGTTTGCATTATTCAGGAAAATTATTATGTGACCGTTTCTGCTTTTTAATCGTATTTAACTGTTTTAAGTCTATTTTATTTAGATTTTTTTATGCGCATTTAATTTAAATAACGAATGCTGGTTTATTTTAATAACGTGCTCTGTTGTTATGCGCTTCTAAAAATGAAGTTTGCTTATTTAGAATTTCATTCCCGCGAGAAGGTCAGTTTGACTTGTAATGTTTTATAGATTATTAGGGTTCGTCTCAAGAGAAAACGTCATAATTTGGAGTGTTGGCGCGATTCTCTTGAAGAACTCCGTGATGTCATCGAGGTCGTGGATGTGCAGTGAATGTTGGGAGCCTAATACAACTTAATGGGAATTTGTTCCATTTGTGTAATGCAATAGCCTTCAGTTTTAAAGGTGTTCAGTTTTTTTTCTATTAAAATCAGCACCTTTGATAAATATGAGATCAGAAATATAATAAAGCTGTTGAATCGCTCCATAATGGTCGATGCCATGTTGACATCACACAGTTATTATTAATAATATTAATTATTAAAATAATAATGTTTATAATATAGTGCTAAACAAAACAAGAAATAAAATAATGTTTTGTACAAGTCTTCATTACAATATTGGAGTGAGCATGTTTAGGCATTATTACCATACAAATATGCATTAATTATGTTTTTTTTTTTTTTTTTTGGTTTCTTTTTTTTTAACATCAACAATAAATTCCTTTATATATCTGACAAATATATGGGGGGATATCCAGAGATTGTAAACCACCTCGTACAAGTGCAACTGTGATTAGATCAACCTCAGTTAATTAGTAAAAAGCAACAAATCATGGAACATAAGCGAAGACAGATGGGCTAATAGTCCCCATGACCTAGATGTCTGTATGTTATTATGTTCACAGATGAGCATGGACCAGCAGAGTGGTAAAATACAGTTGAATGGGATTTAGGAATCTGCGTAACCTTTACATGAAAATGGTTTTAATGTGCGCCTTTAAATCACATGATCTATAGCAGCCTATAATAATGTCATTTGGGATAATATACCAAAGCTTCAGCTTGTTTATTTTATCATGTGAGCTATTAAATAATTTATGCATCAAGCTCTCTCTTTGAGTTCCATCCATAAGTGAAAATGCATTCGCTTAGATTATTTGCATGCTTTGATGTTTTGGAGACGTACACGAAAGACTCGGGAACAGCCAGATGTGCTTCCCAAAGAGAAATCCCACAAGTCATGCCAGCAGCTCTCATCCTCTGTGGATCTGAGATTTGTGTGGTTCTAAGAATAGTTCATGTAACAAGGAGAGGTTATTCTCCTGAGTAGTGGTTCCAGGAGCAGAAAGAGTGAAATGGAGAGAAGGGATTAACCTACTTACACATGGGCCAGTGAACACCTGACTTGCCAAGACAAAAGAGAGCTCTGCAGGCAGATGAAGGGGCTTCCTCTTGCTCTGCCACAGAGGCCACTTTTTATTGACACTGTTTTAATGGCCAAGAAAGACATGGTGATCCCCGAATGACTCTGGGAGACATGAATGTCACCACCATGAATTAGCAATGTCTAGGGTAGTGATAGGAGCCATTGTGAGGCGGAATGAATGGGAGGTGAATGAACAGCGCTCTGAATAATGCACATGGGCAGGCTGATCGTATTTTTTAAAGCGAGGGTGTTAAGGAAACAAACAGAAAGCTCTGGCTGGGTTGTGTAAAGAGCCCATTATAGCTAATGATGTTTCTGGTGATCTGGAGAGACTCCTCCGTAGTGTCTCGTTTTGGCAGCCCTACATGTTCTTTTGGTCTTTGAAAGCATCCAAAGGATTTCATCTCTCATTTTATTGAGAGTTAAAAGACACAGGAATGTTAGGGAGAAGAAGGGGGATGGGATGGAGAAATGACAGATGACATGAATTTGAATTGCTCCAAATGAGCGACATCACGTTATGTGTCAGAGCACATGCACTAACCATAAGGCTAGGGTTCAGATGAACTAAATATTTTTAATTGTACTATTTAGCCTGCACTATACACTAGGTGTGCTTACATGCATTAACGGGAATAAATACAATCAAATTTCAAATTCTGAACGTTCTGTTTATATGAACCCTAAACATTGCAATCTGATTCACATATTCGTTTACATGTGCATTACAATATACGTAAAGCTTAAGTAAACATTGCAGCACTGCACATGTATGGTATTTTTAAATCAGATTGAAAAAAATACCCAGATTCAAGTGCTGACATGCTTAATTTTGTCTTGTTTATCAGATTATTTCAGGTCTACACCACCCCTTTCAATCCAATCGAAATCGACTGAGGTGTTTTCATGAAGAATTTTCATTCTGATTGAGCCATTAGTCAGTTTATAAACCGTGCATGTAAGGATAGCTAATAGGCATTGAGGATTGTAGTTTCACCTGTGTTTGAGCTGCCAGGTGTTTAGTAGTTTTACTGGAGTCAGCACTTTTAGCTGCACAAAGTGAAACTCTTTTCTGAGTCATCTTTAGTTCTGTTCCAAAACCTTATGTGCTGCCTCGTTGCTTCCTGCCTACAAAGACAGCTGCCTTCTGAGGGGACATTCACAAAATGTTTTTTGTTTTTTTGCATTCCACTATGCTGCTTTCCCAGTTTTTTTCTATTTAAACTTGATTCACGTCACGCCATTCTTAAATTGAAGAAGTTTTTTTAACTTTTAAAAAACTTGGCTCTAGACTTTGTTTTTGTATTCCACTGCACTGTGTCTCACGTTTTTAAATGCAAAACGTGTTCTGTGTGAACGCCCTTTATGGCAGCTTCCTAACCGTCATGAAACCTCAAAGATAATCAGTTTAGAGCATCGACTCACAATGATAGCACTCTGCAGGAGACTCGACTTTCAAATGACTTCAATAGAGGTCAACTAAATAATAATCAATGAATCAATATTTTAATCACAGCGATCTATTATTTCAGTGCAACACACATATTATTTCACAATACTTTTCAGTGTTGAATGAAATATGCTTAGGTTACACAACACTTTATTTTAATGACTGTGTTACATGTATTTGCTATAATAATAACAGTAAATTATGCATAATAACCTTAAACCAAACTCTGTAGTAAGGACATGTTAAGTAAAACTAATTGTATAATTACTCTGTAACAATCTTAAAATAAGGGTAAATCTTTTACATTTTTCTCTTGCCTCATCTTCCATTTTCTGTTTATTTGTTTTTACTGAACTCTTTTACTGAACAGTGAATTCTGGGATTTCCTTCTCCACAAAAAGCATGCATTTGATGCCTTAAATCCTGCCTCTCTAAACTACTCACTAGGTTTTGGAACAGACCAGCTGTCTACGGCAAAGACTTTCAAATGTATTTTATGTGTTCGTTCATCAGACATTCAACAGTCTATTGTTAGCTTATTCAAATGTCTGGTATTTTATTACAGAAGCACATACTATATTAATTTGAATATGCCTTGTAGCCTTGAGAGCAATGTATGTAAATATGTGAAATTCAGCTTCTCTCACTGTAGTACATTTATGTTTTTTTTTTTTGTATGTCTA
Organism: Cyprinus carpio; assembly: GCF_018340385.1. Taxonomy (NCBI): domain Eukaryota; kingdom Metazoa; phylum Chordata; class Actinopteri; order Cypriniformes; family Cyprinidae; genus Cyprinus; species Cyprinus carpio. The sequence continues at coordinate 15,706,390 of NC_056573.1, read as the reverse complement.
TGCCCTGGTTTTACATTTATAGCCTATTCATGCATTTGGCAGATGTTTTTATCTAAAGTGACTTACATTGCATTTGAGGTATACATTTTATCAGATCATGGGTTTCCTGGGAATCAAACCCATGACTTTAGAGTTGCTAGCACCATGTTCTTTAGTTTGAACTACAGGAGTGTTCAAACAGTATGTTTTTGTTCTTAGGATATCAAATAACACGCCTCAGCTCTTCAACCATTAATACGACTGTATTGTATCTCCACACATTAAATGTGTGATCTTATACATTTTCACCATCCTTCACTCCATTTTGTCCACAGCACCTTTGCCCTAATACTGCATTCCATTCAAAGCCTCTCCATCTTGATAATGGTTTCCATGGCACTGTGCTCATACATTCTCTTCATGAGGACCAGATGGCAAGGTAGATGTATAGACTGCCTAATCGACAAGCTGCTGGCAAGCATACTCATAGACAGTTTTTTTTACTCAATTTCTCTTTGCAATTTCCATGTTTTTCCAAGCAATATTTATGGTGATCTCAGAAATGATCAGTCACAGCTTTGTCGTGGCAGCTTGCATGGAAACTGTTTATTGCTTGTTTTATTTTATACAGAACAATCTAGTGAAGAGATTGTCTGTTTTGGCCCAGCGTGGATTAATGCCACACTGATAATCCTTTTGGCAAAAAAAACAAAAAAATAAAAATGTCCCTGAGTGCTTAAGGGAGAAGTCCCACAGTGACTGATACTGCAGTTAGTGCTTCATTAGGATAAATCCCTTGCACAGAGATGTGCAGTAATATTCTGCACTGCAGCAAAACCCATCCAACTATTGACCGAATTCACTCATTTGAGACCACATGCTAACAGATCACCATACAAATGTGATTATGATTTTAAAGCTATTTATTTTATTTTCCAAACCATTTTTAACTTTTTTTTTATTATTTTTATTTTTTTTACTGTGGGCAGGTTTAGCACTTGTTTGCTTTTTTTTTTACACACACATTTATTTTCTGTGTATAATTAGTTCATGCATTATAGTGCCTGCATAGAGTAGTCATGGTAACAACGATAAATCGCTCTAGTGACCTATTTTATGGCAGACCTGATCTGCAATCATTGATTTGTGGCCGGATGGGAAATCTGAGGATTTGCACCACATTTGGTGGTTCCCATTGACTTCCATAGTATTTTTTCCTACCGTGGAAGTCAATGGGAACCACCAACTGTTTGATTACCAGCAATCTTCAAAATATCTTCTATGTTCAACATAAGAAAGCAACTCATACAGGTTTGGAACGACATGAGGGTGAGTAAATGATGACAGAATTTTCATTTTTGGGTGAACTATCCCTTTAATTATCCTCTTGGTGTTATTACAATTGAATTAGAATTTAGCCTTGAAGAATGGCTATACTAATTACCTTTTACAAATCAATACAAAGCAAGATTACAGCATCGGCACCAACTTGAGTGGTGATAAAGTGTAGCTTCCTTTTTATAACAGCAACAAATTTGTTAAGTTATATCAAGGAAATCACTTACTATTGTGGCTCTCTGGAATTCTTGATTCTGATTTGTCGGCTCTGTGTTCAGTGAATGGATTCAGTTGCTCACTTCCATTTGGACGGACACTTAACGCTTGTTCTCTCCAAGAAAGATAACTACATAAGCGTCCACACCGATGCACAATAATGTTATGTTTATTATAAGCACATGCTGCAATTATGTCGTCTGCTGCTTTAAAAGTCAGGTGGATTCTGATTGGCTCTCAATGTTTTTTATCAATCAACAACTGGAAAAAAAAATTCTGAAAATGATTCCAACGATATCGATCATCTCTGGCATTATTGTTGAGGTGTGGACTATTCTCATAGAGTTAGAACCATTATAAAAAAAACCCAGAAAACTTTATTATGGTTATTGTTATGGTTGGCCTTGGTGTGAAAGGACCTATAGCATTGTTGCAGCTTGCAAAACACATAAAGAGGAAGTCAAAGCACTTTTACAGACATTGATTCAAAATTTTAAATAAATGTCAACATTTTACACTACACTGAGCGTTTGACTGGTGGTTATGTCATTATCAGTCAGAAGTAGCAGTCTGTGATTACTGAACAGTGGCTGCTTAGTGTTAGTCAGCAGAATAATAGTGCTGCTCCCTATGGCTCTGGCTCTGCTGCTGTGTGATTGTGCTGTGTGCCTGTCATTTGAGAACTGTCCCGGGCTGAGCTCAGCTGGATGTGCATGCAGCAGCTGAGGGAGAGACAGCATGCCACGTTCGTGTCCTTGTGTTGAGGTCACCAGATGCACTCTCAAGCATGGACAAATTATCTTCTTCACCAGCCTTCAGGGCTAACAAACCCCTCTGTCAACAAAAGCCACCCTGCTCTGACTGGCACCGCTAATGCTAAAAATATAGATTTTAGGAACAGCATTAGTAGAAGACCATTTTAGGTTTGGGTTTAGATTAAATTACTTATTTCAATGTATATTAATATATAAAGCATTTATTTAAAATTTTAATAATATTTCACAATGTTACTGTATGCTTGATCAAGTTAGTGCAGCCAATGTTTGGCAAAACATGAAAAAATCTTTTGAATGTTGCATGTTGGGATTTTCTTTCATATACTTTCATATAAAAGGTCATTGAATTCTTAAGAACAACAAGTAAAAAAACCTCCATGTGCATTCATTTTTCAATAATTCAGTGGTTAATTTGACAAAAATTGCTTAATTTAAATGTAAAAATATCTATCAACTGATATTTCTAGTATTGAGCAAAACTGCTAATTTACAAAATCTTTAATACGAGCTGATAACGAATATGTCCTGCACACGACATCTGTCAGATTTCAGAGTTTTCACCCTGTATTTTTATAAGCGTTGACCCCAGTCCCACGAGAGCTTCCACCTGGCTCTCTCTGTATGGTCTTTGTGTCAGTATGTTTACATGTGTGTGTCTGTGTTTTATTAATCAGACTTGAACAGAACATGGAATCCTCACAATCAAAGGCATACCTAGCATTCTGCGTGAGTATCAGGGGCCCGTTGCCATGGATACACACCAAAACAGATCATAATTTACACAATGACCTGCATGTTCTTTCATTTTAGAGCCACATATTCAAATGAGTGCCAGCGCCGGAGTGGTGCATGCCAGGTCTTTGTGTGTTCGGTGGCTTAGCGATCGGGGTGTTGACTTCATGTAGTGTTTCCATTGCGTTTCTCCCGGTCATTTGTATCTTTTTATTCCACAGTTATCGTAATAAAAACAGACAGAATAAAGTTGGATCACCCTTGGCCTGCAGTTCTGACTCATAAACCCCATGAAACGTTGGCCTGAGTTCTTTCCCTTGCCTCTCCACAGTCCCAGTCAAGTCTGCTAGATTTGGCTTGGCAGCGAGAAGTAATTCCTTACGGAGTTCATGTTTCTTGTGGCTGATAGCTGGTGCAGGTCTCTCCTGACCTAAATGTGCACATGGCAGTATGTTCAAGTCCTGGAAAAGTTTTCTAGTAAAAGACCTTTTTGGCAGGCGGCTGTATAGAGAGTGTCTTTTCTGGCTTGGCAGGCCTGTGTTGGTCTTCTCGATTGGCTATCTTGATAAAGTCCAGTATCGATCTGGTTGTTAGTAGTGTGAATTTAATGGATAGTGTTTGCTTTGTGCGGCAGTAAAAGTGTATTATAGCACTGCTTTTCCACTAGTATCTTGTTTCTGAGGGACCTACAGCTTTGGGATTTGTCTAGATGAATGGTGTGCGAGGTTAGGTCGTTTCTTCAGTTTATTGTTTCCTTCTTTTTTGCCCCCGCCAAAAACATTATTTGACGGGTTTTGAGATATTATCATGAAAGGTGGTTTTAATTTAGGCTGGGATTACTGAGCACTCCAGGAAGAGAGCCAAGGGAGAGCTCAGCGATGCCCATCGGTTGAGTGGGTGAACAGAAGGTCATGGTTTGTTGTGAGTATTGTAGACGAGTATTAGCACGTTACTGCAGTCTATCCTTTCATAAAGAGGCAAACTGCTTAGTCATGGAAGGACAAAGTAGTACTTTACTGAGAGTGTCATATTGCATTTGTTCTCAGTAGGACAGTTAATTTTCTGTCTGTATAATAACTATAGTGTTGTATTTCATTTTTGGTCTCTTTTCTGGATCCAGATGGTGTTGAACTAACAGAAGTGCATACAATTCAAGTAGCTGATTGACCATAAAGGAATAGTTCACTCAAAAATGACATTTTTGGCACTGTTTACTCACCTTCATGTCGTTTTGTATGACTTTTCTTCCACAGTGGAACACAGAAGGTGCATTTTTTTTTAAGAATATCTGGTCAGCTCTTTTCAATTTGATGTAAGTGGAATTTTGGCTACTGTATATAAATCTGTACTTGTAAATTATATTATTTAAGGATAATGTTAAATGTATAAAGCAGCTAAATTTGACTTAAGGTGGTTCAATCTCATAAGGTTGAGAGATTATCCAGATCATAATAGTCATAATAGTCACATAAATGTCACAGGCTGAGCATTGCCATCTCTGCAATGCTCAGATTCACTGTTCTGTTCACTGTGGTCATGCCTAATAGTCTACAAGACCAATTGAGGATGTGGTTAGATTGTTGTAATTAATTGTGTAATGATATTATCCTCTTGGTCATACATCAGAAGACTGATACTTCATGCTTACAGGGTAGTACATACAACCGTTCAAAATTGTGGGGTCAGTAGAATTGTTTTTTTTTTTTAGAAAAGAAATTCATTATTTTATTCAGCGAGGATGCATTAAAGGGATAGTTCACCCAAAAATGAAAATGATCCCATAATTTACCCTAAAGCCATATTAGGTATGACTTACTTCTTTCAGATGAACACAATCGGCGTTATATAAAAAAAGATGTCCTGGTTCTTCCAAGCTTTTTAATGGCAGTGAATGGTGTTTGAGATTTTAAAGCACAAAAAAGTGCGTCCATCCATCATAAAAAGTCTTCTCATCAGAGTTTATGCTACTCCGACATCCTCCGCTGGAACACCACTCTCTCGTGAACATGCATACAATAGTTAGCGGAAGCTAGAGATTTTAGTTCAGAATTTTTTAAATATGGGTATAATTCTTACACAGTTGCACCACTTCACTTCAGAAGGCCACGTGGAGTACTTGTAATGATGGATGGACGCACTTTTTAGGGCTTCAAGATCTCGACCACCATTCACCGGCATTATAAAGCCTGGAAAAGACAGGATATTTTTTAATATAACTCCGATTGTATTCGTCTAAAAGAAGAAAGTCATATACACCTAGGATGGCTTGAGGGTGGGTAAATCATGAGTAAATTTTCATTTTTGGGTGAACTATACTTTTAAATTGATCAAAAAATACAGTTAAGACATTTATGCTAAATTCGTATTTTTTTATCAAATAAATGCCGTTCTTTTAAATTTTTCATCTTTTTTTATTTCTATTCATCAGGAATCCTGTAAAAAATATTAAACAGCACAACTCTTTTCAACATTGATAATAATAAGAAATGTTTAATAAGAAGAATGATTTCTGAAGGATCATGTGACACTGAAGACTGGAGTAATGACTGCTGAAAATTCAGCTTTGCTATCACAGAAATAAATTACATTTTAAAACATTAAAACAGAAAATAGATATTTTACATTTAAATAATATTTCACAATCTTGATTAAATAAATGCAGCCTTGGTCAGCAAAAGTGACTTCTTTCAAAAATGAAAAATTATCGCTATCAGATATTGACATTGCATGCTGCTAACACATGCAATGTTTAGTTAGACTTTGTGGAAACCTTTTAAAATATGGATATAATATGGTTATGTTTGACAGTTGGCTGGTAAAATGTTTGATTGTGGTGCTGCCTGCTAAGTGCATTACTGAAAATGATTTTCTGTTTGCTTTTACAAACGATATAAACAATTCCAAATACAATTTTCCAACAAAAATCCTTCCCAAAGTTCCTTTAAATCCTGGTATATAGCTACAGGATGTTGTTGCTCATAACAATGAAATAACAAGGTAAATGACCGGGTATAAAAAAAGCTCTGAAGAGTTTCGACCTGACGAGTCTGTGTCGCCCCGGACCACAGTGGGCAGTCCCATTTTGGTGTACCAATGTCCAAACATAGCTGCAAGAAAATGAGAAAATAGTCACAGAGGGAAATCATTTATCACATGAGCGGCTCAGAACTACTATTTCATCACCGCAGGTTCTTGATCAGTGTGCCACAGCTGTCCAAATGCTCATTATTTTTCTGCCTCAGCATGCCTTGTGTTCACTGTAGGAGGAGGTACATGAACACAATGAGTGGTTTATAGAAGCACAACTCATCTCTAAACATATAGCAGCACATCAGTCTACAGACTGGATTAGAAATGACTTGTTTCCTGTCAGGGTTTTCCTGGCAACTCAACCACAATCAGTATAAAATCAGCTGTTTTTGTCATTTTTTCATATTTAAAATGGCTAGATTTGCTTTTCAAGAAAACATGTCCTATTATTATAAATGATGAAAAATGTGTTTTTTGGAAACTGTGATTTTTTTTTTTTTTCAGGATTTTTTGATGAATAGAAAGTTCATTTAGAAAAATTTAAAACAAAAATAGAAACAGCATTTATTTGAAATAGAAACTTCTAAAACATATTTACTGAATCCGTTAAATAAGTACTTGCTAAATAGCAGTATTATTATTATTTTTTAAACCTTACTAATTTCAGGTAAGAGTAGCATACATCTATCACTTATGAATAATGATTATTTTAAGTACTTCACAATTCATGATAAAGTATGTAAATGCATTAATTTGGTAGTAAATTGATATATACAGTATCAAAATTCAACAAGGCCTTTAAAAATGTTGAAGACTCCTTTTCCCTGTACTTTTTATGATCAGAGAGCTGTCGTCAATGTAGAGGGATTTGCTTTGAAAATTGTGGCCTTAAGCTCTGTCTTTCTCATTATTCACCATTGCAGGGCTTCTTTACAGACACCACAGATTATTTTTGGGGATGTTTGGGTGTGTGTGTGTGTTTGGGAGGGGTGTGTTTGTGTTGGTAGCTGTGGCTGTTAGGACACACATCTGTTAGCTACCAGCTGAAACAGCACATGTATGCAATGCATTATGAATGGAAAAACCTGTTGTTCATGTTCAATGAATGCACTGAATCTGCTTTCTATGACTAACAAATTGAATAAGTAAAATACTTTTTTTTGCCAAGTGTTTTTTTTTCTGCTTATTCCCATGATAACAAGTTAATTGCTCTGAGTCATTTTGCATATATTTCGTACACTTGCATAATTTCCCTTTCATCCAGAGAGATGCACATGTGATACAATCAAGGAGGGACGAAGGACACAAGTTCAAAGCATGTAAAAGAGTAAAGCAAAGAATTCACGTTTCCTTTTCCCAGTACTTCATATATGGTTCCTTTCTTTTAAAGACAGAAACAAATAGGTAAAAGGTCACTGGGCTGCTTGGAGGAAACAGGATTCGTTGACACCCTGTTGTTTACTGTTATTTATCAAAATATTTTTAGAGATTTCCATGAGCTGAGACACTCAGGGGCATTTCCTGTTCACTACGCTCTCAGTTTCACAGCGGTTTTGATTTTTGAAATGATATCCACACTGTGACAGTGAAGTGCGGTCGAGGGGTTCCCCCCGTCCTCGTGCTGCCGCGGTTGCTAGGAAACTGCATGTCAGGAGTCTGTCACTGGTATGATGACTTGTGTACCTATTATCTGTCAAATCTAGCCACTCCAGGGTGTCTTTTCGGAGGAGATCTTGCCTAATGTTGATTCAGTTTATTAGTTAGCTGAATTACTTTTAATCAGTATAACTTTTAATGTTTAAATATTGCAATTCACAAGGGTGTAAGCTGCTATTCTGTTCCTCTAGTTCTAAATTTGGTCTCAGGGAATATCTGGGACATTTTCCCCACGGATATGAGTATTGGAAATGCCTCCAAGCCTCTGCATCTCATGTGTTGTTATGGTTCCACTGTGATTATGAGATTCTCAATGTTTAGTTTTGCCTCTTGAGGTGTGGCCAGTGATGCAGTTCCTCTGGAATTCAAAGATCATGAATCATAAATGAATCACAGACATTTTTTAGCTGTGTTTTATAACCATCCTCTCCTCTCGTCTCGTCTCGTCTCCTCTCCTCTCCTCTCCTCTCCTCTCCTCTTCTGTCTCTCCTCTCCTCTCCTCTCCTGTCTCTCCAGGCTTTGGACCAGGACCGAACAGCTTTACAGAAGGTCAAGAAATCCGTCAAAGCAATCTACAACTCGGGTCAAGGTGAGTTTTGACCCAGCTCTTCAACAGTAATTCTGGAAATATTAAAATATTCAAAATTTCCAGTTACTTTTTGATCAAATGTGTGGCTGTAAAAAAAATAAAAAAAATAAGTCAAAGTGATTTTCAAATTCCTGTTGAAGTACTACTCTAACCAACAATCCTGAAGTGAGAAGTCGCTGTTACCATGGAAATGTGAATTGCCATAGCACTTAATTTTCGCAGGCTCTTTGCTACCGTCTCTTCCCTCATTCCATCTAGGGAAACTCAAATGCTTACATGCCCTCGAGGGTAAATCAGCATGAAAGGTCAGGATATCCTCCAGACCATCTAATGAGTGTGACATTGTGGTTTTTGGCTCATCCAGGCCCTTCTCTGCCCTTTATCAGCTTGTTACTCAGTGTCCTTCCTCTCTTATTGGCCAAGCACACAGTCCAGATGCCAAATACCAGAGCATGTTTGATCAAGGCTTCATAATGCCTAATATTTACACTCAGGCATCTCTGGTGGATCTGAAATTGACAAAGACATTGACATATGCAAGGCTGGGATCAGGGTTGGAGATTGAGAACCAAACAGTGTGTGGATATAAGTATATTTAGCACTCTAAAACAGGAGAGACAAATGTGTTCTGCTGCTGTGTGACCTAGAGATGGGTCACATTGGATGACTAGATTATAAAATTATTTAAAAAAAACTACAAAAGATGATAAAAGCAGTGCTACAGCCATACACATTCAGACGGACGTCTTTGGGCCTTGTGCTGTTTGATCAGCAACATTGGTATGAGTTTATTATAATTAAAGGGTCAACCTTTTAACACACAAACAAATCTTTTGAACTGCATTTGACTGTAAAAAGAATTCCAGAAATTATGATTATGAAGATGATTATTATTAATAGCATAAAAAATGCAACACAAAGTTTTTTCACACAATAGTACTTGCTTTTTGCAATGCTAAAATAGTACTATTAATAATAATTTTATTATTAGAACACCTTTCATACATAAAAAATGCAACACAAAGTTCTTCACAATATAATTCACAGTATAACCTTTTCACACAATAGTACTTGCTTTTTGTGTTATTTCAAGTATTAAAAAAATTATATATATAAAATATCTGTCCAGTCTTTTGAGTGGAAGTGCATGCATTTGGGAGAGATTGATAAGCTCATTATGAATATGACTGGGTCTACATGTGGCGATTTAAAGTGATGTGATATGGACGAGTACGACTTCCTCTTGTGAGCTGCAGTGGATTGATTGGCTGACCTCTGTCTGACCTCAGTAATCCATGGAGAGCACTCATCCTCTAAACCTCTTCAGCAGTGCAGAGACATCCCTATCATGATTCAGCCAATGCCAGCATAATGTCTCTTTTTGGGTTTATGAATGAAATCACACCAGCTCCAGCTGAATGCAGCCACTCCTGACACACATTACTCTGCTCCTGATATGCAGAGTGTCTCATGTTATGCTATTGAGTGTAGAGCATTACTGTGGGAGGCAGACAGAGGATGTAAACCGGCTCCCGCTGTGTTATCGACTCTTTGCTGTGTGCGTTGCAGGTGGCCTCTGTGTCATGATCCTGTTTAATCAGATGTGACTGTATAGTAAGCACTCTAATCGGCTCCTGATGATTAATACCTGAGCTCTTGACACTTGGCATGGGGCTTTTATTCTCTGTTGAATTGCAGAGGTCTGCTCATGTCACTTTGCTTACAGTCTTGTTTAGATCTGTCTGCAACCTTTTAATTTGTTTGTGACATGCACGATCTGCTTATCTTCAGAAATATCGACAGTTAAATGAATTTATGTTTGCAATGATTTAATTTTTTAAATCTAATGGCTTATATTAGTATTACTATTAGTGTTTAATGCATGCAATTAATGTGTATTTATTGTAAAACTGTATGTAATTAATGAAAGGTGCTATACAAATAATAATTTTAAATAATTAAAAAACATTATTTTTGCAATTCCGTTGGTGATTGGTGCATACATCACACACTCACCTTTAAATAAAGTATATTCCAATCCTATAATGATATGCACGATTTGTTCTTATTCTCTACAGAGCATGTGCAGAATGAGGAGAATTATGTGCAGGCACTGGACAAGTTTGGCAGCAACTTCATCAGCAGAGATAGCTCTGATCTGGGCACAGCCTTCATCAAGTTCTCCGGCCTTATCAAGGAATTGGCCGCTCTCCTCAAGAACCTGGTGAGGGATAGTTTAGTTTTTATTTAGTTTTATTCTATATTATTTTCTTAGTCTTTATTTTATTTGAACATATTTTATTTCAAGATGTGTGATCTCTCGACTGATTCTCCTCCTCAGCTCCAGAGTCTCAGCCACAATGTCATCTTCACCCTGGACTCTCTGCTCAAAGGAGATCTGAAGGGAGTGAAGGGGGTAAGATTTACATCCCTTAAGTCTCTGGACTAAACTAATTGGAAAGGCCCCCTCTGAGGAACACCCTGATTTACTGCGCCATACCTGCCTTAAATAAGTCCCGTTAGACCAAAAACGCACACTGTAAATCTGGTTGGAGTTAAATTACAGGGTTCTTCATGCCACTGTCCTCTAAGAAATACAGTGCTGAAGGGATGGCCACTGTTAGTGCTAGTAAACAGTGTTGGAGCGTTTAAAGCCCTCTGACTCAGTCGGATTGAAGTGTTTACAGGTTGACTGGGGTAAAGAGCTCAGGCGTCAGACTAACCACTCCTGTCAGCTGCTTGTTGATGTCTCGGACTTGAAGGCAAACATGTCGTGATTGTGAAAATTACTTACACTAAGTGTAGGGCTGCCTCACACTGAGCGGTTTTGGAAAGGCTGTCTGATTGTTTTCACTTTAGCATGACCCAGGCTAAGAGCCTCTGCAGCATCAGCTGAATTTCTGAGTGGAAGTGATGAGGCTTCACTTTTTTGCTCAGTAGATGGAGGATACATACCTACCAGCCCCCATTCTTTCTCTCTCACTCTCTTATCTCGCTCATACTTTGTCTCTCTCTTTCTTTCACCCTCTTACTCAGCGGAAACAAAACCGTTCTCTAAAGCCCTTATTGACAGAGGCAGAGGCGTTTGGAGGGTATAAGTGCAGTCCCTGGAGGACATTATCAGCTCTCTCTCAAATCTTTCCTGCACTGGAACAGATGCCTCATAAACCATTAAAAAGCACCTACACCAATTCCTTTATGTGTAACCAGGACTCACTCAGAGAGTGAGTATGAGGAAATGGAGACAAAACACAAAATTACTGCAGAACTCAATAGTGGATATAGTGCTATACACACACACACACACACACACACATATCACACACACACACACACACACACACACACACACACACATATGTATGTATATATGTGTGTGTGCATGTATATAGCAGATGTTTGATCTTTTTACTTTTTACTTTTATTAGAATAGTAAATAATATAATTTTTTTAGAAATTAAAATAATTTGAAAACACTCAAAATTAAAATCTGTCATTTTAAATACAGATTTTAATGTGAATATTTATTTTGAGATTTGCTACAATTATTATTATCAGTGTAATTAAATCAGTGCATCCATGGTGACACCCACCCTATCTCAAAGAACTTCGAACTCTACAAAGCTCTACAAGTATTCTTCTTTCTACATCAACATATCTCCTAAAACCCCCCAGGACCAAGCTCCGTACTGTGGGAGATCGGGCTTTCTGCTCAGCTGCTCCGAGCTTGTGGAATGCTCTCCCTGATCATCTGAGGACCCCACAGACTGTGGAGAGCCTTTGATTGATTCCTACATTTCTTTTTTTAATCTGTAGCACTTTTGGATTATGCTTGAATATAAAGTGCGTTAAAAATAAAATGTATTATTACTATTATTAAATTATTATTATTTTTATTTACTTATTTTTATTTATAGATTAAGTGAGCGTTATATGATGGTATTGTTAAACACTAAATGTTATAATATGGGTTACAGAGAGGCACGATTAAATGTCCAATATTGGACAGTGTCAATAAATAATTTAAATAAAGTAAAAAAAAAAAATTAAAATAACAATATATCACAGATATAATCTCAGATTTAGAATTGACTGAAAATCTAAATTGACTGGAAAAAAGAAAGAAAATATATAAATGTATATGTATATGTATATATATATATATATATATATATATATATATATATATATATATATATATATAGTGTAAAAATAATTCAATATATATGTTTTTTTTATCTAAATTTAGTGTACGTTCAGTTGCTACATTTTAAAAATGTACTTCCTGCTTCATTTGATGTGTAAAACAGCATAATATATGGGAACTAGGAACGTGAATGACAAACTACATAAAAGTGCAGAACAGCACCAAGGGAGACCTGTCACGTCTTGTTCACGTTTTGTGCTCTGACTTATATGTATTCAGAAGCATAAACCGCTGAAAGCTTCTGGATTCTGCTTTAGTAGTATGAATATATTCATGCTGTAAACAAATTTATGCTTATGCCCTTTCTAAAGAAGCCAGCTAGCTGATCCACCTCAGGTAAAGTAACACACTCCAAAAGGACTCAGTCAAAACATCCGTGTATGTTGATTGTGTGAACATTTGGGTAGTAGCAAAGTGAATAACATCATTAAGTCCAGAGAATAGGTTTCTGAGAGTGGGAAAATCTGATCAAGCTGTTGCATTACTACAGTGCAAATCAGTCACTACTATACATTAGTGCAGAGAGTTTCAGAGTAGTGATCAAATCTCTTAAAATTGGGATGATTTCTTTGATGCTTTATATAAATGTGTTCAGTTTAACAACTGTGAAAAATGCTACACAGTAAACCTAATTGCTTCCTGCACTATTTATTTTATTTCCCCCAACACAGGATCTTAAAAAGCCTTTCGACAAGGCTTGGAAAGACTACGAGACCAAGTTGTAAGTATCTTTATCGTGTGCTATATATTCTTTTGTCTTAGTATACAAAACATTGTTTAATGTAATGTAGTGATATACAGCTGTTTTATGGCTGTGCTCAGACACAACAATATATCATCATCACAGAGAAAGTGCCACTTGCGTTAACCTCTAACTGAACTTAAGCTTGTTGTTTCTCTGTCATCTTCTGTTTCTTGCCTTTGTAGCACAAAGATTGAGAAGGAGAAGAGGGAACATGCCAAGCAGCACGGCATGATCCGTACAGAGATCACCGGCGCAGAGATCGCAGAAGAGATGGAGAAAGAGCGGAGGATCTTTCAGCTGCAGATGTGTGAGGTGTGAGGGCTTGTGAAAATGAAAACTGTCTGTCTCTTTATTCCTCGTTCCTTCCAAGAATAGTAAGCATGGTGGTAGTTTGGATTGTTCAGCAACTTCAGTTTGACTCTTGTTTTTTTCTGCCATGATATCTTCTCTCACTTGTGGTGTTGTGAAAGGCCAGGAGATTTTCAAATGCATTCATATTTCACTCAGAAGCTCTGGAGCAAGTTTTGAAGTGGCTGCTCGAGACATCATGGCATGGCAGTGTCTTAGCTCATGAATATTAATTAGACCTTTCTGACGTTGCTAGGTAACATTGCTGAACTACCCATTCACATAAACTGATTAATATTCATGAGTCAAGCAACAGTAGGCTTTGTATATTTAGGTGCAGAATATGCAGCATAGACATACCAGGATATCAGACCAGCTTTACGTTTAACATAATTTTACATGAAATTTTGCTGTTTTTATACATTTTTATACACACATATATCTCCAAGATTAATTGATCTGGATATCAGGTCTGCAGTAGAGCATTTGGTCATTTTAGAGATGTGTTTAGAAGCGTGCAGCGTCAATGTATTTTCCTAATAACACACTAGTGTCTTTATTGTCTATGGTTCCCAACAGTACCTGATCAAAGTGAATGAGATTAAGACCAAGAAGGGAGTGGATCTCCTGCAGAATCTCATCAAGTATTATCATGCACAGTGCAAGTGAGTGTCTTAGAATCCAGTAATTCCTAAGAATATTCTCCTAGATTAGTTAATTATCAGAATTTATAGTGTGAAGTGGAGATATATTCAAAGAGTTTAAAATTGCAGTTATTAAATGTACACTACCATTCAAAGTTTTGGGGTTGGTAAAAGTTATTTTTTTTTTTTATTTTTTTTTTTTTACAAAGAAATTTTATAAAGAGAGGACACATGAAATAGATCAAAAGTGACAGTAAAGGCATTTATAATGTTACAGAAGTTTTCAATTTCAAATAAATGTTGTTCTTTTGAACTTTCTATTCATCAAAGATTCATGAAAAAATGTATCCTAATTTCCACAAAAAAGCTGAAAATTTAGCTTTGTTATCACAAGAACAAATGGCATTTTAAAATATATTAAAATATAAAACAGTTGCTTTAAAATGAAATAAAATTTCACTGTATTACTATTTCTGATCAAATAAATGCAGGCCTTGATGAGCTTATTTCAAAAATATTTAAAAGAAAATCTTACTGACCCCAAACATGTCAACAGTAGCACATGTAGTGTTGAACAAATGCCTTGCAACCTTTCATTTGTTCTTCTTGTGCTTTCTCTCAGTTTTTTCCAGGACGGCTTGAAAACCGCTGACAAGTTGAAGCAGTATATCGAGAAATTAGCAGCTGATCTCTATAATGTTAGTTAATCTTTTATTTTTATAATTATTTTTATAATATGTTTTGTTTTGTTGTTAGTTCTGTGATTATTATGCAGCTCTACTTGTGAGAAAATTACAATTATATTATGTATGCTATCATGAGACAAGCATAATTAATATATGAGCCTATGAAAAATTTGAAATATGATCTCATATTCAGACAGAAAAAGTATTGCTCAAAACAACTGTTCCTTCGAACAAGTAATAAAGATTCACCAGCAGTGCCTTCTCAAGAGAGTGTTTAATACTATGAAACATCTTAAAATTAGGTGTTTGTTTTATATTGTTTATTTCACCCCATATTTTAACACAGTCAATTTGTATTGTCAGATAAAACAGACCCAGGACGAAGAGAAAAAACAGCTCACAGCTCTCAGAGACCTCATTAAATCGTCTTTACAACTGGACCAGAAAGAGGTAGGTACACCACCAGAGGATTTATCCCCTGCCTTTAATCCACAATGGCTTGATGAGGCCTTTTTGTCTTTGATTTGCTGATGACAGAGAGTAACTTATCAGAGTAGTGCCAATTCCTTCCATAAACGTCATGTAGAATCATCTTTGTATGCAACAATAGATTTACATGCTGTACTCGACATGATATGATTCAAGATGTGAATTTGCTTTTCCTGTCCAGTTTGTCATGACATTTATCGCCTCTGTGAGACATGTGAAGTAGGTTTGTGCACATGTTCTCATGCGAGAGAGGAAACATGGACACCAGGGTCAGGCAGTGACAACACAAGCTCTTTTGTAGAGCCCAGCGTTTGATCTTTTATGTGTTTTGTTTGGAGTTGATGTCCATTTGAACCGGACGTCTCTGGTCTGGATTGAATAACAATGTTCTGTGTTGTATTATCCTCGAACGTGGCTGTGAATATTGCAACGTTATGCTCGCTCTTATTTTTATTCTATGCACACTGCAAAAATAATAATCTGACATCTGCATTTCTGACTCCTTTTTCATTTTTACTGCCTTCCAACTGAAGTCTAGGAGAGTAAGTTCATAAAAATAACATTTAATGTTGCCAGTTTTTTCCCCATTTGATTTTATATATATATATATATATATATATATATATATATATATATATATATATATATATATATATATATATATATATATATATATATATAAATATATATATATATAGTCCAGTACAGGTACAGGTCAAAAGTTTGGAAACATTACTATTTTTAATGTTTTTGAAAGAAGTTTCTTCTGCTCATCAAGCCTGCATTTATTTGATCAAAAATACAGAAAAAACAGTAATATTGTGAAATATTATTACAACTTAAAAATAATAGTTTTCTATTTGAATATACTTAAAAAAAAACATTTATTCCTGTGATGCAAAGCTGAATTTTCAGCATCATTACTCCAGCCTTCAGTGTCACATGTAACATCCAGTCATGATCATGATCATTTAGAAATCATTCTAATATTCTGATTTATTATGAGTGTTGGAAACAGTTCTGCTGTCTAATATATTTGATGAATAAAAGGTTAAAAAGAACTGCATTTATTCAAAATAAAAATAAAAATTCTAATAATATATATTCTACTAATATATTTTCTTTACTATCACTTTTTATCAATTTAACACATCCTTGCTGAATAAAAGTATTGATTTTATTTTAAAAAAAGAAAGAAAAAAAATTACTGACCCCAAATTACTGACCAGTAGTGTATATTGTTATTACAAAATATTTATATTTTAAAAACATAGCTTCTTTTTTTTATTTTTTTTTTTTATTCATCAAAGTATCCTAAAAAAGTATCACATGTTCTGAAAAAATATTAAGCAGCAGAACTGTTTCCAACTTTGATAATGAATCATATTAGAATGATTTCTAAAGGATCATGTGATAATGATCCTAAAAATTCAGCTTTGCATCACAGAAATAAATGATAATTTAAAGTATAATAAATTTAAAAACAATTATTTTAAATTGTAATAATATATCACAATATTACATTTTTTTTCTGTATTTTTGATCAAATAAATGCAGGCTTGATGAGCAGAAGAAACTTCTTTCAAAAACATTAAATGTTTCCAAACTTTTGACCTGTACTGTATATATACATGTGTGTTGTGTCCAGAAGTCTGAGAATGCTACTGAAAATGCTGTTCATTTTCATTTAAAATTCATTTTCATTTAGTTTTGCATTTTTGTTATTTAATACAATAGAATTACACACACACCGTTTTGTGGTTACATTAGGTGCTAGAATAAAATGTTAATACATTTTTTCTCAATTTTACATTATAATGTTTAAACATTCTTTGTTTAAAATCCAAAAACTTTCCTCTTAGTTTTAATGAAAAATAAAAATCCCGGATTTTTAATGTAGTTTTCAGACATTTGATCTCACTGTTTTTTTTTCCTTTAATAAAAAGTTTATTTACTCAATCTATAATTGTGTCATACTTTTTATTTATTAGATTCTGCATGTTTTTGTGATGATGTGCAGGATTCTCAGAGCAAACAGAGCGGTTACAGTATGCACCAGCTGCAGGGCAATAAGGAGTTTGGCAGTGAGAAGAAGGGCTATCTGTTTAAGAAGAGTGATGGGTGAGCTCTCAGTTTGATGTGAAATGTAGTCAGATGTTGTTGTTTTTAAATATTCTGTGTAGTGTCACTTAATTGTTTCTTAATTGTGCCTAATGGAATTGGCTACACTGTAATTAATTGATTCAACATTAGCACATTGCTTCTGAACACTGCTCTCTCAGGCTCTAAAGACACTCAAATAAACACAGTATAAACATCAGACTGGTACCATAGATTGGCACCCCCCTTAAATAAGCTCTTTTAAAGAAACAGAGGCACAAAATCCATGTTTAGAAAAAATTTAAAGATTTTAGCTATCATATACTGCACACTACCATTCAAAATTTTGGGCTCTGTAAGATTTTTTTATTTTTATTTTTTTGAGGAGAAAATAAGAGAGTTTCATTCAGCAAGGACACGACATTGAACAAAAAAGAAAATAAAGACAATGTTACAAAATATTTATATTTCAAATAACTGCTATTTCAAATGACTGAAGACTGTATGTGACAAAGCCACATTTTTATTCTTCTGAAATAATTCCAAAAAAAATTCCTGCTTTTTTCCAATGATCAAAACATCTTAGAGATGCTAAGGAAGAATTCTATCATTTTTGTTCTCAGGATCCGTAAGGTGTGGCAGAGAAGGAAGTGCTCAGTGAAAAATGGCATTCTCACAATCTCCCATGCCACAGTGAGTACTACACTACTCAGAGTAATGCTGCTAGATATGTGTTTGGTGGTTAGCTTACAGAATTTGCTTATACTTGCATTAAAAGGATACTAGGTTTCATTATAGTACTAATTACCCTTTGACAAAAGGTAATATTTTTTAAGCCTGATTTTTTAAATTATAGCTGTAGCTTTCAAACTGTTGTATATAAACAGTGAAGCAACACAGCTACCACAGTTTAATAATCTTAAGGCTTTTCGTTTCCTCATCATAGCACTCAAAACTCTCACTCGCTGTTTAAAGGTGAACGTGGGGGGGTAGCGCTGCCCAGTTACCATAGAAACATGCACCCAGTGCGATCTGACTCATACACTAATGATATTAGCACGAACGAGACCCAGCATGCTCTGGGCCCCAGGTGGTCTATGAGTTTCGTTGTGCAATCTGCTGTAAGGACGCTGTTGCTCAGCAGATG
The DNA here is from genome assembly GCF_018340385.1 of Cyprinus carpio. Lineage (NCBI taxonomy): Eukaryota > Metazoa > Chordata > Actinopteri > Cypriniformes > Cyprinidae > Cyprinus > Cyprinus carpio. The sequence continues at coordinate 15,687,708 of NC_056573.1, read as the reverse complement.
TCATGTGGAGCGAATGCATTTTGCTCTCCAGACGCTCTGGCAATGTGTTCATATTCCTGTCTGATAGCGTTTTAATGTGAAGAACTTTTCTGCCATCACGTCTGTGTGTTTCATCAGCATAAAAGTGCTCCTGCAGTGCTGGCATTTCTGTTTAGTCACCTATTTAATCTATTTAGTCACCTTGGGTTTTACAAAATGAATTTTCTTATTATTATTAATTATTCCGAAACAGAACATTGAGTCATTATAGTTGTTGCATTAATATTGCACATTAATGTTTTGAACTGAATTTATTGAATGTTAATACTGAAATAGCTGATCCTGTATTGAATTTAAATCCAGTTACTTGTTATTGTAAATATGCTGCACATATTTCTTATGTGCAGCCCTACTAACTTATGCTTCCAAGTCATTCTTCCTATTTTGACAAAGCCTCATGTTTGTTAGCCAGGTAAATGCCTTCACCTTGATTACATATTTGGCCTTACAGGGCAAGTGACCAGTCCATTGACTCTCAAACTGGCCCAGGGACCATCAGTCTATCTTCACTGCTGAGCCCTGGCGGAGCTCTGTTATGTCTGTCTGTCTGCAGGTCATTCACTGTAATTATGCTCTGTCCAGTCCAACAGGCAGCCGGTGAGACTGAATCTGCTGACCTGCCAGGTTAAACCCAGTGGAGAGGATAAGAAGTGCTTTGACCTCATCTCCCGTGAGTGGCTACACACTTCCCCCACCAAACTTTTCAGAGTACTTTCATCCATACCAAGTGCTAGCAAGCCCTCTAGTACTCTAACTCCATTACTCAGCCAGAGTGCACTGTTCAGGGACTGAAGGGCATTTAACATAATGCACTTCTTTCCCCTAGTAATCTGTCTGCTTCTTTCCCCCTGCAGATAATCGAACATATCATTTCCAGGCAGAGGATGAACAGGAGTTTGTGATGTAAGTGTGAATGTGTGAGATCGAGAGTTGATACCATCTGTTATTTCTCTGTTCTCATGCTCATGAGTGAGAAGAAGATACGCGTGTATAAGTGCTTCTGCTTGTTAAAGGGATACTCTTCCCCCAAATGAAAATTTTGTCATTAATCACTTACCCCCATGTCGTTCCAAACCCGTAAAAGCTCCGTTCGTCTTCTGAACACAATTTAAGATATTTTGGATGAAAACCTGGAGGCTTGAGACTGACCCATAGACTGCCAAATAAATAACAGTGTCAAGGTCCATAAAATGTATGAAAGTCATCATCAGAATACTCCATCTGCCATCAGACGTGCAATCTGGGTTATATGAAGCAACGGGAAAACTTTTTTGTAAGCAAAGAAAACAAAAATAACGACTTTATTCAATAAATTCCTTTGTCAACGGTCTCCACTGTCTCTCTGCATATCACTTATGCTGTGTATTCTGTGTCATCCGCTCCACAAGGATGCGCTGTTTTATTTCAAATCAAAGCTAAATACACGTAGAAACAGCGCATCCGGATGATACAGAAAAGCATACACAGCATAGGGTGATATGGACAGACACAGAGAAGACCGTTGACAAAGGAATTATTGAATAAAGTCATTATTTTTGTTTTCTTTGCTTACAAAAAGTGTTCCCCGTCATTTCATATAACCTAAATTGCACATCTGATGGCAGATGGAGTATTCTGATGACGACTTTCATACCTTTTATGGACCTTGACACTGTTATTTACTTGTCAGCCTATGGGACAGTCTCAAGCCTCCAGGTTTTCATCCAAAATATCTTAAATTGTGTTCCAAAGACGAATTAAGCTTTTATGTGTTAGGAACGACATGGGGGGGTAAGTGATTAATGACAAAATTTTCATTTTGCGATGGAGTGTGTTTGTATATATTTCATCCTTGGCTGGGCTATATGACTAAAAATAAGTGAAAATTGGGGTCAATAGGTTTTTTTTTTTTTGGAAAGAAATGCTGACTTTTATTCAGCAAGGATGCATTAAATTAATCAAACATGTAAAAAAAATCCTATTCATTAAAAAATCCTGAAAAAAGTAACACAATTTCCACAGAAATATTAGACGACTATTTTCAACTCTGATAATAAAATGTTTCTTAAGCAGGAAATTTGTACTTTAGAATGATTTCTGAAGGATCATGTGATAATGAAGACTGCAGTAATGGCTGCTGAAAATTCAGCTCTTTTTATTGTATTATATTTTTGATAAATTGAATTCATCCTTGCTGAAAAAAAATGCATGGGTTCGAGTCTCGGGCCAGCAATACCACGACTGAGGTGCTCTTGAGCAAGGCACTGAACCCCCAACTGCACCCCGGGCACCGGAGCATAAATGGCTGCCCACTGCTCCAGGTGTGTGTTCACGGTGTGTGTGTTCACTGCTGTGTGTGTGCACTTTGGATGGGTTAAATGCAGAGCACGAATTCTGAATATGGGTCATCATACTTGGCTGTATGTCACGTCACTTTCACTTTCATATGTCTTAATTAAAAATTTATAATCGAAGAATAAAGTAAAAACCAGTAAATTCAATCGATATTTCATGAATATGCAATATATTGAACATCCCCTTGTGTATAGCATATTTTGCTGTGGATTATTAATCTTGTGTGTGTCTGTTGTTATAGAAATATCTGTATGACACATTTATATTGATATATAAATGGGTGTTTGTATGTAAACCTGTTTTATGTGTGAATATGTGTTATGCAGATGGATCTCAGTGCTGACGAACAGTAAGGAGGAGGCTCTGAACATGGCGTTCCGTGGGGAGCAGAGTGCTGGAGAGGACAATTTGGAAGACTTGACCAAAGCCATCATCGAGGATGTGCTGCGCATGCCTGGAAATGAAGTCTGTTGTGACTGTGGCGCACCAGGTTAGCTAAATTGCTGTGTGAAAGTTTTGCAGCAGTGGGATCCCCACTTTGTCAGTGCAACAAGGTATCAAAATAGATTTTCATAGCTTCATGCACCACCTTGTGGCTTAGATGTGAATGACAGGACACAACATCCCTCAGCAACTACAATAAAAGACCTAATTTTCCCGTTTCATCTGCTCTAGAGCCTAAATGGTTATCCACTAACCTGGGCATCCTGACATGCATCGAGTGCTCAGGGATTCACAGGGAAATGGGAGTCCATATTTCACGCATTCAATCCATGGAACTCGACAAACTCGGATCCTCTGAACTCTTGGTGATCTGAACATAAATCTTGTAATTTACAATAATTTTGAAAAGTTTGGGGTCAGCAAGTTTTTTTGTTTATTTGTTTGTTTGAGCAATTATTCAACAAGGATGTATTGCATTGAAGTGACAGTAAAAAGTTTTATAATCTATATAAATAAATGCTGTTCTTTTGAACTTTCTATTTGTCTAAGAATTATGGGGGGATAAAACATTTATCAGTTTCCCACTCCCAAAATTAAGCAGCAGAACTGTTTTCAATATTGAGAATAATAAGAAATGTTGTAAGGATTTCTGAAGGATCACGGAGTAATGGCTGCTGAAAATTCAGCTTTGTCATCACAGCAATAAATTATATTTTAAAATATATTAATAGAAAAAGTTTATTTAAATTGTAATAATATAATAAACTATATTTTAAATCAAATAAATGCAGGCAAAATCATTTGAAAAGTCTTACTGACCTCAATATTTTATACAATAATTTGTATATATGTTATTTACAAATTATTGAGCTTTCTATATCAGCTTTTAGGTGAATGTACAAATGCATAAATTATAGTTATGCAATGAACTGTTAATATGCTCGTTACTCATAGCGAATGCAATTTCTCCACAGCTGGCTAAGAATGTGGGTAACAGCAGTTTTAATGAAATATTAGAAGGGAATCTGCCAAGTCCTTCACCAAAGCCAGCACCATCAAGTGACATGTGAGTACAAGCCTACCTAGCACACATTAACAAATGTATACAGAACTACAGGATTAAGCTATGGCTATGAGAATGACCCTTTGTTTTGTAGTTAATGCACTAATTCGTGTAAAACAGTATGTGGTTTGAATAAAGTTTTAAAACCAATTTTTTTAGGACTGAGAGGAAGGAGTACATAAATGCGAAGTACATGGAGCACAGGTTTGCTCGGAGGACAGCCACTACAGCCACAGCCAGACAGGGCGACTTGTACGAGGCTGTGAGAACTCGAGACCTGATGGCTCTTATTCAGCTCTATGCAGATGGAGTGGAGCTAATGGATCCATTTCCAGAAGCAGGACAAGTATTGATCTCTGATTAATAGTTTGTCATGGAGTTACTGATTTATATGCTGCTTAATTAGAGAAATGTAGTTATTTATTCCCCAAAGTGTACTTATAGAGGATCCAAAATCTAAAAACTTTATTTCTATAGCACCTTCAAAAGAGCTTCTCAAAGTGCTTTACAATAAAAATACATGTCAAACTAAAACAAAATACAAAATAAATCAAACAAAAGAGCACAGGAGGATTAAAAGAAGACCCAGCAATAATTATCACAATCAACAATAAGCTATCTTAAAAATATGGTTTTAAATGTGTTTTAAAAATGCCAAGAGACTGTACTTCCCAAATTTCAATCATCAATGCGAGAGAAGACAAATATAGTCACTTTTTACTATCTAACTTTTAACAGCTGAAAGGGATAGCAAGGGGGACAATTTTGCAATATCTCTGAGATAAAAAAAAGAAGTCTTGACAATGCTTTGTACATGAGAGTCAAATGTCAATGAGGAATCAAAATCACTCCTAGATTCCTTAATTTGCTCTGGAACTCAAGTACAGAACCATCAATGATAAGAGGACTTTGATCAGCCCTGCTGAGCTGATGAGGAGAACCAATAAGCAGTACCTCATTCTTATCAGCATTTAAGCACAGAAAATTATTTGTCATCCAGAGATACATTAGTGAGCAATGAGACAGCCTCACTCTGACCATGTTTACAGTGTGTTGTCTGCATAAAAGTGATACTTAATACCCAAATTTTATAGAAGTGGGTATAAATAAAGACTAAAAAGTAAGGGCCCTAAAATTGAGCCCTGAGGGATGCCAGTAGAAACTGACCCAATATCAGACCTGTATTCCCCTGAAACAACAAACTGTCTGTGTCCGTCCAAATAAGATCTAAACCAGTTTAAGACGGTGCCGAAAATACCAAAAACTGTTTCAAGGTGATTCAGTAAAAGAGTATGATCTACAGTGAGAAAAGCGACACTAATGTCTAAGAGAATACGAATAGTAGGAGATCCAGCATCAGAGGCCGAAAGTAAGTCATTAGTCACTTTAACCAGGGCAGTTTCAGTGCTATGAAATTTTCAAAACCCAGATTGAAGTTGCTCAAAAAGATTGTTAACAGAAAGATGATTATGCAACTGTAAAGCTACAATTAACAAAATCTTAGTTGCACTTCTTGAGTACCGGGGTAACAACAGCAATTTTTAATGAAGCTGGGACAACACCAGTACTCAAGGATTTGTTAATTATGTTAAGCACTGATAGGCACAAATGCTCATAACAAGACTTAAACAAACCAGTAGAGGATCAAGTATACAAGTGGTATCTTACAAACCTGAAACAACTAATAAGTAAAGAAAAATCAGGTAGTCTTCTGTAATCGAAGACTGTTGTTATACCAGGGAGCAGAGTGGGTATACTTGATTTCACGGACCTTAAAAGGAGCAAATAAAGCCAGAATAGTAGCCAGAGCATTATTTAGCTGTGAAATGTCATCAACCAAGGACATTTAGCCCAATTCAGTATAAGCGATGAGAGATGCATAATTTGTCAGATCAGTTGATTTCCACCTATGAAACTTAACAGTGCAAACCATAGGTACACATTGAACTGATAAATCAAGGTTAAAAAATATTGCAAAATGGTCAGAAGGACCAGTATTGACAGGAGAAGGCTAGGACATGAACAACTCATTTTCAATCACTAGGTCAAGTGTGTGTCCTTTGCAATGAGTGAAGGCATTTACAAACTGAACAAGATTAAAGCATTCCAATACCACCAAAAATTAGTTGGATCAATATGTATATTAAAATCTCCCAAAATAAGTATTCTCTTAAGCTTAAAACACAGCAGAGACAATGAATCAGCAAATTCAGACATAAAAACATCCCTAGTCTTTGGAGGTCTATAAACAGTTGCACTAACATTAGATTGTGAGGCAGAAATACTCAAAATAAGACATGGGCATAGATACAGACACAGTGCTGACTTTAAATTTCAAGTAATATAGCACATTGAGACCCCGCCTCTACCCGAATGTCGAGGAGAATCAAACAGTCCGTACCCAGGAGGAGTAATAGTGTTAAAACAGAGCTATATAGCATAGTTAACTCAACGCAAATTATTCTCAGTAATGTTGTCCTGATTCTGACTGAATTACTTTCAACAGGACCCGGGAGAGACAGCGCTGCATTTTGCTGTGCGGACATCAGACCAGACCTCGCTGCACCTGGTGGACTTTCTTGTCCAAAACAGGTATCGGACAGAATATTCTGTTGTGCACATTAGTCCACTGACACTCAATAGTAGAGAATTAGGATGCAAGATGCTAAATATGGATCTGTGTGTGTACAGTGGAACTCCAGACAGACAGACAGATAGTGGAAACACTTCTCTCCATTACTGCTGCACATATGAGAAGCCAGAGTGTCTCAAACTGCTGCTCAGGGGAAAACCATCTATTGACCTGGGTAAGTGGGTTATCTTAGGCATCTATGGTACAGTGTTACCAAAAAAATTAAAAATAAAATCTTACTGACTCCAAACTTATAATGATAATCTGTCATAAAATGATTTGTCAGAGATTATTGGATTTTGTGCATACAGTAGGTCTAAAAACATCAGCTGTAAATACAGACCTCTGGGAACCGCATGTCAATCTGAATGCTTGGAGGCTCATTCTCCGACATGTTTCATTCCTCAGATTCTTTGCACTAAATAATATACAGGTGTCACCACACCTAACCTGGAGGCTTTGATTTTTGCTTCTTGCACGATTTAAATATGTAATTTTTCCCAACCCTAAAAAATAAAAATCTTAGAAAAGTTATTTATTCTCAATTTAATTACCATAGTAGTAGCAAGGCCTTCCAATGCGCTTTATGTTTTATTTCAGTAAATCAAAATGGGGAGACGGCTTTGGACATTGCCAGACGACTGAAAAATGCACAGTGTGAAGATCTAGTGAGTGTTAATTGTTGTGTTAATTACGGAAGAATTTTGCCATACAGCCACCTGAAATTTCAATATACAGTCATGTAATTACACAAAACATGGCCTTTTCTGGCATTAACATCAGAGAGGAGATTTGTATGAAGTTAATGGTTTGTGATCGGATGCGCAGCTGGCAGAGGCAGCAGCCGGGAGGTTTAATCCGCACGTGCATGTGGAGTATGAGTGGAATCTGCGGCTGGAGGAGATTGACGAGAGTGACGATGACCTAGATGACAAGGTTTGTACGCCTACCTCTTGTTTTGTCCCATATCTCCATATACTAGAGTTCCACTTTGCTCTGTGAATTAAGAGATCCCTCTTTATGCACCCTCTATGTAAGCATGAGCATTGTGAGTAATTTTCTGTTAGATTGATTGCTATTTGCTGGAAACTTCACATCTTGTTAGAATTTTTATCTTTCATAATGGTAAAAGATGTTATAATGGTAAAAATAAGTTTTGTTTTATAATGGTTTAAAACTAAGCTAATTTAAAAAAAGGAAAAAATGCCCACTCAGACACAAAACATAAGCGACCAAGTTTCTCGAAATGCTTCAAATTTTATCTCAAAATCAATTTTGAATGCTTCATAAAAGTGGATCCTCGTCTGCAGAGATCCATGCCTTGTGAAATGAGAACTGAAAACACCATTCCTATATTTTGATTTGCCTGAAAGCACACTGTATATATACAGCGCCACCCAGTGCATTCAGTTGTAACAGCAAGTTTTTACTAGTCTCAAATAAATATTTTTCCATTCCCAGCCCAGTCCAGTGAAGAAAGAGCGTTCTCCCCGACCTCAAAGCTTCTGTCATTCCTCAAGCGTGTCCCCTCAGGAGAAGCCGTCTTTGCCAGGGTATTTAGGACACAGAGACAAACAGCGACTGTCCTATGGAGCCTTTGCTAGTCCCGTCTACAGCACCTCCACTGATACACCTGCATCTCCAGTATCAGAGGGACCCACAACAGCCAGCAAGACCACTTCAAAAGGTATACACGCCTTTAAACTAAAATAAAGATGACACTGAAAATAAAAAAGAGTAGGCCAGGTGCCTGGAAAGGTAAAGCATGATGATAGATTGACTTGTTTGCATGTACCTGATGGCTTTGCATTAACTCTAATTGCGGGGGAGGTGTAATGTGCAATCAATGGAAGCTAATCATGAGTGATTGTGAAACATCCTCTCACATCACAACCACTGTTTGCTTGCAGACTGAACTGGAATGTGCAACCTTTGTCTTTGGTTTCAACTAGTAGGATATCAGCCCGCCACCTACATTCTGGGACCATATTAAAGGAATTGTTCACCCAAAAATCAACATTAGCTGAAAATGTACTATTTTGGTTGTGCTTATTGAGGTGACTTTATACTCCTCCTATGATGATTGGAGTGCTGCCTTTGCCCTTGTGTTCCGGTGCACTCGGGCCTCACTTGCTTCTCGACCAATCACGTCATCTCGTCACTCTTTCAGCTCCGTCCACTGGACCGCCCACCTCCCTGCCACTGGGATCGCAATCAAGTGCAGGAGGCAGCTCCACTCTGTCTAAGAAGAGAGCGCCTCCTCCACCTCCCGGACACAAGCGCACCCTCTCAGACCCCCCCAGTCCCGTACTTCAGGGCCCGCAGAGCAAAGGTGCGTCTAGGTGGCAACACCTCAGTTTTGTGACTGCAGAAACAAAATCGCGTCACCACCTCCGCTGACAGAAAAGAGCAAAATTCTTGCAGTTTTGTTGTTTTGGTGCTGATAGTGGTGGTGGTGTTGGGTGTGAATTGGCTTGGTATGAACTCTGAGCCTGACCTCAAATAGCCATTATAATGAAGTGATACTCTGAGTAATTGATTAAGGGCTCCTGTTCTTGAGTATGTGTTAATGATCAAAGACTGAGAGCTTTCTGAGTGGAAGCGTGACATGTCAAACACCCAGAGATGTTAATACATTAGTCCTCAACATCACATTTCTCTTTCCTCACCCCACAATGAGAGTTAAAGTGGTTAATCTCCATTTAATATTCATATTAATCAGCTTATGCCTGCTTTCTTTTCGTTTTGTGATTCCAAGCTTTGCGATTTAAGAACAATTCATTTTGTTCATGTTGTGTTGCATTTTGGCGATTAAATTAGCTATTAAATTGTTTTAAGTGTGTAATTCAAGTGCTGTTATCTCCACCTGCTAAAATTTAGAATAACTACAATTAAAATGGTGATTAAAATTTGTCAGTAATTACAATTAGATTGAATATCAATTTAGGAAATAATGTCAAAATTATAACAGTTTTATCATTTTAATTTTTGAATATGGTCAAGAATGTCAAGACTTTTGAGATGGAACAGGCTACAATCACCATTTTAATTATTTTTTTAAAATGACAATAGATGTGTTTAGGTACTTTATCACACTTGGCTCATTTGATGTGCGCAAATACATTTTGCGAGGTTCATTTAGTGTTAGATAATAGTGTGTTTAACAAAACCAATAGAACATTAATGCTTTAAAAAAAGTCTTGGGACACAAAAATCTACTGTATTCGTGAAAAGTTGAAATAGGTTTCCCCAAACACTCTCCTTATCTTCCATTGGTCGGATAAACAGATAGTTCGCCCCCATTTGACTGTGCCACAAAGTTATGGCTTTTTTTGGGGGGGGGGGGGGGGGGGGGGGGGGGGGGTGGGGGATCAACCTGCACATGACTTTCTTATAGCTGCCTTGGCATATTAAGCTGGGACTGAAGAAAATATTTTAACATCATAAAATAAGCATCATCTTTAAGATGTCTTGGTAACATCAGTGAAGATCACATGCACATAAAAGAAAGAGTATAAGACATGGCCAAAGCTGTTAATTGAGTATAGGAATTCAAATCCGCTTTAAACCTCTTCCCTCTTTTGAACCTCATAGGAAGTGAGTCCACACCTCCTTCTGCAAATCGGACGTCCCCAGCCAATAAGTTTGAGGGAATTCAGCCGCAGCAAAGGTGCTGCACCACACTCACTTTCAGACAAATCTACCTGCTGTTTCATGTTTTCTCACTCTTTTCATTCTTTACCATCAGTTTTCTTGTATAAACCTAGAGTTTGTGATTTTTAAAATGAAATAGTCCTGTTTTGCACAATAATTATCTGTGCATTTTACTGCATGTCTAATTGATCTTAAAGGTAAAATTTTTTTTTAGAACATTAAGATTTAGCATTTATAATTTTCTTTTTATCTTTGTAAATCCATCATGAAGGTTTTTTTCTAGTATGTTATAGAGATATTAATCACATGACCTTTTTGATTTTCAGCACTCCTTCTATGAACACAAAAGCAACATTTGGCCCACGAGTTCTTCCCAAACTACCTCAAAAAGGTACATTTCACATGACATTAACTACAGGTGATTTATTTATATTTCTCATTTTTAACTTAATGTTGACCTACACATGATGTCTTACTCTTTCAGTGGCATTACGAAAGATTGACACAATCCACCTCTCCTCAGTGGACAAGTCCGGTCCTGATGTGCTCCAGAAATCCCCACAGGCCCAGGACACGCCTCCCACAAGAGCTTCAGATACAATAACTAGACCCACTGAGCCGCCACCTAAAATCCCACAACCTGCAGAACGCTCCCAGCCTGTGGAGGTGCCGCAGAAACCGCATATCTCAGACCTTCCCCCTAAACCGCAGCTATCTGATCTTCCCCCAAAACCACAATTGTCGGATTTACCTCCAAAACCCCAGCTTTCTGACCTGCCCCCGAAACCTCAGCTTAAGGATCTTCCTCCTAAGCCACAGCTCTCTGACCTCCCATCCAAGCCTACCATGTCTTTAGCAGCTGAGACCACACAGAGGCAAACAACGCAGGAGGACACAAGTCCAAAGCCCCAGCTGACAGAGGTGCAGTCATCCAGTCAGCAGGAGGAGCTCTCTCCAAGACAGGCCAGTGAGGACACTAATGGTGCACCTGCAGGAACTGTGGAGATGCCTGTCCCGATGCCACGGAAAATAAACACAGTGGTGAGTGAAAAGACAATTTAATGAGTTCTATTTATGTACTGTGGACCCAGAACGTTTAAGTTTAACAACCTTCTGTTCTGTACTCATTTCAGTGTCTATTGTTTTATCATTTTTAACCTAATAGAACTTTTTTAATTCATAATATTGAGCTAAAAAAGTGCACTTTTTAACTTAAAAAAAGAAATAAATAAGAAGGCATTAGCTTATATATTAATTAATAAAAAAGTATTTATTTATAATTTTTTATTTTGTTTTATATACATCAAAAGTTCAAAAGTTTAAGACCAGGTTTTGTTTTTTTTGTTTTTTAAGAAATTAATATTTTTATTCAGCAAGGACACATTAATTTGATCAAAAATGGCAGTAAAGACTTTTATAATGTTACATTAGATTTCTATTTCAAGTAAATGCTGTTCTATTGATCTCTCTATTCATTATAGAATTCAGGAAAAAAAAGTGTCATGTTTCCACAAAAATATTAAGCAGCACAACTGTTTTCAACATTGTTAATAATAAACGTTTCTTGAAAATCAGCACATTAGAATGATTTCTGAAGGTTTGTGTGACACTTAACCCTGTAGTAATGGTTTCTGACTAAAAATAGTATTTTTTTTATATATCAGAATAGAAAACAGTTATTTGTTATATATGAAATAATAATGTTTCACATTGTCATGTTTTTACTGTATTTTTAATTACAGTATTTAATGAAATTTAACAAATTTAATGAATGCAGCCTTGGTGAGCATATGTGACCTATTTCAGAAACATAAAAATTTCAAACAGTAATGCATAATGGAAAAGATCAACAGGTAACACTAATAACTGAAGATCATCTCTGTGCAGGGAAAGAACAAAGTAAAGCGTGTGAAAACCATCTATGATTGCCAAGCGGATAATGACGATGAGTTGACTTTTGCGGAGGGGGAGGTTATAATTGTAACAGGAGAGGAAGACCAGGAGTGGTGGGTAAGTAAATCTGTGCCGTGGCGTGCAGTTGCTATTAGTATTGTTTGGACAGATTGTCACGGTCATCAATTTGCCTTTTTACAGATTGGGCACATAGAGGGTCAGCCTGAAAGGAAAGGGGTCTTCCCAATGTCCTTCGTGCACATTCTGTCAGACTGACAGCATATAACCGGCAGGCGAGAGGCTCTCTAACTAGCACAAGCTCTGCTCTCTCTGGACTCATACTGGACTGTGAGCATTGCCTCTGTACATAGCTGCTGAAACCCAAACGGACTCCAGACAAACAAAACATGAAGTATCAAACCCATGCTCCCTTAATCCTCAAGGGTGAAATGTGTAAACTATGTGTTGTTCATAAATTGTGTTATCCTGCCTACCAGTATTATTGTAGCCATGTCAACCCAGCATCCCAAACTGGGTTTGCAGTAGCTATACTTGGAAATCTAGCACTTAACATGTATGCTGTAACTTTGTGTATGTGTACACATATAGAATTATATGTATGTCCATTTTAATTGTGTCTTTGTACATACATATGCACAGATGTAAGTGTATATTTATGTACGTATGTATAATGTACAAGTGTGCAAATATATGTTAACCCTGCTTGCTTATGGAGCCACAGTGACTCTAGACATTTTAGTGTACTATTTTAAAAGAAAAAAAGATCATCTCTTGAATTTTTAGAAGACATAGAAGCAAGAATACAAGTTACTTAAATACTATACCAGTGTTGAAATTCCCATCATAGTGGGATTCTGGTCAGGGATCAAAACCAAAATGTAAAGGTTTGAACATCTCATCTGCTATAAATGAACAATCAAAATATGCATTCATTCAGTTTGCATTGCTCGCAAAAAAAAGCCAGAAGTCATCTTTATTCTGAATGCCTCAGTGAGTAGGAGACTGTATCCAAGGATGTTACCACATAGAATCAGTAATAATTTAAGAATTAACCACTAAAGAGCTCATGTCGATCAAACATTTCAGTGTATGGTTACGGCCTTGGTTGCATGTGCAGGACTGCTTCATTCCTTCCCCATTGTCATTTAATGCCAAATTTGACAAAACCGATGCCTCAGCTCTGGGAAAGTGTCCTTGTCAATATTATTTTATTAGATCATACAACTGCGTACATTATTCATCTGGTCTCTGGTGATTATTCATGAATCATGCATAATTTATAAAGATTCACTCATACATGGATCTGACTGGTCAAACGTTGTTGGCTTTGTATAAAAATGTTTAGGAGTTTTGTTGTTTGCTTACAGTGACTGTGGAATGTGATTTCTTTTGGTTTGTTTTGTTCAAGTTGAAATGAACTGCAAGGTGACCCGGCAGTGAGTGACTGACTCGGTACGTCTCAGAATGAACTTACGCTGCCTGTTTTCACGTTACCCTATCAGGGAGACCAGCATTCATTCTTGGTTTTTAACTATTATTCTATTAACAAAAGAAGATGTATTAATGAATGCCACCTGTACTATATTTGATGATGATAGTATTTGACATTTATAGGGCTAAAGTGTTTCAGCATTGAGAAAGATGGACCCTTTAAATGTAGTTTATTATGGGTTTTGTTTCTCTGTTTTAGGTCATGTTACAATTAAATATTAACTAAGGAATAAATAACAGGAATTCAGCACAAAGAACATCTCTGCTCCATGAACAAGACAGAACAACTTCAAGATTTGTTGTATAAAGTTGTGGACGCACCATTCCTGGACTGTTTTGTTTAGACCCCTATGATGAGCCCACCGTTGGACCACGTCTATCTGTTTAGATGTTCAATCCAGCACAACTCCAGATCATGGATTCTTGTGTTGCTAATATTGTAGCATATTAAAGTCTGGAAACAGTCAAAAGGACAACTTCACATTTAAGTGAATAAACTGGATTCAATCCTGATGTTAAATTTAGGATGAATTTTGTCACTCTCTTGTATCTTTTATTTCATCTGTGTTTGCTGCACTGTAAGTTCAGTCAGAAAGAAAATCAAACTTGGCTATCAAGTCTTCAAATCTCAAAATAAAGACTTCACGTTGAAACCATTTAGTCTCCATGTTATTTGTTTATTTATTTTACTTCAAGCTGGGTTATTTGCAGGGTCAGTCTCAAATACATTTTTACTTTAAGATTTATTTTCTGACTTTTCTCTGATAAAGTGCATTCAAGCAGGCTCGGGTAACCCCTCAAAAAACCTACTTTAAAACACTTCTCTTTTAGACAGCTACTAACCTGTCTCTCTTCCATTCATAGCAAAACCCTCGAACGAGTTGTTTTCAACCAGGTATCATTGTTTCTTTCACATAACAACAAACTGGATGCTAACCAGTCAGTTTTCGGGAGCGGCCATTCTACTGAGACTGCGCTACTGTCAGTCACGGAAGCCTTGCAGATTCCAAAAGCTGATTCCAGATCATCAGTTCTTATTCTGCTGGATCTATCTGCTGCTTTTGACACTCAATCATCAGATCCTCCTGTCTGCCCTCTCATCACTGGTCATCACAGGGATTCCACTTCGCTTGTTTGAATCCTATCTCACTGCTAGGTCTTTCAGGGTGGCTTGGGGAGATGAGGTATCCAAAGCACATCAACTGGTCACTGGGGTTCCTCAGGGATCAGTTCTTGGACCCCTCCTCTTCTCCATATACACTACATCACTGGGTCCCATCATACAGGCACATGGCTTCTTCACCATTGGTATGCTGATGACACACAGCTTTATCTCTCATTTGAACCAGATAATCCAATGGTAGCTGCATGGATCTCAGGCTGCCTGGCGGACATATCAGCATGGATGAAAGAACATCACCTACAGCTCAACCTGGCAAAGACTGAGCTTCTTGTCTTCCCTGCCAATCCAACTCTACAGCATGATTTCACCATCCAGCTAGGTTCTTCTACAATTACTCCATCAACTTCGGTCAGAAATCTTGGTGCAATCTTTGATGACCAGCTGACCTTCAAAGACTACATTGCAAAGACTGCTCAATCTTGCAGGTTTGCATTGCACAATATCAGAAAGATCAGTCCCTTTCTAACGGAGCAAGCTGCACAACTTCTTGTCCAGGCCCTTGTCATTTATAGGCTGGACTACAGCAACGCTCTTCTGGCTGGACTTCCATCAAGCACAATCAAACCTCTACAATTGATTCAGAATGCAGCGGCACGACTAGTCTTCAATGAGCCCAAAAGAGCCCATGTTACACCTCTCTTTATCTCCTTTCACTGGCTACCTGTTTCGGCTCGCATCAAGTTCAAGACATTGGTGCATGCACATAGAACACACACAGGCTCAGCACCCGCCTACTTTCACTCACTATTACGAATCTACATCCCCTCCGGAAGTCTGAGATCCGCTATTTAGCGACGCCTCGTAATACCATCACTGAGAGGCCCAAATCACTTTCCGGAACACTCTCGTTCATCATTCCTGGCTGGTCGAATGATCTTCCCACCCCTATCCGGAATGCTAAATCCCTTACAATTTTCAAGCAACAGCTGAAAACTCATTTCTTTCGACTCTACTTTAATTCATCCTAAATAAAAAAGGCACTTATTATTATATATTATATATTATTTGTTTTCCGTGCCTATCTGAATATGAATTCACGCTTCGGGCACAACCCTCACCAGCTGAAAAATAACTGCATTTATTTACTATGTGCAGATAAGTGCAACTGTAATATGTATTATGTTTATTTAAAAAAAATCTGAAATTCAAAAGGTACTGTAAATATGCATTGCTGTCAATTTTAATAGTTATTTATTCATGTATTACAAAACATGAAGCACTTCGTCGTCGTCTTGTCTGATGCACTCAACCAAGCATTAACCACGACCTCGCCCCTCCCCTCCCCCCAACCATTTCAATTTCCGTAGGATGGATTTATTCTAATGATATTCTAATGTGCCGCTTTGTGACATCACAAAACCCAGAAAACAACGCTGTAGTCCAAATGAGCCATTGGTTGTAGTTCTTAAAAAGGGATTTTTTAAAAACGAAATATCTCCCTTTGGAGTGAACTTTGAGATTTGTAACTTTGTAGATCTTTTTTATGCCCAACCATACACACTGACTAAAATTCAAAAAGTGAAAAAGCATAACACGACCCCTTTAAGTTGACCAAGGTCTACTAGTCTGTGTTTTACTATTTGTTTATTAATTTAATGGATTATTATTATTATTATTATTACAATGTAAATTTATTATTTATATGTTTTATATTGGACTACTTAATTAAATATTTAAAATCTTTTTCTTGACTGAAAAGCCGGTTAGTCACTATGCTTTGAAATAGAAAGCGACCCATAAAGGAGCATTTCCGTGATATTTTCATTACACAACGTTGCTTCATTATTAATGCGAGCGTTCTGTCGTATCGTTTGCGCTTTTCACTGTGCATTGAGCTCAAAACATCATAAGTGAAAGCAAAGATAGGTAGATCCAAAACAGAAAGAGAACGTTACATGCATAGTAAAACTAGTCAGCTTCCTCTCTCGAAATCAATTCCTTTTATAGATGTAGGCAGAGCTTGTTTAGCGCTCCCACAGTCTAGTCGAGCTCAACCTGCGCGTCAAAAACAACACTTCTGATTGGCCAATCCGGAAAATGTAGACACACTTCACAATGATCCGCTGAGCAGGGTGTTCTTCAGCGTTTCCCTTTATTTACTTTGCACTGAATTGACTGGAAATTAAGGTAAGAATCATGGATTAAGTTGCAATGATATTCCAATATGCAACCTGACACCTGGCGCGAGAGAAAGTGTTTCCTTTAGCACACAGGTGAGGGGAGACTCTACTATAAAAACAGCCTGCGTGTACAATGACTTAAACTAAACTAAAAGAGAGCTCAATGATTATTTAAACTCACTTTTAAAGATTTTAAATAAATAATATGAAACTTTTACTTCACAACGTTTGTGTGAAAACAAGGCGTTTGATCACATAATGGACGGTGATTATTTCAGATACATGGCTGTGGCGTTATATGTTTGTTTATGTACACATGCATACACTTGTCTTATGCGTATTTGTCTGCTGCTGAGCAGAAAAGAGTGAATTTTATTATAAAAATCGAGACAATTCTTATGAACAAAAGCAACGGTGCGAGTTTTCAGACTTCCTCTGTGTTCAAATAGATCATGCCACTTCCTGATTTTGTTTATTCAAAACACGCATTTCAAAGCACATCAAGTTCCTACATTTTCACTGTCAAGCAGCCACAGGTTCAAATCTAGATTATTCGATATCCATTATGACTGTTTATTTCAATAAATGTTAATAGTTTTAACATTTAAAATCTTCATATGACAATTGCGCGGTTCATTTAAAGTAACCACAGTGTTCCCACACTTTTAGGCCAATTAATTTTCATAACGTTACGTGACGATCTAGATATTCATGATTATTGAATAAGGAATCTGATTCATTTAGAGTCGGGCCGATTCACTAATGAATCTTGCAGAGCACTTTGTGAACTGTTTTAAACGATTCAGTGAAGTTTTACTCTTCTCAAGCTCTATGAAAGTAGATATTTAGTAGATAGGCCAATAATAATTTGAAACCCTCTACTTTTTATGAATACATGTTCACATAGGTAACTTGTGTATTTAATGTGTTGTTTCCATCAAATACTAAAGTTTGTTATTTTTCAAGTGAGAAATGCATCTTAAAATGGCATTTTTGCATGATGGGAACAATATAGAAAACCACAGCCTACATAAACTACATTCTGAATGAAAGCAAATACCTTTATTGTTTGTTTGATGGATTGCAGAACTGTCTGTGATGTGCAAGGCCACAGGTTTTAATTAAAGCATGAACTATAAATATTGACACAAAGAAACGATCTTCTTTATAACCTCCAGACCAGTGGTCAGCATTAAAATACCAAGACGTGTGCAGAATGTCATCTCTGCAGACTAGGTTATGGTGGATATTACTATTTTTTTTCATCATTTATAAGACCTTATTATAACCTACCTTACTTATATCAAGCATGATGTTTTACATGTATTAAGTAAATATTTAAACTTACCATATATTATATGTTATGTAAAAGGGGAACAGATCACAAAAACTGTTCATTGTAATTATGGTCATTATTAAGCAAAGGCCAATACTGATGGACAAAAATACATTCATAGCTTTAGTAGGTTGTTTTTTTCCAGACGGTACTTTTTAAAGAGCAGCACTGCAGCAAAAAACCCTGCACAGCTTTAATCATTGTAAGATGCTGATCAATAGAGCAAACAGCTACTTTGTGACGTCCCTTGTGCTGTGAGATGTCAGGTTGTGACCGTGTTTCTGGATTTAGCAGAGCATTCCTGTACTGCAGGGTTTGTCTAGTACCACTTTACATGCCCTTAAGGCATGTGTGACTAACTGAAGCAGTACACCCTTCACATGTCAGCTTCACATGTCTCGCAGGGTTTTATAACTACGTTTTGATGCAGTGTCCAAATCAAAAAGAGCTTTATATTGTTGACTTTTTGAGTGCATGTAGAAGCTGTATAAAGATACGATGTTAAACAAAAAAGCATTTGAGTGGGTTTTATTCTGCTATTATTATTGAGTGTGCGTACAGTACATTGGTGGCTGAATAAATATTTAAAAACAGTGAGCTATCTTGCTTTCAGACGAGTATTGTGAGGGACGCAACCCTTTTTAGTGTTGTTGGTTCAACTTTATGCTTTTGTGGTAAGACATGCTCGCTTTATCAGTCTTCACAGTCAAACAGATCAACAGTAAGTTGACACCTTTTTGTGGTCAGATGCTCTTTAAAAACTCTTGAGCACATATCTATTCTTTACTGCTAGCTCGAGGACTGCCCCAGATACATTCATATGGGCAGCTTACGTGCATTTCTGCTCTGAGATTCAAAGCATAGCAAAGTAAACATATATTGTTCTATTTGTTTAGCAAATAGTATTTGAGCATTCAGTTATTTATTTCTTACATACAATATCACATTTTAAATATCATCTGTTCCCTCAGGTCATGCTGTGATAAAAGTGGAAAAAAGATAGTTCGACACTGTCTAAGAACACACAGCATTTGTGTTTTTCCGCAGTACATGTGCAAAAAAGCAGAGGAGAGAACAGAAACACCTGTGCTGTCATGCCAGAGGAAGCATGTTCGTACAGGCCCGATAGCTGCGGCTCACATTTGGTTTCTCGTGTTCCTGCCTGTGGCCTTTTTCCATGTTGCTTGGTTTTTTTCTATGGAAGAGGTATAGAGAAGTGAATCCAGCATTTCAGTAGCATGCAGAAGTTATGTTAGTGAGTGCAGGAAAGCATTTGTGAGAGAGGAAACAAGCTCATGATGGCATGTTTGGACTTTATAGTTAACTCTAAAGTTAATTAATTTTTTTATATATTTTTTTTTGTTCAGTTTTGTTTTTCCACAGATTTTTTTCGTCTGATTCAAAATGTTGCTTTTGTATTGTTTAACTACACTGATACAGTTCAGTTTCTCATTTCACAAATGTTCACTTAAAACAAAGGTGAGATTGATGTCATGCAATCAATATAATGCAGCAAACCTTCCCTCCTCTTAGCTGGGAGAAAGTACAAGTAGCCCAGTACTTTCCTCCTGCTAAGAGGAGGGAAAGTTTAAAACAACACCACTGAATAACAAGCAAATGATTAATAATTAGATCATTTATCTAGCATCTTGCTGGTCTGAGGATAGCAGATATATATCTGTATACATCTGACCTTCTGACCTGGAGTTGACAAGGGATTGCCTGTCCCTGTGAGGTTTAATGATAAATATAATCTATAAATATATATGAACTCTGACCTGAAACTCAGAGTTAAGTGCAAAAATTCACACAGCTAGTCAGTGGCGCTTTGCGATGCTTTGGTATACTTTAAAACTAGAGGTGTCAAACATTATTTCTGCATCCGATTCTCACCCCTAAAAAGGGGAAAGGCAGTAATAAAAGTTTAAAAGTGTTTTTATTAATTTTTATTTATTTTATTTTATTGGTTTTTCGCAAAACACTTGGTTTGGTCATAGCCAAATGCTTAGTAGTTTAAAAAATTATAATTTTTTTTCCTTTTGTATTTTATTCAAATAAATGCATGCTTGATGAGCATAAGAGCCTTCTTTCCAAAACATCCAAACTTTTGACAGGTAGGCCTACTGTATGTACATTAATTAAACTGTATCTAAGGTAATCTCTTTTTGTTTGTTGAGGATGTTGTTATTATTATTATTACTGTTACTATTATTATTATTTTGCAGTCATTTGCTCAGTAATTTATCCAGAGTTCCTGAATACCACTTTAGTAAATGAACCTTAGTGCTTTATCTTTTTTTATGAGCAGGATTTTCCCCATTTATTGACTACAGATATTGCCGTACTGTTAATATTAATAATATGATATTTTGTAATGCATTGTTACCTTAAATATGCACTATATAGTATATACACAAATCAAGTGGAAGTGAAAGAGATGATCGCTTGAAGGATGTGTTCCTTACGGCAAGCATTCAGAAGGTGGGATGCTTTGAAATGGCAATGTGTGTTCGTTATTATTAATTGCGCAAACGAACCTTGTATGTGTGCTCTTATGTGTAAGTTTTGACAAATGCACTGTAATTTCTATTTTAATTCTAGTTTCTTTCATTCAAATTCAAATTGCAGTTCTGCATCCTGATTGATAGCAAATTCTATTTAAGTTCAGGAATTACCTGCTGATAAAAAGAAATGACCCTTCTGCTTTACACTCTCTACTCTCCTGCCTGGACGAGGTCAAACTTTGGCTATCCAACCACTTTTTAACTCTAATTTTTAACTCTAGTTTATTGCACCTTATTATTGCATCTCTTTATTTTACAGTATCTCCAAGTCTCAGGTAGCTCGACTTCAGCTGGTTCAAAATGCTGCAGCTAAATTTCTTAAAAATGGTCACAAATATGACAACGCCAGCCGCATTTTGCGAGTCCTCCATTGGCTTCCAGTACATTTTGGGATTGACTTAAAAATTCTTCTATTTATGTATAAATGCTTTCATAATCTTGCTCCAAAATACCTGTCTGACTTACTGTGTCCCTATAACCCTCCCAGAAGTTTAAGATCTGGTAACCTTATTGACAATCCCTTGCTCAAGTCTAAAACGCAGAGGAGATCGAGCCTTTTCGTGGTGGGTCCTCGACTGTGGAATAGCTTGCCAGTATAACTTTGAATGGCCCCCTCTTTACCAGTTTTTAAATCTCTTCATAAAACTCATTTCTCTTTTCCTTTGCTTTTACATTTGTTAGTTGTTGATCTTTGTTTCTTATTTAAATCTGGTATTTGTGTACTTTGCTTATGTTTATTCTGATCATTTTTTATATTGTATTTGTTATTCTGCTCATGTGCAGCACTTTGGTTTTAAAAGTGCCTTTAAAAAAAATACAGTGCATTCTCAACGGAATTCTTAATGTTGCACATCCCTGATCTGAAGTCAGAAAGGCAAGGTCCTGCTGGAAGTCATTTCAAAACATAGCATCTAATGTCCACCAGGAGGCAATAAAACCCTTCAGTTTCCAGTTTCTGTACACAGATACTGTAACCTTCCTGTTATGAAGCAGAGATGAAATAGTATTTCTGTTGTTTTTTCAAGGTCACGTCACCTTGAAACATTGTATGTTGATCTAAATGTTTAAAGTGAAGTATCATGTGTAAGGTCATATTAAGCTTTACATTTAAAGGTCATCATGAGTCTAGTTAGATGTGTAATTCTCCTTGCTTCGTGGAGAATGATGGGGAGGAGGGTGGATGTTGTGCCTGCATCTATTCTAGCTTCTGGGCAAATGGATTCAGCGTCTCTCACATCCATGGTTTGTGGGCGATGTGGGGTTAATTTTTAGGTTGGAGTTCAGCTGTGTTCCTAACGAAGTTTAATCAGATTGTGTACAGCTGTGGATCTGAATAACATTGTCTGTTCTGAAGCAATATGGGCAATCACTGAAAAATCACAGAAATATTGTTTCACAGCAGACCAATTCTTAACAGATGTGTCATGGCTAATGTACCAACAATATTTGTGATTAAATCTGATTGTCCTGTGGTATTTATAGGGTCTAAATGAAGGGTGCAGATGTCAGAATTTCCGTCATGCGGCAGAGGAAGGAGTGACCGCTCTGTCTCTCTGACTCATGCCTGATGCTCCTCTGCCCTGTCACTGCTGGCCGGCCCACATACTTGTGTCCATGTGTAGACTATCTGTCTGTCCAGGACACTCGCTTGTGTCTCTCTTTCCCTCCTGATGGTAGGAAATCAAGTTCAGGTTTTGGGCTGACATGTAATCAATAAAATCAGTTTTATGTAATTTCATTCATGACATTTATATTGGATTAATATTTAATTATATGAAAATATAATTATATTTTATATACAATAAAATGCTTGACTTATTAAAATATATATTA
Organism: Cyprinus carpio; assembly: GCF_018340385.1. Classification (NCBI taxonomy): domain Eukaryota; kingdom Metazoa; phylum Chordata; class Actinopteri; order Cypriniformes; family Cyprinidae; genus Cyprinus; species Cyprinus carpio. The sequence continues at coordinate 15,665,101 of NC_056573.1, read as the reverse complement.
TATTATCATTTATATATTTTATGTGTTATTATGTGTTATCATTTATATATTTTATGTTATTAATTTATTTGATATTTATATAAAAATATATATTATGTATTTGTTAATTAAACATTATATGATTTTAACTTTTATTATCATCATAATAAGTGAAGACAGTTTTAGTGTTAGTAATTTCATTTGATATGTATATTAAAGATTATATTTAATATTGTAATATTATTAACAATCATAAATATTATAACTACATTTAATTTATAAAATATGACTATGCATGTTATATATTTATTATTATATTATATTTTTATATTTAACATTATTATAATAACTGATGGTAATAAAGACAATGTTAGTTTTAGTAATTTGTATTTATATAAAATAAATATAAATCATTAATCATAATTTCATTATATTAATCATGAATTATTAAGTCATTTTAATTTATGTATATATTACATTTATTATCATCACATTAAGTGTTAGATGGATTAATTTCATTTTTAATCGAAGAGATAGACTCTGTGTGGCCAGAGGCGTGCCTGCGTGTGATTATTAGCCATGTCTGCTGGGGGCAACCTGCAGCATATCTGTCCATGTCTTGCCATGCTGGGGTTAATGCTAATGCTAAGTGACGTGGCAGCGGTGGAATCTGGGTCAAGAGGAGTGCTGTCTGTGCTCTCTGCATTGCCGCAGACCGCCTCACTGCAGAGCAGAGCCTCCCCTCCACCCACGTGACTTCCCTCTGCGCTCTGTTGTATGAAGTGCAAGCGGGGAGGAAAGGGGTGGGCTCGTGTTCTTCTCTGGTTGGGTGGTGGTAGTAGTAGTGGAGACGAAAGCACGTGGAGGCACATGCTGTCAAACGCTGGTGCACGAGTACTGCGGTGCTGGGGAGGAAACTGCATTCACACCCATAATCTAAAGCCTCTCTCTCTCTCTCTCTCTCGCTCTCTCAGAACAGCACCACTGTCATGAACTGAGAGGAGTACATATTCTGCTAATACTAACTGGGGTTTCAGCCAAATCAATAATGTTGTATTTATTAACGTATTTTTATGTGTATAAAGGTCCAGTTCTCTCCTTTAACTACTATGAACTACAACTTTTGCCTCAATAAACTCATAATTTGCTGCTCATTATTAATAGCTGATAGTAAGATATTAATAGTAAGGTAGCCTAGTTGTTAAGTTTAGGTATAGGGTTGTATCTAAAATATGGTCATGCAGAATAAGGCTTTAATATGTGCTTTATAAATACTCATAAACAGCCAACATGCTATTAATATGCATGCTAGTGAATAGGGAGAATTGGTCATTAAAATAAAGTGTTACCAATTACTTATATAATATTCATAATCATTTATTATTATATTATCAAGTAACTTTATTATCATCACAGTGTTAGCCTTACTAATTTTATTTGACAGTTTTTAAAAGCTTTGCATCTACCTAAAAACACCCCTTTCCTGCGGTAAAATCACAGTAATACTCGACCTTGAGTGATGTTTTGCTTTAATAGTTTGTTTATCTATAATTTGATTGTATCTTTTGTAGAACTGGATTTTTTTTAAACATTCAAGGAAGCTTGTGAGGTTTACCCTGTCAAACTGGTCCACTTTTGAGTTTACATTTGTTTTTGAGTCACATATCTCTTTAGTGCCGCACTCATGATTAATTTATTCAGGTTCTTTTAAGTACTCCTGTGCTCCACTCCTATTGGCTGCCAGCAGATTTTGGGTTGAAAAATATTTTTAGGCTCCATGGAAACAGCAGAATGTTCGGTCTCCCTCCTTAGCCAATAGGATTGCAGGGTGTATATGCTGCAGTCAAATGAGCAACCTCAGTTTAAATGGTACCATCCCCCCAAATCTGAGTGGGGTAAAGCTGACAAGGGGGGCTTAGGTTGTTCAAGACAGCAGTGCTTATTTACTCCCTTTGGTTCCTTAAATTCTGAATGCCATGAGAACATGAGTATGCCAAGATATAAAGACAATACACCCCACTCACACTACAGAATGCACTGTAGGTCAGTGAGACACTGTAGCGACCCATTTACCTACTTTCAAGGCTGTTCATTTAGAGGAGAAGCAAAATTCTCTTCAGCTTACACACAAAACTCTAACCTTTGTCTTTGAATATATTAACATGCTGTTTAACTCTGAGGTCTTTCTGTTCCTCTTTAGGATCCTCTGGTTTTTCATGATGTTATTTAATCTGTTGTAAGCAGTGACTCACTGCGGGAGTGCTGAGCTCAGAGCGGATGAATAAGAATGAGAGTGTGCTCTTTTCAGGGAACGGATGAATCTTACAATGATTTAGCCCTCACCCCAATGGGAGGGGGACTTCGGAGTGCCAATTTTGAACTATAGAAACACTTTGACTGCTAGAGGGCGACATGATCCTGCAGTAGGATTCACCCTTGAGTGCTGCAGTCATACTGCATTCTCAGCAGCATTTGTCCTCTCACCTGCAGTCAAACTGGTGTGCGTGTTCAGGAGCAATGCAGCAGCATTTGGGTCTCCCCTGATTTTCTGCATTGCCCCGAGCAGATGTTGCCTGTCACACACATACATGTGGCCAGATGTTGCTGTCATGAGCACAGGTGTCACAGTTCTTGAATGTGTTCTTGTATAGGCAAATCAAATAGTGTTTACACCTTCATTGACATTCAAAGTGCCACTAAGCCACAAATCACATGCAAACATCATCATTCAGAAAGTAGTATGCATCACTTTTCCTGTTTATCTTCTCTTTTAGAGGTCTCTGACTGGTCGGGATGGGGAATCTGATTAAGGTTCTCACACGAGACATTGACAACAACACAGGGAACTTTTTCCTGGACTTTGAAAGTAAGTGAATATACAGTCACAACCTGTATTATCTGATGTTGAGAGCTGGGAGAAATGTCACCTACTCACAATTTATTTACAGTAATTTTGCTGATGATATAAAATAACACTGTGAATATAATAATATTTTTATTGTAAATAACATAAGTATTAATTATTCTAATTAATATAATTGTATTTAAGTAATATTTATATTGTAAATAATAATAATAATTATTATTATTGTAAATAACATTAATAATTATTATTACTAATTATTGTTAACTATTATTAATTACTTTAATCATATATAATTAATAAATACTATTAGACTATTTAATTATAATAATAATAATTATTATTATTTATTAACTATATTTAATAAGATTTTATCATTTATAACAATATGTTTTTATTGTATTGAAATTCTTGGATCTTATAAGCTACAACGGATGAAATGGCAGTTCCTCTAATAGGGGGGGAAAATAAACATCTTTTCAAAAACATAAATGGTGAATAACCAAATATATAAATATATGGATACAAATATTTAAGCAATAACACTGTCTTCAATTTAAGCACATTTAAGACTGAGCTGATTTCTGCTCTGCAGATGCCAAGCCCACAGAAGCCGAAAAGAGAGTATGGGAGGAGGTCAATGAGGTGCTAACAGAGGCTATGAGTGTATTACAGGACCTGCAGTCATATAGTGGAGCAGGGGAAGCCATCAGACAGGTGAGTACATCCATAATGCACTTCAAATTGTTTAGACATTAGCCGGGGCTTTATGTTACTTTCCATGACAAGCTCTCTTTATTTCTGTTTGTAAGAAATGTTCTGTTTAAGCATGTGCATGTTGTCTCCTCAGGCCATACAGCATCCCAATGATGAGCATGTGCAAGAGAGTGCGTGGGCCGCTGTGGTACCGCTGGTTGGCAAACTGAAGAAGTTTTATGAGTTCTCTCTAAAACTGGGTATGTCATTATTCTCTTTGCTTTAATGTGCACAGCCCAAACACTATAAATAATAACATGTATGGCTATTTTTACCCAGAGGAATAGGTGATAAATGAGAAGATATTTTTAATGATCTGCTCTCCCACAATTCCTCACAGGGATACATGGTCCACTGACCCATTTACCATGTACTGTAGTATTAGCATCTGTTCTGGACTGTGTTTTGATTTTCAGTGAGATGATTCTTCTTGAGGCTTAATTCATCCGTATTATCAAACACATTACTGAACCAGCACACACGTCAGCAGCCGGCAATACTGAGATTATATAAGACTAGGCATTACTAAACTGTCCTTACTCTTACATCAGCTCATACGCTCTTACTCATGTGCTTTTCTCATTTAAACAAATGTAATCAAAGTGCTGAAATCACCCTACTGTCATATAGCTATACATAACAAGTCAATATGAATATGTGCAATGTCACATGAGCAAGGCTGCATTTGTAATGAAAAATGAAAAGTTGTATTTCTGTTGTGATTCAGCACATGTTCCCAGGGAGCAAGCCATAAACAGAGCAGCAGTGCGTCATAATTGGATTAGCGCGCTCTTTGGGCAAGGCCAGTTTCTTTCACCACATCTAGCAAAAACACAGCTCTTGTCATCTCTGACAGTACACATCCCAGATCTTCTGTAACTTAATGATGAATTCATTGTCCTCAAAATATTTATTTTCTGGAACATTCAGAACCATTAAAAAGAAAGAATCTCTTAATGCTCACCAAGGCATTATTTAATCAAAAATACAGCAAAATCAGTAATATTGCGAATTTTATTACAGTTTAAAATGACTGTTTTCTGATTTTGAGCATCATTACTCCAGTCTTCAGTGTCACGTGATCCTTCAGAAGTCTGATTTGGAGCTCAGGAAATATTTCTAATTGTTATGTTGAAAAATTTTTATACATCCTTTGATGAATATAAAAAACAGCATTCATTCGAAATTGAAATTTGAAACATAAATTTGTAACATTATAAATGTCTTCACTGCCACTTTTGATGAATTTGTGTGTTTAAGCTGTATACAAACATTAATTTCTTTCAAAACATCAAATTGTGACATCAGATTTACGGTGGCGTATGTTAGCTGTACCCTACATATGTAGCTCAACTGATGTAGCATGATTCGAACAAAAGCAAGCTTTTGAGTTTGATTCCCACAAAACATGCATATTGATAAAAAAATATGCCTTGATTGCACTAAAAGTCTGACAGCCAGAGCTGGGTAGTAACTGGTTACATGTTATCTGGATTATGTAATCAGATTCCAAAAATCAAGTACTTGTAATTACATTTTAAAATACTCTTATCAGACTTTTTGTTTTTTTGATTACATGATTACATATTATCCACACTATAGCAATTCTCAGTTCTTTGAAATTGGTTAATGCTCAAATGACAGGCAGGTAAACAAATAAAATAATTCATTTTTAAGGAAGTGTTTTATTTTGATTAATAATTTTAAAAACATAAATATTAACTTTACATTAAAATCACTTAACCAATAACTTTAAATCAAAACAAAATAAAAACATTTAATGAAATCCCATAAATAAAATAACAATGAATGGAATATTTTTGCGGTTAATTTCAATGAATGGAATATATAATCTAAAATCAACCTAATTACATAACAATAAATTACAAGATTATCCTATTTAAATCAATGTGATAAACAAGTTAGGTCAAAAGTAATCAAAAAGTAGTCTGATTACATTACCTGAAATGTATAATGTAATGGATAGTGCTACGTTACTGGAATCAGTAACAAATTACGGTTTGTAACTGTGACATGGATGTTACAGTTGATGTGGAAAATCACATATCATCTGGAAAATTCTACTAAAATCCAAAGATTGATATTGTACTTGGTGCAGCAGTGGGAAATGCCATATTAACTAATTTGTTTTGCTAAGCAGTTTTTTTTTCCCAGAAATATTAAGTGTCTCATAATCTTGTATGCCTCAAAATATGTGATAAGGTCTGGGAAAGTGTGGTTGTTTTTACTTTTTGTGCTGTCTTTCTGTGCTTGTAAGTTTGTGGGTTTGAGTGATTCAGAAGAAAATAGGCTATGACCTAATTAAACATGACATGGCCCTTAATCACACATCATCACCAGCCAATGGCAGCGCTCTCTGGAGGAGAGGCTCTGGTGAAACATCAAAGGGTCAGACTGACCTAACATCTCTCTGTCAAACACACAGCTTTGTTCCTCTGCCAGACACTCTGTTTCTCTGCCTGTTTTTGTCAAATTATAGCGACCATAACCAAGTATTATCTATACTTCTATCCACCAAAAACATTAGCAGTTCTGTTTCTTCTGTGTCTTGTGTAGAAGACTCTCTGCAGGGCCTGTTGGAGTTTCTCACCAGCTCGCGCTGCTCCCCAACTCAACATCTGGAGCAGGAGCAGGCGCTGGCACGGCAGTTCGCTGAGATTTTGCATTTCACACTGCGCTTCGATGAGCTGAAGGTAACCAGGCAACCTCAGGCCACACCCATTCTGCACATGTCTAATCCATCTCTTCCTAACCTGCTTCAGAAAAACGGGTGAAATCAACAATTAGGTAGAATGAGAGGATGTGGAGCAAAAGTGTTGTTAGTGGGACTCCAGCATCCTGTCTTTAATCTCAGACCTCCAAAAATCTGTAATTAACACATTTGACCAATCTGTAAATTATATTTATACTTGCAGTGATTATGCAAGATCTCTTTAAACTGCAGCATTTAACATTATAGTCACAATGAAACACAAGTAGAAACAAATACATCCAAATGCCAAATTTTGATTGATTGGATGTAGGGAGATCTGACTGGGAGTAAGAAAGGGATGGCTTTAAGTGGACTACAAGTCACGCATATGCCATCAAACACAAGATCCAGGGTGAATTTTCATATTATGCTGACCTCAAATCAAATCAAGATGAAATGAAAATACTGAAAGATCTTTTCTTCCACATTGTGATGTACATCTGAGTGTAATGAATTACTGAAAAGGAGAAGATGTAGATAATATGTAATAAGACATTGGTTGTTGATTGGATTTTGGGGTGTGGGCATTGTTCTCAAAAATGGAGGCAGATTAGTGTGAGCTTGCAGGGGCGGGATTTAGGTGGAATAAATTATTGGTGAAGACCTGCATACATCACTACAGAGAAGTCTATCATATCATTTTTGCTAGAACAGGGCGTCAGCACTTCTTTTTGTGAGGGGGTACCAGTGATGGGGGTGAGAGGAGGTATAAAACACTTTACTTAAGCTTTCACTAGCTATTTTTACATCCACCTATTTTTATGTGCATTTTGGCTTATTGCATAAAAAAAAAAAAAAAAACCTTGAATGGAAATGCCAAGATGTGCAAAAAACATTAAGCGCTCATCTGAGTTTGATACATTTGTATCTGATAAGTAACTACGATGGAAACCAGTTTTGCGCATTAAATTCGCAGCTTTTGATGGAAATATAGCTATAGTAATAATTAGTCTTCAGATGCAATTATATCCTTTTAAATTAGGATTTAAAGTAGAATCATACATTATTAACACATTTATTCATTATTATTAAAAATGAACATTTAGTAGAAATTTAGACTGATTCCCCCAACCACACATATAGCCTTAAAAAGTTCCATCTAATACAATTTATATATTAAAAAAAACAAAAAAAATCACCAAAACACAACAAAACAAATTTTGTACAACTATAAAAATCAATAACAATCAAATACATGCAATTCATGACAACTAAAAATGTTTAAGTTTATCCTACATTGAAGCAGCCTTTCTTTAATTTCTTATTTTGTGGACCACACAAAAAAAAAAAAAATCTTTAAACTGATAGCAACGTCCTGAAACTGATAGCAACGACTGTATCACCCATAATGCAATAGCTGTAGAGAATGGGTATGATAGAATTTATTTGTAAGCCACTGAATTTTGTATCCAGTTAGTTAACATAATTAGCTCTGTAGTGATTTAGCTAATTAGCTCAACTAATGGAACACAAAGTCCAGTTGCAACCAATTAGTCAAATTAATGGAAAACTAAGTGCAGTTGCTTTCAAAGGTGCCATAGAGAATCTGTTATTATCTAGATTACTGCACTGATGAAGTCTGTCACAAAAAGCAGCAGTGGATGAAATGGCCATATGCTCTTTTGATTTTCTAGTTTCTCACTTGAATTCATACATTCACAGTAAAATGAAAAATGCATGAATGCCGTGTTTACATGTTTCCCATTCCCATATTCAGCAGAAATACAATTTTCAGCTGCCAGTTCTGCATTTAAATGCTCACCTGCTCTCTCTCCAGATGACCAACCCAGCCATCCAGAATGACTTCAGCTACTACAGAAGGACCCTGAGCCGCATGCGTATCATCAACCAAACAGTGAGTAAACCTGCTCCGTATGGAAATATGGCTCATTATCAGATGGCTTATGTTTTAGTAATACCCCATTCCCCCATGTCACAGGGGTTAATGGGAGCTCTTCTGTTCTCTAATGGTCTGGATCATTAGGTGGCAGAGAGGCACAAGATCCTGACTCAGGGAAACATGAGATATCGCACTCATCTCATCCTCTCTATCTTTTCCTGTTATTTATTTCGTATGTCTCGCTCCCGCTTTTATGTTTTAGCTGACAGAGTTGAAGTGTGTTCGGTTGACGTTGAGTCGGTAACACGTGCTAACGACTTCAGGCTCATTAGCATGTGCTGTATCATCAGGGAGCGGCTCAGCAGGGGTTGACAATGAGGATCGTTGACCTTGCCTTGCCAATTAAAAGCACTCTCTGCAAGGAATAATTACGACAGCCACTTTCATCTCATGAAACATGAGCTCAGCTGTGGAAGAATAAGTATTAGGAATTCTGGACATGTCTACAGTCTGTGGATTTAAGCAGGATTTACATTCAGTTTTTAGCATACAGTAATGAGTGAAATGTTTCAAGTCAGCTAAAAGGCATTTTCAGTGCACCAGAATGCCCAGTTTCCACATCCATTTCCATGATTAACTACTTAAGTAAAGCTGACCAAGGAAAAGCACGTCTGTAACCTCCAAAAAGCCCAACGCCTGAACTGACCCCTTTTATTATAAATCTTTAAAAGTATGGATTTTTCACATTTAGATACTGAAAAAAAACATATGTGTTCTTTCTACAGGCAGAAGAGCATAATGAGGTTGACAACGAACTGGCCAATCGCATGTCTCTCTTCTACGCCAATGCCACGCCCATGCTGAAAACATTAAGCGATGCCACAACTAAATTTGTATCAAAGGTAGGCAGTTGTTAAAATCTGCTGTATTTTGATTATAACAAGCCTTACAAAACTCAAACCACTCAAATGGATGTTAAATAAATTGACAAACAAGTCCAGATGCTCATGAATAAATTCTACTTAATTAGTCTCAAAAAAGTACATGATATACTTTGGCAACACATCTGTACAAGAATGTTCCTCGATCACTTTCACTTCCAAAACAATGTTTTCTCATTACAAACCATCATAATGTTTTGCTCTCTCTATCTGATCAGCATGCAGAACTGCCCGTAGAGAACACAACAGATTGTCTGAGTACGATGGCAAGTGTGTGTAAAGTCATGTTAGAGACACCGTAAGTTGACATGTTTGTATTTAACTATTGGCCTTTTGTTTCTTCTGTAGCAGGCTGTAACTTGTTAATTTATCCTCTATATGTGTGTGTGTGTGTGTGTGTGTGTGTATTGATCAGGGAGTACCGCACTCGATTTGCCAGTGATGACACAGTGTTATTCTGTCTGCGTGTGATGGTGGGGGTGATCATCTTATACGACTATGTCCATCCAGCTGGAGCTTTCGTAAAATCCTCCAAAATCGATGTATGCCTTATTCTGCTTTCTGATCCTTTTAGTAAAAGTTATCTTATTTTAATGTACTCATTTAATTCAATTTCAGTAAAATGCAGACTAATAAATTTAATCAAAATGTTTAAATAGATTTTATATTTGTTAATAATTAAGGCTCTCATTTTGGGTCTTTAAATAAATATATATTTTTTTTAATAGTTACTAAATTTTACTAAATGTGCAAATGTACCCAATTAAAAGCAAACTATATGCAAATACAAAACCTGATTAAAAAATACAAATATATTGTTACTGTCACTGATTAAGTGATTTTTTTTTAAACAGATTCTATATTTGTAAAGTTAATTAGGGATGTCAATTTAACATTATGGTAAAAGCATATTAAAAATGAATGCATTTGATCACCAAATAAGCATTTATATCAGTAATTTCTCATTTAAATGCAAGTGTTTTTTTTTTTAAACTATACAAAATTAATGTGCTAAATACTATAGATCACCCAAATTAAAGCAAGTTACTGTATATACAAAACCTTATTAAAAATCCAAATCCAAAATGTTATTGTCTTTGTATGATACAGATGAAAGGATGCATTAAGGTTCTGCGATATCAGCCGCCCAACAGTGTGGAGGGGCTTCTCAATGCCCTCAGGTCTGTGAGCTTTACTGGACTCTTACAAAACAACACTTACAGTATAGATTATACCTTACAACATTACTTAATTTTGACGCAAATCCATATGACTTGTGTGGTATGTTTTCAGTGCATTTAAATGTTCTCTCGACTCGCAGGTACACAACAAAACATTTGAACGATGAGACTACCTCCAAGCAAATCAAAAGCATGTTGCAAGCTTAACTGTGTCTGTCAAAAGTATTACCCCTCGAATACATTGGACGAGACGCTTCAGCAGTTTTAATAATACAATGAGAATAGCCATGTATCGTGTGGCAGCTACTGATATCAGTCTGTTTTTACTGTTGTAGGTTTGTTTGTTTTTTTTAATCTTATTCTGTTAGATTTAGTCATGTGTGGCCATTAGATTTCAAAGACGATTCTTTGTTGTGTGGCCGTCCGACAAAGATGAGCTTCTTTTGTTCCCTTCCCATGTTTTCTACAGTTGACCGAGTGCCCAGGCAGGACCACAAATAATGTGTTGCGTTTTTAATAACATAATTTACTGTGATATTTTTATTTTTATTAACATGACTCTTTTGAACTGAATAAAGCTTTTTTAACCAAAAAGACTGTGAATGGCTGACAACTCTTACAGGAAGGGCTTCATTGACACATGGTGGTTAAAATTTAGCCCTTTTACGAGTTAGCATCTCTTCAACTTTCCCCCAGAAACCAAAACCAGATCGTTCTGAAATTCCAGGCTGTCCATTTGATGGTCAGCTGACTCCACTGGATTAGTCAGGAGTGGGAGTTTGTTCTACAGAAGAATGAGTAATACATTCCCTGCTCTGACACTCTGCATAGTATTTGATCTCCTCCCTGTTGGGAACGTGCACCATCTGTGCGGGACACCCCTCCCAGTTTGTATTACCATCCTACCTGCTCTGTATCTGTGACCTCCTCCATGTTTTTTCCTCACTCGTCGGCTCGTGCACAGTTTCCTCCTGTTTGTTTGTGCTGCTCAGCATGTACACTTTCCCTATTGCGGAGTGTGTGATTCTTGCCCCCGCTGTCCTTAGTCAGGAACACACTGTTTTTTAATGGCTTTCCTGATGAGCTCGGATACTTGTACCAGGAGGCTGGTGTGGGGCTATATTCTCCTCTATTCACTCTTTCCTCTCAGTGTTCTGTGAGAAGAGCAACTTCTGATGACTTCCTACCAATAAATATGTGTGTACGACCCATAATTCAAGAGCACTACCTCACCGTATGGCCACTGTAATGTAGACCAAACACCATATGTTCATTAGATTTCCCACTGCTGCCTAGATTCTGACTTCACAAGGTTAATAAGAACAAGCACAAACAGAGTATGAAAATGCTAGTTTGAGGTTACATACTATGATCGTTTTGATGATAAATGCATATTCTTAGGATTTAGCCAATTTCTGGACCTTGTACTTCCGCCAGGCTTGCTCACTTATTAAATAGGCAATGTTTAAATTGTTCCATTAATCAAAAAGCTGAATCAGCAGACCATAAATGACAATATGGCAATAATGAAAATAGCTTGTGGGCACTAGTTTTATTAACATGAGAAGTTATATGAACTGTTATATTAAAAATGAATCAAGTATATGTACAGTAATATAAAACTATTTTTTTTAACAATGTTAATATATTACATTTGAATTTATTTTATTATCATTATACATTTAATAAAATAAAAATAATGCTTTCATTAAAAAAGTATAACATTTAGCAATAATAAATTAATATTAGATACTATTAAATATAATTTCCCCCCAAAAAGAGACATTTCCAGTATTTTGAGACATTGCATGCCTTTCTTTTATCAGTGATGCAAAAACATTTATACAAAACAGCATTTATATAAAGTGCACTCCCTCACATGATGAAAGGTTTCTGACCTTAAATGGCTGAAAGAATGTGAGACTGAGGAATGTTTGCCCTCCTCTGAGATCCATTCTGAATCTCACTACATGTAAGAAAGAATTAGTGTAATAATGTTGGGACTGAAATGGAAAAATGATGCTGGAAACTAATGCCATTGCACTATTTGAACTTTAAGACAGTCAGATTGGAGAGCACTAGCACTGTTGGATTTGGTGTATTTTAGCACACTCCTACATCAAGTTATCGAAAGCATGTTTTTTGACTTATCTCTGCTGTGACCCCACAGCTACAGCTCACATTCTGACAATCCATTTTTTCCCTATAGTGTGTATGTGTGTTTGTGCATATACTGATTTTCATTGGAGAACCGATGACATGAATAAGTGCAGCCTTGAATCTGCAGATGGCAGCAGTAACTTGTGAGACACTGTAAATCCATAAGGTGACCCAATATACAGATGATAATAGAGGAGGAAGACCATAAGAATCCTCTCAGTCCTGTCTTAAGTCTACAGATCTGATGTTGGACTCAGTGTCACACTAATGTGCCATCTGATGCCACAGGTCCAACTGTTTTTATGAACTGTTGAGCCACGAGTGCAGCAGATGCTGTCAGTGTTAACGGAAGGACCCTCAGCATGAAACGAGTGCTTATAAGGAGGGCTTCCTGATGGGACATCCGCTCTTTGTCTCTAAGGTCTACTCAACGTCATTTTCCAGCAGCAAGAAAAAAAGACCATACAAGAAAAGAGGAAAAAAATTAAGCGTCCTTTCACATTTTCCTTACGACTAATGTTTGTGATCAGGTAAATGAAGTTTTTCTGCAATTTACACATGGATTTAGGGGTAAAAATCAGGAATATTTTGGAAAAAGTAGGGATGAGAGTACACTGCAACACTGGAAAAAGTGACAATTTTCAGTCAGAAACTGCAAGAAAATTTCACAAGTAATTATAAAGAAATGGCAATTAACATATTTTAATTTGTGTACAATCAAATCATTAATTCACCATGTACTTGAAAATCAGCACCTGAAGTCATCTTTTTGCATGCACTCTTTTAAGGGTGTTGTTCAGAGATCTGCTGGTGTTTAAGGTGCTCTGAACTGCACTGTGGGTGGGATCGGGCTGCAGGATGGTGGCAGTGCTCCAGCTGTCCTTGTGTAATCATATTACTGTAATTAGGCAGTGTACTCCCTAATCCACTTCAGTCAAAACACTGGCCTGTGTCTGACTCACCCTTATGCCTCTGTCATCAATTACCGACAGGCAGATTCTCTTTTCTAGCAGCTCTAGCTCATGAATTCTGTATGTGGATTAATCTAAGAGTTCATTTAAGGGTTAGGCCCATGTATCATGCTATTTTCCCCTTAATGTCTCTTTAGATGTAAACTTACAAACTAAGACATAAGTAGAAATTATAAAATATATAACATGGAAGAAATTGATTTTTGTCACACAAATGGGAAGGGGAAAGGAAGAGGAAGAAGGGGGGGAAAGAAGAGGGGAAAGAAGAAAGGAAAGAGGTTAAGACATAATTAGAAATTATAAAATATATAACATGGAAGAAATTGATTTTTGTCACACAAATACATTAAATTTCTGCCATTATGTGGCTTTCTGGTTTTCAATCTCAAGGGTATTTGACAATGTCTATAGGTGTGTCAAAGTTCTCTGGGGTTAGAGTTTGTGTGAGGCCTGCAGGTGGAGCAACAGCACTAGCTTAAACACCATCTTTAGGTAAAGCCTTATGTCAGACACTATATGAATGTATAGGTACTCTGCTCATTTGATACACTACAAGAATTGGTCTTTGTGTATATGGATTCTCAGAGAGACAAAGTCAATCTAGAGGACAAACTCTGCCCATGTGAGGGAAAATGAGGTAAAATCACTGGATCTCTCATTCTATATTAAGTGTACATGTTAATAAAGGATTTTGCTTCTGAATTATGCTACCATCTGTTTTAATGGGAAGTAGCAAAATCTGACAGGGTATCACACATTGTTAGAAAACACACACAATGAGACAAAACCAATAAAACCCATTACAAATGAGGCATATGTTGTATCCAGTGGGGACATAATTATGGATTATTTATAATGACTAATACTGTCTTTTTACGTGTTGCATTGTGCCGCGTAAACATTAAACCATGTCTGCATTTGTGATCAGAGAAATGACAAACAACAAGCTCTACTCTCTACACTGCTCAAAACTCACATTTGAATCATCAGTGACAAATCCTTTAAATTTGAAAATGTACTTACAGTTTGTGATTCAGAACAGCCGGCATTGTAGTCTTCTCTCCCAGGATCAGAAAACAGTCCTCCATAAAATGTGCGGCACATATCTGAATATTTGGGTTAAACTGAACTGGAACAGTGTTGTAAATACAACTTAACCACTGATTTCTAGTTGTGTCCTCTTTTGGAAGACCAAACAAAGTATTTTTCGCATTCGCAAGGAAACACACAGCCTCTTCGCAACATGGCGGCGGCGGTAACAGCAACAATAAAGTTACGCCTTCTTTCTTTTACGTGAACATTTGGCCGGCGTTATGCAAATCTTCCCACATCATGATGTAGTCATGTGGGGGCGTGTTTAAATGAGCCATTTTAGGAGGCCATGGACAAGTCTTAACTTTTATTAAGAATATCTCTTTGGGTTTGAGACTTTAGTCTTTGCAACTTTAGGGACCTTATCTATTCACAAACAGCTTGTAACACTCCAAAGAGAAAGGAAAACTTGTTTTGTGCTTAGATCAAAATAAATCTGTCCATCTAACCTGATTAGCATCTATCTTCTTAGGCTGTCCTTTGTCAATAAAATGACAAAAGTAGGCTATTTTAAAAGTAAGTTCTGTTATGCATATTACTAAAAAATAAACTACATGTATTGAATTGCATACAATACAATTCAAAAGTCTGTGGTGTTTAAAAAAAAGAAATTTATTAAGCAAGTATGCATTAAATTGATCAAAAGAGACAGTAAATACATTTATAACATCACAAAAAAATTCAAATACACAATATCTACATAACTCAAAACCATAAAAGTAGAAAATAAAACAAAAAAAAAAAATAAGCAGCACAACTTTTAAAATTGGTGATAATAACATATTACCACATAACATATAATATTAATGTTAAAGCATATTAGAACGATTTCTGAAGGATCACGCGACAGTATATTTAAAAATATATTTAAAAAGAAAACAGCTATTTTAAAATGTAATATTTCACATTCTCTAATATTTCATTTTTTTAAGGAAAAACTGATTTTACATAATTCAGTCAATTTCTTGTAAAATGTGCCGAGATATGGTGTTACAAAAAATGTTGTGTCTTGTGAATCAAATATTTTCTTTAATTAGCAGTTAGCAGGAACCAGCACTTCCTACTATGCATTCAGCAACAGTCTGCTATGAATCATTTAACTTTGAATAACTAAGCAAACAATAGTTCCCCTCTGAGCAACGCTCTGCCATGTGAGCAGCCCTTATGTCAACAAACAGCCTCATTACCTCTAATATGATTTCCTCTGGTATTTCTCTCTTTCTTTCCTTTATTTGCCCACACAAAGATGGGGGCAAAGTGCAAAAAATATTTGGAGACTAGCGATTACAGCTCAATCCTGGAAGTTGTCATTGTTGTCAGTGGCTGGCCTTGCTCCATGACCCTGCTCTCTGGCTCAACTCTTGCTGTCTCTGAACCCACAGAGGGGCAAACAGTTCTGTCTCACTGTCTGGCCTCCACCTACAAAAATTCAACAGACTAAAATGACTGCTGAAAATAGAACAGTTGACCCGGAAATGAAAAATTTGAAACCATTTACCCACCCTTAAATTGCTCCAAACCTGATGCTCCTTTTCATCCACAGTTATCCCTGGTCTTCATCCACTTTCATTATGTAAAAACAGCAGCATAGACATTCTTATAAATATTTTCTTTTGTGTTCAGTGGAACAAAAAGTCATACGGGTTTAAAACAAACATGAGGTTGAGTAAATGATGACAGAATTGATATTTTGGGTAATCTATCCCATTAAGATGAAAACCATCATACTTAAACTATTTCTTTTTTGTACAAAGCAGGAGCGAAATAAAATGTTGGCTCACACCTGTCGTTAATCTCATATTAGTCAGACGTCCTGGAATCTTGATGTTATTTTCTCAACATTATCAGTGATGTGTCTGTATGACTCATTATTATTGGAATGTTATGGAAATGATTAAGCTCATCGTTTTCTCAAACCAGCCCAATTCCAATTCATGTCCATCCCAAATTGTCTTTAAACATTAACCTGAGTCTTTGATTAATTAACTTTGCTGATCAATTTCTGATCATGATTTTAAAATTAAGTCATTCATTATGGGCTTTTCTACAGGAGTCTTTCTTTCTCAGAAATATAGCAGAGCCTTACAATGACAAAACAGTTAATTTTCCAACACTAAAACTAATAAATGTCACAAAACAGTTCATAGTCTGCCGAGAAACTCAATTTCATAGACCAAATATGTAGTTAGAGCACTTTGCCTTTGCACAGCAGTATAGAGGCCTGCTTTCTGAGTATAAGAGCCATGAATCAGATGTGCTTAGGTGGAAAGCTTGAAGGTACCACAGTGAGTCCACAGGGATCTCCCACGGTCACAGTCCATGACTTCAGCGGGCTGCCGATTTAACACAAGGGTAAATAAACAACACTTGCCTGCTGATATATAAGCAAACACACTCCTGGAGTCAGTTGTAGTCTGCGACAGTTGAAGTTACGATTGCGTAAGTAAGGAACTACGCAGACGGCTTTGGCAACAAAGGCAGTATTATGTGAAGAGGGTCAGAGAGGGCTCCATTCATAGATAAAGAGGTAGTCAGATGCTCAGAGAGACCTGTGGCTCTGTTTTTTCCTCTTTCAGTCTTTATCCAGATGACTGGAAATGAAAATAGAGCCATGTGGGCACGTGCACTGAATTTCAACTCTGAAAGCTAGCATGCCTTCACTTCCCAGGATGTGTTAGAGGCCGAGTGGGGGTCATTCTTCACCTCTGTGTGAGGTGAGTTCAAACACAACAGAGGCCTTTTATGGGGTTACCAACATCAAACTCTCATTCGGTCATTACATGACAAATAGTGCACAATGCTGGACCTGTGCCTGCCGTCCCGGGAGATGTCAGGAACCCTGGGAACATGCTGGGCTTACTCTTTCACAACAGAGCCTTCTCATTCATATGTGGAGGAACATTCTAGTGCAAACATCTGCACTTGAGTTCAGTTCCACTTAAGCGATTCAGATGATTTATAATGGAGCATTACTGAGATCCCCATCACACTTTCTTTCATGATTATATGTGGTTACACTACTCACAGGTCTGTCATCCTCATATCAAGTCTCTTTCATGATCAGTAGTCATCAATCATCCCTAATGATTTCACATTAACTGACCTAGACTGGGATTTTCTTTCCATTTATCTGTAAAATGGGGTGGTGAACTGATGCAGTCAAATTGATGGAAATCCTGCTAAAATATCAATGACAAAATGTTATCACATAGCATATTATGATTGCAAAGCACTTTCCATATTTGCTTAGATCAGAATAAATAAGTCATTTCAAGTCAAGATTTTACCTCCATCTTGTTATCCATTCTCAGTACAAAAGTAATTAATGTTAAATGTAATAACAGTACAAACACCATTTTGATGTTGTTTTATACAACAGTTCAATAAACAAGTTAATATTGGGTAACTTACATAAAACAGAATACAGCCAGTTAATTTTTGTCTGGTTTTTCCTCCACTAGTAAAAATATTTCCAAACAAAGTCACAACAGTCACTGAGTGAATCATTGTTTCTAAGCAAACCAGTTGAGTAAATGATTCAGTGACTCAACTGAGTGACACTTGTTGCATCTCTGAGTAAGTTTTGTTTCTGAATGAATTAGTAGATTGAATGATGCAATGACAGTCAATTGTTTTGCTCATGAATAATCTGTGTTTTTAAATGAATGAGTTTGGGAGAACACACACAAACATTTACTTTGTTTCCTTGAAGGAAACATTGAAACATTGTGCTGTAAAATGTGTTGCATTGTGTCAAATCAAATATTTTTCTGTCAGAAACAAAGACTTCCTTTTATGCATGTGAATGATATAAATTGGAGTAGCTAGGCAAACATTAGTTTCCTTTTGAGCAACACTTTGCCATGTGGCCAGTCCTTATGTCAACAAATGGCCTAATTACATTTAATATGATTTGCTCACTGGTTTTTCCTTTCTTTTCCTAATTTGCACACAAATAGATGGGGAGAGTGCAGAGAGAAAGAGATTATGTCCTTTAGCCCAGGGTCTATCAGGAGGACTGTACTGACAGAAGATAAGCAGAAGGTTTTGCTGACTCACTGGCCTGTGTTTTAAATGAAGCAGATATGAGATGAATGTATATTTGAAAATGCACAGTAAATGTAGATTCTGGAGAGAAATATGCTATATAGTCATACGTGTTCATATGTTCTCAGGGTCCCATACAGTTCCTCTCGCTCTCCATGAACATTATGCTTGAATTCAGAACTGAAGAATTTGCATGCACCTTTTCTGTTGTAACTCTACACCACACACATCTCCCTTCATCCTTTGCTTCTCAATTACAGATTTGTTGAATAATTTTGAGCTTTTATTGTGCTCTCACCTTGCTTTAGAAGATATCTGATATCAGCACCGCTTTTGAAACAGGAGCCGTCTTTCACAGAACATAATCATATTGGCCCTTTACAGACACTTGAGGTATCATGACTTCCTCGTGTTTACTGAAATTAATACAATGAAAGAAAAGAGCAATGTGTGTGTGCCTCATATGAAAATCTATACTCTAATCTAATCCTATTGCACAGATTTGATCTGATGCCAGTTACTCAGTCTTTTATTCTAGATTCTTGAACACTAATTCAAAGGGATAAAAGGTCAAGCTCTCTAGGCTTAATACAGTTATTCCCAAATCATGGAAAATCATTCAATTTTTTCTCAGTTTCAGTAATGTAAGTATAATGCAACACTAATAATTTGAATGCTCTGCATCAAATCATTTATTATGTTTGTTGAATTATCATTTAGGATCATTGAACAGAAAAATTAAGGTGTTATTTATTTCCATAAATAAGGTGTAAATTAAATTAAGGTGCTATTTATTAACCAAAAATTACAAACTTATACAAATTGTAAAACAGCATATAAAATATGCTTTCACTTTTACGTAAAACTGAGCTTTTATCTCTTAACTAATCAAGTAAACTAAAACTGAACTGTCACTTCTGTCAGTGAGTCAACAGTCTTTTAACGAGTCTGAGAAAAGCAGACGCTGTGTAAACTCTGTAATCTATAAATTGTGAAATCACATACTGCATTGTCAAATATGCCATATCTTCAAAGAGCAGCAATGAATTGAGCTTCAAAGTGCCGCGAGTACAAAAAAGAGATAAAGGTTCCCAAGTTCACTAAATTTCACTGAAATGTATCAAGTACAACCTAGTACATTTCGGGTATGGTTACATATTTTTTAAGAACAACTGCTTTGGATTGATTTTGATATTTAAGACTTAATATGAGTGTTCATTTAAGACAGGTTTGATCACGAGAAATGGACCTGCTGTGGTTCAGTACTTTAATTGCAATATTCTAGACTTTCAGTTAGTCATTTATAAGTCATTTAAATTTTCTGATTAAACAGATAAAAGTGTACTACATCTCCATCATAAAAAGTCACACACCAAATCTTGGTCTTGCTCCATTTTAAGTTACCTTTGGGAACCAAATGCTTAGCAGAGCAAACCTTGATGAATAACAAACAATTTTTTACTGAACTATTTCGGAATCTGCAATAAACAAGCACTGAGCAGTCATCACCTGTTTCATTTCTAATCAGCCCACTTTTAAAGATACTGTCAAAGCCTAACCTTATTGGATGCAGATGCATGTGCATGAATGCATAAATTACTGTATGTTTGGATGTAACTAAAACTCTGTTTTTTTAAGTGCCTTCTCCTTTGCTCCTAGGTGCATGAAAGGGGGAGGGAGGTCTTCATCTTATCCATAGGAGTTTCCCTTTGGCGCTAACATGATGGGATTCCTGGAATTGTACTAATTTTGAAACTTAACTGCCAGTGTGGCAGGTGTACTCATGGTATATGGGTAATGGCTCATTTTGAAACCCTTTCTGTGTAAGTCTGACAGGAAGTGAAGGGCCTCACAGTCTTGGAAAGTATTCTGTGCTGTCACACTAGAACATATATGTTTCAAACATAACAACATGTTTCCGGTAACATGAGACATTTCTTGTAAATGTTAAAGCCATTAACATACTGTATATATGTGCTGTTATAAATAGCTGCAGTGTACACAATATACAGTATATAGAGTGGCTTCCAAAACACCTGAGACCATATTGAAAATGTGAGATATAAATCTAATTCAAACCTGGAAATAAACAGAAGGTTTAGAATTCAGTTAAGAAAAAAAGAACATTTTGGTAAGTCTCTAATTATATAAGCAATTCTCTATTATGTTCATCAGGTTTTAAACAAGTATAACAAAAGGGATACCAAATATGATTCAACTCTGAAATGTTACGTAAAGTAAAGTAAAATAAAATACTAATGGCGAGGGTTATCTGTTTGGCTATTGGTGGATGATTTTGTTTGAAAGCAGTCATTATTTTTCTAATTCTATTTGGTGTCACTACAGAAATTAAATTAAAATGCTGTGATGAAGCAGACAGCACAATAAATCATATGAGTCTTGATCAATTTGATCACCTTGTATTATTATATATATTCTTATGTATATCTTCTAATTTAAAGATGCACTCTAAATCACACCCTTGCTTGTCACGCAAAGCTTCATTAGCCCCCTAAAAATACACACTGTTTAACCACACACTTATTTTTATAAGATATCCTCTGTTCCATTTTAAAACAGTATGATGCTAATTCGAATCTGCTGTCAGCGGAGATCATTCGTTGGAAATTTTGATATAGAAAATTTGCTATCCAAAGCACCTGAGGATATGAAATGAAGTGCAATTATAAACCAAAATGATCCACAAACATGGCAGAACACCTTGTTATTTTGTTACCTATGGCTGATGAAAGCTAAACACAACCTTACTTTCACTACAATGATGCATTGCAAGCAAAGCGGTGTGTGAGTTGATAAAGAGAATCTGAAATCAAAACAAAGGATGAGTGTGTGGGTTATGTAACTGTGATTATGGGGCATTAGAATAATCTGCTCCACACTGTTTACTGCAGACAGAGCAGCTGCTCGCAATCGCCTGCACACTCATAAGAGAGGAACAGCAGTAATGGTGTTACACTGGAACAGACAGAAATACACACACAGCTCAATTATAACGCCAGTGTGCTATTGAGACAACACTCTATATACCTTTTAATGTGACGGTGGTCAACAATTGCTCATGGCATCTCACTTAAACATGCCCCCTTGCTATAAACACATGCTGCATTTAATATACATGAAATACCACATTAAAGACCATTCACATCTCCTCTTAAGTCCTGTGTGAGCAAGGCCCAGGATTAGATCTGTCTCATCTCATTACAGCCCATGTTTAATGGTAGATGCTTAGGGTTTCCAGGTCAGTGTCCATATACCATATAGTTTATCTATGACCCTGTCTGCCCAGACAAAACTCTGTTTACACACACCCCAGCACCTCAGGGTGACTAACAATGGGATTTTATGGTCCTAAAGGAACTGCCATTTCAGCACTGGCCAGCTTCAACTATGACAGCTGGACTTTATGTGTCTGCCATTTTGGTGAACTATCAGCTGTTCAGACCTAAAACATCTAGGGTCAAAACGTTTTGAAAGAGTCTAGGTTTTTGTGTATCATTACTGTTTATACTGTGGAGCCCTGGTGAGCATAAGAGACTTTGTTCAACAAATGTATGCAGACAGTTTAATCAAATTTAAAACAAAAATATTAAACCATGCATAATTCGATATCCAATATCATCCAATGTGAAAATTTTAAAAATCTCTATCCAATATGGTACTGATATATTGTGCATCCCTACTAACAAAAAACTGTTTGAAACAATATTCATAAAGTAATGAAGATATGCCTAACAATGTGCCTCTTGGTTGCTGTTCCAGCTGCTTGGCAAAACTACCTGATCCAGTTTTAGGTTGCTGTTCACTGGCAGGATGACTTTATCCTCTTAGCTCCACTTTACATGTCCGGGAGGGCTGATAACAGCTGGAAAAAGAAATCCAGCTCTTCCAATAACATGGAACATCAGCACTGCTGGTGTCTGGAGCCATTTAGATGGCAGGATGGCAGAACCACTGTTGCAGGCCAGATAAAACAAGACTCTAAGTGTAACAATAGGGAAAAACTGTTACACCCCTTAAACTCCTGCTATCATAACTCTAGTTTTGTTACAGATGAAGCATAGCAATATGAATCCTATGCAGTGAAGTGAATGCAAAGATTGCTGAGTGACAGCAACAAATACAGTATCTGTGAGTCAGCAGTGACAGAGGTACAGTATCAAGTTATCCACAGTCAGACAGATCAAGTAAAGTCAACAGTCTGTGGTGGTAATGAGCAAAGTATGGAGTTTTAAGCCATTAAGCAGGACTGACCTCAAGGCTAGAGTTCACAGAGGTTTCTTTTGGCAGCTGTGGGAGTTAAAAGGAGTTGAGTATCAAATGTGAGCAAAGCAGTCAAAAAGCACATCTTAGATATGAACCGCCCTACTTCCTCAATGCAGTGAAATGCAATATATCGCAATAGGCTTCTTTGAAATACTGCCGAGAAAAAGTTCAACTGTCAGTGTGGGTGGTGTGCTGTTGGAATAACATTCTTGTTTGCTTTTAATGTGGAAGGTGCAGTTTGTGCCAAATCATTTGAAATAATTCAAATATTAGAATTCAGAATAATCTCTCTCCGAATTTTCAGTTAAAATTCTGTGAATGAATACCACTAATTTGCATGACACACACACACACATAAGTCAGACTTAAAAAGATATAACTGCCAATGCTTTAGATAACGTTTATTAGTTTTAAAATGATAAAACAATAGATTTTAAAAAGATGAGGTTAATGCTGGGAAAAGGTTTAGCATTTGTTTGTAGATGCCCTTTGGTTGGATATTTTGGTGCCACTGTAAAGTGTCCTTGAACTACATTTAACTGAAAGCATTTTAGTACATTCATATGCAAATAGGCCATCAGTAGAAGCTG
Source organism: Cyprinus carpio (assembly GCF_018340385.1). Lineage (NCBI taxonomy): Eukaryota > Metazoa > Chordata > Actinopteri > Cypriniformes > Cyprinidae > Cyprinus > Cyprinus carpio. Next base: position 15,641,624 of record NC_056573.1, on the reverse strand, counting down.
TATCGGCATACTTTGTACTATATCAGAGCACTAGACCATATATGGCATTTCCTTCCTCAGTAAATTTTGTAGCAGTGCCAGGCACATAAAAGGCTGTGTGCCAAAAGAATGCAGGAAATCACTCATATATCTTTAAGATAAGAAAGTTTCGGCATTTTGGGTACACAAAGAACAAAGCACAGCTGTCACGGCTGTTTCCTGCATGTGCTCTCTGTCTAATATTGTTATCTTCTGTTGTCAAGTACACATTATCAGACAGGTTTACTCAACTGAGCTGTGAAATCACATTTATAGTATGTCACACTTGCATGTGATTCTATTGAATCTGCACATCTGTATCCAGGTCAGAGTTTCCTTAAATGTGCCGAATGAGGAAATTTATTTATCTATTTTTTTGCTGGAATACGTTAACTTTATTTTTATGAGCAAAATAAGCGAAGTCATGCCAAAAGTGCTACAGGGGAAAAATAAAACACTAAAAACATATATTTCGGCATATCAGAACATGCCCACGCATGCCGCTCTTTGAACATTCATCTAAACTATGTTCCATCAAGATAAGGAGCCAAGTAGCAATACAATACTTGTCAAAGATATTTACAGCCATGTCGTGAAGTAAACAATGGGACAGAACAATAAAGGGCCCTTGAGGCACTCAGTTTGTCAATAGTTACTTGAATAGCATGCAATCAAATATATGTTACATAGCAGATGTTGAAGATCAAAATGATCTGGGAGGCATGTCATTGACTGATGGAAAACAACCCAACGCAATCCAAACCAAACCTCTGAAATGACAAAGAAGACTTGTGACCATACTGGCCTCTTGTGAACTTTTTTTTTTTTCGGAGCTCCAGCTACTGTGTGCCACATGTTTGATTCTTTATCCTCTTGTGGTCAGCCCTCATGAGGACCACCCTCCAGTCATCCATAATTGTTTGCAGGTTCAGTCTGAAAGCAGTATTCATCATGACCCCCGTCAGAGTTGGTCAACACTGCCAACACAGATACTGGTGGGTGTGATTTACAGATCAGTAAGCGCAGTTTGAAGAGGTATGTAATTTTCATCATGCTGCAGTATATATTTATATATATATATATATATATATATAAACATGGATTTTATTGTGTCAAGCTAAGTAATGAAATGTTTTTTATCTCCCAGGAATTACATATAAACTCAAGGCCTCCTTGTTTTTCACAAAAGTAGTATAGGGAACATGAACAACCTGGCAGTTGGTCAGTGTGTTCATTTATAATGCTTATGACAGTCACAACAGTAGGTGTCTTCTGTAATTGCTCTATATAAAAAGACAACCATCCCACATCGGATGTAATGTACTCTGAAATTGTCAGCAGCACAGCATGTCCACTGCCAGGGAACAATGGGTCCAAGCATTGTAAATTTCATTTAGTTCAGAGTGAATCACCCCCGCCCCCCACACACACACCTGTGTGACAACAGGGTGCTCAAAAACCAAAGAACACAGGTAAAACTGAACCATCGGTTTACTTGGAATCAGAGGTCACTGAATTAATGTGCCAAGCTAGATAGAGGACAAGACAACAGAGAATGTACTATGAACTATGAATCATTACAATAATTGCTTTATCTTCTTACCTTATTTTGATCCCAGCTTTTTATTGGTAGTTTAAGATGGTCAGATGTGTAAATAAAGGTCATTTTGTGCCGTTTCCTTTTATGTTATGGCTTGAAACAAGGACATACAATTAATGTTTTGTCTCGTGTTGTGACTTCACAGACGCTACAACATTACAGTGGCAAAAAATGTATTCTACAGATGTCTAGGTGATGAATAAGTCAGTGCTGTGAAATTAAAAATGGATAAGTTCATCTGGAGTTTACTAGAACTCTAATCAGCAGGGATTAGTACTATAGGGTTTAAACAAAAGGTATTTATAAATCCTTATGTTCTTTATAATTATCATTTTAAACCGGGCTCGCAAAATCAAATTTTTCTGTACATGCAAGCTGTATTTACTGAAACATGCACAATATGGCATGTGTGTGGCATATGGCAAATAGGAGCTCTGTGTATTGACTGTGACAGTGACACTTAACCATACCCCCCCCCCCCCCCCAAAAAAAAATAAAATAAAAAAATCACTCACAGATAAAGCTATCGGATACCCCACTTAGCACCGCTCTGTGCCGACACCCAAAGCCTGCTGCCATTATGGACATTAAATAGCTGGGCTGCTCTTGATGTGGTTTCATTAAACTGTAAAACAATTGCAGAGGGGTACGGACAGTTGATCCGTTTGGTGGCACAGTGCTGAAAAGGATCTTTGTAGTCAGTGACATTTAAGCCACATTTGAATGAGAATTATTATTACTCTTAATTTTTTTCAAGCAGATATTCAAACCATACATGATTTATTATTACTATGTTTAAAAATTATAAAATTACTATACAAAATGCAAGTAAAAGAAAAATTATACTAAATATGCTAAGATATAAGATATAACATGATTTCTTTGAAGCAGTTTTGGTGTTCCATTAAACCCAAATATTAAACTCTGGCAAAACAACCAAACAAAATCTCCCCAACAATGTGAGACTGTTGGACCAGACTACTGACTTGTGAGCTTATTTTACATAACTCTTAAACAAAAACAGAGGGAGTTGGTTCACAGAAATGGGTAAATGTTAACTCAACAGTTAATGGCCCTACTAACTTTTTTCAGCCAATCAGAACACAATCAGTTAGGAATTCTGTGTGGTTGGTACTGAAGCTGCCCTTGGCAGTCACTTTCAATTCACACTTAAGAACTCTGCAAATGTAGTGTGGTCCGCACAAAGACTGTGATTGTTTTTCATGGTTATGGTTTATGTTCCTCCAGTTGTTTTTATGACAAGCTTCATTATTTGCTGCCAAAGGTGTTGCAATACATAGCACATAATCTGTGAGAAATGCCATAGGCAAACATTTAATTGATCACTCCTCTATCTGTAAACAATGAGTGTGACAAACCCACAAAAGCAGGTGGTAAGACTTCGGCTGTGAATCGGTGTGACATCCCCTACATTATCACACACTCTCAAGTTGGTAAGTGGGCAAATGGCTTTAAATGACTGACCTCCATTTAGAACAATTAAATTCAAGAATGAAATGGAGAGTGGTTTGACAATGAATTGCAAAATCCCCTTCCTCCGAACCAAAATAGTGTGAATTTTAAAGCGATAGTTCAACCAAAAATGGAATTGTTCCAAACTGGTATGACTTCATTTCATCTATGGAACACAAAAGAAGACTGTCCACTTATGGTTGTTATTTTTCAATTGTACATGTCTATGTAGCAACATGAAGTTTACACCAAATTTACCCTTGGGGACAGTCAAGACAGACTATACTAGACTAGACTAGAACAGAATACTTTGATTTGGAAGAAAATGGCCTTTATATGGATTTATATGGTCTCTACATATGTCGTATTATGTCCATGTGCATCAACACGTAAGCAGCAGTGACACATCTAGACTTAGTATAAACCACAGGATTTTGAGTTTGGATTTTGAAACGGGTCATTACAGCATGTTTTTCTTTCAGAGAGAGTTGATGGGATAAACTGTGCTAAAACTCTGTCCTAAAACACATAGAGACAAAAATGAAATCTCCTCACTTGTCAACTTTAATCTGTAAAAGTGTAATCCACCTTTACAGGAACACCGGTTTAGGCAAAAATCCCACAAGAACAATCAACTTTAAGACAAGTTTGCTTACTAGGATATTCTTCAGAGAGAGACTGAAAAAGTTTGATTAGTAATTCTTGAATACATCAATGAATAACTTCATAGCAATACTTCTAGAGAATTTCCAGAGTCTCTATTAAGTGCACTTCCTGCTCTGTTTAGCATCTCTCCATTCAGTACCCCATCCTCTGCGCCTGTGGCCTGGGCTGAGCTCACTAAACTGTGTGGTCCAAGGTTACAAATATGATTTACAGCAACCAGAGAGAGGAGCCTCCTTCTCAGAAAGTGGAGAACACATACTGCATCCATGTGAGAGAGCCATTAGTGTGCTTGCTGTTTATCTGAAGCAGAGGCATGAGCGTGTGAGACTGTGGAAAGAGCACAGGAAAATATGCATCATGAATACTAGCTTACAACTGAGCTGTGTTACGAGTTTAATTGCACTACAGTTGTGTATACAGTCTAAATATTTGTTTGTATTACTGAATCTGGTACAGTACGTAAGATGTGCCTAATATTTTAAGCACTTCACACAGGATAGTTAAAAGAGTCTCTTTCTGTGAAGCATCAGGCTTGGAAAATGATTGGAAATGAATGTGTTGCCCAGTTCTTGGAAGCAGAAATATCCATGGAGACTTCTGGTCAGCATACCTTGTTGATTTATGAGGAAGTCTTGTGGGGAGTTTCACTCTGTCAACAGCGCTGCTCATTATACACATTCACGCATCACAAACAAGACCTCCAATATTTCAGAGCACCTCAGACAAATACAATCTCTCACTTAGGTAGAGCAACATTTATTAAGCAATGCTAGAAATTAACATTTACAGTGTGTGAGACAAAACTTTTATGGCAACAAATATGATAATTCAAAGACAGTGAAATTATATGAAAGCTTTTTTTCTTTAACAAACAACATGCATGCTTGATTGCCGAAAGCCTATTAGAATTGGGAGATAAGTCCAGCTAAAGCCTGAGCAACAAAAGTAAAGTTTTGTAAATATTTAAGTTAAATATGCAGATAACGCTGGTGCATTTAAGGTTATACATTTTTAAAAGGGAAAGTGGAAACCCATGTTGAATCAGCTATTCATGTGACTGTCACATTAGATGGTGACCAGTGACCTCGTCTAAGCACGCTCATTCACTCAGTCGTCCTTTTCCCATAATTACTGCTAATCACCTAACCTCTGACCCCTGTAATTGCTTCCTATCAATGCCAACTGTTAACATGTTTAAAATAGAGTATCAACACAGGGGGGCAGTGAGGGCCGAAATAGCCAGGCTTCCACTGACCCAATACAACACAGCCAAAGACCAATAATTACACTATTGCCCACAGACAGAAAATGGCTATTGTGTTCCAACCCCTTTGAGAAGCATATATGCATCTAAAAAAGGCTGCATTCAGTGAAATCTATAGTGTGAGAGGGATAATATTAGATTATGACATAATAAGAATAATGTGGCAAGACAGCAAGAACCCGGCCAGAATGAAAGTGTGTTTGTGTGCCAAAGAGAGAGAGAAACAGTGAGACTAAAGGCTATGTTATATAGAGAGAAGAATATTTCCACTATCAGTGAGACATAAAATACAAGGCTTAAATGGTTGGTTAGTTTATGTATTATGCTGGGAAATCATTACCCTTTTAAAGTGATGGAAAAAAAAAAGAAACATGGGTGTAATAGAAACAACAGCATATTGACCAAATTAAAGCTAAACATCAAAGCACAAATGTTAAGATCATGGTTAAAAATTTGGGAGTCACTCATGAGTGAAACATTAGGAATATTCTTACAGTATACAAATGAACAACATGAGGTTGCAATGTTAAACCAAGAAACCACTTTTTGAGCAGTGTTGCTTTTTTTAAGGGGAAAGTTCACCCCACAATGAAAAATTGCCCTTTATTTACCTTCATGTTCTTCCAAAAAAAATTTCCACAAAAAAAAAACACATAGTAATCGTATTAATCCACATTATTTTTGTACTGACATGTCTGATATCTGATTTGTAATTAGTGTTATTCTTCTATCTGACACAACAATAAATAGCCTAATTACTGCAATACAATAACACAAAATGCATTTGGTGTATTTCATAATAAAGACATCAAAAACAGCTTTGAGTTTGAGATGAAATTGCACATTTATTTTTGCTTGTGACTGTTAAGCTTAGAATGCAACGCATTACTTCAGAAAGAATTATGTTAAAAGTAATTTCTGCGAACAATAAGTTACTTTATTTTACAACATTTATGAGAAACAGAAAGTAAGAAAGAAAGAAAGAAAATCCTGTTTGAAACAATAGCAAGGTGAGAAAATGCGACAGAACTTTCATGTTTTTTTTAATTGTAGGTCTTAATGTCACTTCAACATAGCTGCTTCCACAAGAAGTTTTTTCAGCTTCAGTTCCCACAGGAGTCAAGCCAGCATACAGCGGATATAAGGTTTTACAATATTAATCAGTAGCTTATGGAATCATTAGAAAGAGTTAACGTGCAGCTCATTATTTATTAACAGTGGTCAGGGCAGAGTTAAACTATCCCAGGGTTTTCCAGACCAGCCAGTTAATTGAAATTCCCACAGGAATCTTTCACGTGTGTACAGTGGAACATAAAACCACCACAGACACACTCCATCTTTAAAATAAATACTGGTTCTGCAATATAATCCATGTGAAACTAGACTAAATGTACAAAAGTGGTCTTTTATACAACAATAACACATCAAACATATCCAAAAGTATCAAATAGAATGAAATGGCACATCAAAGAAAGCTTTTACTCATTTTTTCAGTTGACCTTGATTCCCTTCCAAACTCTGGCCTTATGGCAGGATCCAGAGGAATCCTGATGGCCCCTAATTAAACTGGGAACGTTATTTTTAGGAGCGTGGCCTCGATACAGCTGTTCCCTTTAGTGGAGGCTGAAGTTGTCTTTAGGTACCCTCACTGTGGTGCACACAGACAAAGTGAGCCCTGTCTCCGGTTGGATAAATGGCGTCTCTTTGGATGCCGGGTTGCACAATGAAACCAGAAGCTCCAGGCACGAAGCCCGAGCCACTGAAGTGGTCAGAGAGGAGACTCCTAAAAATATCCCTCAGTCTCTTACTCTCTCGCTCTTCCTCTGTCTCTATCTCCTTCTCTTTTAATTCCACTTTTCAGCATCCTGACTTCTTCTTATTCCTCATCCTTCCCTCTTCTGGTTTACACATAACAAGATGTGTCACGAATTGCTCATTATGCAGAAGTAAGCAGCTGAGGGGAATTAGTTGGCTTGGCGCGGTGCAAAGGACAGTGTGTCAGAGGCCTTTGACACACAGCTTAAAGGGAAAATTCACCCAAAAATGTCAATTCTGTCATTATTTATTCGCACTCATGTGTTTTTATACTCATAAGCTGTTATTTTTAAAAGGAGAATTTGGAAGATTCTGGAATTTGGAAGAATTTGGAAGTAGCAAATAAGTTTGGAATGACATGAGGGTGGGTAAATGACATAGTTTAAGTTTTTTTTAAGACTAGAGCCTGTACCGCCTTTTCCCCTTCTATGTCAGTTTTTTTCCCTCTCCTCTGCTCTACTATCTATTTAGTATTTGTGGATATAGTATACAGCTGGGAGATTTCAGCCTGACATCACGTGCCTCCGCTGGCACACCAAAAATTAATACAAACAACTACAAAAGACCATGATAGCAAAGGAAACAAGAGAGGTATTTCTGACCCCACAGGCAATTACTTCACAGGACTAGAGGTGACTTTTTTAGGCCCTGTGAATGTCATGTCAGGACAGAGACTTCAGTAACCTTATTACAACCTGAAAAATTCCTTTTTTATTGCAATATGGAGCAGTGACATGTAAAAACCCAAGACACCGTCTACCTCGTGTATAGAATGTTTTTCACCCACTCACAGGCTCACTCTAAGAGATCATCAAGAGTTTTCAACACTTCAGTCTGAGGTGATCAAGGTCTGTGAGAAATGCCCTACAAGTCATTCGCACCTATGATAGGAAGTGCTTCAGAAAACAGGAGAAGAAACTTCAATTGAATATTTTATATAATATTTTTGAAAAATCTGACAGGAAGTTATTTTAATAATTCATATTTAATATCTGAATTAAATATATTTTAACAATGCCATATACAAATTTGGGATCAGTAAAAATTTAAAAAAATAAATTAATACTTTTATTCAGCAAGGAAACATAAAATTTTATTTCAATATTAAATAAATGTTGTTCTTTTGAACTTTCTATTCATTTTTTCTTAAAGAAATCTATCACAGTTTAAAAAAAAAACAGCACAACTGTTCTCAACATCATAAAAAATGTTTCTTGAGCATTAAATCAGTATATTAGAATGATTTCTATAGGATCATGTGACACTGAAGACTGGAGTAATGATGCTGAAAATTCACTAGTTAGTACAAGAATCATTTCAACTTAAGTGTATATATTTTTAATTGAATTATAGCATTTACGTAAAGCATTTATCTGACATAGAAATGGTGATTTTTAATAATAAAGTTTCCATTTAATGCAACATTGGAATAAAGTATAGTTGCTATTACAAAGTATTATTGCTATCAAAAATTCCATAGTGATTGTCCATCATCTTAGATGGATTTTATCACTGAGCTTTTCAAAATGAATTATGGGATGAGTGAATTTGCCAAATAGAAACAGCCTTTGCTTCAGGAGCGTTTTAAAATGCACCCTACATAGGCAGCTCACTAGTTTTGGACCAGAGCCATTATCACGTCAACAATCTCTTGACTGATGAAGCGGCTCAGCTGGATGAGTACAGAATCTAGTATCTCCCTGCGACCCACATTTAAACCACTATACCTCTGTGCATTCAGCGTGAACTCCCGTATCACTAATAACAATTGGAGACCTCACAACTCCTTATTTATATGCTCTTTTATAAATCACACACTCACACATGTCTGTACGTTTGAGCCTTTACAGCCCCGGATGCTATAAATACCTCCATTGTCTCCATATTTCCTTTGTTGTTGTAGTGTCTGGAGGCAGTTTGGGGAGATGTATAGAAAGCCTGACTGAGCCAACACTGACATTAAGCCTGAAAGAGCAGTCTGTGTTCAGGCAGAACAGAGGGGGACATACACACAGGCATCTAACTCACTCACCCAAATTAGGGGGCCCCAGTCGGAGTCCCATCTGACGCATAATTACAATAGTCACTGTAGTTGACTAGGCACAAGTTCAACTCCACCTCAAAGAGACAAGATAGTTAACAATTAGTGTGGCAAGACTGTGATATAAGAGCTGACCAACCACTAATTACAACACCTTGATTTGAACCCTTCCATGCTTAAAAATGAAAACCATTATGGGTGACCACTGTATAAAATTTAACAGTGCTCCTATTCTGTGGCTTTATGGCTGAACCCCGACCATCTGCAATCAATAAAAACATTCTACCACCAAGTGCATTATTCACAACTAACCACATCATTTAGAGTCCCCTAAACAATGCTTATTTAGGGACAAGGATAGTGCTATAAGTCACATGCTGGTTCTCATTAGACTGTGCTGTGAAGTGAATGCTTGCTTCAGTTAAGCCCACTGATGAGAGGCTGGGGTTGCTTCTATTTTAGAGAACGACTGATCCATAATTTCAAACTTTCTGAATAGCTGAACCATAACCACACGAGTTACTGTTTATGAACTTGGTAGACTTATACATGTTTGGGTTGACTAAAGCTAATGCAGGTTTATATTGAAAAGATGTGTGGATTAGAGCCCGACAATGAAATTCATATTAAATATTTATATATACATCAGTCTTTGCATTATATAATAAAATATCAAATCAAGTAGCATTTAAGAAATATAGCACAAACATATTTCAAGAAAAAGTATGTAAAAAAAAAAAAAAAAAGGTTTGGTTTCAAATTATAGAAATTAATTTATTGTTCAAAATAAAGACACAATGCATTGTATAACACTTTCTGGTTATCAAACAGGCTCAGCACTGGAACTTAGAAAAATGGCTTATTGTTTTAAATTTAATTTAAATGAATTTATGGGACATTAATTTTTTTCTGAATCTAAGCACAGTTAAGCCAAACTAGTCTGTCACAGGACAAATCCTAGTTTAGAGGGTGGTTCAGTCAAAGAAATGAAACATCTGACATCATTAACTCACCCTCACGTTGTTCCAAACCTGTATGACTTTCCTTCTGTTGAACATAAAAGCTGAAAATGTCTCAGGTTTTTTTATCCAGAAACTGAAAGTTAATGGTGTTTAATGTTATTTTAAACTCTTTATGTGGACAAAATCAGTTGAATCAGTATTTAAAATATATTATTTTGTGTTCAACAGAAGAAAGAATGTCAAAGAGCTTTGGAACAACATGAGGGTGAGTAAATGATGACTGATGTTTCATTTTGGGTGAACTATCCCTTTTAAGTGTCCAAATACATTTTTGGAGTCACTGTACATTACCAAAGGCCATCCTGACCAAAAATACTCTTAATACATATAGCTAAAGGAACAACAGAACTGCTAATTCAACCCAAACTGCAAAGGATCCAATTACACTCAATAATAGGACATTCACAATATGAGTGACAAAGCCTCTTTCCGGCCCTCGGAGAGAGATGCCACTGTATACACAGAGCCTGACGCCACTTGCGAAAGGATTAGACCTGTAAGATGCACAAACATTTTTGTTCTAACGTCAGCTGTAGTAGGGCTCTGGTCCATGAAAGCAGCAAAACACACTCATTTAGATTTCAAAGAATTACTTAAAGGTGTATGAAAGATGAATGACGACAGCTGGAGCCTGGCCTGGGAACGACCTTGTGGATTTCTCCACTCTTTCCCTCTGGCACACCTAGGCCCGCGGCTTTGTTGAATCTGTTGAGAACAGAGCACTTTAACAGCCATTTGTCACTGGCACAGGTACATTATTTAATTCAGAGTCAGGCACACCCTGTGTAAACTGGGAAAACCTCCATGGGCTGCCGTGACGGGACTTGTTCTCATATAAGAGTAATACTGCCTTTCCCTGTCTCAGCTCGATACAATATTTCAAACGCCAACGTGCTGAGTAGGCAATACCATATGCGTTATTGTGCCAGAAGGCAGCATTCTTTCCAATCAGCCGCTTTTATGTGAAACAACTGCAGGGATGCAATGGTGACATATAACACTGTATGAATGTAATGAATGCTCTTCAAGAGGCATGTCTATGCATGAGTAATATGATGGTACACTGGATCTCTGCCAGTGCCAATACTCTCAATATAACTGATGTTTGCATACACACTTTTTTTCCTTCAGTAAAATGAATGGTAAGAAGTAAATCATAGTTATGCACAAATCAGTGATAGACGATTTGCTGTTTTTCATGGTAGTGTTGTTGGAGAAGTGTTCTTGGAGCACATTGGAGACATTGTGTATAAGGTGTTTAGTAAGCAGCTGAAAAATTGAGTCTTATCAGATAAACTTGTAGTTTAAAGATCAATGGCACAATTCTATACAAGCAGAGTATCTTCAAGATTGTGTGTCAAAGAAAGGCCTTGCATGAATAGACTTGCCATACAGGTATAGCATTATATTCGCACTGTGCTTTATGACTTCAGTTATTTTTACTCCAGCAACTTGTGGTGTGATATTATGTTCTATAACATATAGATGTAACATACATTTTTACGTACAATATGGCCAGTTATTTTGTTAATTCTTCCTCCAGTAATGAAAATACACCACTGTTGAAAGGTCTGGGGTGAGATTTTTTTATGAGAAACAGAAATGAAACAGAAATGAATACTTTCATCGACCAAGGGTGCATGGTACAGTAAAGACATGTGTAATTTTGCATTACAGTACCCACAAAAATGCAAAACTACTTCCAACACTGATAATAATAAGAAATATTTCCTGAGAACCAAATCAGCATATTAGAATGATTTCCAAAGGATTGTGTGACACTAAAGACTGGAGTGCCTTCACTGGAATAAATTAAGTTTTAAATACATTACAATCAGTTATTTTAAATTGTTGTATTTTTATTGTGTTATTTTAATCATTGTATAATTTGTAATAAAAATGGTATGATGTATAAATAGCACCATACAGACTGACAGTTTATGTGGAATTAAGGACCTAATTAAGGTCTTAATTAAGGCTTTACAATGCAATATTATTAGGAATTTCTGGCAACAAATTAAGAGCATGGAGGAGAAAGCAATCAAAATGATCCTGGTGTATTTGCAGTATACCCGGTATGTAGTGTAAGCAGATCTTCAGTATATATTCTAAGTATGGATACATGAACCCCAACGCCTGCCATGCCCATTGATAGGCACGTTGCATGGGGTGTATACATCTATATATACATATCTCTATTTTGCTGTCAAGTTTCGCTCCCATTACACAGTGACTGTTAAGTAAATGACCCTGATTCAGAGAGAGAGAGAAAAAAAATCATTTTTGTGATTCTCTGTAAAAACTGCAGCTGGATGATATTCCTAGATTTCTCACCTGTCTTTCTTTGAACTGTTCAGGCAGATAAAAAGATAAAACCTCCAGCAGTCTTATTTATAGTATTCAGGTGTTTGAAACCTCTTCTCTATTCCCATGCAGGCTTCCTTATCTGTCACCTCACACTGCTTCATCGGTCCGCTGGCTGTCTGCAGAGCAGCCACAAACGCTTGTATCTGTTTCTAGTTACAGTTCAGAGAGTTCCTTTAAACCTGGATATGCATGCGCTCACTAATGAAACCACACGTCTCCATGTCTTTCGAGGTTTTCCTCTCTAGTGATCTGCTGTTTGTTATAAAGCAGAGAAAGCAGAAATTCAAAGTGGAGGAACTTGTTCTCACCTGATATCACATCTTGGCACAGGCTGATAAATGTGCAGATGTGAATTATTAAGAGCAACTGTGAAATAAATTAGATATTGTTGTTGTGAATTCACTGATGTATTGATGTGCATGAGGTGCTGGCACATTATTCCTTCACTGTCCTATAATGGGACACTTGGTGTCCCACATAACCCCCATGAGGAATCTTCGGGACAGCAGCCAATCACTTGGTGTTATTTGCTGCCACATCCAGCAGTGAGTCCAGAACAGGCTGATCCTAAAATACCAGCATGGATTCTAGAATAGTCACTGGCTCATTTCCAATAATGCCGTGAAGTACGTGCAGGAAAGTCTATAAATAAATTATGAAGCAGACCTTCAGATCTTCAAAGATTTTTGTTCTGCTAGAAGTAAAAAGCAAATGACAAACGGATATTTAAATAATACATTTTATAATGGATATTTAAATAATAATCTATGACACCAGTAAAAATTTTGGTTGCACATACTCCTAATTTTCAACATTTTATATCAATCTTATAATTATAAAAGTTATCAAAACTAGAAAATAGCACAAATTGAAGTATTGGAATTAAGTTGTGTGCAAAAATATTTAACAAATCAAAACCTTTTATCTGCATAAAACTACCTTAAGTATTCAGTCCATAAATAAATAAACATAAATTATTGATTTTATTGATATATATTTTTACTATTACTGTACTTACTACATATGATGCTATAATGTTGTTATAGTTTACATTTATTAGAAATATTCAAATGAATACAAAATCTATTTATAGTTTAAATATTACATTAAAATTTACTATATAAATGTAACTATAATTAAACTAAAATACTAAACTATGATATTATAAAACTATAAAAATGATCAAAACTGATTTCAAGTATTTAAGCAATAGCTTTTTGATCACAAGCTTTAAGACCATGAAAAACACACATTTGTTTTTAAACTTTTGTCTGTATTGTACATCAGCAGTGTAAGATGCATACAAGTACCACTAATATATGGCTCATAATGAGTCAGCAGTGATCAATGATGAAGTCACTAGATATTATCATTCACCATGACAACTGATATCAAGCTGTATTAGATGTGACAGTTCCATGTGGACAGACTCTCTTTTTGACTAATAAACAGCGTGATGCAGAGTGTCTTTCTCATTCACTACACAGTGTCACCTTTCAAATAGGAAATTAAGTTTTGTTTACATGCCAGAGAAGTAATTGAAAGTCACATACCCTGTTTCGCTTTATCTAGGATGAAAAAGTGAAGTTGATTATATTGAACCCTTCACAGGAGGATACAATTGAGAGGTCTTGTCCCCCAAACACACGCACACACAGGCCGGCCTCTGTTAAAGACTGGCACAGATTCACCAACAGCTGGTGAGGGCAGTTAACTCGGCTTGGCACATGGCTTTTACACCTTAAATTTGCCCTTCATCAATTAAAGGCCACTGGCTGTCCACTCTATCAACAAAGATGAAGAGTGCAAAGAAAACAAATAAGACCGTGCTACCTCATTATCCAAGCAATGTGCCAAGACGACTGTCACAGGCCTGGCTGGACATTTCCATGGTGACCAAAACGCCAGTCTGCCAGAAGAGCAGCTGCTAAATGTGTAGCAGATTAGGCAAACAGACTTACAGAGAGTCAAGCACAGTGTGTTTGCTGCAAAGAAAGAATAAAGACAACCTGCCAAAGCCAGAGAACCAGGATAAAATGACTTATTCAAACTCCGTGAAGTTCATTACTGCTGCTTTTGCTCTGAATGGAGAAATTTTGGCGCCAAATGATGCATTTCTTTCTTGTCTGCCCCCCCCCCACTCCTCCTCGAGTAATGCTAGTCTTGGCCTGCAGCTGTCAGATGTTTAGAACCTCTGTTTGTAATTCTGTCAACATGTCCTTAATATAAAGACACTTCTTTTATGTATTTAAACAACTCGGATTAAAGGGAAGCAGATGCCGGAACACAAAGTGAGCTCCAGACTCTTTTCCTTATTTCAGTGCAAACATTCCCTGGTGTTTAAATGATGAGTAGAAGATCAAGGCAGATGTGATCCAGAGAAAGTTCTACCCAGGTAGTAACTGTATATATACAGATCACATCTGAAAAAGCAAATCACTAAGAAGAGTAAATATTTGTAAATACATTAAAAAATATAAATATCTCCATTCAAAAATTTTTGGGGGGATTAGTTTTTTCTGCTGATGAATGCTGTATTTATTGAAAAATGTAAATAATATTGAAATACTATTAAAACATTTTTTTTTAATATATATATTTTTAATGTAATTTATTCAGCAACCATAGCTCCAGTCTCCAGTGTCACATGATCCTTTAGAAATCATTCTAATATGCTGATTTGGTGCTCATGTAAAATTTCTTATTTTTATCTCTCTTTTTTTTTCCACACGATTCTTTGGAAAATAGACTTTCCTGGTCATTCATTATTATTAGACAAAAGATTATCATTTAGATTTATTATTTAATAATAAAAATAGCAATTTTCAATGTTGCCCAACTGGTAGAGCATGTGCTAAAGTCATGGGATCCCAAGAGAACATATCAAATGGGTTTTGGTTAAAACATCTGCCAAATGCATAAATTAAATATTATAAATTGGAGAATAAATTGATATTCACTAAACATACTTCAGTTACTTTTTGATCACTTATCAGAAACTTATTAGAAGACTTTTACAAAAATAACCTATTTAAATAAAAAATGTCAAAATTCACAATTTTTTCCATGATTTTGCATCACTGCAGCAGGAGTGACAATTTGATCAAGTCATCTGTCAGATGTATGCAAACATAATTGCAAGAAATGCATCAATCAATCCATCTTATTAAATTATTGGGGCGGATAAACTAGCAACATTCAAAGAATACAGTTTTGCATATAAAATGCTCTTTGCCCTTTGCCATTGCGTCTCCTTATAGTAGCTGAAAGCAGCATTCTTCTCTACATCAAGTTTTACTGAAGATAAGACCCCTTTTTGTTTAAAGTAAAATCTTCTATACCCTTAGGGCTTCGAGGGTGTAAAAAACTAATTGAGGGTCAACTCAAAGTACCAGCTGAGAGGGAATAAACACTGAACACAGACAACAAAAACCCCTTAAGTGCCCATAAGTTTTTAAGATGGTAGACAACAGCTGAATATATGGCATTGTTGAATGACCACTGTGTGTGGATGTCAATGAATTGCACCCTTCGAGAACACATTAAGTCTAAGAGGAGATATTGACGGAGTTCATAAAGAAAGAGGACAAGCTGTAGGCATGAAAAACCCATTGACAGCATCACAAGCTACTATGCCCATTTTACAGAAATAGAAGGTCTTCACACTCGATTAACAGAACATTCCTGACCTTCTAATCACAAATCTTACACCATGACTGCAGGCTAAAACACTTTCAGTAACAGAGCTATTACAGGGAAGAAAATAATGTCTTCAAATAGCATTGCAGTGTTAGATTTGGATTAGTATATTTTTGTGCTGCTAAATGCTACATGGCTACAATAATAATATGTGACCCTGGACCACAAAATCAGTCATAAGTTGCACGGGTATATTTGTAGCAATAGCCAAAAAAACATTTTATGGGTCAAAATTATAAATTTTTCTTTAATGCCAAAAATCATCAGGCTATTAAGTAAAGATCATGTTCCATTAAGATATTTTGTAAATTTCCTATGTAAATATATAAAAAATGTATTATCATTAGTAATATGCATTGCTAAGGAATTCCTCCTGACAACTTTAAAGGCGATTTACTCAATACTTTGATTATTTTTTGCACCCTCAGATTCCAGAATTTCAAATAGTCGTATCCCGACCAAATATTGTCTTATCCTAACAAACCATACATCAAATGAAAGATTAACTATCAATATATCGAAAGATGTATAAATCTCAGTTTCAAAAAATTGACTCTTATGACTGGTTTTGTGGTCCTTGGTCACATGTGTGTATAAAACACTATAAAAAATAATTTTTTTGAAGATCACTGGAGTAAGAAAGAAAATACTATTTCAGTGTTTTTACTTCAAAAGGTCATGTTTAATTAACTTTTCTGCTTTCCAGTTCTTTCTTATTGTTTGTGAAATTTGCTAGCAATTTCTGAGTGAAATTTTTTGTAAAATTTTCAGTGTATATCCAGCTGATAATTCTGAAGGGATAGATCACACAAAATTAAAATGTATGCAAATTTTCTCACCTTCGTGTGGTTCCAAACCTGAGAGACATTATTTTATGGAACAAACAACACTGGATGCCATTGACTTTCACTATATGGAGAGAGAGAGAAGGGAAAAAAAATTCAAAATATCTTCTTTTGTGGTGCACAGAAGAAAGTCATACAGATTTAAAATTACATAAGGGTGAGCAAATGAAAACTGTATGGGTAAACCGCACCTTTAACAAATGAATCCATAGTTACATGCCATGTTAACTGAGCCTAACCACAGTTTTACAGATCATAAACACTTGTTTTGAAATCTGTTAGTACTTAATAAACCATTAACACCTTAAATCTTTAATGCGGTGCTTCTTGCCAAAAAAAACCTCATGCTAACCTTGAGACACCACCTAGATTTTGAAAGTCAGCCTTTGTGGCAGCATGCAAAAATATTTCAAAAATAACATGAGAAAAAAAAATAAAAAAAATCAGGAGAAATGCATTAATACCAATCTGAAATCCTCCTCTGTGTCGCCTCTGGTGGAGAATGCCTGTCTCAGCTCTGTCTGTGCACTGATGTTTGATTGATGACAAGCCAGCCCAGATAATCACAGCTTCTGCAAAGGACTGCAGCTTCCAGGAGACAAATCCACATGGAAGGGACTGTGTTTTATGTTTAAAACAATGTGAAACACACTATGCAAAAAATAAAGAATGCACATCATGTTTACATCTCTTCTAAAACATAAATAAGATTGTATGGAAAAAGACTTCAGTGTAAAACTAATACACAAAATAAATATAATGCCACTGCATCATTGTCTCAAAAAGCTCTCGAAATCCATTCCACATGAATCTGTGGGGAACCATTACAGAGATGAAAGACGGGAAGCGTGTAGAATTTTAATGCCTCCTACATGTTACTGAAAATCACATTCCATCTGGAATTTCAAAATCAGGGGTCTGTTACTGGATGGGACCAGCCTGGACATGTCTGTGGATCAGTGCTGGAAATGATGAGCGCAGCATTCTGACAGAGCGAGGCGTGACATGGGGGTGGGTGCTAATGTTAATCCTGCTATTGTCATTCTACGGCTGGCTGAATTTGCTCAGCAGAAATGTCACCTTAAATATGCATACGATTCCCTTCTTTTTTCCAAATGCTCACTGTTTATTGAGAGCTATGGGACTATTGTGAAGGGACTACTTCAAAAGAGTGTTGAGCAACTGATGTAAGAATATGGACTGTCTGATCTATCAACGGTTATCTATCTATCTATCATCCATCCATCAAAACAAGAATTTCAAGGTAAAAGCTAGTAATCTCTATATATCTATCATCCATCTATTCATCCCTCTTACTATACATACATTCATCTGTCTGTCTGTCTGCCTATGCACCCATACATCCACCTATATAAAAACAAGCATTTCAATGTAAAAGTTAATAATCTCTCTCTCTCTCTCTCTCTCTCTCTCTATATATATATATATATCCTCAATCCATCAATCTGCCAATGAATTTAAAGTCATTTGAATTCTACTGGTTTAAATTCCTTAAAAAAAGAAAGAAAAAAAAGTCATTTCAATGCAATTCTGAATGTTGCACATCCCTGGTATTCAGGCAACAATTTGACCTTGGCTACATCTCCACTGTCACGGCCAGTGTGAAGCAACAGTATCCTTCCCTGTCAAATTCAAGGCAAGTACAGCACAATCAAAATGGAACTTGGCCAAATGTTACGTCAAAGTATGAAAATGTGTGTTCATTAAGTTAGAATAAAAACATTATTTAATAAGCAAAACATTTACCAAATAGAAAAATCAACATAGACCACAACAATCAAAGCCATTCTCGTCTTTGTTTTACAACTTTCTTGGGGCAAAAAGCACTTTTGCCCCTTTCACTAAATAGGCTGTTTATAATTCAAAGCATACACTTTTCCTGGTCATATATCGTCTAGCTGTACTGTTGCTGTGTTTTCTTTTCACTGTAGGGTTATATAATGTGAGTGAGGGCCTCTGGGTTTGGCTGAGGTCCAGTCCCACACAGGCCTCTCTGTGCTGCTTTTTCCTGGATCCCTCCAGCTGCCTTTTCACCCCAGCAGCTGACTCCCTCACATGCCTCTCTGTTCCTAATGAGGTCTTTCTGGAAAAGAATTGTGCCGCTTTCTTGTTTTACTTCTTTCTTTTCCTCACACACTTTCTCTCGTTCTCTCTTTCCAACTGCCCCCAAGCCATTTGTTATCCTTGTTTTGGCTGCAGAACAGGGCAAGTCCAGCTGACACACACCTGCTTAGTGGCTGTGAACAGGACAGCTTTAGAAACAGCGAAACAAGGGCTTTCTAAGTGGGCCAAATCTATCCAAATAGAAACAGAGGACTTTTTGATGCATAAGGACACAGCAGCTTTTTATCAGCTGAGCTGCGTTTATCAGTCCAACTGCCATATGCCCCAGTAAAGAGTGTTTATCGGATTGCTGACAGCCTGTGTAGAAATTACAATTCAAAACTGAAATGTGTTAGCCTACTCAGTTTTGCAAATCCTTGATTCCTTTCTGTTCATCATGGCCTAAAACACTTAATGTAAAACCTAATCATGTGCAACGAATTGGCAAAGAACATTAATCTGGCTCAGTTCCAGATGTTAATAGGAAGCTACACCAATTTTATCCAGTGTTCTAATTAAAATGTGACTTGCACCAAGTGTTAAAATCTCTGAGGGAATCATTAGAATGGGGCTGAAATTAACCTAAAACCCGTCCTTCTATCCATCAACATAGCACACAACCAACTTTTTTTTTTTCCCACAAGGTACTGTATCACTGAAAATGACTGAGGTTCACTTTACTGATCTAAAGCTAAAATAGCTCACATCTCTGAAAACATCAAAGCAATTTTTCAAACAGGTGCTGTCTTTATAAATAAACCTCTGCTGCCATGAAAAATGCTACAAGTGGATTATATATATATATATATATTACATATATTATTATATAAAAACATCTGCTTAACAATAAATTGAGAGAAATCTACATTTATAGGTATTCAAAACAATACAAAAGCTCAAACACATCCCAAATGCTTTTATGTACGTACAAAAATGTCTGTACATTTAAGGACTTAAACACTGACATAAATTCATTATTTTACCTGTGTGTGGGAATTTTGAAAGGTATTTTTAGTTGTCCAGAGAGACTATTGATGGTGCATACATCAGAGAAGCATCAAACGCATTCATGCAGAAAATGCTCGGTGGCAGACTCGAGCAGTGCGGAGATATTACAAGTGACTTTGAAAAAGCTAATACTCCATATCACACTACAGTGGCACAGATACACTGACAGCCCGGCTATTTTAGGCAACACAAATAAAGAGCAGGTCAACTGCGGGTGTGTGGAGGGAACTGTCAGCTCGGAAAGACAATTGGGTTTGATGGAAGTGCTGGTCCCAGCTGGGTGTAGGAATACCGGGGAGATGGAGAAATAGGAAGAGATGGTGAGACTGGTAAGAGAAAAGAAAATGGAGATGGGGGAGAGATCAGGGACAGGATCAGCAGGAAACAGCTGAGGCAGAAGGTACGGTCATCCATCACATCCTGACTAACTGGTTCAGGTGCTCCACATCCTCCCAGACATGTTAGATAAATGATGGGCTCTCGGGCCGAAGGGGCTTAGAAACGGGAGTTTTAGGTCCCAGTGGATTCATACCACCTAGTGACCAGCCATTTTTTTGAATTTTCAGTTTTTTGGGGGCAACTGGGTAAATTTAAAGGGGGAACTATGTTGATGTGACAGCGCTGCTACTACATTTTTATTAAGCTGATCTGCACACAAATCTGAGGGCTAGAAGAAAAAACTGACCTTGAGAACACTGAACCAGTTTGCATGTTTAAAGCAGGGCTAATAAATCCTCCTTGCTGTTCTCATGGGGATGTAAGAGCCCATCTGACAAGTCATCTCCTTGTGTCCTAAAGACCCCTATAAGACTTTCCTGAAACACACAGCATAGGCTCTGATGGTTTACACCGGTATTGATCAGTTTTCATCTTCCTCAAAGAGACATTGTTGAATATAAACGACTCCATGACCTCTGTGTTTAACGCATCAGTATTCATTCAGCAAGCCTCAGGAGCAATTCACTCTAAAGAAGAAAGAGAAAAAAGGCCAGCTTTCATTCTTCTTGAACATCAAAGCATCCTACAGGGTGTTGGGGGTTTTATTAGGTACTGCACTCTACACAAAAATCAACCTGTGGTCAATGATCAGACATTGGCGTGTGAAGCTGGTATTGATCTCATTCAGGATCCTGGTGCTGCTTGTAGCGTTTTGTGATTCGTGAAACAGCTTGAAGGAAAATCCCATTTAGAAAGCCATTAACCTACCGTGTACTTTATATGGAATCTATATTTAATTCTATACTCTATGATCTACAAGTATTGAATGGTGATATGGCATTAATCAGTTTTTCAATTCAAAATGGTTTGATCCTGTTCTTCCTCCAAATTCCCCTCCACCAAACGTGTGTTTAATGAATTGTCAGACACTTTTATCCAAAGCAAACAGTGAATCCAAGGTATTCACTTTGATCAGTATCTGAATAGCATGTGATCTGAACCCAAGAGCAATTTCCATGTTCTATAACTTGAGAGATACAATGTGATAACATTTAAATTAAGAAATTATTATATTTTATTATATTTTGTTTTTAAATATTTTATTTATACAAATCTGAATATTTCACATATTACATATGTTTAAAATATTTTAGTATTAAAACAGTAATACACATTTTAATAAAGTATATTAAAATAATTACATCATAAAAATAATAAAACAAAAGAATGAAATAAAATAAATGCACTTAATATAGAAAGAGAAGTAGAAATATAACAATAATATAAATTTCTACTCTGAAAATACACGTTTCAATTCTAGAAAATTACTTTGAGTGAGACAAACATTTATCTTCAATGCTCTTTGAAGACTGTTTATCCAAGCCTCAATCAGAAGAGTTTTTGTCCAGTTTCTCTGAATGCAGTCAGACTTCACTGAGCGAGGGGAGGAGGACAGAGACTGGCGCTGAGTCAGCGGGAGCTGTCTGGTCACCCCAGAGTGTCAGTGTGCCTCAGACTGTCAGCACATTCTCACTGCCTCCACTCCACTACAGGTCTGTGAACAGAGAGAGATGTAAAAGCATCCCTCTGCTGCTATACCTTCAGTGACAAGTGCTTTAATAGGTGTTGAGGTGCTACGGTGTGACCACTCTGTGAACTTTACAGGCTGCTGAAGCCCAAACAAGCAGACTAATGTAACACAACACCAGGCAAACAGCTATGGCAAATCATGAGGTCATTACGTGCTCATCATTGAAGCTAATTCTGGAGTGGTTTAGCCATTACAGCCACATTCATCATTCTCTTGCAAATTATATACAAGTGACAGGTGCTTCATTCCTGACCCGACTCAACCTCAGCTTGAGGCAGCCAGGAACAGAATAATCAGACTCAGATTGACCCGCGATGGCTGATGAGTCAGCACACTGACACGCATTAAGGGTTAATTTCATGAGGGCTTATTAAAGCACCAAAGGGCCAAAGCGACGAGTGAGTGCCTTCGAAAGGTCAAGATGACGTTCCTCCTATCCTTTTCATTCAATGGACCAACATTCTTTTCTTTTCAATCAATCCACGGTCTCTTTTTTTTCTCACATTATAACAAATCCTCAAAACTATATTGTGAAATATTACAACTTAAAATAAATTTTCATTTTTAAAATATTGTAAAATGGAATTTATTCCTTTGTGATGGCAGTGTTGAATTTTCTGAAGGCATTACTCCAATATTTATCATCACATGATCCTTCAGAAATAATTATTAATGTTGAAAACAGCATTTTTTTTTAATAATAGCTGCTAAACTGTATTATTATTTCCTTATTATACTCAGTCAATCACATGGTCTCTTCTCACATAAAAACATAATAAAAAACAATATTTCAAGTCCATTTATGTATTTATTTGACAAGTAGCAGGGTAATAAGCAGGACATTTTAGAGTCAGACAATCAATGTAACAAAATAAACCCCTTCGGGGCAAAAACCTGATCACCCTGTCAGGGTTTATTTAGTGATAATGACCAACTGACTACTAACATATTTCATAAAAACAAAGTAATAGTCTTGGCATTGGGGTTACATTTCTAATTTTACATTTCATGTCTCTGTAAATGCACCAACACTCCCCCAGCAATAACAATAGACAGTAATTCATCATATGAGGGTCTCCAGGAATACAAAGAGGAATTAAGAGCGTAGACATGAAAACTGAGCCGAGCGGTAGACGAGAACATACAGGTCAGGACTGTAATCATCTGACCTGATCAATAATTAACCAAGGTCACCTTTAATGATGGCGAAGCAATGTGGCATATATTATTCATACAAATCGCTGTATGAAACGACAGTGGTGGAGAGACTGTGAAAGTGAGACTAAGATGATGGATGAACAGAAAGATAAAGTAATTGAGAACCAGTAAACAGATCTCTCTCAAGAGACATCAATTATATACTCTTGTTGGTCACTTCAAAGGAATGTTGTGTACACAGATTTGGTCTGTGATGCAGCAAATTCCTCTGTAGTTCCCAGAGCTGGAACCTGGAACTGCAGTTCACTCAAATGCCACAAGAGGTTCAGAGAGACATTCATCTTAGAGGAATCGAAGTGAGCCAATCTCAACAGGAAGGTGTGCAGTGAGAGAGGACGGAGTGTGAATGCCGGCAGTTGAGTGTGGTGGGACCTCTCGCACTGCAAGGCAAGAGAGAGAGAGTTTGAGCTAAACTGGACTCTTTGTTTATATCCCACGTGGCAGAAGGGGATTTCCTTGCTCTCCCTCACTCTGATGCACTTTCACTACACTAAACACATGGGAAGAGATAAATGATGCAATGTCAAGCAATCCAGAAGGATCAAGGTGCCAGAAAAAAAAATACATAGTCATGACTTTGCCGGCACCCTGCTAACCCTGTGATGAACCCTCATTCAACCAAATCTTGGATTATGGATTGCAAACATTTTGCAATGTGTTGCTTCAGACAGTAATATGATAAGTGGATTTTTGTGCAAAGACGTCAAGTTTTGTGGGTTTTGTGCATTTTCCTGGAATGCAATCCCAATCACATTTCACATCTTGTACTAATTTTTTTCTATTGCATTACTGTACATACAATTCAAGTTTATTTGTATAGCGCTTTTTACGATACAAATCATTGCAAAGCAACTTTACAGAAAATTAAGTTTCTACAATATTTAATGATGCTCAAAAGTTTGGGGTCAGTAAGATTTTGTGAAATAAGTCTCAAATGTTCAACAAGCCTGCATTTATTGGATCAAAAATACAGCAAAGAACATATTTTAAAATGTAATTTTAATTTATCGCTGTGAGGGTATAGATGAATTTTCAGCATCATTACTCCAATCTTCCATGTCACATGATCCTTCAGAAATCATTCTGACAAATAATACATACAAAAACAACACGGGGGAACAAGTTGCACAACTATATTTCATCTATTTTATAACATTTGTGACCCATAGAAAAATTGCAGTCCACAGAGGCTGATCTAGAGGGTCGTAAAATAATCTGAATAAATGGCCATGAAAACCCTGATCAATCGCTTAATCACATTGATCTTAAACCACAAGCTTACGCATTCACCTTTAAAAGTCACTTCCCTTTAAAAATTGTGACCAAATATTTGCTGACATTGAGGGAACGTGTGTCCTTTTCAGAGTGTTTGCTTGCTAGTTTCCACTGAACTGGCCTTCTTCAGAGAGCTGGTACACGTGTGCCTGGCCTGCTGCCCTTAGATAAAGAACACAGAGTGTTAGCGAGAGGGAAGGGAAATCAAAGTAAAAAGAGATAATAAAAAGGCAAACTAGAGGATGTGGGGGTCAAATGAGTTTAGTAGCAAGACACAACTGTATAGAATTAAGAAATATTTACATAACAGCTTGTCTTTTTGCATAATGTGCACGTCACAAAACAAATACACACAGGCTGCCTGTGCCGGTTGAATCCGGGAGCCCCTTGAAGGATGTCTAACCCGTAATACTGCATTAAATGCTGAAATACAGTACGGGTTGTAAGAAAGTTGGCATTAAAGGAGAAGTTCACCAAAAAAATTAAAATTACCCCATAATTTACTCACACTATAAGCCATTCTAGGTGTACAGGACCACCCAGAAGCAATGAAGTACAACATGTCCCATAATAGAGGTGAGAGACCACTTTACAAAGGAATCTGGTCCAATTTGAATCCTCCAGCAGAGGGTCTGGATAACTGATACACAACCTCTTCACTGTAAAAGAGGAAACACATGACATTTAAACAAGAGGGTGGAAATATTTAGAGAACTGCTCTTCAAATGTCTACTTGGCTGGGCCAATCTGCATTTATTTCATCATTCACAATGCATGCAAGTTTGTTAACAATCTATAAAGCTGCCTTGCTGACCAAGCTTCATGGTTTCTGTTACAGAGGTGGTCACATGGTCATGGTGACAGTCAGAGAAAGAGGATTATGAGAGAATCAACTGACGAAACAGTCTAGCCAGATTGGGCATGCCCTGTATTGACCCCCCCCCCCTCATAGTGTTTTCAGAGAGCACTAGCAGCATCCTGGGCGCTCAAATTAATCTAAACATCTCAATCCCCAACACCAGATCTGAAGCAATTCCATTAACCTGTGCTTTACGGAGGATCCACAAGAAAATCCTCAGCCCAAGAGGATGGCTAGGCCCACTTAAACCATCTCACTATATATCTACAGTCACCTAATCAATAAAACATAAGGCCATTATCACAGATTTTTAAATGAATTGACAAATAAATATGCGTGTTAATATTACAATACACCGAGTTGACTCTGGGGTTAAAGGTGCATTCTGTGCTTAAACCCTTTAAAAACATGTTATATAATTATATTTACCTGTTTATAATAATAATTATTATCAATGCACATTTTATTTTTTCACAAAAATTTGTTATCCAAAAAAACTTGGTTGACCCATTTCTGAAGACTTAAGCCTTTACCACCATTAGACCAATTTAACACCAATTCACAAATATGCAGTCTTCTTTTGTGAGCAATATGGGGCACACGCAGGTGATCTATTTAACATCTATGGTGACATCAGCTCTGGTTTGAGTGCTGTTGATGGTGGCTTGCCTAATGGCTTCAGCGGGATGTTGTTCTCGGGTAAGTGCCTCGTGTTCTCTACTTCATGCTGCCTAAACACAGTTCAAGTTCAGTCCAGTCCTCTGAAGGTCATGCTTTCCGGCGTAGTGCCTTTATCGCAAAGGACATCCTCTTCACCATATTCTTCAGCAGCAGGGTGAGTGGCTGATACTCCAGCTGGATTCTAGAAAACAAGTAAATGTGTGTGTGTGTGTGTGTGTGAGAGAGAGATATAAACAGAAAACAGAAACAAATAAAAATAAAAATAAAGAGAGAGAGAGAGAGAGAGACCGGAATGTACAATGTGACCTGTAAACAGGATTGAGTAAAAATAATAATGATAATAAAAAAAAGAAGCCTGTATTCCCTAATATAGAATCATGTAATTTAGGAATGATTGATGACCAGCTGCACTTTATGTGATTACTGTCAGACAGAGGAACAAAACATCAGACAGTGTTAAAGAAAGTGCATAAATATAATCCAAATTAGGGTAAAGTCCAGTGTAAATGAGTTTCTAATCTATAAACTGTAACATCACATAAATCTCCAGTATATGATAAAGAGGAAATGCCTGGTAATACGGAAAAAAGGACAGTGAGATGGAGATGAAGCTGATTTTATTCATTTGTGTAGCAGATCAGAGAAACTCAATTAAGAAGATTGAGCACACTGGCCTAAGGCCAATGGTGGGAATTATCACAAGTATTACAATAAGCTTTATTGAGATGCTCTCTGCTTATTTACCAGCATCACAAAAGGCCAATCACAACTAACAGATATACAAAAAAACCTGAGAAAACCACTCACATCAGTCTCAATCATGAATACTACAAATCAGACCATTTAATGACATCATCCTGACCTTTGTGAACAAACAGCTCTGTACGTCAGGACAAACGCAACAAAGTCACTGAACAGTTTAAATGTCTGGCTAAAGAAGAAAACCTGTACAAGCTGTACTATTGCATTTAAGGCAGACAGAGAGAGGTAGCAGAAAGTGAAGTGGAAACAGAAACAACTAAAGAGGAGGGAATAAACATTCTCCCAGAGTGAAGAGTGCACTCCATCTTTACGGTTTTTCCTAAAAGAATTTTTCCTAGAACTTCACTCTGTCATTTGACAGAATGTACAGAAGGTCCAATCGACCACAGCGTCTGGTTAGCAGAGTCTGTATTGAAAAAGACAGTTGAGATGTTCTCTTGCGGTAAATGATACTGATCATTTGTTTATTTTCATTAAGACCTTGAGACATTACTCCAATGTTTGCGTGCTAATCACAAGGCTGACCTGAAATGCTCCAGGACCGCACAATATTTTGTAGTACATTACGGCACAGCTGTAGTGCAGACGCTTTTGCTCATGTTTGACAGTAAGCAAGAGATTTCCCTTCAAAAGACTTCAACTTCTCTGCTTCAGCATGCTTTGGGCTCGTGCTCTCAGTCGAATTACGTCAGAGAGGGGGATTGACATGGATTCAGCAGCTTAAAAATGTAGCCTATGTAGTTGCGGATCACTAAGAAAAATTCAGACATTACAGTAATTTATCTTTATTATTGAACTAACTCCAAATTAACTAAAGAATTTGAGCTGGAAAATATATCAGGCTGCATGAAAATCCCTTAAAATGTTCATGCTGTGCAATAGATTGTCTTGCATCATTAAAATTCACATAATTCACATGCACACACGCCATTGTTACTGCTTCCATAACTGGATTTTTGGTTGTTCCCATAACAACAATCCACAATGGGGGGAAAACCGTGACAGGAACGAGTTAATGAGGGAGGTGCAATCCAAAAATTTCTTTCTTTCTACTCCCTTTCTCTCCCACCATGTGCTTCTCTTTCTTTTACTCTTTTTTTTCCTCTGCCTTTTAGTTTTTCCAAAGTCTGTATGTGCTGACATGCACTTCATTATCTTAACCATTTTGTAGCTTACGTCCTTTTTTTTACATTCTTTCAGACAAGCAAGGTCATTGCAACTGTCAAGGAAAGTACTACGCATTCTCAGAATTCCAACTAAATGGCGATTTCATTTATCACGGATTACATAACCCTCTCCATCTCACAAATGGAGAGACACTGTTGGACCTAAGCTGCAGAAACCACAACAGTCAGAGAGCCGTGTCTGTCTCGACTCGCGAGAGTATTTCCCACAGCAAGTAAACAACAACAGAGGTCTGACCACATCCAAACCCTGGTACCCAAACACATCCTCCTATCATAATATTGACTTCCTCTCCCAGTTTTTTCCAATGGACACTGTGAGAGAGGAGGTAGTTTCCACTAAAGGAGGACTCCATGTTTAGTCTTCTTGGGCAAGCATGCGTTAACTATGGAGAAAGAGAACAGGTAGGCTCCATGTGAGAAAACCTCAAACACAGCTCATTACAGTCACAGTTGTGAAAGTGGTCACATTTAGCAAATTAATGGGAACGTTTCTCCAAAGGTGAAAACAGTGCAGTCATTTACTCACTCTTATGTTGTTCTAACCCCTGTAATTTCTTTATACTGTGAAAAATTTGATTCAGTTTATGTTTGGCCATGTAAAAGCTGCTTTTTCCATACAAGGGGAAGATGATTTATACTTGTTACGAAAAAAAAATGTGGGCCTTTTTTTTTTGCATACGAAGCTACTGTGGGTCTAAAGAAAATTTTAAATATAATGCACAAATTGTATTGATTACTTTTAGCACTTTTTAGAACTTGGCAGTATAAAGGCCCATTTACACCAAGAATGATAACTATAAAGTTAACTCTAATGATAACTAGTGTCCCCACCAATGCACGACAACATTCTGTTCATTATAAACATACACTGAATTTATATAATCTGTGGCTTTCATACTTGAGCTGTTTAAAGTTGATTCTGACTGGCTGTCAATGTTTGTATTGTTCAATATGTTTATTCGTATATGATATCATTATAGTTGTGGTGTGGATTAATCTTCACACCTATCTGCATAAGATTGGAACGATTAATAAAACTTAATTACCGGTGTCATTCTTACAGTGGATTATCGTTCCTGATGCTGTGAATGGGCCTTTAATCCCTATGTAAATTTCTCCCTTTTCTGTTAATCTTGATAAAAAAAAAAAAAAAAAAAAAAAAAAAAACTACTTAATTTACTTATACACAGTACGATATACACAGTTTCTGAAATCAAGGTTGACTCTGAAAGTTTCCATTCAGTGTCCAAGTTTGTTCCAACCCTGATTTTAATACTGTATGCTGGACCCCAATAGTCCTGCACTGCTGATGCTGTGTTTAATCTTAAAATGGAATGTGACCTTGTTTTTTGTCCTTGGCTTGCACAGAGAAGTCCACTTAGCTCAATTTGGCCATCCCTGTCATTTATGGAGCAGATGCACAGTAACAAAACTGGCAGGAAATCAGAATGACTGATAATGACCCCGACAGGTCAAATTACCATTTACTACAGTGATTATAAGGGTATACAGAGTTGTGAAAAATTGTCTGAATCCTGACCTGAATCCTATTGAGATGCTGTGGCAAGACCTTAAAAAGGCGGTTCATGCTCGAAAAACCCTCCAATGTGGCTGAATTACAACAATTCTGCATAGATGAGTGGACTGAAATTCCTCCACAGCGCTGTAACAGACTCATTGCAAGTTATCGCAAACGCTTGATTGCAGTTGTTGCTGCTAAGGGTGGCCCAACCAGTTATTAGGTTTAGGGGGCAAACACTTTTTCACACAGGGCCATGTAGTTTTGTTTTCCCTTAATAATAAAAACCTTCATTTAAAAACTGCATGCGGTGTTCACATGTGTTATCTTTTACTAATACTGAAATTTGTTTGATGATCTGAAACATTAAAGTGTGACAAACATGCAAAAAAATAAGAAATCAGGAAGGGGGCCAACACTTTTTTACACCACTGTAGAAGTGGAAGACGTACAAGATCCCAATGCCAAAATAATCTCCCTAGTAGGTACACAAAGCAATGTTCAAGGACTCTTAAAATGATTGATACCTTTAAAATACTGAAAGTGTCACATCCCTTTAATATTTCAGTACGATGAAGCATGAGGATCACCATTTACGATGAAGCATGAGGATCACCAAAGACACCATTTATATGCAAATTACCCAACTCTCAAAAACAACAACAATCTAAGCCTCGACAAAACAGGGACTTATAGTTATTTCTTAACATCAGCCATTATTTCCCAACAGATTCCTGCTTGAACTGAGTGATAAAGCGAGTATTTGCTGGTATCTGGGTTTGTCTGTGCAGGAGGAGCACTGAGATGGCTTCTTAGGAAAGAGCAATGGCTGTTACCCAGCAGCTCAGTCTGACTGAGATTACAACAGACCTGTCAGCACAGACAAGAGAAGTGCTTTCTGTTGGCGAGATAACTCCAACATCGATCTGTACAAACCTCTTCTGTCTCCCTATCTCACTACTGTTCACTGATCTGGGTGGGAAGCACTTCCTGTTTTTGTCTCCCAAATAAGCACAGGCCATCCAGCTCTCTGTTCTGTCTGTTAGACACTACACACAATCACACTAGGCATGGGTCAGATGGGTCAAATGACCCTACGCAAAGACCCACCGCCCTTCGTTACTGTTGCTAAGTCCGCCAAGCCATGGCACTCTAATGCCACACATCATGTTCTCACACAGTGAAAAATACATTGTGGAGCAAAGACGACACGGACAACACACCAAAAGACAAGACGTTAATCTACTCTCCTCTCTGGTTTGTATGTTGGACAAAACAGCGAATTCTGAGTTATGATTGTTCAGATCGCCTGTCAATCAAACTCCATGTGAAGGGTCAATTAATCAATTACTGAGGTCTATAAGTAACTATTTCCCCCTAACTAAATAAAAGTAAATATTCAGAAAATAAATAAATACACTGAAAATAAACCAAAAACTGCATTACAATTCCAAAGTACACATTTTTAAATATCTTTCTTTGGTTGTATGTCTTTATCTGTTGTATTGCATCTTACATGGTTTTTCTGCGTCTCACGCCATGTGCATTAATTTTAAATTGACAAAACACAGAGCTAAAAACTAACTAAAAGAACAAAATAAAAAAAGCAAGACCCCTGAATTGTTACTTTCTGTTTTTCAACAATATGCATCCTGTGTGAACACACCCTAAGAAATGGGTCTGAATGGCGCTTGGTGGATATGACCCTAAGTTTAATTATATAGGGCTTTTTATAAAAGACCAACTAGTTGACTAGTTCAGACAACCTACTAACTAGTCGATTATGAAATTCTATGTATGACGCATTCAGCTTTATAAATAGCACTGCGTTAAGAGCTCAAAAAGGAAACCCCTAGTCTTTCTTGAGGTGTCAAAAGGGTTAATTCCTTATAAAAAGAGTGTGGCGGTAATTCTCAGAATTGCTCATGTGCTGAGGTTTTAGATGTGTGAAGGACAGCACAGGAAACGCTGGGTATTTTTGAAGAACTAGGCTCCAGCAAGTCCCCGTTCATATGTTCTACCTACTACTTTCACTCTTTGTTTCTTGTCTTTCTGCAGAGGGACCTGAGGTTTCTTGTAATTGAACGTCGAACAGAGGATCACATTCCAGGATGAGATATCAATGTTTTCTCCAAGGGGACAGAAATAGTGTAGGTTCATGACAGCACAACTGTGTAGGGTGCTTTACTGTACCTCAGACTGAAACTTAGGAAAAAGAACAAGCTCCATTTTGAAGACAACTCTTAAAGGTGAAAGGACTGCTCACATCCTCAATATCATCCTACAAAGAAACAACAACAAAAAAGGGATATTACTGTCATAAGCAGATTTCACTCAGTTGTTCTCACAGGGTTCTTGTACATGAACCAAAAATCTATCAAAAAATGGTAAATATTTTACAAGTGAATTCATAAAAATGAAGATTTATTCCCTTTTTTTAATGAAGAACTTCATGCTGGAAAGAAGATATGAACTCAATGATCTCATGGAGCCATGCGGATATCGCAGTGATCTCACACAGGAAATACAACCTGTCAACTACTACTAGCACAGTTTAATTCTAACCTGCCATTTAAAGCCCCACAACAGTTTCATTTAATTTTCTTGTGCGTCATAATTTTAATACAAAAATCCTCCTTGTCACCAGCCCCTAATGCCAAGCAACCTGCCAAAGGTTTCTCAAGAATCAAGCTTTATTAGTATGATTTAAAAAGGAAGAAAATAATAATTAAAAAGCTACATAATATTCCCAATATTGCCACAATCATCTTGTTTTTACTAGGGTACACTTTTTTAAATCTGCTTTGTGATCAGGTTACTTTCAATCCAAAACAAGTCTATGGTTACCTTTAACCCCCTGAACTAGAGGTCAAGTTAAAGGTTAAATTAACCTTGATAACAGATATTATAATCAGCCTTTCATAGATGATAACCTCATTCATTAAACAAGTATATGATAAACAAAGAAAAGCCACTACCGTTTATTAATTTATTGTAGTGTAGAAAGATAAGCAGTTTCTGAAAAATATTAACATGTATGCTAGCTTTCACTAGCTAAATCACTGTAAAGAACAAAAAAAAAAAAAAAAAAAAAAAAAAAAACAATTAAGAAATAAAGAGATTAGAAAACAAATTATTTCACTGTGCTTCTACAAAGTGTCCAGTCACCAGATAAAACCATGATTAAAACCACTGTTTATATGTGTATACCCACAAAGATCATAACAGATCACATTTTGGAAGATTAGAATAAGTCTATACCCAATTTGTGACTAGAAAACATTATTGACCATTTTAAAGCTGTTCGTGTACACTGACAAGATTTCCTCTTGTCCATTCACAGGCCATAAAGCATCACAGTCACAGTCTTATGTGATAAATTGTATATTCTGAGAAGTGCACGGCTTAAAACAAATGAATAATCAAATGAAATATGAAATCTCGGCAGGTTGCTTCACAACAAGAGCAGAAGACGATGCGACAGGGTAAAGAAACAGTGGACGCTACCTCAGGTTTATAGAGTTTTGTTGTGTAACTATATGTGTGTATGTGCAGTGCACTCAAATAAACATATATGCAAAACACACAGGTAGCAGACTAGTGGGACAGGCAAAAATAAACACAAAATCCTGTGAGAACCAGGAATCCAAGCCAGACCATAATACTAGCAACCTTCTGAAGACCAGACGCACACAGCCAAACTACGCCTGGCACAGTCAACTACCCTGAATCCTGCCAAAGAGGTCTGCCTCATGCCAGCACCAAACCAGCTCTCACATAGAGGGAGAATTGAATATGGGGCAGGCAAGGGTGTCAGCAGAAGAGGAAAGATCACAGGCACGTAGAAGACACCCACTGCAGACTCACCTCAAGAGTGTGAAGAGAGAGAGGAACA
Source organism: Cyprinus carpio (assembly GCF_018340385.1). Taxonomy (NCBI): domain Eukaryota; kingdom Metazoa; phylum Chordata; class Actinopteri; order Cypriniformes; family Cyprinidae; genus Cyprinus; species Cyprinus carpio. The sequence goes on along the minus strand of NC_056573.1, from coordinate 15,608,257 downwards.
GTCAATATAAGAGAGGTGGTATTCAACGCTCTGCTGCTCACTGGGTTTTTTCATGTGGGAGCAGACGAGAAATGGCCTCTAATAAAAGCAGAAATCAGAGTGGATTCCCCACAACTGAAGGTAAACAATGTATATATAAAAATGACACATATCCTTAAGAAAATTACTGGTGATTGCCCATGTAAAATTCACCATTACATAGAGCTTACTTGTTGGTGGGGAGACATAAAATATATAGCACCTACTTACTGGCCAAAGACAAAAATGGAATGAGATGTTTTGCCCTTTTATCGAAAAAAAAAAAAAAAATAATAATAATAATAATAGTGCTGTCAATTCTAACACACACACACACATTTTTTTTTTTTCAGTTTAATGAGTTAAAATATTTAACCCAATTAATGCAGGGGTGGAACTAGGGTTGGCCACCCCATTCACAACTGCTGTCTCTTTTTTCTTGACAAGAATTGCATTTATTTAGACGCAGAGCTATTTTACAGCCACACCATATATGAGATCCAGTTTCAAGTCAAGTCAAGTCAATTCAAATCCATTAAAGGATTGTTAGGCTGCATTAATTAGGTTAACCAGAAGCAGGAATGTGTCCCATAACATCCAATGTACTCGTTACATCGTAAGAAGAATGGCATCTACACTAATATTAGTCTCTTTCATACTTATTCCGAGGTCACCGTAGCCACCCAGATCCAGTCCGTATCCAGTCCAGATGGTGGAACAGCACCTAGAGACAACCTCTACAGCCCTGAATGTCAGCGGAGACCAGGTCAACTAGATGCGCCCCAGAGAAAGATCCCTTGCGAAGACCTAGTCACCCCGACGATCATCGGCACAAGACCACGGGGACCAGACGAGTCCTCTGCACCTGTGTTGCAGGATGGAATTAAACCACGCCATTCTGGTGTCGTCTGGCCAGAGGAGAACTGGCCCCTCGACTGAGCCTGGTTTCTAACAAGGGTTTTTCTCCATTTTAGTCACCGATGGAGTTTTGGTTCCTTGTCATTGTTACCTTTGGCTTGCTTAGTTGGGGACGAGTGACTGATTGCACACACACTATTGAAAGAGAACTGAAGTGGATGATGACATCACTGAATCATCAATGAACTGACTTTAGCTGAAAAATTACTGTTATTGTCTTCTTGCATCATTGACAAATTATTTTCCTGTTTGACTCTGTAAAGCTGCTTTGACACAACCAGTATTGTATAAAGCACTATACAAATAAAGGTGACTTGACTTGACTAATTGGTCAAACGGGTTGCATGAAGGTCTGAAATTGTTTGCCATTCAGTTTGATTAATTTGGACCGTTTACTCTTGCACTGAATTGTTTGCAGCAGTTTCTCACACCAAAATAGTAACAGGAAATTTTAAAAGACATAAAGAGCACTTGATGAGGTGGATATTTACCTACAATTATACATTTATATCCAAAAGAGTTTTAAATAGAGAATCAAAACATGGGCATACATTGTTTGATGGTGTCCAAGTACTAGAAATACATCTATATGGTATCAACATATTGCCAAAATCAACAAGGGCATTGGATGTTTTGGCAATTTTATCATAAAATTTTAAATTTGGTCCCCCAAAAGTATCAACACATCTATCCCAACAATGAATTGCATCACGAATGCTATTTTTCATGTCTGTAGCACACACAGTGCTTGCCTAATAATGAAAAGTCACTATCATGATGTTTACAAAAACAGCATTACTTCACTCTCTGTAAAAGTGAAGCCACAATGATAAAAAGCAAAACAGTTCAACCATAAAGTTTTATTGGTATTATTAAAATGGATTCTGCAGCTCACTTATTAAGCGCTTCTCTCACAAAACACAAAAAACCATCAGCCAACATATAGGTTGACCTTATGGAATGGCAGAAGGTTGTCAGCAGGTTTGTTTTAGATTAAAACAAATGTAATCATCTCTGCATGGACGACATCCATTACTTAGGATTTTAGGTTAATTCTAGTTTAAAACAAGCAAAAACACAGCAAATGTATAATGGTTTTCACCATTTACACAACAACACACATGGTCTAATATCTAATCAGAATGATTCACTAACAAAACACATGGTACAATAAAACCTAAGTGAATGGTGTTCAGTTTTATCTTATTGTGTGCATCCTTTCTTGTTGACCTTTGAACCCATTAATCCTTTCCTGACTACAGCATTTTGTCAGAGCATGACCAACACAATAGGGTTTTACTCTTCTAGGAATCAAATAGTGTTAGTACAAACTACTGTTGTCACGGTACCAAAATTTCAGTATTGAGTACCGGTACCAGTGAAAAACCAATTTCGGTACCAAAGCAAAACACAAAAACATGCTAATTAAAAATCTTACTATACTTTCATTTAATCCAAACTGTGTACATATTTAATTTTAAAGTGCTTTTGAATTTTAAAGCCAAGAACTCCTTTTCTGACTGATACAAACAATGTTAACCATTTGTACATTCTCTAATATGCATATTTTAGATTCACAATTCATTTAAATGCTTCTGGTGTGTAAAAATAGTAAATATCATCATGTCCTCCTGTTTTTTTTTACCCTACTAAAAGTTAGGAGCATTAAATAGTTAATAAAGAAACTTCATTTTGATTCTCATTATATTAGCGTTAGCCACGCTTATGCTAACGATGAACTACTCTAATAACAGTGTTCATTTCAATATGACATTCAAATTAAAATATTTAATAATATTCATAACAGAAGCGGTGTTTGTGTTTATTCAACAAAGTCCAAGCCTTTTGGGAAATCTATTTGTGGCAGTCAGTTCTGATATTGTGGCAGGCACCACAAATAAATAACTGTATGGGAAATACAGTGAAACTTACCTACTTGAACTCTTTCATTTGATCTGGGTGTCTGTCTTTAAGGTGTTTTGTTAGTTTGGTGTGTTTCCTCTTTTTGATGTCGCCATGTCTCAGTGGTAGCTCTGTACTTGTACTCTGCATAATGACAATAAAGTTGTATCTAATCTAATCTAATCTGCGCACCTTTCGGATAACGCATCAAGAACCAGGTTGACTGGGTACTCGGTACAACCAGTACTTAAAAAAACCTGGTACTGTAACGGTTTCATTTTTTTCAAGTACCGGGTCTTTTGACAACACTAGTACAAACCTTCCCGAGAAGGTACACACTGGTAAAACCCATGTTTTTATTTGGGTCCCAAAAATTTGCTAGTGTATCATGGTCATTAGACTCAGACAACGCCACAAAAGTGGCTGGGTTTAACACTTAGAGTTACTAGGACAGCAGGAGGAGTATTTTTAGAGCTCTCATGCACTAAGACTCATCGTTTGTTCCAAAAAGGGCCTGGTTGGTTCCCATCGCATCCTTAATGTCTTCACAGTGAAAGTTTGGCACATTATGTTAGATTGTGTGTAAGTGAGTGTATTCTCACAGCAGAACCGCTAGATTTTAATCAGCACAGCCAGCGAAGGATCGAACGCAACTGTTTTGAATGAGCGCACCTTTTTTAACAACCAAAAATGGCTGTTTTGTGGTCTGTTGAGGAAGTACAGACTTTCCTCTCGTTGATAGCCAAGGAGCGGATCCAGCGAGAGCTTGATGGGGCGACGGGGAATGAAAAAGTTTTTCAGGAGTCACAGCAGTAGAGGGGGCGCAACAATAACGACATGTGAATAATCCCGCCCACTCTAAAGTGGCACTAAACTGCAGTGGAGAAACAAACCGAGCCGAGCCGAGTCGTACCACACAGTGGAAAAGCGCCATTTGAGGATGCTGCAATCCATCATTACAGGGCATGTTTAGCGCATTATCAGTGCACTGATAAGATAATCAAACCTGACACTCTACACAAAATGTTTCTTTCTGCACCAACATGATAGGAAGAAACCAAATAACTGGCACAGGTCTTTAGGAACTAATAAAAACAACATACTGAGACATTGAGAGGTCTGATACTACAGTAAAAATACTTTTATTGTGCTATTTTCTAATTTAGAAAAAATTAAATATTAAATCGGCAACACTAAAGCTCCAAAAGTATCAACATTTTTAAAACTTTTGCATAGCATGTGATGTTTTAAACACGCAGGCACATAATCAGACAAATTAAACACCACTAATGTGCCACCCTTTATACCTCCAGGTGATCCAAATTCACGTCCTAGCACTTTTAGTCGAGCACCCATTTGCGGTTGATGTGCGTGCTTTTGTTTAAATTTTTGCCATTTTCTAAAAAAATAATTAAAAAAAAATATGTATGCCAAAAAAAAAAATATTTTATATATATATAATGTGTGTGTGTGTAATTTAACATTATTGTGTGTGTGTGTGTGTGTGTGTGTGTGTGTAATTTAACAGTATTGTTCAATATTTTTATATTGAATATTTAATTGTCCACACTCATTTCCACAGTTTTTACATTTATGATTACCTTTGCTATTATGTAATATATATATATATATATAAACAAACAAACACAATAAAAAACACCTTACTGACTCAAATGTTTCAACTGTAATGTGTCATTCACCTGTCAGCTCAAACAAGGCCATGTGGCAATATACATATTCTCAAGATCAAAGGCAGCCTATTTGCGTTTTACCAAGTCTCTCTGAGGTTTTTGTAATCTGATAAATTAGCAAAATGAAATTCCCTTTAACAGAAAGTACAAACCAACCAATGACTACTATCAAGATAATACTGATAAACTTACACAGAATATTAATTCTCAGGCAAACAGTACAATAATTATTCTGATCACAGAAAATCTGTTTGTAAATATATTCTGGTTGCTACAGTAGATGCATAAACAAACCAGATATTTGTTAGAGTTTACTATCAGTCTGTACTGATCTCGAGGAATTTGTTGCAATGCTGCAGAGAGTCAAACATCTCTTTCATCCTTTAACAGGGGTCAAACCAACACGAAGGTCAGGCCAACAAGATATAAACACAGCCTCAAGAGAACAGTTAACCCTTTTACAACTAGCGGTGTTACATAGTTGTATTTTATTTGGCATAATAAGTTGTGTAACTCATATTAACTGTTAAGAGTTTTCCCTCAATAAACTCCTAATTTACTGCTTATTAATAGTTAGTAAGGAAGTTGCTAAGTTTAGGTATGGGGAAGGATTAAGGGATCTAAAAATATGGTCATGCAGAACAAGGCATTAATATGTGCTTTATAAGTATTAATAAACAACCAATATGCATGCTAGTAAGCAACTAGTTATTAGTGAAAATTGGTCCTTAAAATAAAGTGTTACCATTGGCTGTCAATCTGTAAAAATAACTATGGACTATCAACAGGACTATCTTCAAGCTGCTTTCAAAAACCTGGAGAATAAAAAGAATATAACACCCAACTAAACATGAAAATGCTCATGTGACTAACAGTTTATTCTAAGCAAACAGAACATACAGAGGACCTATTGTTCCTAAGGCACATGCAGATGATTTGGCCAGACATTTATTCTTCAGTTAAATGTCAGTCAGTCTTCAGGCAATCACTGCCAACAATGCTGCCACTCAGGTCAGGTGACTGCAGCTACACATGATGCATCCCACCAGCTGTTGAATAACACCATGAAACTGGATAATGTCACACTTATCCTCACAAAGCCATGCAAATCCTGTCTTCCCGGATTCAATGCTAAGGGTACATGTTGCTTTCTAGTAAGGGGTCATTGACAAATAGGTGACCTGTTTCATCTGGCTCAGGGGGGCAATTGGGGATTGGAGAGAGGGACCGGATCTGAATATTTAAATAACGATTCACAGCGTTTGTGTTTACCAGAACTGCTGTCCTTTGATTACCAATGTAAATGCCTCCCTATGGGATCTGAAATATTGTGATTGCTCCATTTGTGAGCTTGTTTAGAAGGTAATTACCCTGCGATGCTCAGAACTGTGAATCCTCCTCCTGCATAATTTATCATGGGAAGGAATAGAAAGCGATGGTAATTTAAACTGCTTTCCCTGTCAAGACTTGCGAACCATGTGCTGAGGATTTTTTCAATAAAAGTTGTTGTGCAGGCGGTTTGAAAAGGCAAGCCATGACAATTCATCACAGGTTCCAAAATGTTTCTGACATTAATAATAAATCAGTATATTAGAATGATTTCTGAAGGATCATGTGACACAGAAGACTGGAGTAATGGCTGCTGAAAATTCAGCTGTCATCACGGGAATAAATTGCATTTTAAAATGTAAAATATGTTAAAATAGTTATTTTAAAATATCATTATTTCACAATATTACTGCTTTTGTTGTACTTTTAATAATAAAATAAAAACAGTCTTGGTCACCATAAGAGAGCTCTTTTAAAAACACTTAAAAAAAGCAACCCCAAATTTTTGTCCAGTATGCATAATATGCATAGATTTTTAGTCAATAAATTTAGGAACATAAATGACCCTCCATAAAGCCTGTGTGATCAAAACTGTTGAGTCAGGAAACACATAAAGAGAAGCTGTAGTGCCACATAAAAAAAAATAAATAGCAAAAGTGAGCTCTAACAAGGCCATTTCGGCCTCTAACATACAAAAATTAAATAAGAGCCCCAGTGTTCCCAAACTGAATTTCATTCAAGCATGAACAATTACTGCAGATATGGCATTCTTCAGGATGACTGTACACACACAAACAGAATCCAAACCAGCTCCAAGGTGGCCAGAGTTGCTTTGGATGTGTGCCCAGCCAGACCAAGTCTATGTGGGCGAGGTAAAACCAGAGAAAGTCCATGTATGAATAAGAGAACTTGCTTACCCTGAGAACTCAGACATGCATACTGATTATGCAGATGCTACACTGCAAACACAGATCACTATCAGCTGCTGACGGCGGAGGTTTTACTGCCGCAGCTGCACGAACAGCCAGAGGAAAAAGCTCAGAGGCCGCTCAAAGCAACAGGGCTGGAACAGCCTCTCTAGGATACTTAATTCCCCTGTTTCACGAGGGCAAGTGGCATGCTGTTGAAAAGAAAAATGTGCCTCATACATTTGTGATGTTGTTGTCTCACAATGACCCCTCTTTGTCATTTGTTCCTACAGCTGCTTCAAGAGTTGCTGTAGGCTTCTTGATCTTGATAGCCTCTCTGATCAGTTTCCTCCAATGATAAAGCCTTTGATAATTTTTTTTTGTATCCATCTCCTGACTTGTGGCTGTCCACAACTTTATCCCGGAGATCTTTTGACAGTGCTTTGCCATCCATAGTTGATTGTTTGCTTCAGTTGCACTACCAAGGACTGAAATGCTCCAGGAATGCTCTTTTCACGCTGAGCTAATCAAAATGACCACAGCTGATCACAGTTGAAAATCAAATGGCTTTGTGTGCCATTAGCTACTAGGGATGCATCTATCCGTTATTCAAATCGGGTATCGGCTCCGATACTGCCATTTTTCTCGGATCAGGTATCAGTCAGAGAGGCCCGATCCAAATCCGAGAATTTTTTTATTTATTTAATTTTTTTTTTGGATTGTGTGAATTTTTCTCACTCTTGAAGCCATACAATATCTTAATGCAGTGGTTCTCAATTTCTAGTCCTCGCGCCCCCCTGCTCTGCATATTTTGTTTGTTTCTCTTATCCCTTCAGACGTTTGTTCTATTTGAACGTAAGTGCCCTGCGAAGTGGACATCAGGGGATATTCCGCCATGATTCCGAAGTGAACATATATGTTCCATTCAAAGTGCATTGAAGTGTGCGAGATGTGAATTTAAATTGTATTTATTTATAGAGGTAGCCTATATGATGTCACACTTGTCCAAGACATTGCGCAGTGCAAATCCGTGAATGAATGTTCCGAAGTGAGGTAAACTTCAACAGATTTCCCCTGCTCAGGGAGTAGGAAGCATGTCGATGGGAACATGCTTCATGCACGGAGCTCACTTCTAACAAGCTGATTATCTGAATCAGGAGTGTTAACAAAAAGAGATGTGCACATATGCAGAGCTGGGGGGCGTGAGGACTGGAATTGAGAACCGCTGGCTACATATGAATATTTAAGTCCTTACATTAATGTTCACACAAACTCTTTTCTCCGCTGTGGCTGTTAGTCAGCTTTTCAGCCTTTAAACCCTGGTTGCGTTCGGTTACGACAGTCAGCTCAGTAAAGCTCTCTCCAAGATCATTCTGTGTTCCCATTATTATACTTGATTTGTAAATACATGTCTATGAATTTGCACATTGCGCATTTGTTTTGTCCTATCTTATCTATCATGTGTTGTTGCCTTATTTAAAAATATGCTATACATTTCATTTTATAGTATATAATTGTATATAAATACATTCATTAATGTTTTTAATGAATGGATTTTATAATAATACAAATAGCCATGTGTAACATTTTACCATATTTAGGGCAACATTTTTATTTGTTCCCCACAAAATAGTTTTTTCATTAAATGTTGGGATTTGTAAAATTATTGTACACTGATTTTTCTAGAATAAGTTTTGCTGCCAAATTATCCACGTACCTAGTTCATGATACATTTTTGTCATAGATTATGAATATGCATAGGCCTATATTTTTTCATATTTATTGTTTATTTTATTTTTCTTTATAATGAAGTAGTCTGTATCTAGACTGTGAAAGAATGATTATCAGTTCCACACACAGAGATATATAAATTCTACATTTATTTGAATGGGGAAAAAAAACTTCACTGGTATCGAATCGGTATCTGTATCGGCCAATACCGAACCCTAGGTATCGGTATCGGAGGCAAAAAAGGCGGATCGGAGCATCCCTATTAGCTACACCTGATTGAGTTTACAAGTCATTTATAGGAGGGGGTGATCTTTTTTCCAACTCAGTGATTCTGTTTTTTTCTTTTTTTTTTCTGACATGTTGGTTTTTTATCTTTCACTTGGATGTTATAAGTTGCACTGAGTAAATACAGCTGGATAAAACAAACTGTGTCCATCTTCAATTCAGGTTGAAATGAACCTGAACATTTTAAAGATTTAAAATGTGATTATTTTTCTTTTCTATACCAACTGTTTTCCATAACACAATGGAGACTGAATGCATAATGTTGATTGGACAAGCATATGTCTACAGTTTCTTATGGAAAGATCAGCAGCAAATACACTCCATGTATTGTAAACAGACGCCTTATTTGCTTTGACTAACCATCACTTTGGTTTAGTGTAACAATGACCTTATGTTTAAAAATGGTGTTTGTTCACACAGGACAAAAACCACAAGGTAAAAACCACAAGGCAACAACGATTATTAGTCTGGGATTATACCAGGTAAATTCCTCCAGATCATTATATGGTAGCCACAGTGAAATGAACAATACACTTATGCTGTCTATTCTTTCAAGTGAAAGTCAATAAAGCTGAACACAGTGACACATGAGACCGGGTTCACCTGGACTGGCCTCAGGCACACCCTTATGTTTCTCTGTAACACTTTTACACCCTGTCAGATTAAACCCGTAATCACACATTATAACATTCCTCTCATTGATAACACACACTGTCTGTTCATTGATAAAACATCACACTATTGAGGGCAACTGAGGCTTGCCATATCATCCCTGTTACCCATTTAACAGTAGTGAAATGTGTTAAAGGGAAGTTAGAGTACTACACTTATAATACTAGATATTTATCAAGTATGTTTAGTAAACAGTCTTAATCCAGATGAGATCATACAAGCACCTGTAATAATAATAATACATTGTTAAATACATTTAACATCATAGAATAAGAATAGTTTCTTATGTTGTCATTTTATTATTATTATAAATGATTAAATTCATGCTTTATTTATTATTATTACTCATAGTTTAAGAAACACCAATTTACACATAATACAAATAAACAGATACATAATTTTACTTTTGTAACAAGTTTACTTCATAATGCAAATGTGCAGTTACTGCATTTTACTTTTGTAACAAGTTTACAAGTTTGTGAAAGATCATCATTCAAATTCTGCTATAACCTTTCTGTGCACACGGTCATCTTGAGCTATATAAGGACATGTCCAGGGCCAGATGGAGACTGTCACAATCCAAAGCCTGGTGACCTGATCATTGCAGAAGGCTACGGCATTACAGCACTTTCAGGTTTGGCATTTTTTCCCATGTTGGACACTATGTTGGGAGGAACACCTGCCATGTCACATCCAGCAACGGCCAATCCAGCAGAGTGCTCTGCTTCCATAATTCCATTTTGGGACTGTGTGAGAATCTATAGCTGGCTTCCAGCAATGACGTATCCAAGAAGTGCTGCAACCCCGTCACACACGTTAGCACACAGCGCTCACATGACGTCCCATGTCCATCAGCTGGAATCACAGTCAGCTTCCAAATGGAGCCCGGCAAAGCAGACTATTACCACAGAGTTAAATCAGAGTCATCTGATCAAAAACAAAACTCTAACAGCAACGCCCAACTCATGTTAGATTCATTTCCGTTATATCTGCGGTTTGTCTTTTACTCTGCAGCGAGTTACAGAAACCTATTACGTACTATTAAACAATATGAGTATGATTCAGTGAATGAATAATCACACTTAAATAATCAGGTTAAATATGCAAACTAAGAGAAAACATCTGCAATAGATCTGAAAAGCAACCAAAGACTTTAAAAAAGGCTTTGAAAAGAAAATGCTATTGTATAATCATCAACCACTTTTGCGGTCTCACAACCCAAACTAAATGCATGGACAGCAGCTTTAATATTTGCTGTAGTATTATACAGTACATATATGAAAAGTTCTTTGAATGGGCGCATGAATTCAGGTGAAGTCAGAGGCTCAATGTTTTCTACCTAATGTGAAAAAAAATGAAAAGTATGGGTGGGTTGATGACAGAAATGGGGAAAAAGTGAAGGAATGATTTTTTTGTTTCAATCTATTTTTGTTTTGTTTTTTTCTTTCCTGTGCGGGAGCTTTTATCAGGTGTCTTGCTCCCTGCGGAGAGAGAAATGCACGTGTGGTTGGAAATTACTGTGCTGTATTCAAATGCTGCAGAGGTGTGTATTACATTCTTGGCCATGGCCCCACTGTAGGGGAGGGTCCCCACACATTTTCAGGAAGGAGTGAGTAATACACCGCTATCGTCAGCACAAACCTCAATATGGTCAGTCAAGTGAAGAAAAACAACAAGAGCATGACTGACAAACACAAGAAACCCGAGAAGGGCTTTAGGACAAATCGATGACGAGCTTTAGCAAACAGTTCACTCCAATACAACTAATGCATCCATATGATATCCCATTGGGAAGAGAGTATGCACTTTATCACCTGTTTGTAACCTATTAACAGCACATCCTGTCCAAGGTCTACTCCTGCATATCATGGGATTGCATACATTTTGTTTACTAAAGTTGCTAAAGTAGCTTTAATTAAAAAATAAAAATTAAATAATAATAATAAAAAAAAACCATATCTTGTATTCTTTGTTTTAATATTATAATTTAAGATTTGGAGTCTCAGCGGATTCAATGTAGTGGTTGGTTTAAAGTCATTTACTTTAATGAGTGTATTTTTTGACCACCAAATTTAAATTTCAAAAATAATAATGACCATTTGTTAAGCCAGAAACTGACTGATCAAATAATGAGCAAAGCGTTTAAACCATGACCGTGTTTACACTTTTCAGAAGTCAGGGGACCTCATTCAATAATGATTATGCGAATAATTTTTATTGCGGCCAAATTTACAAAACGTGTATATTATCATGAATTTGTTCTTAACCTTAGCTTAAATGTTAATTTGGGGACCAACGCCCAACCATCACCATTTATATATTTTTAGTATGAATTATTCAAAGTGAATCATGATTTGAAATGAAAATTCACAATTAAATTTGTGTGTATGCATGTTAAATGAATGAGATCCACTGTCTTTTAGTTGTCAATTCCTATGAACTAGGCATAGGAGAAAGTAGTTTAACTGAAATTTAAAATTACACACTCCACACAAACACCATTTCACATCGCTTATAAACCATGAGCCTCAGTGGAATCCATAGAAGAAACTTTTACTCTCGTTCCATTAGATAAGCAAGCTTGCGTTCTGTTTAGGCGTTAACCTCTGACATCTCCTTTGAGGTTATGTGACATACATTAAAAGCTAAGAGTCCCACATCGTTTAAAGGAGCAGAAACCAGAAAAGAGGAACCAGATAAAAGCCAAAATCCCCTGATGTGTCAAATGTGTGGATAGAAACATTGAGACGCTGCACACATTTGCCTATTAGCTGACAGAGATCATTTATGTTGCCTATGAGAGTTATTTAGACTAGATTTTGGACCAATCTAGAATTCTCAGTGGAATCAAGGTTCTGGGGTTATTAGTGACGTGCAAATCAGTTCTGGTTTCTCCAACCACATCACATATTACTAACTACCTTAAACTTTTTCCATCCAATGTCTCCAACAGAGCGCAAACTGAGGAACAAACCAAACGATGGGTCACAGTCTCCCTGAAATGTTTAAATGACTAACTAGGGCTTCATGAATAATGTTTAATCACTGCAGAGGCTAGACAGGAGGAGAGTGTAAATGAAAAGAGGATGTCCCCATAATAAAATGCTCAGAAATTTAAATATATCTCTGGTTCCTTATGGTTGTCAACAATATTTCAACAGTAAGTTCTGGTCTGGTGGGATGTAACAGCAAAACGATGAAAGGGGAAATATAAACCAGCCAAAACAAGTGAATCATCGGAAATCTGTGATGCCAACCGCATTGAGCACACGTGAGTCAGGGTGAGGAGTCCTCTTCCTTTAGGAAAATATGAACACGGTACATTGTTATGGAAGAATTATGAAAACAATGAGCTCATTATCCATATCAGGCAGGCGGTCAAGCGTTGGTTTGAATTCTGTCAGTTCAGTTCTTTAACAAGGCATAATTGATATGTGTGTGTGTATGAGGGACAGTCTCTAGTTGTTATTTCCCTTCCAAGCAATTGTGAGCCAGAAAAACATGTGTTTGGCATTAGCATGCATTTTATTTGTAGTACTCACTACTACTTGATATATCAATGACAGTGATTCATTCACAAAGACGGTCAATAACTCGAATGTTTACGGATATAAGCTGTGATCCGGGTTCAACTCTACACTGTACACAAGAGTAGGGCTGTGCGATTATTCGAAATTGTCATAAAATCACGATTTGAGCATGCGCGATTTCTAAATCGCTTTATAGCACAATTTTCTGCAGCCCCGACCTCCCGCAGTATGCTGTCCGAACCATTCAGAATGCAGCGTGCCTAAATGTAGCGCGAGAACAGAACAGACTGGGCATATGCCTACGTAACGCCAGGTTCACACACTCTGTCTGTGGTGCATATTTTTTCCGAACCCATGTTAACGGATCAGAGCTTCACTGCACATGGTAAAAGATGCAAAAGATGTGAACAGAAAAGGTTAGAAATAGAAAGGTGTGAAAATAATTGATATCTAGCGCATGAGCATAGAGAGATTTGTGAGTGCACTGAACTCAGTTTGAGTGAGAGGAGAGACACGTTTTAAGTGCGCGCACTCTCTCCAAGTGAGAGCAGTGTGTACTGCGCACGTGCATCTGGTTTTGTGCCAGAGCAAAGGAAATCCGTGTGCGAGTGGAGAGATTTGCGCTTGCGCATTATATTAATGTGCTTTCGTGTTACAATAACGCACTCACTCCACACCTACTGCTTCTGAACCTCACACACAAAATATATATCAAACCCAATGCACACCTACAACTTATTAACCTACCTAATCAAACATATGTCTAGTATTTCAACACCTGAGGGACCGCTACAATTTATTTATTTACTTATTTAGCCATATGTCTAGACATTTTGTCACACCTTTATAGTGATTATTTGACTTATGCCTGTTCTAGAGGCATGTTACAACTTTTTGATAAAGCTCTAATTGGTTTTCTTTTGGAAATATGTTTCAAATTCATACTGAATGCATTTATGACTGTAAAGCATGTCTGTGTGTGTCAAAATCGTGATTAAGATCGAAATTGCAAAAATGATCAAAGAAATCACGATAGGTTTTTTTTTGTCCATATCACATAGCCCTACACAAGAGGACACAAACGGAAACCACAAACTGTTTTGATGAACCTGTAAACTAGAAACGGTTGATATGAAAATCAATAGTAGACATTAATATGAGAAGTCAGTATAAGTGGAGATTTGCATTGCAAATGTTAACGGCCAAAGCATCATTCTGACTATTTAAACTATGATAAGGTCTGCATAAACTTGAACGCTGGTATTTCCAGGCTTTCTGGGAATGCATGGGAAAGCAATTGATATTCATTTTAATACTACAGCTGATCTGCTCAAGGAGTAACAGCAACTGAAGTATATTACAAGCTCCACAGACCTAGTTTTTCAGTCTGGCTAATCGTATTCATAAAGAAAGACACCCAAGAGCATGAAATGAATGTTAGCCCTCAGATGAGAGTAAAAGGATGATGTAAGGCATAATTAGACAAAGTAAATATAATTAAAACATTTCATCTTAGCACATTCAAATAATATGCTTTTTGTATAAATAATCAAGAAGTATCAATGCAATAGTAATTTTTGTAAATTAATTAAACCATGTGTCTCTGTCAAGAGATGTGAAAAATGTATTCAACACTAAACTGCAGTGCTTAGAAAGTCTGGAAAGGACTTTTTTGCTTTTGTAATTTTTATTAGTTTTTTTCCCTCCAGTATTTCTAATTAGCTTTATCTTCAGTTTTAATATTTTAAATACTTATTTCAGTTAGCTGCCAAAGCAACGTTTCTAATTTTCATTTATAGATTCCTCATCTAACATTTATATTTAATTTTATATCAGTTTAATTTCAATGACAAATTTTTTATAGTTTCAGTTAACAGTAACAACACTGTTGTGTATGAATATTTCCCACTCGCTAAACACTGAAAATCTGGCTCATTTCAATTTCCCCTCATGAAAACTATACGCAAACACCAGAAGGAAGTATCATTGCTCTATAGAATATTACCATTGCACTAGAAGGTTTGAGAGTGAGAGCTCTGCAATGTGCTGATGACTCAGTCTGAACTCAATGAACCTTCTCAAGCCCATAAAGGAAAAAAAGATCAGCCCTCTTCTGTGTCCCCACCCTTCTGCCTCTCAGCTCCACCCTCTCCTCCATCAGCCCCTCTCCCTCTGCTCTCAGCTGACTCTGCTGTCTGTAATGGAGATGAATCTGACATCTTCCTGTCTGTGTTTACTCAGCTAACTCTCTCAGCTGAGCAGCACCTCTGGCTAATGGAAACAAATCTCCAAGAGCAACAACACAACAATAACCGGCTTGGCTATCAGATCTACGGCAGGGGTAGAGCTATTCCCATGGGCCTCTATCCCAGGAAAACACATCTAAATGGTGGTACACAGGACAAAAACAAAATCCACAGCTTTTATAGGAATTCGGTGGGAGCACTGGCATCATAAAAACAGTGCTTGTCTATACATCCGTGTCCCGAGCAAAGCAAAAGCAAGCTGGTAGTACGATGATATGGTGAGCTCCTGTTCCTCAAGCTTATCAGACCAGACCATCAATCTAATGTCATCTGCGAGGTCCTTTTACGTAGGTCAGCAAGCAAATGGTGAATAGTAACATGATAAACAGACCTCTGGAGTCTGGACTACTGACTCAAATCACCAAACGTGGTGAATAAGCCAAAAGAGATGAAGAACATATTGATGACCATATCGGCCATAATTAGTCTTTTAATATTATTATTAGTCTTATATTGGTTTCATACCTAGTGGTTATTTTTTCTATAATTCATTAAAAACATTTTCATGGCTGATTTCATTAAAGTGCACAGTAAAAACATGTAAAACAACGTCAGTTTAAAATGTCAGTCAGCATATTATTTCACAAACTTTCTATATCAGTTCGTTCAAAGTAAAGCCAAACTAGAGATTAAAACATTGTGTCTCACAGATAAAAGTTTCTGCTGTGGACAAACAAACAAAAACAAAACCAACCTATCGTAACACAAGCTATTGTAAAATTTCAATCGCCTGATTCTTGACAATGCATTGTGAGTGTTCATGTAAATGTTTACCATACTCCAAAATCCTTTATTCACTTCCTCAAGACTGATAAAGAAAAACACTATTAATACGGCCCTTACAATGTTAACAGTCTCACTATAGAGACAATAACCATATATGTTTCCCTAGCAAATATTTAAACATGCTTTCTTCCAGTGAGTGGTTCTATAGTGTGCCAGGCAAGGCAGCCTGGCGCCACTGTGGAGAGGAAAGACTTGATCTGACTGAACTCCACTGACATATCACTGCAGCTGAGCTATAGGCCCTTCAGCCGGCCCGCTGGCCTTTCACTGATGAAACCTAATACATGCAGGCTACTAAAACCACACACACACACACACACACACACACACACACACACACACACGGACACACACAAACTGTTTCACTAACTCTCCAAACCCTCCTTTCCCTGATGCAGCAGACACAGCTAGCAGTGTTAAATGTTTTATGAATTTAAATAAAGTAAATAAAATTTAGTAAAGGTTCATAAAAGATAATCATCACCAATATTTATGTAAAACAATGACTAATAACTATTTATATGTAAAATAATAATGTATATTAAATTTGCTAAATAATAAAAACAATAATACTTTGACTATACATACTTATATAAATTATTTATATTTATAAAATTATTTAATTTAAATAAATCAATCAAGAACTATTTTTTACAAGTTATATAATTTCTATGTATATAAATATACACACATATACTGTATATACTGTACACACACACTTTTTTTTTCATTGATAAATGTATATACAGGTATTTATTAGATTACATTTATAATTTCTCTAAATAATTCCACTTAATTTGAATTACATTTTACCATCCAATTTGCTACATCAATTTAAATTCAGGTATTGGAACAAATCTTAAAGGAGATTTAATTTTATCATGCTTTTTCACTTTTTCAACTTTAGTTATAGGACGAGACCTGGTTGAGCTGCACTAGAGAAGATGACGAGTGTTATCACTATGTCGGAGACACGCTAGATTTCCTTAGAGAAACTTAGAGTGGTTACAATCATCTGGGTTTAAATCGTGCTCAAATTGATTTGATTTTGACACAATATTTACACTGAAGCTCGCAGCAGGCGGGAGACCTGGTAAGTGAATGACATTTCCTGACCAGGCGCCGAGTGCTGCCAATCCCAGCACACACTGGCCCAGCTACCCAATCACAGCACATTTCGTATTTCAGAAGGCGGGACTTCATTTGATGTAGGAACTATTCGAGCTGTTCATGGCAGACTGGGGAGAGAGGTGTTGTAATAAAGTAAAATATGTGAAAAATAATGTGTTTTTCGAATAACCTAATATGAGAGCCTGTTCTAGTACCACCCCCCCCAAACAAAATCATGACTTTGTAAAAGAGCATAATAGGACCCCTTTAATGCAATTCTGAATGGTGCTGATATGCTACGTTAAAAAAAAAAAAGTGCACATGTGCTAATTCATAAGTGAGAGAGACATTGTATAAATAGCGTCTGTGTGTGTGTATGTGTGAGGGCTTGTATGAATAGACTCTGTGTGCGAGTTAGAGAGAGAACAGAGAGAGAGCAGAAGGACAACAGAGAGTTTATATAAACAGACTCGATGTGTGTTGGCTCCTGGACATTAATATTCTTTTTAGCTGAGAAAGGACGCTCGAACCTTCCTCTGTACAATCACATCACTGTTCCACCATCTCTCACAAATCCACACAGACGTCTTTTCAAGAAATGAAAGAGAAAAAGCCCTGTATAAACAGTGCTGAGTGGAAGGAAACTCAATTACCCACACTTCCGTTCCTATACCTTTCCTCTGTCTGCTAGTTTTATATCAGTGGTTTTGTATTAAATAGTCCAGTACAGTATGTCTATGGGGTTCACATTGAAGAAATCAAACCTGGCTGAATTTTGGATTTTTCTCAGACTCTTGAATGTCCATTAATTCATCATTTTTCCAAACTTAACACACTTCACCATCGTTATATAGGCATATTTCCACACAAAATCAGTGTAGGAATTGTTTACGTCTCATATATCTTCAGTTAAGCACATAGTAGAGGTTGAATTAGCACAGCATGATGCAAATGATATTAACTTCCATACAAATCATCAAAATGAACTGGACTAGGGAAATGAAATGTCAAGACCTGTGAAACATGTGACATGACATCTTCTAATGCTAATGCTTCTAATTCTAAATATAAGTAACGTGACAGAGAACCCAAGTGAACCATGAAATCCTTTCACCTCGTAACAGAAGTGTCCAGATCACACAGCCGTTCAGAAAAGTTGAGAGGTCAACACAAGTCGATGCAGGCCACAGCTGTGCTTCATAAATTAGACCTCAACGGACTGCCGGCACAACAGGTGCCCTCTCGGCCTAAGGGGTGTTGGGACAGTGTAGCTCTTCACTTTGGTCTCAGTCACTCACATGCTAAGCTGCAAACAACAAAATTAGCCCTTAAGCAACTGAGCTCCTCTTCTATTGGCTGGAATAGATGGTACATCCTTCAGTGACGCCCCTCGACACAAGATGAGAGTGTCATGATTTTTCCAGTCTGTCAGACCTCTGTGACCCAATTCTTTAAACCCAACATCAACATAAAACAATCCCCTTAACAATGGGATTATCACTGTCTTTGAACTTCTCCCACTCATGTCAATAGCTGGGTTTCCATCAGCCTGCTTTTATGTGCATTTTGAATTATCGCATCAGAATCGAGTGATGGAAATGCTGAATTTTAAATAAAAATTCCTTAATTTGCAAAAAAGTTGTCTGACAATCACTTCCACAGCATAAGCTACACAGCAAGATTCAAACCTCTGATCAGCAGCACAAACAGAAAGGCAAGATTAAAGTTTGCAAAAAAAGCACAAAGGTGAGCCAGTAGAGTTCTGGAACAGTGTTTCATGGACAGATGAGACAAAGATGATCTATTATATAGAAATATATCTATTATAATGAAAAGAACTGCAAATGATCGTAAGCATACAACCTCATCTGTAAAGCATGGAGGAGGTGGTGTCATGGCATGGGCATGCATGGCTGCCTCTGCAACAGGCTCTCTCAACTTTATTAATGACTTAAATGATTATGATAGCAGAATGAATGCAGAAGTGTACAAAAACATCTTGGCTACTAATGTTCAAGAAAATGACACAAGCCTCACAAAGTGCTTCATATTGCAACAAGACAATGACCCAAAATACCCTGATAGCTCAGTCAAGGAGTTTATCAGGTCAAAAAAAAATGTAAGGTCTTAAATTGCCCAAGTGGTTAAAAAAAAAAAAAAAAAAAAAAAAAGAATCACCCCATTATAAAATAATCACATTTTGTTGCTTTGCGACCTGAAAAAAATAAAAAAAAAAAACATGTTTTATCCAGCTGTATTTACTCAGTGCAACTTATAGCATCCAAGTGAAAGATATAACACCAATGTTACGTCCATAGGGACCTATGTGTATTTTCAATTGCTGGTGTAAGATGTAGTGCTTGTCTCTGTATGTTTTCTGTTTTGTGCTTCTCTGTTGCTCCTCCTACTATCCTTGTCACATGTTTGGGAGTGCCACCTGATTTGTGTTCCAGCTCGTTAAGGTGCGAGTGGAGCACTATATAAAAACCCAGGAACTTCCAAACGGGGAGAGCGCCTAAAGCTTTCCTCTGAGAGACTGTCATGGTCCCAGCATTTGTCACTTTCGATGTGCATGTTGTAACTTGTTGGGTTGTGTGAACACTAAAGAAGGTATGCTGTGTGCTAACTTCTATGCGAGTATGTTAACTCTGTGTGAACAGTTGCCATTAAATAGTTGGAAAGTGTTAAAGTAAACCCCTAGTTGCTATTGTGCCGTGTTGGCTGGTGTGGCTAGTTACCTTCAAGATTATGTGTTTTTCAACATTGTTCTATCTTTATCGTGGGATCATTTGTAGGGAGGAGGATGCCCTTTAATTTAAGAATCCATGTTTTCTCCTGTGTTTAACTAGAGAGGGATTAAGGGAAGAGTTTGTATTTTTCTTTTTCTTTTGAAGCTAGGTAAGGTATTTTCACAAGTCCTCAGTTAGTGTTTCTTTGGTTATAGTTATTTTAGCCATTTCCCCTCCTGAAGCCTCATGTTTGTATCCCACTGATTTATTTAAAATAAAACTTGTATATCTTTTTACTTTTAAACTGGTGTGTTAATTTGTGCTTGTCCTGAGACCTGGAGATGGGAATTCTCTCACTCTCTACCCGCAACTTTTTGTTATGCTTCTTTGCTGCCTCTAGACTAGAAAGTGGGAACGTAACACCAATATGCCAGAATTTTTTTTTTTTTAAAGTTGGAAAAAGGATCACCCCTTTGTGTCAGTATTTTGTTGAACCACCTTTTGCTTTAATCACATCCTTTAGTCTGTTGGGATATGTCTCTGTCTCTACTAACTTTGCACTTCAAGACTTTGCAATATTTGCCCAGTATTCTTTTCAGAACTAATCAAGTCCAGTTAAACTTGATGGTGACTGTTTGTGAACTGCAGTCTTCATGTTATTCCACAGATTTTCAATGGGGTTTAAGTCTAGGGGGACAAAGCAAATAAATACTCATTTATTTTCTTTGTAATTGTCTATTTTTCTTGGAGTCTGTAAGGCTCTTCAAAATAACAAATAAAATGGCAGAGTGATATGGAACTGTAATGTGGTCAAGACCTGGAAGTACTTCATAGTCGCACAGTCACAAGAAAAAAAACATTTCTCTGGAATTAAATTATTGAGTAAAAACTCCCATGCGTCATTACTCCCACACTGACTGGACACAGCAAAACACCAAGTCTCTGACATACCTTGCAGAACCCAGTACACTGATTCAGGCCAGACTGACCTCTCTAACCAGCACACAAGATAGTTTACATCTACAGTAAACATCCTTCAGAGGCCACTGAGTTTCAAAGGTAAATTTTATCCAAGTTATTCCATAATTACTCAGCTGTAAAGCCAGTCGTGCTATTACACGATCCCGAGCCTCGTTTCTGAAGTGGGATTGGTCATAAACACAGGGTTATGGTTTTGGCAGCCAAGTCAGTGCATTGTTCACACAGACGCCAGAATTCCAGCCTGTTTATGGTAAACGTGCGTTAAGCCACACTGGCACAAGGCCTTTTGGGTTGGGACCTAGGAATTTTTTCACAAAGACGAGGAATCTCAAAGTCCTTGATTGTTTAAGCATTCTTACTTAGTGGTGACACACAATAACTATTTAGAAACTTTGAAGGTTTTCGCTTTCCTTGCCGCATAGCTTCATTCCTCTCTCTCTCATGCTCTCCTTGTCATCTCTGGTGTGCTCCAGGAAGTGGGCCAAGAGAGAAAATGTAATTGTTTAAAGAGACAGATTGAACTAAAAGACTGTAAAGAAAGAAAGAAGAGGAGAGAAAGAGTGTTTGCACTTCACTGAGTCATTATAATGGTATCGTACCGACCAGAAGCAGTGGGTGAGCTGATCAAGATGATCTCTGGCCACTGAACAGGATTCCAATTTCTAGGCTGGGCTGAGAACAGGAGTATTTTAAAAGATCTGGCAGCTTAAATGTGTACATTACAGACTACAGATCTAAAATAGGAACTGCCGGCCTCTCAACTCTGTCCTAGTTTGGTCTTTTTGGTTTTTGCTACATGCTAATAAGAGTACGCACAGCTAACCACACCATTTGTCCTGCTTTAGATCCTCCACTTGTAATATGACTGCAGCGAGTCTCTTCACGAGGTGTAAGCGAATCCAGTTATATCACTCCAGTCTCCAACTGCAGCTCTTTAAATACACGCCGTGACTCAGCAAAAGAGAGGGAACATGAGATGGTAGATCAGTAAATCACTGTGTCATGAAGGAAAAGACAAACTGATAGAATGACAGCTCATTCATAATCAACAGAAAGCAAGCAAATGCCACCCAAGAAGATGAGATCATTTCACACTTCACAGACTCTGAATTGGCAACACGGATGTATGAGAAACGCAAATCTATTTTTAAAGGGTTAGTTCACCCAAAAATGAAAATTAGCCTGTGTTTTACTCACCCTCAAAGCATCCTAGGTGTATATGACTTTCTTCTTACAGACGAATCATATTGGAGTTCTATAAAAAAATTGTCCTGGGCTGGCTATTACAAGCTCTATCATTGCAGTCAGTGGGTGTTTCTGTTCAACAGTCCACAAGAAGTCAAATAAAGTGCGCGCATCCATAATAAAACGTGCCTCACATGGCTCTGGGGGTGAATAAATGCCTCCTGTAGCAAATACATGCATTTTCATAAGAAAAATATCCATATTTCAAATGTAATAAACACTCTTCTCTCACTTCCAGTATCTGTCATACATCGAAGGAGTTCCGGCAGATGACGCAGCACGTATGCGCAGCGCGTGCACCTCTGCTATACGCTAGTCTTGCGAGTTTGTTTACATAAGCAAAGGAAGGAAAGTTTCCTTAGTTTAGCAAAGGGAAAGTCTCCTCTTGGCTTATATCATCATTTTTCTTTACAAATCCTTTGTTTGTGCTTCTAATTCATGACCGGCGTTTTGTTTTGTTCTCTCTCCACATTCGTCACTAATTACGCAACGCCAACATCCTACGTCATCCGCCTGAACGGCTTACACGTACGACAGATACTGGAAGTGAGAGAAAAGTGTTTATTACGTTTGAAATATGGATATTTTTCTTAAGAAAACACATGGATTCGATACAGGAGGCCTTTATTCACTCCCCGGAGCCGTGTGAGGCACGTTTTAATTTAGAGGTTACTCTTACTGATCGGCTACCGATCACTATCGGCCGATAATCGTTTTTGGATGTTTGATCGCCGGTCTCTAAAAAGGGCAATCTTAAAAAATTATCTCAAGCTGATGATGCGCCTGCCGTGAGAGGTTTGGCACGACATGCAGCGACACCGTCTCAGTCCGGTGCGAGTAAAATAATTATAATGCTGAAGGTGAGGTACAATTCATATTTCTTCATTAAATAACTTTTAAAGTTATTTGAAAACTTTCTGTGAGACATAATTTCACAAATAGCATCAGTGAATCACCGCACGCTCTTTCTTTCTCTCTCAAAACTCAAAAATTAACACAGGAATTGTCACTTGCATTATTGAGGCAGTGTCGCATCATCACTAAAGTTTATAAATTGCATTTCTTTTTAATTCTTGCCATTGTTTAACCTGTTAACCTGCACCTAGACGCCGGCGTCCTCAACTCCCCTTGTTTGCACATGTCAATATTTATGAATAGATTAAATTAAATTTGTGTAAGCAGTACACATAAAAACATGAAGAATGAAAACACAGTACATACCAGATTCGTCGTAATAACGAGTCATAAACACATCCACAGCTGTAAATCCCGGTTTAGTTAGAAAGGTAAGGGTCCACTGAACAACATCTCATGGAGCACGTTTAGTCCAACGAAGCAATAACGTTGTAATATGGATGATAATTCCTTTGTTTACATTTCAGTTCTTCAGGGACAGAATTGTTTGTGTCCGTTATGGAATAACTCACGCTCAGAAACTGCATCTTGGTAATAAAAAACCCGGCATGGTTTTGTAGCATACAGTCTCTCTATAACTGGCCATCAGCACGTATTTTCATTGTAATTCATTGTAAATGCTGCATTTCTAGCAATCTCACGATGTTCTGTAATTGGCATACCAAAGTTAAATCTTTTTTTATTTTTCTTACTCAAATTATTCTTATTGTATTTTTCTAGTGCTCAAATAAATCACTTATATGATGTCTAAGTTTCTGTCTAGTGTTTTATAATTGGTATGTTTACTGACTAAAATAGTTTGTAGAACCTTTCAATACAGTTGGTAAATATTTTTTATATTTGGCGGGGGGGGGGGGGGGGGGGGGGGGGGGGGGGGGGGCTAGACATAGTTTCAGAAAAATGGTTGCAGGAATCAATTTTTTCATGGTATCTCCTTTAGATAAATTCAGTGTGGTAAAAAAAATGTTGGTGCAGTCAAATGTTGGTGCAGATGGTACAGGTGCAGTCAGTGTGGGTTAGGTGCCCTCTGCGCTGTGCCATACAATGAGAGGCTGGTACCAGTACCATACTCTCAAGAACTATAAACTCAGTAAAACACAGGATAATTTTCATTTTTGGGTGAACTAACCCTTTAACATTTCAAAAGATGCTCTCAAGAGAGTTGTTACTAGAGAAAAGGGCAGTGCCATAAAACTATTGAAAGTCTCGTATTTTTCCTCTGGATGAGGGCGTTTCTGTTCCTTTGGCCTGTGGCTATTTTTAAGCACTAACTGGTTTCAATTAAATTATATAACATAGCAAGTCTGGCAGTGTAGGACATACAAGCAGTCCTTTTAAACAACCTGATCCTGACAAAGCAAGATGGTGCTGTGGCTTTAGCCATGACTATGATGGGCAAGTTATGTAGAACACCAAGTTACTGGAATAACACTATGCACAACACCTCCTGATTTTCCTTCCTGTTTTTTAGTGAAGACATTCAAAAGTCATTACTCTATTATGTTTTAGGTGACCGGCAGTCACAGATATAAAGACACTCTAAAAATGTTATGTTTACTGGAAGCTCAGTGGAGTTGGTCCAAACTGTAAGATCCTTCTCTTTCCTAACAATGGGCCAATATTGTGTGAAGGCAGATGATCAGGCTTTCCACCCGCAAAAACAACCAACGTAAAGGAAAAAAATGGTGAAAGCCAATCATTTCCATTTAAACTCAGTGACATGTACATTGCTTCAGCTAAGTTTTTTTTTTAAACATTTCATTTCCAAGGACTCACCCAAATATATGATGATCGAACACCTTAAGTGACTCACAAAAATATAAAGGCAAAATATTTGTTCATGTACAAAATCCATTTATAATGTGTGAGAAAAATATTCATCATTATAATAGGAAAACAACATACTTGTTAAATTAAATAATTCTTATCTGGAAATATTTACTATGAATTATGTAGTATTTTCCTACTTACTGCTAAAGTAAAAATAATTCAGAAGGTTAACTTTCACAGCACACCATCATTAAAAAAAAAAAAATTAAATACATTTTTTTAATTTTCACATTTGACACCAAAATCTGAATAATAAATAACAGAAACTAAAAGTTACACGGAATAAAATAAACATACTGTTAAATCTTTTTTTCCATTTTATCTGCTAATCAGTAAACCCACACAAACTTTCTCTGCCTGCAATGGCTTCTAAGATGACTTACAGTAGAGCTGGAATAACTTTGAGGGATTAATAACTTGGAAGATCAGGAAAAAATGCCTGATTTCATAATTTGTGGTCTAAATATCTGCTTTCAAGAGCCCTACTTGGAAGAGGAGTGTCTCCATGGACTTTTTTTCTGTTTAAAAGCACAAACATACTCAACTTTGACTTTATGCAGAGAGCTGGCTGCTGGCCAACACAGCAGCAATATCAGCTTTAAGAACGCATAGATGAAATCCATGAGGACATGTGGGTCTGTGACATGTGGCAAAACAAGACTCCCAAAAGCATTTCTAAGAATAAAAAAATAAATAATTTGAATCCAAGAAGACTAATGGAAGTAATCTTCAAGTCTCACTTCCAGGAAAAGCCTGTATGGGACTGTGGAGGCAGTCGGCCCTGTGAAAGTGTACATGGAATGAAGGACAGAATCTTCACATGATCAACTACAAATCATTCCTCACATGAAACAGATGCCACACCTGGAATAGATGACCCAGATGGATTTTTCTTCATTCAAAAACCAAAGTCAGCTCAGCTGTTTGAGAAGGATGTCTTCTGGATTCAAAACATAACACATGTGAGACGCTTTCTTAGCAGTTTAAATCAATTTGTAAAGCACTTTGGCTCGTCCTATTCACTTTGACTCCTCTGCAGACTAATTGAGAGAGAGAGAGAGAGAGAGAGAGAGAGAGAGAGAGAGAGAGAGAGAGAGAGAGAGAGAGAGAGAGAGAGGGTGAGTGATTGAGAAAGGCTCCAGAATCAGTCAGGCTGAATCAGTCCTCAAGGCACTGTAATGAACAGAGAGCTAGTTCCTTCTTTTCAAGCCTCAAAATTAAATAAAGTCATTATGGCTGAAGCTCTGGCAGAAACGGCATTCAGTAATCCACAGCATCCACATTTACAGAATACATCAAACACTATTTATATTCAATTAAGGGTCTCATATGAATATATGATTTAACAAAGGAGGGAAAATACGCCATGAAATTTGCTTCCAATGACCCAAAGGAAAAAAAATCAACCTATTAGCTTGAGTATCCTATGATAGTCTGATTTCGCTGCTTAGAGAGATTACCTACTTACAGAACTATTACAATCATACTTATGTTTACATACTATGAATTAAACCCTATATATTACTCCTAATATTAGTTGTATAAGCCACCTGTCCACGCAATTTATATCTTCCATTCCAACCTCTCCCACCACCATGGGCAAGACCAAAGAGCTGTCAAAGGATATCAGAGAAGTCCCAAGTCTTGAATGGGCTACACTGTTAGACATTTCTGTAATTTCTAGTTATTTACTGTATATCACCCAGTATAATACTGCAAATACACTTTACAGTAAACAACTGTAATACCCTTTTCATCATAGGAATTTTCTGTGACGTCAAACCCCACATACAGTGATTTACTGTATTTTTTTAAATTGCTATATACTACTGTATTTGCAGTATTCTGTATTCTTTGGCGCCATTCTGTTGAGGTTGCTTTATTTTCCTCATTTCTCACATTTGGATTGACAAGATTTGACTTACATCGTGTCTACTACGCCACAACAGCTTGGGACTGACTACACTGGATGTTACATTGCTTGTAATGATTGGAAAATCCATTTGTCCTTTGTGTCAGAAACAGCGCGAGCGCTTGGAGTACATCTGTACGTCAGAAATATACCGGGGCATCACTTTACGGTCCGCATCCACTGTAGATAGTATAATGGGTTCTATATTGTCTTTTGTCGAGTCGTGCTGCGTCGCGCCACTCGCGTCTGAAGGGGGATTTATACTTTCACCTGGCTCCGCTTCACGAGCCTCCCCTGACTGTGGAGGAAGACACGGAAGCATCGTGGCAGCGCCACGGGTTTTGCCCAGGGATGAACCCGTGACAGTGGAGGAGTTCCGGAGTACATCTTGGCTATGTGTCGATGCACCTTACGAGAGAATAAGACCAGTAAGCAAGGTAAAAAAATATACGTACGTTTGTCTGTGTGTTTGTGTCAATATTTTTGCACACCAGTTTACCCGTACACATAGCGGTAACAAATTGTACTATGGTAAACTGTGCAGTCGTTTCAAACGACTTCTGTCAGCTTATTGAATTACCAAATTAAAATGACTTTTCACGAGCAACAGTTACCTTATATTAAAATTAAGTTAACTAATGTGAAATTTTGTTCAGGTGTTGGTAGTTAATGTTGGCCAGTAGCCTATTGAGAAAATAAAATCGTTTGTTAGCTAGGTTAAGCAAGTTTTATGGCTAGCTGCCTTTCTAGTTTTAGAATTTGTTTGTTATAGTTTTTAATAAAATTCAAGATTTACTGCATTTTTTGTATTTGTGTTTTAAAGGCAACTCTAATGAAGCATCAAGAAAGACATGAGCAGGCCAACCTCACTGAGAATGATAATTCATGGTAAGAGAACATTTATGGTTTTGAAAGATGTGTGTATTCTACATGGGGTTTGCCTTTTAAAAGTGTGCCATTTCTACTTGTTTTTCAGAGAAGACATTTCTGACACTAACAAAGTGGATGGTGAGCAAAGGTCTTGGCCACGTTTTGGAGCAGCACCTGGGTTTTGCAGATGGCTATGTATTCTTTGGCGGCTTATCTTATTTCCCCATTATGTTTCTGTTGCCTAAAGATTCTTTGTTAGGAGAAATCCAGATGATACAACATAATGCACTGCAAAATGTCCTAAGACAGGAGAAATGAAGATGCACTGTTCCAGCATTGGAAGACTGTATTTATAAGTATTATACATGCAATGTTTTAAATAAAGAATTTTATATTTTGTAATTATTGTCTGTTTTAATTGAATACCAGTAGTACCTATGTAAGGTAAAATTAGAATTCTATATAAAAATTATAAAATCTAATGAAATATATTAAAATGAATTAATTACAGTAGTATACTGATGAATTTGATTTATTACTGTAATTTACTGTAAAAAGTACAGTTTGCAACTGTAAACCAAATACAGTTTGCTACTGTAAATCTTAATTACAAGAAGTAAGTGGCCTTGTGGTTAGAGAGTTTGACTCCTAACCCTAAGGTTGTGGGTTTGAGTCTGGGGCCAGCAATACCACGACTGAGGTGCCCTTAAGCAAGGCATCGAACCCCCAACTGCTCCCTGGGCACCGCAGCATAAATGGCTGCCCACTGCTCCGGGTGTGTGTTCATGGTGTGTGTGTGTTCACTGCTGTGTGTGTGCACTTTGGATGTGTTAAATGCAGAGCACAAATTCTGAATATGGGTCACCATACTTGGCTGTATGTCACTTCACTTCTTCTTACAGTAACTTACTGGCAACAGTGTAATCAGTGAAATAATCTGTGATTAGTCGATTAATTGTACTAATAATCATTTGATTAATCGATTATCAAAATAATTGTTTGTTGTAGCCCTAGTTTGCGCTCAGAGGAGCTTCAAAGGCTTCTACTTACAACATGTTTTTGCATTGTAAAGTAATGCATCACAGACATATGTTGATTCCTTCTTAATCAGAATCCACCCACCTCTCAAAATACAGGAGTTTTGTTCAGTGCAGAGTTATGCAAGCTCACGAATCCTCTCATTATAACAAACAAATTCAAAAAAATAAAAAAATAAAATAATCACTCAGCATAGCAAAAATATTTGTGTTTTTGTGAGACTGCGATGAAGGTAAATGACAGCTTTTAATGATTATTAAGGGAGTTTGCAAATGTGATACTGATAAATAAGCTAGTATTAAGTGACTTATATTGTCTTACTACAACACTATTGCCTGATTTTGCTCTATTTCGTCAACAAAAATTTTTTTCAAACAAAGTCACAGCTGAGCCACTGTAAAACTACTTCAAATTCAATACCAAAACAATCAGGGTCGCAAAATATACTGGCAGTAATTCAGTTAACTGCCGTTATAAGAATTTTTAAATTTAGTATCAGACGACACTGGAAATTTAATTGAACATGCTCATTACCTTTACCGCAGAGTTGTCATCATTAACAAATACTATTAAAAAAAATTTCATTAACTGAAATAAAATAATATTAAAATAAAATAAAAAACAAACTAAATTTGAAAACGACTAAATTGCTGAAACCTTAACTAAAATTAAAAGTAAAAATAAAATAAAAACATGGATAAATACTATAATAGTATATTATTAATACTAGAAAAATACTACACTGTTTTGCACTCATCTAACACTCACTTAAGTTAATTTTAAACACTGATAATTTATTAAACCTGTCTTTAACAAATCTTTAACA
Source organism: Cyprinus carpio (assembly GCF_018340385.1). Taxonomy (NCBI): domain Eukaryota; kingdom Metazoa; phylum Chordata; class Actinopteri; order Cypriniformes; family Cyprinidae; genus Cyprinus; species Cyprinus carpio. The sequence continues at coordinate 15,578,725 of NC_056573.1, read as the reverse complement.
AATTCATACTGTACATTATAATGTTGTGGTGACAACCTGGCTCACTTGTAGCATTTAAAGTGACTGATTTTATTTTTTATTATTTAAAGTTTTAATTTATTTAGACAAAATAATAATATATATTATTTTAATACTGGACATTAATCTGAAAATATTTAAAGACGATCACATGTGCTGCCCGCAATTAAAAAAAGCTTTATTTCCTCTGTATCATTTACTGGTTCCTCTTATTCCTCCAGATGTTATATGAGAACAAAGAATGAGCTTACATTATATATAGAAATTGATTTTTTTGAATATGAAGTTTCACATTGGTTGTGTGGGTTCTGTTTGCATTGTCCAACCAGCACACAGTATGAGCCCGGTTGAATAATTCATTGTGTCTGGCTGCGATATGTCTATACATCCTTGTGTTGTGTGCAGGAGAACACGATACTCCTCTAACAATTACAAATACACATGGACACACCACAACACTCAAACATACACTTCAACATACACACAAAGTTACTGAGCTCTCTCGTTCCACATTCGAGTGTGGTTTATAATAGCCACGTATGAATGAACAAAAGAAAATAAGATAAAATATATGACAGCTGATGACTAACATGCCACTAAACATGTGTTAAGGCCAAGGGAGATGTGCTAGCGGGGGGATGATGGGCAGGAACCAGTGGTGATCGTATTGTATTCTCCAGATGGCCAGCTATCTCCTCTCGTTTACATGAGCCGGCCAGAGCAATTCAAGCCTCCCTGGGGACACGAAGAGCTTGTGCGGAAGAGCCCAAGACATTGAGTCTCATCCCCATAACATGAAAAGGAAGGCCGCTCACTTCGCCACAGCTATTGCTTCAATCAGATATGACGAGCGAACCTAGACTCTAGGAGCTGCTATCTAATCCATAAATTGCTCGTAAAAGGCTTAGTGATAAAATATGTGACATCTGATGGAGCAATGAAGTATTTTGCTCTGCCTATATAAAGATCGCATCACCCCAACTTGTTCCTCGTCGGCTTTTCCCACGTTTTCACAGCAGCTTTATCAACAACAGGCTTGCTCTGCGGTGAGTGATGCGGGCCAAACAGCCAGGCAGGAGGAGGAGAAGAGAGTAGCTGAATCAGTAAAGTGCTTAATAGGGACTCGCAACGGAGGCAGGCATCTAACTTATCCTAATGTGTGCACGGGCCATGAGTGTAGAATACGTAAACACTTTTTAATGAAACATAAATTCGCCCCCCGCAATGTTTTGGCCAAGTCACATATGCTACATACTTTACACCCACTACCAGTCAAAAATTTTTGGACAGTAATAAAAGATCCAATAGAAAGATCCAACGATCAGCATTTATCAGAAATAAAAAGCTTTTGCAACATTATACGTATACCATTCAAAAGCTTGGAGTCAGTATAATTAATGAATTAATTCATTAATTAAGGGGGGAAATTATAGAAATTGATTCTTTTATTTCTCAAATATGCCAAAAACTCATCAAAATTACCAAAAAATACAATTATAATGTTACAAAAAATATGATATTTCAGATAAATGCTGTTCTAAAAATGCTCAGCTGTTTTCTTCTGAGCTTTATAGCCAAATCAATATTTGAATAATTTCTGAAAAAAAATGATCTACTCAGCTTTGAAATCGCTGTTTTACATTTTAAATAATATTCAAATAATAAGAGTAATAATTTCACAATATTACTGATTTTTTCAAATAAATGCAGCAGCAAAAGCAATCAGAATATTTGAAAAAAAAATCAAGTCATAATTTCTGAAGGATCATGTGACTGGAGTAATGATGCTACAAACGAGAAAATAGTCTCAGCTTTTCACAAATCGCTAGAGCCAAGCCGAAGCCTAAAGGACGTTTTGCCTCCATTTTAAAATAAACATATTCAAATAGAAAAAGAGTTATTTTAACATTTTGCAAAAATATTTCACAATATTACTGATTTTTGCTGTATTTTGGATCAAATAAATGCAGGCATCAAAAGCAAAATCAAAAAAAAAAAAAAAAAATCAAAAATCTTAAAAAACAAAAAACTGGTATGGTGGTGGGCCGTGGGGCTGCTCTCTCTCTCGGGGGTTCAAAAAGACATGCCAGGTGACAATCTTTTTTATGTTGATGAGCCAGTCCATCCATGACACTAACAACCTTTATAATTTTAACTACACTTTATTTCCCAATTAATACTCCCAATTAATACTCCCAAAAAAATTAAACATACTGCGAAATACTTTTTACTTACCCATCAAAAGAAATGTTGCAAGATCTGTGACCCATTTGTGGATCCCGATGAACTATGTTTACTCTGTTTCGATGGGTGAGTGACATCTACTCCAGTCCTGGACATCTTTTACAAACCACAAAACAATAAAACATAACGGTTGAATCTCTGCATAACTTGACATAATGACAGCCCTTATTTCTTCTCATTCTTTTGATGCACTCAATTTTACACATGGCCTTTAAAAAACATATCGCTGCCTCTGGTATGGTGGAAAAAAATGCTACTGAAGATTAGTGACAATCTTTTTTATTTCATCCCTTTTAAGGTTTAGCCACTGCATGCCCTGCAATATCAGAACAGAGAGAGAGTGGAGAACAGAGCTTCTTCTCTCAGTATTTTACAAACCACGTAACATAACACATAACAGCTGAGGCTTGGCCAGTGCGCATGCTGCAATATCACAGAGAGAGAGAGCAGAGCTTCTTCTCTAACAAATAGAGAGACATCAAATCCCCCTCACTCACCACCAGTGAGAGAAGGACTCTCAGTATTTGGGAGGCTTCCAGTGCCCCGGATGACCCCCAGTGTGAGAAGGACAGGATGATTCTCAGTGACATTAGCAGCATATTGGCCTCACATTCATCGTTTAAATGCTCAGTGCCAAAACTGGACAGACCGCAACAGGCAATTACAACTCAGTCACTCCACAGGGGCACAAAGAGTTTAAAAAAAAAGATTTCTCTGGGCTTTGTTATTGAGACAAACACACAGTGTCTGGTTATGTAAATGAAAGAGAACATGAGTTCAGGCCATGGTTGAGTGACCAACCTAACTGCAGCCAGACTTTCAGTACAGATGAAAATAATGTTTCCATTGTGATGTCACAATAGATGTCTGCTGTTAGGGTGAACCATTTTTTAAATGAATAACTTGGAGTTTGTAAAAGAAAAAAACGTATTAATCTTTAATATTTAATGAAAAACATTCTGTGCATACCCCATCTATGAGTCAGAGCAAAGCATTGTACAACCGCGCCTGCAAGAATCACAGCGTTTCTGGTTTTAATCACTGAGGGCGGGAATAAAAAAGCGAGGCTGCATCTAGAAATGCACACTCTCTGAGTGGGTATCAGAGTTCTTCAACCCTGTTCCTGTATAGTATGAATGTGTGTATTGTGAATGTAATCCAGATGTACTACATCCGTCATGCTGTCATTGTCATGTTACCTACTAGCGTCAGTTGCGTTGTCACTTCACTGCCATCTCCCGCAGCCTCGAGGGATAGTAAAGTGTCCATCAGACGCCACTTCAAAATCTTGCCAGACATAGTAGGTCATCTGGTGACTTTCTGCCTTCTGTTTTATGAATACTGTGAATTCGGACATGCTACTCTGTTCACTGTTTTTCACCTACTATGTAGCAGGGAAGTATGCTATATTTGGATGCAGATGTGCTTTCGTGTTTAGTATTAATATTTTACCATACAGGCTTCCATACTGCAACTGAAATGGTTACGAACGTATTTGCTTACTACTCTTATGAATTGGTTCTTTTTAGTGTGTTAGTAAAAAAAGACACGAAACTGACTTATAAAGAAGTGGTGAATCATTTATGGCTGTAACTAAACCCTCTCACTGAACCATGAATCAATTTTTGGTTATGTATGATTCTAAATGAACCGGGAACCGTTACTTCTAATTAAAGATATAAATTCAAAACTATTCTGCTGTAACAAATGGCATTCTAAATAAAATTATTCACTAAAATATCCAATATTACACAAAAATATTACTGGCTATTGTATAGCAAAAATTGTACTGTACAAAACAGTAATGACAGAAATACAATTAGGATGGTCACTAGAGTGACAGTATGAAAAGAGAACTAAATCACTTCTGAGCAACTATCTATACTTAATAAATCTGTATTTTGTCATCTAATAAAAGTCATTTAGCTCCTATGTATTAAAATGCCATTTTACCTAATGGCTTTCTAGTCATTTTAGTCTATAACCCTCAATATTAATCATTTTCAGATCAGGTTTGAGCTTCAGCTTATGCAAACCACTATATCACAATAATGTCCATTCAACTCTTGGAAACCCATAAATGAGGCTCTATAATGGGATCAGATAGAATTGTGATGCCCAGTCTTAACCAAACAGTAAGCACTAACTTGTGTTCCCATATGGGAGAACAACCAGCCAGCTCTGTTTCTGGATCATTAACTTCAACAAAGTGCCATCCAGCGCATTCAGTTCAACATTCACGCTCATCTAATCAAAGCTAATTCAGCCATGTTGCTGCAGCAATCATTTCTGTGTGCTCCACCAGCTGCTACAGTCCTACAGGACAACTGGAAGGTAAAGTTTACACAAAAATAAAAATTCTGTCACTTACTGTAGTACTGTACATCATCCTCTTGTCCTTTTAAATGTCTATGACTTTCTTTCTTATGCAGAACACAAAAGAAGATATTATGAAGAATGTTTCAATAGCTTTTGTCCCAATGAAAGACAATGGGGTCCAAAACAACACAGCAACATGTTTCTAGACTTTTACTGCATGGACAAAAACATTTTTGTGTTCCACAGAAGAAAGAAATGCATACAGGTTTGAAACGTCTGTCCTATAGTCGCTGTATTATTTGCATATGTAGGATTTTACTTTCTCCCATTCTTTCAATGTTAGCACCAAAAAGACTGATTGTGACTTATTTTGACATTACATAACTGTAGAGGAAACCTCCTTATGACCATCCACCACCGTACTCTAGATCATAAATCTCTTACAGGGTAGTCCTAACTCCAATGATAGGCCGAGTGCCTTAAAAAATAATTTATGAACTCCGTCAACACACTGTACCAACAAAGTAAGACAGGCACTGCTTACACAGTGACAATGACAAGACCTTCAGATTAGGACATAATAAATACCTTTTTCTGGTAAAGTCAATAAATGGTACATTTAATGCATCATACCATAAATCATATCAACGGACCTGCTTGCTGGCTTGCACAAAAAAATAATTTTAATTTATAAAATATGCACATGAAAGAAATCTACATTTTGACAGGATAATATTGTAACCTTTTAGCGAACTGTTTCTTTTAACAAAAAAGTAGACAGTTCACTGTAATAGCTTTCATTGCCAATTCTAGAGGACAGACACAACTAGACACTAAAGTTGTCATCAGCTGAATATTTTCTATAGGTCACATAAAAACTATGAATATCAATCACATTAATGTCATGCCAACATAAAGTTTTTTAAAAACTGCAAGTGAGAAAACGCTTTGACAAATCAGAATAAATCAGTGTTTATAAACGTGCAAAGTTCATTGCCCAAATTAATGTAGAATAAAACAAACGTTAATAATTAAAATTAATAATAATGCTTTAAAACAAATTGTTTCGACTTCCTCATTCAAATCGATATTGATTACTGCTTATGAAACGGAATTAAATACTTGCACCTGTGGTAAAAACAACATGAGCAGACTGTTTTGCTAAAGCTAAGATTTTGTTTCAAAACTACTGGATACACCTTAAACGCAACAATGGATAAGAATCTTACCACGTTGGACGCCTTAGGCAACCCAGTCCGCTTTCCAGATCTGAAATGTTGATCATTTCCAAATATTTTGCGACCCACAGGCTACATTAGCCAGGCTGCTAAGTGTACGTCTTCTCTCCTCCATGTGCTCACAGCAGCACGCGCATTATCGGGCGCTTTGCATAGTCTGATCAGGGCTTGACGTCACCGCTCGACAACTTCATCTATTACTCTACAAAACAATTATAATTTAACTCGTGGCTCGTAATTTTACCCTAAATAAACTATTTAGCTTCATTATCATGCTAACAGTGATTGTAAATACCACAGTGCTTGACACTAAAACCTTTACCCTAAATGACAACCTGTCAAGAAGAAGAGAAGACGACAAGAAGAGGCTGTCTGTCTGTGTGTGTGTGTTAGATTTCACTTATTCAGGACTCTTGAACTTCCTTTTTTGGGAGTTTATCCACGTGGATCCAGGTTTGGTCATAAAAACACTTCCCTGGCATAAAGAATGTAATATTTATATCCCCGGTTTCACAGACAAGGCTTAAGCCTAGTCCTAGACTAAAATTCATGTCTGTTATCTTTTAACTGTAAGAAACTTGCACTGACATATCTTAAAATATGTTAGTACTATTGATATGTCTCAAGATGCACACCAGTAAAAAAAAAATTTTCTAAGGCAAGTTTATAAAAGATACTTAAATGTTCTAATTGAACCATAGCCTAAGCCTGGCTTAATGTAAACCCTGTCTGTGAAGCCAAGCCAAATTTGCAACCCCCCCAAAAAAAGGCACACAGCAAATATTTAGTCTGTGATTTTGTCCTCATCCATCCAGTATTGTTTCCACAATCTTAGCAGCACAACAAGAGAAAATAACATCAGATAAAAAGATTAAAAACGGAGTATGAAAAGGAGCATGTACTGTATGTCATCTACCAAACCCTTCTTCAACTTTTAGTAAACATGGCATTTGTGAGTTGAAGGTGATGGAAAGAATAAGCTGCTCTCCTTTTGAGACTCCCTATGCCAGCATGGTCTTCTAAACTGCTCTACTGAAGGAAAGGTGGCATCTTTTTGTGCAGCAGGTGCATCAGAGCTCTTCTTACAAAGTTAAATGCCAATAATAATGCATTTCATGACATATTAAGGCAGCAGTTTTATAGTAAAATTTATAGAGAAATTAATTACTCTCATTAGGTACTCTTAAAATCAGACAATCTCATCTTAATATTCTTGTAGAATAAAATGCAGTTATCTAAAACAAAATCAATGGGATGTATGAGTCTAAGTGGCTTTACATAAGGCACTGGCTCCAATGCTTGTAAGTAGAGAATGTTATTCTGACACAAGCATTAGTCATCCTAAAGTTACAAACAGATGATGGCATTGCCAACGTAAATTATATGTAAAACTTAAGTAGACTGAAAGGATGCCAAATCCATTAAACATCAAATGAATGCATGCCTGTATCTTCTTAATGGATTACCTAATTGAAGGCTGGTCATCATGAGACTGTAATAGGCAAAAAGTAATGAGTCACATTGAAGACAGGATTAGCCAAAAAACACTGTTTTATAGAGAAATGCATTTTATGATTCAGAAATCAACAGTATCTTGAATACATATGTGCAGTATGTACAAAACTTACAAAAACAAAACATTAAGTTAAGGCCAACAGTAAGCAGAACCACAGACCATTTCATTAATAAAAATAAAATTAAATACAAATAAATCTAACCTCCATTACGTTCAAACTGAGGCAGTGTTATTGTATAAATCGATGTCAGATTGCTCACTACTTGCCACACCCTCTAGACCTTGTATTGACGTGACCATACAAGGATGCTTAAAACAAGTTCAGTCCATAAATTAAGTCCAAGCAACTTAAGAACTGCTTAGCTGCTCAAGTCTCTGTTTCAAATGTTCACACTTTCTATTTAATTGCTCTTTAAGTGAGATAAGTCTTTGTTCATCTTCTCGAATGGTCGCTATGCACTCCGTCGCCTTCTTGAGTATCACCACTTTGGCAGCTTTCTCGTTGTTCGCCACGTCAGGAATCACGTCTCTCAGCGCGAAGAAACTGAGCTTGAGCTCGTTCCGCCGCTGCCGCTCGAGCACGTTATGAGTCCTGCGTTTGTCGTTATCCTCAGAGTCTGAAGACCTGGCACTATCGCATTTTCGGTTGTGGTTAATTTGTTTAAACACCCGGATGGGACTCTCGTATTTAATCCGCTTGACCGCAGGCTGCTCACTCCGCGTGGATGGGGGGGCGGCGTAATTGTGTTGGTGAATATTAACGTGACACCGCTTGAGGACAACGGGGCTTTGATGCGTTGCGTTTCCGTCAGGCTTTCTCACAGACCTTCTCTTTTCCACCGTGACAACATCGATTTCCTCCTCCTCTTCGTCATCTATATTGATTAAAAAACAAAAAAGGTAAGTTTCAGCTCTGCTTCTTCATAGTAGACAATTTGGCGTAGCATGGCGTGCAGTGGGCGTGTGCGACACTTTACGCAGTTGACGCTACAATCTAGGATTAACGCTTTAACCACCAGATCATTTTGTTAAAAAAAAATAAAAAATACACAGCAACAATTACAGCTTATAAACCGAACCTTATTTAAAAGTATAAGCTGACCAGTCAAACGAGTACATTAATCAGCATTAAAAAGCAGTCTGTTACTCACCGGAGTCACTGTCACTGCTGCTGCAGCTACTCCCACTGTTTGGTGGAGTATCCAGTGGCAGTGTTGTGGAAATCGGTGTGGATGACGGTTTACACGGTTTTGAGCTGTCAGTCAACGAAAAAGGAAACACTACTGACGGGTCAATGCACTGTGAGGCAGGGGTGCTCATGTCCTGAAGGTAGCTGACGTTAGGGCTGGACCGACAGCTTTCCACAGAGTCGCTCCTGGAAGACTCTTTCCTCGCCGCCTGCAGCGACGCTAATCTCTCCGACACCACCTTCTCCAGCTTAGCCGCGGCGGAGAAACCGCTCCACATACAGTCCTGAATGATAATCGACTTCAGAAAAGACTGGGAGTAGTCCGCGTCGCAAATAAAGCTGTGGTTGACCACGTCGTCCCCGAGAAACTCCGAAACCATTTCCAGCTGGTCGGCCGTGGAGGGGAAGGGGTCTGACAGCGAGGGACGCCGGCTCGGGGAGAGCGGCGGAGTGGGGAGCAGTTCAAATTTCTTCCATATATCCTCACTGGGCGCCGGTGGCTGTCCGTGCTGGTGGTTATAGAAATCCTCATCCTCGTTGTCGAAATAGAAATAGGGCTGGTAGGAGTCGTAGTCGTAATCATAATTTTTACTCGCCATACTTGAATTCAGCGGCATGGTGGATGCCTGTGAAGAATATATTATGGTTAAAATCATCTTAAGCCTGAACTGTGTAGCTGTCTTACAAACTCATCAACTTACTAAACGTGTTACGTATTAATACAGAACACAAGTCATGTAAACTTAAATCAAAATATCTAAATTCTAAGAATATATAGTCTTAATCTTATGGTCCAAATGGATAATGACCAATAGTTCGCCAAATATATAAATAGATAAAAACGTAAAGAATGAGAATAAATCTTAGTTTAGACAGACTTACCGTAGCCGTGGTGAAACTGAATGAAAACTGACAATATGGTCAGATGTCAGTTTGTGTGAACTATTAAGTGAATGTAAGTCCAAAGTGGGAGTGGGTCGCGCCGCTCAACCTGCTTACTTCTGCGACTGCGGCACCCGAGCGGCTGCTTGTCATTTACTGCAAGATTTCGAACAGCTGCTCCCGCGGGTTTTAATACTACGGATTGTTTTCCCCCTCCCTTACTCTAGATATTCATGCGCCGTTCCCGCCAAATGTGCACTGCGTAGAAAGATGAACAGAACACAAACGTTTCTTGTTAGTTATTCTAGTAACACACGTCAATGCACTGACAATGTATGCAGCAATGAAAAAAGATATGACGTTATTTAATGAAAACGAGTCACACATGGAACTACTTGCCATCGCGGACTTATTCCGGGCGGAGCTTCGATGCACATTGAGTTGTGCAGGAGGATGATTCCGAGAATCTGTGGCTTGTAGTAGCCTACACCTGAACCCAGCGCCTCACAGTTTACAAGTTCCCCTCACAGCTGTCTGTGTTGTGTGTCAAAGGGGCGATTTTATTTACAACCACAGATATGTAATTGTTAAATAAAAATAAATCCGCAGACGTCCTAATTATCCAAATTAATTATGTTTGATAATTACATTAAAGCACTACGACGATTATTTTCGAGAATGAGAATTATTCCATTTTATTGTACTGTACTGTTTATTGTTAATTAATGCAGTTACTGTCGTTATTTGCGTAATCATCACCATCACCATAAGCGTTATTATAAAATAAATGAAGATTAGAGTCAGTTTTGTTACTGATTATCGAAATAATTCTTATATAGTGTTTGATCTTGACCTGATGGATGAAAGAGCAAGCGTTCTTGATTTATTCTCTCAGAAGTGGTTAGTATTCCCTCTGGTGGCCATCTGTTATTTAATTTTTTATATTTTTATACAATCTATGACTTTAACTCAATTGAGTGATATTAATTCTTATCTCTCTGAGACAAACATTGAGTTTATATGCATTAATTAAGCTCTTAAATTGAGTATTATATTAAACAGGCTTCAATTTACTTTTAAGAGGATTTTTAACTGGTATTTATTTGTGTCCTGGGAACTATTTCTGATCTTTATGGGATTTAGAATTGTTGAATAAATTGATTTAATTATTGCACTTGTATAATCCTTAATAACCCTTAATTGTCTTGTGTTCAAAATATTTTATAATGTATTGTATAGACACAATAAATAAAATAACATACGTTTCAAAGCTTGGAGTCAGTAAGATTTTTTGTTTGTGATAGAAATCTCTTCTGCTCACCAAGGCTGAATGTATTTTCAAAAATACAGTAAAACAGTAATATTGTGAAGTATTACTACAATAAGGAAAACTTTCTATTTTAATATTTGACTTTTTTTAAAAAATGTAATTTATTTCTGTAATGGCATCATTACTCCAGTCTTTAGCGTGGTCTTTCACAAATCATTCCACTATGCTGAATTTGATGCTCAAGATTTATTTCTTATTATCAAACAGTTGTACTGATCTTCTGGGAACCAACAGATTTGCTTTACTACCAGACATTCAACTCGACCCATCTTAATTTGCAAAATGCCAAAGGCCAATGTTTAGTCATGAGAGAGGTTTCTTGGTGTGAGAGAGTGCTGAGGGAAGAGGGCAGAGTTGAGCTTTCACACTGGGGTTACTATTAAAGGTTTTTTCTCAGAGCCAAGTGTGCACAAGGGAAAGGCTGACCCCATGGGAATGCACTGTACCATACATACTGTAGCGTTGGATCTTCTGCACTTCATTGTGGGTGGAGACCAAGCGTTTCTGTTTAATCACAGTTCATCATATTCACACGTCAGATATTTGTCAGTGTTTGCCAGGTTACATGATCAAATATAGCTCAAATGGTAATATGTACAGTAGGGAAAATGTTAGGATTAAACTGGAACACTGAATCAAGTTAAACAGGGATAGTTCAGGCAAACATAAAAACTATGTCACTGTTTATGCACCCTCGTCACTCTAAACCTGAATGACATTCATGTCATTCTACTGTAAAACACAAAATAATATATTTTCTAGAATGTTTTAACTGTTGTTGATCATACAATGAAAATCAATGGGGTCCAAAATAACACTGGACCCTTATGACTGCCATTATATGGACAAAAACACTGATACTTATTCAAAATATCAGTATTATTAGCAAAAAAATCTAGGAAATCTACAAAAATGCTAATAAATAAATAAATAATGTTTGTTCCTATTATGTTTAATAATGTTATTATTAGAATTGAGTGCGTAACTGTGTGTGCACTGCTCACCGATCATGTGTGCCTCAATCCTGCACTGACCCTCAGCTGTTCATATCCAAGGTCACAGTGTTCAAATGTCACGGCAGTGTCAAAATTGCACGGTAGGGGGCATCATGAAATCATTTTTCACTCATTTTTCCACCAATCACATTGCAAATGAAGTGCATTTGATCTAGTTTAGTTCATTTGATCTATCTATCTATCTATCTATCTATCTATCTATCTATCTATCTATCTATCTATCTATCTATCTATCTATCTATCTATCTATCTATCTATCTATCTGATATATAATTTTCTGTTTTCTGTGTAGCAGACTTCTCACCAACTGCAGTAAAAGGGACAAACACACTCTTTTCTCCATTTTAATAGAAGACAGAACATAAGAACCTCACCATAGACCACTTTAAACCACATTTTCACTGTTTAATGAGAGGACTGAAGACTTTCTTTTTGAACTGTAATAATTGTTTCTATCATGACTTTGCATTGTCCAGGAAATCTCAAATACAGAACAAGCTCAGCCAGACTTCACTATCATCTAAATGAAACAAACACTGGCTTAAAACATCCTTAGTAGCTGTGTATCATTGTTTCATGGAGAAACTTGAAAAAAACAGCTAATTAGGGAGGGATCATTAATCAGACTTTATAGTACTTTAAAATTTTCCATCACGAACGTCCTGAGATACAAAATAAATGCCCAAAAATGAATTACGATTAAAAAAAAAAAAATTCAATAGACGTGATTATGAAAACACACAGTCCAATTCTTTCTTTTCCTACAATATACAGAGTTTACAACATCACCCGTACAAAATGTATCATATTTTATACACCTACAACATACGGTATGTATATTTAAAAAAATAGGTCCTCTAGATGACCCATAAACTTCAACCATTTGTCACTCTGAAAGTGTTGTTTTCTAAGATGTCCATCAAATTCATTCTCAATTACAATAAAAATCTGTAATATATATATATATATTTATATCCTCTGTTGACATTTCTTGTAATGATAAAAGGCAAAAAAAAAAAAAAAACACGTTGAAACTGGGCAGTAACACAGGTCACTGCCTCTGAACCTCAAAATTGTATCAAGTCTGTTCTTTCAGTAAAATATTAGAAGTGAAGAAGAAACAGAAAATACATTCCAAGTGGATGATGTAACTGCATTTAGTATAGTCTTTCCTTTGAAGATTCATAGCGTGTAGGACGGCAGCACAATAAAGATCAGCATACAGAAAAAAAATAGCAGTTAATGCACAACATTGCTTTGGTACAAATTGATATCTTCACTGTCCTGCATCAGAAAATAAAATCTCCCGACGGCAGCTGGAAGACGCATGTACGCATTTGTATGTATGAGTGTGTACTGTAACATAGATATGCTGCAGCAGACGACTGTAGTCTTGACGACTGATATCTAAATCTCCCTCTGTGGTTATTTGAACTGTGTGCACTGAAAAGGTGAGCTAGACTCTTGCTTCGGCAGGAGGGGAAGGGCAGCAGCAGGGGACAGTAAGCAATAAGAACACTGCCCGAGAAAGCAAGAAGGCCCTGATTCCCACAATGCATCCTGCTCAGCCTAGAATCCACTGCTCAGTCTTCCTCCAGCTCTTCCTCATCCTCTTCTCTAAACTCCACGATGTCGTCCACGCGGTCCCTGCCCCTGTACTCGTTCATGGGGGCAGAGTCCTCCCCATCGATGGTCATGTCTTCATCGGAGTCTTTCTTTTTCTTCTGTGTGAGCAGAAAGAAAAATGCTAATCATCTTTCCCCAAAGCATGGGCGTTTAATTTATGAAACACAGAGCAAACAAAATTGTTTAAATCATTCATAAAAGCCATTCTTACATAAGAATTATTTACAAAGGTTTTTCAAAAGTTTTTTGTAGAAGGAGTTTGAAATATTAAAATTGAATTTACAAATCAAAAGTGGAGTTGTGAAATCATAATTTAATGGGATTTCAGTTCAATTTCATAAAATAACTAATAAATGTATAGTGTAACGTACACTGTTGTTGTTTTTTTATGTGTTTGCAAATAATTTATTATGCTCACCAGGGATGCATTTATTTGATTCAAAATACTATATTATTTCAATTTAGAGTAACTGGTTTCTATTTGAAAACATTTTGAAATGCAATGTATTCATGTGATGGCAAAATATTAAGTGTCCACATGCTGATTTGGTGCTCAAGAAACATTTATTACTATCAGTGTTGAAGTGTTGAAAAACCTTTTGTAACATCATCAATGTCGTGACTGTCATCTATGATCAAATGAATGAATCGTTGCTGAATAAAAGTATTAATTTCTTTAAAAAAAAAATCATACTAACCCTAAACCTTTGAACAGTAGTGTATACACACATGAAACCACTGATTTTACAGACAGCTATTCTATTTAATGAATTGCATAAAATTACAGCAATTAAAAATGTGACAATCTGCCTTCATATAAATAAGACACATCTCAAACTGACATATATGAAAACAAATCCTTGTTATGAGGACACAGTTCAACATTTTGGTAAATAAAATCTACCTCCATGAAATAGCTGAACCTTGTCTTATATCTCAGTGTGCTTTATTGTGATAAATAATAAAGTTCACTCAACAGCTGTAGGAAAAAATAGGTTGGAAGACTGAATTATTGAACTTTGAAACCAGCATACAAAACCACTGCTAGAGAAAACACATTTATGTAACTGGACTTTTGATTCAAGACTTTATGGTTATTGAAATAACTACCCTCAGTCTCCTGTATGTGTGTGTGCTTAAAATATACTATACACTATTGAAATGAACATGTTTGTAGTTTTATGTCTGTGAAGTTGCCACAGCAGTGCACAGATGTATTGTTAAAAGGTACACTTTAATTGTATTTACTAATCAAATAAAAAGCAGTTGTATCATTAGAAAAAACCTACAGGCTTTGGTGTTATTGTACCTGTTTTCGGTAGACATAGCATGATGCGATTGCAACCATAGTAGACTCTCCAAGGAAACCAGCCAGCAGCGATCCAACACCAAGTGTGGCTCCGTGTACCCTGCACAATTTGAAGCACAGAAAGTTTCCAAATACAGTCTAACAGATTTTATTCTACAATCTGATGCACTGAAGTACAACGACTAGTGACCTATATGCTTCAACATTTGAGTACAGTTAAACACAACAAACTTACCCCATGTAAGGCAGCACTATGAGACTGGTGATGAGGACAATGATGCGGAGGACAGAGCTGGGCGCCAGGACGAAGGTCTTCTTCAGGGTCATGAGCCAACCAGTCAGGTGAGCACGAATCGTCACTGATGATAAAAAAAAAAAAAAAGTTTATGCAAATTTGGTCTCAAGCAATCACGTGAAAACATATTTTACATCCCAGTTATTGCTATCAGTACATTTCAATTTGATGGTACTTTGAGCTATCATTGTGGTTCTTTCTCTCTTAGTTTCTGTAGTCCTGGAGGCATCGTGACTGAAGCATGACCACTCTTGACCTTTGCCTTTTCAAAAGGCATTTTCAAAGATAAAAAAACAGTCCTCCTATGTCCATCTGTCCATTTGACGATGCACTGCACATCAGACCCTGAATCATGCATTTTTTTGAGAATGTGCAGCTACTGAACTTTGCAGAAAGGTCAGCAGATTTCCTCAGAATTTGAACATGGGACATTCACAAAGATCAATCTATACTACTGTTCAAAAGTTTGGGTCAGTAGGATTTTTTTTCTTTTTTAAAGAAATTAATACATTTATTCTGCAAGGACACACAAAGACACATTAATTTGATCAAAAGTAACAGTAGACATTTCAAATATTACAAAAATTTATATTTATAAAATGCTGTTTTTTTAATTTTCAAAGAAAAAAAAAAGAAAAATCACAGTTTCCATAAAACAGCACAACTTATAAGAAATGAATTGTAAGAAATTAATAATAAGAAAGAAGATGATTAAGAAATTAATAATAAGAAATTACTCTTGAGCAGCAAAAAATATTATAATGATTTCTGAAAGATCACACGATTCTAAAAATTCAGCTTTGCCATCACAGGAATAAATTACATTTATTTTAAATTGTAATAATATTTTACAATATTACTGTTATTTACTGTATTTTTGATCAAATAAATGCAGCCTTGGTAAAAAATTAAATAAATAAAAGCCAAACCCAAATTTTTTCAACAATAGTGTATTTTTGCTATTTCGGGTGTAGCTGTGGCCTAATGGTTAGAGAGTTGGACTTGTAACCAGAAGGTCGCAGGTTCGCTCTCTTCCAACTTCAATACCCATTGAGCAAGGCACTGAACCCCCAGTTGCTCCCCGGGTGCTGGATATAGCTGCCCACTGCTCCGGGTGTGTGTTCACGGTGTGTTCACTTCTCACTGCTCCATTAATACACTTGTAATCTTTAAATTTAAAACTATATGTATGGGTTACCATACTTGGCAAATGTCACGACTTTCACTTGATTATACTTTCTGATTCCATTAAGACTGTTGTAATCTTAATGGTTAAAACTATACTTTTTTATGTCCTTTTCTTTGGATGTTAAAAGAAGTACACAGATGTCCCCTCAAAATAATTTAGAATGCTTGTTTTTATAGAAATTGACTTAAAGTGCAATACCTGGAATGGGAAAGAAGGAGAAAATTCGTAAAGGGGTGACACACAGCTCAGCAAAGGCATGATCTACTCCAATGATGTCCACCAGGATCCTCTCAGAAATGTGTGGTGCCCAGAACACTACAAAACAGAGCTGCACAGAGAAAGACACACTACCTGAAGGGAGCTATCCAGACATGACATAAGGAATCTCGAATTAGAAAAATGTTAAATAATAAAAAGATAAATAAAATAAAATAATAACTCTCAATCCATCATAGTAAAATATAATGCAGTTACCTAGAAATAGGGTAAACCAAAAATAGGTTATTCTGGTTATTTCTGTGAAATGGCACTCTGGTTTTTCTGGTTATCTAGGGTAATGTAATATCATAGTATGCATGTTGATTTTAGATCCAGTACACATAAGCAAGTATATTATACTTACCCTCTTCACAGAGCTATCAAAACACTATCATTTACACTCATAACTGTTTATATCTACAGTGTCTGGCCGGAGAAAAAAACCTTTGAAATGGTATACAGCTCTGGAATTGGAAGTTTGTGCACAGATACACATGACCAGACAAGCTGGCACAAGGAGAACCAACCATCAATGATACTTTATTTACAATAAAGTCCTAGGGGAAATGCAACTTTTATGAAAAAGAAAAAAAAATTGTTAACACAGAATCTTGATGCCTTTGAGTGATTTAGATAAACTAAGAACCCCCAGTATCCATCCATAGCAATGCATTCATGCAACATTTCACTTAAGAGGAGAACATCTGGGCAAAACTATACAGCGATTACATAAGAGATTAAACAGAAGCATTGCTGTATGAGTGACACAGACTCATACAATCATGATTCTCCCTCCATATCACTGACAGAAAGGTGAAATTGTGGTATAAAAATGATAGCTGTAGTGTAATACTATGAAGGCTTTAATCTAGGTCAGGAAGGGAAGATCTGACCCCGTTACAGAGGCAGAGAGCATCAATTAATCATTTAGACTGACTCTAAAAGCACTCACAATATCAAGTCACTCTGTCCTAATGCACTCCTTATGGCTTTAAAACTACGTGTTTAGTAGCTAAATAAGCTGAATAAAAACTGCATTTTTTATATTCAGGGGACAAATGGAAAAATTAAAAACTGAATTATAAGGAAATGTTTACAGATTAGTGTGATGTGTACAGATTAGGCTAGTGTGGAAGAGAAGCTGTAAATGGCAACGAAGCAACAGAACTCATACTACCCATATTCATACTGTATAGAGCAGGGGCGGCGAACGTCGGTCCTGGAGAGCCGCAGCCCTGCAGAGTTTTGCTTCAGCCCTAATCAAATACACCTGAACAAGCTAATCAGGGTCTGAAGGGTTACCAGAAAGCTACAGGCAGGTGAGTTTTATTTAGGGTTGGAGCTGAACTCTGCAGAGCTGCGGCTCTCCAGGACTGACACACGCCACCCCTGGTATAGAACATACTTTGTTAATGGTCACAAATTAAGTTTCAAATCAAATGTAGTACAGAAAGCTCTATCTACCACACTTTCATCTTCCTGCTTTCCATATACGGGCTGCTATGACTGACAGTTAGAAATATCCTCCTTCTGATTGGCTAAACAAGAATATGACTCCCACAGCACCTTTAAACTTGCTGAACCTCAGTAACCGCTGTTACCAAAATATGAAACCAGTCTTATTAAAGCCAGACGGAGAGAGAAGAGAATGTGGATGAACTTACTGTTATAGAAAGAGCCAAACAAACAAAAGTGAAGCGCTTGATGTGGGACTTAGTCACAACTGTACCACTGCTGGCTAACTTGTTGCTTGGGTTATTCTGGAAAATAAGAACAAAGACAAGCAGCAGATGTCAAGAAAGCAGTTCATTTCTTTGTCAGAAAAATGTGCAATGTAAGAGGGCTGTTTTGAGCATTTAGAATTTTTTTTTTTAATAAAATTATAATTTAACAAAGCAACATTACATAAAATTGATCAAAAGTGATTTTATTTTTAATCACCACTGTTCATTAAAGTCTAAAAAAAGGTTTCACAGTTTCCACAAAAATATTAAGCAGCCGAACAGTTTCAACACTGATGATGATAAGAATTTCTTGACGACCAAATCAGGATATTAGAATTATTTCTGAAGGATCACATGACACTGAAGACTGGAGTAATGACTGCAATGAATGAAAATTCAGCATTGGCATCACAACAATAAATTACATTTTAAAATATATTAAAATAGAAAACTAATTTTAACGGAGTGTCTATTTACACTAAGTGCCAATAGCCTGCCTTGTTGGCAGAGGCTATTTACACTAACTCCGCCCACCAACGTGCAACTGGGACAGGCAACACTGAAAAAAGACACTTGTTAAACAGCATTCTAAACAATCGACCTGAGTTCGAACCCGCCTTTTGTCGAACTTTTTTTCTCCCTTTTCGAATCTCATATCGCATCGGAAAGGTGTTTATTTTCAATAAAAATGAAGGAAATAAATAAAAAAGTTGAAAATAAAGTATCAGGTAGAGTTAGGGTAGGTGTAGGGAGGGCTTTATTATCCCAACAAGGTGGCATCCATTTAATAATTTGAATTACAATTATAATTTACAATTATCAATTTTATTTTGATATGTTTCAATACGTTTATTATTGCGTACTGTTTTATAATGTACTACAATACTGAGGTGCAGATAATTGCCACTATGCAATAAGTAGTATAAACAGATGAAAATCTTGCTATTTTAACAGTGTAAATAGAATCTATAGTTATTTGCACTGTAAATAGCCATATCGTTAAAACATACTGCAATTTTCACTTAGTGTAAATAGAATCCATCCCTATTTGCACTTAGTGTAAATAGTATCTGTCGCTAAGAAAACATCAGTTTCCCGCACATAGACTTTACTTGGGTGGGCTGCCCCGGTATATTAACGACCGTCCAAGTATATTTCCCCTTTATTATATTTATCCTCTTATACTTTTTTTTGTCCGCCCGAAATAATGAAACCATCTGCGATCGATTAACTAGTGGAAAATCTCCCCTCGCCCTTCACGTTTCACATCTGCTCGTTCTGTGTGTGCGAGAACTGTTACTCTCACTGGCATTCCCACGTGCGCTGCAGAGGTGCCGTGGATACTTCACCGACAAAGACAGGACTCGACACTGCGGGTGCTTCAGTCATATTTACGACTAAAAATATATGTGAACGAACTGTAAAATGTTTTTTAGGAGCACGTGTGCGAATAAAGCAAAATTCCTCCGGGTGAGTTTTCTTAAATTAAATAATGTCATAAAAAGTCTTCAATGCATAAAATGGTAAAACAAACGCCTTAATAATCATTTTAAGACGTCTTATATTTTGGGGATAGAAAAACATAAATCGCGATACAACATATTGATTATAAACCTTCAAAAGGCTATGATTTCATAAAAAAATAAATAGAATGTGCAACAGCGCTTCAGACCGCTTCAATGTGGATTGCAATCAATGTGGGTGCACATGTAGCCTATACCAAGCGATTGCTTATGTACTCGAGTTGATTAATTGTGACAATAATCCATGACCTTTATATAATGTTTTAGACGGTTGTAAGAATGCATATTTTATCTCTCATCTGAAGTATCAGCCCGCAATAGTATAGACGTTTCAAAATGAGAGTCCCGGTATTTCGGGCTTGTTTATAATTAAAAGTCACATGTTAAGATAATTTTTTTTTTTTGATATTTTGGATACACAATAAATTGTATTTAATTTAATTTTCATTTAATTAATAGATTTATAAACAATTGTTTCTGATATTATTCAATATATAGATTTAGTATCAGAAAAATATGTCCCATTCACTGAGACACTATTTGACAAAGCAAGGAGAACTCTACCATTTAAATGCTGCAATTCTGCATCATTTACAATGCACAATAATGCATAATATGAGTATGTTATTCGATGTAATAGTAGCCTATTTAATTAATATTAATTGAATTAAAAAAATAATTAAATTAAAATATAAAAAAAAAAAAAAAAAAAAACACACATTATTTGTTATTCATCACATGCAGCAGACAATTTTTGTGCCGTGAGTAATAGGATGATTTTCCACCCATGGGTACCACAGCAAGTATATTTCAAACCTGTGGGAACCACTGAATAAGCTATTTGTACTTAGTGTAAATAACATCTAATTGCTATTTACACTTAGTGTAAATAGAATTTATCACTAAGAAAATAAATATGTTATTTGCACTTAGTGTAAATAGAATATAATTGCTATTTACACTTAGTGCAAATAGCCACTGCCTAATTTTAAATTGCAATAATATTTCACAATCTTACAGTTTTTACTGTATTTTTGATTAAATAAATGCAGCCTTGGTGAGCATAAGTAACTTCTTTAAAAAAAAAAAAAAAAAAAAAAAAAAAAAAAAAATATATATTATATATATATATATATGACCCCAAACATTTGAACAGCAGTGTAGTTATTCTAGGGCAAATTCATTAAACATTATAAACCCAAAACAAATTAACTAAACAGTATATCATTTTTATTGATAAAAGTATTAGCTACAGTTAGCCAGACACCTGAGTCCAGAGAATGTTCCCTCACTTCCCGAGGACTTCCTAATCATGGATCCTGCTGATCCTTTTTCAGAATCAGAATCAGAAAGAGCTTTATTGCCAAGTATGCTTACGCATACAAGGAATTTGTTTTAGTGACATAAGCTTCCAGTACACAGAGACAACAACAACACACATAAAAAAAAAAGAAATTGCAAATAAATAAATTGTGTGAACAGTTGTGCTATAGATGATAATGGAATAGAATAGAGTAAGATGCAGAGATGTACTTGGATGGAGGGGTAACAAATAAATATAAGATTCTCAGGGCAAACATCCATAAATAACACCATACTACTGTGCGTCTTTTTAATTACAGTCTCTGGGACTCTAGCTGCAGCTCTGTCTCCATGAACCCACTCTGTTTACCCAAAAAATAATTGCTTTGTCATGAAGTAAAACAAGATAATAGACATACTGCAGCATTAGCACACAGAAAAGGTGGAAGATATAAACTAATTTTGTCATCCAGTTAGACAATGTGGTATAAATAAAAAGCAAATAAACCACACTGACTCCTTTTCCTGGTCTTTCAGGCAGGATACTGGGAGAAGAAAGTTGAAAGCTGTCATTTTAACTCAAGTATATATGTGGAGGATGATCAGTATTAAACATTCAGAGAACTGTATGATTAAAGATTAAAAACATGTTAGTTTAAGGTAAAACAACAACACTTACCTTGTCAAATGCAGGGTAAATAGCTCTGAGTTCAGTGAGCCATCCATATGGCATATGACCCACTGGATATGTTGCTGTGAGAACTGCGACTGCCTGGAAAACAATGGTGAGATGATGGTAACATTAAACACCCACAATTTCATCTGTTTATAATGAATGTTTCTATTGTAGAGGAGCTGAGTGACGTAAAATATTTCTGACATCTAGGCACCAAGCAACTAACTGACAATAAAGCTTGTTTCATCATTACAGATATTGTTTAACCCCTTAACTGTCACCGTCCCACCTGTGGGACGCTTGGCGCTCTTTTTTTGTTGTCCTTTTTTCTCTATAAAATATTTTAGTAATCATCATAAATTATTATCATTTGAAAGCTTAGAAGCCCAAGATTTCTGTGAAAACCATTTTGAAATTGCGTTACCATGGAAAATGGTAATTAAAATCTTATGGTCTCCTCCCACCTTAGGGGGCAGTGTCAAGTACATATTACAACATTACGGTCTTTTAGAATCAAAACTTTTATAATCTTGGCAACAAACATATCATTGGAAAGGTCTGAGTCTCAGGATTCCATTTTTGGTGGTTATTTTGAGTATTGAAGTAAAATTGACAGAGAAATTGGGAAAAAATCATTTGTAAACAAAATTCAAAGGAGTTTTTGATGGCTCCCGGTGGCTCTTTGTGGTTGACGCCCTAAATAAAATCTCACAGGAACCTCAATTTTTTGCATATCAACTTCAAATTGGAACATAACTATTTAGACACAAAGGGTTTAATTTTATACCAATTTTAGAGTAAAACCTGTCATGTAAAATATTTAATAATAAATAAAATTAAAAATATATAGCGCATTTTATTTACAGTACATTTAAACTTCTATAACTTTTCGATACTTTAATTTCTTGAAAAAAATCCACTTTTGCCAAAATCTGCTAATTTTCTTCTTTAAAAAGAGACCAACCTATCTATATTCCAAAGTGTTCATTTTAAAATACAACAATTTAAGTTTGGATAGTGCTTTGAATGCCCTATTTAAAAAATGGGGGGTGATACAGTTTTTATTTAAAGAGTTATTAAAGTTAGGTCCGAGGGAGTATTATAGTATTTATTCAGTGGTA
This sequence comes from Cyprinus carpio, assembly GCF_018340385.1. NCBI lineage: Eukaryota > Metazoa > Chordata > Actinopteri > Cypriniformes > Cyprinidae > Cyprinus > Cyprinus carpio. The sequence continues at coordinate 15,555,950 of NC_056573.1, read as the reverse complement.
AAGTTGGCCAATACAACTATGATGAAATGAGTTTTATCCAGTGTTATTTTAGAATTAATTATATACTATTATAGTATTTATCAATACTTTGAATAAGCTTTTATTTTTGTTTTCATTTATATCTTAGATTTTTTTATTAATTTTATTATTTTAGTATGTGCTTTTCCAGTTTTATTATTTTTTGTATTTTTTAAATATTTCTAATTAGCTTAAATTATTTTACTTCAGTGTTACTTTTAGTAATTTTAGTACTTTATCTTAAATTTATTTTATTTCAGATAGCTGCCAAGGCAACATTTCTAAAAATTTTTAGTTTAAGTCTACTATCATCTTTCATCTAATATTTATATTTCACTTTATTTCAGGATTATTTCAATTACTGAAAACAATTTTTAATAGTTTTAGTTTACAGTAACAACTGGTTTTATTCACTGGATGCGTAATTAAATATTGACACTATATATGCATTTTCCATTTCTATAGTCAAAATCATAAATGTCACAATTCTTATTAAAGTGCTGCTCTGTTTTCATCTGATGGCATTTCAGTTAAAATAAAAACTGGTGTCAGCATAGAAAAAAAAAGTTTCCCTATCCATCTCGGTACATTTTCACAGCAAAAGAAGCTGAATTTAGCTGTGAATTGCTAAATGTAAGTATTAGCTAAATATTCACACATATGCTGTTTCTAAATGATTGAAAATATTGATAGTGACTGTAATTTGATATCTAAATACTGTAAAGGCATGCATGTTCTTGCCATGGGACACACTAACCTCTGTGGCAGCTGTGCTTCCTTTCAGATCCCGTGACACAAACAGGTTGACGATAGGTCTGCTAATCCTCTGCGTAGCCAGGATGAGAGCCAACGGCCACCAAAAGTTCAGCATCTTTTTAATAGTGGCATCACCCTATTACACAGAATGAGGCTCTGTATATAGCACAGTTTTAGGATTCTCACAGGTTTCTCACAAGAAATAATGAGTATTGAAAACCAATAATCTGACCAATGTAGCTGTGATACTGAACTGAGAAGGTCACATAGGTTGAATTGGTGTAAAGAGAGTCACTGGACATACCCCAACCTCAGGTCCACTGGAGTCTGGGATGTTGTCATGAACGTTCCTGTAGTAACCCAAACCAACAACAGTGAAGCGTACAAAGGCGCCCATATACAAAGAAAGGATTGGGATCAACAGGGGCTCCACACACTCCAGGTGACTGTGAAGCAAAATAGCGACAAACACAACCTAGAGAGAGAGAGAGAGAGGCACAACTCTGTAATCTGATTACAATGACAGTGATAAATATAGCCATTCTCGTGGCACATACAGACTCTATTATTAATTCAAACCCAAATACGTCATTAATAAAAACAAATTACGCCATGCCTATGACATGCACAAACCCATTATCTTCACTTCAGTTATCCTTCATACACAACTATATTCACATTCTCATAAACATACCAATACAGAAAAGAGTGTAAGAAGACATAAGTCAAGCAATGAAATGCTGATTTGATGAATCTGAGACATACCTGTGCAACGACATCAGAAATAGACGCACATCCCACCAGGATACTGTGCTTGTGCTTCAGAAGGATTCCAGCATGAGTCCATGCCTGAAACCACAGACATGAGCTTACTGTCACTTGCACAATACAATATGCTAATCCAGGCCAAGCACTCTTTAATGGATAGAAAGAAATGGAGCAGGGAACCCTGTTACATATTATATTAAATTGTGGGTGTATTTTAGTCCTATAGTACCATTTTTGTTATTATATACTATACTGATTGTAACCTTGCAAAGCCATTAAAGCATTATTCATGAGTTTTATTTTACAGTATACATTACTGTTCAAAAGTCTTGGTTTGGATTTTTCAAGGCATTCATTTAATCAAAACTTAAGAAAAAACAGCAATATTGTGAAAAATATGTTTACAATTTAATTCATTCCTGTGATTGAAAAGCTGAATTTTCAGCAGCCATTACTCCAGTCTTCAGTAATCATTCTAATACGTTGCACATATGTTGCTAATTCTAAACAAGATCCTTAATCTTTTTGTGGAACCGTAATTCATTTTTTTTAGGATTCTTAGCATTTATATGAAATAGAAATCAATGACTTTTGTATTGACTACGAAAAAAAGTTGTAGAACTTTAGCTTCTTAATTTTAGTTTTGTTAATACTGTATTTTTCTTTCATGTAAATTTCCATTTGTTCACAGTAAAAAAAAAAAAAAATTAAAAACTTTCTGAGTTCAAGCAATCATTAGCAACCCCCCTGCAATGCCACATTTCATCCCCTAGAGGTCATGGACCCCCTGTTATCTGGGTACACTCTCTTGAGACTTAACACTTTAAACAAAACACTGCTGCAGCTTAACCTCCATTGAGAGGCACAGGATGTTCGCGTGGGCTGTTATTCATTCAGAGGAGCTTGATGGCTTTCCAGATCTGAATTGGCTCTGATGCACGCTGGCTTATACACACATACTCCATGCCATCTGTGCCTGGCAGATGAGCCAGATCTGGCGGTCAGAGGAAGAACACATTATGACACTACAGCTAAATATCCAGGGTTGAGACGTCACCATACACTCACCATGGCGTCAAGTAAAGGAAAAGCAGCCAGATAGAGAAACGCCTTCCGGGTCTTACTCCCCACAGACTCATCCACATGATGCAGTTTGTTAATGATGTAATAGCCCAGATTTGTGTAGGCTAAACAAGGAAAAGTGAGAACAAGATGAATATGTATTATAATAAATAATTATATAACATGATATTCAACATTATGGATTTGCTGCCAAAATTGGCACAAATAACATACAAGGACAGAGTAATATAATATAATATAATATAATATAATATAATAATAAATATAATATAATATAATATAATATAATATAATATAATATAATATAATATAATATAATATAATATAATATAATATAATCTGTAGGCTTCAGCATTCCCACAACATGACACAGAACAAGCTGTTTGGAGAATGGATGGAAAGTAATGTAATGTAATATAATAGAAAAAAATATGGCTTTGCTGTTAAAACTAAAACAAATAACATGCAAGGATACATAAGTTCTAATATAATATAACAAAAGATATAATATCATATATTTTTGACTGTTTTGCTGCTAAACTTTGTACAAATAACATGCAAGGAAATAGAAATTCTCTTGTTTCTCATTTCTCCTGTGTCTTTTCACTTTTCCCAGGAATGTGTGCAGTGACGTGATCCACAGATGGATGCCACCGCTCTACCAAACTCTCTGACTGCACAAATGGCCATAATATGTCTGAGACCACACTCAAGATGATAGAGAGTGTCCATGTTATGCTAACAGACCATAAGTCCTTCATTTAAAAGCACACCATTACGTGTGGTAGACAGGAGGTGGCTTAGTGATTAAAAATTCCTGCCTTCTTCCAAGAAGGTGGTGGTTTCTATCCTATATCCCTCAGGGTTACCGTGGTAACATTCTTTCTCCATGCACTCATAGCAGTAACTGCCATATGGGCACTGCTGAGCGGCTGAAAATGGCTCTGATTTCTTGCTCTGTATATAAAAATGGCTATTTGACTAAATGCAAATGTATTTAGGGTAGAGAAGCTGACGTATTTTTAGGGTAAATATCCTTTATTGTTCAATATTGTATAAATAGACTGTTTCAAGATGAGTGGGCCATTTTTAACCACATCCCACAAACTTAAGTATTTGTAATTTGGTAAATATGGGTGGCAGAACTTATTTCCTGCCGAGTAGGAGTGCAGTACTTTGCACAATTTGTTTAATGACAATATAATCATAGAGGGTGAACGAAAACCCGAAAATAAATGGTGATCTACCTGTGAGCTTGAATAGAGTTTGTTTGAGAGACGCCTCTCCATTCACAGAGAACACAGAACAGGCATGTAGTGACCTGGCAAAAAAGCCCTTCTGTCAACACAGTGGATGGGTCCGCGCATGGAATATAATGTTCTTTGTGCAATGAGTTTTTTTCCAGAGAACAGTTACATCTGCAGTGATGAGTGGGGTCTGAGTGATTCAGACCACTTGAGCTAAAAGGAGGTCCTTCTTCAATCATAACATTGCTGACTAAGCCTACCATTGTGACACGTTTGTTTAGAAAAGTGCAAAGTGATACGCTGTTCCCTGTACATTTAGTACAAACTAGACATGCAAGACCAGAAGTAGAGTGAGGAAATGATAGACTGACAGACTGACCAATAAGAGTGTGGAAAATGATAGCCACGGTTCCCGCGGTGACCATACAGAGGACTGCCTTGGTTCTGTCCCGTTTGCTGTTGACAAACACCAGCCCTACGTTCTTGAAATCGCTCATAGGGCCTGTGAAGAACTTCATGAGGGAGTAGGCCAGACCATAGCTGGCCAGCATTTCCACTGCATCCTCTTTGACTGTCGCAATACCTCTGTTCAAAGCCTACAGGGAAAGACAGAAATGATACAAATTCATCAGAAACACGATTTTTTAGCATCATAGAAGACAGATTAGTAGAGTGAGTGTTTACAAAAATACAGATAATCTAGATTTACATTTATCTTAAACATAATCTATTTTCTGATGTTGAGGGATGAAATGAAACTCCTCATGGGTTTCCTTTATTCACAAAGAGGGTTTTATACCCAAGATATACAGTAACTCTGTATCAATTGACTAAATGCCTTTCATGGCTTGTCCACCAGAAAAAGCTTGCTATACTGGATAAGTTCATGTTTCACTGATCCAGAATTTACTCTTTACAGAGTTTCTGTCTTTTAAAGCCACATATGTGTGAAAATACAAACTTTACAGTGTCACAATGCACCATGTTTCAGATGTCAAAACAATATTAAGCAACAGTCAAGCAGAAAGAGGAAGACTTGTTATAAAATTACATTTATTAATGGACCTTTCTCGAGAGAGACACCTGAAAACTGCGATCAGAATCAATAGTCAATGTAATCTTTAATGATGTGGAGCTACACCATCTCAATGATGACCAACTGTATTATGAACAATTTTACAGCTTTATCGTCACATGCCAGAATATATTCCCATCAACACATGAGAAGATGATATGGAAATGTGCCAGATGTCAAACCTGTTGGAGAATGCTAAGATGTACTTGCTCTAGAGCTGTAGGCGTTACTGCACAACTGAATAACCTTTAGTGCCCTGTCTTGACCTTGACTCTAACCTGGTGGCACCATTCTGTAATATTTGCCGTTTCAAGAGAACACTGCTTATGTTTAAATCTTAAGATTTCATTTGGATGATACAACAGCAGATTATCAGTTACAGAATTAGGAAGCAGCAAGACCTGTACAATAGCAGATAAAGTCAAAAGGATGTGTGAATGTACAGTTCTTCTCCTTATCTACTGCGTGACTCTGACTTTTTGTCTGCCACTTCATCTCTAACGCCTTAGAACAATGTGCAGAGAGATAATGATATTCTGTAACTGTGGGCAGACGGGCTCTTAGAGCTCCTGCTCCCATTTTTTTTTTCTTTCTGCCATTAGTGATTCTGAAAAACTAATTTGTATGTATCAAAAATCAAACAAATTCTTCAGTGTAGTGGCCATCAAATCCAATCTAATTTTAACATATTCTTATTTTATGCCCTATATTTACAAAAAAAAAAAAAAAAAAAAAAAATTAAGCGCGTTTACATGCATGTACTTAAGACGATTACGCTTAATAAGCCGAAAACGCACTTGGTCACGTAAACGCAGTAACCTGTTTTCTTTTATCGGAATAAGGTCATAATCGGCGTAAGCATAAACCGGTTACTGAAGTGCGCATGTGTGATGCGTGACAGGAACGCATCGTTAGTGCAGATTTAAGCGCATCTAGACCGAGCAAACGTCTTGTAGTAAAGAAAGAAGGAAATGTATCACAAAAGCAGACTTTTTCATGACTCAGAAAATTATAAAAATGTGTTCTCATCTCGTGCAGCAAAAGTGGAAGTAATTCAGTCACAATGCTGCGTTTTGTAACTGAATGAGAGGATAATATTCGTGCTGTAAGTTTCCCGACATGTTGCAAATTGCCATGTTGCAAGCTTAATTTATCATCACAACTGACAAATATATGGAATATCCTGAGTCAGATACGCAAATGAATGTATTTTGACGTCACTACAGGGTAATAACCGGATTTATTAATGAAGTAGCCTAATGTAATCGCAGCTTACTTGCGTTGTCAGGTTACTGATGTGCATGTAAACGGGGAAAACTGGTTATTTTAATAAGATGATATTTGTGAGTTATCAGCTTACATGTGCATGTAAACGTGCTCTTGAAGACTGAGGGATTGCATCAGCACACTACATTTCCTCCACAGCTGTCAAGTTTAGATTAAAGATCAACTGATAATGCATTTTACGGCCAATAACAATACAGATAATTAAATATTAAATATGTAAAACCAATTTGAAAGTTTTATTTCTGCTTTTGATACAATACAACCTTCTACATTGCGAATAAATCACTCACATAGCCTATGCGACTAAATTTTAATCTGGGCGACTAAATGATGTCTATCGTTAGCCATTGGCTAATAAATAGCCTACTTAGATTTTACTTGCCAGTGTGTGAGTTCGAGGCTAATATAAGTTTAGTACATATAAATTTTCACTCGCCGAACAGTGACAGAGTTTTGCTCTCCATCAAGCGATCTGTATTTTTTCAGTTCATCTCAAGGTATGCGCAGCACACCTGTATTTGACGCACTGTAAACTGCACCACGCTTCATGTAAACCATATTCTTTGTTATATTTTCCTGTCAAAATAACAGAGTTCATTTGGAATTATTCAGCTTTTAAAACCAAGTAGAAGATATAACCATTTCTCCGGTAGTGGGCGGAGCTAATGCGCAAACGGCAATCTCATTGGCTGGCGCTTATCTATGACCGTCCCTGTTTTGATTTCAGAAAATCAATTTGATGGAACGCTGACAACGTGATTAATATTCATAAACCCAGCAGCTCATCAATCCTAGTGCTTTGTATATTGTTAGTACAGTAGTAGAACTAGTAGTAGTTTTACCTTTTAAAAATAATTAGCCTACAATTATCTTTTTTTTTTTTTTTTTAAGAAATCCTGAATGGCCAACAATATCTTAAGCATCACCACCAGTCCAAAATTCAGTTCAAATGACAAATAAGCATTAATGAATTAGTTCATTATAAAAGTTCAATAATTATCCAAACAATACAGTATTAAAAATGGTATTAATTATTTGTAAACCTAATATTGAGGAATTCAATAACCAATTAGGCTGAAAAGGGTAAATATCTGAAAATCACTGGTCAAAACGATTGTCGTCTTTTCTAACTGTTAATTGTTTCAATAAAAAAAAGTTTATGCACAAATATTTGAGTTTAACATGACAATAAATGAATAACATATTTTTAAAAACAATGTGTCAAGATTTTTTTTTTTTTTATGGTACACTAATCTCAATTTTAAGAAAGACTTTCCATTATGCATAATGATTCATTAAAACGTCAGGAAGAAACATAAGAGCATCAAAATGATATGTGAATTACATGAATTAAACATTTAACCAGCCAATGGTTTAGGGGTTTTGTAGCCAAGCCATTTTAGACATGAGATGAATGTTATAAAAACTACACATTCGTTAATGGTTGACAAAAACAAGGCCAGTTCACGCAGAGGTGACAACAAAATCAGCCCATCCAAAAGTGCACATTCATCTCAGTCAGATTGCTTTTGCATTGTTCAGTGGGACACATGTTATTGGATGCGCTGTATGGCCAGCTGTTGACGAACACACCGCTGACCGGCTCCTGTTGTTTGTGATGATGCTTGTTTACGAAGGGCCGCCGTTTCAAAGTTTCCTTAGGAAATACAACCACAGGGTCGCCCTAACCTATAAATTACGTTAACAACATATTACCTATTCCGAAGCCGCTAATAAACAGACCTCTCATAGCGAGCAGGATGGCTGTGTGATGGATGCCATTGCTGCAGAGTCCAGCTCCAAGGATACACAACCAATCTTACGTCACGCAGCGCTGTATTTAACTCACAATTCATTCATACTTGCCTGTTCGCCGAGGTCGATGGCTATGTTGGTTATGGCCAGCGGCACCAGGAATCGGATGAGAGGCCAGTAGTGCGTGAGCGCTGGGAATTTCACCATGTTCGCCGGAAGGAGAGCAGCAGCACTGCCAACATCAGCTGCTCGGATCTAGAAGGATGCGAGGCCGGTCACAGCCAGTCGAGTTCTGAGTGTTTTCTAGCAGAAATCCGAAGAGATCAGGTCCGTCCCTGCCCTCCTACACAACAACAGCATCATAAACAATGATCTGGTGCATGGGAAAATAGGAGGGTCACCAGAAATTTCTGCTGACGGCTTCTCCATTGTTCACCCATCAGTGGAGAGAAAAAAAAAATACATATAATCGGCCGCGGAGATTAAGTGCGACACGAGTAGCTATAAAGCCGTATGCATGGAGTCGCTGTGCCAGCCGCTATTCTGCTGTAGATGGCCACTCGGTTAACTGTACTTAATCATCATCCTTCCCTTAACAACACGTGGGGGACGGTCGGCGCATAAAAGCCACTCCTCTTCTAGACGTCACCTGGTGCGTGCAGAAAAACACAGAAACTCACGGCTGAACAACACAGAGATGCCTAAAATAGAGTTCAGTCTCAGATAAGAGCATGCCAGATAGGTCAGAGCACGGCACAGGGGGATGAAACGGCCGTCTTCGTCCGCATATCTTACCTGCATGTAGGCCTACGTTCATCTGGCATGAAGTGTTAGCACAATAAATAAAACATCAAAATGAGACTTAAACGTCAAGACAAAATTTAAGTGACTCCTAGGAATCTCAGCGAAAACCGAACATCTTATTTATTTATTTTTTGTCGGCCAGCAGGTGGGGCTGCAGAGTGGGTAAGACACGCTTCTGCCTGACAGACTGTCAATTAAAGAGACCGTTCACCCAAAAATGACAATCATACAGGTTTTTGCAAACTGTATGACTTCCTTTTTTTTCTGTGACAGAGGATGTCACATTGACTAACTTCTCATTTTGTGCGCCATGTGTACTGAATAGACATATAATGAATGATTTTAACCAGGGGGCCGTGGTCCATTAGGGGTCTCTGAAAACTTCCTAAGGGGCCAGATGGCTTTAAATTAAATAATTAGGTGAATTCATTTAGATTCATTTAAATTGCCTTTGAAATATAAGGCAATTTGAATTATTTATTCATGTTGCCATTGAAATCACTGCAAAAGTGTCCTAATTAACATGAATTCACTATATATATATCTATATATATATATCGATATATCTATATATATATATATATATATATATACAGATATAGTATATATATAGATATATATATATATATATATATATCTATATATATATATATATATATACATACATATATATTTACATTTAAATTTACATTTAGTCATTTAGCAGACGCTTTTATCCAAAGCGACTTACAAATGAGGACAATGGAAGCATATACAGGTCCTTCTCAAAAAATTTGCATATTGTGAAAAAGTTCATTATTTTCCATAATGTAATGATAAAAATTAAACTTTCATATATTTTAGATTCATGGCACACCAACTGAAATATTTCAGGTCTTTTATTGTTTTAATACTGATGATTTTGGCATACAGCTCATGAAAACCCAAAATTCCTATCTCAAAAAATTAGCATATTTCATCCGACCAATAAAAGAAAAGTGTTTTTTAAAAGACAAAAAAAGTCAACCTTTAAATAATTATGTTCAGTTATGCACTCAATACTTGGTCAGGAATCCTTTTGGCAGAAATGACTGCTTCAATGCGGCGTGGCATGGAGGCAATCAGCCTGTGGCAACTGCTGAGGTGTTATGGAGGCCCAGGATGCTTCGATAGCGGCCTTAAGCTCATCCAGAGTATTGGGTCTTGCATCTCTCAACTTTCTCTTCACAATATCCCACAGATTCTCTATGGGGTTCAGGTCAGGAGAGTTGGCAGGCCAATTGAGCACAGTAATACCATGGTCAGTAAAGCATTTACCAGTGGTTTTTTGGCACTGTGAGCAGGTGCCAGGTCGTGCTGAAAAAACGAAATCTTCATCTCCATAAAGCTTTTTCAGCAGATGGAAGCATGAAGTGCTCCAAAATCTCCTGATAGCTAGCTGCATTGACCCTGCCCTTGATAAAACACAGTGGACCAACACCAGCAGCCTGACATGGCACCCCAGACCATCACTGACTGTGGGTACTTGACACTGGACTTCAGGCATTTTGGCATTTCCTTCTCCCCAGTCCCCTTCCTCCAGACCTCTGGCACCTTGATTTCCGAATGACATGCAAAATTTGCTTTCATCCGAAAAAAGTACTTTGGACCACTGAGCAACAGTCCAGTGCTGCTTCTCTGTAGCCCAGGTCGCTTCTGCCGCTATTTTCTGGTTCAAAAAGCACACGCCTGTGCACGGTGGCTCTGGATGTTTCTACTCCAGACTCAGTCCACTGCTTCCACAGGTCCCCCAAGGTCTGGAAAGTCGGTCCTTCTCCACAATCTTCCTCAGGGTCCGGTCACCTCTTCTCGTTGTGCAGCGTTTTTTTGTGCCACACTTTTTTCCTCCCACAGACTTCCCACTGAGGTGCCTTGATACAGCACTCTGGGAACAGCCTATTCGTTCAGAAATTTCTTTCTGTGTCTTACCCTCCTCGCTTGACGGTGTCAATGATGGCCTTCTGGGTTAACCTCTTACCCCATGATTGCGGTTTTGAGTAATGAACCAGGCTGGGAGTTTTTAAAAAGCCTCAGGAATCTTTTGCAGGTGTTTAGAGTTAATTAGTTGATTCAGATGATTAGGTTAATAGCTCGTTTAGAGAACCTTTTCATGATATGCTAATTTTTTGAGATACAAATTTTGGGTTTCATGAGCTGTATGCCAAAATCATCAGTATTAAAACAATAAAAGACCTGAAAATTTCCAGTTGGTGTGCAATGAATCTAAAATATATGAAAGTTTAATTTTTATCATTACATTATGGAAAATAATGAACTTTTTCACAATATGCTAATTTTTTGAGAAGGACCTATATATATATATATATATAATCTAATAAAAATAATCTAACTCTAATTTAACCCTAAAAGGGGCGACGTATCCTGGGAGATACAAAATTTGAGAAGCTGTGGGGAGAAGCAGTGAAAGTGTAGGTCAGTGGTCTCCAACCCTGCTCCTGGAGAGCTACCTTCTTACACATTTCAGCCCCAACCCCAATCGAACACTCCTGAAGCAGCTAATCAAGGTGTTCAGAGCTACTTGATAATTAAAGACAGGTGTGTTGGAGCAGGGTTGGAACTGAAGTCTGCAGGACGGTAGCTGTCCAGGAGCAGGATTGGAGATCCCTTGTGTAGGTCTTATATTTCTTGGTTTGTTGTGAATCTTTAGATGAGGTGTTTAGCTCGTAAGAAGCATTTAAAACTGTATGGCTGCCTGTAGTGGGTCAAAATAGACCTTTAATAAATATAAAAGTAAATAAATAAATTGGAATTAAACTGTATAATTTACAAATTACAATTGTAGCTCTACAGCAAAAAAAAAAAAAAAAAAAAAAGCCTTTAGCTTCCATTTACACTATGATAAAATGGCAGGATTTTCTGCATTTATAATACTTATTCTAAAGAGTGGCAATTGTCTGAACCTCAGTATTGTAGTAAATTATAAAACAGTACGCAATAATAACATATTGAGTGTAAATTATACTTTTAATTCAAATAAAATAAAAAAAAACTAATTGGGACAATAAACCTTATACAGTATATGCCACCTTATTGAGACAATAAAGCCCTCCCTACACCTATCACAGATCAACTCTGATCCATTTAAACCCTAATGTGATCTATACACATTTTTCGCAGAAGATTCTTGCAACCCGGTAGCAATTCTTCCACTGCCCAGTAGTGGGTTGCGACCATAGACTGTATAAAAACAGTTTGCAACCCAGTGGTTGGGGACCTCTGTTCTATGCCACTGAAGCAGATGCAAGCCAAAAGTCTTCTGTAGTGTTGACTTGCCCAATCACACGTAGATGGGCAAAATTAGTGTAAATACCTTCTGCCAGCAAGGCAAGCTATTAGCACTTAGTGTAAATAGACACTATGAAAATCAACACTGATATTCATCTGCTGGAGCATTCCAAATTTCAGCATTTACAAAGGCACACTCCTGCTTTTTCTGGAGGTGAAGTCGTCAATGAGCTCATCATATTATAAATAAAACATTAATTAAAGTTAATGAATGTTATTAACGGCAACAGACAAAAACGTTTCACAGGATTATGAACATAGGCCTACCTGAAAGGGATGCACGTGCTTCATCTTGGAATTTTTTATTTTTTCTTTTCTCGGCGCCGGACTGCTGATGTCTTTTTTCTGGGTGTAGATGTCCATTATGATCAGCCGCAAACAAACTGCCGGTGCAGATGCAGGAATGGCGCATCATGTGTGCTTAGCCTACTGACTACTGCTTTCAGCGTAAAATGCATTTTTTATAATTATGTATATATGCTTGTGTTTATATTTGTATTTACGTATATGCATATATTAATATGAATATAGAATGAGAGGTTTTTTTTTTTTGAGCAAATGGGATGGTGCCCCCCCTGGAAGTCGGTGCCCTAAAAACTGCGTACTCTGTGTATAGGGAGCGGCGGTAGTTCGCATATTTACACATGTCAGAGGGTAGTTACCTGTTTAAAAAGTGGTTGTTCAGCAATAGCTTATTAGGTTTACAGATCAACTGTGATCTGTTTAAACCCTAATGTAAAAGTACAGTAAACCTAATAAGCTAATGCTGAACAACTGCTTTTTAAACAGGAAACTTTGCAATCATTACTATACTAAGACTCATACATTAAGGATACTAAAACAATAAAAATAAAAAAATCAATAAAAAAAAAAAAAAAAAAATATAAATAAAATAAAAAATGCTTGACTAATAGGCGTTGTATACTAAACTTATTGCAGTATTGAATTAGGAAGCCAAAGTCTTCCTGATCTCTCTGTCACACACACACCTATTTACTGTACAAACACTAAATTTTACTGTTTGCATTTCTAGTAGGCTACCCTCTTTCCTTAGCTCAAGTATGCAAACCTCTTTTCCACATGCACTGTAATATGTTTTAAGTTGTAATATGTATATATTAAATAATACACTGTAATGTGTATATATTAAAAGTTACATTTTCAAATGAAAACGGCAACATGATCGTTTTATGAAGTAGGCGTATGCGATCATATGTGTTAAGGGCTTCATTTTCACTGGAGGAAACTGCTGTGGTGTGATGAGGGGTGAACACAGCGAGAACTGATGTATACAGGTGCTGGTCATATAATTAGAATATCATCAAAAAGTTGATTTATTTCACTAATTCCATTCAAAAAGTGAAACTTGCATATTATATTATTCATTCATTACACACAGACTGATATATTTCAAATGTTTATTTCTTTTAATTTTGATGATTATAACTGACAACTAAGGAAAATCCCAAATTCAGTATCTCAGAAGATTAGAATATTGTGAAAAGGTTCAATATTGAAGACACCTGGTGCCACACTCTAATCAGCTAATTAACTCAAAAACACCTGCAAAGGCCTTTAAATGGTCTCTCAGTCAATTTCTGTAGGCTACACAATCATGGGGAAGAATGCTGACTTGACAGTTGTCCAAAAGACGACCATTGACACCTTGCACAAGGAGGGCAAGACACAAAAGGTCATCAAGAGGCGAAGGGAAGGAAAAGATGTGGTAGAAAAAAAGTGTACAAGCAATAGGGATAACCGCACCCTGGAGAGAATTGTGAAACAAAACCCATTTAAAAATGTGGGGGAGATTCACAAAGAGTGGACTGCAGCTGGAGTCAGTGCTTCAAGAACCACTACGCACAGACGTATGCAAGATATGGGTTTCAGCTATCGCATTCCTTGTGTCAAGCCACTTTTGAACAACAGACAGCGTCAGAAGCGTCTCGTCTGGGCTAAAGACAAAAAGGACTGGACTGCTGCTGAGTGGTCCAAAGTTATGTTCTCTGATGAAAGTAAATTTTGCATTTCCTTTGGAAATCAGGGTCCCAGAGTCTGGAGGAAGAGAGGAGAGGCAGACAATCCACGTTTGCTTGAGGTCCAGTGTAAAGTTTCCACAGTCAGTGATGTTTTTTGGTGTGCCATGTCATCTGCTGGTGTTGGTCCACTGTGTTTTCTGAGGTCCAAGGTCAACGCAGCCGTATACCAGGAAGTTTTAGAGCACTTCATGCTTCCAACCAACTTTATGGAGATGCAGATTTCATTTTCCAACAGGACTTGGCACCTGCACACAATGCCAAAGCTACCAGTACCTGGTTTAAGGACCATGGTATCCCTATTCTTAATTGGCCAGCAAACTCACCTGACCTTAACCCCAATGAAAATCTATGGGGTATTGTGAAGAGGAAGATGCGATATGCCAGACCCAAGAATGCAGAAGAGCTGAAGGCCACTATCAGAGCATACTGAATTTGGGATTTTCCTCAGTTGTCAGTTATAATCATCAAAATTAAAAGAAATAAACATTTGAAATATATCAGTCTGTGTGTAATGAATGAATCTAATATACAAGTTTCACTTTTTGAATGGAATTAGTGAAATAAATCAACTTTTGATGATATTCTAATTATATGACCAGCACCTGTACTTCTGCGTCTGACCTACACCGTAGCCTCTACACCGTAGGCTGTGCGTCAGTATTCGTTTATACTTCTGCGTCGTTGTCCACGTCGACCTGCAATACACATGCAAACTGCTAGTCAGCAGTGTCCACGGGCATGTTGCTGGTGTAACCGGCAGTAACACGGCAAAATCCGAAGAAGCGGCTCGTCGGAGAAGCATTATAGCTGTGGCGGTGGCAAATAAATATCAAATCATTAAATCATTATTTAAAACTACAAAAAGGAGATAACAACGGAACGAGAAGATATGGCATTCTTTCAATCTCCACAGGGACTTGTACCACGTCAGGTCAACTTTGTTTGTCACGGACAACTACTGATGTATAATGCTATGTAGTATAATAAATGAAAAGACACTTGTTCTTTGCTTTGTTTTATTTTATATAAGAAGGTGTAACATTAAAATATTTTAAAGTGCACATAAACACACACAAAACTCAAGTACATACGGAGGGAGGGATTGTAGCAGACCAATCACAGCGCTTGCGTCCACGTGGAATTGACGCGCTGTTAGACTTTGGAGAGGTGCACGTCAGGCCACGGCGGACGGTAGGCTACGGCATAGATCCGACGCAGAAGTATAAATCAGCCTTAACAGTAGATGAGGAACCAATTCCCCCCCCCCCCCCCCCCCCGTGATATTTTGTAAACTGAATTTATGACAAAGAACTGCACAGATGCAGACATTATAACAATCTATCAATAAACACACCTTGTCCTCTGTTTCTCGCTCTGCGCCGCAACGGTCTGCGGATTGAAAAAGGACGCGCTGGAAGACGGGGAGGAGTCGATTGAAGTCTACCGCCGTTTGCTTTTTAAATTTAAAGGCGACTGAGAAGATCACGAATTCGTGTACAGTTAATGGAGCTGATCGATTTTTTTTTTTTTTTTGGGTGTGTTTGGGCTGAGTAGTCCCCCTAAAAATGTCCTAGCGATGCCCATGGTTTTACTTTTTTAATTTTATTAAATTCTTAAATTTTTCTAAATGTCTCTAAATGTTTGTATCTCGGCAGATAAATCTGAGATTTTGCGGCTTGTGTTTTAGAAAATCAAATCTTTTTGTAAACCGAGCTACTGATAAACAAGTGTTCTGTTATCAGTGAATTCATACCCCCAAAGGGGCAACGTATCCTGGGGGATACAAACATTAAGACAAAAAAATAATATTAATAAGAGTATTGAGTTTTGGAAAAAATAAAAAAATAAAAATCATGAAATTGTATTATTTGAGTCTTGTTTTCGTTACAGATAATTAGTTTTAAATTTCACTTAAATTGTTACTGAGAGCCACTTTATCCATCAATCTGATTTTTATTTCACTGGAAGATGTAAAAATATTGATTTGTGCTTTTATTTTCTCTTTCCCTGAATATTGTAATTTTAAACTGGCTTTTCAACTGTATGGTGCAAATTGCTGCAACTGCAGAGACCATATTACATTTGCATTGGTTACACATTAATTACAGGATTGATTTTAAAGCCATTCATTTTTTAAGCACAGAATAACTTGACCAGTCAGAAACATATAAAGGTGCTAGTAAAATAATGCGCCAAAGTAATTTTTTAAATCTGTTTGTCACAATGTAATGTAAACCAAGATCAGTTGAAGCTGGTTTTAGCCATTACGCCCCCAAAATCTAATACCTTTTATCAATTGAAAGGTTCTTGTATTCATGAACTTCTGAAACATCTGGCATTTCTTTACTCCATCGTCAGAACATTTCATTATAAAGTGAACAATTAATCTGAGATGGAGGCGGACTGTTGTAATGCTGCATGCTTCAGATGCTGTATGAATTATTGAGCTGTGCCTGTTTCTCATTTCCTGCCCACACTGTGTAAATTGCTCTGCAATGTAATAAACTGTCAGACTATTAAGATGATGACAACTGAAGACAGTACAAGAAGATACTGAAACCAGCGGAAACTCATGAACTGAATGCACACAAAATTAGCTAAATGTAACACCTAAAATTACAGTTTAATTTTATTGTAATATGCAAAGCAATAATTAACTTTGTAAATTAAATATTCCATAATCGACTAAATAAAAAAAATCATTAAAAACCTTCTATTTTAGCTGGAGGTCCAGCTATGTCTCATAAAACTATTGCACAGAATTTATTTAGAAATGTATACTTTTATCCTTATATTTAAAATTACATAAGTAGAAGAATAAAGATAAGCAAATATTTAAATCTATAAGAATTAAAACATGAAAAAAAAATATCCCAAAACATAAACTCAAGAACAGCCATGTGGAGAACATGAAAGATTGTAACTCCTGAGTTCTGTAGATTGTGTGTGATTTCCATTTACTCTTTAAAGACGTGTTGTTATGCTTGATTGTCCATCTGAAGGTGGATTCCACTTTGGTCTACCATATGCATCAAATTTGGGGAACTTTTTAGGGACAAGTACATTATAGTGTCTGTCATCTTCTGTAAGCAAGCATAGAGGACTGGCATTCTTGTGGTCGTTCGGGTAGTACGTGATAAACTCTTCAGTGTCACACTTGTACAGCCGAACAACTCGGATCGTCTCTTGAAGGGAATAACCCAGGAGGCACATCTCCACCTAAACAACATTACATCAGTAGAGGTTCCTTCATGAAATACAAACACTTCAACCACTGAAACAATGCAATTAATTAATTAGCAGTAGATATAATAAGCTAGTAGTTATTATTTGTACATGACTGGTCCATAATAAGGCTAAAGATTTTTTGTAATCATTCATATTAAACCGCACTAACCTGTTCCAGCCCACCACTGAAGCCTACATGTCTCAGGTGGTTGGTGAGGAATGTCTTGGGGCATTTGGACGAGTCACGAGCAAAGAGAAGCCAGCAGAACTCTGGTACGTCAGAGCCCTTCTCCATATCTGAGTGCAACTGAACGGCAGTCCTCAGCATCAAGAACTTCAGCGCTTCAAGAAGCTCATACTCTTCATCATGACCTCTGAACACCTGCTGGCACATGCGCTCCCTCTCCTCAAGACTTTTACTCTGGACAGCCTCTTGCCACTAAAGATAAAACAATAAAATATTTCCAAGTAGTTACATTTAAGTTTGGGGTAAATAATTGTATTTTTTATTTTTATTAATACCTTTATTCCTCGAGGACGCATTAAATTGTTCAAAAGTGACAGTAAAGACATTTTTCTGTTACAAAAGTTTCCTATTTCAAATAAATGTTCTTTTGAACTTTTTAATTATCACAGAATTCTGAAACAATGCATCACAGTTTCCACAAATATATTAATTAGAACAACACTGATTGTTTAAAACATTAAAGTAATTTTTTTTTTCTTGATCACCAAATCAGCATAATAGAATGACTTCTGAAGGATCACTTGACACTGAAGATTGGAATAATGTCTGCTAAATTTCAGCTTTGCCATCACAGGAATAAATTCTTTTTTTAAATAGATTTTAAATTGTAATAAAAATTCACAATATAAAAAAAAAAAAAAAAAAAAAAAAAAAAAAAAATAAAATATTTTTTTTTTTACTGTATTTTATATATATATATATATATATATTTTTTTTTTTTTACTGTATTTTTGACCAAATAAATGCAGTATCGGTGAGCATTAGAGACAGCTTTCAATATCATTTAAAAAATCTGCCACCAAAACGTTTGAGCGGTAGTGTATATAAATATGCATAAGCAATTAAAAAAAATAAAAGTTACCTTATTCGTCAGTAGCTCCAGACATTGTTCAAGATGCTGCACTTTGCTCTTGCTAGTTTCAAATGGAAACTGCCACTCCGTAATGAAATCCTGATCAGAGTGCATTTCTTTTGGCCACTAAAATGGGAAATCCATAATGCACCAAAGTCAACTAAACACATAATAACATTCTATATTGATATGCAGAAAATAATGTCAGGTCTCGACAATAAGGACTGCCTGATGGCCCGGGGCCAGCGTGAAAGACATTCGGGACAGTTGATGAGTTTGTCACTGGCCTGATCGGGCCACTTCTGTGTTGACACAAAAGTTTAACATTTGCACATATTTATAAGCCTTTTAAAAAAAAAAAAAAAAAAAAAAAATTCAACTCCATTCAGTACTCCATCCTAATTATTGAATTGGGGATTTATATGAATGTAGCTCTGAGGGGAACTCACTGTCTTCAGAAAAGTTTACAAGTTCATTTGTTCTTATTTACTGACGGTTCAGTAATAACTGTTTTTAATCATTTTTGAACTTTATATTTGTTAGTCTAGTAGTTTTTGCTGTGGTATTGAAATTGGAGAATTGTAAAAATGTTAAATCTAAAATTTTGGTGTCATAAAAAGATAGCATGGTTCAAAAACAATAATAACAGCAACTATTTTTTTTTGTGGCAGGGTCATAGAAAATATCGTCAATTTGAACCACTGGCCTGACTGGGCCTGTAGAAAAAATCCTTAGCGTTGAGCCCTGAATGATCAAGTCATGCTGCTTTGTGCAAGAACAGAATTAGCGAGGATGTAATATGGATGTCTAACGTCTAAGTACAATAAGTCTCAATTACCTTACTAATGTCAGAGTCGTGTAACCAGGCAGGAAGCTGTTTTGACTGGCTGAGCACCTGAAAGAGCACTGCTCTTAGTGCACAATAGTTATCACCTCTTACTTTGCGTAGATTGAACTCACTGGCTATTGCTTCATATCCCTAAAAAAAGAGGCATGTGTGAGTAATGCCCTTTAAAAAAGACACACTTACAGTAATGTGTGAAAGAAGCTGGCTCACCTTTCGGATAAGCAGACTTTTTGTGGTGTTGCCTTTCCATTCTCTCTCGCTGTAGGTCTGAAGATCCTCTGCAGCCGATACACTGCTCTGGGTCTCACCAACAGCTGCTGATGGGAATAAAGCACATCTAGCTCAGGCAAAAAAAAAAAAAAAAAAAAAAAACACTCACAGACATCTCTACAACACTTCAATACACATTGAACATTGTTTAAAAAACTGGGCACTACCTGACTTTGGCTGCTGCTTGTCCTGCAGCTCTTTTTGTATTTCCTCTTCTCCTCTGTACAGGTCCACATCACTATGAAACAACAAAGACTTATGCAAAATGTTGTGTCACTTCCAGGTTTTATGAATTCTGTTAATTAGACATGCTTTTTGATTATTATAATTTACTAAAAAAATTCGAATGGAGTCCTGTAATATTAAAACAGAAAACACAGAATTTGTGGTGGTGGAGGTGGTGGGGTTGTGGTATTGGAATAAGCAAAAAAAAAAAAAAAAAAAAAACATATTTCAAAGCACCCCAAATTTAATTAATTTAACATAATAAATTGTTGTTGATATTCATGATTTCAATTATGAATTTAACCATTAAAATGGTATCCAGAAAATAAAATGGATTTCATAGGGCCCTACATTCATATTAGTGAATTGACAGCATTTAAAACTAGTAAATTATTACAATAAAGAGAAGCTATTAATTATTAAAATAAGCAATTGCTCAATACGGTTGGTGTGGTTTAAAGCGTGTCACTAAAAGTGATAGTGAGCTTTATCTGGTAATCCATGAGGGAAATTTGAAATGTAAATGAAATGTAAACGTATTCCAAAATCACTTGCCTTATCCCTTGACATGACGAACCGAGTTTGACCTCAATTTCACAAAATAGCAGATATCCAGAATTATAATTAGAATTATTAAGTTTACCTACTGTTATTTCTCTTTGCATTGAATAACACTTAAGTAAAAAGTGGCACAATCTACACTATGCTCTCCATAGGCAGCTATTGTTTGGTAAGCTACAGCCATACTGCATGCACAGAAAGAGCTGAATTGACAGGCAGAATACCTCTTTTCACCTTCAGCAGACGCCGTCTTCATCAGATCCTGCTGGAATGAATGACTGTCACTGTAAGTAGATTTAGCCTCCTTTTGAGCACGATTTTGCATAGTGTGGGAAGACTCAGAGCTTCTCTCAGGTCCAGGAGAGCAAGCATCTTTTCTAGCTGCCTGGCCCTTCACATCTGCTTTCTGACCTTGAGTGTCCTGTGTCGATCTAAAGAGGAGGATCAGTTATGTACAACACGAAATAACATATGCTTAGATATAAGCTCAATTCAGTGCTATGATATGGCATACCCATGACTCGTTTTGACTTTTTTTTTCTTACTCTGTCGGTCAGAATCACAAGCAGACTTTGCTGTTTTAATCATGGTTTCATGGACTTGGTGACTTTGGAGATTTTGCACATCTTTCGTACCTGAATCATAACGACACATCTACAGAGACGTCCAACTTGGATCTCTGCATGGCGGGCTAATACAAATACACATAAAAGAAGTTATGTGACAAGCAAACACACACACACACACACACACACACACACACACACACACACACACACACACACACACACACACACACACACACACACACACACACACACAAACTAAAAAACAAAATAAAACAAACGAACACTTCCGCATTCTGACAGACTCCACAATCTCACATCAGTAACGAAACGAACAGTAACAACCAAAGTAATGATTTACTAACCATTTTCAGACAAGACAGCAAAAACAACTGAAGGCGCTTTTATATAACTTACCTGCTTTTACTGTCCTGCCGAACAGGGACTATAAAATATGAAGAACACAATTGGAAAAGCCTACGAATAGTTCCTGTGAATAGGGGATTGTAGGATTTGTAGTTTTCCGGTGCAGTGCTGCTTGCTGTTGCCACGTCCTCTTATTTATCGACGATAAGCTTGTTTGTTCAAGCAAATGTTTCTTCGTTTGAACAGGAACAGTTTTTGAGCCTTTTTAAGTCATTTTTTATGTTTTATTATATCTTCTGATTCTTTTCTCGTTGTTTTATTTTATATTGATATTGAGGTCAAACTATATGTTTTATTTTACATTTTGAACCTTTTATAGTTTTTTTTATTATTATTTTATTCTTGTGAAGCACTTTGAGTTTCATTTAATTTTTGATCGAGGTGTCACAAACCATGCTGCATTTCAGCATTTCTGCTCGAAAAGTATGTTCCTAGTATGTCACACAACTATTTGCGAATACATTTATTTTCTTCACCTCAAAGCTCATATTTATGGTAAGTTGATTGGTAAATATTAATATTTACTTATTATAGGCCTACTTATTAATCATATGAATTTGCATAATCAAAAAATAAAAATATATAAAAATGTTTACATCACATTTGTGGCTTCGGCCTAGCCATCTGCCATTTTTCTGTTATGTTTGCCTGCAGGATATGACTTGATATGATTTTAAACTTAAAATAGTCTGACCAAAACAGAGCCCTATGACATCCGACCCTGGCAATCTGCTGGCCAGGCCAAGGCTGCAGAATATTTTTTCATCCACTAGATGACAGCACTTAGTTTGTTTCAGAATTGCTGAGACTATCATATTTGATAGGCTAGTAATAATAGGAGATCCTTTTGTAAGTGAAATTTGTAATGAATGAATGAATTAATTAATTAATTAAATATTTTGCATGAGCACATTTCGAAGTATGTATTAAGCATAACAGAGTATTTAATTCATTAACATAAACTAAAACAGAAATAAAAAGGAAAAAATAGGCTATGCAATTTATTAAAAACTTAATAACTGCTTAACTGCTTAATAAAAAAAAAAAAAAAAAAAAAACTAGGGCTAGGGGCTGTAACCGTGACCACACTGCGCCTGCTTTGCCTTTGCCAATGAGGGGGCATCAAAAGTAGGCAAAAGGGAGGGATTGGAGCGTAAAACGTGAGAGTGTAAGAATACACGCAACCACATAAGATGCAGTAGAGCACATCTATTTGCGAAGTTCTACCAGTCTCTCTAGGTTTCCACATCGCCTTACACATGCTGATACATATTATAATGTTGAGCGAAGAATTGTCGATGAAATTCTCAAGCGTATTTGATATCCTGTATTTTAGATATTGATAAATAGCGCTTTGGTAAGGGCTCTCGGTGCGTACTGCGGCTTTAAATGCCGCTCCTCCCCCTCCGCTCTCCTCTGCTCTAGAGGTGCTGAAACGTCGCCTTTCTCGTTTTAGAGCACTAGCAGCCATGGCTGAAATAAAGACGGGCATATTTGCCAAAAACGTCCAAAAGAGGCTCAGTCGGGCGCAGGAAAAGGTATGGATTTAATTAGTTCCTTATTTGTGATAGCTCAACAACTACTTGATTGTTAGAGGACGTTTGACAAAACCAAAGGCAGCATTTTGTGTTCCTGGAGCTGTCCAGCAGATGCTCCGGGCAGGGGAAGGAGTTTCAGGTGTGCGATTTAACCAGCAATATTTTAGGTTAAAGGAAAATGTTTCTTCTTCTCTGCTTTCTCACATGCTTAGTTTACATTTTCACTGCATCAGACCTTAAACATCATTCCCGGCGTCAAAAATGCGCAGACTGCAATCTTAGCCAGCACTGCCATTTAAAAGCAACCGAGGAGCTGACAGAAATCCAACTTAAACCCACGAGGAATTATGATACTTTGTGGTCTAAATTTATTGTATACAACTTCTTGAAGGAGAAAAGATTCATCTCAGTTTGAAAGCAATGGATGACTAGTAGCCTAGATTATAATGTGTCACGGATACAGTGCCACGTAGGCTATTACTGTTTATCTTGCCATTCATCACCTGTCTTATTTTGACTGATTTTTTTTCCTATATCAGTTTTCCTTGCATTTCTGACGATGTAATCCATAATTACTCAAGATGTTGGTTGAAGCTGTCATTTTCCTGCAAGGTCAGGAGAAGGGGAGGCGGGGGATGCCCTCGTCTATGCGGTATGAATACAAGCGGGAGGAGATTTCCGAGCGGCCACGAGATCGTGAAGGCCGCTTTGAATGTGTTTGTAGAGAGACACGCTACAGTCCTTCTCTGTTCAGGACGAGATATGAAAAGACTATTAAGTGTGTGTCGCTTTCGCTTGATGTTTTTGACAATAAAGTGGTATTTACCTGTAGAATGGGATTTGGTTTTCGTGGTTTTGCTTTGACACCTAGCGCAATAGCGAGCTGAATATGAAATGTCTGTCAGCTAGTAAACTGAAGGCGTCCGGTAAACAGAGCAGTAGTGGTTTTCCCGAGCCCGAGCTGCAGTAAGAGGATTGTTTTTCTTTTAATCCCCATGGTTCACTCACAGACTGAAGGCCAACTGTTATGAGACATCGAAAGTGAAGATTCCCTCGAGACCCGTGTTTCATGTTATCATGTGTATGAACTATGGCTGTCACACTGTGGTGGTGTTTTCAGAGTGAATTGTGCGAAAGTGGGACAGGTTTTCCTGGTGGAGGCTTGATGAAAGCTTTATATTCTCTGTCTTTTGGGATTTTGTGATGCCAAAACCCTCTGTAAATAGGCTAGATCAAAACAATAGACTGGTGTTCACATTTTTTAGGTGAAGTGGGAAAGATCATTGGCAAAAGTGTTTATATCATGTTCATGTTTAATCTCATGCATGTTTGCTGCAATTCAAGAACTTCACTGCAACTTTCCTCTATGAAAAGTAACAAAACTGTGTATTTGTCATTTGAATTAGGTCTATGTCTCTTCTGTTAAAATATGCAAAAAACAAACATGGTTTAGCTGATTTGTTAATGGTGCAAGACTTGATTAACCAGCTTGATGGAGGTCAGTCAGTTTAACTGTTGTATGTCATGTTATCTCTTAATTATATAATTATTAGTGGCCATTATCTATCAGAACAATTTAAAAAATGTCCCATTATAAATATATATATATTTAATATATATATTTTTTACATAATGATTTTATGTATATATAAAGAAAACATTTTCATAATGACAAGACCTTTGTGGCATTTATTAATGACTGTTTCATTTGATTGCATCATGATATTTAAAAAGCAATCAATCATGAAACTTATTTTTCTTTGATGACTCATGCTTAATGGTTATAATTAAAATCGTAGCTTTGGTCTGTTGCCAACATAGATTATATTTCCCTAATTTTTATTATATTAAATGTTTGTCATATTCTGGTATCATCTCTAGGTTTGTCTAGGTCCTATAATTTATGATATCACAATTTTAAAGATGCAGTTTTGAAGCCATACAGAAAAATATTTAATCAGATTTCAAATATCTCTCTGATTTCATAAGAGCCTCATGAAGCCACACAGTTCAAGAATGTTCAGTCTGGCTGCTCACAATGTCTATCAGTGTAACATGACTCCCTTAAGGGTTAAGACCATCACATTTAGGAACAGGTATAAAATTTACTGCCTCTGGAACAGAAGATCCTGACCAGGGCAGATAACATGATAAGGGATCCTTTAATCTGAATCCCTGTGGGGACAAAATACCACACACTCAACTGAAATGACTCATAATCCTGTTGCTTACTGTCACAGAAAGATTGAAGCATCGTGACAATGTAATTGTGAATTGGATGAAATATTGGGACTTGTTTTACAAATAATGTAATACCTTTACTAAGCAGCATCACAACAACAACAAAAAATGCATGTCAATTAATTTGTCTTATGCTCTTGTGTATTCCAGGATAAATATTAGCATCATAATTAAACTATCGTTGTTGAAGTGGCACTATTCAGTTTGCTATAAAACATTTGCTTTTCCATAATGTTTAGCAATGATATGGAATATTTTTTAAACATTATAAAACACTTTATGAAGGATAACCTATTTGTCGATATAAACTAGAGGACATCACTGCCCTGTGTGGATGAGGCAGGGTGGAGTGTGTTTTTAAGGCCTAAGTTGGGTTAATATTTCATGGGCCGGTTGCTACTGTTGTATAGTGTTTCCAGGTTGGGCTTTGTGTCTTAGATTAGTGCCATTTGCCTTTTGGAGAGTTCGGTGTTGATTCTCTGGCTCTAGATGTGAGGTTTACAACATTTGTTAAATGAAACATACAGATGAGCACACACTTTGCCTTTTATCGTATGATACAGTGCTGTTTAAAACTTTGCACTTTTAAATAATTATATATTTAGTTAATATATATTTATTTGAGGTATCTGGTTCTATTATTAATATTCCCAGCAGAAAAACATTCTGAACCCTTTCTATTTGCCCATTTTATCAATATTTTTGTGCCATATATGTATTGTTCCTGAATCCTGATCATAGAGCACTGCATGAATGTTTGTGATGTAGATAATTTCCTGATGTCATTATATATGTATGATAGGATGTTATCTATTGATCCATATCAAAGCCTCCTCCAATATGTATCAGTGTCTTACAAAGAAAACATCCAGATGGCACGTTCTTACCACCCAGGAGTAATGCAGAGCTTTGACATTATTCATGTTCCCAGGGGGCTGTCCCTGTGATTTACTGAAGGAGACCCGTGCCATATACTTTCACATGTGGTGGGAGGTAACAGTATACTGAACTGAACTGTACATACAGTTTACTGTACGATAACATGTTATCGTAATTGTAATCATACTTAAAAATAACATTTGAGTTTTTTTTTCTTTCAGCAACTGTCTTCATTGTTCTCTGTAACAGATGTTTTGCCACCTTCAGTTTGTTTGTAAATGCCAATCATCCTGTTCAGGCAATAAATTCAAAGCAACCACAGATTTCTTGTTCAGCAAAATATCAGTTAGCAATAAAATACATTTGAATCTGTCACCATTTTATTGTTATGGTTTTATATTCATATGGTTTACAGATAACTTTGCCATTTTCGCTTCTGAAGAGGAAGCCAGAAGAAGAAAAAACAATTTTGTGTTAACACACTGATGTTAATACTGAACACAAATCCCAATAATAGTGACACAACAAAGATCATGAAGTAAAGAAAATGAGCTGACAGCATGCAGTAAATTAACAAATAAACAACAAGTATTTAACAATAATCACATAATTTATTCATGTGGCAGTGTATGCTGGGAGCTTGTAAATCTGCAATATTGCTCAATATGAAATATGGTGCCTTTTCAGACAAATCTGTTCGGCTAATTGGAACAATGTTTGGGGAATATTGTGATCTAACATGTTTTATGTGGAGTTCACTGTTGAAATTCAGGTAATACACTTTGAAAAAAAAACACATATAAGATGTTACCTTAAGGAGTTAAAATCCCATTAGATTATGAATATTCCATAATATTTTAGACTAGAATAAAACCAGTTAATTTTTTACACCACATGAAGAACAGGTTTTAGGTTGCATGGCAAACCATTTGTGCAGGATAGCTGGTCTATAAAAGAACATACTAACATCTGGTTTAGCTGTACTGGGTGGAAAAAAACAGAAGGTTGTTGGTGAAGCACTATGTGTGTGTTTGCCAAAGCAAAACATCCATTGCCTTTGTAATATACTATAAAGGCTTCAATTGTTTCCACAGAACCTGCTTACATTATGTCCATTGACTTCATTTTGTCATTGTATGTATGCTGTGTATTATTCATGTCTTTTGGAGTACTGAGAAGAGTCAAACTGTGTAAATATTTAGCAATTCAAACATTACATAAAAAGGGTATAGCGAAAACTGAGAAGCTTTTGAATACTTCTAGCCGAGTTAAAATCGAAACAGGCACCCCTCGTTCTTAGCAAATTCAATCCTTGAGTAACAAACGACAGCCATTTTCATGTGTTAGTCACTATGGGTAGGCACCAAGGTGGTCACGTGACAGAAGTCCTCTTTTTGGCAGTGAGACCTGACAGACTAGGAAATGTAATTTATGCCCATTCTTCCTCCCCCGCTCCTGCTCAGCCCTTTCTTTGTGTGTATGTCATGCTTTCCACGGGGTATACAGACACTGTTAGAGGATTCCCTCACGGGAATTCAGTCGTGGCTTGGCTGAATCAATGAGAATGCTGTGGGAACTGGTAGCTACGTCATCCTTAACAATGTTCATACTGGCCTTTATCATTAATTTAATGATCCTTAGACCATGCAAGCATTAATATAGACTCCAAAAATGTTTGACAATAACTAGTCATTAACACTAACGTATTTTGACATGCACAAAAAACACACACACAAAAACACACAAAAAAAAACAAACAAACAAAAAACACACACACACAAAAAAACACACACACACACACACACACACACACATAATTATTATTATTATTATTATTTTTCAAATTCTCTGGGGCCGAGCAATGGTGTGAGGACCCTCTTGTATCTGCTATTTATTATTAAATTATTATTCTTCTTCTTCTTCTTCTCTTTTCTCTTCTTCTTCTTCTTCTCCTTCTCCAAAATGAATCGCATTTTTGAGGGCCTAAACATGCTCGAAAAGTCCTGAAACTTTGCACACACCTGGTGAAAAATTTTCGTCTGATATAGGTTTCAAAATGGCTCGACAGCGCCACCTATCGTAAAAAAATCAACACCCTCGAGCTGTGTTTTCACATGCACGAAAATTGGCACACATATGTAACACACCTACAAAAAAGACTCACAATATCACCCAACAGGAAGTCGGTTATTTTTAATTTTATGAGCAAATTTTTTGCATCATTTTTGTCACATGCCTGTATTTTAACGACACTCCTCCTAGAGATTTTTTCAGATCAACACCAAATTTGGTATGCCTACTAAAGGCCTTTGCGACGAAGATCTTGAGTTTTCGTTGACCGTGGCGGCCTGACGAATTTTCGATGATTCGCCATGAAAAATGAAGTTGCTATAACTCAGACATACAATGTCCCAATATATTCAGTTATAGTCATATAACAGGAAGTGACATATACACTGTATAACTACCCCGAGAAATTTTATGACATAAATGTTTTTTTTTTCAGTTGTGCGATAAATTGTGAAGATCTTGAGTTTTCGTATGGCGCCGGCGCAGTCTTCGATATTCCTCCATTATTATATTATTATTATGTTTCGATAAGAGTCCTGGCCTGAACAAATATTAGCGCCACCTTACATTTTCAGTCGGAGTCAAAAAAAGTTCTACGAAGTTCGAATCCCAACAGGAATAAAGTTATTTTGACTCCAAAATTTTGTGTCGTTTTTGCCATTTTCAGGGTTTTACTTTAACAACTCCTCATAGAGATTTCTGACTCTGTTTTCAGGTTCCTCGTTGCAGAAGTTGGGCGGCCTTACAAATTTCGGTTTCATGAGAAAGAGACGAAAGATGAACAGTTTGAGCAGTGTGTGCAGAATTTCAAAAGACAGGAGGTAAGATGAGTCTGGTCTATAGGGCTATGCTGTGTGAAGGGTCAATATAAGTGGAAAAATATCCATTGACATTTTTTATGTGGTAAAAGTTCTCAATACTAATAGGATAAAGACACATATAGTCCTCATTTAAATGGCAAATCTGGATGCCCAAATCAGATTTTTTTGACTATATACAATTGTTTTTGAGGAACCGCTTACACCTATCTGCATATACACCACACAGGCTTAACTCTAAAAACACTTAAATAATAAAAAACCTATCCATTATCTGCATATACACCACACAGGCTTAACTTGAACAACGCTTAACATGGCTCAATGCATTAGACAGTAATACTAAAAGACCAAAACCAAAAACACAAATCATTAATAATTAGAACCCATTTTTCATGTGAGTGATTATATACACAGATCCGCTGTAAACATCCAGGGGTCTAGCGGTTGAACTTGTGCTGAACAAACGCTTAGAACCCAGTAATACTAAAATCATGTGAGTGATTATATACACAGATCCGCTGTAAACATCAATGATTATATACACAGAACCTCCTAAAACATAAACTTGTCTACTCAACTTGTGCTTAGCATGAAATTGTACCTGAGCACAAAACTGCATCTGGGTTCAAATCTCACATAATATATTTTTTCTCACTCATTAAGACCAAATGTGTTCATCTGTGATTTTATATATCAACAGCAGAGGTTTGTGTGCATTTTATTTTGTGATTTATTTTATTTAATAGATTGAAGCGCTCGTCTGTGCACAAGCTGCCGTCACTGATATCAGCGGCAACAAACACTCAGCATGATTTGAAAAGCAACACATTTCAGCTTCAGATTGCCTCTTATTTAACACAAACGACTGAAATTAATACTCTGCTAGTGAACTGGAAATGTTTCAAAAACATCTGACATGCAGCTCGCATTAACAGGGGAATGCTTACATGGCAGGCACAAATGCACCTATCCGATTCATATCAGATTTATTTATCGGCCTGAAACTGATCTGAGAATATCGAAATCCATGTGTTTTTTTCCTGCTTACAGGTTCGTAGGCCGTATTACAACAGTAATGATTCTCATTCCTGCTGTCACTACAACACTTCAATCCCACAGTACTACAAAAGCACTGCCAGGATGCACGGCACAGATACAATTCTCTCTGTACTCTCTTTCGTTAGAACTATGTGGGCTAATGCAATACACACTCCATTATCTACTCAATATCTCAATATTTTTGGCCTTTTGGCTTTTATATATATCTCAGCATTTAAAGGGGTGTTTTTTCTATTAAAGGAGCTGTCATTTAAACCAAATAGCCATTGTAGCCAATTAGATTTAGAATACAAGTGAAAAAAAAAAAAAAAAAAAAAAAAAAAAAAACCTTAGTAAAAAAATAAAAAACTTTTTCCAGTATATTCATACTAAAACATTTTAATATGGAAATATTAAAATCAATTTAAATTTTGAGTGATGCAAAATGAATCTAGGTAATTAACTGATTAACTGAAATTAACAATTTGAACTGATTCACAGCAATGAATCAAACTTTTACTATTAAAGTTTAAATCAAAGACTCTGTTACAACATCTCTGCCTAAATGCTTTTTTTGCTTGTGAGTGACAAAACATCTCGAAACAAACCTTTATGAAATGTAATGGGCAAATGAAAAGTTTTAAAATCATCAAATGATGTTTAATTTTATATTACCACAACTGCAAATATACCACAGTTTATACAGCTGGATAAATTATATTGGCCTAGCTCCATATACTTTGAGGATGAAAAGCTATGCAATTAAATTTAGAGTTGTAGTGAGGTGTATGTGATGGAAGATAGGGAGGGAAAGTGTTCCAGAAGAAGTGTGTGTTTGCTGAAGTAAAAGCAGCAGTCTAATCCCACCCTCTTCACCTGTCCTCACTAATCCTGATTAGACTGCTTTATGCTTCATTTTGCCAGTGCTTCCAGAAACACTCTCCTCTCCTCTGCTCACCTCATTTCTCACCTCCAAACATCTCTTCTCATTTAACCCCTGTCTCTCAAGGACTAAATGTGATAAATTGGTTTGTGGAAAGTGAATTACATGCAGAATAAATTGGTCTAATATTAAATTTGCTGAGTCAGAGTCAATCACTACAGCTGGAGGATACCAGTCACAGCCAAAACTGAACCCACACACCATATGCTAAAAGTCTGGCTCATAAAATGCTTGTTAGAGCAGATACATGGAGCCATCATCTACGTTGAGATATTGTACACTTCAATTCTCTGCATCAGGGCCTGTAAAATACTGTCAATTTGATACTGGTCAAATGTAATGGCCACCCTAGACTGTAGAAGACAGCAGACTGTTAATGTTAACTAACCACATCCCATTCCTGTAGTCGAGCTAAAATAACCATTATAATATATCATACAAAATGACATATTGGCATATTCTAGTGGCCACAAGATATCACTAATGAAGCTGTCTGTTAAAACAACACTAGCACCTTTGCTGAAATGTTTGTGTGTGCTTTAATCAAAGTGATGAGTGATCAAAGCAATGCTGACATATTTCAGACTTAAGCAACTAAAGGTGCATTATTCAACCATATTGTGTAGATAAAGATCATCAGAGCTGATAGAGAAAATTTGGGCTTTTCATTTCAATTCTCCTTGTAGCCACCTTAGAGTGCAGAAAATGAAATGACTTCTATCTGCTGCATTGACTGGAAAGCTCATTGTGAGCACTTCTTTTGTATGTCTCCTTGTGATTCTCAGTGCGACACAGTGATTTCAGCACCATGGACAGCAATTATTCTCCACCGCTTGAAACGCTAGTTATTATGTTGTCTGCAGTATGAAGAGCTTTTTACTGTGATTCGATTCGCTTCAGCTATGAATTTAAAAATGAAAGTTTATATATATATATATATATATATATATATATATATTTCTGGTTTCACTGTATTTAGGATCAAAGAAACACAGCAGACCTTTTCAAAAACAGCAAAAAACCAGCCACAAACTTTTAAATGGTACAGTATGTATAAAACTACTGCCTTCAGAGATTCATTGACAGATCTGAAAAAATCTGAAAAGAAAACCTCACTAGCATATCAAAGCAATTTAATATTGACATTATCAGCCTGTGTGGTTTAATGCCTGATGTGATGAACCTTAAAAATGACAATAAATCTCCTGTTTTGTGTTCTGATCCATAGTTTGAGGGCTCTAGGCTTCAGAGGGAGATGAAGGCCTACATAGCAGCTGTGAAAGGTGAACCATTGCAAAATACACACGTACAAGTACATACACATATCTGCATAATACTGAATTGGATTCTCTTTTTGTTATGATTGCAGGGATGCAACAAGCATCTAGGAACCTGACAGAGTCATTACATGAAGTATATGAGTCTGACTGGCACGGCAAAGATGATGTCATGATTATTGGAAAGGTAGCCAGAAATATAGTTGGGATTGTCCATGTGATTAAAATATTTAAAATACCGATGTTATCATTTCCAGGAAAAAAAAATATACTACTGCTTTTAAAGAGAAGAATAAATATTAAATATTAGTGGTGACAAGTTGATGAGATCCATCATACAAACGGCTTGTGCGAAATGCTGAGCAATTACATATGTAAGACAGCGTCAAAAGAGCTGCAAAAGATCAAGGATAGGTGTTGATTTCTCTTCACAGTTTTATATGCTCAAGAACTGTTGGGAAGTGGGTGAAAATACGTGACCTCTGGTACACTGAGCATTGTGTTCAATTATAAATTAAAAATGGATCATTTGAAGATAAAAACAAAATCATTCTCACCAACTCTGGAACATTCTTATCTGTTCTAGTGAGATCTGAGGTTTAAGAACAAGCAAGAGGTTTTGGCAATCTCTTACACGACTCCGCTGAGGGATTTGTACTCAGTACCTGTGCCAAAGCTAAAATGCTGTGCCTTTTAGAGAAAATGGGGTCAAGTCACTGAGCCATTTAGGTCTATTATGCAGCCCATGCACATGCATTTCACAGATAATTTATAACATATATTCAGAAGGAGTCATGTCAACTGGTCATGTTAATTAATCCTCAGGCTGTTTAAATTCCCATACAGCAAATTTAATAGCTGGAATAGCATATAGGTATGTATAATGTATAATTATTATTTAGAGGAAAGAAACGCTTTAAGTCATTTTATTATATTTTGAGTATCACACAAGCAATAGTGCTGTTTTTCTGAATATCAGGCTGCATATTGTTTTTATTAGCGCTTTTTACACTAACAGCAGAGAAAGTTTATGTGTCAAACTGAAGAAAAAACCAAACCATTCCATCTGTCCTTCTGCCCACATAGATGATGTGGTTTGAGGGAGGGAGTTATTAATAGTGGATAATGACATATGTCATTTTTAGTTTGGGAGTGGGGCTGTCCTCAGAAAATTTCAATTTCATTTACCCAAGGATGCTCATTTTTGTTTACTCACACCTCACCGAATTCAGCGTCCTGGATCTGATTTGCATCCTCTGTGAATGAGCAAGAGCCTAATTAGATTTTAATTTCTCTGCTGCTGAATCATAAATCCAACACCTATACTCTTTATGTTGCAGAAGCTGCAGAATAACATTTAGAGGGGGTTATACAGTAGATTCTCTCTTCCATCACTCTGATAAAACTCTCATGCTTGTCAAATGCTCTCAGTTAATCTGACTGATGGCTGTCTTGCCTCCTCTGCAGAACTGTGATGTTTTGTGGGAGGACTTCCATCAGAAGCTGGTAGACTCTACCATCGACACACTGGAAACATATTTGACTCAGTTCCCAGATCTCAAGGTGCCGATGTCATTTTGCTCATACTGAATTGGTTTTAAGGAGATGGGTCATTCATTTAAGCTGATGCATGCGCCAGCACAGTGCCAAAAATGAATGCAAAACACATTCAGCAGAAGGGTAACCATAGTAACCCCAAGTGTTTTCCCTCCCTCCAGATACGTGTTGCAAAGAGAAGCAGGAAGTTAATTGACTATGACAGTGCAAGGCACCATCTTGAGACCCTGCAGGCTTCAACCATGAGGAATGAGAAAAAGATAGCAAAAGTATACAAGTCTTTTCTGTTTGTGCATCACAACTTGGTCTTTAAAATGTTATAAACACAGTTGCTAAAAAAACATATAATTGCTGACACAGTGATCTGAGCTATTGCTTGAACATATGTACCATATCTGTGTGCATGTAGGCAGAGGAAGACTTGAAAAAGGCCCAAAGGGTTTTTGATGATCTCAACGTTGGCCTGCAGGATGAATTGCCCACACTCTGGGATAGGTGAGACATTTTAAGACTGACTGCTACTGAAATCTGAGTTTTATACTAGGCTACGTGAAAAGCATTCATAGAATCGGTTTGCTTATCCTGACGTCTTTCTATAGTAGCTGCTTTATTATTTTAATTCTGTTAAGAAACATTTGATATGAAGAGACCACCCGATTACAAATGGTATTAATTCATTACAGATGCCTATATGGTGTGAAAAGTACCAAGAGAGTTAAAATTGCTTTGTTGTTCTCATTGTTCTAGTTGGACATTTTGTTGGGTCATGTTTTGACCCTTTGTTCACATTCAGCCCTAACTGGTGAACAACATTATGTGGAAGAATAGCTCAATAAATAGCCACCAGTCTCTTATATAACTAAAGGCTTGCTATATCATGCCCAGTATAATTATTGTATTCTCAGTGGGGTGGCAGTAATAGGTACAGCCTGGTGCCCTGACAATACAAGGCTCTGGCCAATAATATTGATTTCATTTGACCAAAGGCCTTCCTGGAATTTACATTTACAACCCAGCATTCTACATTTATCCATTAGTTGCACAGCATGCTAGCTGTGAACACTCATGTCACTGCTGCAGTTACAAAGAGTAGAGGAGGTAAGTTGTTGTTTTATCAACACTTTTAAAGGGAAAGGAATATGCTGCACTGATCCAAGAAGAAATTGGGGCAAATTTGTAAAATATAATTCATGTAGATTGAATACTGTTGGTCTTGTTGAAGAAAAGAAAAAAGAAAAGAAAAGAATGTTTTTTAGGTTTGTGTGGCGGGAGTTCATCTGGATATTTAAAGCAACTCCGTGGGATTAAGCTAGCTAAAAAATTTGTGGTCTGACGTTTGGATTGAAGAGTAGAGTATTTTGCATTGTTGATGGAATGAGTTGGATATTAACAAAATTCATATAGATGAAAATAGCAGGATTGATATGGTGGATGTGGTAACATGCTATGAATAGCTGGTTTACACAACAGGAGTCATTTGCTTTGTCACAAAGATCAGAGTGTGTCTAGATTAGTCATCAGTTTATTTAGAGTACTTATTTATGATTTATATATATATATATATATATATATATATATATATAATATATGCTATATGCTCTGATTTACTCTGCATATTTGTAGCATGATGTGCAATATCCTGTATATTGCAGCAAATTTGTGTTTTTAAAGGAACAGTTCAACATAAAATGAAAATTCTGTCATTGTTTACTAACCTTCATGTCATTTCAAGCCTGTAGGACTTTCTTTACTTCTTTTTGTCCATATAATGAAAGTCTTTCCTTCTACCTTGGAACATTTTCTTTTTTTTTCTAATACAATGAAAGTCAATTGGATCTAATATTGTTTTGGACTCCTTTGACTTTCTATTATTTGATTATTATTCTATTATTCACGTTTTGCAACAGAATGACTGAGTAAATGCTGTGTGAACTATCCCTTTAACTACTGTGTATTTTGAGTTTTATTGTAGACAGTATTTTGATGGTAATTCAAATAAGGTATATGTACTGTATCTTGTGGTCAGCTGTATATTGTGGTGAATATGCTCTGGTAAGCAGTGTGCTGTTTTGAGCTGAAAGGGTATGTCTGCTCACTGGAGCAACAGCTTGGTTACATAATCTATCCAATCGGTAGCTTCCTCTCTGCACCAGACCCTGCAGCCATGCTCATTTCAGCTCAGACCAGAAAGAAAAAATGACTGAGATACATTCATAACTGCTGCAGATATAAAAAATGGCTGTCACTTTACATTTGTATTATTTAGGATTTTAGGGTTCTTACTGTCATGCAGGCGTGGACTGACACATTTTAGCTTATAGCAGCAACTTGCAGATATGATTCCACATTCTTTGTTTGAAAAGGATTAAAAAGCTTTAATATCTTGCTTCATGTATTCATGTTTGAGGTGCAGAGGTTTGTGTTAGTGCATCACATTTGCCTTTGGATCCCCTTTCACATATGTGACCCTGGACCACAAAACCAGTCATAAGGGTCAATTTTTCGAAACTGAGATTTATACATCATCTGAAAGCTGAATAAATAAGCTTTGTTAGGACAGGACAATATTTGGCTGAAAATATCTTACCAAAATATCTTTATGGAACATGATCTTTACTTAACATCCTACTGATTTTTGGCAATAAAAAAATCAATAATTTTGGCATATACAATGTATTTTTGGCTATTGTTACAAATATACCCCAGTGACTTAAGACTGGTTTTGTAGTCCAGGGTCACATATGTGGTAAAAAGTTGTTGATATTTTAAAATAGAAACAAGGAATTCTTAAAATCTAAATGACATCATCAGTGTCCATCTGTTTTTCTTTTTGAACATCATCCAGATGCTTCTTCAACATACTGCGCACTTGTTGGAGACTGGAGCCTAATCATTATTCTTCTCCTTTCCTCTTTGCAGTCGGGTGGGGTTCTATGTGAGCACCTTCAAAAACGTGTCCAGCCTGGAAGCCCGATTCCATAGGGAGATCTCTTTTGTGAGTTAGATTAATTTCTAAATCTCTTGAAGCTGTTAAACATGATGTTCCTCCTAAATGTCACAAACAATGAACTGAGTGCTCAGAAACACAAAGCACATGTTCCTCCTCGTGAATCATTCTTGTTTCTAGACACTTGTGATTGACATCCGAGGAACAGTTCCTGCTACATGAGGGTTTATAGAGTAGTCACCAGCTACTGTGTTTTCATGAGTGGTTTATGACAAAATTCACAGTTTTACATAATAAGATTAGGAGCTTTGTTTCTGATCCATGCAGTCAGTCAAAGAAAAGCTCTCATGCTTCGCATGAAATCTCATTTTCTATTCAAGCTGCTAGTTTTGCAGCAATTACTCATGAAAGACAGATAAAGTGTGTGTGTGCGTGTGTGTGTGTGTGTTAGTTTTATAAATCACAGAAGAGACACTGATGAATGATTGCGCGATATTTATAGGGCTGTTTAACTCTTTGACAACACTGTGTGGGAGAGCAACTTTTTTAAATGCACTGCCTGCTCTACATTCATCCAATAGATAACTCTTTAAATACTCTTTGAATATTGCTCCAAATATTATTTTCTAGTTTTATATTTATTATATTTATTTATTATGCTATTTTTCTAGTGTTAGAGACATTAAACAGTGCTAATTGTGCCTCTTTAGATCCACATCTGTCATTTTGGGTCCACACTGAAGGTTACAATGTTTTAGCTGGGAACTCCGCATTGGTAGACTATGTTTATTATTAGAAACAGCATATTGGCATAAGTGGGCTTCAATGCATTGTTAAAGACTTTTTTTTCACCAGAAGGGGTAAACAATGCTGCTCTGCACAGAAGCTACTGCAAAGGTCTGCTCTATTTGTGTCAGTGTGATCAGTATAGAGGTCAATGCATCACTCTGTTGACGCATGCATTATTTTTTACTTTTGTTGAAGGAATGAAAACTCATATTCAGTAGTACCAAAGAACCTGAATGACAACATTTATTTCACTAAGGTTGCGTTAGGCAAGTAATTTTGCTTGAGTTCTTCTCATAATTATTTTTTTTCCAATGATTTCTTTCTCTGTTTTGGATCCAGCTCTGTCATAAGCTGTATGAAGTGATGAATAAGCTCGCTGAGCAGCACTCGGACAAAATGTTCACGATTCAGGGAGCACCCAGGTAAGGAACAGCCTTTAACCTCCATTAACCTCCCTGCACAAAATGTTCTTATTCACTGATGGCACGGATGGTTGTACATAGTACAACATTGTACAAAGAATGAAGAATCGTCATGTTATAATGTTGTATATTTATTGCCACTTTGAAAGATTATAAGAAAACAAGATTGTTGCCATAATTCTGGCTGTTAATTAAATGTTTATATGGTTTGGCTCTGTTCGTGTTCTTCCTGTTACAGAGTGAAACGGTAAGTGGAATAGCATGGACTGTTAGTGTATGTAAAGACATGGGAGGTTTACTTCCTCCAAAGTGTTCTAAGTATAGAAAGGCAAATGGAAGAACACCTTTGTTCTTTGTGAAAGAACACCTTTGAGTAAGTAAATGTCCTGTGCACAAAATTGGTTTGTAGAGCAGAGGACACCCATAGCTCAACAGCACTGTGCTTGACGCAGATGATGATAGTTAGTTTTGTAGATCTGGTAGGTGATGGGTAATTATGCTGCAGATGTTTCTCCTTTGCTTGTTTTAGTGAATCTCAAACTTGTCCTACACTGTAGGTGCATCATTACATCGAAATATAGCTTCAAAGTGAAAAGCAGGTGGTAAGCAGAACACAGTGTGATAGAAATGATTAATTTTACGGTACTTGGACACAATGGAAAACTGTGATGAAGTAAGACCATCTCTTAAATAGTTCACACAGCAAAGCACGGACGTGTTGGTTGCAAGCTGCCCTTCTAAAAAATCTCCACTAAGAGCTCTGATCTAGTGAAAATATATATTCAGAATAAAAGAAGCCATGATGAGTTTTCAAGATGTTATTTGTGTGTCATTTTTTATTGACAGTGACTCAGGGCCCCTGCGATTAGCCAGGACTCCCACCCCACCTGATGACGAGAGCCCTGACAGCAGCCCAGCTGCCAGCCCCAACCACACACTAAGGCCCACATCTCCTGGCCTACCTCGACCCAAATCACCTTCACAGGTAGGACTGAAACCAGTAGGACTGAAACCAGTATTTGTGAGGTTTTGATTTGTGAGGTTCAAAGGCACACATGGTATCTTTTCATATCAGCTCAAAATGGGACCTCCAAAACCACCTCCTCCAAAAGTTACTCCAACCAAGGAGCTCCAACAAGAGCAGATAATTGACCTGTTCGATGGAGGATTTCCAGAGATCAGTGTTACATCACCACAGGTGA
Organism: Cyprinus carpio; assembly: GCF_018340385.1. NCBI lineage: Eukaryota > Metazoa > Chordata > Actinopteri > Cypriniformes > Cyprinidae > Cyprinus > Cyprinus carpio. Next base: position 15,516,847 of record NC_056573.1, on the reverse strand, counting down.
GTGAGCATTCACTTATTTTACTGGTAATGTGGAAAAAGGAAAATATCTGCTAGTAGTGAAATAGATTACTTCTGCAGCATTTGACCTTATTTAATAGTCAGTTCATTTTATTTTTATGTCCTTACTTTAGCCAAATGAGAAACCTGGAGAATCTCTCCTGGACTTGGATTTTGATCCATTCAAGCCTGATGCCAGTACACCTATCGGGCAGACACAGTCACCCATATCTCAGGTCCTTCTTCACACTCTCAATCAAATGAAAACGTTTATGTCTTAGCAATCATTTTTATTTATATAACATAAATCAATCAGTAAGCAAACAGAGTTTAAATTCTTGCATATTTTTTCTTACAGACACTACCTTGGGATCTCTGGGCGGTAAGTCTGCTTTCTTTGCCTGTACTCTGATCAGCTCTGATCTATGTGAGCTGATGCAAAGGAGAGAAATCTTGGTGCTATTAGTAACTTGGTGACAGAATCCTGTCTCCTTTCCTGATGTCAAAAGAAGTGGCCTAGATTTGTAGTCTCTTAAAACATTAAATTTGCACTGACATGAAATGTGAATTGACTGTATTTCATGACAAGCTCAAATACGTTCCTGTCGAGCATTAATTTGATGGCAAATACCTCTGATATCTCTGTTCATTTCTAGGGAAATGCTTCACAGCCTGCACAGCCCGTAAGTAATGACTGACGAGAGTGTCTTAGTAGAAAGCAATTGCAAATGTAATTAAAGTTCATGGCAGATTTAACCTCCAGCTTTCAAGACTTTGGTAAATTGGCAGATAACTTCTTAAATGTTCATTTATTCATTAACGTTACAAATTAGAAATCTGTCCCCCATTTCTCCAGTGTGACATTGCATTGCGGTTTACACATATTCATGTATCATGATCCTCATTTAAAATATTCCTACTTAGTTTCTCAAATATGTGCCCCACCTCTACAAACACCCATCAAACTCTAAACTCACACAACATAGGGGAAACTTACTTACCACTTGTTACCTTTCTTTCCTTGACCAGGCTGCAGATGCTGGCTTCACTGCCAACTGGGCAGCTGACTTTGGCTCTTCAGCCACTACGGGTACAGAGGAATCTGGAAATGCTCAACCTGCAGTGGATGAGCAGGGATGGCCACCTGCCGAAGGTTGGCCTACAGAGGCAGCATCACAGCCTCAAGAAGAGGCAGCCACAGATGAGGTTAGAGCCTGGAATCCAGAAAATTATCCTGAGCCAGACCCAGACTGTGATCCCTGTGCTATGGGGGGTGGCGAGGCCAAGCAACAGCATCCAGGACAGGGGAAAGAGAGTGTAGAGGAAGGTCAGACAGACTGGGCTAAAAATCAAGTGGAATGGGCAGAAGAAAAGGCAGGTTTTAGGTCAGAGGGGAGAGATGCAGAGGAGACAGCGGGCTTGCAACCAATGCCTGGAATCATATTCACAGATGAGTTTGGTCAGGAGATTCAGGACACCACGGAGGGCATAGGGGGAGATAGTTCCAGATGGGGTCTGTCTAGCCAGGTTGATCTAGATGGATCCGGCTCAGAATACGAGACTGCTGAAGAATGGGGTGATGTCCCAGGACAAAACAGTGGATGGGTCAGTGCAGATGATGACCTTGAATGTGCCAAGAATGAGAATCCCGTTGTGGCACCAGAACAAGGCACTGTGGCCCGAGAGTGCTTTGCAGACTGGGGCACAGCTGATGGTGTCCCCGAGCAGATTACCCCTGCTGACTCTGGGTTTGGTGGTGATGCATTTGCAGCCACCTGGGATCAGCCTGAAGCAACACCATGTGTCTCAGAGCTTGAAAATGAAAGCTTGGAAGAGCCGCTTTCAGTCCCAGCCAAAGCAGGAGCAAATATGCCTCAAAATGTTCTTGAATCTACTCCGAGTTCCGACCCATTTGACACTGAAGGTAATGATCCATTTGGTACAGGGGATGATCCCTTTGCTGCATCAGGGGATGACCCATTTGGGAATGGAAATGATCCATTTGCGACCTCGGACGAAGATCCCAGTGGCTTTTCTGGGAGTGATCCCTTTGTTACTACAGGCAGTGATCTTTTTGATACTGAAGGGTTATCAACAGAGAGTCCAAAAAGTGGGTTTAATTCTGATCCGTTTGCAGAAACCCAGCCAGGAGACAAAGGACAGTGGTCAGCGGACCCCTTTGCCACTGAATTCACATCAGACCCTTTTGCTACTGGGGGCAATCAGGACCCATTTGCTAATGAGACCACATCTGATCCTTTTGCCAGTGAAAGTGGTGGGGACCCATTTACCAATGAGAACAACCAGGGGTGGGCAGGGGGTTGGGAATCCACCGGGACAAAGGAGATTATTGGACAAGGAAAAGATTCTGATGTCTTTGATGACAAAACTGGACATGCCAATGGGTTTGCCCAGTGGGCAGCTTTTCCTGCACCAGCTGCAGACTCTGAGAACTCCAGTAAGGGCTCCTGGCAGGAGGTGAGTGATAGCAGTGGCTTCTTCTCTTCTGATGGCCAAGGAAACTTTACAGCAGGCTGGCCAGGTGAGGCTGTTCCATCTCAAGACCCCTTTACCTCTTTCCCTGGGCAACAAGACACCTCTAATCTTAAAAGTACCATTGCAGAGGACCAGGTCTGTCATAAAGAGCCAGAGAACTCAGACCTGTCTGAAGACGAAGTTGCAAACCGGAGATACGGAAAGTTATACCAAGAAATAGATACAGAGCTGGAAGAGGTACCTGACTTCCTGCAACTCTGCTTAGCTTAGTGTAGAGTAGACTACAGCAAGAATACTACCCTCTTTTCCTGCAGATGAAGTACTATTTTCCTGCTACAAAACCCTTCAGACCCTGGAACCCCTCCCACAGCCCACAGTCCCAAGACCTGTTCTCCTCTCTCTCCTTTGCTTGCTTTCATTGTTTGTTGGTTTTGCTAACTTCAAGTAGAATTTACAGTCCTCCAAGTGTGTGCAATTAAAATACATGTCTTTGAGGGTTTACATGCTAATTACTTATTTAATTCGGTTTAGGTGTCCAAAAAGGCTTTAAACGGATTTTCTAAGGTAAATAGGAGTTTAGAAAGATGAATCTAACTTTTCAATAGATTAAAAGATCATTCATAATGACATTATGAATTACTGTCAATGTGGCCAAACACAACAGCCACATTGTGCCAAGTGATTGTGCTATCATAATAGCATTGCTTAGAATTGGTGGTTTTGAAAAAGAAGAAAAATTATTTTAAATAATTTAAGAATATCTTTAAAAAAGATAAGAAATTATGGATCTCATCATTTGCAACAAAATTCAACCCCCAGGGAGTTTCTAAAATATTCCTGATATGATTTAAATAACAAATACAATTATGTTTTGTAAATGATGACACCAATTTTACAATGAACATGCAGAACCCAGTGATAAAAATAACTGGCCCTGCTTTAATATACCAAAAGCTGTTTTATATCTAATGCTGTGATGATCCCTACTAATTCCTGTTCCCTGAAAGATCCATTAAACCATTTCACACAGGAATTATTTTGAAAAAAAAAAGTCTAACGTAGCTAATTATATGTTTCAGATTTCATACAAGTAAATTTGATTTGCTTAACTCTAACTTTTTAATTCTCTGTTATTTTTTAGGATGCAACAGTCCCAACATTTGCGGCTGACTTTGATAAGATGGTGAGTAGACAGTCTTTTGAGAGTGAAGATGGATTTTGACTGTAATGCTCTGTACTTCTTACTTAATGGGTGTCAACCCTCTTACTTAATGGGTGTCAATGGGCATTTATTTATTTCCATGAATGTTTCTTTGTAATATAATTTCTTGTAGTATTTTTTTCTCTTTTTATTTTTTCTAGTTTTGTAGAAAAATGTTTTCATATGCATTTTATCAAGACAATTTTGTCGTCATTTTCTCCAGTGAGTGTCGTGTCTCAAATTCTGACAGTACTACATAAATACATCTGTCATTGCTTGTTGCAAACCATATCTTTGAAAGTGGTTTTAAATCTATGGGTTTTGATACTGGTCCAGTAGTAAAGGTGTCATTGGCCAGTCTTATACTAGTTCTTATTGTTCTCTTATAAATGTATATAAAGTCTGAGGTTGAGGCCCCAGAGGGTGATGTTGCTGAAGGAGAAGGTGAAGCAGCCCCAGCCTCAGTACCTGAGGGTGGGGAGGGTCCTGTCACCACTCCCCCTACAGACACACAACCAGCGGAGATCACTGCTTCAAGCCCCCCTGCAGAGATGGCTACAGTGAGTGACAAAGAGTTAAATTATAAACGTCATCAGAAAAACTGTCATCACCATCGTCATCAACGCCATTGTCAACGTTTTTACACCAATGCTTTCCATCATTACTGTTATCACTTTCATCACAACATCATCATCCTCATTACAGTTGTTGTGATCATCATCTTAATTTACATCAATCTGTCGATACTGTTTTTATCATTTTCAATATCACAGAATTCATAATTAACCACCATCATCCAACAAAACATAAAAACATCACTATCTCCCATGATATGGTCATCATGTCATCATGTTATATTATTGGCTACATATACATGTATTCCCTCACATCAAATTGATCAGAAATGAGCTGTAGCCATTGATCATATCTGTGTACTGTTGTTTATAAAGAGCGCTGTGGAGTCTCCAGTGTCTGCTGAGACTGAGGCAGCTGAGCAGGCTGAGGTATGTACCTCTGAAAAATAATTCAGTGCCTGCATGTTGGCCATTTTACCTTTTGTATTTTAAAAACTCAAATGTTTTAGAAAAGAAACTCTCTGAGTTCTGATATTTTAAACACATTTGATTTGTTTTAACACTGATTTAACAAATGTTTTAAAGTTTTTTTATATTATTGACATAACTGTACATAAATATATTTGTTTTATTATATTGTTGACATGTAGATTTTTTCCATAACACAAAATTGCATACACTACCAGTGCAAGCTCTGACTTTTCTTTTTCTTTTGTATAAGTCAGTTACATAAGTTCTTTTTATGTAAGTTTCTTTTTATAAGTTATTTTTAAGGAGGTGAATTTTGAATGTGTTCATTTGTGTAAAATGGCATACCAATTATTAGCATTTTTATTACTTTCTTTTTTTTAAATTTACATATGCTTTGGGGTCCGTTTAAAGTATTGGTTTTATTTTTCATTAGCAACAGTAGGATGTCAGAAGCACAGTTATGTAGTGGATCTTAAAATAACAGTTTTCACAAAGACTTTGGTTGAGCCTGAGATTTTATTGTTGATAAAAAAGTCTCAACCATTCTTTAGCTTCCAGTTGAGGACATAGAAATGGAGCAACGCAGTGAAGAAGCCCTGGTAACTATAACTTATGTCTAATGAATGGCATAAGAGAAACTCAAGTCATATGCACCACTGTTGCATATGTGCTTGGTTACTGTATCTAGCAAATCCTTGTTCTCTGTAAAAATGCCTTTTGGCATTTGCAATGTCTTCAAATGAATTATGTATGAGATGTAAGGTATGATAGGAAAACAGGTGGTGTTATTTGGAAGTATAACAGAAATTGGAGATAGCATGGATGTTTTTTTATTTGCATGTAGGATTCTGCTTCCATCCAAGAAACACAGAAGGAGTCACCTACAGAGGCGGTGGTAATTTCATTTTTATAATTTTATAATTTCACTGCCTTCCTATTATGAAATCAGTACTGCTTTTATTAGTAGTAAAGGCCTTCCCAGCGTCAAATTCACTGAGATGTTCATAAGCATCCAGGCTCTGAAACAGATGATTAGTAACGGTTATGAAGGCAAGCCAGATACTAACATGACCAGAGACAGATTTGTTGACTAATCACTGCAGTATGTGTCATTATTAATTTGAATAAATGAATGTGTAATGATGCTGACAACCACATTTCTTTGTGTGTAGGCTACTGTTGAGGATAAAGAGTCTCCCATTGAAGAGACTCCGGTAACTATTTAAGTCTTAATAGATCGACTAACTTTTTTTATACTGTTATTTTTATTTCATGCTATTATTTCAACATTGCTATTTAAATATTTACTGTATTTTTATTTATGTATTTATTTGTTTTTGCTAATTGTTTTGTATCATCATGAAGCCATATGAAAATACATTTATTTAAACATTTTTTATTATTCAAACACTGATATTGTAAGATATTTCTTGACTACCTAATATTTTTAGTGAGTTCTGCGGAATACCTTATAGCATAGAATTATTAAGATATAATATAGAGTCTCAGTCTGATATTAAATCATCATCTGGCTTCACATGAAACTTTGTGTGGTTACCAAACTGATGCACTGGAACAGGATGGTAGCCACAAATGTCATTATTTAGCCTTGCAGAATGCTTTTTTAACAGTATGTGTTGATGGATGGAGACTTCTAACGTGCTGTGGCATTAATCAGAACCTATAACCCATCTTTTTGTATGTGTATCATTTATTTTAAGTTTTTGAGGGTACAATGAGCAGTTGCAACACCTGGCAGCGCACAAACACTGTCCGGCTCTGACATAATATGTTCTTCTCGTTCCAAACACAAAACTTTGTTTTTAGATCCAGAGCTGATTAGAAGGCTAATGCTGCCACTGTTTCAGCCATTTCTGATTGTACCTTTAATTAATTTTAATTTCATGTTTTCTACCCTGGTCTTTTCTGTTACAATAGTTTTGATCCACATAAGGTTGCACACACTAAATCCAATTAAACAGAGATGATGTTATAACCTGACAATTCCCTTGCTTACTGAACCTTTAAATAGTGACTTCACTGATGACTATTATTACCCATCCAATCACCATGTTCGGTTTCCATGGTGACTCCATTCTTACATCACCGTAACGGGCAGTAATTTTACATTCTCTCTTTCTAAGCACATTAAGTGACTAAGCAAGTGGAGCAAAAATGTTTGGGTATAAATATAATCTATGCATCTATGTTTAGTTGAATCTGAATTCAGACGTTTTGAATTGTATGGGGTTTTGGAATTTATTTATGTACTTGCTGAAAGTTCAAAAATGGATTCCATTTTACAGTTATCTTTGGCTTGTTGTTGAATGAGTTAGGTTGAGCTTTTCGATGACTTCTTCCCATGTATATTGAGATCATATAGTCTCTATGATCTGAGGAATGTTCACCCATACTACTTCATCCAGTAAGCAGTGGTCATCCACTATGAATCATGATCCCTGTTCCTTCATGCCGTCTGTTGAACATTTCCCCTAACCAAAGTACTTGACTTTTGGTGAAACTCAAGTCTGTTTTTTTGAGAACTGACTTGCCATTCCTCATCAGGGACAGTTTTAACCTCAGAAGTTAAACTGGTCCCTGCACCCCTCATTGTGACACACTGAGTGCTCCCCTCCATGGTTCTGTAAACCGATCCATCCACATGAGTGGCTTGTGTTGAGTGTTCAAACACTGGCTCTCACTCCTAAGCACCTCTTCCAGACTATAGATGCCAAACCAGAGGAAGAGGCCAGTTCACTAGAAGCCAAACCAGGAGATGAACCAGATAATGTTGAGCCCAAACCAACAGATGAACCAGATAATGTTGAGCCCAAACCAACCGATGAACCAGATAAGGTTGACACCCAACCAGGAGAAGTTCCTGATAATATTGAGCCCAAACCAGGAGATGCTCCTGATAATGTTGAGCCCCAGCCAGGAGATGCTCCTGATAATGTTGAGCCCCAGCCAGGGGATGAAACCAGTAAGGAGGGTGCTGCAAACAATGAGAAAGAGGAGGTAGATATTCACATGTGATTCTGCACTTTGGTATGCAGGCCATTGACAAAACCCTGGTTTCTTTATGTAACCATTCTGGACTGTACTTTAAAATTCACTGCTACTTAGAACTGAATCCAAATGATTTAAAACATAACTGTTCTGCTGAGTTTTTATTTTGTAAATTGATATGTGAAATGTCACAATTACTTTTCAGTAACATTTTACAACAAAGCCTCATTGTGCAAGAGAAGGGGTTATGTTAGTTAATAAAAAAGCAAGTGTTCATTGTTTGTTCACATTAGTTCAAAGCGCATTAACTAATGTCAACTGATACAGCTTTTGATTTTAAAAAAATGCATTAATACATTTTTTTTTAATTAAACTAAAATGCTGTAGAAGTACAGTTCGCTACTAGTTCATGTTAACTAAAGTAGTTGACAAATGTTAACAATTGTAACCTTATTGTAAAGTGTTACCCATTTTCCTTTTATTCAGTTGTTTTTATTTATTACATTTCTTAAAAATCTATTATGTGTATATGTGTGATCTGTTTCATGTGTATTATGTATCAAGCTACTTGTCAGAAATGTACTTGCATATCTTACCTTCAGGTTTATTACTTGAGTTACGTGTTGAGTGATGCTGCTTCTTTGCCTCACCTCAGGAAAAGATGCCTATCCCTTCTGTTGTTATTGAGCCTGCCTCTAGTAATGAGGGTGATGATGACCGTGATGGTGATATCATATCTCCAATAGCAACCAGTGGCAATGGGGTGATCACAGATTGCCAGACAACCAAAGACATCTCCTCTGGAATGCCTCCTGGATACCTTTTCAAGGTGAATATGAAGCAAACACCATTTAAGTAAAGGATAGACTACAGTCATACATTTATTTTGGAATATTACCTGCTGACTGTACATTATTCTAAAAACAAAGAAACGTGGTCATAAAATATTGATCCGTAGTCTAATGTGCAAAACTTCTGATTCATTAGTCACTGTAACTAAGAGAATGCAAAATGAGGTAAACAGTGAAATCATTGATATTAAAATAATATGGTAACAAATACCAATTTGTAACATCAAGCAGTAAAAATAGCCCATTACAGTGTACAGAACATTCAGCCTAGCAACAAGATGAACAAATTCCTATGCTGTCCTGCAGGTTGAAACGATGCATGATTTTGAAGCAGCAAACCCAGACGAACTGGAGCTGAAGAAAGGAGACATTGTTTTGGTAGTACCCACAGAGCTAGCTGAAGATCAGGTATGATTTGTCTTGACTTTCAGCTTTTGTTTTATTCACTTTTCTTATGATAATCATAATGTGATTTTGTTGCTCATTTTGTTCTCTCTTCAGGATGCTGGTTGGCTCACTGGCATCAGAGAGAGCGACTGGCTACAGCATGGCACTTCGGCTCATAAAGGACTGTTTCCTGAAAACTTTACACAGCGTCTGGAGTAAATGATTTCAGTGTGTTGTAAGAAGGCACGTGGATCTGGACGTTTGCAGACAGAGCCACTCACCAAGAAGTCTAAAGTACTGATGACAACTGTCAATCAGACTAGGCAAATACTACATAAGAGGAAATAACACCATCGACTAAACAAAGCAAGAGGAGACACAAATACCTACTCCGAGCATAAAGAAAATAACCAAGCATGATGTGATAGTATGGTCAACCTTTTCTCGCAAAACCAAGATAAAATCCCTGTTTTTTGTTTGTTTTCCTGTGAGCAGCAACGAATTGATGTGTGCTTTGTTGGAACTCTGGTGACCTCCACATGTAATTCCTGTCTGTCTAAATAACTAAAGTGAAAGTTTCCCCTCTAAAGACAAAAAAGTAACCTTATCCTCTCTGCACCAAGTGTATTGTATTGACTTTGTTGCTCTGCAGCAAATTTTATCAGAATTTGTAGTGATATGATCTATTTAACCATTTTAAGTGTTACACGAAACTTAGGTGTTTTCTTTGAGCTATTTCAGATATAAATGTGACATTGCATCAACGTTAGTGTTCTCTGTAGTTTCACGGCTGGCCGTGCGCGGCTATGGTGGTGGTATTTGGCATATATTTGATACTGACAGTTTATGGCCGAGACTTTCAGTGTTTATGACAAATTAATCAAAGTCCTCTTGATGAATATGAATATGTGTTGAGTTCCTACAGCATGAGAAATGTTGTGAGAAGAAATCTGAAATATTGCACCTGGCTAATACAGCTTTGCAAAACACAACATGTAGCTCCCTATAATTACAGACATTTTGTGTATTATATTCACAAGGACATAAATGCAGAACTTATCCTTGAATGGACGTGGAAATATTTATTTGTGAATGATGTTTTATGTTTGGAGAAATTGTATTTATTCAACTTTATATTTTTTAGCCAATGATACGTGGGAAAGTTTGGGGCGGGAAATCCAAAAAATATGCAATACATGTAATTGGTTGATAGAGTTATCATTGTCTTCATCATTTGGTTCTGAGACAAAAAACAGCATCACTCCTGTGTTAGTATTGTTAGCCTCACTGTAGAGCATTTCTGTGATGTACATATCTGTGCTAATTTAACTGTAAAGTGATTAAAGAATAGTTCATATGAGTGGTGGTTCATTTTCACAAATGGAAACAGCATCAGTATAAATATCATGTATACATATTGGTAATAGGCCCACAAATTAAATATCCCGTGTTCTATAATCACTGGTCAGGGTAGAGCAGTGGTTCCCAAACCTGTCCTGGAGGACCCCCTGCTCTGCACCTTTTGTATGTCTCCCTAATTAAACACACAATTTAGTTCTTGAAGTCTCTACTAACGGCCTGATGAGTGGAATAAGGGATACATACAGTACAAAAGGTGCAGGGAAGGGGGGCCTCCAGGACAGGTTTGGGAATAACTGGTGTAGAGCATTTAAAAGCACTTTCAGTGTAGTTAAAGGGATAGTTCACCTTCATTTGCTGGTCCCCATTGACTTGCATAGTGTTTTTTCTCTCCTTTTTTCCCCTCCATACTATGGAAGTTGATGGGGACCAGCAACTGAAGGTGAACTATCCCTTTAAGTACAGTACCATTTTTTTTTGTAATGACACGTAAATAACGCAAGGGGGAGACATTTATCTTCTGCATTTCTCCTTTTCCAGTGAACTTTTGCGTTAGCAATGTGAAGCTACTTTCATTCATTTTAAAGAAAGGCACTTACGGTAAGGTTTCATTTGTCAAATACATTAGTTACCATGAAATAACAATGAATAATACTTTTACAGCATGTTTTAATCTTAGTTTATGTTAATTTCATCATTTACAGTCTATTACTTGGAAGTAACATGAACAACAATGAACTCTGTATTTTTATTATTTAACATCAAAAAATAATAATAAATGCTAAATATATTGAGGCATTATTATAAAGTTTCAGCAAAATCTGTTATTGACTTAAATGTGTATAACTGTCCACACATTGTGATATTTTAAGAATCTTAGTAGTCCAAAAATTCTGTCCATAAAATACACTACAGATCAGCAATTGGACAAAATGTATGAATGTTAGACTTTTTATTTTTTTTTTGTTTACACACACACACACACACACACACACACACACACACACACACACACACACACACACACACACACACACACACACACACACACACACACACACACACACACACAAATAAATTTTTTAAGAAATTCAATAAACATTTCACAAAACAACTTACAAAAAAACCAAAAATTATTTAAGAAAAATTAAATGTCTGAGAATACAAAATTAATTTAGCAAAAAGTCTTCTTTTCCCTATCAATCAAAGAGCATAACAAATGTCTTTCCAATCCTTTCCATTCTCAGGAAGTTTTGATAAGTTTCTCTATCTGGGTATGACTGTAACACGTAGATATAAGGATCTGTTCAATAATAATATTTCCACAGTGTTTTTTATTTGTTTTTATTCCCAAATCATTTTTCAAAGATCTGAATAATTATATTTCCATGTTTCTTTGGGATAAGAACATTTCTTGCATAAGAAAAGAATATTTGGAAAGGAAGAAGGAAGAGGGTGGATTGGCAATGGCAATTTTTTCATTATTATTACTGGGCAGCAAACCTACATAATCTGATATTTTGGCTTTCTGATAGATCAAGTGATGAAGCTTTGGTTACTGATGGAGCAGCATGCGTGTAACCCGGTATCTCTACATTCACTGCTCTGTGCTCCAATCACAGTGAGCAAACACTATTCGACGAATAATCCAATTATTTGCAGATCACTCAGAATATGGTCTCAATTCAGACTTCACTTTAACAATAAACAAGCATTGCCTTTTGCCCCCATTCAGTTGAACCCTTTGTTTCCTCCCTCCCATATAGATTCGGCATTTCAGTCGTGGTCTAGAAATGGAATCAATTTGTTAAGGACCTTTTCAAAGACTACATATTTATTTCATTCCAACAGCAAAGAACGGACTTTGAAATCCCTCTGTCCAATTTTTTTAGGTAGTGCCGGGTAACCACATAGAAATGATTGCCTTTTCCTCAATATTGGCTAGACGCCTGATTCTTCACAGTTGGAAAAGGGCAAGGCCACCATCTCACAAACGCTGGGTGGCAGAGGTGATGTCATATCTCTCTGATAAATTGTCTAATATCTTACAGATGGGGATAATGTGACAAACTGCCAATTTTATGTTGCTATACTTTAAAGTAATTTTATTTAATATAAAAGTCTCATGCTAAATTTGCTTAAACATGGTTTCTAAGGTAACTCCATTTCAGGAAATGACATCAGCACCCCATTTTTTAAGTTCATACAAAAGCAGTGTGAAAACCTCAAAGACAGCATTAGATCAATTACAAACGTTTTTCACCAGATGAATGATGTTTTTATTCATTTCCATTGTCCTCCTCTTAGAGATGCCAGGTAAGTGACATTTATAATATTAAGAAAATGTAAAAAATTAAACATTATTTAAATGTATTGAAGTTTGCTTTGTTTAATTAGCAGATGTGCTGGGATTGACTTTGAATTCAGTTTCAAAGGTTTTGGTTAGAGCAGAAGGCAAAACTATATTTCTGCCTTGCAATGCGACTGGTCTGGGCTCTTCAGACTATATCCATTGGTACCAAGTTAAAGACGGTCAAGCCCCATCGAGACTACTCTACATCAGTCAAGGAGGTAGTGTTGCTTATGATACCAACATTAAAGAAGCAAAAGACTTCACAGTGGACAAAAAAAAGCTTTATGATCTAAAACTGAGTAATACTCAGACAAGTCATTCTGCCGTTTACTTCTGCGCCTACTGGGACACAAGCAGCGGCCACAGTGAGAAGATTTACTCACATCCTGTACATGAACTATACTTGTAATGTTATTACCAATATTTATATACTTAAATTGTCTTTTTTGATTTTAAATTCTTAATTTGACTTAAGCTTTATATGCACATGCTGGCTGGATGATGGTATTTGGATCTGTTTGGATTGGAATAATAATTGCCCTGGTGTTCATGGACACATTGTGCATGTTTGTATGAGTTTTTTGTACCCACTGTATTTACATTTGGGATTTTGGAATATATCAAGTGTATCTTATTTATTATGTGTATTCCAACATTTTTAAAAGATAAAATTTGTAATTATTTGTCTAGGGATTATGAGTATTTATGGGTTTGTATAATGTTCAGTTTGATGAAGCACTTGTTTGAAATATCACTTTTCCTTGTCGGGTTATTATAGTTAGGCTAACTACAAAATACAACAAAAAAATATTTATAAATATTTGTTCCTTAAAATACTTGAGAATTAAACAACAAAATAAAATACAATCTAAAAAACACAGACTTTCTTTATTTCAGCTAGTTGCCAAGGCAACATTTTTATGTTTAATTTTATGTAATAAAATAACTACAACTAAAGCTGAAATAAAAATCAATAAAAAAAAAAAAAAACATAAAGACAAACAAAAACTAATAAAACTGACAGAAACACAACAAAATGATAAAGCTTTATGATAATTTAAAATGGAAACTTATAAAAAACCTCAGTGATACTAATATAGGCTATGGTCCTTGTGTGGTGAAAATAAATTTTAAATTACACATTATGAATTAAAATAAAAATAAAAAAGAATGTATTCCAAATGACCTCACAATGTCATTATTAGCTAAATGTTTTTTAACTGAATTTTACTCAAAAAATCTTTGAATCCAAATTAGCCATTTTAGCAAAGAAAAAAAAGAAGGGTGCTATTGAGGAAGATTTGCTTTATAACCCAGAGGTTTTTTTTTGTTGTTGTTGTTGTTTTTTAATAATACGTTAAATGAATGTCGATTCCCATCACGCTTCATTTATATAGACTGTGTGAAAAAACTTCTTGTGGTAGTGATGATGAGGACAGCATAAAATGCAAACATCAGGAATGATAACAATTATCATTACCTTCTGATTGGCTGCAGTGTTGCCAACTTAACAATTTTGTTGCTAAATTTAGCAACTTTTCAAGTCTACCCTAGCAACTTTTTCTTCCAAAAGCACCTAGCAACAAATTTAGCAATTAAAAAAAAAATTTATTTGGCAACTTTTAGCAACTTTCGATAAATGACTCACACATTTTCCATCCAAATTACACAAAAAGAGGAAACCACAGCTTAGCAGTACACACATCACGTGAATTGAGTTAGCTGCTATTTGCAGTTGTTCAATTTATTAATAATAATAATAATAATAATTGAATAATTTGATAATTGAACAATTGTTCATTTATGATACACTTTGTAGTAGCTTGTACTTGTGATTGTTAATCAGTTAGTACACTGTAAAAAAAATGGAAAATCTTTCAGGACATTATCCATTATCCAACATCCATTGTAACCCTGTAACCCTAAAATGGAGGTAAACAAATCATTATGGAAAATTCTTTCATATTAACATAGTAGATTGTGCCTTTGCAACACTGATTGGCTGCTGTCGCTCATAACTCGACATCACAACGTCATTTAGAAACTTTTAGCAACAGATCAACCTTCTTTTAGCAACTTTCTCTGAAAATTAGTTTGCAACACTGATTGGCTGCTGTCGCTCATAACTCTTCAAACTCCTGGACGACAGAGGTAGACATGGCATTCGATATGGATTCTAACAGAAAACGCTCGACTGTTGCTATGGTTACTCCTCTGTTGGGGAGAAACTGCTGTTCGTTTAGTGGGTTCTTGTGGTTAATGTAATGATATAAGTAAAAATGTAAGTGTTTTATTGTATGTATATGCTCAGAGTGTTTTAATCGTTTCTCTTATGATTTTAGAATGTTTAAATGGACAAATAAGGCATATTGAATCTGTGATGATTAGGACAAGGAGTAAAGCTGCTCTAATCAGATGCGAAGTGGATTCAGAGACGCTTCAATCCAACGCTCTCCACTGGTACAGACTCAAAGATCAAGCTTTCCAATGATTCACGTATTTCGAGCTGGTTCAACAACACCCAGAAAAGACGCTGATGCCCCCCGTAGATTTGCTGGATCGCTGAAGGGTAATATAGTGACACTGACTATCTCAAAATCGGAGACCAGCATCATCAATGCGGTTTTATTTGGAACAGCAGCAAGGAGCAGACATTAGACATAACAACTGTCATGTTGCTTTTTGTTGTCAATATTTCATAAAAAATTATGTTAAAAGGATACTCCATCCCAAAATGAAATTTTGTCATTATTGAAAAAATGAAATTTTGTCATTATTCACATACCCCCATGCGTTCCAAACCCGTAAAAGCTTCCTTCATCATCGGACCACAATTTAAGATATTTTGGATGAAAACCGGTAGGCTTGACTGTCCCATAGACTGCCAAATAAATAAAAGTGTCAAGGTCCAGGAAAGTATGAAAAGCATTGTCAGAATAGTCCATCTGCCATCAGTAATTCAACCGTTACATTATAAAGCGAAGAGAATACTTTTTGTACATGAAGAAAACAAAAATAACGTCTTTATTAAACAATTCCTCTCCTCTGTGTCTCTCCAAATCAGCGTAGTGCCATTTTGGCAATTCTGAGCTGTACGCAGATGGCGTACGCTCTTCTCAATTGCGGTGGAGTAACCCTTTAATTGTTCCAAAAGTATTCTCAGAAGAAAGAACCCTAAACACAAGATTTGCAATATAGGCTACTGTGACTGTCAATTTTTCTAAAATGTCTTTTATGTATAGATTTTCTTTTTATTTTATGTCACAGTTCCAGAACTCAATCTTAATTTTCAATAATTTTCATCTCAATCGTTTTACATTTACATTTAAAAAACATTTGTAACAAAACTTTTAATCTTAATCATAATAACTACGTTGACAATTATTTTATTTTATTTATTATGGCAACACTATAATATTTATTATTTATATATGATGTTACTCATTGATCTAAGCACCCAAAATTAAGGTTGAGTGCAGTGATTTTAATTTTTTGTCACTGCCTCCACAATCAACAAATAAACATAAAAAAAACATATAAAAAAATTATTAAAAAACTTAATGCAAAAGCTGAAAATAAATATGAGACATGATGTTTGAAGAAAAAAAAAGTGAAACACTTGATGGAACAGAACATTTTTATTCTAGTCCAGGAGTTTTATAAAGTCTGCAAAAAGTTTGAAAATATTGTTTGATTGTTATGATAAATAAAACTGACAAATGGGTCAGCTGTTTTATTTAAGTTCATCTGAATTAAAAAAAAAATAAAAAATCCATCTCAGAATGCTATGAACAATACATTTGGAAATGAAACTACAGTGAAAACTATTTTCAGAAAACATGACATATGGACCAAATATGTTGGAGGCCTTTCCTTAATGTTTTTCCAAACCAGCATTGAAATATGCCTTTAAGAAATACAAAAACCGTTTTGGTAGTGACTTTGGATCAAATGTCAACAGATTTTGATCAAAGCAGTGGGCAAAAGTTCATATCTCCCCTGCAAAGTGACTGCTTTGCCATCTTGGAATTATATCCATTGGTAACAAAAGAGAGAGAGTGAAGTCCCATCAAGACTACTCAATGCAGTTGGCAGCTTTACTCCCAGCAATCGTCAAGCAAATGACTCCACCATGGACAAAACACAGCTTTATAACCTCAAACTGAGCAACTCAAATCCGATTCATGCTGCCCTTTACTTCTGTGCCTACTGAGACTCAAGCAACCAGTAAAAACATACACACACATACTGTACATTAATTCAAGGATATTGTTATTAGACAGCATTCATTAGATTTTACTTTTCTGAATATAATGTGACATCTATTCTTAGAGCTGATATTTCATGTATATAAACCCAATTTCCAACATGCATCCTGAAGAGTATATCTGTTATATCTGAACAGTTATTTGTTTAATGCGCAGATCTCCAACAGTGGATGGTGCTACTAAAGTGCGAAAGAGGATTTTTTTCACCTTTGAGGCTCTATGCAAATACTTCTAATAAATTGCATTTTACTAGATAATAAATTGAATAAAATCCCGATGGGACATAATATATCAGTCAGGTGTGGTAGAAATGCATTTGTTTTTAAATAATTCATCCTGATTGCTGTACAAATTACATTTAAAAAAATCTTTCAAAACAATCAAAACAACACCACAGGAAACTACATCGGCAAACTGATGTGTGTAACTGAACAAATTTTCTGCAATGATTTTTGCAAAACAATGTAAAGAAGTGTACAGGAAACTTTATCATCTTGCATAATCGAATGAACGACGCTCATAAACGTGTACTGTTGTTCTCATTATGATCCATGTTAAGTAAACTTTAAAGGGGGTTAAATAGACTAAAATACATTAATAAAACATAAATCACATTTTAGTAATTACAATATAGTGGCACTAAAATGTAATTGGGCACTTGCAATTCTCATTTATTTTACAGAAAACATTTTATAAAATAACTTTATTAAAAAAAAAACTAAATAAAAAAAGGACACACTGGATGCTAAACATTACATCATATTCATAGTTAATAATACTGGCCTGTACAAAAAATCTAGCCCGTCAGTTTTATGGGGTGTATTTCATATCTGTGTTTTATTTGTTTGTTTGTTTTCCAGCTGTTTTGTTTTCCCTACACATTCATATCAACCTTGCTATAAAAGATTAATTAAAATAACCTTAAGCATTGGTATCATTCACAAAATAAAATTAAAAGAAAAAGGTGCATCTCTCTAGGCACACAGGTATGTGGGTAATGTAAAATACACCCTTTTTTATATTGCTATACTACACAGTAATCTGAAATTCAGTTAGTGTAAAATGTCTTAAAAAAAAGGTAACTTAATTTCAGGAAATGACATCAGCACCCCATTTTTGAAGTTCATACAAAAGCAGTGTGAAAACCTCAAAGACAGCATTACACCAAGTATAAACGTTTTTCACCAGATGAATGATGTTTTTATACATTTATATTGTCCTCCTCTTAGAGGTGCCAGGTAAGTGACATTTATAATAATAAGCTGATAATAAATTAAAACTGATTTAAATGTATTGAAGTTTGTTTTTGTTTAATCAAAGCAGCTGTGCTGGGAGTGAGTTTGGATCAAGGTCCAAAGGCTTTGGTTAAGGCAGCTGGCAAAACTGTGTATCTGCCCTGCAAAGTGACCGATTTGCAATCTTGGAATTATATCCATTGGTACCAAATAAAAGAGGGTGAAGCCCCATCAAGACTACTGTATATCAGTCATGGAGGCGATGTCACTCGTGATACTAACAATCCCCAAGCAACTGACTTCACAGTGGACAAAACAAAGCTTTATGATCTAAAACTGAGTGATACTCAGACGAGTCATGCTGGCATTTACATCTGCGCCTACTGGGACACAAGCAGCCACAGTGAGAAGATTTACGCACATCCTGTACATGAACTAATGAATAAAACATTTAAATACATAAATTGTCATTTTCTGTTTAAGTTCTTAATTTGACTTGAGCTGGGTGACAGGATGGCTGGGTGATGATGGTATTTGGATCTGTTTGGATTGGAACTACAGTATATGTAATTGCCTTGGTGTTCATGGACACATTAAGCAAATTAATGTGAGGTTATTTGTACTCACCAATTTAGCAACAGCACTTTTTAAATGGGGGAGAGTAGGGACAGTTGCAACAAGGGGCAGTTGCAACATGGCATATTTTTTCAATCATGAATGAGTTACAGTAATGATATGCATACTGCACATGCTCAATTAGCCCCTCATCCTTCCTGAAAGAAAGCAGCCACATGTGACCATTGCTTCTGCAAAAAAAGTATTTTTTATGATCAGATTTTTTTGTCATACTATCTAAGCTGTTTGCGTGAAGCACTGTAATGTCATATTTTAATAAGTGTTTTCTTAGCTTCTGGCATAGCTACCATGTGTCAAAGATATTGTGTTTTATCACAGATGTCAGTGTATGGAAAGTTGCAACACTTTGTTGCAAACATCCCAACATGCTGTCCCTTACAACAACATTGATGTAAAAGCTTGCCATAACTTTACAAAATTGTTATTTTATGGATTAATAAAGAATCCATTTCAATAGTCAGGTATCTCTCATCTTTACTTAAGTACATAGGTTTTTAAAAACCAGTCATCTCTTTGTCTCTCACACACACACACTCATCTCTGCCTCACACACACACACACACACACACACACACACACACACACACACACACACACACACACACACACTCTTATAAAGTCAATTGGATAAAATGATAGATTTGTCTAATTTGAATCTGAAAAGACCAATTACAACTTGGTTAATTGCTAGTTATGAGTATGAGTATATAGTATGAGTAGCTGACAAAGGCTTGATTGTATTAAAATGTTGTCTTTCCAATACAAACAGTCTCTAAAAAAAAGAAAAAAAAAAAAAAACTGTAACAACCAACAACACACCTCTCCTACTCAACTACACACTGTGAAAACACAATATATTTCTAATTATATCATAGTGCTATTATTGAATGTTTCTGAACAGAATTTTACTCAAAACATCTACACCTGTTTACTATAATTGATATTTCCCGGTGGCCTGATGGTCATTCTGGCCTGCCGGCTGCCGCTGTGCAGTCGATCAGGCTGACGTGCAATAGGCTGGTATGTAACTGCGAATTAATTGACGGATTTATGAATCTACGAATCAGGCGATCGCGGAGTGAAAATGACACCACCACATGACCCAACATCAGCGAAGCACTGCCTAATTGGCTATATCAGAGGCAGGCTTCATCTTAGAAAACCGTGCAAAAAATGGAGCGTAAAAGCAAAGGAGGAGCAGAGCAGGAACGTATAAAAAGGAGAAAAGCCCTGGCCACAGACGCAGCAAGTTGTGCAAAATCCCAACCATGTTCACCAGTAAGGGAGCAGGTCGGGCAGAATTACATTTACATTTTACTAGGGGTGGGACGGTTCACTGAAAAAATCAAACTGTTTGGTTCTCCACACACGGTTCGGCACGCGCTGGAACCGCCGTTCAACTTAAATCTGAGAAGCATCTGTAATATGGTTTACTATAAATAACACGTAAAATAAACAGGGTTCAGTTAATATATGTTTGGCTTCCCAGACATTACAACAACAGCGATGAAAAAAAAAAAAAAAAAAAAAAAAAAACCGTGGCCAAACCATTCACTCTTGTTCAATACGAATACGAACACTGGATCAGTGCATTCTTTTAAAGTGACAGTCTTTATATTAATTGAACAGCAACAACAAAGAAATTACTCACTGCTCTTGATTGAAAAGCTTTTGTAACTATAATAAAGATTTATCTTTAATTTGTAGTCCAAAATGCAATGCTGTTTTACATTTGATTACTTTATTCAATTTCTGTACCTAAAAACTATGCTATACCTACCTAAAAAACCCTAAAAATATATATTTTTTGAAAGTATAGTTTTTCCATAAACATAGCACATACAACGGTACTGAAACAGTGACTCTAAAACCGTGAAACAAACTGAACCGTGATAAAAAGATAAAAACTATTCTAAAAAATATTACAAATATATATAATGATAGAAGTTTTAAAAGAGCATCTTAATGACAAACTAGCACACTGTTGGGGCACACATATGGGGGACACAGAATTTTTTTAGTGCCAAATTTGACCAGAAATTTTGATTTTCCATTTCTAGCCTACAATATGTAGCCTAGTCTACAATGTTTATTTATTTATTTTGAAGGTGTCGAAGGAAGCAACAGCGCTCTTGCTGTTGAACAAGAGGGGTTGGACAGTTCAGCTTTTGAGTCAGAGCAGGAACCTTCAGGTAAAGTTTAAGCTATAAGCAAAACTAAACATGCTGGCTATACTCTTAGAACAATATGTGCTTTTATTATTTATAAGATCATCAGTAGTAGGACTGTGATCATGGGACATACAATTGATGTCTGTGTAGTACCCTGACCGCCTGGTTAGGGGAGATATAGTCAATAAAAGACACAGGACACGGAGCTGCTGCAATATCTGCTGAGTCTCTGTATTATCTGACATTAAGGCAAATAATTCTGCATTCTCATATGTCATATAAAACTTATAACAACATATCTCTTTTAAAGAAAAACACAACATATGGAAAAAAATATATAGAATTACTCACAGCTTCTCAACAGGTACTGTTTCCATCAATTAAACAAATAATTTCAATAGAAACTTGAATTACACATTAATACTACTACGTACTGTATATTGCATACAATATTCACATGTGATACTCTCTACATTTAAACGTGCCGTTTACCATGTCTTCAAACCCTTTTAAACTTCTTAAATTAGCTCAAGAATTATAGCATGTCAGCAAAACTAATTATCTCTTTACACACCATTAGTATGAACACATATTACAGTTTCTCTTATGAATCAACAGATTACTTTTCTTTAAGCACGGTCACCTGTAACTTAATTGTTAAATTAGTTCTCAAAAACACCAGTATGGTATTCATTCACTCCGTTTTCACATTTCTATGACCGCATGGTCTCTGCCATCAGTTTAGCATTCACCAGTTGTACACGTGATACACACGCGGTAAACTTGAACCGAACTTTTAAACATAAATACACAATGCATACACTTCAAACAATGACACTTGCCATTTTTTACAGCCTTGACTTATATAAAGTGTATTTTCACTACAATTTACTAATATCATACCTGGTTAGGGGAGATATAGTCAATAAAAGACACAGGACACGGAGCTGCTGCAATATCTGCTGAGTCTCTGTATTATCTGAGCAGCGCGCCCCCTCCCCCAGCAGGTGAAAGTCGCAAGGCAAAAGTAATCAAATAATCGATCATCCATACTAGGCAAGGAATACCAATCACCATTATCCAAAATAATACACTATGCATTAACGGCATTTAATTTATTTTCAATGACACTAATTATTCTAATGACACTAATTATTATTAATTATATATATATTTTATATATTTTATACTTTATATATTTTTGTAACCACCACACTCTCCCCATCAAAAATAAATGTCGTCCCGACATTACTCTCCTTTTGCTTCAACCTAAAATAAGAAATTTTATTTCTGCTGATAATGTTGTTTTATCTCAATGCTCTACTGATTGTATGCAATGTCTCACTACCTATGTTAACTGTGAATAAAGGCACGTGTTGGAAACTGCATCATCTTCCTTCTTCAAACCCCATTCTTTTTCTCCATTTCCTCAGTCTCCTTAGTATGCATACAAGTATACTGGTTGATAATGCTGCGTTGGGTAAATCCATGGAGGTAAGTTTTGCATCTCGTATGACATGGGTTGAAACGCTGTTGTGTTTGTAGGCTCTACATTATAACATGCGGGAGTACCCAAGTGATCATAAGTAAATGTCTTTGGTGGTCTCCTTTCTCTCTTAGGCCATCTGTATTCCTGTCCTATTTCCCTGTCATGCTCACCCAGTCTTACAGGTATATCTTCCATTTCATCAGGTCTTTCTACACGTTGTTCCTCCTCCATCACATCAACTTCTTGTTGAGGTATCTCCTCATTTTCCATTACAACTTCTGTTCTACGATCCCTTGCTCTCTCTTGACCAATTTCTTCCCTTTCCTTTTCAGGTTCACTGTGCAGGATAACTGGTAAATTTCCATGTCGTAACTCTCCGTTTCCTTCCTCATGTTGCTGAAACTGGACTTCAGGTACATATTCATCTTGCCAGTTTTCACACCCGGATTGCTGATGATGGACCGCAGGTACGTAGTTATAGTAAGGATAACCTTCATCCTCATCCTCTTCTTCTTCCGGACCTGGTTCACATCTATTTACTGGTTTTGGTCTTTGCACTGGTCCCTTTGTCTTTTCTTCCTTCCCAAGATCAGTCTCCAATGGGAGATAATCACAAGGCATCAAGAGGTTGCGGTGGAGAACACGTGATCTTCCTTTACCATGTTCTGGTTTCACTTCAAAAACCGGGCCTTCTCCTCCTATTTGACGCACTACTATGTGTACAATATCTTCCCAATGGTTTCGAAGCTTCCCAGTACCACCTCTAGGTGTCAAGTTCCTCACCAAGACGCGATCTCCAGGACATAACATAGAACCCCTCACTTTTACATCATAGTTCCTCTTGTTTCTTTCTGCCACCTTCTTTGCAGTCTGTCTGGTGATTTCCAATGCTTCCTGCATTTCTTGTCTCCATCTCTTCACATACTCTTTATAATCAGTAGTTCCGGTTCCAGATGTCAAACTGAACAATAGATCAACGGGTAATCTTGGTGACCGTCCGAACAGTAAATAGAATGGTGAAAATCCTGTCACTTCACATCGTGTGCTGTTGTATGCAAAGATGAGTTTGTTGAGTGACCCTTTCCAATTAGTTTTCTGCTGTTCAGTCAATGTCTTCAGCATCTGAAGTAACGTTCGGTTGAAACGTTCAACTTGCCCATTTCCCTGGGGGTGATATGGCGTGGTCCTTGATCCAGCAACTCCACAAATCTTCTTCAACTGAGAAACCAGCTGGTTTTCAAACTCCCCTCCTTGGTCATGATGAATTCTTTGTGGGAAGCCAAACCTCAGAGCGTAGTCATTAAACAACTTGTCAACAACAGTTTTAGCCGATTTTGAGGTAGTCGCATAGGCTTGTGCAAATCGTGTGAAGTGGTCAACCACAATTAGAATATACTCATATCCTCCTCTACATTTATCCAAGTGTAAGAAGTCAATGGAAACAAGCTCAAACGGATGAGTAGTAACGATATTCTGGAGTGGTGCTCTGGCCTCCCTACATGGTTTCTTCTGTTTCAGGCAAACACAACTCTTGGTGACATAGTGATCAACATCATTCTGCATTTGTGGCCAATAGAATCTTTCTCTGATTAAAGACATTGTTCGATCAAGACCTTGATGACCCATATTATCATGCAGTTCTCTCAAAACACGCTGCTTGTACCTTGCAGGTAAGACTAGCTGTGTCTGAGTGTTCGTCTTTCTACGGAGAATGCCATCGTCTCCCAGGAAAAGTTTGTCCCAACTGCGAAACAAACATTTACTTTGTGCACTCAAGGTCTTAAACAGATGTCCTGTCGGCTTTTCATTGGACAGCTTAAACTGCAGAACAGGTCCTATGTGGTCATCATTTCGCTGTGCTTGTCTGATCTCCTCCACAGGTAATGGTTCGCATGCATGCTCAGACTCCATGGTGTCGTCAAGAGAAATCATTGCGGTCCAAGAAAGGCTGAAGTGTGGTGCCTCAACAGATTGAATGGTTGCTTCGACACAGTCAGATGGCAATTCCTCAGTGCATTCCTTCATTACTCTCTCAATGTTCAGTGGCATCCTGGATAGAGTATCTGCATCCACATTTTCTTTGCCAGGCCGATACTTGATGTTAAAATGGAAATCCGCGAGTTCCGCCACCCATCTACATCCGGTCGCATTCAGCTTTGCACTGGTTAAAACGTAAGTCAGTGGATAATTATCACTATACACAGTAAATGTGGGTGCATAGTACAAATAATCCTTGAATTTTTTGGTGACAGCCCACTTCAGGGCCAGGAACTCCAATTTCCCTGAGTGAAGGTGATACTTCTTTTTCCGCAACTGTCAGGGTTCGGGACCCATAAGCGATAACTCTAAGCTTTCCCCCTTGCTTTTGACATAGAACTGCCCCAAGACCCTGATTTGATGCATCAGTATGAAGTATGAACGGCTGTGAGAAGTCCGGGAACGCAAGTACTGGTGGTTCAACAAGACAATCAATCAGTCCCTCCATTATCTCTTGGTGCTCGTCCGTCCACACAATCGGCCTGTAAGATGGCACTCCCCTTTTCTTTCCTTTAACCTGTCGATTACGTATCTCCTTGGATTCTTCCTTCTCTTTCTCGGTTTCTTTCAACAGGTCATACAGCGGACTCGCAATTCTGGAGAAATCTTTTATATATTGCCGATAGTAGCTCAACAGACCCATGACTGCTCTCAACTGTCCAACTGTGCTTGGTCTTTTATCTTTCAGACTTCTCACGGCAACTGTATCAGCCGGGTCCATCTTACTCCCTTCCGCCGAGACAATCCTTCCAAGGTATCGCACCTCACGTTTAAATAGTTCACATTTGCCAGGTTTAAGTTTGATTCCATACTGTCTCAATCTTCGCAGGACTTTCCTTACATCATCCACGTGGTCTTCAAAGGTTTTACTGAACACTAATGTGTCGTCCAGATAAGGAACACAGATGTTGTCTCTTAGCTCATCCAGACACTCCTCCATGCAGCGTTGAAAAGCTGAAGGAGCATTCATAAGGCCGAAGGGTATCCTAATCCATTCATATAAACCCCACGGTGTCACAAAGGCTGTTAAATGTCTGCTCTCCTTGGCCATGAAGCCCTGGTGATATGCTTTACCTTGGTCCAGCAGCGAAAACCAGGAGTTCCCCCCCAAACTGTCCATTATGTCTTGTACCCGGGGATGGGCTGTCTATCAGGATGCGTTTTCCGGTTCAGCTCTCTGAAATCGATACACAGGCGTAAGCTGCCATCTTTTTTTTCGTACACATACGACAGGAGAGGCATATGATGAATTTGATTTCTGCACCCATCCTTGTGCAATGAGATCATGCAGGTAGTTTTTCATCTCTTGGTAGAGGGGTTTAGGCACTGAACGGTAAGTGCGAGCAACAGGATTAGTGTCTTTCAGTGAAATGGCAAGTTGCAGTTTCTCGATGCAACCTATGTCATTGTCAGATTCGGAAAATGAAGCTGCTTCCTCTTTTAACATTTGCTGAACTATTTGTTTTTCAGACTCACTGAGATGGCTCAAATTGACTGGCGGAACCCATGCGACATCGGAAGTATTGCTGGTTTCATTCCTGATTTGACTGACCATCACCGAAGTTAAACCAGGTTCCTCAAAAGCTGAAGTTGGATAAACGGCCTGCACGGGTTGCGCTGTGCCTATAACCATCTTGCCTGCTAACAGCAAGTCATGATCTGTAGGGTTCTGAACACTGACAACTATGTGTGTTGTATGTCGCCGCAAGGTTATGATTGTCTCACAGAACTCCAACCCCTCTGCCCACTGTGGGTTAACGTCAGGCTCAAAAATGAGCACAGTCTCTTGCTTTGGTCTGTATATTTGCACTCTACATTCTACTTGTACAGATGTATGTTTGGGCACATGAACATTTTTCTTTGTTGTTGTGACGGTATATTCACATGGTGTTTCAGCATGGATTTTTTTTTATGAAAGCTTGAACTGTTCCGGCACTAGGACACGCTGTTCTCTGGAATTCACTTGTGATTGGCTGCGTTATTCTCTCTGTGTTCACCATTTGCTCGATCACATTATATCCGACGATGGGATGACGAAGCTGACTACCCCTCATCACCAACACAGGTATTAGAAGTTCATCTGTTTCCACTTCATTTAATGCCAAACCAAAACTTACTTCCATCCACCCAATGTAAGGTATTTCCTGTCCGTTTGCCGCCACTAGACGAAGTTCCTCAGGTGCATCAATTACCTCTGCCACATTTCTCAATCTGATGTTTGGTAAATGTTCACTTTTCCACTGTTCATCCACTATACAAACTTGAGATCCTGTGTCCCACAATGCATCAACAAGAAGCCCTTGAAGGTAACACGGCACTAGACACTGTTTTCCTACAAAGGCCGCACGTGTAGACTTGTCAGCTTCACATTTCTTTCTGTGTATAGCAGAATTTGTGTGTACTCCTACTGTCTGGTTACATTGTTTTACATGGACTGTCCAGTGATTAACTTGACATGCTTTAGAGCAATAAAATGTTTGTTTACAGGCAGCACATTTTCGCAGTCTAAAGTCCGAACCTGTGATACCGCACTGTGCGCATCTTTGTGGGGACATCGCTGAATATCTGGTCACTCCTCGTCCCGCAGTCGTGACCCTGTCCCGTTTAACGACTGCTCTCTGTATGTCGTTGAGCCTCGTGCTCTACAACCAGCCACAAAATGATCGCTACTGCCACACCTATAGCAGTGGGTACAGTATACATCCAATCCGCTTTGCTGACATGCCAGACATTTTCTCACACGCGAGTTGAGGGAGGATAAGAACGGTGTGCAGGAAGCCACTGTAGCTGCTGGAATGCCCCCATTCTCCTGTCATATTGCTGCAAATAACGTTGAGGTGGGTACTGAGGCTGGGGTGGTGGCATGTTGGTTTGATCCCGCACATTGGCAGAAAACTGTGTGGACATGATCTGAGGTTGTAGAATGGATTCTTTAATTTGAGACACCTCCACACTGAGATCCTTCAACAATGCCATGTCAGACCGCATTTCCTTTAGCTCACTCAAAATGTCAGGTTCAACTTTCTCTGTGTTTTTTGTGACACTGTGTCTTTCCTTTCTTTTCAACAGCAACTTCATTAACCTGCACTGGATTCACTTTGGTGTGTTGATATATCAGCTTCTTCTTGTTTTGCCGCTCGGTTTCATTTGCACAAGCAACATTGACTTTATCAAAAAGAATTTCATCACTCACATCAATAGTCATCAAGTAAGGTTGCAGATCACTTCTGATACTGTCATTTTGCAGGCCAGTAAGGACAGTGTGAAGAAACATGCTCTGAACTAGGTTTGGGTCATATTTCAAACTGGATTCCGCTTCCTGGGATGCAAACAGGATCTTTTGCCTCAAATCAAGACACCGAACTAGGAAACTTTGTGGGGTCTCTTTACTACTTTGCGCCTCGGAGGTAAGCTGTTTGTACAATTCAGTTGCACCTCTTTCTTGATAATGCGCCCTCAGTATACGTCTTAGCACAGGGAGGGTTAAATTTGGTTTTCCTTCCAGGTAACTACGCAGCTGCATGCCTGGTGCGATTGCTCTTATTACTGCATCCACTATTTCAAGCTCTGACACTCCCCTGCTCAATCCATGTTCGATCTGATGCGCCAAACTTGAAAAGGTGAGTTTATCTTTTTGTCCAGGTTCACCTATCTGTCCTGATATCTTGAATTCTCTGTTCCAGGGTGGCATGACTGGTCTGTGTGTCATGAACTGCAAATCAGAGCTTGTGTCTGGCCGTACATTTGGACTTGGCAATATAGAATAACTCTGTATGGTACTTATGTTCTGTTGTGTACCCGTGTGTTGTGGTGTGTGATTAGCTGCTCTCTGTTTTTGCACTATTAACTTCTGTAATGCTGATTGTAATTTGTCAATTTCTTTTTGCAGTTTTTCTTGCTCTGTGTTTTCTGCTACTAGATTTACATTCACTATCTTAGTGGTTGGTGCTGTCTGTCTTTCTGAATCACTGTTTTCATTAACACTCTGAATTTCACAGATTTTGTCTTTTAGACACAAAAGCTCTGCCATACCCTCATCTTCAAGCTCCTCTAATGCCTCTCTCTCAATGTGTCTCACAATCAAAGAAATAAAAAATGACCGGCTTTTGCTACTGACATGTTCACAATCAATTCCTAGGAATTTACAGAGTTCGATCAAGTTTTCTCGTGAAAGAGCATATACTGCTCCTATAACCTCAAGCTTCAGATCCTCTACGTGATCCATGAGTTACTCAGTCTCGATGTATGCAAAGTGATAGAAGAAATGCCCTTAGCAGGCTGGAATCCTGCAGCGTTCCTGGTATCGAAAATAAACCTCAGATTGCTTGCACTTTCCTTCCTGGCTCGACACGGACACCGAACGTCTTCACTCCACTGGTCACATGGGCTGAGTATAAGGCTGAATGGCACTGGAGGAGGGCTGTCATCACTGGAAGCCAACTCGCACTGCATTCATCCTCGCTGGGGCCTCCAAAATGTAGTACCCTGACCGCCTGGTTAGGGGAGATATAGTCAATAAAAGACACAGGACACGGAGCTGCTGCAATATCTGCTGAGTCTCTGTATTATCTGACATTAAGGCAAATAATTCTGCATTCTCATATGTCATATAAAACTTATAACAACATATCTCTTTTAAAGAAAAACACAACATATGGAAAAAAATATATAGAATTACTCACAGCTTCTCAACAGGTACTGTTTCCATCAATTAAACAAATAATTTCAATAGAAACTTGAATTACACATTAATACTACTACGTACTGTATATTGCATACAATATTCACATGTGATACTCTACATTTTAAACGTGCCGTTTACCATGTCTTCAACCCTTTTAAACTTCTTAAATTAGCTCAAGAATTATAGCATGTCAGCAAAACTAATTATCTCTTTACACACCATTAGTATGAACACATATTACAGTTTCTCTTATGAATCAACAGATTACTTTTCTTTAAGCACGGTCACCTGTAACTTAATTGTTAAATTAGTTCTCAAAAACACCAGTATGGTATTCATTCACTCCGTTTTCACATTTCTATGACCGCATGGTCTCTGCCATCAGTTTAGCGTTCACCAGTTGTACACGTGATACACACGCGGTAAACTTGAACCGAACTTTTAAACATAAATACACAATGCATACACTTCAAACAATGACACTTGCCATTTTTTTACAGCCTTGACTTATATAAAGTGTATTTTCACTACAATTTACTAATATCATACCTGGTTAGGGGAGATATAGTCAATAAAAGACACAGGACACGGAGCTGCTGCAATATCTGCTGAGTCTCTGTATTATCTGAGCAGCGCGCCCCCTCCCCCAGCAGGTGAAAGTCGCAAGGCAAAAGTAATCAAATAATCGATCATCCATACTAGGCAAGGAATACCAATCACCATTATCCAAAATAATACACTATGCATTAACGGCATTTAGTTTATTTTTCAATGACACTAATTATTCTAATGACACTAATTATTATTAATTATATATATATTTTATATATTTTATACTTTATATATTTTTGTAACCACCACACCTGCACAATTAATATAGATTATTGAAAGTGCTTATTTCATATTGCAGAGAAACTAGATGTGCAGAGTAAGAGAGAGAGGGATTCAGGGAAAGATGATATAGATGGTGTATTCCTAGTGAATTTTTGAGGGTTTATTTATTTATCCATTCATATTATGTATGGTAGTCTACCTGTTACATCAACTAACAGGGTTAGCCTACAAGGTTTAGCAGTCTGGTGGACACATGAATTGTTTCTTGAACAACACAGCAACAGAGGTGGCCTGGGGTGGAGTCAAATAAACGTCCTGATGCTTTTTGTCAATATTTCATAAGCAGCAGCAAAGAGGAGACACTCGACATCTTTTAAATTTGGTGTTGCTTTTTGTCAATATTTCATATACATATATATATATATATATATATATATATATATATATATATATATATATATATATATATATATATAGCCTATATATATATATTATGTTCAAAATGTGTATCGTGTCTCAGAAGAACCCTAAACACAACATTTAATAGATGCTCTATCCGTGACTGTTGATAAAACTGTGATTCTTCAACTATATAATCATCTTTGTATCACATACGTTGACTTTTATTATTTTTTTTTATTTTGTTTCAACACATTATTTACTTTTTGTAAATAATATATGAAGGTCACATTAAAAATACTAATCATGTGTAGATTTTTTTTTATTTTACACTTTTTTCACAATCTGCAATTACATTTAAAATAGCATTTATTACAAAACTGTTATTGATTTAATTGAATTTAATACTGAGAACAAATTACAACTGTTCTGCAGCTGTGGCACTTCCTCAATAATCAACAAAATAAAGTTTTATCAAAAATTAATGGACTTGCAAAAGAGACAAAGGTGTCAGCTCATGCTTGAAAATAAATATGAGATATGGTGTGTTAAGAAAATAAATAAAAATCAAGGTAAACACCGGACTGAACAAAATATTTTTATTTCAGTCATGGAGTTTAGTCTGCAAGTTTTTTTTGATTGTGTGTATTTATGATAAATAAAATTCTAGCTAATTCACTTGCCACAACAAATGGGTCAGCTATTTTTTTTTTCAAGTTGACCGCAGAATAGTATCAAACCCAATACATATGTGGAAATGATATTGCAGTAAATATTGATCATGATTTTCAGAAAAAATGACATATGGACATGTTGGAGGCCTTCCCTTGTGTTTTTCCAATCCAGTTATGCATATTTTTTTAAAACAGTAAATGATTGTTTGAGCCTAAACAAATGACAAAACATCCTACAACACTAATATTAAAAGTATCACAACATTTTAAGGTACATGTTTTGAAAAATAATGGCCTGGTTTCACAGACAGGGCTTAGGTTAAGCCAGGATAAGGTCACTGCAGGCGGAGGCTTGGAAACCACTACGTTTTTCCGGGCCGCATGGTAGTGCTTGCCCGGCATTTTCACTATGGGTGTTACGCACAATTCGTCACGGATACACCATTCAGTTCAGAAAGGCCCGTCTCTTTGCCACGGAAATCTTCCCATGGTTGTTAAACCAAAGGAAATCGTGGTGCTGAGGCAGGAGCATCTCTGCTGGGAATAGGGGCTATAAAAGTACACCCCTCTCAGATGGAGTCAGGTTTTACAGCCGCTATTTTTGTAAAAAAAAACAAAAAAAAAAAGTGTCGATTTACGCTGTTTGAATCTTGCACTCAGGATGAGCAAAGAAATCAAGATGTTAACGGTAAAGTCTATTCTGTCTCAGATTCAACCGAAGAGTTGGTTTGTCACGATCGATCTGAAGGATGCATATTTTCATATTAGATCATCAAGAGACACAGGAAGTTCCTCAGATTCGCTTTAGAGGGCAAAGCGTATCAGTACTGTGTTCTTCCCTTCGGCTTAGCCTTGGCTCATCAAGTATTTTCGAAATGCATGGACGCAGTTCTGGCCCCATTGTGGCTCCAGGGCGTTCGCGTATTGAATTACCTGAATGATTGGCTGGTGTTAGCACAATCGCAGCCTCAAGTACACTCCCATCGGGATCTTGTGCTGAATCATCTAAACAGCCTGGGCTTATGCACAAATTTCCAGAAGTGTGTTTTTAATTCCCTCTCAGCGGATAACCTTTCTAGAAATAGACTTGGACTCTCGCGCGATGACAACAAGACTATCTCTCCCACGCGTTCAGTCTCTCACATCATGCCTGCGCCATTTGAGTTTGTGCCTCAGACTTTTGGGTCTAATGATAGCAGCATCCCCTGTAATCTGTATGGGCTTGCTTCACATGCGCCCATTTTCAGTGGTGGACGAAAAGCCAAAACATTTCACCCCGTTGTTTTCCCGCATTGTACGATTTCGGTGACACGGAGGTATGTTATGTCGATAAAACCATGGATGTCAGCTTAATTCCTTCAAACTGGAGTTCAGCTGGGGATTCGTGCTTCCCGCGAGACTGGCACGACGGACGTGTCTTTGACCAGTTGGGGAACTGTTTGTCAAGGACGCCCAGCTCACGAAGCATGGACGGCGACACAACGCGGCTGGCATATAAAACAGGTTGGAATTGCTGGCAGTTTTTATAGCTCTCCAGTATTTCTTGAATCTGCTGATCGGCCGTCATGTACTACTCAGGTCAGATAACATGGCGGTTGTGTCGTATCTGAATCAGCAAGGAGGATTACGCTCTCACCCCCTGTGCAGGCTGGCGAGGATAATTCTTCTTGGTCTCAGAACAGATTTGTCGATCCGAGTGGTTCATGTCCCCGGGCACTTGAACTTCGGAACGGATTTGTTCTCCAGACAGAGCCTGGAGCAAGGGGAATGGAGGTTGCACCCCCAAATGGTAGCCTTATATGGCAAGTATTTGGAGAAGCGAAAGTGGACTTATTCATGTCGAGCACGACTACGCATTGCCCGCTATGGTTCTCCCTATGCCCTCCATCGCCCCTAGGCTTGGATGCGTTAGCTCACGATTGGCCCAGGACCAGCTTATGCTTTTCCTCCAATTCGACTAATTCCAGCAGTGCTATCCAGAATTTGGCTGGACAGTGTGGAGCCACACATCCGTGGTTTGCGGATCTGGTCAATCTGTAGTGGGCTCTCCATGGAGATTCCCCTCAGACAGGACTTACTATCGCAAGCACGAGGGATGACTTGGCACCCAAGGCCAGATCTATGGAAGCTGTTGGCGTGGCCTCTGAGCGGAGTGAGTTAATATGTCCCGGTTTTTCAGTTGGAACCACCGAGACTATAATGAATTCTAGGGCAGTTTCTACGAGACGCTTTATGCTTTCAAATGGAAACTGTTTACTGCCTGATGTGGAATTCATAATTTAGATCCAGTTTACTGCCCCGTGGCTTCAGTACTGGAGTTTCTTCAAGACTGTTTTTCTGATGAAGTAACACCAGCCACTCTTTAAGTTTACGTGGCAGCCATTTCAGCTAACCACATATATATAGATGGTACTTCAGTGGGCTGTTATCCGCTGGTCTCTTGCTTATACGGGGTTTGCGACGGCTAAGGCCTTTCCTGCCCTGCACGAGTTCCTTCATGGAATTTATTCATTGTGTTGCAAGGTCTATCAGAACATCCGTTTGAGCCCTTGGAAATTATAAAAAATAAATAAATCCTACTTTAAAGACAGTTCTTCTTGTGGCTTTATCCTCCCTCATGAGAGTTGGGGATTTGCAGGTTCTTCTGTTTGGCCCTCGTGCATGGACTTTTCACCAGGGTTTGTGAAAGTACTGCTGCGACCGAGGCCTAATTATGTCCCTAAGGTCGCCTCGAACCCCTTTCACTTTTAACAAGTGGTCTTGGAAGCTTTACTCCCTGCTGAGGCGGGGCTAGGAGATCTGAGTCTTTGCCCCGTCAGAGTGCTGAAGACTTATGTTGATCGAACAGCTCCATGGCGTGAGTCTGACCAGCTGTTGTCTGTTAGGACACAAAATAGAGGCTGTGCTGTCACAAAGCAGCGCATGTCCCATTGGTTGGTGGAGACGATATCTTTAGCCTATGAGGCGCGCGGACTCGCTTCGCCCTTAGGAATTAGAGCTCATTCCACGAGAGCAGTGGTTTCATCGAAATCATTTCTCAGTGGATCTTCTATATATGATGTCTGTGCTGCAGCAGGATGGTCCTCTCCGAGCACTTTTGTCAAGTTTTACAGTCTTGATGTGAGGATGGCTCCTGGCTCCCGGGTTCTATCCACTTGAGCAGATGCTTTCCTTGGATCCCAACTATCAGGTATGTCAGGCGTTATGGTATAGGGTTCCCATACGGTGACGTCACCGCAGCATCGAAGTGACCTATGAAAGGGAACATCTCGGTTACGTATGTAACCACAGTTCCCTGAATAGGGAACGAGATGCTGTGGTCCCGGCAGTTCCGTACCTTGATAGCGTTTCCTCAGTTCATGAAATCTGAGCAAAATAGCACGCGGCACACGGGTATACTATGCGTACGCATGCGTAGGGCGGTGCCAATTGCTATTTGGCCAATGAAATTGGCGGGATGGTATAGGGCTTCAGACATTCGTCACACCGAAAGGTGTTCCCATACGGTGACGTCACCGCAGCATCTCGTTCCCTATTCAGGGAACCGTGGTTACATACGTAACCGAGATGATAGCGCCTCCTACTATACACCAGTGAAAACAAAGCCGGAAAATTCCGTTAATGGCGGCGAACGATTTAAAATAGTGGAATAGTAAAGAAATATTTCGCATTGAAATCTCAACCTCAGGAAATAGCATCAGCAAACTGTATGTAACTGTATCAAATGTCTAAGGCTGTGTACAGTACAACAGAACATTACTCAAAACGATTTTTTCAACTATAATAATGATGAATGAGTTTTGCATGAATTGATATTGTCCTCCTCTCAGAGATCCCAGGTAGGTGCCATTTGAAATTAAGCCTTTGAAATTTGCTTTTATAAAATAAAATAAACAAACAGATTTTTGTATTGTTTATTCAAAGCAGATGTTTTGGGAGTGACTTTGGAACAAGGTTAATAGATTTTGATCAAAGCAGTGGGCAAAAGTTCATATCTCCCCTGCAAAATGACTGGTTTGCAATCTTTGAATTATATCCATTGGTAACAAAAGAGAGAGAGTGAAGTCCCATCAGACTACTGTATATCAGTGCAGTTGGCAGCTTTACTCCCAGCAATCCCCAAGCAATTGACTTCACCGTGGACAGAAAACAGCCTTTATAACCTCAAACTGAGCAACACAAATCCTATTCATGCTGGTGTTCACTTTTGCGCCTACTGGGACTCAAACATTCACACACATACTGTACATGAATTCAAGGATATTGTCATTAGACAGCATTCATTAGATTTTACTCTTCTGAATATAAATGTGACATTTATTCTTAGCTGATTTTTCATGTGTAAAAACCCAATTTCCATCTCCACTATTTTACATTCAACATGCATCCTCTGAAGAGCAATGCAACAGGGATGATTTTTTTCTATATAGTTTTCCCTATATTTGTGATATTTGAACAGTTGCTTGTTTAACATGCAGATCTCCAGCAGTGGATGGCGCTACTGATCTGCAAAATATACTTTTTTCTATCCAAATTAAAAAAACAAAACTAATAAAAATAAACTTAATAAAACACAAATAAATATAAAATAATAACAAACTAATAAAAAGAAAACATATATCAGTCAGGTGTGGTAGAAATTAATCTGTTTTTAAATACTTCATCAAAATCGCTGTACAAACAAAATCAATTGTTGGAAAGAGCTTTGACATTTATCATAACTCCACCTCAGGAAATGACATCAACAAGGTGCAACTGAACAATTTTCAATGATTTTTGCAGAATAGTGTTAAGAAGTGTACAGGAAACTTTATGAACCATATATCATCTCACATAATCAACTGAACAATGCTCATAAACTTGTGCACTGTTGTTCTCATAATGATCCACGGTAAGTAAACTTTAAAGGGGGAAAAATAATTAAAATATTTTAATACATAAAACAAATAAGAATACTTATTTTTTTTTTTTTTAAAACTGATTTTCAATTTATTTCATTGTAGGTGTGGAAAGTGTGAGCTTAAATCAAACTCAAAAGGTCTTGGTGAAGCAAAAAGGTAAAAGTGTGTCCTTTACATGTGAGGTAAAAGGTTTGGCCTCTGGTGGTTTTGTCCACTGGTACCATAAAAAAGATGGTGAAACATTTAAAAGAATACTGTACATAAGCGAATCCGGGACTGCTACAACTGAAGCAACAGGATTTACTGCTGAAAAAAAAGGAAAATCATATGGCATAAAACTCAATACAATAAGAGACGAACAGGCTGGGATGTATTACTGTGCGAGCTGGGAAGGCAGCCACAGTGAGACAACACTTTGACATCTTTTACAAAAACCAAGAGAGACTGTTACTCCACAACAGGAGTATAAACCACATTTATTATTAACTCGTCTGAAAAGAACCACAAAGTGGTTTTGTGTAGCAAATATGTTTGCAGATAACATCATAAGGTTAGAATGGGAGTTACTTTATGAAATGTGGTAATGCCAAAGGCAAGCAGTTATGTATAGCCTAACAAATATGGCTAAATACTTAATTACGCTCCTTAACTCTTTCCCTGCCACCGTTTTTGAAAAAAAGTTGCCAGCCACTGCCAGCTAGCATTTTTGATGATTTTCACTAAAATTTCATGGCCCCAGAATATTTTGTTTTAATAGCTGAACATGCAATACATCAAAATAACGAACAGAGCCTCTACTAAATAAATAAAAACCTTCAAACATTTTTTTTTTTCATATCAACACTTGAATGTAGGTAAGATTTTTTTTTTTGGATGATCAAAGCAAAGATGCAGTAGATCGCTTCCATCAACACCAAAGATTGCACAGTCCTTTGTCACTTCCTGGATCGACATTTCACTCATTATGCAGTTTTCATTTAGGCCTATATGCTATTTATTGTTGATGACCGCATTGTTTTTCATATGCATACGCATATATACAAGATCGCTCACGTTGACTTTTATTACAATATTTTTATTTTTTATTTTGTTTCAACACATTATTTACTTTTTGTTATATGAAGGTCACATTAAAAATACTAATCATGTGTAGATTTTCTTTTTATTTTACACTTGTCACAAACCCATATCTCAATCTGCAATTACATTTAAAATAGCATTTATTCAACAATTTGTCTCCTCTGTGTCTCTCCGCATCAACGTAGCGCCATTTTGGAGAACATCCGCTGAACGCAAACTGCGTACACTCTTCTGTGTCAGCCGCAACACAAGGATACATTTTCTACGAGAATTTATGCTTTGATTTAAACAAAAACAGAGCATCAGTGCAGCGCGGCTGACACAGAAGAGCGTAAGCTGTTCTCCAAAAGGGCGAGACGGTGATGCAGAGAGACACAGAGGAGAGGAATTGTTGAATAAAGTCATTATTTTTGTTTTCTTTTTGCACAAAAAGTATTCTCGTTGCTTCATAAAATTCAGATTGAACCACTGATGGCAGATGGATTATTCTGACCATGTCTTTCATACTTTTCTGGACAGTGCAATTTACTTGGCAGTCAATAGGACAGTCACAAGCCTCCCGGTTTTCATACAAAATATCTTAAATTGTGTTCCGTAGAAGAAGGTTTTACGGGTTTGGAACGTCATGGGGGTAAGTGATTCCTGACCAAATTTTCATTTTGGGGAGGAGCATCCCTTTAAGCCTTGTCTGTGAAACCTGGGTAATGTGCAAAAGTGTGAAAACTGGTGGAACAAATCAGTTACTCAATTAGTTTAAATCAACAAACGGCCTTAATTTTGAAATGTGATGATTAACTCTTGCCCCGCCAGCATTTTTTTTTTAAAGTTGATAATTTTAACAAAAGTTTAATGGCACATAGAATATTTTGTTGTATGAATATATGAAAGTATGTCAAAACAAAGAACAGCTAGGCCTCTGCTTTTAAACAACAGCAAAAATAACTTCTTTTTTATCAACACTTGAATATGGGTAAGTTTCATGAAAACAAAATGCAACATTGTGAACAAAAAGCTGAGAAAATTGCGTTTTTGTATAAGACTATGTTTTGATCAGATTCAGAATGATCAGTACTTAGGAATCGCTTCCATCAACACATCCAAAGTGTGCACATACCACTTCCTTGACCAGCATTTCATTCTGCAACGTCAGACAGTTTTGATTTATATAATGATTAATTTTTGATAATCGCGTTATTTTACATTTGCATCTGCTAACATAGGCGATCGCTTGTTTGTTTCTGCTTCTTCTTCGCCGTGTTTTGATCATGATTCAAACGTTCAATAATCTTTTTTTTTTATTATTATTATTAATGCCAAGGTACCAAAAATACAAAAAGCCTACAGATAATATCAACATTACGTGCAAAGAGGTCACATTACATGCAAAGCACCATTTATAGACATAGGCCTATGCAACAGTAAATAAATAATACAAAACAAAAGCTTTAACAAAATAAATTAAAAATATTAAATAAATTAATTGTTTTAACCGCTTTAAGATTCTTGCAAAATGAAATAGTTTGGATATACAGTTGAACCTCTTTTCCAAAAACAATATATAAAGGATTTTGACGAGTGAATTTACTGCGGTGAATATGACCGTTATTCATATTCATCTTTCAGCTACTCTTTCAGAAGTTGCAAATGTGAAGCTGACATCACGCTGCATTGAGTTCTGGGTAACTTTTCAGAATCAGAATTATTCGCAAAGTACAGACGGTGTGTTTTTTGGGAGCTCTTGGTACATACATACATACTTGTAAGAAATGAGAACAGAAAGGACAATTAAATAACTTATTTGCTTATCAGCCATACTGGCTGCTCTTCCGCTATTGAGTTTGTGGCAGTAGTTTGATTTTCTGTCATGATTGTGATTTATTAAGTGATTCTGACTTATTGAGTGATAGACTTATTGTATTCTCATTTTGCCAAGCATATTTTATAATATTGCGTTGCATTTATATTCTGGGCTCATCTGTATGTCTTTTAATATCACTGACTTACATCAAGCATTTTAAAATGCTACAAAAACAAGCCCTCCAGGGATTTGATTTTATTGTCATTTGTTGAATAGAAAATACAGTGTGTTTGTGGCTGTCCGCTGATTCTCCTCCGTGGCCATGGATAAATAAGTATTTACAATGACAACAATTATACTTCGTCATTGAAGCGTTTCAAACAAAGAATTGGATGGACTTCTGTCAGCTTGTTGAACACATATACTTTCTACCATATGATGGCTAAAGCAGCAGCAAGTGTCCAGCGTAAGTAACTGTTTTCACGTTAATCAAATTAACATAGCTTAAGGAAATTCTACAAAACCTAAGCGAAAAAAATCAAATCAAATTATAATGCAAAGCGGTAAAATGGCTTCTCTTCCCTGCAAATAATACAATGAAGAATGTGAATATTTAACTTCAAAGCAAAAACATAACAAAAGATAAACAGATATCCATATTAATTTCAGCACCTGTAACAGAGGGCGCAATCCTCCAAGGACGTGATGTAGCTTCAAATTCTCTATCCGCTTTCTTTTTTTTTTCTTGTTGTAAAAATGGGCGGCGCGGCCATTTGTAAATTCTATGGGTCTGGCTTCCGGTCTCATCTGCCTCCACTCCGTCCAGCTATTTTTAGCTGAACAAAACAGTTTGTTTTGCTGCTTGATATTGAAAGTTGGTGTGTCTTATCATTTTATTTTAATGTATTATCTTAATTATGAACACGTTTGTAGTGTAAACAGTTTTACCGTTTACTGCACATTGTTATTCTACTCCTTATTTACCTACAGCGGCTAATGAACCGGAAGTCTCACCATAGGCTTACTTCCGCGTTGAAGAAAAAGGTGGTTCCCTTTCATAAGTCACTTCGATGCTGCGGTGACGTCACCGTATGGGAACACCTTTCGGTGTGACGAATGTCTGAAGCCCTATACCATCCCGCCAATTTTATTGGCCAAATGGCGCTTGGCACCGCCTTACGCATGCGAACGCATAGTATACCTCCACGCCGCGCGGTATTTCGCTCAGATTTCATTTCCTTCAGGAAAGCGAATCATCTGTGCCCTAAGGAAACCATCTCGCGTTCTCAGCGGTTTTTTCCTTCGAGCAGTGTTCAACTCCTCTTCGCGGACGCAATGTATCAACGAAAGGTAAGAGCCGTATAACGGGTTTATCACAGAGAGGCCCTCATGAGAGGTTGGTTTAGCAGCCTCTCTGCATGTTCTCTCTGTGATAGCCTGCAGCTACAGTTCTGCGCTCGGGAGTGTATTTTCTCTAGGTCGCCTCGCGTCTAACCCCCGGCGTTACGCTTCTGCGGTTGCCGAGGCGCCGCACGAGGCGGTGGTTTGGGGCGATGTGTGCGGCTTGGACTATGAGGACAGTGATGCGCTGGAGTTTTTCCACTTCGCTCGCTCTCCCCCACTCGAGTGTGTTAAATCAGCAGATTTGCTTTTACAAACTATGTTTGTCCACCGCGGCTTCGGACTCAGAGTACGTTCTGGCCGGCACATGCGGTTCTCTCCCTCCGAGCGGACAGGAGAAATGCGCCTCCCCTTTCTCAGTGAGCTGTTGAATGTGGTTACCCGCATGGTGGATAAACTATCCCCCCCCCCCCCCCCCCCCGTGAGCCGCTACCCTTCTTCACGGACCTCCACCAAGAGGTTTCGAGGTTCTGGAAACAGCCTTAATCAGCGCGCATCACGAACGCCGCGGGTTTCGCCACCATTGCTGACATGGCGGACCGCGGTTATACAGCGATGCCGCCAGTGGACGAACTCTCTAGCCGAACGTATCGCGCCGAACGTATCGCGCCGAACTCGGCAGCAGCCTAAAGTCTCGCCCCTCTCGAAGGCGTGTCGAGTCGCGTCTAATCTCGGCAAATTTACTTCACTTGATGGCGGTTCTAACGAGAAAGATATCACAACCTGAGGCTGTGAAAAAGCTGCGGGGGGCAAAAGATTTGGCGCTAAGTGCTGCCAAACATACTGCCCGAGCAGTGAACCGTTCTATGACGGGGATGTTAACAGTCGAGCGCCACCTTGGCTAATCTAGCCGACATTACAGAAAACCTGAGTTGAACGGCAAAAGCCTCACGTCCTCAATCCCCTTACAGCAGTTCCTGATACTTCTGCTGTTCATCAGGGACTGTGCCCTCCACTAGAGAGCGCTGTTGGACTGCTAACCCTCTCACTGCAGTCCCCACGCTCTAACATTGACTGTCTCGCAGCAAAGGCACCTCGAGCATCATTGGATCGACCTATCACTTGAGCGCCCCCTCAGACACTCTGCACAATCCAGCCTTCAGAGTTTGAGGCACGGCACAAGAGGCTGACAAAGACAGCCCGTTTATGACGGCTCACACAGCTGCCACGTTCTCGCTAGCGGCGGGGCCCGATGTTTATCTTGTTGGATTAAATCCTGCCGTGGATACGCTTCAGGATTATACACAACGAAACGCAGCGACTTTGACGCATGCACTTCCCTTCCTGTTCGTCAGGGACTGTGCCCTCCACCAGAGAGCGCTGTTGGACCGCTAATGCACATCCAACCCTCTCACTGCAGTCCCCACGCTCTAACATTGACTGTCTCACAGCAAAGGCACCTCGAGCATCATTGGATCGAGCTATCACTTGAGCGCCCCCTCAGACACTCTGCACAATCCAGCCTTCAGAGTTTGAGGGACGGCACAAGAGGCTGAATAAGACGGCCCGTTTATGACGGCCCACACAGTTGCCGTAAGCATGCTAGCGGCGTGGCCTGATGTTCATTTTGTTGGATTTAATCCTGCCGTGGATACGCTTCAGGATTAGATACAATGAAACGTAGTGACTTTGACACATGCGCTTTCCTTGCTTACGGATGCTGTGAGCTTTCCGTGCTCGGACATTAATGCATGTGGGAACTCTGCAGGCGGGAGGCTTGGAAACCACTACGTTTTTCCGGGCCGCAGGGAAGCGCTTGCCCGGCATTTTCACTATGGGTGTTACGCACAATTCGTCATGGATACACCATTCAGTTCAGAAAGGCCCATCTCTTTGCCACGGAAATCTTCCCATGGTTGTTAAACCAAAGGAAATCGTGGTGCTGCGGCAGGAACATCTCTGCTGGGAATAGGGGCTATAAAAGTACACCCCTCTCAGATGGAGTCAGGTTTTACAGCCGCTGTTTTTGTGTTAAAAAAAAAAAAAAAAAAAAAAAGTGTCGATTTACGCTGTTTGAATCTTGCACTCAGGATGAGCAAAGAAATCAAGATGTTAACGGTAAAGTCTATTCTGTCTCAGATTCAACCGAAGAGTTGGTTTGTCACGATCGATCTGAAGGATGCATATTTTCATATTAGATCATCAAGAGACACAGGAAGTTCCTCAGATTCGCTTTAGAGGGCAAAGCGTATCAGTACTGTGTTTCTTCCCTTCGGCTTAGCCTTGGCTCATCAAGTATTTTCGAAATGCATGGACGCAGTTCTGGCCCCATTGTGGCTCCAGGGCGTTCGCGTATTGAATTACCTGAATGATTGGCTGGTGTTAGCACAATCGCAGCCTCAAGTACACTCCCATCGGGATTTTGTGCTGAATCATCTAAACAGCCTGGGCTTATGCACAAATTTCCAGAAGTGTGTTTTTAATTCCCTCTCAGCGGATAACCTTCTAGAAATAGACTTGGACTCTCGCGCGATGACAACAAGACTATCTCTCCCACGCGTTCAGTCTCTCACATTATGCCTGCGCCATTTGAGTTTGTGCCTCAGACTTTTGGGTCTAATGATAGCAGCATCCCCTGTAATCTGTATGGGCTTGCTTCACATGCGCCCATTTTCAGTGGTGGACGAAAAGCCAAAACATTTCACCCCGTTGTTTTCCGCATTGTACGATTTCGGTGACACGGAGGTATGTTATGTCGATAAAACCATGGATGTCAGCTTAATTCCTTCAAACTGGAGTTCAGCTGGGGATTCGTGCTTCCCGCGAGACTGGCACGACGGACGTGTCTTTGACCAGTTGGGGAACTGTTTGTCAAGGACGCCCAGCTCACGTAGCATGGACGGCGACACAACGCGGCTGGCATATAAACAGGTTGGAATTGCTGGCAGTTTTTATAGCTCTCCAGTATTTCTTGAATCTGCTGATCGGCCGTCATGTACTACTCAGGTCAGATAACATGGCGGTTGTGTCGTATCTGAATCAGCAAGGAGGATTACGCTCTCACCCCCTGTGCAGGGTGGCGAGGATAATTCTTCTTGGTCTCAGAACAAATTCTGTCAATCCGAGTGGTTCATGTCCCCGGGCACTTGAACTTCGGAACGGATTTGTTCTCCAGACAGAGCCTGGAGCAAGGGGAATGGAGGTTGCACCCCCAAATGGTAGCCTTATATGGCAAGTATTAGGAGAAGCGAAAGTGGACTTATTCATGTCGAGCACGACTACGCATTGCCCGCTATGGTTCTCCCTATGCCCTCCATCGCCCCTAGGCATGGATGCGTTAGCTCACGATTGGCCCAGGACCAGCTTATGCTTTTCCTCCAATTCGACTAATTCCAGCAGTGCTATCCAGAATTTGGCTGGACAGTGTGGAGCCACCCTTATCCGTGGTTTGCGGATCTGGTCAATCTGTAGTGGGCTCTCCATGGAGATTCCCCTCAGACAGGACTTACTATCGCAAGCACGAGGGATGACTTGGCACCCAAGGCCAGATCTATGGAAGCTGTTGGCGTGGCCTCTGAGCGGAGTGAGTTAATATGTCCCGGTTTTTTCAGTTGGACCCACCGAGACTATAATGAATTCTAGGGCAGTTTCTACGAGACGCTTTATGCTTTCAAATGGAAACTGTTTACTGCCTGATGTGGAATTCAT
Source organism: Cyprinus carpio (assembly GCF_018340385.1). Taxonomy (NCBI): domain Eukaryota; kingdom Metazoa; phylum Chordata; class Actinopteri; order Cypriniformes; family Cyprinidae; genus Cyprinus; species Cyprinus carpio. Next base: position 15,472,894 of record NC_056573.1, on the reverse strand, counting down.
AATTTAGATCCAGTTTACTGCCCCGTGGCTTCAGTACTGGAGTTTCTTCAAGATTAGAAGATCTGATGAAGTAACACCAGCCACTCTTTAAATTTACGTGGCAGCCATTTTAGCTAACCACATATGTATAGATGGTACTTCAGTGGGCCATCATCCGCTGGTCTCTTGCTTATACGGGGTTTGCGACGGCTAAGGCCTTTCCCGCCCTGCACGAGTTCCTTCATGGAATTTATTCATTGTGCTGCAAGGTCTATCAGAACATCCGTTTGAGCCCTTGGAAATTATAAAAAATAAATAAATCCTACTTTAAAGACAGTTCTTCTTGTGGCTTTATCCTCCCTCATGAAAGATGGGGATTTGCAGGCTCTTCTGTTTGGCCCTCGTGCATGGACTTTTCACCAGGGTTTGTGAAAGCACTGCTGCGACCGAGGCCTAATTATGTCCCTAAGGTCGCCTCGAACCCCTTTCACTTTTAACAAGTGGTCTTGGAAGCTTTACTCCCTGCTGAGGCGGGGCTAGGAGATCTAAGTCTTTGCCCTGTCAGAGTGCTGAAGACTTATGTTGATCGAACAGCTCCATGGCGTGAGTCTGACCAGCTGTTGTCTGTTAGGACACAAAATAGAGGCCATGCTGTCTCAAAGCAGTGCATGTCCCATTGGTTGGTGGAGACTATATCTTTAGCCTATGAGGCGCACGGACTCGCTTCGCCCTTAGGAATTAGAGCTCATTCCACGAGAGCAGTGGTTTCATCGAAATCATTTCTCAGTGGATCTTCTATATATGATGTCTGTGCTGCAGCAGGATGGTCCTCTCCGAGCACTTTTGTCAAGTTTTACAGTCTTGATGTGAGGATGGCTCCTGGCTCCCGGGTTCTATCCACTTGAGCAGATGCTTTCCTTGGATCCCAACTATCAGGTATGTCAGGCGTTATGGTATAGGGTTCCCATACGGTGACGTCACCGCAGCATCGAAGTGACCTATGAAAGGGAACATCTCGGTTACGTATGTAACCACAGTTCCCTGAATAGGGAACGAGATGCTGCGGTCCCGGCTGTTCCGTACCTTGATAGCATTTCTTCAGTTCATGAAATCTGAGCGAAATAGCGCGCGGCACTCAGGTATACTATGCGTACGCATGCGTAAGGCGGTGCCAAGCGCTATTTGGCCAATAAAATTGGCGGGATGGTATAGGGCTTCAGACATTCGTCACACCGAAAGGTGTTCCCATACGGTGACGTCACCGCAGCATCTCGTTCCCTATTCAGGGAACCGTGGTTACATACGTAACCGAGATGATAGCGCCTCCTACTATACACCAGTGAAAACAAAGCCGGAAAATTCCGTTAATGGCGGCGAACGATTTAAAATAGTGGAATAGTAAAGAAATATTTCGCATTGAAATCTCAACCTCAGGAAATAGCATCAGCAAACTGTATGTAACTGTATCAAATGTCTAAGGCTGTGTACAGTACAACAGAACATTACTCAAAACGATTTTTTCAACTATAATAATGATGAATGAGTTTTGCATGAATTGATATTGTCCTCCTCTCAGAGATCCCAGGTAGGTGCCATTTGAAATTAAGCCTTTGAAATTTGCTTTTATAAAATAAAATAAACAAACAGATTTTTGTATTGTTTATTCAAAGCAGATGTTTTGGGAGTGACTTTGGAACAAGGTTAATAGATTTTGAAAAAACCATTATAAAAAAGAACATAACAACACTGAAAAACCACCAGACTACAATATATCAATTAAATCCGCAGCTTTACTCCAAACAAAGAGTGAAGTCCCATCAGACTACTGTATATCAGTGCAGTTGGCAGCTTTACTCCCAGCAATCCCCAAGCAATTGACTTCACCGTGGACAGAAAACAGCCTTTATAACCTCAAACTGAGCAACACAAATCCTATTCATGCTGGTGTTCACTTTTGCGCCTACTGGGACTCTCAACATTCACACACATACTGTACATTAACTTAAGGATATTGTCATTAGACAGTATTCATTAGATTTTACTCTTCTGAATATAAATATGACATTTATTCTGATTTTTCATGTGTAAAAACCCAATTTCCATCTCCACTATTTTACATTCAACATGCATCCTCTGAAGAGCAATGCAACAGCAGTGGATGGCGCTACTGATCTGCAAAATATACTTTTTTTTTTCTCTATGCAAGTTACTTAATTGAATTTTACTGAATTACTTATAAATTGATAAGAATCAATTATATAGCAAATATATAGCAGTCAGGTGCGGTAGAAATGAATCTGTTTTTAAATACTTCATCCAAATTGCTGTACAAGTTGCATCACTTGGAAAGAGCTTTGACATTTATCATAACTCCACCTCAGGAAATGACATCAGCAAGGTGTCACTGAACAATTTTCAATGATTTTTGCAAAATAGTGTTAAGAAGTGTACAGGAAACTTTATGAACCATATATCGTCTCACATAATCAATTGAACGATGCTCATGAACTTGTGCATGGTTGTTCTCATAATGATCCACGGTAAGTAAACTTTAAAAATAGATAAAAATATTAAAATACATTAATAAAACAAAAAAAAAAAATAATAAAAAATAACTTATTTTCAATTTAAACTCATTGTAGGTGTGGAAAGTTTGAAATTAGAACAAACTAAAAAGGTCTGGGTGAAGCAAAAAGGTAAAAGTGTGTCCTTTGAATGTGAGGTAGAAGGCTTGGGCTCTGGTAATTTTGTCCACTGGTACCATAAAAAAAATAATGGAACATTCAAAAGAATACTGTACATAAGCAAATCCGGGACTGCTACATCTGAAGCAACAGACGTTGTCGCTGATAAAAAAGGAGATTCATATGGCATAAAACCCCCAACAAGGATTGACGAACACGCAGCCACATATAAACAACACATCTACAACTTTTACAAAAACTGAGAGACTGTTACTCCACAACAGGAGCGTTGCCAAAAATCGAACTGTTATAAACCACATTTTTTATTGACTCATCTGAAAACTCATCTGAAAAGAACCACAAAGTGGTTTTGTGTAGCAAATATGTTTGCAGATAGCAAAAACAACAATATAGTGTTAGAATGGGAGATACTTTATGAAATGTGGAAATGCCACATGTAGGCAGCTATGTATAGCCTAAACAGTGCTTCCCAAACCTGTCCTGGAGGACCCCCTGCCCTGCACATTTTGTATGTCTCCCTTATCTAACACACCTGATTCCACTCATTAGCTCGTTAGTAGAGACTGCAAGAACTAAATTGGGTGTGTCTGATTAGGGAGACATACAAAATGTGCAGGGCGTGGGGTCCTTCAGGACAGGTTTGGGAAGCACATACTCCATTACTGTACTTAACTCTTTCCCTGCCAGCGTTTTGGAAAAAAAGTTGCCAGCCACCGCCAGCTAGCATTTTTGATAATTTTCACTAAAATTTCATGACATCAAAATAAAGAACAGAGCCTATACCTAAAAAAAAAAAAACAAAAAAATAAACAACATTTCCACCAAAAAAAAAACTATTTTTATTCTAGCTTCAAACATTCTTTTTTTATCAACACTTGAATGTAGGTATATTTTATTTTAAAAAAGCAACATTTGGAGCAAAAATCTGAGAAAATCACATTTTTATCTGGATCATATTTAGAAAGGCTATTTGGATGATCAAAGCAAAGATGCAGTAGATCGCTTCCATCAGCACCACCAAAGATTGCACAGTCCTTTGCCACTTCCTGGATCACATTTCACTCATTAGGCAGTTTTCATTCAGGCCTATTTGCTATTTATTGTTGATGACCGCATTGTTTTTCATATGCATACGCATATATGAGATCACTAATTTCTGCGTCTTCCTCGCATGTGTTCTATTTTTCAGAGAATTCCGTGTTTGGCTGGGAAAGAGTTAAGTAAGTACTCTTACCAAAAAGTAGTATACTTCAAGTTTATTTTATTAAGAATACTTAAGTAAAGTTCAAGTATATTGTTAAGTATACTTTAAGCAGTAAGTATACAAATATCAGTATACTAGTAGTATACTTGTAAGTGTACTAATTCAATACTCCTTGGGACTAAATTGTCCCACTTTCTGGTATATAAAAGTATACTTTCAAGTATACTTTAAGTACAACATTAGTAAACTTTGAGTACACAACTAGTTTACATCTATGTTTTTAGTTTGTACTGCAACTATACTAAAAGTGAACTTATAGGCATACTGGCAGTTTACTAATCAGATACTTGTAGCATTTTTAGTACACTTTGAAGTAAAGTCTCAGTAAACTACTAGTTTAGTAGTTTTATACTGCAAGTATACTCGTAAGTTTTCTGTAAACTTTAAATCATACTTTAAGTATACTGCTATGTCCTTATTTAGGTATTTATTTGTATATATTTTTTATATGAATAAAAAACATACCAAACATCAAAAGAAAAGGGTATCTGCTTGTAAATAAAAACATTTTATTATGGCTTCATGCATTCTTTTTTTTATAAACACTTGAATGTGGGTAAGTTTTATAAATAATAAACAAAGAAATAAAGAAATAAACAACATTTTGGGAAAAAAAGCTGAAAAAGACAATTAATTGGATACAGAATGATAATCAAAACGTAGATGGAGTCGATCAACACTCCAAAACTGTCATTATTACTGCTTCATTGGTCAACATTTTATTCCATAACATTAACACAGTTTTGATGCTGTCTTATGTCTGATGATCATGGCTGCGTTCAAAAGCATAGGCAGCTGACTTGCTGCCTAGCTGCTCTATGAGGCAATGACTTTGCAGGCAGTGTTTTTGCACGAAGGCCCCTCATGAAAGTGATTTCGGACAGACTTCTGAGGCAGAGTAACGTTTTAATGATCTACAACAAAATAGAATGAGATTTGTTGATAACTAAACTAATATCTAATTACTATAATACTGATTTCTCACATAAACTGAGCACCAAATGCTACTTTCACATGCCATCTTTATTTTTTAGCTTAACAGACACGGAATGGAACGCACAGGATTGTGGGATATCAAAGTCAGTGAAGGATACATCTATGGTGCCTTCAAAATTTGCTCAGAAGGTACCTCCGGAGACAGGAAGCAGAATTTGGATTCGGACGTGCCTTGATGCCTTCCTGCCTTGGAATGCAGCCTCTGAAGGCAGCATTTTAGAGCTTTTGGATGCAAAGGATGTTAGAATACATGGGGAAGCATCTGTTGTTTCGGTTCCTTCTTCACTTGTGTTTTTTCTTGGAAATTCTGTAAAGATGTATAATAGCGCCCCCTACCATATAACAATGAAAACACAGATTCTCTGAGCACAAGTATCCACCCTTTTCTTGTCATAAAAATGGACATGGCCATTTGTAAATTCTATGGGTTTGGCTTCCGGTCTCACCTGCGTCCACTCTGTCCAACTATATTTAGCTGAATAAAACAGTTCGTTTTGCTGCTTGATATTGAAAGTTTGTGTGTCTTATCATATTTTTTTAATGTATTATCTTTATTATGAACACAGTGGTTTGTAGTGCAAACAGTTTTACTGTTTACTGTACTTTGAATTTTCCTCGTTATTTACCCATAGCGGTTAATGAACCTGAAATCTCATCCGTAGGCTCACTTCCGCTTTGAAGAAAAAGGTGGATAGCTCAAATTTATTTAGACTTTTTCTAAGTGTAAGTCAAGTATATTTAAATGTAATTTTAAGTATATTTCTGAGAAGTACATAAAGCCCATGTCTGAGAAGTACATAAAAAGTAGACTGAAAGTATATTTTCCTGTTTTTAGTTTAAAAGAAGTAGGCTATAATAATTGCACACTTGAATAAACTTCTTTTTCGTAAGGGTAGCCTACAGTTTTTGGGTATCTTTACTCGAGTATAAATATTTGAGTATAAATGTTTCTACTTTTATTTTACTACATTAAAGAAAAAAAAAACAGAACTTAATGTAATCTTTACTGATCTGTCATCATGAGCTATATCCAGTTTAAATGTATCTTTTGATTCAATATTGGTTCGTTTGAATTTGTCAAAGTGGTTCACAAAAAGGTGTAAATGATTTGTTTTGCAAATCAAGAATCTGAATAAGGGTGTGCTGACACTTGTCATGTTTGTTTCGATTAAGCACCAGCACAACAATCAGTGTGTAACGGATCTCCACTGTGCATCTAAAATAAAGACATTATTCGTTTACGTTTTAATCTGTGATTTATTAAGGTAAATATTTTTTAGGTTTAAGCAAACATTTTGAAATTGTGATTACGTGTGATATGATTGTCAAGCTGGGTGCGATAAGACATGACAGAATTAAAGGGGTTGTTGGAAAATCAGAAGCGAAGACCAGGAGACGTTGGGATATCTTTCGTACAGAAATTCTTCTTTATTGAGGACTCGCCATGCGTCGCTGCAGTCATACAAGTCTCACCAAAGCAGTGATAGTTTTTTATACAATCAAGTGGGAGGGATAAATGGAAACAATTTAAACAAAGCATGTAAATTGAATACAGGGATCGGCCAAATAGTGGCCATTTTCCCATCTTTGATCTTATCAGCATAACAGTGTCATTTAAATACAGATGTGCCTGACAGTATCGTTGATACCTTTACATTGTCATGGAAACAAAGGCACGAGCTTTTGTTGAAAAAAGGTCTTGAGCTTTGGTCAGGAAGGGCATAAAAACAAAAGGTATTTGATCTTTTAGAAATGTCATCTTTTTTACCTCACAATGTATATAACTTATTCAGTTAACATTTTATAAATTTGTAATTCCACAGGGTCATATGATGCGATTTCAATTTTTCCTGAAAAAGATCTGTAAAGTTGCAAAGACTAAAGTCTCAAATCCAAAGATATATTCTTTATTTAAGTTAAGACTTGTCCATGCCCTGCAGCTCATTCTGACACGCCCCCACATGTCTACATCACGATGTGGGAAGATTTGCAAAAGGCCGCCCAAATGTTCATGAAAACAAAGGATGTGTAACTTTTATTCTCGCTGCTGCTGCCGGCGCCATGTTGTGGAGACTCTGTGTTTCATTATGAAAGCCAAGCTACTTTGTTTTGCCTTCCAAAGAGGACACAACTACAAATCAGTGGTTAAGTTGTATTTACATCACTGTTGTATTCAACCCAAATATTTAGATGTGTACAGCACATTTCACGGAGGACAAGGACTGTTTCCTGTGAGAATAGCCTACAATGCTGGTGTCTGTTTCTATAAAGTTATATGTTCCTGTGGCTCAGTGGTAGAGCATTGCGTTAGCAGTGCAAAATGTTGTGGGTTCAATTCACAGGGAACACACATACTGGTAAAAATATTTGGATAAAAGCGTCTGCTAAATGCATAAATGTAAAGTGGGCCAGTTACAACTTTGCAAGGACAGTCTGGTGCTTCTGACTCACAGTCTGCAAGTACAAAATATGTTTATATATTTGAAGAATTTGCCACTGATGATGCAAACGTGAGTTTTAAGCAGTGTAGAGTAGCATTTGTTGTTTGTCATTTTTCCAATCACAAATGCAGACATGGTTTTATGTTTATGCAGCGTGATATGCAACGCAAAAAAACACAGTATAAGTCATTAGAATCAGTACTTAGGTCCCTACTGGATGCAACAAATCCCCTGTTTGTAATGGTTTATATTGTTTTTGTCTTGTCATGCTGGGAGATGGCATCTCAGTATGGTAAAGTAGTGTTTCCTACTGTAGTACTGTAGTAAGAGGCATAACATTTCCGTCATATGCTTGAGGCATTCAGCCAATCACAAAGCACTGGATAGCTGGCGAATCAGCGTACACCTCGCTTTTCGACCCGTTTCAGAAAGGTCGTGTAGAGGAGAAACATTAGTGTACATTAAGTGGAAAATGTGTTTTTTGAACCTTAAACCACATAAACACATTGCATTACACATTTAAATATTAATTTGTTTATATAATAGAGACAATGGATAGTCAATGACTGCCCCAGAACTATAGCTACAGAGATAATTTTTTTAAAAAAAGTAATGTTCTGGTATTTTTTGTGATTTTGCCTGCATATTACCAAAGTCCTTTAAAGGGGTCATATGATGTTGCTAAAATGAACATTATTTTGTGTATTAATAATAAAAAAATTAACAATATTCTTATTTAACTGTATGTTTAATCAAATAAATGCAGCATTAGTGAGCATATGACTCCTTCAAAAACATTAAAAAAAAAACCTTACAGATCTTTTGACTGACAAACTCTTCAACTGAAGTGCATACATAATATTTAATAGCTTGTAGTCTAAAGTCTAGTGTTCATCTGTACCTTTGAGTGTCTTTAGTGTCTTATCCAGACTATCCATGTTGTTGGCAAATATTTCCAGAGATTTACTTTTAACTGTTTCTGCTGCATTTACCCTGGCAAGAAGTTTGTCTTGAACCTTAAATCAAGTTAACACATTTGTTAATTTTCCCATTGACCCAGGAAAGGTCCATTTTTGCACAGAGATATATAAGTGTTGTTGCAAATTTTTGATTGTTGTCAGCATATCATCGACATAACATCAAGCTCATTTTCAGTCATCACATCTTTATACATATTTCACATATTGTTCTTTGAAATGATTGGTTTCTGAACAATCTACACTGTCAGGAATGTTTAACAGAGGATTAGGTTTACCTGTTGCAAACTCTTGGCCTTATTGAACAGATCAGCTTTCTCTTTCTGCTCATTGAGCAAACACTGCTGAAAGTCCTGGTACTGTGATAAATTCCCCTCCACCTTACATTTACATTTACACTTAATCAATTAGCAGACGCTTTTATCCAAAGCGACTTACAAATGAAAACAATAGAAGCAATCAGACCAACAAGAGAACAAAAACAGTACAAGTGCCATGACAAGTCTCAGTTAGTCTAGCACAGAACACGTAGCCAGGTTTTTTTTGTTTGTTTGTTTGTTTTTTTCAAGAATATGATAGACAAGAAAAGAAAAAGTAAGTGCTAGTATTAGTTGGTTAAGTGCTGGCGAAAAAGGTGAGTCTTTAGATGTTTTTTGAAAATGAGTAAAGACTCGAATTGAGATTGGGAGGTCATTCCACCAGCTGGGCACAGTCCAGAAAAAGGTCCGTGAGAGTGTAAGGGAAACAGGTCAATTTAGCTCAAAGGGAATCATTTAAGATTTTAAAGGGAATTTGAACAGAATCACTGTTTCACGGCTGATCACTGAAACGGACAGCGATTCACTGAACGAGCCGTTTAACATCAAATCTGCGCTGGATATTAATATCCAAAGTATAGTGAAAACACTATTAATTAGCACAATAATAAGATCGGCAGTTTAAGACATTAACTTGTAAGCACAAAACACAAGATACTTCTCTTTTCAATATGAATAAGGCTTTATTAGAAAAATCTAAGACATATAAACAAATCTAACACATAAGCACATGCACTCACACATTCATACAAGTTGCAGGAAGATAGAACGTTAGGAAAGAATGAGTTTAAGAGAATGAAAATGTGAAATCCCAAGCAATTAATACAGAAATTGCATAGACATGAACAACCATCAGACACTTAATTAAAGAGTAACTAAACCCTAAACCAACTTTTTTTAGTTAATGATCTGTAAGAATGGGGCTTTATTAGTGCTGTTCATTGATTCGAGTAACGTTTTTGACATTTGAGTATAAAGTGTTTTAATTCTACAATATATGGTGTAAAAACATCTGAGTGCCGCCCTCTTCAGGTTGAACATTGGCTACTGCAGTTGATTTTTCCTATTGGATGTTTGGGGTGGTACATGACGTAAGTGGTGGCAGGTGACGTATGCAGTTTTTAGCTCACCACGCCCTTGGTACGAGCTACCACGCCCCTTGGCAGTATAAAACCATCTTGCTCCGTCAAAATCACTGTAGCGGCTGCTTCACTAGCATCGTCGGATGCCGATCGCGATGTGGGAGCTAAGACCGCAGTTTTCAGCCAGCGGCTCGAATTGATATGGCTCAGGCCCTGGCCCTGTGTCCACAGACACCTCGACATCCTCCACTTCAGGTGAAGATGGGGGAGAAAAGTCCTCTACTTCAAATTAACGCTCTTTTGCAAAGCTACTTGCGTCACTACAGTCACTCTCCATTTTAGCGACTCTGACAGCAGCTGTCAATTAATCCGTTACTGCGGGGTCTCAGGTTCACGCCCCATCCGCTCAGCCCCGCCCTCGGTTCATCCCCTCTATCTCCACTGTGCTCTGCCCACTTTTCAGCATTTTTCAAATATTGCCAGTGGGTGGAGTCAGGCTCTGACCAGGGGTTTAGTTACCCTTTAACCCTCGCATTGAGCTCCTCAATGAGGTTAAAATTATATTAGATAACTCCAGTACAGATCAGAGTCTGGAGGTATGTTACTTGAGATGCCTGTGTAACGGGGGTTCCCTTTGTTGTCGCTGAAAAGGGGGTTTCCCGAGGTTGCTGATTGGCTGGAAGTTCAGTAGTCGTTGAAGTGACGTCTTGGGAAGCCCGTGGTTGGGCGTTGGCTGACGATGCGGAGTTGTGGGCTGACTGAAGTTTCAGACGGGCACGCGAGGTCAGACTCTGAGACACAGCATTACAAAACTTAACTCAGAACACGAAACTCTCAAATGGAAAAGAAAAGAAACTAAAGTAAAAGAACAGAAGTAAAGTTTGACGAGACTAGGTGGTGTTTCTTCTCATCGTGGCTAAGTAGCAGCAGGCGGGCAGGCCGAAGCACGCTGGAACGGCGCTCGAAGAACGCTAAAAGTGATGACTAAAAGCATGGCTAAAAGCTAAAACTACAAGCCAAAGCTAAAAGCCGGCATGACTGATAGCAAAAGCTAAACGCAAGCTAAAAGCTAAAAGCAAAGGCTAAAAAGCAAAATTTTATGGTGTCCTGAGTATTTAAACTGAATTTAAACACACCTCAAATGTTGTCTTGACCAATTAGATATTGTCTTTTCTCGGGGTGTTGCGATGTTTGTCCCACCCATTCATAAATCATATGGAATTGTGATACATCAGGAAGATTACTTACAAAGCACTCTCATGTTATAAAATTGACATTATTACCATAATAAGAATATGATACATTTGACAAATAACTGATGGTCAGAAACGTTTCAAGCTAGAAGATTCGAACACACACATACTAAACATGAATATGACCCCTTAAGCTATTCAAGAGTTATTTAAAAAGACATACACAATAAGTGATTAGAAACATTATAGTCAAATGTGTGGGTTACATGTATGATATGGAGTTAAGCAATGGACTGATATCCATTTAGAAGTCTTTGTTTTGAGTTCATTTTGGTGCATATATGCATTGGAAGGCATTCTCTGTGCCATTCTGTGGAGTAAGGATATGTCCTGTGAAGACCAGAGAGGTTAACAGGTCTCCTTAGGAATTTCAGTCTGGTTCTGCTAGGTGGGGGGAAGTCAATCCAAAGAGCTTGTGATCATGATTACTATCATGGGTTTACATGTGATGGTCACGCTGTGCATCTCTTTGATTACTTGCCCCAAATTTGACAATCTCTTCTTCGAACTGAAATTGTCAATAATTGTTCTAATGGTGTTAATGTTGAAAGCTGTTCTGTGAAAGAGCTTGGTTGGTTATCTTGCTTCAGACTGTGGTGCTAGGAGTTGATTTACAACATCCTGTTGCCTTTCCGAGGAATTCGGCTTCTCTTGTTTCAACCATGCTCACGATCGAATCTTTAATTTGTCTGGTTCAGGCCTGATACGCTACAGAGTGATTTTGAACCTCTTTAGGATGGCACAACAAGGCGTGGTTCACTTGCAGAGCGCAAACTTCTGGAGGGCACATAAGATTGAACTAGTGAGATTAGGTATATTGGTGCCGTGCCAGTGGTCATCTTGTAGGCAAGCATCAGTACCTTGAATTTGATGTGAGCGGCTACTGGTAGCCAGTGTAACCTGATGAGGAGAAGAGTAAAGTGAGCTTTTTTGTCTCATTGAAGACAACCATCGCTGCTGCATTCTGGATCAGTTGCAGAGGCTTGATAGTACATGCAGGAAGTCCTGCCAGGAGAGCATTACAATAGTCCAGTCTGGAGAGCTTTGACAAGAAGTTCGGTTTGCTCTGACAGGAAGGGTATAATCTTCCTAATGTTGTATAAGGCAAATCTGCAGGACCGGGTCGTTGTAGCAATATGGTCTGTGAAGCTTAACTGATGATCCATCACAGTTCCTAGGTTTCTGGCTGTCCTGGAAGGAGATATGGTTGACGAACCCAGCTGTATAGAGTAGTTGTGATGAAACGATGGGTTAGCTGGAACCACCAGCAGTTCTGTCTTAGTAAGGTTGAGCTGTAGGTGATGGTCATTCATCCATCTAGAAATGTCACTCAGACAGGCTGCAATGCGAGCAGCTACCGTCGGATCATCTGGTTGGAATGAGAAGTAGAGTTGAGTGTCATCAGCGTAGCAGTGATAGGCAAAGCCATGCTTCTGAATGACAGATCCTAATGACGTCATGCAGATGGAGAAGAGAAGTGGTCCAAGTACTGAGCCTTGAGGAACCCCAGTAGCAAGTTGTTGTGACTTAGAAACTTCACCCCTCCAAGACACCCTGAAGGATCTATCTGAGAGGTAGGACTTAAACCACAGGAGTGCGGATCCAGAGATGCCCATCTTTCTGAGGGTGGACAGTAGAATCTGGTGATTAACGGTGTCAAAAGCTGCAGATAGATACAGCAAGATGAGTACTGAGGATTTTGAATCTGCTCTTGCCAGTCGCAGGGCTTCAGTTACCGAGAGCAGGGCAGTCTCAGTTGAATGGCCACTTCAGACTGTCGGACTGTCGAACTTGGAAACCACACCAACAATGTCCTTCTGCAGAAACAGAACGATAATAGTACACATTGTTCATGTTATATTGTGTATTTTTGTAGACTCCGGCATGAACAGCAAAAATTTTGTAGAAGCAAATGGGGGTTCGAACAAAGACTTACATCTCCTGTATTCCCCTATTTTTACTTAAACTCTTCTACAAACATAAATATTTAATTCAGATTGACTACCACCAGGGGCTTTAGAAGTTTCTTCTCCAGGTCAGATAACTGTTTGAGAGTGTTCTGAGCCACTCTGCTCTCCTTTCCAGCCGTATCAGTCAATTGAATGGCCTTCTCACAGATTTTGAAATTATACAGTTTGATTTAGATTACAAACTTCTCTTTATTGTTGTCCAAATCTTTGTTTGGATCATGATTAAAATGCAGTGGTTGCCTCTAATTTTCAGTGGCTACAGAGAGTCCTGCCTGTAATGCAAATGATTGTTTTGTGAACAATCCCTTTATCTCATATATCCTATACATATCTATACATGTCCAGACTCTCAGTTAGGTTGCCATTGATACAATTAGCTGTGCCATTATTTATAAAATGTACTTGTACTTTTGATACTCTAGTAGTTTTAACATCAGTTACTTAAATACTTTTACTTGTGTTTTTCTTATGAGCAACTTTAATTTTTACTTGATAGGTGAAATGCATCAGGAAATTTGAAGGCTCAAGTTAAAGATGAGATATTGGATTAATATTGGATTAATATAAAAAGTCACTTAGATAGTCATCCAGTTAAGAAAGTTCTGAAGGATTGTTGGGAATATGAGTATAAAAAATATCAAGCTTTGGATGGACTGCCAATGAGGAGGCACAGAATATGGGTATTAGTGACATCAATATTGCCCCTTTTCTGGCAACTTCAGCAATTCCTCCTTGGCTTTTCCCCATGCCTGTAGTTGACATATGAAGAAAAACATAACATGGAGAGAAGTATGTTAACAAATATAGCAGTACAGCAATACATTGAACAGACTTATTATAGCATATTGCAAATATACAAGGATGGCTCTTAAGATCCTGAATCTGGAATAACAGCAGCAGCAGTCTACATACCCCAGTTCAAAGTCAAAATTTCAAAAAGAATTTCAGATCATATATCTGTTTTTACCACAGAGACAGTATCAATATATCTAGCTCTTCAGTGGATAGAAGTACAGCCAATAAGATCAGTAATTTGTACAGACTCCCTTTCAGTGTTAAATAGCTTGCTAAGTGGAATTTCAACAGCAAGGCAAGATATGATTTTTGAAGTAATCCAGAGTCTATTTAGAATAAGACAATCTGGTCTTATGGTAAATTTCCTGTGGGTACTATCACATATGGGTGTGGAAGGAAATGAGGAAGCAGACCATCTGGCTAAACAGGCTCTGAAACATGCACAAATTGACATTAAATTGGCAATGAGTAAAGCAGAAGTAAAAGAGTTAATTGCAAATGAAATTAGAAAGAAATGGCAGAAGAAGTGGGATAGTGGAACAAAAGGTAGACACTTTCTTCATATTCAAGAGAAAATAATTCAAGAAAGAAGAAAGTTTGGCAACAGGAAAGAAGACGTTTTAATGCGTATTGGACATTGTTCATTAAATCAGTGTTTGTATTTAATGGGGAAGCATGAAACTGGAAATTGTGACAAATGTGGTCATGCAGAGTCAGTAGAACATGTACTTATAGAGTGTGATGCATATGAAGGAGCAAGATTTCAACTAAGTCAAGCATTAGGATCGTTTGGAATAAATAATTTGTTTGTCACTTCAGGTTCTGTTAGGAAATGGACCAAAACAGTCAAGAATATGTCATGAAGTTATTATTTTCTTAAAAGAAACAAGACTGATAAATAGAATTTAGGATACAGATATGTTAAATAAAGCATTATTTTTATTTATTATTATTATTATTATTATTATTTAGTGATCAAACTTTCAATCATTATGCGCTCCACACTCCTATCCAGTAGGTGGCAGGAATGCACCATTTAAGGTGGATTGCCAACAATGTGCTGTTGCGAAGAATCGAACGCAGCTGTTTTGAACGAACGCACCTTTTTTAAAAACCAAAAAGTTTCGTTGTCTGTTGCGAAAGTACAGATGTTCCTATCGTTGATAGCAGAGGAGCGGATCCAGCGAGAGCTTGATGGGGAGACACGGAATGATTTTTTTTTTATTAGGAGTCGTGGCAGTAGAGGCGGTGCAGCTATAAGTGAATAATCCCGCCCACTCTAAAGCGGTACTTAACTGCAGTGGAAACGCAAACCGTGCCGTGCCGAGTCGTACCACACAGTGGAAAAGTGCCATTAGATGGTCTTATGAGATTATGCAACACTTCTGAGACCTGAGAAAATTATCTAGACTATCAATAGCCAGAAATATTTGGTTATGTCTTTAATGTCAAAAATTTACTTTATATGAACATAATGCAAATTCTAGAATTTTTAACCACACATTGAAATGCTACTTCAGCTGCTTGGCTACTTGTTTTGTTTGGTGCTGGCAGTCCAAACAACATTTGAAATTGCATTCATTGCAGACTCACAGGCTGCTCCTATGTCACATTTAAAAGTGGTGGAAATGAAGAAATCCATCATTGAAATGCAAAAATCCTTGCAACAGACCCGGAAGAGAAGACAATGCTGAATAAAGTCGTAATTTTTGTTATTTTTGGACCAAAATGTATTTTCGATGCTTTAACAAATTCTAACGGACCCTCTGATGTCACATGGACTACTTTGATGATGTTTTTATTACCTTTCTGGACATGGAGAGTATACCGTACATACATTTTCAATGGAGGGTCAGAAAGCTCTCGGACTAAATCTAAAATATCTTAAACTGTGTTCCGAAGATGAACGGAGGTCTTACGGGTTTAGAACGAGGGTGAGTCATTAATGACATAATTTTAATTTTTGGGTGAACTAACCCTTTAAGGTAAACATAAGGGTTAAACTCATGTTACATCTGTCACTCAGATTAGCAATTAGTATGAGTGTACAGTAGGAAACTCAATAGCTTTACAACTGGCTGCTTATTGCTCACTGAAATTAATTCCACCTCAATCACAGAGAAAACACAGAAGATGTTCTCTGCCACCATGAATGCTATGCTCTTCTCATGCTTTCCTTTTTCCTGTTTATTCAGTTCACATGCAAAGGTGGGTCTTGATCAGAAACCACAAACTTTTCTCTAAACTTTATATAAACATACTTGTACTACTGTAGCTCAAACAGTAAATCATGGTTGATTCAGGGAATAAATAAAATTATAAAATGTATGAATGCAATGTAAGCTGTGACCACCAAATGCATAAATGTAAATGTTTACATTACATGGGAATTTCACTTTTATTTTTTCCGGATATAAAAACAACATAACCAAATTCAGCCTACCGTTCTTAAAAAAAACAAGCTTCCATCCTTAATGAACATCAATACAAACTCAGATTAGCATTTGGACGGGAAACAGCCTCCCACTTGTTACCCAAAACAGTATTTTTGTGAAGAAAAATGGTCCAAAAGCTGTCACAGGAGTGGTACCTTTTCATATACCTTAAAGGTAAATATTAGTTCCTGATTAGTCCCTAAAAGGTACATAGTACCTTTGGAAAAGGGTGCCACCCCAGTGACAACTTTTGTACCTTTATTTTTGAGAGTGAAATTTAAAATAACTCTTTTCTATATTAATCTATTTAAAAATGTAATTTATTCCTGTTAAAGCTGAATCTTCAGCAGTCATTACTGAAGTCTTCAGACATCATTCAGATATACTGATTTGGTGCTCAATAAACATTTCTTATTATTTTCAGTGTTGAAAACTGATGAAATGTCCATTAGAAACATTTCTGAAGTATCATGTGACACTGAGGTAATGGCAAAAAAAAATAAAGCTTAAAACAAAAACATTAAAATAATTACATAAAATAACATAAAACTTTTAACTAAATTTACTAAATATTTCAAAATTTTACTAATATTACTGTATTTTTGATCAGTTATGAAGCTTTGGCGAGCATAAGAGACTCCTTTCAAAAACATTGAAACCACCTATGCTGATTTTATATTTGTGAAATACTAAAGCACAAGAGTAGAAGCTGTAGAATCTGTCACATCTGAATCATGAACCACAAAACAATCTCAGATTAGCATGAAGGCCGGAAACTTAATATCATAAACCTCCCATATGACCTCCCCTCATCCCAGAATGAAGACAGACGCTCACCAGTCACTCTCTGCCATCATGAGTCTTCAAATGCAGTTATATTTTTTGTTTCTTATTTACCTTTTATGTAATGGTGAGTCTTCTCATTTTGAAGTTTTCAATATATACCATCGTTTTCTCTGTTATAATTTTCAAGTTATAAACATTAACTTGATATTTACATCAGCTGTTATATCTTACCTAGGGCAACATATGCTTTTAAGTCAAGTCTGATTGTTATTTTTTGCAGTGGATGGAAATGTGGAACTGCAACAGAAAAGCTCATTGATCAAATCTGTGGACAAGACAGTTGTTATAGACTGTAATTATCCATCAGACTGCAGTGGCTACATTCACTGGTATCAACTAAAGGAGGAAAACCCCTTAAGAAGAATATTATATTCATCAATTTCAGGTGGAGCCACAAACAATGATGCTGGTTTTGAATCATTTAAAATAGATAGGAAACCGTCAAATTTGGCTCTGAAAATACCTGAACTGAAAGAAGAGCACTCAGCGGTGTATTACTGTGCCTGCTGGGTCTCAGGCGGCACAGTAGTAATAAATATCAACACCCTGTACAAAAACTCAGCAGGCTTCCTGCTTTCATCTGAAACCACAAGCCATGATGACATAAAAACCATCTGTTAAACACTGAATCAATGAATTTTTATGCACTGAAAATAGTGTTTGCTGATGCTGAACACTTGGGAAAATAAGGACAAGGTTTAAAATGGGCAAGGAATGACATTTTGACTGTTGAAGGATAAATGTGCTGATGAATAATAAGAAACTGTAAGCTGTAGCATTTAAGGAATCAACAGAATTGAAAAAGCTGCTCCGATAAGCAGACAAAAGGCCTTCACTTAAATTAATAGTTTAATTAACTGATTATTATTAAAAAAAAAAAATTCTAAAAGTTTAGTGGACTCCCCTTAGCCACAGACCACTGTTTTTCCACTGTTGAGTCAAGTCCCAGCTTGTTTTCTGGCCATGAGTCTGTTGGAAGACTCATGCAGTCCCTAATGGTAACAGTGTGATATGGCACACAGTTATTGCTGGATTTGTTCACTGCAGAAGTCATTTAAAAGTGTTTTAGCACCTCAGTGACAAAAATCAAAATTAATATTCATTTTTTTCTTTCTTAGCCAATATTAAAGATTCTACAGGGATGTTCCACAACATGAAGCAACAGCAGAGGCTCTTTTGCACAAGCTGCACCTTTTTGCTCAAGAGCAAATGACTGTGGGAGACAAGAAAGTCTTTGGTTCGGGTACTCGACTTTATGTGACAGGTAAGGAAAAATTCATATAATTAAGGTCTTCTAGGCAGATTTTAAGCATTGCCAACTTAATTTCACACCAATTACTTGTGTAATTCAGCTGGAGACAGAGAGAAGAATAGCTAGAAAAGCAATTCCATACTGCTTAACTAGTGTGCTTGTTTGCGTAAAAAGGAGAAAATATGTTAAAGTCATAGTTCACGCAAAATGAAAAGCCTGTCATCATTTACTTACCCTTGTATCAAACAAAAAGAATAAATTAAAAAAAAAGTAAAAAACAAAAAATTATATATTGATAAAAAATGTTGTTTTGAAAATAAAAAGTGTTGTTTTCTGTGTTGAGCCTTCCATTGTACAAACAGAAACAGTAGAAACATTCTTCAAAATATCTTTTGCAGTAAATAGAAGAATAAAGTCATGGATTTTGAATGGCATGAAGGTGATGGTGACAGTTTTTATGTGAACTATCGCTTTAAAATAGTGTAGACCATCAGGAACAATGGTCTAAATCAATTATATAACAGGCTAGAAGGTTTTGGGTTGTTCAGAAGTATTTGTAATAGACTTAATCTGAGTGGGCAACTGGATCAAAAGATTTGGATCTGGAACTCGGCTGATTGTAACTGGTAGGAAACAGTGTCAGATTTTCTTCAAATGCATAAAATTATATAATTTTTAAGTAAAAACTTTGCCAGTCATCCTTTTTTTTTGCTTATTTGCTCACTGATGAATGAAGCTATGTTCAACGTGTTTCTCTTAAGGTCCAGGAAACACGGTTGAGTCACCAAAGGTGTCTGGATACCTACCGTCAAAGAAATACAGTGACAAACATGGCAAACAGACAATGTTATGCCATGCAAGTGGCACGGTTCCTTACTTGGTGAAATTCACATGGGCAAAAAAGAGCGAAACAGAAGAATGGACGGCTGTACCAAAGGAAGATGTTGTGGAACAGAGTTACAAAGATAAAAAAATTGTGACAAGTATGATGATTGTAGATAAAAACACGGCCGAAAACAACAGCTACAAATACAACAAAACCAATGAATAAAAAATTTAAAACAACAAAATACTTGAAATGAAGAGAGGTAATTTGAAGAAACTTTTACTAAAAACAAATATCAATAAAAAAAATAATACAACACAAATGATACTATACAAGAAAGAGAGCTTTGATTATAAATAATTATTCCTTATTATATATTGAAACCTCATTAAAACCTTAATTAAATCAAAGAATTAATAAAGAATTCATTATAATTGAAATTGTTTTTATTTGAATGAAACATTACAGTGTTAACATATGGATGAAACTGTAAAATTGTATGACATTATATAGAAATACATGTGTGTGCATTTAATTTTTGTGACTGTATTGTTATATTTTAGAAGACATTAAAACAGCAAAGGGACCTAGCCCAACATGTCCACCCGACTCTGAGGAGACCATGCAAATATCAGGTGAATAAATTAATATATATATATATATATATATATATATATATACATACACATAAATATAGATACATTTGGATGGATTTTTTTAATTTTTTTTTACTATTTTTGTATTTCAAAATCTAAAAACCAAAATTTAATCATTTAAAATATATTTTGCCTGGATCAGTTAAAATCATTTGTGTGATCATTTGTACATTTTCTTTTTATGCTTCATGAAGTCATTTAATCGAATATTATGATGATTATAGAGTCACTGAACTATTCTGATCTAACTGATCCTATTTGTCTTAATACTGTTATTCACATTGTACTTTAATGGACCAAAATGAAAAAACTTACGTTGTCAAAACATTCCTGCTAAAACATTGAATTCACATATATTGTTAAAACATAATTTACACAGATATGTTATGCGTGGTACCTATACGGTATGAATAAAATTATTAACATATAAATGTTTTTATTAATAACTGTTTTTTATTTTTTGCTTTATTACAGGAGATTCAGAGCAAATATCCAGTCTGTACGTGTTTGTCTATGCATATGGTGTCATGATCATGAAGAACGGACTGTATTTTTGTGTTGTGTCTATCTTTCTTTTAAAGAGAAAAGCTGGAAGAAAGAAAGACGAAAGCTCTTAGAGATTTAATGCTAAGATAAGATAAATATCAAGCAAGCAAAGGTTTATTAGCATGTTTCGCTGACTAAAGAATAGATGCGTATCTGCAGCTATGTTATCTCTGCTTAACCATATTGCTTTTAAATTCATTGTAGATCTGCTTTGCACAATTTATTTTTGCATCTTTGAAATGCGATATTTAGATTTTTTTTTAAAAAATGTGTAATGTACCCAAATTTAAAATGCATTTTATTTTCACATTGTATTCTGTTTTCTTGCATTCTCAGAATAAAATCTGCTCATAGAATAAATGAAATGTTATTTTTAGGTGTGTAATAAAAGGAATTCTCTATATAAATGCACTTTTTTAATAAATCATCATAAAAATAAAAATTAAATGATCATTTAAAAAGATGATTGCCTTTATGCATTTTATCCTAGACATGGGATAATCAAAATACCAATAAAATATGGTATCAGATAAGTATTTAATTAGGTGCCAATAATACTATAATAATAATACTATAATAATAATAAATACTATAATAATAATAATACTAAACTTCACTATTAAAATGTCTGCTAAATTATTTTAACTAACTGTATTAGTTAACATAAACTAACTTCAGTAACACTTTACAATCTTTAATTAGTTAACAGTGTTTAACTGTATTAGTTAACATGAACTAAGCATGAACAATACTTCTACAGCATTTATTTGATCTGAGTTAATGTTATTTTTAACATTTACTAATACATTATTAAAATCAAACGTTTTATTTGTTAACATTAGTTAATGCACTGTGAATTAACATGAACTAACCATGAATAACTGTATAATTATTAACTAACATAAATAAAGATGAATAAATACTGTAACAAATGTTTTATTCGTTGTTTGTTCGTTAGTTAATACATTAACTGATGTTAACTAATGAAACTTTATTGTGAAGTGTTACCAATTTTTCTATTTAAAATGTACTAAAAAAAACTGAATTACACTTTATTTGGTTTACTACACTACAAAAAAACATTTCTTGTATACGCATTAAGTACGTTTAAAGATCAAAACCCTTGACACGAATGTGAAAACATCCCGATGGTGATTGAAACTGCTGTGGTAGGAAAATGTGGTTGGGTATGTACACACCACAAGCGGAGGCGCTTACTGGAAAGAAAACATGCAGCAGTTTAACCTCAGTATGATTGGCTGATAATTTATTAGCGGCTGCAGGGTGTTTGTCTTGTTAATCTAAGCTGTTATTTGTGGGCGAGGAGGTTGCACTATCCGTGAGAGCACAAGCTAGCTCTCAGCTGGGGCTTCCGCTCCCCTCTTCCGCTTTCAGGCTGTAGAAAGGCATGCATAAAGACTCACATTTAATAAAAGCAGTACTTGTTTTAATGCATAACGAAAGAAGAATACAATCTGCCATCATCTTGCACACTTGAGGCTTTGTGAAAAGTACATACTGTGTGGAGATTCTTAAATTCCGGAGGTCCCAGACCTGCAGCGGGCACATAAGCCCTTATTCAGTAAGCATGGCACAAGTTAACTCAACAGGAAGTCGATTTCTTCTACTTACTTAGGATGATTTAGGAATGCTTCCTGAAGTGGACCCAAAAAAACAAACAAACATAAAAGCATAACAAATCCATGCATCATTACAAGTCATATATTTCTTCATTTAAGTGTGCTTCATGCAAAACTTGGCAAGTCCTTTATTTTACAAATAAATCAAGCCTCTATCATCTCTCTGTTCATTCTAAAAACTCACAGACTGGTAGAAAACGCATAAAAAAAAAACAGATGGGATAAAAATTAAATATTCTCACATGGATGAGTGGCAGTGTAGACCTGAGACTATACTGCTATTCACATTTAGGTCCTCTCCAGTGATGTATGTGAGATCAGAGTTAATACACATATGGAGCTCATAGCATAAACGTGAGACGGCAGTCGTTTTGTTACACAGAAGCAGTTGAAGTGTCATGTGAAAACAAGCTAAATGTTTGATGATTAAGTTCAAAATACACATTAAAATCCTTCATTTTTTCAATCCGTACTGCATAAACTATAGTTGTTTTTTTTTGTTGTTCAGTGGAAAAAACTTAAGACACAAAAAAATTGATTGCACTATCTATCTGTCTCTATCTGTCAGATAGAGACAGATAAACAAACTGCTGATCATGGTGATAGTAGATCTAAGGCAGAGTGACTGTCTAGTTCTGGTCACATGTTAAGACACACGGCCTGAGGTCGAGCAGCGCCGGAAGAGGCTGTTGTACTCTGAGCTCCTAATAAAAAGAGCAAAATAACAACCTATTATTTACATTAATTAGATTAGATCAACTGAGGAAGAAAAACACTTAATAATATTAATACCTGCTAGACGATGGGCTTCTCAAGATCATGTTTATCATCAAGGTCTTCATCAGAGTCTACAGAAGCAAAAGATCATATTAGTGTGATTAACATCAGTGTTCGCAATTAGAACATGGCTGTTGTTTGCACACAATAAACAAGCCGAAAAAAAAAAAAAAAAACACAGTGAAGATGTTTTTATAAATGCACAAGGTATGTAATATTCATAAAAATATTCAAGCTTTAAATTTTTTCCTATTAATAAAGTACACATAAATCTGTTGTTTGAGATGCTTTTCTAAGCAACAACTGAAATAATATTGAAAAATGAAAAACATACACACACACACACACACACACACACACACACACACACACACACACACACACACACATACATAAATGTTGGAGTATTCATTCTTTTTAAAAGCTCTGTTTACCCAGATGAATAACGTCTTTCTGAAAAAAATCAGCACAGTAAAGTGATCCTTTTTTTAGCATGTAAATATAAAGCATACAAAGGCACAGAGTAATGCAAAGACATGTGCGATTATTTAAAATGAATGCAGAAAACACAAAAGGGACACATACTGTAGCAATGTCAAAAAGATTTTAGTTGCCCACAACGGACTGGACACTGCTGATGCAATTATCAAGAAGTGCAAAGAATGAAAAGAGAAGCACAAACAAACCAAACAAAATAAAAAAGCTGTCAAACTAGAAATACTGTTAATACAAAAATCTAGAGATCTAGATTTTTTTAGGATTCTTTAAAGATTTTGTTTGCAAGATTATAAATGTCTTTAATGTCACTTCTGACCAGTTTATTGTATTCTTGCTAAAAGTAGTATTCTTTTATTTCTTAAAAATCTTACCACAAACTGTTACTTACTGAACCCAAACTGTGAACATTAGTGTTTGTAAAAGATAACATTAGTATAAGAATGTTTTTCTCCTCAGCTCTTGGCTGTGTTTTGCAGCCTTGATTCTGGCCTATGCAGTTAAAAAAAAAAAAAAACTTTTGAACAGAGTGTGTGTGTGTGTGTGTGTGTGTGTGTGTGTCTGTGTGTATATACATATACATACATACATACACTAGGAAATTACAGGATTTAATATTGTGAAACTTTACAAAAATACATGAAATTACAGGATTTAATATTGTGAAATATTATTATGAATTAAAAATTATGTTTTATATTTTAATATACATTAAAATACAATAAAATCCAATGTAAGCAAGACTTAAAAAATAATAATAATTAGAAAAGATTTGTATTTTGAATAAATGCTGTTCTTTTTAACTTTTTATTCATCGAAGAATCCTGAAAAAAAGTTTCAAAAAAAATATTTGGCAGCAAGACATATACGATAATTCTAATAATAAATCAGCATATTAGAATGATTTCTTAAGGATCATGTGACACTTTATACTGGAGTAATGGCTGATGGAAATTCAACTTTGCATCACAGAAATAAATTATATTTTAAAGGATATTAAAACAGAAACCATTATTTTATATTGTTATAACATTTTGCAAGATTACTGTTTTTTTCCCCTTTATTTATGATCAAACAAATGCAGCCTTGATGAGCATAAGAGACTTCTTTAAAAAACATTACAAGTCTTTCTGATCCCAAACTTTTGACCGGTAGTGTACATACATACATATACATACATATCCATATGTGTGGAGTAGATATTGAAACAGATTTTGTGTGAAAATATATCATAAAAGTGGTCCATTTTGTTGAAACATCTTATAACTGTATAAGGAGGCAGGTGGTAAAACGGATCACCAGCATGGGGCAAAAGTTATTATACAAATACTTTAACTAAAGTTATACGTTTAGAATAGTTTTGAATAGTATCTAAGGTAACAGTTGTAAAAGTTTGTCCTGTTTCCTGTTTATTTTGTTAAATAAAATAATTTATTTTTGTTTAATAAATACACCGTCATTAAAATATTCATTGTCCAGAATCAAAAATATAAAAATAAATAAAGATTCAGGAAGCACTGGAGAAGATTACATAATAATTAAATGTGGTCTTACAGTAGTAACAATAAATACAATATTTTATTATATGATATGATTAATATAATATTATAAATATGGTGGTTATCTCTGAGGTGGACACCCAACTTAATATATGATATTTGCCATACAAATAATACATTTTAGTGTGTATTACATATAAAATTATAATGGAGCAAAATCTACAATTTATTACTAGGGAATTGTATATTTTCGCAAAGCTCTTTAATACAGCTGCAACACCTCTAAATACATTTTTCCTTTAATATCTCAAACTGCTCACCGCAGTGCACCTGAGCTCTGACAGTGGCATTTCCTGGAAAATATGTGTCTGTTAATGTTGTATAAACGTGGTGAGAACATTATATCTCTCGTTTGTAACCGTGATCTGTTTAAATAAACGATGACTACAAAAAAAAAAAAATGTAACAAACACATGACTGTAGGTTTCCGTGTGGCCCTGAGAACCATTTCCATGCTTGTCCTGCTAGTACTGAACAGTAAGTCATTAGTACCTGCCATGGACTCAGGAGGAGAGTAGAACTGGCCTTCTGAAACGGGTCCTGGGTACAAAAGAGGTTCTCGATCTAGTGCATTCTGCACTGAAAGATACCCTATCACACAGGACACACGTGTTAGCTAAACACTGCAACACTGACCTACTGTAAGAGCAAATGAGTCCCAATCAGCATAAGTTATAATGTCATCTATGTCCATTAGCATTTACTGATCATAGTTATCATAGTATTATATTCTCACTGATTTCATCACCAGCCTCCTGGGGCAGGACTTTGAAGTCCAGCAGCCACGTCTCTATCCACGCCAGAATGAAGGATAGAATGGGCAACAAATACCCAAACGCTCCCTGTGACAGAAGCTGGAAAACAGAACGACATTGTTGGTCAATGCAAACAATGTATTAATCTCTTAATAAAAAAAGTTTAATGAAAAACATCTCATACCTTTGATACAACTACTTTCACTATTAAAAAACCAGTTGTAATTGTAGTAGTTATCTGTAATGAAGAAATGTAGAGATATGATGATCATTGAATTCAATTTTAAAACCATACAATTATACGTTTAAGTGAAGCTTAGTCGAATTATTTTGATCAAGCAACTCTTTATATAACTCAATAACGTGCACATTATTGGTGAGTAAAGCAACAGTGCCCTCTGGTGGAGAATGGAGAAATATAAAGTATTTAGCCACTTACCGCAATGGCCCACCAATGGCGCAGTTTACACACTGCATAGGCTAGAATCAAGGCTGCAAAGCGGAACACAGCCAAGAGCTAAGGAGACAAACATTCATACGCTAACATGATCCTTTGCTTCCATATATACAACACTGATAATAAGTCATTTCTTTCTTTCTGGTTTCTTGATCACTGAAGGGAGGATCATGTGACGCTTTAGACTTGAGTAATGGCTGCTGAAATTTCAGCTTTGCCATCACAGGAACAAATTTGATTTTAAAAAATATATAAAAACAGAAAACATTTTACATTTTAATAATATTTGACAATATCACTGTATTTTGCAGCCTTGGTGACCATTAAAGTCTGAAAACTTTCGCATGGTAGTGTATGTAACACACTTTTATGTTCTATCAATCTTTCAGGTCTATCAACATTTCATAAACGATTTGTTACATTAAAACCTCAGTTTAAAGAATGCTGTGAAGTAGCATTTTAAAAATGGCAGCACTGTGTATTAGCATAAATCTAGACCACACAACTGCTTACACGGCAAAGTCATTTCCCAAATACAGAGTTGTCTTGAAAAAATAGTAACAAGAACAACAGCTTTTTTTTTTTTTTACCGTATCACACTATAACAGGAACTCTCACATTTAAAAATATATTTTTTTAAACTCTCATTTCAGTGCACCAAAGAACTAGGTGTGTATATCAAATAAACAAGCCTCTTTATAAGCATGTGACCCCTAGATAGAAGGGTTAAATAGCTCAATTCTGTCATGTTGTTCCAAACCTGTAAAAGGCTTTCCTTCTTTGATTAAGAAGATACTTAAAAAAAAATGTCATACAGTGAAAGTCAGTAAAGTTCTTTGTTGTTTTGTACGCCACTGATTTACAGTATATACACAAAACATTCTTCAAAATATATTCCTCTGCGTTCCACAGGAGAAAAAAAAAAGTCATACACATTTGGAACGCCATCAAGGCGAGTAAATGATTACAACATGTTCATTTTCAGGTGAACTATCCCTTTTAGATCATTAATGCCCGGATTCACAAACAAGGCTTAAACCTAGTCCCAGACTAAAATGCATGATTGACTGAAAGCAGCTTGCACTGACATGAAATAAAATTCAAATATGACATGAAATTAAAATATGTGTGCCACTGATTTGTATCAAAATGCACACCAGTAATGTTTTTTTTCTAAGGCACATTTAAAAAAAAAAACTACTTAAATGTCCCAATTTAACTAAGGCCTAATCCTGGCTTAATCTAAGCCCTGTCTGTGAAACCAGGCCTAAGTTTTCCTGGGCAGAAACTGTGGTTGAAAGAGCGTAAGTGAGGTCATATGTTAAGTGAGAAGAGTCATCCTTGAAAAGGGAACTGTGGGATGGTCTGGCCCTGATATTTTACCACCACCAGTTTCATCATTATTCACAGCTTTAAAGGCTGGTGATGTAATATATTTTAAAAAGCAGGTCTTATTTACTTGTGCAATAGGTTAGGAATTCCCAAACCTTTTTCTCAGCAAAACCCATCTGACCTAAAATATTTACTTGAAATTCCTTCTCAAATGTTAAGGTAATATTCCTGAAATAGAGGGTATGTACTTACAAATATGTCAAAAAAAGATTGGTGGTAATCATATTCCAACACCTCTTTCCTCAGCTGCTCTTGTATTCCTCCGTTGACCTGGATAACAAAATACAAATAAAATGCAGTGCAACTAAATCAGTATTACACAGGTGTTTTTCACATACATTTAAAAGATGTTAAGAACTTCACATTGTTAATAATATCTCATGGAAATGTATTACTACAACATACATTGAGCTCAATGATCCACAGCAAGGTGACAAACAAAAGGTCAAAGGTCACAAACAAGCAAAATGTTCTTCGGACATCAGAGATGCACTTCTTCTCTCCTTCATAGGACTCGATACGGGCAGAAATGGGTGTTGAGTTAATGTTGCCCACACTGCTGCTGCACTGGCTGTCCATGACTCGTCCGTCTCGTCCGCTCGTGTCACTCCATCCACACTCACTCTTCTGGAGAGGCAGACTCTGTAGTCATGCCTAGTTCTGAAATACATGCAAAGTGGAGGCATTTTATACGGCGATCAAAGGTTTATAGTTATTACTGTCATTTGATCAGGACTTTGTGATGTCTTAAAATAAAATCAACAAAACCATCAAACATTCTGTAGAGTCACTGAGTGGATATACTCAAAACACACACACACACACAAATAAAGAAAGAAAGAAGTGATGAAACAGTGCAAAAAACTGGGTTACAGGAAAAAAAAATCCCATTCATTTTATCCATAGGGGAATTGATTTTTAACTATTTAAATTTTTAAAACTTTAAAGGCAGATCTACTGTGAGTTACAATATTGTTGACTGTAGGATTCATGGTTTTGTTCAAGCTAACAGTCTGCATTATATCAACTTATTTTTAAATAAGCGTGTTTAACAGCTGAATTCCTGGTGAAAAACTACATTACCCATGATTCTGCGAGAAATCTCCACCAATCAGAGAATCGAAACACCAAATTACACCAAAAGAACACTTTATTTTGAAATAATACTTAATTGTTGTTTCTATATACACAATTGACATCTTTGAAACAATATTTTTATATTCATCTGTTGTTTTAATTAAAGTCATTAAGTAGACGGTCTTGTCTTTTTGTCCAATTTCCAAATACTTTTGGCATCAAATCGAGGTTTGTAAAGTTGTAATTCTCCTCGCAGCTGGTTGGCTTATAATGCTTTAACAGAGAACTATGGGGAAATATGAATTGGAAAAACACTTCAGAACCTAAGCTGCTGAAAAAGAAGGTGGGAACTGTTGCCCTCCATTACACGCCTCTTTGGAATACTTGCCCATGACAACAATGTATAACCAACCCTGATAAGTAACTTTGAATAATAGTTTCAACTTAAATTCATATTTTGGGGCCATATAATATTAACTCTTGAAGTAGTTGTGTAATAAGCAGGATTAAAATCATGATGAAAACATAACAATGTTCTAACTTGTTTTAAATCATGTCACTTGAGAATTACACAGCTATCAGCCAAAAGCCTTTAAGTGGATTAATCCTGCTAAAATCAACAAAGCATGCTGTAATTCAGTTTTGATCACAGCTGCAAGGACTGTTGTGGTGAGTGAACAGTACCTAGGCTTAATTATAGTAACTATGAAAATGTAGTCCAGCCAGTCATATCAGGAAGTACTGCAAAAAAACATTAAAAAAAAAAAAAAACAGGCAAGAGTTTAAGAGAACAGTAACTGTCTGTTCCTCTTACTGATGTCGTTTACTGAAAAACAACCAGCACAGGAATTCTCATGCCTTATGGACTGCATAGTTTGCATATCACTCTGTAAGACAGACTTAATTAATTACACTAGGCATGATATTTGCTTACCCTAAAAAGACATACACGTTACAATTCATTTTATAATATGAAAAATTGAAGTATATAACGCAATTATCTCGAACTAGTTTTTGTTTATGGTGTGAAATGGTTATTTCAGAGCTCTGCCAAACCAATTTGCATGCTTTGGGCTAGCATGATGATAATACAGCGGTATAGCAGGAAAAGCAGCGCGAATTGCACAAAATTTGAAACACAGTGTCATAATTATACACCACTAATGTCTATCATGCCAACTTAAATGTTAACGAGCGAAATGAACAATCCTACACTCACAATCTCTTATGAAAACAATCTATCCGGTTACATCGAGTCTATTTACAGAACACCACAGGCTCATTTCTTGTCATATTAGCATTGGTCTATCAAAATAAATGAGAGCTATCGATCCTGTCGCTTACCTTGCTGTGCAATCCTATAAAATTACGCCTTGTATTACAGTCAACCAAAATAAATCGGTGAGGATCTACCCGTTTCGTTAAAAATTCCGCACCATATAACGACTCTCGTTCCAGTCATACAGGAAATAGTGTGATGTTGTTTTGAAAAGGGAATTCTGGGATATGTAGTAGAATCCGGAGGATCGTCAGGCCTGTTCACTGTTCGACTGTAATTCATTCAAAAAATACAGTTCTCCTCAAGAAACCACAGGTGTAGTTCATCACATTAAGTGTGGAAAACTGAGAGTCCAAATCTTTTTTGTCTTGATTTTAAACAATGTGTCTAAATATAATTTCAGTATTCTTTTGGTGAAATATTTAATGTGATAATGTAGGCTATTTAATGCAAAGACATAGATGTTTTAGTTTTTGAGTCACTGTATTCTTGTATCAAACATTACTTGATAACATTGTTAACTCATGTCCTTTTATAATGTTAATTATCAAGGTACAGTGAGTATAGAAAATAGCTGCAATATTTGCGCACTCTTCTTTGCAGAACTACTCAAGTTCAGTTAAATTTGATGGTGACTGTTTGTGGACTGCAGTTTTCAAGTCATTCCACAGATTTTCAATGGGGTTTTCAAGTCTGGGCTCTGACTAAGCCATGCACATCTCCTTCAACCGCTGTGTGGTCAGTTTTGCTGTGTGCTTTGGGTCATTGTCATGTTGGAAGGTAAACCTTCTAACCATTGAAAACTTTCTGGCAGAGAGCAGCACATTTTCCTCAAGAATTTGACGGTATTTTGCTCCATCCATTTTTTTCTTCTATCCTGACAAGTGCTCCAGTTCCTGCTGCAGAGAAACACCCCCATGACAGGACATCACCACCTCCATACTTTACTGTAGGAATGCTGTTATTTGGATGGTGAGCTGTATTGGATTTCTGCCAGAAATATTGTTTGGTGTTGAAACTAAAATTGAATTCTTTGGCCTCATCTGCCTCAGAATGTTCAAGGTGTGTTTTGGCAAAGCTCAGTCGTGACTGAATGTGGCTTTTCTTGATGAGTGGCTTTTTTCTCGCAACCCTCAAATACAAACCACATTTTTCTTGAGAATTCTATGATATTGTTGTCACATGCATACAATGACCACTCTTTGTCATAAATTCCTGCAGCTGCTTCAGAGTTGCTGTAAGCCTCTTGGTCTTGGTAGCCTCTCTGATCAGTTTCCTTCTGGCTCTTTCATCCAGTTTGGAGTGATGTCCCGATCCACGGAGGGTCTGTGTTGTACTAAATACCTTCCACTTCTTAATAATATACTTCACTGTGCTTCTAGGCATTGATAAAGCCTTTAAATTTTTTTTATCCATCTCCTGACTTGTGGCTGTCCACAACTTTACTCCAGAAATCTTTTGACAGTGCCTTGCCACCCATAGTTGATTGTTTTATTCAGTTGCACTACCAAGGACTGAAACGCTCCAGGAAAGGCCTTTTCATGCTGAGCTAATCAAAATGACCACAGCTGGTCACAGTTGAAAGTCAAATGGCTTTTGCGTGAAAAGGTGATTAGCTATACCTGATTGAGTTTACAAGTCATTTCAGGAGGGGGTGATCCTTTATCTCTTTCACTTGGATGTTATAAGTTGCACTGAATCAGTACAGCTGGATAAAACATAAACTGTGTCCGTCTTCATTTCAGGCTGCAAAGCAACAAAATTTGATTATTTAAAAGATGGGTAATTCTTTTTTATACCCACTGTATACAGTAGTGACATGCACATGAAGCCTCTTGAAGCACTGAGGCTTTCCTCTAACAGTTTCAGTAAAAGATTCAAAGCTTCAAAATTGTGTGTTGGTTAGTAAAAAATAAAGCAGCCAAAGGCCTTCATAACACTTGTATGACTGGGTATTTAAAATGTAAAGGAATAAGTCCAATTTAAAGTAAGATATGGGGGATCGAACATTTCAACACGCAAAGTGAATCGCGAACGTGACTGGACAGAAAGAGAGGCTTCGTTTGACAGTGGTCACGTGATTTCTATGTTAACAAACAACACAGGCTCCGATGCCACATGGTTGTGAGGTAAACAGTTTTATTGAATTAAGTTTCTTTAACACTTGAAATTAACTGTAAGCATCCACATTTTAAATCAACTTAAATGCTAAATAAAATAATAAGATGAACAGAACATTAACTGTCAAGCAAAAAATTAAGTGCTACATTAGTCCACCCTGGATCAGCACAAGAGTTGTAATTTGCCCAAAATGTGGCATATTAAAAATGATGCTTCAATAATATGTGAGGCACATTTCCCACTGTAAATCAATAAGAACTATTATATTTAACAGTACCTGCACTCATTTCATGTGCTCTTTGTCGGTGTAATATCATTTATTTTGAAGCTTTTTATTGTATTATGGCTAATGTATATTGTGCATGTAATGCAGAGCAACGTATTCAGCAGTCAGACATCATCTTCTCAGTCCGAGCTGATTGGCAGGTGCTGGGTGGGTCGAACACCCCAGGGTCACTAATGCCCAGCTGAAGGTCAAAGAAGCGAGTGGACGTGGTCACACTACTGTTTTTGGTGTATGTCTCCTGCACGGGATAGCAGTCCTTCAAAGTGTACACACCAACCCAAGCTTCATCTGTGAAAGACAGAAAAAATGTGCAAAGTGCTGACCATGCAAATCAGGACCACATTACAGGTCCTGTATAAACATACTTATAATAAACATACTTTTGCGAGCTGGTTTCCGATCAGACCATTCTTGGACCTCGATCATGTCTCCAGGTCCTCCAATGAAATACTGGTCCTCGTATGTGGAGTTCAGGGGAATATCATAAGGGTCCCAGGCCTCCGTCAGAGCGATCTTTGCACACTGCTTAGTAATTTCTTCAATTTGGAAAAGTACTCCACTCTTGAACAGGTAGATGTACTCAAAGAACCTCAAAGACAATTGCACAATGCAAATACTTTAAATGCAAGCAAATTTGCTCTTTTTTTTAATTCAATTCAATCAGTTATAGTGATTCAGTTGTGTGTGGCCATTCTGATTTTGACAATAATAAATAATTTGCATCTACACAATGGTGAATAATAGCTCAAGATGTCAAGCAGATTTTGCACTGGCCTATAAACATAAAATAAAATTGACTTACACTACTACTATTACTACTACTGATAATAATAATAATAATTACCTACTCAGTCTTTCTGGTTTTCCTATAATATCTAAACATTAAATCAGGATATTTTTATTTACCTGAGAAGTAAAATGACTTAACTTGTTTTCAGAATCAAAACTGAAAGACTTTAAGCTTAAAAACAAGACAAAATATCTGTGGGGTAAGAAAAAAATTGTTTTCTCTTTGAATTAAGTTGATTTTTAAATATAGTTGGTGTAATAATAATAATGATGATAATAGTTACTTTTGATTTTTTTTTTGGAAACAAAGACTTTATAAATACTAGTTTTGCTTCTCAACTAAATTGAAATAAATAAAAAAAAGTTTAGATATTTTTAAAATAACACATAAAGCACATTGAGTTAAAAAAAATTGTATCAAAATCTATTTCATAACATTTGATGAATTCGTACTTTTTACATGGTGTGTGTCCAGTCTTCTGCTCCAGGACCCTAATTCGCTGATTCTGTGCATCATAGGAGACCGCCGCCCGTGTGTTTCGTCCCGTCCCGTGATCATATTCAACGGTCCGACCCTCCCACTGTAACGGCGCGACACAGGGCTGCGGCGCCGCCGCTCCTGACGCGGGGAAGCCCAGACAACGCGCCGTCGCGGACAACGAGAATGCTAGTGCAAAAACGACAAAGCCTGACATGACTGTTGGTGCAAAGCTATAATCACAAGAGATTTAAATTTTCACACAACTATTGAAAGGCCTCCGAGTGGAGCAGAGGATTTTCCAGAAAGCGTCCGCGCTGGTGGTACTATCGAACCCAAATGCCAAAATGCACCAGCAGCATCCATGTCACAAACACGTCAGAAACACCGATTGGTCAGATTT
Source organism: Cyprinus carpio (assembly GCF_018340385.1). Lineage (NCBI taxonomy): Eukaryota > Metazoa > Chordata > Actinopteri > Cypriniformes > Cyprinidae > Cyprinus > Cyprinus carpio. The sequence continues at coordinate 15,439,046 of NC_056573.1, read as the reverse complement.
ATCAAACCGTATGACAAACACATAGTATTATTTTTCACGATCTGAAAAAAAATATTAAGATCACGTTTTATTACTAAAATGTGTATGTATATATATATATATATATATATATATATATATATATATATATATATATATATATATATATATATATATATATATATATATAAAGAACAGTATCATTTGCATTACATTTGTTTCTGTTGTAACGAACCATAAGATTTCACCATAATAATTATGAGCATTTTGAATTATCAATATAATAATAATAAATGCATTATTAATGTATGGTATTCGCCTGTTTAATGCATTATTTGCATTTTTGTTGTAAGGAACCATACAATTTCACCACAATAATGGCACACAATTTGAACGATCAGTATTGTAAATTTATAAGGTGGTAACAACAATAAATGTTATTAGTATTTTCTCTTTTTGTTCTTCATGAACAATAAGTATTTCTGTGCATCGAAAGAATGTGTTACATATAGATCATATGCAAAACGGACATCTTTATATCTTCAGTATGTGCTGTTATTATAAACTGCGCCATTTGCATCAGCTTGTTTACGAGCAGATCTTGCTGAGACATCCGCACCAACAGATGGCAGCATCTATTGCTTCCAATGCTTTTGATTTGATTTGGCTGTCTTTAATGTAGGTTTAGTGTTGTTGGCTTTTTAATATGGCGAGTCCCGTCCAGCGTGTGTACTAAAATCAGGTTGAATACGTTTAAAGAGACTGACAAAATGTCTGAACTGACACTTCAGTTTGAATCCAGTGATGATGAACTCCCAGAGGAGGTCGCCTTTGATGCGTCCAAAAGTGTCGCTCTGAAGAGCGTTAAAGATGCACTGGATGCAGCCAAAAGGTCTGTGAGTGAGTCCACTGACTTCAGACACAGAGCACATGAGCCAATGCGGGGTAAACATTTGTGTTCTTCACTTTGTTTTCAGAGAAAAGAACCTGCTGAAAGAGAAGCGAAGAAAGAAACAACAGCTGTTTCAAGAACAAAAGGTACAGGGTGGTCAATACTGTCTTCAGGATGTCTACATTATTATTATTATTATCAACAAAAGTTTACTCACTTTAACGTAATTCACAATAAATTGTATATTTAGCAAAAGGCAAAATATCGTGAAATGTTATATCTCTTGTTTTTCAGAAGAGAAAACTTCTTCCTCAGGAGCTCTTGGAGGAATTTGATACAAAACCCCAAAAGTAAGTTCCCCAGCTGAATAGAAACAGTTTGATTTCTTAAATCATTTTGGAAACTTAACAGATTGTTATTCCTTCATTTTAGACAGACAGATCTATCAGCCAATAAAGGTATCTACAAAAAGGTATCAACAAAGCCATCACACAACAATAAAGGTAATAACCTTGTACTTTTTTATAACTTTAGACATTTTTTTTCTTCGTTGGTCAGTTAAAGTATTGAATGACAAACTCTTTTATAGTTAAGGAACAGGAGACAGGGACCATGCCTAAGAAAACCCCAAAAAGGTAATAATAATAGTATGTGTTTACATTCATCATCCTGAAAGGGTTCCAAGTGTACATATGGAAAATATGTCTGATTTCAGTTTACCAGTCAGCTACAGAGTAATGAGGATAAAGGATGAATCCGCTGCCAAAACACTGCAACAAAGGGCCACGGACTTCGTTCAGTCCCGCCTTTATGGACCAGGAACCAAAAGAACAACCAGTAAGTTCAAGCGTTGACCTTTCTTTTTTACAAGATTTTGTATACCAACTGAATATTCAAAATATTTGTGCGTATATTTATCTTCAGATGCTGAGCTTCTATCTCTCAAAAAGAAAAGGGGTGCGAGCCAAGGTGCAGCTGTGGAGTTTGCGAATAAAAAACTGGGTGAGTAGTGAGATTTTCATGTTCAGCGAGTATATTATGCCCTCAACATGTGTTTTGTAAAGCAACAGGCTGAGCTGTTTTTATTCATTTATAGGTGCTTGCAAAAAAGCAAGGATTAAAAGGTCCAACAAACGGTTTATACGCCAGCAAAAACTGATTCCTTTCTGAGACCTAAAGCAGGAGAAAGAACTGCTTGATTACGAGTTCAACACATGAAAACATCGGCTTCCATCATCCAGCTGTTTTTGACCTTGTGGATCATATTTTTCTAAAGGACACCTTTACTTCAAACCTTTTTCTTTGAGCCTCATATAGTTTAAAAATATTAAACCTTGTTATCAAATAAGATGAAGTCATTTAAAACTTAAACATTTTTACTAGAGGCAGAAGCTGAATGTAAATTTAAGTTTAAATATCTACTGTACCCGTCAATAAATGTAAACCTGATCGAAGGATTAACAATTAATGTGTCAGTTACTTTGTACATAAGATTGATTTATTAAACTAATGACTCTGATGACCAAATTAACAAGTCATGGTTATAGTTTTACAAGGAAGCTAAAAGGAAAGTTCACCCAAAAATAAAAATTCTGTCATTTATTCAAGTTGTTCCCAACACATAAGGTTTACTTTAATCTTTAAAACACAAATTAAGGTTTTTAATGAAAGATGAGAGGTTTCTATCCCTCCATTTAAAGTCTAGATGATCACAACTTAAAATATCCATAAAGATTAAGGCATTATAAAATGATTTAATATGAATCAAACAGTTTAAACCAAGTCTTGTAAAGAGATATAATTGCTCTATATGATGAACAGATTTAATTCAGGCTTTAATTCGCAAATATACAAACATACAAGCTTCCATGTTTACCATATGACATTTGCTCTATGTATGTGTTTTTATCATCATTTAGATGTAAATAAAAGCCTTAGTTAAATTTGATTATCATTTAAAATGATGGTATCTCTTCACAAAACTGTCATTAAACGGTTTGATTCATATGGATGGTTTTACGATGCGTTTATAACCTTCCTGGATCTTTTACATTTTGCTTACTTGGACTTTCAATGGAGAGACAGAAACCTCTCAGGTTTCAATAAAAATATCTTCATTTACTGTGTTTAAAAATTTAACCAAAGTCTTACAGATTTGTAAATGAGGACACAATTTTCACTTTTGGGTGGACTATTCCTTTAAATATGTGAGAAGACACTTTGTTTGGCATTATTAATGCTCTTTGTGGTGTAATCGCATATTTAATACTTGAGCAACATCCGAACGCTCGCTGAAATGTGTCAAAACAGACGGGTATATCTCGTTCAACTGGGTATTTGCGTTTTATTACTGAAAATGATAAGACAGTGTTGATGACAATACTGTACCATTCTCCTTGTTTTAAAAGTACTGATGATCTGAAGGACTGCCTGGTAAACAAGAGGAGAAAAAACAATGGAGCAGGCTTGCCTCTCTGGGACTGGATATGACCTTAATTTCACCATGTTCCTGTCGCACATCCAAACTGCACAAAAACACAGTGCAGGCAACAATGAGAGAACGCCTGAATATGGACTTTTTAAAAGTAGGCATAAGAGATCGGGTGGATGAAAAGACCATAGACATCAATACAATTACAAATCAAAGTGTCCGAACATTGCATCAATCCTGCTGTGCAGTTGGCAGAGGGAGGGTGCGCTTGCACAAAAAAGGGCATAACTCAAGACAGCTCACACTAACGCTCTATACTAAATACCACCACTAAGGATGACTCCAGCAGTGTTAGGTTCTCTGGGTTTTAATTTTTTTTACTGTAAGATAACTAAATGTTCCACTCCTTGTGTTAATATAATTTCAATATTTTTCTTTTTTTTTTTCTTTTTTAAATGGTAAAGTACACAAGCTGAGACCTGAAAATAGCAGGGCGTTGCCGCGATGGGACCTTAGTTATTCGGTCTCGCTCACTCTGCCAGCTTTCAACCAAGAACAAATATATCTTATATGCAAGTTTACTGATAATAACATTAATTATGTCATAATAATTTTCCTCATGCCTTGTAAATTAGGAAACAAACAATCAGAGCCTGCTGCACCCCCCACCCAACACCTCCTCCCCTCCCCCAAAATAAAAAAGACAAAAGGAAAAAAAAGACCATAATGATTGGGGAATTTATCTGACTGTTAAGAACCCCTCTTCCTAATGTGTCTTTAGGCCCAGTTTAGACCTGGGTGAAGAGGATCCAGTCTTGTCAGAGAGCCAGGATGGGTCTGGCCATGTGAAGGCTCAGTTCATCAGGCCGTGGTTTCAAAGCTGGCCCCAGTTTTTTTGGGGGAGTCTGGGATGGACCGGGATGATGTGGGCCTCTTTCACGTGGTCACTTAAAGGGATGATTCTACAGTGGTTAGTGCAGGTAATCATCCACTGATGCAAAGGCGCAGGATCCGCTGCCTGTGCGAGCCATGAGGGACAGACACTGAGCTGCCTGGCCGACGGCGAGTGCCAAGGGAGGCTGCTTTGGCAGGTTATGAGTCTCTGCATGAGAGAAAAAAGTATAATTAAATGCTAAATGCATTATGTTAAATTGTCTGATGTAAGATTTAGCTCTAATAAACCGTAACAGACGCCACCATTCAAACTTTTTTTTTTATTAATTTATTTTATTCAGCAAAGATGCATTAAATTGGTCATGGGGACAGTTCTAACTTTCTATTCATTAAATTATCCTGGGAGAAAAAAAAACACGGTTTCCACCAAAATATTAAAGGGTTAGTTCACCCAAAAATGAAAATTAGCCTGTGTTTTACTCACCCTCAAAGCATCCTAGGTGTTAGACATGTGCCAGTATTCATTACTGCTATATATCATGGTAATGAATATGCACTGTATTGTTATCGTGGGCACTTCTGAATACCGTGAATAATTATACATTACAAATTATTCAGAATTTGGAATGCATTTTAAGAATACTTTTCCCATCAACTGGTCAAAATGCACAACACCGCTGTATGCTGCTTGAAAGATGTGTGTGCGCTCTGATCTAAACAAGCACGCATGAGAAGCACATGCTGAATGAAAGCACATTCACTCTCTGACAGCAGATGGCGCTAAACTGCAGAAAATGCAGCTGTTACCCTGGAAACCCCATAAATAAAACAGCTGTGCCTCTTTCTAAAACTATTATTATTATTTAAATAGCCATTCAGATTTGTGGATTTGCTATGGTGTTCATCACAGCGCCAAATACATAATATTTAGACTTAATAAGCTATTCTTTTTTAAACTTTTCTTTACATTTTAATCTGGACTACAACATGCCCTAGATATTGTTTGAAAGCGTTCTGACTCTTTATTGTTCGTTCACACTTTACATTACGGCTTCATTAGTTAACATTAGTTAATTTATTAGTTAACAAACTGCCAATGAAAAATTCTTCTGAACATTCATTAATCTTAGGTATTCCAATATTTAATAACACGTTGTTAAAAATTCTAGTTGCAACTGTGTTATTTAATGAGCTAACAAAAACTAACAATTACAAAAAATTAACTTTAACTCATTAACTAATAACAAATAATAATAACTTATTTAAAAATTGTAGCTATTACTCATTGTGAATGTTAATGCATTAACTAAGGTTAACTAATGAGGTCTTATTGTAAAAAGAATACCTTTGGTCTTTATAGTTCTTTTGCACTGTAATCTGTGTAAAACGTTTAACTTTATATATTTTTCTGTATTGATTTATTGTATTTAAATATTCCGTTATTTTTGTTATAAGAAAAAAGTTATTAAACCTGTTATACTGTATTATTTTTTTTAACTAAATTTCAATACCGTGATAATGCCATATACCGTGATAAAAGTTAGCAATTAATCGCAACAAAAAAATTTGATATCGGCATATCCCTACTAGGTGTATGTGACTTTCTTCTTTCAGACAAATCCAATCGGAGTTATATTAAAAATTTCAAAAATATATTAAATATATTATATATTAATATATTAAAATATATTATATATATTTTATATTAAAAATATAAAAGCCTTTCAATGGTGGGTAAGCGGGTGTTGGTTACAAACAGTTCAGAAGACGTAAAATAAAGTGCACGCATCTGTTTTAAAAAGTCCCTCATACAGCTCCGGGGGGTGAATAAAGGCCTCCTGTAGCGAATCCATGCATTTTTGTAAGATAAATATCCATATTTCAAATCTAATAAACACTTGGGGTGAGTAAATTATCAGGAAATTTTCATTCCGGAAGTGAACTAATCCTTTAATTACATTTTGAAATTGTGTTCAAATACACTGAATGCAGTTTTGAGCATTTTATCAATATTGTATGGAGCCTGACCAAGAGAGAGGAGTTCTAATATATGAAGACTAATGCTGTACCTACCTAATATTGCACTGTTGAGTGTTGAGCAGACAGGCTCTCTCTGGATGGAGTCTAGCTGGTAGCCCACAGGGCTGCTCCAGGGATCTGAATACGCCAGCAGACTGAACGCATCCTGCCGGAATAGAGACAGTAAGAGGTTTTAGGATAAACTATATATATATATATATATATATATGTTTACTGGTCATTACCACTATAACCAAAATACATTTTATGTGTATGCATATGTTTTTTCTAAATAATACATGTGATTACAGGTACAAACACCACATATATCCAACTTTTAGAAAGAGTGTATATTGAAGGCAGTACCTTGAGCATCTTCTTATTGGCTGAGTTTTTGCCCCGCTCACGGCGCAAGTTTTCACTCATGCACTGTAGCTCTCGGCCGAACTGAATCATCCTCTCAATGGCTGCCTGGCTCCCTCCGCACAACTGCCTCTTAGACTGAGCACTATCCACTTCTGTGTACAGAACATTTCATTCATTTAAAATGGTGCACGTGAATCATTTGCATAACATAATTGACTGAAGTCACTCGCACAACACCCTTTGACCCACAACAAATTTCAATGCAGATACACAGGAGTTTAACAGAAGACTGAGCCCAATTAATGTTCTCACCCATATCTGCATCACATTCCTCCAAGTCTATCCCGTGAGTAGAGCTGCCATTCAGAAATCCATTTGAAGAGGATTCAGACACTCCGTTTGAGAAGTGATCAACCTCCATCTCCACCTCAGTACTGCAAAGAAGAGTTAACATTTACACAACAGGCTTATTTTGTGCTGTACAGTGACTAGGGATAGGTACCAAGAACCTGTATTTTTTTGGACCAGTACTTAATTGGGTCAATACCGGCGTACCGATAAGCTTCAGGACAAACGATACGGTTATCGATACTTGCGTTGTTTTATCTGCGTAAAACGTTACTTCAATGTTAACAACAAATTAGAAGCTGCTGCTTGTCATTTCCCTTCACTGAAATATGTGGCCAACGTTTGCTCGACGTGCGTGTGATATCCATGCGCATGTGCTGTGTGTGTGTGTGTGTGTGTGTGTGCGCAGTCAGTCATCGCAGCAAGAGTGAAACGTTCGAAACTGTGGGCTCTCGTTACAAAACTAAGCGACACCAGTGTCACATGCAATATATGCAGTAGTGTAAGTGAACGAAGGAGGCAACACAAGTAATATAATGAAACATTTACTAACAAAACACAACATCTACCTCAAGCAATGCGCTGTATTATGTCTTGTGGCTCTAGCTCCAACTGCAACTCGCGAGACACATTCACATCCAATGTCAATTCAGTGGTAGAGTTACACTCACGAGACACTGCACTTATTTGCAATCACAAAAGTACAGTATTTGCGTGTGCTTTAAGGCCTTGTCGGTAAAACGTTTTATTTGCGTGCTGTTCTTACATGTGCTTATTCAGATCGCGTCCACGAAGCATCCATACACTGAAATACCAGTCAAACAGCACCTGATTTTTTAGTTATATTAGTTATAGTATGATTGTGCAAAAACGGTCAAAAACACACAAGGTTTACATTTAATTATGTATAAAGTGAAAGTAAACAGGCAAGAGTGAAATGGGTGCATGCATTTCTTAAGGGGACAGTACTAAACATACTGCAGCTTGTCATTAAAGGGATAGTTCACCCAAAAATTTAAATTCTGTCATTAATACATGTTGTACCAAACATGTATTAATTTGTATTTATTCTTGTGCTGAACACAAAATAATATATTTTGAAGAATGTGGGCAACCACTGGTCCCCACTGAGTTTGATAGTAGGAAAACAAAAATATGAAAGTCACTGGGGACCAGCAACTGTTTAGTTTCCCACATTCTTCAAAATAACATATGTTCAACAGAAGAAACAACTCATTCAGGTTTAAAACAAAATTGCAAGCATGTGGAGGGGAAGATTTGGACTAAATGATTGGAAAAGCACTCAAATATCATCATATATATATATATATATATATATATATATATATATGTGTGTGTGTGTGTGTGTGTGTGTGTGTGTGTGTGTGTGTGTGTGTTAGCATTCTATAACATGCATACACAAATCATAGGGAGATTTTTTTATTTCATGTCAACTTTAAGGATATTTCAATGCACTGTGGAACAAACACCATACCTGACGTTGGTCAGCTGGCCCCGAATACCATTCAGGACACCAAGCTCGGGGCTTGGTATGGTAGGCGGACATGACTTGTGACTATGGGCAGAGGTGTGGCCTTTACTTGATGAAACTCCATTACAGTAATTACCATCAAAACCTGGAAAAAAATGGAAGCACAAATGATCAGTGATGACATCTCCTATTCATGATCAACAGGTCATTCCGATCTAGAATTAGCCTTGATTTGAAAATGACCTAAATCAGCAGTTCTAAACCTTTTTGACTCCAAATCCCATGTCTACCCCAGACAATATTGGTCTGTAAAGCCGACATGTACCTCTGGTTGTTCTGGTGCAAAAGCCCCGTTTTTTGTAATATCCTTCTGGTAAGGTTTTTTTCACCCATGCTGGCAGAAAAAAAAATTTGTGGATATAATACGTACTTGTCTGGTAGGTCTGGGAGCTGCTGGCTTTGTGAACAGGGCTGTTGAAGAGACGGGGAGAGCCTGGGTAACTATCCTGTGACTTAGGGCTCCTCCCACCGAGACACCTGACCTCACTGTCAGTGCCATTCACCATCTCAATGAACTGCCTGACTCTGGAAAGAGAGAGAAATAGATACGTTGTTTATATAGTGTCTTTGCTGAAGATGTGCTAATTCCTGAAAGATGGCACACATCACACTTACTTCAACATAAAGAGGAGGTCTGGGTTTCTCTCTAACAGGCTTGGGTAAAGTTGTTGAGTGGTCTCTATAGCCTCTCCCATTCTGCCAGATAAGACCAGCTTCTGGATCTCTGCAACCACAAACGTGAAATCATTACTCAGCACTGAGTATAATATGTTCAACACTGAATGTTGCATGCTGATGTGCATTGATGAATCATTCAGATACATTTAATTCAATCACTGGATCAGAAACTGTAATTAAACCGTGCCAATAAGATTTCATCTTGACTAACAATCAGACAGACCCTAAATAAGACCCTGATAAGTGTCTGAATAGCCTATTTGTGTTGTCTGGGAAGACTTACTCTGTCTATTTTTAATAGAAGCAAGTTCCTCATGTACGGCTTGGTCAGTTGATTTGGCAAAGGCCTCAGCGGTGGCACAGTAACTGTGATGAACCAGATAGGAGGCCACCATTCTAATAAGAGAGTGAATAGGTCAGAAAAAGACAGAAAATATGCCACTAGTACATCCATTCATTACTTTTGGAAAGGTTTTAAAAACTAGACACTGGTATGTTGACATAAACCTTACAAAAATAGTCCAAATCAAAAGTTCTCACTTCTGAATCATGGCCTGCCATTCTCCTTCCCTCTCTCCAATGGGGAAGCGGTCAATTTGGGCTTGGATCTTGGTTCTCCATTCACGCATGTAATCCTCAATATCAAAGACAAATGGATGCTGCCCAAAATTGGCGTCCACGACCTCCCCTGGGGTCTGTAGACCCACTGTGGGATACAGGTTGGGCTAAAAGCAAAATAAGCACATTTTACTAAATGTGGATTATAGTTACTGGCTAATTTAACAGTTTTTTTTTAATTTTTTTTTTTTTTTTTATTATTAATAATGTCTATGAAAGCACAATGTCTAAAGACTTTCTCATAAAACAAATGAGATCAGCTTATAAGAAATTATGGAAAATGTGGCTCGGTTTAATGTCTACCATGGGCGTTCAGAATGAGATGGATTAGAAAAAAGATTATAATCAGATTTCAAACCGCAACAACATAATTCAAATGTTGCTAATTGGTCAGATCAGGGGGCAGGCACATATTAGTCATTTTCTGATGCTTTCTGAAGAATAACTCAGGGAGGTTCTGTGCTCATAGTCCAATAGAAAGAAAGGTCAGGGCTGCTAAACTGACATACTTCACAGAAGTACTCAGATTAGCATGAATGCTGGTTACCAGCCAACTGTGTTTTCTGCTCAATGGATTATTGTTTTAGCCCCAAACAGGCCTCTGTTCAGTTAGCGAGAGCAATGCTTGGGGGTTGTCAGTCCAACATCTTGAATGATGAAGAAAGGAAGGAAAGACAAAACAATAGCAAAAGGCTTCCTCTATAATATCTAAAAATATTACAATAGAACGAAAAATATACAAATGATCAATCACCCCATGACCCTCAGGCTGAGAAAGCAACAAATGATGCATCACTGCAAGTTCAATATATAGACAACACTTTAACAAAAGTCATACATATAATCGGAATGTAAACAGCATACATTTATCTGAAGAAACTATCAGAGGATACACCACATAAAACTATAATAAACAACTAAATACACAACACCATTCAAAAGTAATATATTTTAAATTAATGCTTTTATTCAGCATGGATTGATCAAAAATGATAGTAGACATTTAAAATGTTATTTTTCAAATAAATGCTGTTCTTTGAAATTTCCATTCAACAAAGAATGCTGAAAAATTAAACAAAGACTTCCACAAAAATGTTAAAAAGCACAACAGTTTTAAACATTGATAATAATAAGAAATGCTTCTGAAGGATCATGTGACTGAAAACTGGAGTAATAGCTGCTGAAAATTCAGCTGTCATCACAGGAACAAATTACATTTGAAAATATATAGAAAACAGTTATTTTAAAATGCAATGGAACTTCACAATATTACTGTTTTTACCATTTTTCTGATCAAATAAATTATCAAATTGACCCCAGACTTTTGAACGGTGGTGTTTAATATAATATGGCACCAAAATCTTAATTTCAAACTCTGTGGAGATTAAGAAAAACGGACACTTACCGGTAAATCTGTAAAAGCTATCCCTGGAAAAAAACAAAAAAGATTTACATTAATATTAAAGTAAATTCAAGATCTCAGAAACTGTGGGAATAACATGGTGTGTTAATAGCCAATGCTTCATATCTCCTATAAACTATTAAATAATCCTAAATGAAAAAATATTCTATTCTTAAAGATGTATACATAATGTTCACTGAATTGATGATCAGTAATAAGAAAGAACGTATTAAACAAAGTATTTGATCTTAATGTGCAATTCAAATTTTTTACTACCTAGACTGTGGCCATTTTTTGTGTAGAAACAGGTATTGTTGATGAGGTTCACACAACAGCCAATCACATCGCCTGTTGTAAATGTGGGACCATAGGGCTGCCCAGTGCCAGATGAGCAGAAGGAGTGGCCGTCGTCGCCATGGTATCCATATGAATGTTTGTCCCATCCTAAGGGCAGAGCGTTGTGCACATACTGGTGATTTTTGGAAACAAAGAACCACAAAAACGCCAGGAAAGAGCACTAAGCTCTCTAAACGCTTATCTCCCTGGCAAGCTGCAGTCTCACAGAGTAACCACCCAGTGTCTGTGCATGTCAAAAGGTGGAGGATCAAGTTAACAGCCACTAGCTGCATCTAAACCACAAAACCTGTCCATCTATAGTGATCACGGACATTTTAGACACAAACAACCTAAAAACATGACATAGCTAATGTGTTACTAGCAGTAAAAGCCCAGTGACTCATCAACATCTGAAAGTCATTTTACCTGGAAGTCTGTTCATGTTGACACCTTGAGCTGACAGGCCAATCCCCATGTACCTGGTCACAAAAAAATGCATTTATTTGATAAAAAGTTCTACTTCGAGGAGGTTAAAATTGCTCAGTCTAAATATTAAAGTTACACTCAGGATGTTTTTCCTAATTACAAAAGTATTATCCCTAAATAAATGTATGACTGAAAATATTTTAAATCAGTTTTATTTTAGTATCACTGATAACTCATTTTTTATTTTAAGATTTTGCATGTTCATATTAATTTTAGTTAAGTATTTAACTGGCTCTGTACCCCTTTACCTCAATTCATTACTTCAGACTTATGTGCCCTCTAGAAGCTTGCGTTCTGCAAGTGAACATCGCTTGATTGTGCCATCCCAAAAAACAAAAAACTCACATCTATATTTGACCCAAATTAAATGTTCCCTCCTGGTGGAATGACCTGCCCAACTCAATCCGAGCAGCTGAGTCCTAAGCCATCTTCAAGAATCGTCTTAAAAGACATCTCTTCCATCTTTATTTGACCCTATAACGTTTGCACTCACTATTCTAATTCTATTTAAAAAAAAAAAAAAAAAAAAAAAAAAAAAAAAAAAAAAAAAATCTAACTACCTTTCTAATCTTTTTGTATTCTATCTATTTTCTTTTCATTTATTATACAATTATAAAAAAAGACCTCTAACACTAGCTTGCTCTATTCTTTTTCTATTCTATCTGTTTTCTTTTTTATTTATTATATTATTTAAAAGCCCTTGCTACGTATACTGTGTTTAGGCTAACTGAGACTTGTTATAGCACTTATATATCATTGCTCTTTTGTTGTTTTTTTAAATTGCTTCCATTGTCCTCATTTGTAAGACGCTTTGGATTAAAGCGTCTGCTAAATGACTAAATGTAAATGTAAATGTATTTGGTAATTTATTAAAAATATTTTTATTTTAAGACATCATGTTTAGTACATCAAGTTAAGTAACAAAATTTTTTGTTTGTTTTTTTAGTTAACATTGTTCAGACTCTGGTCTGAACAAAAGCTGTCATTTTTCATGGAACAGGTCACCTTATGGGGGCCGCCATGTTGAGATCACATGACCAGCATTACTAAAACTAATCATTTCATCTCTGTAAACTTCATATTATCCAACATTTTCACTCACAGAATAAAGTAATCAGTGCTGACTTGTAATAGAGGATCTCTACAAAGATATTAGTAAAGAAAAACTTTGGCATAATGCTATATCCAAGCCACTAGGTGACAATATAAGTCCAGCACAACTAAAATGTTTTTTATAAAATAAAGATCACATACCCATCTCGTCCTTTACTGATGATTTTCACCTCAAAGTAATAGACACCGCAGGCAGCTGGAATAGGGTGTGTTGCACGGACAGATGCCGCATCTTTTGGGGTCTTTCCATGACCTGGATGACATAAACACAATCATTTACAACTGCTAATGGTTTGTACCACTCACAAGGAGCACCAGAACATTTGTAATGTTATAACATCGCCAGAGGTCACCATGGCAAAAAACACTTAGCAAAATAATCAATGTTTTTGCTTTGAGAGTTATACACTTTAGGCTGATGATATTTTGCCTGGCAACAGAAAAGACACTGCTTTGTCAATCAATTAGCTTTGATATTTAAAAATGTCAGTTTATTTCATGTTAATATGTACTGCTCTAAATTTGGGATTTCATATTTATTGCCATTTTTATTAGCAATAACCAAACCAATATCAGAAATTCATTTAAAAAATAATTTACTGTTATTAACAGACAATATTTGCCCCCTGAAATTGCTTTTCTTATTAAAAAAACAGCATGTCACCTCATTTAAGTCAAATAATTCAGTTGAATCTATCACTTGAAAAAAAATTCTCAATTTCTGAACAAACATGGCAGTTAATTACCAAACCAGCATCAAATACAAAAGTAGCAGTAAATGTACAAGATTTAACATGAACACAAAAATAAGCATACACTATATAGCTCTCAACTGTGTATCAATAAGGAAGAGTTTGATGTTTTGAACTTGTTGGGAGTGTTTTCTTTATTTTCACTGTTTTTATCAAAACCACTTCATATTAGTTATATATTTAACACCCACCTCTGGCACAGCAAATCTACTTTTTTTTTTTTTTTTACATGCCCTTATTTGTATAGTTGTATTTTATATTTAATCTGTATCTATCTGTATTTTTAGGCTCTACTGTTAGTGTTATCTGTATGCACCATTTCAATTCTATGTATTCTCTGTATGTATGTACTGTACATGTGGAAGAATTGACAATGAAGCAGACTTGACTTGACTACAGCTATAGTTCACTGAAGTGTCTGAAGAAGCATTAAACCCATTATTAACACATAACTGGACAGGCATAAAATAGCATACTATAAAATATAGCAACAAACAAAAATACAGTACTTTGGTCAAAACATTCGAAACATAAAGCCTTTGCATCATATTTGACTCATGAATTTCTAAGCCTCTAATTGACAAAAATCTCCGAAACTTTGCTGAAAAACCTGTTATACACAATCCTCTATATGCCCTCTGCCCTCTGACTGATAGTTCATACTTTTAAGCATTAAAAAGCATTCTCAATTAAATTCCAAAATTACTTTTTGCTGTGAAATCTGATTGTGATTTTTATAACGTAAACATAACAATAACTATGTCATTATTAATATTCCAAGACAAACATTTACTGACCTGAAGCAAATTAGGTTTACTTGATTAACCTTTTTTTTATTGTGTAAAAATGTATTTATCAGTTATCATAAAACAGGATTGTTTAGGAACATTTATTTGCACATCTCTTAACCATCGTGTTGCAATGCATTATGCATTTCCCCCAAAATTAAAACTACAGAGCACAGATCATAAAACGAATTTAAATATCATCTTAAGAAGCCATATAACTTTCCATTCACCAAAGAATGCTGAAAAATAAAATAAAGACCACAAAATTGTTAAAAAGCACAATTGTGCTATATGTCCCAATGAAGCCATATCATATAAGCCTAAAGTGACAGCTGACACTTCTGTGAAATGAACCTATATATATGTATATATATGTATATATATATGTATATATATATATATATATGTGTGTATATATATATATATATATATATATATATATATATATATATATATTATTTAACACACTATTATTTAATAGGTTAGGGTTCAGGATTTGGAGTTAAATATATGGTGCATTTTTATCACCTTTGGTAACATTACCCCTGATAATCATTATATCTGAAGTAAATACATAAGCTTATATGTAGCTTGTAAATTTATTAAGACATCTTGGCTGGTAATTTAAGGCAGTCTACCTGAAACCTACCTGTCGTCAGCACTGACTGGCCTAATTAATTCTGTGGCCTACCTTTATGACTCAGCTGAGGGAAAGGGCAGACACCTCACTGGATTACAGAGGTTTATTTAATAACTCAATATGGTAATAAAATTATACATATATTACAGCTTTTTCATCTGCTGAATTCCTAGTAAAACCTTTCATACTCGCGATGGCAGAAAACCTGCCTCTGCAGATAAACACTCACAGGCCTCGCTAGAGCTTATGCGTCAGGCTCAGTCACTACCTACATCAGCATGTGTGTATTAAGACACAGCCTTTGTACACAGATCATGTTGTCAAAAGAGCTGACAATGACTGCATTTCAGCTGTGAAACTCCATACAGTAGGTACTTCCGGAAATGACTGATGCATCTTTATAGCTCGCTGCTGAAACTCTCCACCATCTCCTTGCTACAGTACACGAACTTTATACTTTCAAACTTAATACCTTCATCGTTTAATTTAAAAAACTACGTGTTACATATGCACACACAAACACACTGTTATTCATAAAACTTCAATTAAGAGGAGTAGATCAATTACTAGACAATGCTGACTGCTAGGAATGGTGCTAAATAATGCTAAAGGGAGGCTATTTTTATTCAAACATGTCGCAGTTACGTTAGTTATTAATAATCAAAGTTTCTAGTTAATTCGTTTACTTATATCGACTACTGTGCTCAATTATCACTCTGAATCGTTCTTAAATTCGTAACGATTTTAGCAGTTTGTGTGACTAAAAATAGGTTTGATTCACAGACGACTAGGAGTACGCAGAAGCTAACAGAAGTGTATTTTTAGATCGTTAATCAGAAGTACGACTTGACTCGAGCTAACCTGGCTAATGCCGTCAACATTTAGCTGGTAAACAACTTTGTGTTTGTGATCATCTGCTGCTGTTAGCCTCGGTTACCTTTATAATGCACCCGGAGGTTGTTTTGAGACAGGCCGATGTAGCTGAATTTGTCTTTGGGGCTCCATGATCTGGGGAGCGGGGTCTCCTGCTCGTTGACGGCCGGGTAAAGGCTTCTGAGCCGCTGGTTGAGCTCTTTTTCCTGCTCGCTGAGAGCCAAGTCTCCGTGAACGACAACCGACATCAGAAACCCACAGCCCGATGACGGTCCTGACATCGCGATCCGATTCCTGCCGTCGATACCAACAGCTTGCCAGCTATCTTTAGCTGGACAGCTTTCTAACAGTGTCCAGTGGCTAAAGCGACCACTGTCAGACACCACAGGAGAAGAGCCGTTGAGATTTCGGGGTTGTTTTATTCGGATCGGACGGCTGGCTAGCCAGCCAGCTAACTGCGATTAGCCCGCAAACAGCCTCTCTGATAGAGTTAGCAAGACGCTAGACAGAATTAATCACGCCAATACAGCGAAACGGCAGCTTACAACAACATAACAGATATCCAGAAAGTTGATCCTTGTTATTTAAGACGACATCCAGCCGATGGGACAGACTAAATATGGTAAAAGGGACAGAAAGACAGCAGCAGAAGGAACCCCGATCTTTTGTTTGTTGTTAGTGTGAAATCCAGCGATCTGATTGGCTCTCTCAAGGTCCAGTCATACTTCCTCGAGCACTTGGTACATGACTAGACGCAAGCTATCAATAACATGTCCTCCTTCTCGCTTGGGTTTTTATCCATAGTTCAGATGGCTGTGACAGTGAGAAAATGTATGCACACTTACATATTACTATATTTTGTTTATTTATTTAATCATTTTCATATATCGTGGGGCAATACAGTTATTATGCAGATTAGGGTCCCCTTAGGCATTGTTTTGAGGTAGGGAATTTTCAATGACCTCCATTGAGAAAAATGTCTATTTCCTACCCCTAAAACTTTTTTTAATTCGTTACGGAATCTATATTTATCTATAATTATTTATGTGTCCCAACACACACAGAGAAACTCACACCCTTTTGAACACCTATTGAATCATCAGTTTTTCTTTATTTTACATAAAGTGCTTAATTGTCCATGCAACATAAACTATATATTAAACTATCCCCCCTCCCCCCACAGCAGGGTAAGTGCATTTCATCTTGTTCAAGCAGCATCAAAACTTTTACAAAACACAATATAAAACATTGCTTTATATAAAAATGTGAATAATAGTGTTTTCCCCTACAAACCTTCACATTTGCATGTGTATAAGTGGAATGTTATAATGTATCAAGATCTGATGTTTTGATTTTCCAGTTTTTGCAACAACTTATGTTATGAGAGATGCATCTGATATTGGTGTTTCCATTTATTTTGGGATGTAAAGTTGTTGTTTTTTTTTTGTTCCAAGTGAAACAAAGTCAAACTAATAAATATGATTATTAAATGTTAAAATATATGGCCTATCCATGATTCAGTATGTGATATGTTGTAGGTTAAGTGCTTTATATTTCAAACATCGGTAACACTACAATAAGGTTCCATTTGTTAACATAAGTTAACCACATTAGTTATTAATCTTAATTAAATTCAATTGATATCAAAAGTCTATCCGATAATATTTTTCTAATGGACCTGAGCTAACATGAACTCAGGGTTGTATTGTTATTAACTAAAATTAACAAAGATTATTAAATACTGTAACAAATATATTGTTCATTGCTAGTTAATGTTATTTAATGCAGTACTAACGTTAACTAATGGGACCTTATTGCAAAATGTTACCCAAACATCCAGTGACTAACGAAGTTATTGTATGTTAATTATTCAGACAGAGAAAATGTACATCAGCAAACCTAGAGTGGATGTCGTTATTGAACTGCCCATTTCAGCCACTCCAGGAAAAGGCACATTCAACAATCATAGACAGTTATAAAATAGAGAGAGAGAGAGAATTCTAACATGATTTGAATTTGTATGATAGCCTACTAAATTATATATGTGCACTTTTATTGTTTGTATTTCAGTTCAGTGTACATTGTTTATCCAATAAACTGGAAAATGTATGAGTTTCCATAAACTGGCAGGACCATTAGCACATCCAATCATTGAATCCACACAAAACAGATACACTTATTGCTTTGGTCATTATGGTGGTACACAGTCCCAAAACTCACGGCACAGGAATTGGCAAAGGCCGTACACCATGACGATGAGAAGACTGACAGGTACCAGACTGACCATTAACACCCCCATCGTGGTATTCTTCATGATGAGCAGATAGACACCTAGAGGCAGCGAGCTGAAATACAGCAGCCCCAGCAGCCAGACCAGGATGCGTGCTGAAGTCTGGCACAGCAGGGCCGCACAGTTCCACACTGTCCATCTCTGGGTAACGGAGGCCATGGAGTCCTGACTGGAAGAGCGGTAATCCCTACCCAAAGCTGGAATAACAGACTCCTGCCGAGGCTCCATAATGGTGATCACCATGTAATTGGAACGAATCGAGGTGGGAGAAGCTGAGGCCGAGTGTCCCACCAGGGAGTTAAGGCGTCTGGGACTGAGGAGAATCTCCCCTTGGTTGTCATTAAGGTTCTGATGCCTCCTTGTCTGGATGGACAGCATTGCCGACACCAAGTTATACTCATCTGGTAGACTGTCCACATCGTCTCTGGGAAGGTCTGTGATGTAGCGGCAGAACGGGCAGACCACTGCGTTAGGAGAGGATTCGCCTAAATCAAGGATTTTTGCAAGGCACTTGGCACAAAGACAGTGGCAGCACTCAAGGACCTTGGGCCGTCGATTTGACAGGCTGTAAGCACAGTAGCAGATCTTGCATTCCAGATCCTCTGTGGTGGAGCCACCCACCACATCTTCTGGGAACTGTCCCATCATGTCTCCTTCTTCTCAACGCTTTCTCATCGGCTGATTGTAGTCAAAGCTGTGTGGGAACATGGTTGCAAGGCAGCTGTTGGGCCACTCCTGGTGTCTGTATGGTGTCCTGTGCAGAACGGAGCATTGCCTGTATTGTGCCACAGTGGCTCTGGACGGGTTTGTGCTGAAGAACATTTCATGCACTGTGTGGAAGGGTGGGGAGAGGCCACCACCGAAAAGATAACTGTTAACACAGCAGTAGAGAACAAACACTGCGGCAACAAAGCAGGCCCTGTAAAACCAGGGCTGGAATTTTCTACCCAGGGCTTTTGTTGCCACTGAAATTCAGTCCAATTAGTGTCACCACACTTCTTTCTGGTAAACAGTGCTGTTTTTGCTCACTTGATGCAAGATTATTCCAAACAAAAAGAGATTCTATTTGTCTGAAATCATGTTAAGTTCAGAATATACAATAATATAACATATTTTAAATTAATTTAAAACTTGTTCCAAGCTGTAAATTTGAATACCAGCCAGTTCAGAAGTACAAAGTTCACTGTGTAACATCAAAAATTAGGTCACTGCTGTTCACTGAGCCTGTCTCTCAAAGGCAGGTATTACTGAGATTTTACCATTCAAAATACATTTTAAGTTTTTTTTTTTGCACTTTACCTGTTTGCATCTGTAGATTACAGTACATATCTTTAAAGGCTGTTTTCTCTCTTTTTTTTCTCATGCACTGAGACAGAAATCCCTACTTCATTTGCACTTACATGCACCAGATTTTACAATTGTATTTCAGTCTTTTCTGAAAGTATATTCTGAAGGTTTTTACATTGGGATTTGTTTATATATTATTGGATTTTATACAACATTTTATTCCTAAATGCATGGTGAAAATGTGTCTGGCTGTTTAGAGTGCTAAAAAGAGATCCAGAATAAAAACCTTTGACTGCTATATGTCAGCAAAATGAAACAAGAATTTTGAACCTCACTTGATCCAATATTCAGGTTTCTGTTATGGAAATGTATGCAAACTAGTGCATACTTAATTAGATAATGTCTAATTTGCATAAACATAGCCTAGCAAAATGTTTTCAGTTCTTTATGTAATCAATCAACTGAGAAAGTATAATAAAAAATAAGACTTGGTCTAAGTTTGTATCTCAGCAAACTCTTTTTTCCTTTTTCAACTGGAAACAAGTATTGCTTTGGAGTTCACAACACTGGCATTTATTTGAGGGCAATTGTAATCCTCCTTCATATCTCACAGATCGTAATGTGGTTAGAGAGAATTAACTGTAATGATATTAACTTAGTGATAAAATAATATACAGTATAATTGCTTTAATACTTATTTATGTAGTTTGCCTTAATATGGTAGTAATTATTTTATGCTGTCAGAAATTATATGTGTTAAAACAAACTAAGATATATTGATCAGCTGACAAGTCAAGAATAGTCATCATCTGCTTAGGTTATGTGTAGTGCAGTAATGTTCATAACATGTTCATAATATAACTAGTGTTACTATTGGCTCTGACCTTACAGCCAAGATTAAATCTTTTATGATATCCACCAGTGTCAGCAGCTGTCAATCATGTTTTAATTTTAAGGAATGACATAGGGATTATTTACATATAGTCTATGTCACAACAACAGAACTTAAAACAGCAGAAAAACGTTCGAGATGTTAAAAATAATCATGTCTAAATAACATTTTCATATAGTAATTTTATACTTTTATATTATTTTATTTATTTCTTTACTGCAAGTGGCTGTTTCTAATAATAAAGTACACTGCGCCCTAGTGGATAAAAAGCGAATTGGGCTAATTCATATTTAGTCTTTAAAGGAGCCATGTGTAATGTCTGGCAAAAAAATCAAGTCATACTCCACATTCCATACCAGATGGGGGCAGTATGCCTCAATAAAGTGAATTGGTCTACTCTAGAGTAACAAACGAGAAACGGCGTAGTCTCTATGCTCCGCCCCTACCTTCACAACAACCCTAGAGCCATAGCTGAAGCCTAAGAGGACGTTTTTGCCTCCAGAGGAACGTTGGGTGATGTCAAGTGATTTTGAAACATGACATCTTCAAGCTACTCCCCTTCACCTTTACCAGTGAATATGTTCATATTCGTTTTGTTCATATTACATTTTGAGTTGTATATACACATTATTTGAATTAAATTAATTTGACAGACAGCATTCTGTCAACATCAGACAGCTGATGTTGACCAAGCTAGCACCAACCAACGTAACCAGAGCTGCCAACTCTCAAGCATTCACCGTGAGAAACACGCAATTGACTCTTTTCACACGCTTTCAAAAACTTGACCGCTCTGAATATAGTGAGTGAGTGCGCGCGCGGCCGGGGCGCTCTCTCTCTCTCTCTCTCTCTCGGGTTCATTATCATCGAAGACATTTCAAGCTTCTTCGGTAATGTTACATTTTAGCATCAGCTTGGTTGAGACGGGCTTTGGTAGATAACAGGTGAAAACCGGATCGGATCTGTGGGTAAGTTATAGCTAGCTTACTATCAAACGCAGCTACGGTTAGCCATCGCTAACATTAGCACGTTTATCGAACAGCCTTCGATACATTTCTATGTTATAACTTCCCGAAAAAAAATACGCAAACATATAAAACAAACTTCTAGCGAAATACTAACAGCATCTTACTTACCAATCCAAAAGAAATGTTGCAAGTTCGGAGTCAAAGCTCATTTCTTTCAAGTCCATCAGTTGTCTCCAGCGATGGAAAGCAGTGCCGATGTTTACTCTGTTTCGGCTCCTTTTTTTTTATCGGATTTGATTTGTGATTCCGAGCGCGGTTGCTTGACATCAGCTTCAAGTACGCCCACAAGCCGTGCGAGTTATTCGTGTATTGCAGGTTGGCTGGTGGTTATGTTGCCCGCATACCGCCTCCCATGGCTGAAACTGGTATTACGACACCTGTCGGGCCGTGGCTAGTAATGCTAATGCTAATTAAGGTTGATATCTCTGCAGCACTATAACTTGACATTTTTTTAATGACATCATCGCCCTTATTTCTTCTCATTCTTTTGATGCGTGTAGGTCATTTTTTTGAATAAAAATTTTCAAAACATTTATCCAAAGCGCCTTTAAATTAAATAAAATATCAGATTATCTGGATATGAATGGAAAAGAAGCATATACGCTAAAAAATAAAAATTTTCAAAACATTTATCCAAAGCAACTTACAAATGAGAAAAAACTTGATGACTGATGAATGAATTATTGATGATGAACTAGAAAAAAGAAAAGAAAAAGCCGAAGAGAAGAAAACTATGCATTATTTCCTTGTAATATGAATGAAATCAAACAAAACGTTGATTTGGCTGTAACTGCGAGCAATAAGCTGCATGCACAGGTAACCCAGAGCAGGTGGAAGTCGCACAGCTGACTGAACGATGACGTAAGAGTTCCCAACAGCAACCCGGGGCTGCCTCTGAGTGACGTCAGCAACTAAACAACAGCAGCTGGCAGTGCACGTGAGGAGCGAGGAGCGGGCTCGCGGTCGTTCGCTATGGCTAATCAGGGTGGATGCGACAGCCTGCACGCTTCAGAGGTGCAGCCCGTGGGGAAAAGCGCTGGAGAGACTTCCTCCCAATCACTCATCTCAGGTGGAAGAGAGATGGCGGAGAAAGAGGAAGAGCAACCTTCGGGAGTCCGACACCCTGCAGACACTTATCCTCTGTGTCGTATATCAAAGCTGATTAACTGGAAGAGACCGTTATGGACTTCCGCTCTCTTCGCAACTACAAATATAGCGTTTTGGTGAGATACATGACGCAGCATATTTTATTGCATCAATTGAATTCAGAATGTATGAATGTAAACATCACGTTTTGTTTTAATGCACCATGATGTTGCAGTTTAAATAGAATGTTCCATTAATAAATATCGGTCAGTCTTTAATGCTTTCCAATGCACATCCGGCCTAACGGTATTTTTGTTTGTTTGTTTGTTTGTTTGTTTGTTTTTGTATACTGGCCCCTAAGGCATTTTCCCTTGACCATTTTCTCTGTATGGGTGGACTTCACTACAGTTGTGTTGCTATCTGTACAGTGTTGGATCTTTTGTACTGGTGAAAATAGGTTTCTTTGCATAACATGAATACATTTTTGCATACAAACTTAAATTAAAAATTTCCCTCCACGCATAAAAGTTGTCAATGTATTCTTGACTTATATTCGTTTTAAAGAAATCATGTTGTGGCAGGAAGATAAATATTGTATTTGGGTGGACTGACGTGACTGTATAAATAATAATTTGGTTTGCAATTGGGATTTATTTTCACCCTCAAAGCATATGATTTTACATAAGACTTAACTTGTAAACAGAAATAATAACAAGACATAAGTTGTTTTTAAAGGTATGATGACAGATCTTAGTTTATCTTACAGCTTTTATCTAAAAAAAAAAAAAAACAACAAGCACTATGCATACGAAAGTGATAGTTAGATGTCTGTTGACTGTAACTGTGCACAACATGATTAAAGATGGGAAACCTGTTTGTTTTTCCATGCAGGCTTGTGTCCCTTAGTCCCTGTCGGGTGTTCAGCCTCATCTCCATGTGTGTGGCTCTCTTAGTGATAATACAGCTGATGAGAGATGTGGCTCTTTCCAGATCCAGAGGTGTGGCTTTGATTCATCCCATAATACTCTAACATGTGTGACTGTTGTGATTCATAAGAATAGAAACAAATTTGATGTGGTGTCCACCACCAGTGTAGATCCCATTAATGTTTATTTTTCTACTTACAGGAGCCTCTCTATGGAGGAGTATGACAAGCAGGTAAATTTAGAGCATGCACACTACCTATAAGTTTGGGTTTGGTATTATTTATTTTTTTAAATGTTTTTGAAAGGAGTGTCTTGTTCTCACCAAGGCTTCATTTATTTGATCAAAAATACAGTAAAATTGTGAAATATTATTACAAGTAAAAAAAAAAAAGTTTTCAATTTTAATATATTTTAAAAAGTAATTTATTCCTGTGTTGGCAAAGCTGATTTTTCAGCATCATTACTCCAGTCTTCAGTGACACATGACCCTTCAGAAAGTATTCTAATATGCTGATTTGGTGCTCAAATTTTATTTTTTATTATTAATGTTGAAAAGAGCTATTTTATATTTTTGTGGAAACCATGAGACTCTTTCTTTAAGGGAAAAAAAACTGACATTTTTTGTAACATTGAAAAAACACTTTAGATCAATTTAATGCAAGCTTGCAGGATGAAAGTACTCATTTGTAATAACACCAAATTATGGATCTATTTTTTTCTAATACATTTTTTAAAATAAACTGAACTTGACAGCAATCACCATGTTTTTTTTTTCTTTTTGAGAAAAAGGGCAGCTTTTACGTTCCCTAATATTTCCTTTTGAATTCATATGAGTTTAAAAAAACATGACAGATTATGACAGAATTTTAATTTAAAGCAAATAATCTACCTACAACAAATATACAAATAGTTTTTTTTGGTAGTTGCGCTGAAAATGTACTTGACTCAAACATTTGAGGGGGTACACATCTGAATGTATTTATAAAGGTGTTTTTGTCTCAAGTATTTTCCATTCATCAGCTACAGTCCAGCCTGTAGCCACTAGAGGGCGTCCTATACCTCTAATTGGCATTATTGATGACATACAGCAATCCATAAAGCCGGTCATGTGAGTTTGGAAATCCAGTGCTGCTGTGAAGGAGCCGTTGTGAGATCAAGACTAATTAAGAAATCTAACAAAGTACTCATGACCTGCTTGAAACTTAGAAATGTACGACACTAGTAACCTTTTTCAAGCAGTAATTCGAAGAGTGTGAGCAAAGATTATATAATCAATATTTACGTCCAGTCATTGTATATGAGAACATTCAAAAGTTGCCCTAAATTTGTTAAAGTATTGGATTAGTGAAAGGCTTGATGAATTTATCCAATACTGCTTATCAATGGCCTTCGGCTTTCCATTATTTATTTAATCCAGGTTGTGTCGTTGTGTACTCTGACCGAAGTTGCCCAGTCATTGTTTATGTGCTTATGGTAAAAACAAATGCAATGTCAAAAAACAGCTCCAGTATTTAATAAGCCAGTTCATTAATCCCCATTGCTTTTTATGTTGAGACGGGCCTCATTAAAAACTTGGGTACTTAAACAACAGCTGCTGGATTGTCTCAGTTTGTTCATTTCTGCCGGTTGCTGTTGATGTGAGTCTTGTTCCAACAGCTGTTTTTACCCGGATTTTCACTCTGACCTCTTTGCCCCGTTCTCCCATAGCTGTGGGATTAAAGTGCTTTCTGTTGTGCCCTATTTTTTGTATTGGTGTATTTCATAGACATTACGTTCAATTTAAAGTGTGATGGTTGTAGTTTCACATTAAAAGACCTTCCAACAGAAACATGGTAATACAAATTTAGTTAATATTTCTTTGCCACAAATGTTTACACAATATACTTGCAATAATTTGTTCTAATATGTTCCATCTGTAGTGATTAAATGCTTTGTTTATTTGTACATTTCGACATATGCACTAGAGTGGGTTGTTTTGTCCTGCGGAAGCATGTCATATTGTGAAACTTGAGTTTATGTTTCGGACTGTTGCATGTCTGTGGGTGGCATGGTGAGTAGAATGACAGGAGAGATGGTATTCCTTTCTTGCATTTCCTTGCCATTTTTAATTGGGAGGATTTTGGAGTGTCCCAACTGAGAAGCCAATCACATCACAGGATACGAACAGACAAAGGGTGTGTCTGGACACTCAGTGGCCCATTGGAGGAAGGCTGAGTGAGGGTTAGATGACCAACTGACCAGTCATGGTGATTTCATCACAGTCAAATGACCAAATAATAATAATAATAGATAGAATGAGATAAATAAAGAGGTGATATAAATAATAAAGACTGTGACTGTCTGTATATACAGGGGTGACTAGGCAAGTTTTTACACTTTCTACTGCACTTCTCCGAGAATGTAATTTTCAGTCAGTTTCTGTACATATACTTAGAAGTCTAGCATAGAAAAAGTTGTTGAACATGTCCACTATTAGGTAAAGTGGTACTGTTCATTTATGTTGTCACATGCTGTGGGCTAAGTGAATGTTTAAGCAAACCATATTGGGCTAAGCAAAATTTAAACTAAAAAAAAAGTACAAAAAGATGAAACCTAAAAAATGTTAAATGTACAAAAATAGCAAACCATTGTTTTGGCCAGTGAATATTAGTAATAATTTGTCATTAATAAATTAGACCATTTAAAACATGTAAATACTGATAAAAAATAATAAAATACGATAAGCTGTCCCAAAAGGACATTTGTAAAAAAATAAATATTTAATTAAAAATATATATATATATAAAAACACAGGTAATTTATAATAATAATTATTAAAAAAATGGGATGTTTATTAAAAATAAATATTTAATTAATAAGTTGTATAATTATACAATATAAAGCACAAAAGTGTGAGAGTCTGCATCAAATGGACAATCTTGAAATATATTATTTTTTAAAAACGTTAATAAAACATTATCAACATAAAAAAATGACATTCAGCTGACTGTTGTCTGAATGTTTGCTAGCGTAATTTTATTAATCAATCATAAAACATTTATATTAAAATAGAATATGTGATTTCTTTCAGTAAAATGAGATTTTAAAATGTTCACCACAAAACACTAATTTATCATAAATCAGTGAGATTAACAGAGAGAGGAAAGGGTAGAGCATTTTTGTGATGTCAGGGAGTTTCTTTGTTATGATACCCATGTACCTGTATGGAGATCATTTTTCATTGAGAAAAAATTGCGTAATTCAAAATACTTTTCTGAGAGGGTCTCATTCTGTGAAGAGGGGGTATTATGTGGAGTGTTTGTACGTGTGTGTTCATGCCCCAGCACTGTCTGTCTGATGCCTGCTTGTGGAATGCTGGACTGGTATTTTTAGACCTGACCGGTTGAAATAGTGAAGCTCAGGCCCTGGTCAACATAAACACTAGCTTGTGTGGCTTCATGCAACACTTCATTTGAACTCGGGAACTCAGCACTGACACACTCACCTTCTGACTTACCTGAACGCTTTACATGTTGAAACCTAGAGATTTTGAGATGACTGCTGAAGACCATGGATCAGCACTGAGGTAAAAAAAAAAAAAAAAAAAACCTTATTGACGAAATTGGTGCAAAGACTGAGTAGTTGTTAACTTTGAATACTAAAAAAATCAGTGTTATTTGATTTATACCTCCAAAAGGCTAATTTTGTATATCTTGGATGACTTGCTTATAGGGTTGCAAAAAGGTGGAAAATTTCCAGTAAATTTCGGAAACATTCCAGAAATTTTGGAAACTTTCCAGGATGTTTTTTGGAATATTCCAGGGATTTTTGGAAAGTTTTTGGAAATTTACCGGAAATTTTCCTCTCCTTTGAAACCCTACTTGCTTATGTATTTTGTGACTTTTTTTTTTCCTTTGAAAAATATTTGTCTTTGAAAAATTGTGATTTAAATCTTAACTGCATCGCAGTTAGATGTGTCATGTTTCAGATACGAGCTTGTTCCAAATTATTACAAATGTCAGTCATCATGCATCAGATGCATCCGGGGCCGTGTGGTCTCCATGGTGACCCTTGTTTTGGAACATTTGCTAAGGGGAGGTTCATGTCAATTGTCACAAGGACTTTATAGGTATTGAAACGTGCATGTACATGACACAGCCATGGAACCTGTCGGTCATGTGCAATGAGGAGTATGTGGATAGACTCGCAGATAAGCGAAAAACATTGTTTAAGTACTGCAATTGGCAATGCCAAAGGTCCTTTTACCCATATTTTACAAACTAAGAGAAATTTCAGTGGAATTCTTTGCCTGTTTGTTTTGGGCTGTGTCTGTTAGACAAGTAGCTTTCTTTTTTTCTTTCTGCGATTAGCATGGGAGTCAGCTAGTCTAGCGGTTTGATTTTCAGAATCCAGTCTTTAAAAGATTTAGGACTTTCTTGAGGCAGCAAACTTTTTTTGCTTTTCACATTATATTAAGTTACATATTTACCAGTGGCAAACATGCCATACGGAAGTTCTAAGCGGCCATGCATTATAATTTTTTTTCTTTTTGTTTTCTCGTTATAACTACTTAATTTTCTCGTTATCTCGACATAACGAAAGTAGTTTTCTCGTTATAACGACTTAATTTTCTCGTTATCTCGACATAACGAAGTTCGTTTTCTCGTTATAACGACTTAATTTTCTCGTTATCTCGACATAACGAAGTTCGTTTTCTCGTTATATAACGACTTAATTTTCTCTAAGAATTTACAAAACTGCGCCAGCAGGTGGCACTATAGACCTGAATATAACTGACGGGGTGTTGTATACTATCCACTTTACTGTACGCGGACCTTCCTCGTGATCGCTATAATTTGTGCAGTCTTGTTTATTACTGACATTTAATTAATTCATAAATGTTAAATGCTTGAATCAATATGAATATTTTGTGTATTAAGTTCCTGCTAGATGCATGAGTTTCACCAACGCATTCTGTTTCATCAATAACTGCTTATCAAAACCAAGGTTGACATCACTGTATTCTGTTTGCACCAATATGTATTATATTTGTGCTTCTTTTAGGCTCATGATTCATTTAAATTTAATTTTAATTTAATGATTAGGTAGTTAATAAGCGGAGATGTTCTGTTTATCTACAGTAGGACGGGATTTAACGATGTAGGCTGATGTGCTTCTTTTCCTTATTACTAAATCTTTATTGTTAACCATATTGATGAGAAATGTGATGTATATGTAAAATCCATAGGCTAATTTAATTCAGTTTTGTTCTGTAATGAAATAACAAATTATATATACACACACACACACACTTACACTACACGTACACATGAGCGCTCTTTTCAAACAGAAGCTTGTAACACACATGATATCTGTCACAGCATATAATTACTACTAAAAATTACAAATTATATATAATTTTATTTCATATAAAGGGAAAATTAAAAGTGAGTTTAATCCAAGCAGCTATAATGGCGCGGTGTTGCCATTTAAACATGTAAATTACAAAAACAAAACGTTCGTTGTACTGTCTCTGGAAAAAATCAACAGTGATTGATCAGCCTTTATTTATACAGTATTGTAGACGTTATTATTACCTAGGCGAAGCAAAATTTGCTGAAATATAGGCTACAGTAAGAGCGCCTGCATGGCTGTCCCTCAGATGCCTGTCAAAGTGGAGTTCGTTACTATAGCAACAGTAAAACTTTCATGTCGTTATAACGAGAAAACAAACTTTCGTTATGTCGAGATAACGAGAAAATTAAGTCGTTATAACGAGAAAAAGAACTTCGTTATGTAGAGATAACGAGAAAATTAAGTCGTTATAACGAGAAAACGAACTTCGTTATGTCGAGATAACGAGAAAATTAAGTCGTTATAACTAAAAAACAAAAAAAAAAAAAATCATAATGAATCCAAAAATAGAACCATACAAGCAAACTTTATTTGCTTTTCACATTATATTAAGTTACATATTTACCAGTGGCAAACATGCCATGCGGTATGATTTCAAATAGTGTTCGGTATCAAACACCACATGGTGCCAGTCAACAAGCAGATTTCCCAAAAGATCTCATCTGATGAAATCTCTTAACACTTGTGAGCATTACACCTCATTGACCTCCAGTCATCAGCTCTGGTCTGGGTTGGGCAAGCCTGAGCTCACTTTCTCTGGCACATTCGCTTGTATCTGCCACATGGTCGATGGTGAGATGCTAATATGAGCTGTGTTGCCTCATAGTCACATGCCCCCCATGCGCTCTGTTTAATAGGAAACCTCTGGTGAGAAAACATGTCTCTGTAATGTTGGAGGTGATTGGTTTTATGACCTTTCAGAGGAAACGCAGCTCGAGCTGATCTGTAGAAGAGTACCTAATTGTGTGGGTTATGTGTAGCATGTTTTTGCTTAAGTTTTGGGTCGATCTGTCTATAATGGACATTGTGTTTTGAAAAGTTTTCGACATATAGGTGGCATTGTTTGGTTTGTTTTGGAGATGGGAAATGTAGGGCGACAGCTGTGAGGGGATAGGAGTAAGGGCACATAACCACAGATAAAGGGCATTAACAAGCTGCCTGTTAATAGATGCTTATCTTGTGCCCAGAAATCCCCCCCACCACCACCCCCCGGTACATACTAATTTATTCAAAGCCAAATGTTTGACCAAAGAAATTTAATAATAATGTTATTATTAGCTGACCATGATTTATTTTTAAAGCATTTAAAGCTAACTCACATTATACTTTCCATGAAAGTGAACTTTCCATGTAACATCACATGTGATTTAAGCTCATCAAAGAGTACCAGAGGACTTGAAGATTAGAGATTTCTGTATTAAAAAAATGTGTTTGTGGATGTAAGCTGTCAGTTAAGGACCTAAATAGATTGACATGTAACCATTTATATATTTTAAAACAAGAATCAATGAATAGCAATCTTGGGTGAACCTTCAAGTGAAGCCAAGTTTTTCAATGTGCAGTAATTCCCTCACTTCTAAATCAGGCATTGTCAGGTCGCCTCTGTTTCAGTTATCTCTTGAACCCATTGTAGATATAATAAGAATGCTCTTGTACATTTCTGCAGTCATCACACAGACTGTGAGCTATTTAACACATGCATTACATTCAAAGGCATACACACTGTAGAGCTATAGACACATAAGTTCCAGAGGTTGAGAAGAGGCCACTACAAATGTGTATGGCAGCATATGTGTTTAACAGATATGCAGTGAGAATTAAAGAAGTGGACATTGTCTAAATGAATGAATGAATTAATAAGTGCTTTTTCAAAAATGGACGGTCTTTACTTATGGTTTAACATTAATGATCATTTATTTAATTGGTCTTTTAATTATAGCTGGGAGGTCATTGATTCTGTCCAGGAGGGCAAGTCTGGAGCAGGATCACCATTCACAGACTTCTGGACGAGCCTCAAGCTCTTCATTGAGGAAACATCCTCTTTTAAGCAGCAGAATCCAGGCAAGGTATGGATGGATTTATTTGGTGCGTAATGTACCCTATAAAATCTAGATTTAGTAGGTTAAAATTTGTATGGATATAAAAAGGGAAACCTATATATCAGGTATCACTTAAAATTTTTAATTTATAAGATCACTGATGATGTTTCCAGGTGCATCAAATAGTGATGTTTGTTAATATTATTATATTATTATTATTATTATTATTATTATTATTTTATTTTTTGTTTTATTTATTATGTACATGGAATAATTTTACATTGAAAAAATCTATTTTTTTAAATGTTTTTTTTTCAATGTAAAATTATTCTATTTAGTCTCATAATGTGAGCTCATAAAAGCTGCATGTATAATAATTATAAAGAAATTAGCAAAATGATATTCAAAATATATTTAGATCGAGTACAGCATGTCACATAGCAGGTTATTAACTTACCAAAAGTATTTTATGTCAGCTATCCTTTTGCAGTGAACTGAGACATTTTAGGTTTGTGTCTCATTGCAGTTCTGTCTGCTGGTGTGCAGTATGTGTTCTTTTTTGGCAATACTTGGACGTTACATTCCAGGGGTTGTTATTTCATACATCTTAGGTAAGTGCCAAATTGGGTCCTGGACCTACACAAAAAAATATGGTAATTAATAGTTTTTGCCCAATCTTTTCATTTTAGCTTTTGTACAGCTGATTGTAACCATGCTACTATTGGCTAAGGCTGTGCATAGCCTTTCCTGTATTTACTTGTATTTACCTTCAGCACACTTCAGAACATCCAACAGTCCGTTCATCATGTGATAGTGCATTCCTAGTAATGTAACCATGACGATATTCTCACTAAGTCTCTGGTTTCTCTTTCTTCCTAGCAGTCAGCAGGTTCATAAAAACACTGGTAAGGGTGACACGAACATTAATAGTTTTAACATCTGTTTACTGCAGTGCTGGGCATTTTTCTCTGGCCTTTGGTGTCGTCACATGAGTTTGGGATGTGGCTGGAACCAGTTCTGCAGAAACTGGACTTTGGAGTGGGCGAGTTTCTTCTGAAAATAAAAGAGAATCATGGTACATCTAAAAAATACACACAGAAAATGACTCAATTGTACATTATTTCCAGTATAGCTTGTAACCAGGAAATGGATTTTTGAATGGTGACCCCCAAGCATTTTTACTATTAAAAATAAAACATAAATATTAGTTGGAAAAACTTTGTTGAAGAGAAAATTAAAAATGTTGCCTTGGCAATAACTGAAAAAAAAAGGTTAAATTGAAGTACGAAAAAAAAGTAAAAATATTACTAAAGCTAAATGTATATGTTTAACCTCAATTTTCAAACTATGAATAAACATTTTCATAGTATATAAGTAATTTTAATGATTCTGTTCAGTTTTGAATTACATATTTAATTTAAAGTCATTGCTGACTTGCTTTCCCCATATTCCTTTCCTGCTAGAGAAAAGGATACTCCAGTCTCAAGCCAAGAGAGAGAGCATTGAAGCAGATCTGTCTGCACTTTTTCCCACGGTCAGTGTGCTGCCACACAGCTCGCCAGATACTGTTACTCACATGCATATCATGTGCCACTAAAGACTGTGATATTCATTACATATGTCATTATATGACAATAATAAAATATACATAATATGTCCATTTCCTGTCTGTGTGTGAACTGATATTGAGCATTTATTACAGATGGACTCTACCATGTGCAAAGAGTTGTCTATATCAGACACAGAGGTCTCTGAAATAACATGGACAGACAATGGAACCTTTAACCTTTCAGAGGGACACACACCTCAGACAGAAAACTCTGAAGGTAAGCTCTCTTACCCTTTCCAGAGACATATAGATATAAAGTATGTGTAATATGTGGGTGATTTGTCAGGTCTAAATATAAAAAATGATACAGATAGACCGTATGTAACAAAGCAAACATGCAAAATAAAATAAAAATACAAAATACAAAATACAAAACGTTATTTAAAAAGCTATTTCAAATTGTAATAAGATTTCACAATACTACTGTTTTTACTGAATTTTTATTTTTATTTTACCCTATCATTAAAAAAATCATACTGACCCCAAACATTTGAACTGGTGTTTACTGTATACTATGTATATGTTAGTATAAATATATATTAGTATGCTGGAATCAATTAGCCATCAGCATGTTATGATTATAAAAAAGGAGGTTTAAGAAATGAATGAATGTCAGGTTTCTATATTAGAAAGCCATTCTTTATGTATTATACAGGTACATCTCAAAAAATTAGAATATCATGGAAAAGTTCTTTATTTTTTGTAATTTAATTCAAAAAAGCAAACCGTCTTATATGCTAGATTAATTGCACACAAACTGAAATATTTCAAGAGTTTTTTGTTTTAATTCTGATGGTTACGACTTACGGCTTAGGAAAATTTAAAATTCAGAAAAAAAAATTCGAATATTCCATTTTGAACTTGATTAGTTTGATTAATTTTGAGTATACATACTGGGTACCTCCTGGGCTAGTTTAGAACATGCAACCCCAATTATGGGAAAGACTACTGACTTGACAAATGTCCAGAAGACGATCATCGACACCCTCCATAAGGAGGGTAAGACACAGAAGTCATTGCTGAAAGGGCTGGCTGTTCACAGAGTGCTGTATCGAAATATATTCATAGAAATTTGACTGGAAGGAAAAAGTGTGGTAGGAAAAAGTGTACAAGCAACAGGGACGACCACAGCCTTGGGAAGATTGTCAGGAAAAGCCAATTCAAGAACTTGGGAGAGCTTCACAAGAAGTGGACTGAAGCCAGAGTCAGCGCATCAAGAGTCACCACGCTCAGACGTCTTCAGGAAATGGGCTACAGCTGTCACATTCCTAGAACCAAGCAACTCCTGAACCAGAATAAAACGTAAAAAGCATCTCTCCTGGGGTAAGGAGAAAAAGAACTGGACTGTGGCTCAGTGGTCCACAGTCCTCTTTTCAGATGAAAGTAAATTTTGCATTTAATTTGGAAACCAAGGTCTGGAGTCTGGAGGAAGACTGGAGAGGCACAAAATCCAAAGTCCAGTGTGAAGTTTCTGAAGTCAGTGATGATTTGGGGTGCTGTGACGTCTGCTGGTGTTGGTTCATTGTGTTTTATCAAGTCCAAAGTCAATGCAGCTGTCTACCAGTAGACTTTGGAGCACTTTATGCTTCCATCTGCTGAAAAGCTTTATGGAGATGCTGATTTTATTTTGCAGCAGGACATTAGCACCTACCCACAGTGCCAAAACCACTTCCAAGTGGTTTGCTGACCATATTACTGTGCTTGATTGGCCAGCCAACTCACCTGACCTGAACCTCACAGAGAATCTATGGGGTATTGTGAAGTGGAAGATAAGTAACATCTGAAAAACAATACAGAGGAGCTGAAGGCGGCTATCAAAGCAACCTGGGTTTCAATAACGCCTCAGCAGTGCCACAGGCTCATCGCCTTCATGCCAAGCCGCATTGAAGTAGTAATTCCAAAAAAAGCACCAACAAACAATTAATTACATAATAAAAAAAACTACTTAGAACATCTACAACACTTCTTTTTAAAAAATCTTTTTATGATCTTTGAGAAAATATTCAAATTTTTTGAGATACTAATTTTTTAATTTTCCTAAGCTGTAAGTCGTAACCATCAGAATTAATACAAAAAAACTTGAAATAATTCAGTTTGTGTGCAGTGAATCTAGAATATGAGAAAGTTTGCTTTTTTGAATTAAATTACAAAAAATAAAGAACATTTCCATGATATTCTATTTTTTTTAGATGTACCTATAGCTGTTCTTTGTGTATTAAAACATTACAATGAAAAGTATGTATGCCTGTAAAACATTTAAAACTTAAAATATACAGGTGCATCTCAGTAAATTATAATGTTGTGGAAAAGTTCATTTATTTCAGTAATTCAACTCAAATTGTGAAACTTGTGTATTAAATAAATTCAGTTCACACAGACTGAAGTAGTTTAAGTCTTTGGTTCTTTTAATTGTGATGATTTTGGCTCACATTTAACAAAAACTCAGCAAATTAGAATACTTCATAAGACCAATAAAAAAAAAAAAACATTTTTAGTGAATTGTTGGCCTTCTGGAAAGTATGTTCATTTACTGTACATGTACTCAATACTTGGTAAGGGCACCTTTTGCTTTAATTACTGCCATAATTCGGCGTGGCATGGAGTTGATCAGTTTGTGGCACTGCTGAGGTGGTATGGAAGCTCAGGTTTTTTTTTTAACAGTGGCCTTCAGCTCATCTGCATTTTTTGGTCTCTTGTTTCTCATTTTCCTCTTGACAATACCCCAGAGATTCAGTATGGGGTTCAGGTCTGGTGAATTTGCTGGCCAGTCAAGCACACCAACACCATGGTCATTTGACCAACTTTTGGTGCTTTTGACAGTGTGTGCAGGTGCCAAATCCTGCTGGAAAATGAAATCAGCATCTTCAAAAAGCTGGTCAGCAGAAGGAAGCATAAAGTGCTCCAAAATGTCTTGGTAAACGGGTGCAGTGACTTTGGTTTCCAAAATACACAATGGACCAACACCAGCAGATGACATTGCACCCCAAATCATCACAGACTGTGGAAACTTAACACTGGACTTCAAGCAACTTGGGCTATAAGCTTCTCCACCCTTCCCCCAGACTCTAGGACCTTGGTTTTCAAATGAAATACAAAACTTGCTCTCATCTGAAAAGAGGAATTTGGACCATTCGGCAACAGTCCAGTTCTTCTTCTCCTTAGCCCAGGTAAGACACCTCTGACGTTGTCTGTGGTTCAGGAGTGGCTTAACAAGAGGAATACGACAACTGTAGCCAAATTCCTTGACACATCTGTGTGGTGGCTCTTGATGCCTTGACCCCAGCCTCAGTCCATTCCTTGTGAAGTTCACTCAAATTTTTGAATCGATTTTGCTTGACAATCCTCATAAGGCTGCGGTTTTCTCAGTTGGTTGTGCATCTTTTTCTTCCACACTTTTTCCTTCCACTCAGCTTTCTGTTAAAATGCTTGGATGCATCACTCTGTGAACAGCCAGCTTCTTTGGCAATGAATGTTTGTGTTTGTGGCTAAAAAAAAAATATTTTCTGTATTATTATAAAACCTTTTCTGTTTTATTTATTTTATATATTTGACACAGACTCAGACCGGCGAAGTGATGAGGAGGTCTTCACAGGTGGACTACCAGAGTTTCCCTCCTTGGACAATGGCTTGGGGACAAATGGAGATGACGATGAAGACCTGAGCATTGGTATGCCCACCCTACCTGCCCATCCCAGCAGGGTCGGGTCCACACAGTCAGACGAGGAACCAGCTGCCCAGGCTCTGGAGGTTGTGCAGAGGCTGGCTGGAGACATGATCACGGCAGCAGTAACCGCGGCCATGCAGGAACGCCTGGAGGCAGTGGTAGCGCCGGCGCTGGTCCAGGCCCTGGCTGAGGAATCAGACAGCGAGGCAGAGGACTTTGAGTTGTTGGACCAGTCAGAGCTGGAACAGCTGGAAGGCGAGTTGGGGCTGGACCGGGCGAGCCGTGCAGTAACGTCTAAACCTAGCAAACCTTCTTCAGGCTTTCTGTCCAAACTACTGGGGCACCACTGATTTTATTCAGAGGGGTTACGCTTCCCTCTGTGATGGGATGTGGGTGGGAGGATGAATGTCTGGTTTACAGGGAAAGGTCCAGAGTAATGAAGGTATTCCATTGTTTTACTTTGCTAGTGTGATTCAGTTGTTTTGCTATAAAAACAGTCATTTGTGGAAGGAGGCTAGTTGTGTATTTCACAGGGAAGGTGAGAGTGGCTGGTTTTGGCGTAGCTCCATCTCAGTGGGTCATCGGAGGAAATGGTTTTCACAATGTTTCCTGTCAACCTCGAACCTGCCAATGAACAGAGGGTTATGGACCAGACTAATGTCATTAGTTTAGCAGTTAAAGGGCTGGTAGATGCAGGATACTACATATTTTGCTGCCAAATATTTCTCTTTTCAACTTCACATAATTACTTCTAAAAAAAAAATAAAGCTTCATGGCCAAAGAGTAAGGGCCTCCCACTAACTGACAATCAGGATAGCACTTATATAAGCAAACAGAAACACCTTGTAGTGAAGTAAACATGATAAATATGTATTTTTATTTGAAAAATGTTCTTTTCTAATTTTTTTTGTATTTTTCATGAAGGATTTTTGATTTTTGAAAAGCCGGTGGTTTTAGTGCAATGATCCTTTGCATGGATTAGACTTTTTTTTTTTTCCAGTTAGCACCTTTTTTATTTTTTTATTTTTTTTACAGTGAACCAACCAGGCACTAGAGCACAAAGGCACCAAAGTTGAACAGATTTTGATTTATATTCATACGAATATTCATCAAACAGTGCTTAAAGGGATGGTTCACCCAAAAATGAATATTTTGTCATTAATGGTGTTTGTTTTAGACTCCATTGACTTTTGTGTTCCACAGAAGAAAGAAATACAGGTTTGGAAAGACATGATTGATTGAATAAATAATATTTTTTTTGGGTGAACTCTTTCTATTTAATGTACACAAAGAACCTTAAGAGTTATTCTCGGGCAAAAGTAACATATAGAATGTATTTAATCCCCAAGAATAATGTAGAGGAAAGACAATTGTACTTTTAGTCAGTCTTATAAATCAAAATGTCTCTTTGGGAATCATTATCAGCTTTCAGTGAAAAACTAATTGACCCATTATTCATAATTGCCTTTTCATCAATGTAAGTACAGAGGCACATATAGCCAAGACTGTTTCTGTTCACAGTGTGGTGCTTGGTGTGTATCTAAATTTAGTGTTTCTAACAAACTACTGATGTATTACAAATTTTGTTTTAATGTATCAAATGCTTTCTATAGCACAGTGGCTGAATAGGAATTTCTGCCAGTCACTATAATGACTGATATCCAAAAATGATTCTAATCAGTGTAAATGTGATCACTTTTTTAAATTTAAATATATTATTTCTTCCTATATATATCTCCTATTAGATTGCTGCCACACACATATGATTGCCGTATATGCCTGTGCAAGTTTGTCTTTCAGAGCGGAAGAAAATAAGCAAAATATAGTTGGATATGAACAATCTCCAGAATCTAATTAAAACCGTATGATTCAAAATTGCGATTTTTGTCTTTATTCTGAATGAGGTTTTGCAATGGAAAATATTTTAAATGATTTTGAAACAATTTTAAATGGGGTCAGAACATAGACAGTGGGGTTCAAATTTGAATCTGGATTTTTTTTTTTTCATTTAAACTTGGAAATTAATAATGTTTTAAGATTTTGAAAGATAGAGGAATTATAATAATTATAATTAATAGTTATTGTATATAAATTATAAAGCAAATGGTTATTCTAATAAATATTAAGGACTTTTTGGACGTTATATTATAATGCTAATAATATAAGTATTTTGGAAAGGAAACTAATTTAATTAATTATATTGTAATTATAATGTGTATTGTTAATTGCCACCAAATGCATGATTAAACAGATAATAAATGTCTTCACTATCATTCAGGTACTGGATAAATAAGAGCTATTTTCACTGTTTGTAGGTTTACCAGGTAAAGAGGAGGGACAGTTCTCCTCATAAATCTGACACTTTTAAACAGCACCCAGTGATTTACTCATAGTCCATCTGTAAAGCACACCATCCATACATCAACCAAAACAAAACAAAATTCAGCATAAAAAAATAAATTTATGTTTCAAATGTGTCATTTATGCACACAATTAACAAGAATTAAACCCAACACACATTAATTAAACCCATCAGACAGTTTTAAACTAAACATAAACGTTTTGAACTATTCATAAACATACTGAAACAATTAAAGAGAAACTCTTCCATAATTCTGCTTGTGGTGGTTCTTTAAAGTTTCAGGCCCAGCAGGAGATGTTTTACCACCACAGAATTTCTTTATGATGTGAGTGGCTTAATGTGGTGTGATTTGTGTCTTAGGGCCTAAATAAAAATCACACAAGCCACAAAAAATCCCTAATTTGCCACACATATTAATTTGATCTGAATGAGAAAGAGAAAAAATGTAAATAGATTGTTTGCATAGTAAGACAGACCTGTATTACTTTGCTTATCACAATATAGATAAATGCAGATACCCATATAACAAAAAGTTTCATAAACATATTATTTGTATTCATGTCATTATATTATTGTTAATTTATGTCAGCGTTGTCACACATTGAAATATCTAAAATTATATGTGACAGGTTCAGTTACTTGTCCTTTCTGGCATGTAAATTACACGGTGTCATACATATCATTTCTGTTTACTTGGCTTTTTTTCTTACATGAAAACAAGCCTGAATTCTTTCGAGAAAGGCCTTTAGTTTTCCATAAAATGCGGTTATTTACAAATCATGTTGCTGGTTTGGGAAAAGCATAGCAGAAATATAAAAGACAACATCTCATGCATCTCATTCAGAGTAACCAGAGATGTAGTTCATCACATTGACTATAGACACATACAGTTTGTTAACCAGAAACTGTCAGTTTGTTTTGAACAATAGCACTTTTTTCGCATTTAAAAATTAACTTGAAAAGAGTGTTTGTGATATGCTTTTAAGAAAAATGCCACTTGGTTTTGATATTCACACATTTTTAGGTGTGACTTAGTTTGACAAAAAGTCTGAATACATTTTGGAGCCATTGTATGTGTGGAAGGAAAGGAAAAGTCTTCTGCCCTATTTTCAGGTGAGAAGATGTGAAAGCTGGCTTGTTTCTAGTCTGGTAAAACAGAGACATACAAGAGAACTGTGAAAAAAAGACATAAAAAAGCAGAAGTTTTACCACCTTGATCTTCCAGCCACACTCATCCTGTCACAAGTTCAACAACAACAACAACAAAAAAAACACTTATTTCACTAAAGCTTCTGAAATAGGTTAATTAGAAATTTGGTAGACATTGGTAGATACTCTATATATTAATAAAAAATAGCATCAGTGAAGGGCAAAGAGTTTTTTTTCTTCTAAGTGATTTTTAAAGTCTTCTTTGGCGCCAGGTGTTCCAAAATTCTGAGCGAACGTCACATTCTTCTACATGTGCTATGTTGAAATTATGAGGCCATATCGTGTTTTTGTGCTCAGCTGCTTCCAGGTTGGATTGCAGGTTTATGTGCTATGCAAAACACCTGTTTGCAGCAAGCCTGAAGTTTAATTATACTGTATGTGTAACAGTGGACGTGCTGATCTGGCCGTCCCATCATCATGATGAACGGACCATAGTAGACACTATTAAACATTCAATCACATACAGTACAGTAAATGTTTTGCATGTTTTAGTTGTAATTTCTAAATCAGGCTGCCAGCTTCAGCTACATATTTTTGCTGTATTTAGTGGGACGGAATCACCTGAAATGATATTTGACAAGCCATCATTCTGATCTATGATGTTCTTTTCATAAAAAGTAGTCACCTTGGATCAAAACCTGATTTTTTTTAGCATCCTGTAATCCTCTGGCCTTCAGTTTCCATCAGTTTCTTATGACAGTGGCCGACACTTTCTGCTTTTCCTGTGGAATTTTTAGTGAGTGTGAGGAAACTGCCAGATAACACCTTCAAAAAGCTGCTGACAGGAATCTGCTTGTTGGGGAGAGTTTTTTTTTTTTTTTTACAGCATGAGTCTGGTTTTTAATTAGCTTACATTACACAGTTTTCACTTGTTCCAAACCTGTGTGAGTTTCTTTATTGTGTAGTTGACAGTAGCCATTGACTTTTTTTTCCCATACTGGTTACCAACATTCTTTAAATGTCTTCTTTTGTGCTCAATTTTCAATCAAAGAATTTAAATTTTTGGTTAAATTATCCTTTTAAAATAATACATGTATATTCACAAGAAATTCTAACTCTTACCTATTCCATTGTATATCTTTGCAAAGATTGTGTTGACTTTCTGACAAAGTTTTACAGTTTTACAGTGACAAAATTAATTATGAGACAACCCTGTCTTAAATACTAATCAATCCTCATTGTGATCCACTAGAAAAAAAAGAAGAAGAAGAAAAAAAAAACAATTCTGCCATTTTCTGAACCACAAAAGAAGTATTTTTTGGACACGTTTTTAGATGAATATATGAAACAAAAATTAAGCATATAAATAGAGAATCTCATAGAGCTTTACTTTACTTGATAAATTTGCATAATACTAAGCAAAGCTGCAGGATTCAGAATAATATGACACTCAAAAATAAACTGCTCTTGGTGAAATAATCTAAAGTGCATTAACTGATAAAGTCATAATTTATATGGCAGAATGGGAAAAGTATTCCATGTTCAGGATTTCTGTCATGTTTGTGTCTCAGTGGAAGATGTGGCACCTCATTCATCAATCAGTAAAAAGGTATTTATTTGATTATTTCTGCATCCCTCCGGCTCCTTCTTCCAAGTTGGATCTTGCTGCTTTTCTTCCTAATTACAGGACTCTCATTGGTCAATGAGCTGATTTTGCAAGAGCCAATCCCAAAAAGGCTAACAGCAAGCTTCTGACATATGATATGCCTTTTTTTTCTTAATGATCATGGAGCACCTTAAAATGTTGCCGTTCGCCACAGCAGTTTAGAGGGTTTGAAGGGGAGTGCAGGGATTGTGTGAAGAGTTCAGTACATCCCTTCAGAGCCAACCAGCAACTTAGGAGTGTCTTCAAACATTTCTGCTAGAACAGGTAAGTTGACTGATACATACAGAATACTTGTAATATATTAGGCTGAGTATGACCACTGGAAATAAAATATGTATATATTTTATATAATATATATATAAGTATATATAAGTAACTGGTTACTGGTTATATATACAGTATATTGAGAATCTTATATGGATTTCTATATCTTTTGTATTATTTATAATGTTTTTGTCAATGGAAAATGAAGATATTCTTGATTTAGTTCAGTTATTGAAAAACCCAACTGGCCAACAATTATTTTGAATATTGGTCAGAAATGTCCCTGATTTTAGATCTCTCTTAATTTTGGTTTTCAGGACTCAACTAATCAAGAAAAATGGCCAGACGTACTGTTATGTTCTGTGCAATGGCTCTTGCAACTGTCTTTATGCCAGGTGAGAATCCATTTTGATCAAAACAAAAATATTCTGTTATCCTGAATATTTTTCACAATTCAGCCTCAATGTAAATCACTATAGCATTATAAAGCCTGGACCAAATAACTCAGCATCCATCTCAAACAAAGCACATTTGGTTACTATTAGCCTACTGCACAAACTTCGTTTTTCCAAAACCAAGGTTTCTACAAAACCAGAGAAAACAAAGGAGCATTGTGCATTATTATTCTTTTTTTGTGAACACCTCTGTAAAGTGATTTCAGTCAAACAGTTTTCATATAGGAAAAGGAAGACCGTGTAAATATTAGCCAACTGTACATTTTCCATGAGCTATAAACATCTAAAGAGACCAACTGGAGATGCAGATATATGCCACAAATAATGTTGCATGTACAGAACATTTTACGTCCTTCATTTTATTTTACAGCAATGGTAATTATAGCAGCAGCCTGTGGGCTAGTTCCCCAATCTCTTTGTAGTTTTACAGGTACACTTGCAGGGGGTCCCGGAAGTTTTAGCCCCATTTTAAAGCACTTAGAGCTCTCAGAGAGCCGAGACAGAGTGGTAATCACTAGAATAAGAGACAGGCTCTGTTGACGGGAAAAGTGCCTGCTGTGCAGTCATAATCAACTGGCATTTTCCTTCTTTTCAGAAATCTGACATTTGGTTCGTAACAATTCAAATTGTTTTTTCTTTCCTTTCTTTTCTTTTTTTAATGTCTGACAGACTTTCTGAGTGCTGGTCCTGTAGGACGCAGTGAAGAAAAGGATGGTGGGTTGGACTTTTTTTGTGTAATTATATCATCAGCTATGCTGTGAATGGCACCAACATCACAGCTCTGATGTGAGATAATGCCATTTAACATGAATCAATAATCAATATGCTGTACAATTGCAAAAAGGCAGTGGATCATTGGCTTACAGAGAGCTTCTCATCATCTTGGCCCCAAAATAGAATCTCCTTCTTTTTAATATCATTTTAGGTTATACATTTAGAAAATGTTTACACATA
Organism: Cyprinus carpio; assembly: GCF_018340385.1. NCBI lineage: Eukaryota > Metazoa > Chordata > Actinopteri > Cypriniformes > Cyprinidae > Cyprinus > Cyprinus carpio. Next base: position 15,395,814 of record NC_056573.1, on the reverse strand, counting down.
ATTATGGACTGTGACACACCGGCAAAGCAAAGATTTTTTTTTTTAATAAAAACTTTTATTCAGCAAAGATGTATTAAATGAAACTTTCAGTAAATCTTCTATTCATCAGGGAATTATGGAAAAAAGTATCAAGGTTTCCAAAAAAATATTTGCACAACTGCCTTCATTTTTGATAATAGTAAGAGATGATTCTTAAACACAAAATCAGCATATTAGAACGATTTCTGAATTATTTAATTTAAATCTGCCCACTAAATGTGGTCCCCTTAAAAATTCACTATTAATACCCCACTATAAAAAAAAAAATAAATAAATAAAAATCCTGAGATGTTGTCTGAATAGTATTTAGATGATGACACTTACTGTTGTCATGTGCTGGTTCAGCTATAGAGGGCACTGCTGGGGTGAAGACAGACAGCGTGCCATCACTGAAAAAGCTGGTCCGTAGCAGGAGGAATGTTGCCTACTACAGGAGTCTACCTGATTTCTGGGGCTGGTATAAATACTTCATGCAGACCAACAACCAGGAGGGAGTGAGTAGCCTTAAACGATAACAGAGATTGCTAGTCATGGTTATAATCTTTTTTGAGATTTTTCTATGAATTGATAAGTCAACTTTCTTGAGAACTGTTTACAGAAAATTGCAACAAGAGTAATTCAATCAGCCCAATTTTGTTTCTCTGTGATTATCTTCACAGATTGAGGACATGGATCGCATGTACCTTGTTTACCTACAGAACAAGCACAGAGTAGAAGAGGGACGCTCCTACAACCATTACCTCACTCACCTGAGTGAAATTTACAAAGCCTGTGCCAACTCTGACGACCCAGACTGCATTGCAGAATCCACCAGCAAACCCAAAGCCAAGATGGTCATGCCTGTTCCTGTGAGGCAAGCTACTGTGACAGTGTGCAACCCTTACCTCGACCCCTACTGCCTCTATGCTGTTAGACCAAAAGCTGCAGAAGAAGAGCCTTCACCTGCCCCAGAAAAAGTCCCTGCTCCGGTTTTGTCCCCTCTACTACCTCTGCCTCTGAAAAAACCACCAGCTTACTACTACGCTCCGGTCTTAGAGCCTTTCTTGTCAGCTGAGCAGAGGGCGGAACTGTTGCGTATATGCAATCCTTCGGACACAGAGTGTTTGCAGTACCACCTGCGGTCTGCTTACGGCTACAGGCCTTCGCTTGGTCCTCTGCCCTCCTACGCTCACCTTGGATGTGATCCTACCAAAGATCCTTACTGCCAGCCCAAGCTGGTGGCCAGATCACCTTCAGGTTTGTATCACCTGTACCCTACCTGTAACCCTGCCACTGACCCCCTTTGCGCCGCCAATGTAGTTGCACCTCCAGCCCAAACCGGTGGGAATGCAGAAGCCCCCAAAGAGCAGTTTTGCAACCCTTTGTTTGAAGAGGGCTGCAACCCCCTTACAGCTTCCAAACTAGCTGGACTCAATAAGCCTGTCTTGGAATACACTTCAAGAGATGAGCCTGCACCTCTCAACCTGGCCTGCGACCCTCGCTACGATCCGTATTGTCTGATGGGTGGAGCCGCTGCTTTCAGGAAACCCCCTCCGGTTCTCCCAGAGTTCCAGACCCGTCACCACCTGGGCATCCGTGGAAAGACCAAGGAAGGTCATGACTGCTACATGTTCTATGACAAAGACTGCACCCCAGTAGAGAACCAGGACTTGAGGGCAAGTGCTGCCAGTTCTACACCAGACTGCCATCCGTACGACCCCAACTGTGGTAAGTTTGCCCCTCAGCCATCCAGTGGAGCTGAAGCAGCCAAGAGAGTCAAAGACGGCATCATTGAGCCCCATCCGGACTGTGACCCAGAAATCGATTACAACTGCCGTCTGCGCCGAGCAGAATCCGCAAGTCAAGAACACAAATATGAGCCAGCACAGCAAGAACAAGTTCACGGCAACCCTCTCCCTGAACATGTGGCACCTGGGTATCCAGTTCCACGGTTTGAGGACTTCCTGAGAGGATATATGGGTGGCTACAAGAAATGAGAAAAAAAAAACTGGATGGGAACTTGCATATTCAATCATGGTTATTTACATGTAGCACAAGTTTAGGCCTGTGCGAGAAAAACAATTCAGGATCCTCCAGGAACAGTTTTTGCATTGATGTTTTAGTAACTCTAGAGATGTCTAAAGTCTTAATTCTGTCTGAAATGTCATTTTGGGAAACAAATCCATAGATTTAGGGGTTTTGTTAGTGCTAATGCGAAACAATATATGTATTTATATATTATATAATGTAGACTTATTATTATAATGAATAAGACTTCAACTAATACTGAGACATAAATCTTTATGGTACTTTCTCTCTAAATTTGTTTTGTGACTTCTTGATATATATTTAATGTAGTTTCCACTTTGATAAAAACAATGTTCTGCATTTTATGTTGAATCTTTCAATAAATAAATAACTTACCGAAATGAATTAAAGTTGGTGTTTTTAAATTTTAGAGTATGCATTAACATATTTTAGTACAGTAAAACAAATTCATCATATTGCAACAGAAATCTATACATTCAAAATTAATAGATACTAAAGTTCACATTACAAATTACTGTGTGATTTACATAAAAGTGACCACATGATATGATATATTGATACATCTATTATAACAAAATTCAACACATACATTTCATGTGTTTTGTAATGTCGGGCTTTAAAAAGGGGAGCAAGAAAATAGATGAAAGAACTCAAACTTTAAAAATAGATTTTAATAAGCTTTTACGTAAGTATACATTTTTTAAGTTTGAACATATATGCCTTCTGTAGACAGTGAAAAAGGTTTGTGAGGAATAGAAATGTCATTTATTTTAAACACCATGATCAAGTATATAAAAAACACATTAAACATTCGTACCCGATACACAATATTTAAATTATACACAATGGCATTTGGCAAAAAGATCCCTCAGGCAGATGAAAAATAAGTGCACTTGATGACTGTTTTTAAAAGAGCTTGGCATGCCAATAAAGTAACACTAATGACTACTCACACAGACAGTGAACATGTTGAAATATGCATTAACTGCAAGTGCACTGTCAATATGCCAATCGTAGAAGGTCTCTCAGTGGGCAAATCTAACTAAAAAAAGAGCCGATGAAGCACACAAAATATACCTAATACTTGGATTACCCAACACACTCTCCTAGAGACACATGGCAGATTTTATTGACACACTTCATTATAACTGGCAACTTGAGTATAAGAAATCAGTTGGGATATGTTACCCAAGTGCAAACACAGCAGCTTCGCATTTCATACCTCTGGCACGTCTGTTGTGGTTCTTTCCTTACTGTCTAATTGGCCTTTGGTGGGCTTTGAGAGGGGATGTAGCAAAGGCTATGAGACTTTGAGCTATTGTTTAATGCCTCAGTCAGCATGAGTCCGGTTTGTGCTGACTGCACCTCTCTATGGCCTGCATACCTGCGGGACCAGCTGAATGTCATTAAGTGGATGGGAAAGGGCCCTGAATGGTAATGAGGGTAAATATGTCCTCTGCATAAGTAAACAGAAATTAGCAGTGTATTTCTGTGTGCTATATTCAGCAGTGCTGCAGAGTTTCTCATTTTAATGTGGTCAGTGAATGAGTTTGTGTTTGAAACATTGCATTCTTGAAAGGGAATGTTATGAAATGAGCCTTCAAGGCAGAAGATCTGGCCGTGAACAGAGATTTTATTATTTTGATTGCACTTCTGTACAGTGAAATGTGGCCATTGAAAAGTTGAGCTTTTCTTCCCCCAATGGTGAGGTTGTAAAGTAACACATATACTACTGAGTGACAAATAAACTTTTACTGAGTATTGTTTGGTCCTAAAGGAGCTGCATCTGACAATGATTTTAGTCATATATCTACAGTCCTAAAACTGTCCATTGTAAGTCACTTAATGTACTGAAAGTTAACCTTTTGATGAAATGAGAGATGCCCCAGTTACATCAACAGTTCTAGCTACTATAATCTCTCTGGGTGACATACTTACAGAACATTGATGACAGATTGTTTGTACTGAGCTTCAAATGAGAAAGTACATATTTGCCATGCCGGAAAACCTGCTGAGGAAAAAATAACATCAATATAAAATGGCGTGACTTGAATATATTTATACATTCAGGTGTGTCTGTTCCTATAAACACTGGAATTTATTTATGGCTAAAGTTGAATTTTAGCATTATAAAATGTTGTGCTCATGGAGGATGAAGAAGCATGTGATGACATGCTTGACAACCCAAGAGGAACATTTTCAGCTGTTGGTTCAGATGGAGTTCTCAAAGATTTAATTTAAGATAAAGTTGTAGTTTTGTTACTCCTCTAGAATCTATAAAAAGTTAGACAGTCTGAATCACTGCAACACATGTAATTTTTTATTGAATCAGAGACCTGTGAGGGATATTTGATTGTTGATAAGGTATCATCATCATCATCATCATCATCACCATCTTAGTTTTAATAAAAATCAACCACTGGGACATAAAAGTGCCCGAAGTTGAAGAAACATCTAGCTATATAAAGCAAATGTAGTTGTCAGTGCTGTGGATGAATGGATGCAGTATGCATGCGGATGATGAAGCGGGCAGCAGCTGCTGTCACATGATCCAGTGAAGCTGAGATCTGAGCGATCCAGAAGCGCAGCGCTCTGCACTCGCTCTCTCGCATCTCATCTGATGCTCGGATTCTGTGATTGGTGAGTAGCTTCACTGATTCTGCTGCTGTCTTTCGCGATTGTTTTGATCGATGTTAAATGTTGAGATGCTTTTCCTCATGTATTTCCTGAGGTAGCCTAATTTTAGATTTTAGAGATTTAATTTTAAAGAGGTGCTAGATACTTTTTATTTCGTTTGATGTCTTAAAAATATCATGTTGACGTCCCGTTAATTTTAAACTAATAATTATTTATAAATTATTACTAATAGTTAGGCTATTTAATTATTATAAAAATTTTATTTCAGTGCATGCATGATTAATGACTCTTGAGTTGGTTCCGAAGTTTGCAGTGCACTCCCTCTTGTTTGTTTTATTTTATTTTATTATTAGATAGTTCCAACAGGTTACTAAAGGAGCTAAAAATCTTTTTTTAATCCAAATTAAAACCTTCAACGTTCTTTAAAACATCTACTGTATTTTCTTGTGACTTAAAGGACTCAGAACCAACCACCTAGTTTATTTGAATTTTTGAATCTGCAGTTTTTAATAATGGCTGCGCTTGCACTTCATTTATTTAAATCTGTTGCATTTCACAGTTGGTCAATCTCATTCACTGCATCCATACATATTGCTGGACTGTACTGGACATTATTTAAATCATGTCTGAAATGATTGGTCTGTGAGGGGATACTATTGAGAATGAAAGCCTAAACTCCCAATGAAGTAAAAAAATAAAAAAAATAAAAATAAAAATAAAAACATAAAAAAAAATCTCATGACTTTTATTCAGCCAGTTGCAATATTTCTTTTGTACAAGCACAGGGGCTAAAGCATAATAATTCAGTCATGTCCTCAACTAGATAAGATGCTGCTCACAGTCTTCTTCCAAACCCATTTTCTTTCATCTATATTGTTCTTTTAGAGTTGAGAATATAGTGCAGAAGATGTATGTTATTCTGAAAAGATTGATTTACTATTCAGAATGTGTCAGTAAGGGACAGGTGGGGGAAGCCAGCCGTGAAATATCCTTTCCCCAAGTAAGGCTTATCTCTCATTGGGAATTCTAGAAGGGATGGGAGTATCTACCATACGATACCTGGACAGAATTCCTGAGTCTTCCTTAGAGCTTCTTCACTCTCTGCCTACAAACATACAGATAAAAGTATATATATATATATATATATATATATATATATATATATATATATATATATATATATATATATATACATACGTTTTAATAGCAGGAATAAGATGTAAGTATCATGCCGTATGCTTCTGTAAAGATGGCGGATAGATTAAAACATCTCTATCTAGTCAGAGAAGCTCCCATGCAGGACATCTCTTCCAGCAAACCTTTATTATGTAGACATCTACACAGGATGAAGGATCCTCTTTCTCTCTAGCTTAATTGAGAAAAAAATAGGAGGAGGAGGGCGATTGCATAAAGCACCCCCACTTTGTCATGTTATATCAGAAACACAGCCTATTAGGCTTCACACTGAATTCACCTACTGTCTGGTCTTCTGTCTTCACAATGCTCTATTGTGATTTAATTCCTCCGGTTTGTTTGGAAGTTCATTGTAGATGGAGAATGAAGAGATAAATAGAGTCTGCTCCTACTTGGAATAAACCATCATCCTCAGACCTCATTGACTTTGACACTGCAGTAATTGTACCCAGCAGGCTATATGACGCATTTAACAGTGATTAAATCTCCCACAAATCTTTTCATTTAGTATCTGTAGAAGTTTCTCTCTGATTTTCTGGTTTTCAATCAGCTTTGTATTTTTACAATGTGGGCAGTATAAGTAAATGAACAATGTTTATTATTTTTCTGTTACCTGCACCAATAGTCAAGTCAGCTGAGGGATGTAAAACGCATCATCAGGTGAACTTTTGACAGCTGGATTTTGTGAAACCTACAGATTGTTCTTCCACATTTTTGTATCCCCGCTCACAGATAGTCTGATCAAGTCAGGTGCATCATGGGTGCTGAAGTCTTTCATCAACATGTTTTCTTTCAATTACAAATACAAAACCTGTGCTAACTAAAAGAAAACAAGACAAAGACTGAATCTAAGATTTGGTGATAATATAGCATAATGTGAGCGTTACAAGCAATTTTGACCAAATTACACAAATTAGGTAAAAGATTTTCATCACAACACAAAAGTTAAAACACCATCATGCAAGCAGTGAATTACTCCTTTAATGCAATCATGTGTGATTTTGTTTTTGGATATTTTAAGGGATGTTTCATTAAAAAAAAAAAAAAAAAAAAAAAAAAGAAACCAAAGGGGAATAATATTGTTTTCAGTTATCAGTGATGTCAACAGGCTCTTTTGTTATATTGAGATGTTTTGAGACAATTTCAGTGCCCTGGATGGAGTCATCCGCACTGTTCATGTAAAAGTGAATGGATTTCAACCTTGCATTGACCCTGTATTGTCTCTAATGCACCTGTCATGTCAACTACAGTTCATTGTGTTACCAGCTAATTAGTCTCTGCTCTAGTGACCCACTTACACCCAGCAGATGGAACAACTTTGTAGGGATAAATAAAAGTCTGCTTAATGCCAGAAGCAAGATTTTAAAAAGAATGTCATGGCACTAAATATTTAACAACAGAACATTATGCCTTCTATTGCTTTTGCAATTTCCATTAGAACATCATAAACATTAAATGATCCTTCATTATCTCATGAATGTAGATGTGAATGCTTAGTGTAGGTGAGGTGTGCTGTAGTGGATTGGTGGGAGCTGTTGTGATGATTTCTCACATTGTTTTTTATGTATTCTGTGTAATTATGTATTCTGTGTATGTATTCTGTGTAAAGAGAGAGTTTTCATGTAGAAACGGTCATCTTGACAAGCACAGCATCAGGAACAGCTACTGTAGAGTTATACAGCCATAAAGAGACATAAACACAAGTTTAGAATCAGAAGCAGCTACTACTGCACTGTATGTGGACATAAAAAAACTGATCTGAGTTGGTAATTTTATAATATATTCTGCTATTAAATAATAAAACAAAGAAAAGCCTGTTGCTATACAGAACAATTAGACTAGCAACAAGATGAGCTCTATAAAATTAATGTGAAGTCCTCTTTGGTCATTTTCAGTTCATTTAACTGAACCTCAGTTATCAATTAAACAATGGTTTTGGCTGACAGTTAGGTAAGGAGCCTTATATAATGAAAGAAAAACAATATTTATTGTGTAAATTTCAACCTACTAATATTTAAGTTGAATTGCATCAGCATAGAATTCATTGCATTACAGGACGACGTGGCCTAGTGGTTAGAGAGTTTGACTCCTAATCCTAAGGTTGTGGGTTCGAGTCTTGGGCTGGCAATACCACGACTGAGCTTCCCTTGAGCAAGGCACCGAACCCCCAACTGCTCCCCGGGCAAATGGCTGCCCACTGCTGTGTGTGTGCACTTTGGATGGGTTAAATGCAGAGCACGAATTCTGAGTATGGGTTACCATACTTGGCTGTATGTCACGTCACTTTCACTTTTTTTCACTTTCAATACTGCATTATTGATTTGACTGCACTGGCACTATTGGATGAGAACAGAATTTGAACTGAATAATGCTGGATGATGACACAGCTGTTGACCACATAGTTGCTTTATAGCTTAATCATCTTTGTTTCAAATGTAATGAATTTTGTATCATTGATGCTGTTATTGAACTGAATTGAATCAACATTCAATTGACTCAAGCTGAATAGTGATACACTAGTCTTCTGTAGTGCTACTTATGGATGAAATGAACTCAGTTCATAACTGATGATGTTTACTGACTTGAGCTGAATAATGACACAACTGTCTTTGTAGAGCTGCTTTACAGCAGAATTCGAATTAGTCTCATATTAGTTTGTATCACTGATTCTGTTATTTTCCTATTTATTACTGTGAAGCTGCTTTGAAACAATCTATATTGTATAAAGTGTTATATATAATTAAAGGTGACTTAATTCATAACTAAATTTAAACTATTGAAATGTGTATACATTAATGAGATGTTTTTAATAGAGAATGGAGATGGCTTGATGCCACATTTATTTGATTTTGATGGTCACGTACATTCACCCTTAACCAACAAATCTAGGAGAAGTGTGAAGTACTGTACTGTGTGGAGAGTAGAGTGTGTTTGAATGAGGAATGTATAATAGAATAACAGACTGTGCAAGGGCTCAGTGGAGCTGGTGAAATGATGGAGTTTGAAAGGGAAAAGAAATGTCATGTCCAGTCACAATGCCAGAGCTCTGCCATGCCTGTCAACCTGAGAGAATGAGGTGAGGTTATTGTTAACACATGGAAGCAAAAGGTTTTCATGCATCAGTGATTCAGTAGAAATCATGAGAGCAGGATGCTGGTGTTGCTGGGGATCAGTCAGAGCAGTTGACTCACCGTCTCACATATGAAGTAGTTCTTTTGTTTCTAGTGTGTTGAATGGCAGATTTGATATAAAGGAATCTGAGAAAGTTGCATTGTTCCTTATAAAAATAGTTAGGGTTAGGTTTGTAATTTGTAATGTTACAAAAGATTTGTATTTCAAATAAATGTTGTTCTTGTGAACTGTCTATTCATCTAAGTAAACTTAAAAATGTATCACCATTTCCACAAAAATATTAAGTAGAACAACTGTTTTCAACATTAATAATAAATAAGAAAGGATTCTTGAGCACCAAATCAGCATATTAGAATGATTTCTGAAGGATCATGTGACATTGAAGACTGCAGTAATTGCTGCTGAAAATATATTAACAAATTAATGCATACAATTTTTTAAAATTGTAAGAATATTTCACAATATTGAGAATGCAGAGAATGCAGGTGGGATTCCTGAAAAAAACACGCTTTGTTATCATCACTTGCAGTGAAAGACAGTAGAAGCCTTATACCAGAAGCTTGTGAACATAACAGGTCTCAGCATTCTCAAGTGCTCCTCACAGCTCATCCGGATTGGTGTCTTCTCTGGTGTCAACCCTAGTGCTGCCACATCAGCCAGATGTTATAGTCTCTGCATACATGAAAAGAGTGTTTAAAAGAATTCTGACAGGATCACAGGATCATCTTTAAAGAGGTACTGTATAAATAGAGCTCAGCAAACAATATCTTTTGTTTTCGTTCCATTTATAGCAACTGCAGAATATTAGTAATAGTGAGGAAGATTTAAAAATGCAAGTTAGACATTTAGCTTTAGATGTATTAGTATCTGTATATGGAGGGTGGAGGGTGTGAATGGGTGGAGTGGGTATCATCTAAGCAGTTTACTCAACAATCCAGTATTGACTTTTGCTTGGTTTCTTCAGACTTAGAGTCTTTTATTATACATCTATACTGCCAGCTGCTTTCACTGACCATAAAATCATTAACTTTAAAATTGTATTATCAGGACGTAAAAATCATAGAATTATTGGAGGACACTGGAAACTCAATAACTCACTACTAAACTATGAGGACTTGAAATCCATTATAGAAAGACTTATCCATAAGCATTGGATCTCTGTAATTAATAATGGTGTATTTGGTAAACAATTGGAACATTTGAAATAGGGCTCGAGAGCCAATTCCACACGGGGTATACTGTATCTACATTGTGGGCCTTACTCAGTGGAGTTTTTTGTTCAAGATATTTGTTCAGCAGTTAGTAGGGCTATGCCACACACTTTTGTGCAGTTCTATAGACTGGACGTGTCTGAGCCATCCTGAGCACATGCAGTGCAAGTAGCCAGTAGGTCTGTGTCCATTTAATTGTTATGGGTGATAGTGATAGTGAAATGGGTACAATCTGGGAGTGGTCTATATCTCCCATAGTGAAACACAGAGTGAAAAGAATGATAGGTTACCTAATGTAAACCCAGGTTCTTTGATAACAGAGTGAGGTGTTTTACCAGAACTTTCTTTCTTGCACAGGTACAGGAAGAAATCTCTCTATAATGACTTTGGCAGGGGTCGACCTGGCTGATATAGTTGCCGCAGAGACTGGTTACAGGTCGACATGTCTGTCAAAGACAGATGTGGTGTCATAAGGGCTTCTGGAGTTGGTCGCGGTCAAAGCATTAAAAAAAAAAAAAAAAAAATATATATATATATATATATATATATATATATATATATATATATATATATATATATATATATATATATATATAAAATTTGTATTATTTTAAAATTCTCTGTGTTTTCTGGAAAAATATCAATGTTAAGGCTTCAAACAGTTTCCTCTAATGTTGTTTTTATGTGTGTTTCAGGACATCCTGAGAAGGATGACTGGGAAGACTCAAACCAGCAATATAACAAACAAGACAGACCCTCGCTCTCTGAATTCCAGAGTGTTCATCGGTAACCTCAACACTGCTGTGGTCAAGAAAACTGACATAGAGCTCATTTTTGCCAAGTATGGCAAGATTACGGGCTGCTCTGTGCACAAGGGCTTTGCTTTCGTCCAGTATGCCTGTGAGAGGAACGCTCGATTGGCTGTGGCTGGTGAGAACACCAGGGTGCTGGCTGGACAGACCTTAGGTAAGTGAAATTTATTTATCTTTTTATTTATGTAAATGATTGGACTCAAACAGGTGACAATGATTCAATGAGGAGGGAGGAAAAAAAAAGGAGAGCAGGAGAAAATGAGAAAAGGACAGAAAGGTGTGAGATCTACAGACACAGAGACAGTTGATCTTAGGTCATAGCCGTTCCCATGACTACCTGATAAATATTCATCATCCTTTATTAAAAATGAAACTCCTGCTGTCACTGTTGCAGCAGTGGGTCTTCTGTGCTGGACTGATTTTCCTTAAGGTTACTGTTACCTTTTTTTTTTTACTGCTTTATTTATATATATACAGCGGTGTGAAAAAAATGATTTCTTATTTTTTTTGCATGTTTGTCACACTTTAATGTTTCAGATCATCAAACAAATTTAAATATTAGTAAAAGATAACACAAGTGAAAACAACATGCAGTTTTTTTAAATGAAGGTTTTTATTATTAAGGGAAAACAAAATCCAAAACTACATGGCCCTGTGTGAAAAAGTGTTTGCCCCCTAAACTTAATAACTGGTTGTACCACCCTTAGCAGCAACAACTGCAACCAAGCCTTTGCGATAACTTGCAATGAGTCTATTACAGCGCTGTGGAGGAATTTTGATCCACTCATCTATGCAGAATTGTTGTAATTCAGCCACATTGGAGGGTTTTTCGAGCATGAACCACCTTTTTAAGGTTGTGCCACAGCATCTCAATAGGATTCAGGTCAGAACTTTGACTAGGCCACTCCAAAGTCTTCATTTTGTTTTTCTTCAGCCATTCAGAGGTGGACTTACTGGTGTTTTGGATCATTGTCCTGCTGCAGAACCCAAGTTCGCTTCAGCTTGAGGTCACAAACAGATGGCCGGACATTCTCCTTCATGATTTTTTGGTAAACCGCAGAATTCATGGTTCCATTTATCACAGCAAGTCTTCCAGGTCCTGAAGCAGCAAAACAGCCCCAGACCATCACACTACCACCACCATATTTTACTGCTGGTATGATGTTCGTTTTCTGAAATGCGGTGTTACATTTACGCCAGATGAAATGGAACACAAACCTTCCAAAAAGTTCAAATTTTGTCTCGTCAGTCCACAGAGTATTTTCACAAAAGTCTTGGGGATCATCAAGATGTTTTCTGGCAAAACTAAGACGAACCTTTATGTTCTTTTTGCTCAGCAGCGGATTTCGTCTTGGAACTCTGCCATGCAGACCATTTTTGCCCAGTCTCTTTCTTATGGTGGAGTCATGAACACTGACCTTAACTGAGGCACGTGAGGCCTGCAGTTCTTTGGATGTTGTTGTGGGGTCTTTTGTGACCTCTTGGATGAGTCGTCACTGTGCTCTTGGGGTAATTTTGGTCGGCCGGCCACTCCTGGGAAGGTTATCCACTGTTTTTGCCATTTGTGAATAATGGCTCTCACTGTGGTTCATTGGAGTCCCAAAGCTTTAGAAATGGCTTTATAACCTTTTCCAGACTGATAGATCTCAATTACATTCTTTCTGATTTGTTTCTGAATTTCTTTGGATCTCTGAATGATGTCTAGCTTTTGAGGATCTTTTGGTCTACTTCACTTTGTCAGGCAGATCCTATTTAAGAGATTTCTTCATTGCGAACAGGTGTGGCTGTAATCAGGCCTGGGTGTGGCTAGAGAAATTGAACTCAGGTGTGATAAACCACAGTTTTAACAGGGGGGCAAACACTTCTTCACACAGGACCATGAAGTTTTGGATTTTGTTTTCCCTTAATAATAAAACCTTCATTTAAAAACTGCATGTTGTGTTCACTTGTGTTATCTTTTACTAATATTTAAATTTGTTTGATGATCTGAAACATTAAAGTGTGACAAACATGCAAAAAAAAAAAGAAATCAAGAAGGGGGCAAACACTTTTTCACACCCCTGTATTTAATTTTAGATGACTTGATCTTTGTTTGTGAAAAAAATATTAGTTGCTTGATTTTATACAGAGCTGAGCATTTGTAATCAGCAAAGTGTTTTGTTTAATTTCAGAAAAAAAAAAAAAAAAAAGTATTTTGGTGAAAAATTCTAATGGCTTTAGATTGTTTTTGCCACTTTTCAACTTGTCAGTTTGGGAGATCACTGCTCCACATATTAATTTTAACAACGAACAAAAATAAAAATTTTAAACTGGAAAATCAAGCAGCCCTTTCCTGCTGAATTAGCAAGGCTATGCTGCTACTAAATGTTTTGTACATGGAAAGTAGAGAAATCATTATTTTCAAGAATCTATCCTAACTATTTTTCCAGGGTGTAGAAAGTGACTGGATTTGTTTGACTCATATTTACAGTGTTTTATTGCCCCCTTGTGTTGGCAAGATGAAGTACAGGTGAACTGGCATGAACCTTAAAGCTGAAAAAATATATATACAAGTAGTGCAGTGGAAGAGAAAGTCTGTTTTTAATAAGTGCATTTTATTATGGAGTCTCATTAATTACATTTTTGCAATGCTATATGTTTGATGGCTAAATGAGATGCAGTGTGCAATTTTTTGCAGTGTTTTTTTTTTCTCATTATATATCTAAATGTCATTTTACTAAATGAAAATTGGCCAATGTCAACCACTAGATGGCAATATAAATATACCGTAGACATCTATGGCACTGCATTGGCAAAGACAACTCATAACAAATGCTTATTTTAGAGGATTTATTCATAACTCTTAACCCTAAACAATACACAAATAATGCATATACCCTAAAATATAAAATAAACCAAAAGACAAAAAAAACTCCAGAGGAATTCTAAAATCTCATAAAAACTCCATCTGATTTTTGAATATCTGAAGTACACCTATGAATAAACCATATTGTATCAAACTCAAGATTTATATAAGCATCAAAACGAATATAACTCAGAAATATGACCTTAAGTTTCTCTAACAATTTAGAATCTCCAGACTTTACAATCTTCCAATCATTATTTTCTTTAGCTTGTCTTAAAAAGCTTTTATAAGAATATCAGTGTCACAGCATGTGTGTGTTTTTATGTCACTATAATTAGTTTTTTAGTATCTGAAACCCTCTGACAGATATGATGGCATCACAATGTATTCAATTTCAGAGCCTGTCTTTAATTCAAAGGAAAAAGCATATTTCTGCATGAATAGCCTGTGGGCTTATAATATCAATAACTACCAAGATTTTTCAAATGAATGACAGCACCTGTGGGGTGCTGTTCTTTTGATGTACAATATGATCCAAGATCATAGACAATCTGAGACAAGAGTATAAACTGCATCTAATGCTGCTCAAATTTTTGTTGCATATTTGTCAACACCCCCGTTATGTGTCAGTGGTATGGTCTGGAATGGCGCATGGCTGTATGCTGAACTCTATTCAGTCAGTCTCTCACAGTGTCACTACAGTGAAGTGAGTTCAAGGGAAAGGAATCATTTATTCCTCAAAATATTGTATGTACAACCTAATGGACATGTACAGAAGAACAATGCATAAAGGCAAGCGGAATCAGAGATGTAAGTACTTTACAGACAGATAAGTACCATATTTCTGATAAATGCTTTTAATACTTGATTTGTAACAGAATCAGTAAAATCTAAATAAGTACAGTATAATAATATTTTTGCAGTTTTGTAAATTAAAATTAACATTTTTAGGAAATGTTAGTAATAACAATATTCTAGTTCTGTTTTTCTTGTTTGATATTTTTAAATCTGTTTAATTATTAATAAATACATTTAATAAATGCAATTAAAATGTACATATGAAACATTTGTTGGTAATTAAGCGCAGGAAAATTCCTGTGGAAAGCATCTTCTAAATGACAAGTAACCAAATGTACTTATATGTTGTAAAAAGTGAGAAAACATGCAGTTTCCATTAAGGAATGATTTCTACTTGATCTCAAATGACTTTTTAGTAAAAATAAATAAATAAATAAATAAATACTTGTAAGTAAAAAAAATACAAATACAAATTTGCTGCAACCTAATATAGTTATTACACTTTGAAAAAATTCAAATATTATATTATTTAATATAATATCACAAAATAATGTTATTTACAATAAAAATATTTTTTTGACTTGAATAAAAAGTTTATTTCAATGCTTCTAGATGAAACATATTTTTAAGTTTATATATCTTTTTCTTTCTTTCTTTCTTTCTTTCTTTCTTTCTTTCTTTCTTTCTTTCTTTCTTTCTTTCTTTCTTTCTTTCTTTCTTTCTTTCTTGTTCAAATTAAAAAAAAATGTTGTGACCTGTCTGAAATGGAGTACATCACATCACCTTTATTAGTTAACTGAGCATGATTTTTTTCTCCTTGACTACAGAAATTTCTTCTTTAACTTTTTCATACTCTTTGACCGGCTCCAGAAGGCCAGACCAAGTAGTCAAAAAATAAATGACTAATTAGACGTTTTCAGAAACGTAATTTTCTTAACCCCAAAAGCTGTTATATTTGGATGCAAGTTTCTGTTCATCTGTTTATGATGAGCTTCCATGTTTTGTGTGTGTCTAATCAAAGACGGCACATCAAAGACACAAAGCAAAGTTTTGTAGCTGTACACACACAAGACTCCAGGGATAATGAGCGGCACTGAAAATGGATATGATGTCCTCAAGTGTACAAACCATTCCAGACAATTGCGCACATCAGTCACCAAATTACATCACGCCACAAAGGAATGAATAAAGGAAGTGAAAGAGATGTTTGATAAGTAGGTCATGAATGGAAAACACTCATTAGTGAAAGAGAAACAACAAATGCCAGAGGTGTCTGAATAATATTCATAGGCTACTAGCTAAAACAGAACTATATGAATTGGGTTTTTTATGTCTGCAAGTGATTTATAATGTCCTTGAAGGTATCTTGATTCACTTGGTTTACTGAGGTTTATCAGAATAGATATTTCATTTATATTATAGCATTCAATCAAAACACAAGTCATAACACAACACTTAAGTCACGTCAAATCAAACACAAAAAAAAAAAAAACCTCTTTTAAGCTGACAGGCAGACACATTGACATTAAGCAGAGGTCACTAAGAGAAATGCCAGTCTTCTCTCTACGCTAAGCCTGACAGACCTTTGAGAGAACAGCATACTGAGTAGAGGAGGCTCACTGGTAAACTCAGATTAAAGTATTGATATGGCTCCATGTCTGAAATGTGGTGATATTTTAAATGATAGCCACATATCGAGTGAAATGTCTAGAGTGTCATGGGACCATTCACTTATTATTGGAGCAGTTGGATGATTCAGCCTGTTTTGGATTGTTTTGTCTCCCAAGAAACCATTATTAAGATCTCACAAAATCATTATCAAGAACTTAAATCACTTGCTTCCACAATAATGTTGCCAAAGAGACTCAGTGAGGTCATTCATGCACCTCAAACAGAAAAGAATTGCACTTGCTTCTAGGGTTTGATTTGCCATGAGAATGCATGAACTAAAAACAATGTATGGCTTTAACTTAAGATTTACCATTTATTGTGTCACTGTTCATGATCTAAAAGTTCATTGTGATCAAACTAATGATGACTTCCTTTTGAACATCAAACACAAAAACAATTCTTGACCCCATCCATTTCATTAACTTTTGATGCAGAATACTTCACCAAAAAGTATACACAAACCTAGAAATACTCGAGCAGAATGTTAAAATCTCATCTTATCAACAGACTAAACCTTCTGATATTTCCTTGAATATTTCAAATAAATGTATTGGGACAAACATAATAAAAACTTTTTAAAAAGCTTAATAAAAATTAAAAAAAAAAAAATTATTTTATTAATAATATAATATAATAAAATAAATTAAGTTAATAAAAGTAAATAAAAGTTAATAAAATTTCACTCAAAATTTACTAACTCTCATGTCATTAAAAAAATCTTTTTTTTTTTTTTTGGGGTCAGATGTTTTTGATGGAGTAAATGATGATGGAATTTTTTTTAGATACCAACATTAAACTCATGAATACATCCTTTGAATCTCAAACACTTTAAATCAACGTAATTACATTAATTGGCAGAGAATTTCTTTTTATAAAAGCTTTTGTGTTAATGTCAAACTAATTATTATGTTTCCATGGAAAACGTCTCTGTTTTCTGTAATCAGGTTAGCTGTAATTAGACACTGCTAATTAAAGAGGATGAAGCTAACCTGATCTTCCCAATCAACTGTTTTTCATCCTGCTTTTCAGTTTGAATGTATTTTCCAATATATTCATTAAAATGTTTTGAAACTTCAGTCTCATGAATATATTCTGAGCAAAGCACGACTATCTCCATTTGAAAGGTCTGTATGCTTCCATAATGAATTTAGTTCAGTCAGGCAAAGACTAATCTAAACTTTGAAAGAGCACTACTTTTCTTCACAGATTTAGTGCTTTGTTTTGTGCTTCATCAGAGTGAAGGCTGAAATTACTTGTAAATGTCTTAAAGCCCTGAATTGTGATTTAGTCAGGCACTCAGCCAGCCCGTCCTTCAGGATAATATGCCGGGTGACCTTGAAAGGCACTCAGGAGTGATTGTGCATCTGTGTGTGTGTGTGTGTGTGTGTTAGTGATGAGTGAGGCTGTTGCTCTGATAGCATCTCTCTTTCTGATGAGACAGATGAGAGCCATCAGTCATTTATTCTGTGGCATTATGCCTACGCACTTTCTCAGGGTGCAGAGGCTTTTCTAAGTCCTTTATATTCACCAGCCATTGTTAGTCATTCATTTGAAGAAGAATATAATTAAATGGGAAAGTGTATACTGTATTTCATACAATGCACTTTGCTCTTCCCACAGACATTAACATGGCTGGAGAACCACGTCCTTACAGGCCAAAAGTGGGATCCAAGCGACCTTTCTCTTTATACAGGTGAGTCACCTGAATTGAAAAAAATGCATTTTTTCCCCATTGTAATCATTAGATGTGGAAAGATTTAAATAACATTTTTTTTCTCATCTTTTTTATTTATTTATATGGCTATGAATTTCATTATGATTTCTACAGGGATGATTTCTGTACCAGGTATGTATATGCATTCATTAATGCAAATGCAATAATTCAAAGCTAATCATTTTATGCAGATTGAGGCATTGGTATTTTAGTAGTTGAATTGGTAAGATCTTTTCTTACAGGAGCTTTGTAATATGTTTTTGTTAATTACATTTTTAGTTAAGATCCACCTTGTCTTGTATGACCTTTTCTATGTTATGAAAAACTGATGCAAGGTGGAGAAAAAAATTAAAGCTAAAAAGTAGAGGAAGACCTTCCCCTAATAACCATAATTAATGTCATTTTATGGGTTTGACTTAGATCCTTTGCTCAGGCTAATGATGAGCAGTCCTCTCCTGAGAGACATTAGCTGAATGTCAGAAAGCTAACAGAGCAGTGCAGACACGCCGGTCATCTTTCCTCTGACATTTTCATGTGTTTGCTTTCACTCCTCATTTGGCAGAGCTGAGATTTATACATCTCCAAGGAAAATATGTGTGTGCTAAATTCCTTCAGTGCGGTTATTTAAAAATATGCAAGTAAGAGCTAATTATGCTCATAAAGTGTTGTCTCAGGGGAGTAGGACTAAAAAATTATCTTGCTCTTTTGCATGTAGACTAAGATATTCCCTCATCTCTTTATATAATCTATCATAAAGTGTAAATTATTATATTTTAAAAAAAATAATTTAATAACAATAATTATATTAATTGAGTGACATTTAACTAAAAAAAATCAACAAGGACTTCTATTCAATATATACTACTGTACTTTTCAGTATACAATTTACAGTAAAAATACAGTAAAAATAATTATTTTTACAATTTAAAATAACTGCTTTGTATTGTAATACATTCTAAAATTTAATTTATTCCTGTGACGGCAAAGCAGCATTTTCAGCAGCTATTATTTCAGTCTTCAGTGTCACATGATCCTTCAGAAATAATTTTAATATGATGATTTTGTGCCCAAGAAACCTTTCATATTATTATCAATACTAAAAACAGTTGTGCTGCTTAATATGTTTGATAATATAAAACTGCAAAGCACTTTTTAGTGATTAAAAATAACAATATATCAAATATTTTGACAAATATTTTTATATATTTCTCTTCAGGATTTTTGACATTCATGGGAGATTAGCACCGTCCCCTCGGGCTATGATACCTATCAAGCATTCCCGTTTGGTTGCACTCTCAACACGCAGGACAAAAAACTCTTTCCAGCCAAAGATGTCCACCTCTTCTCATCTAAAAACGACATCGTCAGGTTCCTTATGCTGTATGGGTTTGTCCATCTTTCAAAGTCAATTTTTGTCATATCATTTTAATTTCAATAACCATGTTTTTAGCCCCTAGAACACTCTGTAATAACCGGGACTTTGACATAACATGTCCATACCATACATAATCTACTGCCAACCATAACCATAAAAAAACAAAAAACAAACATTCTTCTAAAAATAAAATTTTACAGTAATGAGCTGATAAAATCTCAATGATGCATATTCATCCTCATCAATGTTTGTTTGTTTGTATCTAAGTGAAATCCGATCAGCTCCTGACAATCAAGAAAGAACTGTCCCAGATAAAGATTAAGATCGACTCCTTACTTGGAAGGCTAGAGAAGATTGAACAGAAGCAGTTAGCAGAAGCAGGTAAGAGGATGAAATGAACATCGCTGTCAGCGTAGAGGCCATGTTGGCAGGAGGTAGATTAAAAACACTTGTCTTCATCACTTTCAATGTCAGTGCAGGAAATCGAAAACAGCACCACTTGTGTCTTCACACACAAAAACAAATTCGACTAGGAGAGGAAACATCCACATACCTGTGTTAGTTTTACTTACTTGAAAGTTTGATACATTGTAAAAAAAAAAAAAAAAACTGCAGCTGTTGTTCCATTTATAAAAGTACCATTTATAATACCAACCTCCTGAAGTATTAAATGTGTTGTGTACCTTTATAATACACTGACAACCACAAAAAAAAAAAAAAAGAAGAAGAAGAAGAAGAAGAAAAAAGACACTAAATGGCTTGTTAAACTTATTAGAGTTTTTCCATTATAGAGTATAAAGGAATTTACCATTAACTAATTAACATGTTTTTACCATAGCATTTTTACAGTCTTTACTATTAAACTTACAGTAATTTTTACAGTGTGTGTTTTCTTTAAATATTCATTATAGCTGTTGGCCGCACTTTAATCTCATTATCTCATTCATCTTTCTGTCCTTGATCTCAATATTGTGTAGAAGCCCACAGGAAGCACGAGAAGGCCTATCAATCTCTCTATAGTGAGACAGAAGAGGATGTGGATCAGGAACATCAGGAAGCGGGGTCTTGGGAAGTGACTGATGAAGGTGATGATGGAAATGACAGGGCTAATGGTGAACTGGTGAGCTGTCATTGAACTCAGCTGAATGTGAAATGTCATTTGTTTTTATTTGATATATCAGCAAGAGCCACTTGTATAGGAAATAACTGTGTGTGTGTGTGTGTTTGTGTGTGTGTTAAATCTCAGATAGAAAACCACATATCTGATGTAGACAACTGAGCAAGGTTGGTACCACAAATTCTTGTCACATACACATACTTCTCTCTTTTTATTTGTCATTATCAAAAAAGTATGTTGCTTCTGTCTTTCAAGACTTTTGTGAGATGTCACTGTTGGAGATCTGAGACTCTCTGCTCTCCATGTAAGAAGAATACTATATTGTGCAATTTATTGCACTCATCATTTTCAGTCGGATTTGAGCATTCATAAGCAATGCCCTGTAAACTAAAAACCACTTTAGCCATTCATTTCTAAGTACTGATGTCTCTAAAATGTCTCATTATTTGACCTTCAGTATCAGGCAAACAGAAAGTCCTCTTTTGCTTCAATCAGTGTATAACCTGTAATGTATTTCATAAAAATATAGCATAAACAGAAATTCTTTGATATTTCTATATTCAAAAAATATAGAAATATATTTTTTATTATTTTTACTTTTTTCTTTCTATAGGACCGGGACCAGCACAACTATCAAGTTTACTGTTTTTGGAAGATATGCTGGAATTGTTCACCCTTTCATGTCAAGTTATTTATTAATTTATTTGTTTGTATGTATTTTTTTAATTCATTCAACTGGTCATACTTTTACATACGTGAGTATGTATAGTCAGACAAAACAAAAGAATGAAACCATAACTTAATATGTAAAATAATTAATGTATTTTATCTAGAAAATGTGATAAACTTCAATGTCATTGTCATGAAGGTTTACAAATAATTGGAAAAATTAAATTGTATGTGCATTTGATTTTTTTTTTTTTTGGACATTATAATTATGTACATATTTAAATAATGTTTACTGAATGCACATTTATGTATAAGTAAACTATCTTAAAATTATTTGTCTCACCCATTATTAGGAATATAAGCTAATTTTACTATTTTTTATTTTTATTGTAGTTTATAACTCATCTAAAAAATGTGGTAAAATAATTTTTATGTATTTAATATTGTGTGACGCATTTGTGAAATAAAATCGGCCAGACATCAATGTAGCAGGTTTTTGATTTTGGGGTATTTAACGCAGACTGTCTCTGTGCATTAATGAATGCCGACTGAAAACACAAAATACTCACTAATTAGGCAGCTCACCAAGTTTCTGTTGGGTTACTGTCCCAGTTCAGTTCAGCCGTCTATAGGAAGTGACCCTGGACCCGGCCGGAAGTAGGAATTAGCAAGCGGGACTTTTAATTTCTGCAGCGGTAAAAATGTAATGGAAATTTTTTGAATCCTTAGGCAGTTAAAGTTTAACACAAGTCAGGTAGATAATTATAACACACATCCTTTTATACATTTTATTTATAGCGTAATGGAAGAGGAAGTTATCGTTAAATCAACAAAAATAATCAGAGGCTAACAGAAGAACTGACGTTAAAACTAACGTCACGTCACTTTGCATTTGAAATCAAAGTTGAATTAAAGCTTTACCTATTCAATAGTTTTATACAACCTTGGCAGCTATGCGTGTCTTTTAATAGGAAAACTGGCCTGTTATTAAGTCAAATTAGCGATTCAAGTTGTGAGACGTTACGTGATCAGACTGGGCTTTGTTTACATCACGTGTTGTGTTGTCAAGTGCTGAAACTTGTCTAAAACTTCGCCTTAATTCCCATTATCTGACTTAAAAGAACCAATTTAACAGTTATTTCGATTAAGCGTCAATCGTTTTTGTAGCGGCAATGTCAATAAACGTCTAGCTGTGTGAAAGAGTAGCACGTTATGTTGTGGCTAATGTAACGTTATCCAATCATCGATTGTTGTTGTGACCTATTCGTTAACCTCCCAGAGGTCTGTGGGTTATTGCTTATATATTTGACAGGTTGAAAGAAAGACAAGAGCTTGTTTTCAGTGTGTCTGTGGCAGGTCATGGCTGTTGGAGAGCTCTGCCTAATTGCTAAAGATATTTCAAGGTAAGTTTAACTCCTAGTTCAGTTTTACAGCAGAAGTGCCCGTTAACAGACTGGACTGTATTTTAAGTACAGTGTGTGATTGTGACTTCACTGAAGATATTTATTTTTAGTCTACTAGAGGTCCCACTGAATCCCAGTATTTCATCCCTGAATCTTCACTGTAATCGCCTCACTAAAATTGAGGGCTCGACGACAGCATGGCACATAAGACATCTGGACCTGTCATCTAATCACATCTGTCATATAGAGGGACTAGCTTCCCTGTCCTCACTGCACACCTTAAACTTGTCCTGCAACTTAATCACCAAAGTAGAAGGTAAAGCTCACACTTTTTCAGGAAGAAAATGTGGCAAATGTTTGTAATGCTCTGTAGTATAATTTTAATGGTACAATGAAAGCTTGTCTGTTTTGAATTAGGCCTTAAACAGTTCCTTCCTGTTATTACTTATAATTGGGTGTCTTTGGTTTGTAATCTGTCAATACATGGAATGGATTTCTTTCAGGACTTAATGGACTAACAAATCTCACAAGACTGAATTTAGCCTACAATCAAATAAATGACCTAACTGGTAGGTTAGATTGCATTCCCATCAAATGTGTTAATGCTCGAGTAGTTTTAGGGCTGTGCAAAAAATCGAATGCGATTTTCATGCGCATCTCATCAGTAAAGACACTCCTGTCAAGTCTGCGGTTGTTTTTCATGTTCGCGGGTTGAAGCGACCCCAATACCAATAACGTGATATTTAGCCCCTAAAATGCGAATTTTACCAAGGCAACCCTGCCATAAAACGTATATTTTAACCCCGGGATTTATTGGGGAACCTCCTGGAAACGCGAAAATCCCATTTTTGGACTAGTTTTGAGAAGCAACTGGGCAGGATTTGTTGTGAAAACCTGGCAACCCTGATCTTAACGCACGTGCTGGAGATATACTACTAATCACAGGAGCGCCTTTACTGATGAGATGCGCATGAAAATCGCATTCGATTTTTTGCACAGCCCTAAGTAGTTTGTTTTAGATAGAAAGAAATGTACACTACCATTCAAAAGTCTGGGGTTGGTATTTTTATGTGTTTATTTTTTAAGAAGCCTCTTAGCTGCATTTATTTGATCAGAAATACAGAAACATTGTGAAATATTATTCCAATTTAAAATAACAAATTAATTTTGATATATATTACTATATTGACTATAATAGAACTATTTCTATTTTATATTTTCAAATGTAACTAATTCCTCTGATGACAAAGCTGAATTTTTAGCATCATTACTCCAGTCTTCAGTGTCACATGATCCTTCAGAAATCATTCCAGTATGCTGATTTGGTGCTCAAGAAACATTTCTTATCAGTGTTGTTAACAGTTGTGCTGTTTAAAATTTCTGTGAAAACGAAAATGATTTGCTGATGAGAAAGTTCAAAAGGACAGCATTTATTTGAAGCAGAACAATGTAAAAGTCTTTTGTTACTTTTAACCAATGCATTTCTGCTGAGTAAAAGTATTCATTTCTTTAGCTATTTAATTTATTATTATCATATTAAACCCCAAACCTTTGAACAGTAGTTTAGAACACAACTGGACAATTGTGTATTCACTAACAGCTCTGTGCTTTTAGGTCTCTTGTATCTCCATGGAGCAGATTATAAACTAAAGTACCTGCAGCTCCACAGCAATCATTTGGATAGCATGAACCACCTGTTGCAGTGCATGGTGGGATTGCAGAATCTGAAAAATGTTACTTTTAGCAAGGATGGCGCACAGAATCCAGTCTGCTCACTGCCAGGTTTGTAGGAAAA
Organism: Cyprinus carpio; assembly: GCF_018340385.1. Lineage (NCBI taxonomy): Eukaryota > Metazoa > Chordata > Actinopteri > Cypriniformes > Cyprinidae > Cyprinus > Cyprinus carpio. The sequence continues at coordinate 15,371,374 of NC_056573.1, read as the reverse complement.
AGCCCTGAAGAAAAATCAAGACGTCTTTTTATCAGACAGGCAAACTCTGAAACATGTAATGGAACTAGTGTGGAAAATCTGAATTTGTCTAAAAAGGGCCAAAACGAATATATAAGATAGAAATAGATGTCAGCGTTTTTTTTTTTTTTTTGGTCTTGAGGACTTTCTCGATTTTCTAATTTCATCAGATCCTAGTGTTAATGGAGAACTGGTAAACCATTTTCTCAGCCTCCTCGGATCTTATCTGCTTTAAGACTGAGAATGACATTTAAATAATCGTGAGGTGGTTGTGAGATACATGTTTATGTTCAGTGTGTTTCTTTGCTATTAAGGGAAATTCAAATGCTCCCCTCACTACTCCACGGATTGGTGAAGTCGTGACCCAGTTTCGGCAACAAGGCGGAAAACCAACTGAAGAAAATCAAGAAAACGAGCAGCGAATTAAAAAACTAGAGCAGCAGGTTTCCCATCTCATTCAGAAGGTAAAGTAAGGGAAAATCGATTACTACATTTCAGTTATCATTAATTTCATCATTAATTATCATTAGTTCAGTCTTTTCATAAAAATAGCACAATCCAAAATTTAGGAAATTGTATAATTCTAAATTGTACATTTGTACTTAGGTCCCTACAGGGGATGGCTTTAAAGTGAACAGTGCTGTACCTTCTGTGGTGCGTAAAGCAAAAAGAGACACTGATCAGACATCAGAGAGTGAATGTGACAGAGGAAAAGAGAACCAACAGCAATCCAGAATCCTGTCTCATTCCAGACGCTCTGCAGGAAAAAAAAAATTAACCAAGGACACCAAACCCAAACAATCTGACTGGTGAAGTAACTTATATACATTCATATTTATAAATGCATTTTGTCTCAAACCGAATTTCAAGTGCTTATTGAGAATTTGGACTTACCTGTAAGTTGCACAAACACATCTCATTCCAGTTTACTGGATTTAATTAATAATGTCATTTGCCCCAGCGCAGGGCTTGAATTGTATTTTGAGAGGCTTCAAAATATTTACCTGCTGAATTCTTCCTCAGTTCAGTCTTTTTTTTATCTAACTTAATAAGGTTCAGAATCATAGACCTCCCACACTTTAGGCAAAGGCTTTGTAGTAGTCTAGTAATCAAGGCAGTTTATAAATTGTCCTCCCATTTAAAATTGCTTGTACGCATGAATGATTACACTGTCACTAAGTTCATTTCATTTAGCTTAATCAGAACTTAAGCTGCAATAACATGGAATAGACAGAGCTACTATTGAGAAGTTACAGCAATAATAACTTAATACATACACTAATGCAACATTATGGTAATTAAAAAAATGTATATAATATTTATGTAAAATTGGAATGATCAAGATTTTTTAATGTTCTTCTCGAATGGTCACAAAGGCTGCATTTAATTGAACAAAAATACAGTAAAAACAGTATTATTGTGACATACTATTAAAATTTAAAAGAACTGTTTTTTTGTTTTAACATACTTTAAAATATAATTTATTTCTGTGATGCAAAAGCTGAATCTTCAGCATCTATTACTCTAGTCTTCAGTGTCCATGATCCTTCAGAAATCATTTTAATATGCTGATTTGGTGCTCAAGAAGCATTTCTTGTTATTATCAATTATTCATCAAAAGTGACAGTAAAGACATTTACAATGTTTTAAAAGATTTCTGTCTGAAATAAATGCAGTTCCTTTGAACTTTTTATTCATCAAAGAATCCTAAAAATGGATCATGGTTTCCATAAAAATATTATGCAGCAAAAACTGCTTTCAACATTTATAATAATAAGAACCATTTTTAATAACTGTGCACCAATAATTCATAATAATTGAGGACTAAATCAGCATATTAGATTGATTTATGTTGGATCATATGACCCTGATTACTTTGATATAAAGTAATGGCTGCTGAAAATTCAGCTTTGCCATCACGGGAATAAATTGCATTTTAAAATACAGTGGGCATAGAAAAGAATCACCCCCTTTAAAACAATCACATTATGTTGCTTTGCAGCCTGAAATAAATGGCAGACACAGTTTTTGTTTTATTCAGCTGTATTTACTCAGCTGTATTTACTGTATTTATACTTATAACATCCAGAAAAAATGTCAGAAAAAAATAAAAACCTCTCACACTCTTACTAGTCTAAAATGGCTTTTGCTTCGATTGCAGTGATAAATACACAGAAGCAGAGGTCCACAAAGCTGGCTGTTGGCCCCCATAGGAGGACCAGAGCTCTGGGTCTGCTGAAACTGTAGAGTCAGTAAAAAAGGGCCCTAAAAGCATCAAAGCCAGTCCTAAAAAAGCCCAGCTCAATCTCAAGAGGAAACCTACAGGGTATGTAAATTGCACAAGTCCAACATTTCTCTTTATTAAGCTAAATGTAAATTTACTAAGAGTAAAGTGCTTTTGTGTTACATGCAGGCAATTGTAGAAGAACGAGACCAGGAGCGGGAGCGGCGCTGGAAGGCAGAGCAGGCTGCAAAGAGACTTTCTGAACAGGTCAAGAACCTGCAGACCCAAGCCAGCAAAGAAAAGGACTTGCAAAGTTTGGCCTTACACACCTCAGACAGGTGAGGGCACACAGAGTCTGTTATATAGTTTTATATAACATATAGTATGTAACATAGTTATATATAATAGTTTAGCTTTGTCACTTTATTCAGTTTTACTTTTGCATTGAAATCAATGTGAATGAAATGAATGCAAATTGAGCAGCCTCATTAAGAGTTCTACTGCTAAGAGTCAAAGTAATATATATGTATAACCAACGAACACAATTAGCGGCAACATCTATTATCTTACTCATTCTAACATTCTCTTCCATCAAGGACACCTTAACAATCTCCAGCCATCCAAGTGTTTGGAGAGAATGTTTGGCTTGACGTATTGCACCTAATTGGTGCCAGCTCCAGCTGAAATGGTGGATCTGAATACACTTGAGTATAATTAAATTTTATTAGAAGTTTCCAGAGACCCTACTGCAGGGCCCTGATGTATGAAGCTCTGCCTTCCCACCTGCACGGCAGTTTCTGTGGCGTGGTGACGGCCCTGATATTGTGCTCTAATATTGTAGCCCACACGCTCCCCCTGGTGATAAATCGTAATTATAATAGTGACAGGCACATGTCTGCCGCATATCATCAATCAATCCTAATTGCCACCCCTGCAGCAATTTGCTACTAATGACTCTTGCCTCACAGTCCGGTATCTGTTTTTTTACTCTTCATCTGCTGAGTGTGTGTTAATGTAAATTAATATAATACTGTCATGTATTAACTGTCATTAAACAGAAGTTTTAGTGTGTGCTTCATTTATTACTGTTGTGTAGTGGCAACATGTTGCACCTTGGTGCTCATTCAGATATTCTGTGTTGAATCTGGTTTAAAATAGAGTTTTGACTCATTTCCTAATCCTGATTTGATTATACACACACACACACACACACAAACACACACACACACACCAAATTGGCAGTAAAAATATTTAGACTGTTACTATTTCAAATAAATGTTGTTCTTTTGAACGTTTGATTCATCAGAGAATCTTGGAAAAAATGTATCATGGTTTCCAAAATGCAGCACAACTGTTTTCAACATTGATAATAATAAAAAAATGTTACTTGAGCGCCAAACCAACATATTAGAATGATTTCTGAAGGATCATATGATACTCAAGACTAGAATAATCACAGGAAAAAAATTACATTCAAAAATTCTACTTTATAAATTCTTTCAAAAACATCTCTAAAACTCCAGAACTACATGAAAGCATGATTAAAGAGAATTTTCAAAGATATTGTGAGAAAGCAGCTATGATCTGTCTTATTTCTTTAGGTTGAAGGAGTTGTTATTAAAAGAGCGCTCTGATCGGGCAGCATTGCAGACTCGTTTGCAGGAGTTGAAGGAGAGATACAGGTGGAGCAGGTGCACAACCGGGAAGACCAACACAAGAGGGCGCAGTGCAGTCTGGAGGACAGCATTACCAAAGCAGAGGCTTTCAGGTTCCAGCAGCATGCAGAAGAACTAGAACAGTAGCAGTCCATATCTTCAGTAGTGACCGATCCATAGCATGAACTGAATGCTCTAGTATACTGTATAGAGTGGCACTCGTTCATTTCTGAATCATACATCCAATCTTCATTGACCTGACAAGAACTTTTCCTACTTAAAAGAATGCCTAGACAGTGAAATACTACTGTAGTAGTCATCTAAAGGGCAATTTCTGTGGGACGGTTACAGAAGCACTTCCCAGATAAATATACAGGCATATGGCTGATATACAAACATGTTTTAATTTCTTTTGACATTTGAATCCTGTGAATTGAGTTGGAGGAATATTTACACCTGACCTTTTGCACTACCATGAGAAAGCTGCTTGAGCACTACTTGAGCAGTTGTCTACTTATGAAGTGAAAAACACTCTTCAAAATGGAATAGTTCTCCATACAACATTAAAAGTGAACGACCTCCTATATTATTTCAGATGAAGAAGACTCAGGAGTTAGAAAGTAAAGCATCTGCCTTAAAAAGGGAAGTTGAAATACTCCGCACGACAGCACAAAGAGAAGCTGCAGCAGTTGCATGAACTGGTGGCCTCTAGGAAGGAGATGCACAGGTACACAAGCAACCACATGGAATCATACCCATGATCATTTTCTTAGTCATACTAGAGTGACTGCCTGAAAATGGTTCCATTTACAAACAGGAAATTTCAACTGTTTCATCTTGCACCTGTTCGACATTGTGGGACAGGAAAGAGCTTGCAATGCGGCTGCTTCCTGGTGGGACTGAGGTTAAGGAGGCTGTAGCCAAAGAGGTGGTGAAGATACAGCAGAGATTTGCACAGAAACAGAAACAGACTGATTTGGAACAGAAGTTCTCTGATGCTAGAAGACAGTATGGTGCTCTAGAGGATGAATTTTGCATGGCTCTCACCATTGAGGCAAAGCGTTTCTCAGAGGTAAATCTAAATTGTGAGATAACATCTTTAGTTTTATTAGTCTTATTAAAATAATAAAGAAAAAACAAAAACAATGATTTACATTTTAGTTTGGTCCGATTCTAAATTTTGTTTATTCTAAGTTTTAATTTATTTTTATTTCAATTTTTTCTGTTAGTAAGTTTAGTACTTCAGTTTAAACATTTCAAGGCAACATTTTTTAATCTAATATTTATTTTATTTCAACTTTATTTATATTAACAAAAAGGTTAATAGTTTCAGTTAATAATATTGGCTAAAATTTCAGAAATGTTTTAATGACACAAGACAGGTTGCCCTTATTGAGTGTGTGTGTGTGTGATTTGTAGGTAAAGGAGGGATTCGATCAGGTATCTGCTAAACTCCTAGAAGTCAAGTCTCGGCCAGTCTCAGCAGAAGGAGAAGCAGTCAGCCTCTCTCGTGCAGGAGCTCACAGCTATGGTGAAAGAACAGAAAACATGGATTTCTGAGCTCCTCAAAGCCAAATGAGAAACCTCTGCTGAGTTCAAGGTATTCTCGTTCTTGATTTTGTTGTCCTTTGGGGATTTGTGCCAAATCATCACACATCACACATGTGATTTCAATCAATGCTTCATAAATCACATTATGCTCTGTTTTTGTATGCTAGAGCTGTATACAGTCATTGGAATCCAGGTTAGAGGACGATCAACGACTTAACCTACAGGTGGAGCTACTGAAAAAGGACAAGTCCAAGCTGCTCTCCCAGCTTACTGCTCAAGAGTCTCTCATAGATGGACTACGGGCAGAGAGAAAGATCTGGGGCCAGGAACTTGCACAGCAAGGTACTTCAGTAACTTCAAGAAAGTATGACCCAGACAGAACTGGTTTTATTTGAGCTAATTTTTGTTTGTTCATTTGTTTAGGTGCATCCTTAGCACAGGACCGTGGTTGACTTGAGTTCAGAATTGAAGTTTTGTTAGCCGAACTGGAATCGCAGAAGAAACAGAACGAGAGAGACAATGATGCACTCAGGATTAAAGCTAAGATTGTTGATGACCAGACAGAGACTATTCATAAACTTAAAGAGGTAAAGTCCTACTTGCTCAAAAAAAAAAACAAGATATAAATTAGATTAGATTAAATAGATTACTTCACAAAATCTTACTCACCCTGAGCTTTTGGACTTTATGTAATTACATGTAAAATAGTCTAAGAGAAAAATCTTGTGTAATAGTGTCGGTTTTCATTGCCTGACTCACTTTTCTCTGATATAATGCTTCTAGGCATTGCTGGAGCGAGATGAGAAGATCCGTAAACTTCATGATGAGAATGTGCAGGACCAGCGCAAGCTGAAACAGCAGCTGGAGGAGGAAACGGTCTCTGCAGTGGAGCTGAGAGAAACAGTGGAGCAGCTCAGTTTCAGGAAAGAGGAGCTGAAACAACAGCTCCTTGATAAGGAGGCAGAGCTTGATGAGGTTAAACAGACATACAGGTATGGAATAACACTGGTGTCATGATTCTAAGCTTTAACCCTAACTTATTAAGGTGTCCCGTACTTGGAATTTGTGCTCTGCTTAACCCATCCAAGTGCACACACAGCAGTGAGTAGTGAACAAACATGCACGAACACACACCTGGGCAGCCAATGCTCGAACTCACGACCTTCAGGTTACAAGTCCGACTCTCTATCCATTAGGCCACGATTCCATTAATTATGGAACAATATGCCATTGTTTGAAATGGTGTTTGCTGATGTCTCACACCATCACACAGATGCTTAGTAATGTTGAATTCAAATATTTTTAATCAAATTAATTTTGCAGGGCCTCAAGTAAAAAATGGCAGGAAAAGGCAGAGCTGTTGAACAGGCTTGAGAGCCAGGTGAAGTGAATGAAGGAGGGTTTTGATTCCAAAGAGAGAACGCTGATAGAGGAAAGAGACAAGGCTTCACAAGCACACTGGTATGAGATGTGCAGCAGGCCTTAATTTGGCCAATTAGTAGTATACAGTAGTATAAATTTTAAACCAATTATTTTATTTTTTTTATTATTAGAGCGGCAGTGGAGACGCTTCACAGTGTGGACGATGCCTTGGAAATGCACCAGCTGCTTGAGGAAACTGAGAGTAATAAAAGGGTAATGGAGGAGAAAATGAGACGCCTCACACAAGTGCTGAAAGACTTCTAACTTCCAATCCATTACAAACAAAGACAAAAACTTGGAAAATGCCTTTTTCAAGACTTATGTCACTTATGTCTCTATTTAGCCTAGCACACTGTATTTAACTGTTTTTTTTTTTTTTTTTGCTTCAAATTATATAAATAGAAAATTGTTGAAACTGTGAAACTTCTGGGATTTTTATTACAAAATCATTAATATATGTGTATATAATCTAAAACTTTTGTACCTTTAGCGCACAGGATTATATACTGCATTTTTTATATACCATAGGCTTTTTTTAAATTATATAATGAAAATATAAACTCCTTGTTACGCTGTGTTTGTTGTGTAATTTTGGAGAATTCAATTAAATTTTAAAAGTGTGTTGAATTCTCAAAGCATTTCAGTTGCGTGTACACATGTTCGAACCACTGTTCTCGGTTCGAACCTTACAGTCTATGGTTCGAACGCTCAAGCAGAGACGCTGTCATAGTAACGGTAATCCAACGTCATTTCCTCTCATTTAAAAACCCTCGAGCCATCAGTAGAAGTGTAGCCTGAGGTAAATAAGTGCAAGAGATGATTGTTGCTCCCCCTCACCGTCACCATCTAAACTGAGGTCGACCTCCATACCTCTGAACGACACAAAGAGTGAGTTTCTGAATTTCGTCCCTAACACCGGACGTTTGGATGGTATGGCTGAGTCGAACAGCGCAAGTTTTCCTCACACGGCACCGAACGGGTCCAGTCGCCATGAGAAGAGTTTGGGTCTCCTCACGGTCAAGTTCGTTACTTTGCTTCAAGAGGCCAAAGACGGAGTGCTCGATCTCAAAGTGGTGGGTTAAAATACATTTACAAGTGGCGGAAAGAATGAACGATGGGAATGAATGAAATTTGGGAGACTGTTCAGTGAGGACGTCTGTCAAGAGTAAAAGTTACACAAAGAAACTGTTTTTTACCTGAGTGGACTTTCGCTGTCCTGTGAGGCTCTTACTGTAAGAGATATACAGAAGTACGTGTCTGGCTCGTAGTTAATATAAAGTGTTAAAGAGCGAATATAAATGGCGTGTAACTGTGACGGGTTTTTGAACAGAAACCCGCAGAAGGTGTTTGTTACCTTACCTGACGCTTGAGGCAGCAGAGACGCTCTGTGTGAATTCATTGGAGATATTATTCAGTCTATTCACCTGCTATTTACCTCTAAAATAGACTCCTAAACTCTAAAAAATTAAAAGTATTTTTTTCTTCAGCAAATGGGAGTTGCTTAAAATCAAGAAAAGTATATTATTTAAATAAGAGTTTTGCTATCTATGTATTTATTGATTGATTTTATTCCACACATTAAATAAAATATTTGATCTTTTTTTTTCAATGCAGTAACATAATCAACTGCTTCTTTTACAAAATGCAAAAATAAATTTTATGTAAAAATTTAGAAAAAGAGATCATTTATGTGCATGCAGAAATGCTGTGAAAGGGTACAAATGATGTTATTTTTGGGATGTCACAATTTTTTAAAGAATTTTCCTTTTTTTATCCTGTAGATTTGTGTTAAAAGTGTTGCATTATTGTTATTATTATTATTATTATTTAGTAATTAAATTAGTTAATAATGAAAAGTTTTAGTTTTTATTATGATTCATTTTATTTATTCAGTTATTTTAAAGATATTTGAGGATATGTGCCTGTGCTTTAAAAACAAAATGGGACACCAAATTGTGTAGTATTCGTGGAATGTGCCCCACGTTTTGTTACTTTGCATTATATTTCCATCAGCAGTCATACAACGATCGATAGTGGAGATATTATGTGTATTTCAGTACATGGAGTCAGCACACCTGCCCATGCTTATCATGATGGCACACTTACTCATGATAAACTCTCCTGATAACAGTCCAGAGCTACTCAGTTATCTAAACCCAGTTTTGCAAGTATATATAAACCCAAGCTATTGTTTGGTCCTGTAAATAGCCAGTTCCTCTCTTCTGATTGGATGGTCTCTGAAAATAACGTGATTATTTTCATAGGCTGCAGACAGTTTGGCCGTCAAACAGAAGAGGAGAATCTACGACATCACCAATGTTCTGGAAGGCATTGGGCTCATTGAAAAAAAGACCAAAAACACCATTCAGTGGAAGTGAGTACACAGAGTAGGGAAGTTATCAGTGTGCTATCAAATGTTTCCTTACAATTTTATATGCATATTGTAATGTTGTGTGCATTCTTTGCGTGCTTAGTAGTCTCTTATTCTCATTCTTGATTAGAGGGGAGAGTTCAGGCTGCCAGCCTCAGGAAGTTCTTGAGCAGGTTGAACTTCTCAAGGCAAATATTGCTGATCTGGATATTCAAGAGAGAGAGCTGGACATGCAGAAATCATGTCTGCAACAAAGCATCAAACACCTGAATGAAGACCCCTCCAGCTGCAGATATCCTCACTGTCAGTGTATCAGCCAGAAAAAGTTCTCAATTTTTCTTTTTCTTTATTCTAGTCTGATAATTTTCCCTTTTTGGTAGGTTCCTCTGGTAATTAACAGTCCCAGAAAAATGCCATTGTCAAATGAGTGCACCTAATTACATGTTGAGTGCTATAACCAGTCCTCCTTTGACTGTGTGGTGTTGTTGTTGGGTATTTGAGTGGCCCCAGTCCAGTTTTTCCAGTTTCCAGTCTATTGCAGTTTATGCTAGAGTTTCCAAAGCCTTACCCTACCAGTTATTCCTCTTTGGATTAAAGTGTTTTATGCAAAGTTCAGCCTTTTTATCTCAAAACTTATAATGTCATGGAACAGAGCCTCTTAAGGGGACATGGTGATGGAAAAAAATATGAGATTTGAGGGAAGATTATATATCAGTGCTTTTAGGTTCTTAGGGAAAAATATCGCCACCCCCCGAGAAAATACACATCTGATTGATAGAATGCAGCAATATTGAAATACTTTTGTGTTGCAATTTTTTTTTTTTTTTTTGGAGAACACAAAAGCAATGGATTACAAATTTTCTTCATCTTATATTTCTTTTTTTCCCTCTCTCTCTCTCTCTCTCTCTCTCTCTCTCTCTCTCTCTCAAAAAACAAAAAAAAAGTGAAAAAAAAAAGTTCACCCGGAAAACTTTGCTTGCAATTGCAAAACCATTGAAATATAGTTTTCCCTCTCACCTCATATTTTGTCAATCCTCAGTTTTGTGTTTTTGCAAATGAATGCAGTTTCTCAGGAGATTGCAAAACCAGTGAATTATAATGTTTTCCATCTCACGTTTTAATGCTTTTGCTTGCTCTCAAAAAAAAATATATATATATATATTTATATTGCATTTCCCTGGAAAACTTTGGGTTTGCTTGCAGAAGCAATGAAATATAGTTTTTCCTCCTATCTCATGTATCATGGGGGCATTTCTGTGTGAAAAATATACAAAAGGTGTGAGGATGTTTTGCATTATCACTTGGTACATGTTCCTTAGCATTGTATACATACAGCTACATGACACATGAGGACATATGTGATGCGTTCAGTGGGGATACTCTTTTAGCTGTCATGGCACCATCAGGAACACAGCTGGAGGTCCCAGTGCCTGAGATGGTACGTTTTATATATATTTACTTTTCTTTGCTTTTTTTGGTTGTTTATCATCTCCATCCCTTTTTTGTTGATTCAGGGCCACAATGGTCAGAAAAAGTACCAGGTGAACTTGCGAAGTCACTCAGCTCCCATCCAGGTGATGCTGATAAACAGAGAGACAAGCTGCTCCAAGCCTGTTGTTGTCCCCGTCCCACCTGTAGATGACATTTCTGCCATGCCAACTCCTCCTAGTACTCCAGCAGGGCTGCAGAGGTTCCCGATCTCCTCAGCTGAGCTGTGTGATATAAAGTGTGGGTCGCTGAAAAGCCCCACTGCAGAGCACAAACTCACACCATCCTCCACATCCCCTGATATGCACATGGGTACTGCTTTCATTCATACTGGCCTCGTTCCTTACTGTGTGATTGATATTTGTAGCACCAGTCATTATTCTCTCTGCTTATTAGAATGGGATATGAGAATTTTGATGTCCCTATCATTCACTTTCAAGTTTTGACCGCTATTCTTCACTGATAAAGTCTTGCCATATTTTGTGTATGCAGTCATAATCGTAAAAACTGATGTTCTTGAAATACAAAAGTAATTTGTTCCATTAAATTTACAGATGCTCCTGGTACACAGGCTTCCATGATTTGTTGTTTTTGGAAGTCTGACAAATCACACATTTCACAGACGGCTTATACTAAACACTGCTGAACACAACTTATACTACTCTGATTTAAAACAAGAGAATATAGAGGAAAAGATCATTTGTGCAGGCTACAGTGAAAAACAAACATTGTGTTTATATTAACCCCTATAATAATGGGTGTTTACATTAGTTTGTCCAACCACTCTATTTATGGTTATACATGAATATACACTAGCGTTCAAATGTTTGGGGTAAGTAAAATGATTTTCATGTTTTTGATAGTCATTTTAGTTATTCTCACCATCACAAATACAGTAAAAACAGTAATATTGTGAAATGTTATTACAATTTAAAATGGCTATTTAATTTATGTTTTAAAATGTAATTGATTGCTATAATGGCAAAGCTAATATTTTCAGCATTAATACTTCAGTCTTCAGTTTCATGTGATCCTTCTGAAATCATTCTAATATGCTGATTTGACTTAGAAATGTTTTCTTACATTATGTGTCTTTACTGTCACTTTTGATCAATTTAATACATCTTTCCTGAACAAAAGTGTGTCTTTAAAAAAAAAAAAAAATTCTAAGGATCCCCAACATTTCTACTGTAATGTATATGAAAATTATTATAAAGCATTTGAATATGATTGATTGTATTTATATTTTTCCTCTTCTTCTTCTTTTTTTTTATTAAGAATGCAACTCTGCGTCCCCTGTCAGTCAGTGTTTGTTGATGCAGGGGTCTCTAGGTGGCCCTGAAGAACAGCAGAGGGAGATGGGGGGTCAGGATCTGCAATCCATGTTGGAAGAAATGAGGGATGAGAGAGAAGGTGACATGGATGCCATTATAAAATCAGAAGATTTTTCCAGAGCAATTATTTTAGAATTAAAAAATTATATACAGTAGTCAACATTTGAAGTGGATCAAAACCTTTCATCAAAATTGTCCTTAAATCTAAAACCAAAATGTGTTTTTTTTATTAGGATCTATCTATCTATCTATCTATCTATCTATTAAATTCTATCTATCTATCTATCTATCTATCTATCTATCTATCTATCTATCTATCTATCTATCTATCTATCTATCTATCTATCTATCTATCTATCTATCTATCTATCTATCTATCTATCTATCTATCTATCTATCTATCTATCTATCTATCTATCTATCTATGCATGCATGCATATGCATGCAAGATTTTGGAATGGAAATAGCCATTATATATATATATTTGTATTTTAAAGAAGAAAATTTACACTCGCCTTTTTCTTCTTCCTCCAGGTGTTTCTAACCTCATTGATGAAATGATGTCTTCAGATGGTAAGTTCTTTAAAAACGTTTTCCAGTCATTTATTTGTGTCAGTGTTGGCCTTCTGCACAGCCCCCTTGTGGTCACACAGAGTAGCTTCTTTTGGTTATGTGTGTTCTGACTTGAAGCAGCTCACTGTTGTCCTTATCAATTAGTCATAGCTAGCAGTGCAGATAAATCTTTTTAATATGTCCTGACCAAAGGAGGATGGGTCCCCACGGCTCAGTGACGGTCCTCTCAAGGTTTCTTTCTCCTATGCATGCCAGTTTTTCCTCACTTTTGCCTTTGGCTTGTTGTTTTATGGCATTGATGTATGTTATGCTACCTTGCTATTAGATCCTTTATATTGTGAAAGGTATAAAAATAAAATTGGAAATCAATTGCTTTTTGAGAATCACCAAAAGATTATGCACTGAAAAGATAGGTTTTTAATAAGAAGTGTTGACTTGCTGTTTGTTTGTTTATTTATTTGTGTATGTATCTGTATAGTATTGAAACATAAAAAAAACAAAATACACTTAAAGGGTTAAAGGTTAAAGTTAAAGGGGTCATATGATGCAATTTAAATTTTTCCTTTCTCTTTGGAGTGTTACAAGCTCTTGGTGCATAAAGAAGATCTGTAAAGTTGCAAAGACTAAAGTCTCAAATCCAAAGAGATATTCTTTATCAAAGTTAAGACTCGTCCACGCCCTCCTAAAATACCTCGTTTAAACACGCCCCCCACATCTCTATGTCAGTATGTGGGAAGATTTGCATAACACCACCCAGATGTTCATGCAAAGAAAGAAGGCGTACCTTTTATTCTCGTTGTAGTAACCTTGTCGCATACGCCATGTCGTATTGACGCTGTGTGTTTCATTGTGAAAGCAAAACTACTTTGTTTGGCCTTCCAAAAGAGGACGATATCCGCTTTGTCATGCCTGGAGCTGATCCTTGCTGGTCGCTGAGGAAATACATCAACTTTGCACTGTGGATCACCGGATCGGCTTTCACCGTGGATGAAGCAGAGTTCAGCCCGGGGTCATCACATGTGGTTGCTGCAAGCCCAACGGACACTCATCCTTAGAATCCACAGGCCGCACCGTTCTCTCTTCTCTGCTTTCTCAAGCCGGCCTCCGCTCACTCTAGGCCTCCGGCCGCCACTCACTCAAGGCCGCAGTGTGTTACGCTGTTTCGTTGAGAACGCAAAACTACTTTGTTTTTGCCTTCAAAAAGAGGACACGACTAGAAATCATGTTTATATCACGTTTATAATGGGTTTTATGTTTATTTCTCGTCACTCCGGCCGGACAACGCATCACAATATGTTAAGGTGAGTAACATTTCCGTCACACGCTTGAGTTATTCGGCCAATTACTATGCACTGGATAGCTGGCCAATCACTGTTTTTTGAACCTTAAATCGCATAAATACATTTCATTACTCCAAATACACAAAATAATGTTCTTTTTATGGAAAGTGTTTTTTGAACCTTAAATCGCATAAATGCATTTCATTACACCAAATACACAAAATAATGTTCTTTTTAGCAACATCATTTGACCCCTTTAAAAAAGTTTTTGGGTAAGTAATTTTTTTTTTTTTTTTTTTAAGAAATCATTTTGTTCAGCAAAGATACATTAAATTGATAAAATGGTAGTGAAGACATTTTATAATGTTACGAAAGTGTTCTATGTCAAACAAATGCTATTCTTTTGAACTATCTATTCATCAAAGAATCCTAAAAAAAATGTAGAATTTCAGTGTTGATTTTAAGATGAGGGGGACCTTGGAGTAAAGTTGAGAACCACTGATTTACAACATGAGAATTTCATCTTACTTTTTGGCTATATCTGCACCGAATATGCACATTATTGCTCTTTGCCATCATATGGAGAAATTATATTTTAAAAATTACAATTATTTTAAATTGTAATATTTCACAATATGACTGTTTTTACTGTATTTTTTGTTCACATAAATGCAGCCTTGGTGAGCATAAGAGCTTCAAAAACATTTAAAAATCTTATTGACCTCCAGTTTTTTTTAACACTACAGTAAAAAATATATTTTTTATTTATTCATTTATTTATTCATTTGGTAAATGTGTATTGGATAAACCCAATCTGTGCTCTTTGTGATAACCTTTTTGTGTGTGTGTTTAACCCCGGTAGTTTTCCCCCTGTTAAGACTTTCACCAAACCCTGGTGTGGATTACAATTTCAACCTTGATGACAACGAGGGAGTCTGTGACCTTTTTGATGTGCAGATTCTTAATTATTAAAGCATGATTCATGCCACACCGGTCCACACTTGCTTTCATAGGACAAAAGGAGGTAATGAGTCCCCCCCCCCCCCACCCACTGCCAACGGCTGCATTCCTGCCTCAGCGTCTGCTCCATGAACCTTGGCCTGCGCTCAGTTTCACATTCATTTACATTTCAGCCTTCACTTGGGTTTATAAGTCCTTAACAGTGTTGTCCTGTCTGCCTTCAACTGTGACTTAACGTTTCAAAGGAAAAGACAGGAAAGATAAAGCCCTCCCACCTGTACTTTAGACACTTGTTGTCTGTTGTCATTTTGTTTGATACAGTTATTAGTTTGCTTTGAGTTTTGTGACTTCACTCATTGTTCCTGATGAGTGATGGTGTAAATTATAGGCGTGAATGGAGGGCAGTTTGAATGTAATCTGAGGAATTATAACCACCCAAACATGACACACTAAACTTTGGTTGTACACTTGTTGAAACATGTGCCTGACGATCATCTCTTTGTTCATTATTTTTGTCCTTTCTGTGCCACCATCTTATTCTTCCTGATACATTATAAACAGTTCTTACTTTATCTTTTTATCACATATTGTAAGCAGGAGCTCTACAATTCGACATGAAAATGTATAATATAATTTAACAGTGCAAACATACGCGCACACACACACAGACATTCATTTGAATGGCTTTATTGTGTGTCTAAACATTTAACCACAACACTAATTATTTGTATGTTGGTTGTTTTGTAGTCCATTGATAGAAACACTGTGACGCTCATCTGTGTATATTTATATTGAGTTATTGTTTGTCTTTGTTACTGACTGCCATGTTGGAATATCACTATGCTGTTCACCTTGTTGTGAAAAGCTCATTTGTTTTTTTTATTGTTTGTGTGGAGGCAATCCTACCTAATTTAAAAAGTGGACCGATATAATTTGAACTGTAGTGTTTTTGATTTAGAGTACAAAAAGATGTTAAACTGCCTTCGATAATCTTTTATACATTCCACAAGATTGTGCCTTATGCAGGTTCCTTCTATTACTGTAAGTAACTTTATTTTCTCTATGTAGGTTTTCTAATCAAAAGAGCAATGTTTTTGTTCTGTTGCACTTTTTTTTTTAAAACAAGTTTTATATAAAAAAAACGCTTGCTATTGCTCAAGTATTGTGATAATTTATGTTTTGAAGAAACCTATTTGTTTGTAACACTGCAATATAACACATGAAGCATTATTTTGGGTTGTCACAATTTCTCAATTTCTTTAAATGCCTCAAGGCCTCTGCTTATTTTCAGTATACAGCAGCTACGCATCTTTCTTTTACTGATAATTTCACATACAGCATTATTATTTTAAGGAACAATTTTTAAAATTCTTTTATGTTTTATTAAATGCTATCTTGTGACCTTAACAAACCAGTAGGGGGTAGCAAAAACTTCCTTTTTTAGGAATTGGCTGAGAGTAAAGGACTTTTTTGCTAATTGTTTTGTTCACAATCTTCTACATGCTCCCCTCTTATGGATAGTTCATACAGTGTTAAAAAATAGATTCAATTTAGAAACCGTCATCTTGTCTCTCTAAAGGTCGTTGAACTTTAAAAGTATTTATTACCTCTATATCAACACGTACAGTCAAAGGTTTGGCCATAACTAGGTCCACTATTTTACACATTTTAGAATTATAGTAAAATCAAAACGTTTTAATTTTTTCAATTTTCCCAGAAACATTATTCACAAAAAATAAAGTTAAGCAAAATAAAAACAAGGTAAAAGTATAACTTCCATTTAATTTCAGTATAAATGCATCTAAATACTAGGCCTGTATGCAACATACATGCTTTTAAATGCATATTCTATTTGCATTTCTTGCTGAAGTATCTTTTGAGAAACAAAAAATCTAGGCTTCTATGACTTAGTATGGTGAAAGTTCCAGTGGATTATATTTGGAATGTTTGGTTTGTCAGCTGGAGGTAATACGAATGCTATGTCACCCCTGTGACCCATAGCAATTGGCCAAGATTGCTGCTCTGCTTCTCCTCAAATTCTTCAGAACATTTTGTACATCCTAAAATGATGAAATTCTGTAAGAATGAAGAATAAACTGCATGGAGCCAATTAAAAATGAAAAAGCTGAAAATGTGCTCAATGTCAGTGAACATAATAGGCTATTCTTCTGTGCAGAGGAACATTAGTTTATGATGATATTATTTAGTTATGAAGTCTTATGATGAAAAAATCACATTCTTTATAAATAAAATATTTTGCGGATGAATAACATGTTTTTGTCCATTTTTGTTCTGATATTCTCCACAGAGCATTTATTTTCTCTGATTATGGAGATTCTGACTTTTCATTCGTGGCATTTAGTGGACTTGCATTCAAGTTGTGTCAGGAAGAACATTTTTTAAACGTAGGCTACATTAAAGGTTAAAGATACATGAACGCTACGACAAGTCATAATTAAGACTGGGAAACAGCTGGTTTGCAGGATGGTTTCGAGGGCTGAACACTAGCTTGGCCAGGCTGGGAGACCAGCTTAAATTTTGGGGCAGTCATGGCCTAATGGTTAGAGTTGGACTTGTAACCCGAAGGTCACGGGTCAGAGTCTCAGTACCAACTGGAAATGTAAGTGGGGGGGGAGTGAATTTAGAGTGCTTTCTTCCATTCTCAATACCACGACTGAGGTGAGACCTTTGAGCAACTGAAAAAAAATGGCTGCTCACTGCTCCGGGCGGGTGCGTTTCACTACTCACTGCTGTGTGTGTGCATTTGAATGGGATAAATTCAGAGTATGGAACACCATGCTTGGCCACACCTTACGTCACTTTTACTTTCGCTAAGACCAGCTATTATATGGCATGGTTTTACCATGGGTTTTACCTTTGTAGAAGTAGTTGGTCATTTTTATTTATTTATTTATTTAAAAAATTTTTTTTATATTATTACAAAAGAAAAGATGCATCGCCATCTGACCAAAATGAAGTCCCCTAACAGACATGCCAACTTGTAAATACGAACTTCCCAGACTTGCCCGTAGGCTACCATTAGCCTATATTCGCTGTTCTCAGTGGCAATGCTGTTTATTAAGGTGTTTCCAAGTCATGTGGGAAAGGTTGTATTTATTAGTTGGACATGAACGTCACAAAGTCATATAATTAGCCTACGAGTGTAAACTCTTCTTTTTTATTCATTATTTTGTAGATGTAGAGTTAAGACAATCTTGTTGAATATAATGCAAAAAGAAAAAAAAAAGACATCATGCTTCGACAAAAGTCAGTTGAATGCATCGACTCAAAAAGGAGGACTTGAACTCGCCATCAGTCCGCTAGTAGTCAACATCCCAACTATCAATATCTTGCATCTTTGCTTTTACTTCAGCTAGAATTTTACCTTTCTGGTCAAAATACTGCCTTATGTCTTAACTAATTTTTTCCCTGTAAATGTGTACATATTTTGCAAAGGGGGAGATGGTGCAAAGCTTCACAGGCTAGTGAACATCTACTCTTCAGTTTGTTCAAATGGAAAAAGTGCTGGTCTCTTGGGACTGTGAATGAGAATTCAAGGAGATATCCACTTCTTGTTGCTCTCTCGTATGTGCCAACCTCCTCCCCCTATCTCCAAAGTCTTTGGCACACTTCAATACATGTTGTCTGAAGGAGGAACCGACAAACGTGTACAGAACAGGGTTTAGACAGCAGTGTGTCAACGCCAGGCTCTCTGTGACATGAGTAGCCTTGTCCAGCTCTTTACTAACCCCACAGTGAGTGACAAACATGTACATGATGTCCATGGCCCGGCAGAACTTGACCACATTATAGGGCAACTGCGTGACCACAAAGACTCCCACCATCGCCAACAGCACACGGATGGACCTCCACTTCCTCCACCTCCTCTCCTGAGGGAGCTTCAGTAGGGCTCGGCCTACACAGATGTAGCAGAACAACATCACTAATAAAGGTATCAAGAAACCTATTACGACCTCCATTACTTCCAAACTAACTTTAGCCCTGAGCGCCATGTCCGATTGATACATTGCAATGCAGCTTTTTTTATGAGGAAGCTCTCTGACTGTTGACAACACCAAATCAGGGACGCCCAGAAAAAACGAAAAGGTCCAGACCACCAGACAGAGTTTTACACAATGCTTCTTTTGAAAAGCACGTGTAATGCCTGTGTTTCTGGCTCCTGGCATCAAAGCCAAGTACTGGTCCATGCTGATGTGGGACAGCAGCATCATGCTACAGGTAAAGTTGATGGTGTACAGGGCAGATACGAGTTTACAGACGGTGACCCCGAGTTCCCACCCGTGGACAGCATCGGCAGCCCAGAAGGGCAATGTTAGGAGCAGCAAAAGGTCTGCCACAGCTAGGTGAAGTATAAACGTGTCAGTCATCGTTTTCAGTTGCTTGCAGTATGCATACACCGCCACAACCAGAGCGTTGCCTGCTAAACCAATCACAAGAGATAACACAAAAACAGCTGGGAGGAAGATCCTCGCAAAGGAGCGCACGTCGCCCTTCTCACAGATGGTCTGATAGTCATCGTAGCTGAAGTTGGAGCTGTTGTTTTCATACTCGGGGTAGTCATAATAGTGTTCGTCTGAGGTCTCCATTCTTCTTCTAAAGCTCTGAAAATAAAAACAATGGTTTGAAAGCTTTTAGATTTTTATATGCAAAAAGACAGGGAAATTAATAAGCATTCTCAGATTTACAGATAAAGAATCTTTTTTTTTATCTTCCACAAAAGTAGAGAGAAAGCATATGGCTAACAGACAGGATATTTTATTGCCACAGGCGTGAAACAGCTTCATTCCAAACATTCCCTCTCCACCTTTATCAGATGCCTTTTTCTATGCATGCTTAAAATCACAGATAAACCGAAAGTAGAGATGCATATCAGTTAAACATTGTAAATCCTTTCCAGGTTTCCTGTGTAATCCAACATTTGCTTATAAACTTTTTACGTTTCTCTTTAAACATTCCCTTTTCCAGAGAAGTGCAATGTTTTATATACATATATATATTAAAATAAATAAATAGTCAATGCATGAATGCATTTTTTATACTTTCAAATCAAATAGCTTTGATATCAAACTATAAATTATTCAAAGACTTTAAATGAGTATTACTTCAGTCAGACTTGATCCCAACATGTTTTCAGTAATTTGGATCACTATACACATTTAACATTGATCTGATAAGTTAAAAACCAAACGTTCCTATAATTATTTTCAAATAGCAGACATGCACATTTTAATACAGTTCATGGTAGTTTATCTTAATGTTCGCATTAGATGTAATTGCATATTTTCTGTTCAAGACTTATCTCCCAAACTGTGCAAATTCAGCAGTTAACATCTGGATCATATTAACGTCTAACTAAAAAGACAATAATCTTTTAAAACTGATAATGCCATGCTTTTCTTACCTTGAAAGATTCAGGTTTTACCTGAAGGCAGAGTAGATTGTTTCTGTCTGCTCTTCCTGTGAGAACAGAGTCTGTTTACTGTGACTCATGCACGCAGAGCTTTGCTCCCACACCTAAACATACTGTGAACGTATCTGTTCTCATGTGTGGTTCCAGCAAGAGTCTACAAACATGCCTTTTTAAAAAAAGATTATCAGAGAGCACATGACATAAATGTAATGCACAGCCACAACCTATTTATTTGTAGCAAGGTTGCTCTGAGTATTTATTTATTTAAAATAACTTGTGCACACAATTAATTTTATTTAAAAATGTTTTATGTTATATGTTGTTATGTTATGTTATGTTATGCCTTAGTATATGGTCTGTAATTAAGCTTCAAATTCTAAATTTTAGAAAAAAAAAAGTGCTGTTCACTTTGTAGTCTAACAACTGCACTACTTACATTGTACATATCTGTGTACATGCAAATAGTTTTTGCATGGTTGCTTGTGGTTACTTCTTGGGTCTCAGTGTGAAGGCAATGGTACTACATACTGGCCTTGTGTGATCTCAAACAAAATGTTCCAGAACATTTTAGATGCTTAAAAAACAACAAAGTGAAATGTGCGAATAGTTTTATGCATTATCAAGGATTATGCAGATAAGAAAGAAGGGGTGTTGCTTTTCTATTTACTTTGGACCACTAATGTATTTACAAATTCCTGGCACAAAACATAGGGCTACTATTTTGTATGCCTTTTCAGGCCAACAACATTTCTGGCACATTAAACTGGCAGAACTACTCAAATACAAAAGAGGACTAATAGTTATGCAGTTTGTATCCCACAGAAGCTATCAACACACACAGACTGTTTATGCTTGACAATATCAACATGTCAGTTCCTTCACAAAAAAGGCAGTACAGCCAAAACTTCATAGAAAGCCTACATATAGAAACCTACAGTGTTTTGCACACAATAAAAGACTGATTTTTTAAACACAAATGCTTTATTGTAATTAAGAGATGAAGATTTTAACAGATGTTTTAACAGAAGCCAAGCTCGTTCGAGAGACTATCGCTTGTGTAAATATTGCCCCCTAGTGATGCCAATATGAATTACACACGGGGGAGAATTCAGTAAATTCATTTTATTTCCGATAGAGGTTACTATTTAACCAAAATATACTTGGAAAAGAAAAGCTATAGAAATATAAATGATTATCACAAGCATAACCTGAGCCTGAAACACTCTTTATGAAACATGTTGGTGTATTTATATGCAATTCGGGCTTGCAATTCCTATTTTTCCTGATTCAGGTACCTGTAAGGAGAAAACATACAATAATGTCTGTTAAGCCACCTAGTACAATTTTATTTTTTCCCTTCATATTATGTAAATAAATTTGCTGCAGTATGTTACCTTGGAAGGAGCCTTGATGAGTACAATGCTTTAACTTTCTTACAAGGGTCTTTTTCCTTCAGCATCCCTCTTGACTTTGACAGTCTGTTTGGGCTTCTTTAATTGAGGGAGGCAAATGATAAGTTCACAAAAAGCAAGTCATTCTATTTCTTTAATAAAAAATAACTATTAATATGTTTAAATGGCATGCTGACAGGCTGATCAGAGAATAGTGAATACCTGTAAACCTACACTGATTGTTAAAAGGCTATAACGTCCGGGACGTTTTTTCCGTTTGTTATTCCTGTTTTTATCCTGTCTCTTGGTGCGGTGATAGACCTTGAACTGAGAAAACCAAAAGATGAATTTAGTGTAAAGCAAGTCAATATATTTTTAGAATATAAAATCACATAACTGGTGAAGCTTTTGCTCAACATTTTTTCTCCATTTACAGTACATATTGCCTATATATTATTTTGCCATTTCTTTTTAATGAACTGACAGAGGATAGTGAATACCATTGGATCTCCACTGTCTCCTAAAGGATCAAGACATCCTGTACATGGCTGTTTTCTCTTAGTCTTGCTGTTCTCCTTCAGATCAATACAAAAAGATTGAAAATATTACATTTCTGGTCACACATTTTACATGACCATCTTTTGCATTGTGAAACAATTATGAGGACAGATACAGCTGCAAACTGCAGATTATATTTTTTGCAGATGAAATCTTGTAACATGCAGTACTACTGGCATTTTAATAGTTATCAAAGAGAGAGCTTGATTATGGCTTGATTATCATTCACAACCCTGTAGGGTTATTACAATTTGAAAAAGCTGCAGCTGGAAAAATCATCTCAGGAGATTATGCAAAGGTTACTTTATTAGATGTGTACTTACATTTGGTGGCACAAGAGCTACTATCTTTGCTGTATTTTCCTTCTCTGTGGAGACCGTCTGTCTTCGTACTCTGTACATTGCAAAAGGATTGTTAAAAAATACATTACTCAAAGTAAGCAAAACTCGCACACAAACATATAAAAATCAAACACTGATCCTTTATTCTGTTTATGCACTAATAAGACTTCCAAAATATCCGCAGAAGGGTTTCAGTGATGCTTAGACATGGTGTGCATATAACATTGAAATGATCTTGTGTCGAGTCAAGAGAGGACCATTTACAACAACAGCTATTGTTTATCTTTACAAAATGTCCAACTGCTTATTAATAACAGCATGTAAAGCACAGTTACTTATGGAATTAAGTTACAAATAAGCCACTAAAGCAATTTATCATTTTGCAAAAACTATATATGAATTATATTTAAGGAAATCCATGCTAAAAGAAAGATGCCTGTTGAAACAGCATTCTTGCCCCGGTTTGATTGACCAGTAAATTTACTACCAGCAAAGTTTATCCCTCACCTCAAACTGATGAAGATCTGGCTCATCAAATGAAAGTGGCATTTCTATGCTCGAATCTGTCTTGACTTCTTCTTCTCCATGAAGATTGGAGATGAGCAGGCTGAGACACAACAGCACTAGCTGCACACTACTCTTCATCCTGTTGCTTTCTGCAGTCCAAGCACACTTCATCTCTCCTTTATATTCGCATTTAATCACTTCCAGATGTCTAAAAAAGGGGCAGTAACACATTTTCCCCGACAAAAACATTTTGAAACACTCTTGCAGGCTTAAACTACAACCCTGCTTAAGTAAGTAATGATTTGCTGTCTAATACTGGGACACATGATGATTAATCATCAGTGATTTGTATAGCCCAGGGGCAAAGAGAGGGGCCAAAGTATAGTATCTCATAAGGCTCTTATTATTGTTTTGTCATCCAGGTTTTGTTTTTGCTATTGATTTATAACTTTGCTTCCAGGAAACCAGATGATAGCCATTGCATAATAATTTTTCCTGAAATGAGAGAAAACAACTGAAAATGATCTTGAAACAAAGAATGTCTTTTTTTTTCTCTTTGAGAACCAAGAAAGAGTGAGATGGAGAAAAATTCAGGGTACTTTGGCCTTTCTGTGCCATTGTTTCAAACCAGCTGACTGGACCTACATGTGACTAAGCTTAAGTCTGAAAATGCTGGAACATTCACTTGCCTTACAGTCTGAATTAGCAGATCAGTGACATGGACAGAAGACAGATAGTGACATTGCAAAGTTAAAGATGGCCCACATGGTGTTTAAGTGTGTGTGGGACTGGGATTTGCATCAACCTTAACAGGATCATAAGAAGTCCCTGCTGAAATCAGTCTAAGACGGTTTGCGGGTTTTAGCTGGTCTCCCAGTCTGATCAGCAAGCAAGTGCTCAAAACCCCGGTCAATACAAACCAGCTAAACCAAAAATGAGGCTGGTTTAAACTGGTTTTTACTTTGATTAACTGTGCAGATGTTAAATAATTTCTAAATTATGTTTAGAGGGTTCCTAATGATTTTAATCTGTGTTTTACTATCTGGGTGGGTCTCTTAATTGGTCATTTTTTCTGGTTGTTACCTTTTGGATAACAACTTGTTGAGATGTTGAGAAAAAAGGTGATCTAAGCAGGCAACAAAGAATGCAAACTGACAAGGCAGCATGTAACAGACAAAACAATTGACTAATCCTTTCTCTAACTAGACCAGCCTTTTAAAAATTGGTTGTAAATATATCATTATGCTATATTATCAGCGAAACTGGGTTTCAGTCTTTTTGGTCATCATGTTTTCTTTCTAGCACATTTTGTATTCCTGATTATAGGCTTATTGATCAGAGGACCTTATTTTTTGAAAGGAAACAGCATTTGGATAAATCCCCCCAAAAAGTTAATAAATAAATAAATAAATATCCAATGCAATAACATTAACTAGCATTTTCGGGAAAAAGAAAATCCTCTCCAGGTCTAAATAGCAGAACACAACATGAGGGTTAAATAATATAAATCTGCCAAAATAATCTAAATATAGTATCAATCAATCAGTCAAAAAGTAATTAAAAAGGCCTACTTGTTTTATGTCTTTATTAATCTATATATTAAAACTTTAAGGTGTTTGAATGAATCCAAGTCAGTGTGTGTCTGTTTTTCCTTTTCTTTTCTTTTCTTTTCTTTTCTTTTCTTTTCTTTTCTTTTTCTTCTTTCTCTTTCTTTCTTTCTTTTCTTTTCTTTTTTTTCTTTTCTTTTCTTTTCTTTTCTTTTCTTTTCTTTTTTCTTTTTTTCTTTTCTTTTCTTTTTCCCTTTTACCTATGTCTTTTTTCTGTTTCTTTTCTTTTTCTTCTGTTCTTTTCTTTTCTTTTCTTTTCTTTTCTTTTCTTTTCTTTTCTTTTCTTTTCTTTTCTTTTCTTTTCTTTTCTTTACAGCTATCAAGCAACTGTGGCTAAATCAACAGCAACGTATAAGTCTTACATTCCCTTCCGTCTCAGTATGGCATCATTGCTCAGCACGTCCAGACGTGGATTAGCAGCACTGTTGCAGCATCGCAGCGCTCCGTGTCCCGGAGGTTAGCAGATTTCTGGTCTCGTGGTCCTAAATGGTATGAGACCCCAGCAGGTACACGCGCCCGCTACACACGCGCTCCGTTCCGAGCGTTTCTCTTCAGAGATTCTTGATTGTTTTGTCTATCTTGTCAAAAGCTTAACTTCGAACCTTCCCGAAAGAAACAGAAAGTCGACCGTATTGATTTGAAGCGGTCTGCGGACATTCATAATGAGTTTGTCTGCCAAGCTTGACAGCTTGGCAGTCGCTGCTCGAAAAGAGCTGACGTAAGCGACTGAGGTGAAGACGCGAAGGTAAGTGCCGCAACTAAACGATTTTTTTATATATATATATAAATGTGACTGCATGATTAATCAGAACAGAAAATATTTATTATGACTTTGAGAGCTTATGAAAGAAGTTTGTTATCCAAACTCAGTATGAATAACTTGTGTGTGAACATACTGTAGCCTTTCTTTCTTTGTTTCTTTCTTTCTTTTGTGGAGATGTGACAGGTTCAGTCACCATTCACTTTCATTGTATGGGAAGAGATGCATCGAAAGTGAATGGTGACTTGAGGCTGTGGAGAGTAAATGATGAAAAGTAAACCTGTCCCTTTAATGCATTGCCACCTTCTGACAGATGAATTGTAGTTATACCTCATGGGCAAAAGCTCTGTGTTTGCTTTCACTGTTTGCTCAGCAGATGGTTTTGAGGTTGCTGAGAAAGATCTGTTAGTTTTACAGTATGCCTGCAAAAGCCTAGGTTTGTTTTGTTATTTTTATTATTATTTTTACATTATTTTATTTTTAGCCTATATGTTTAGTTTTCATTTTATTTTAGGTTTTAGTACTTTTATTTGATTTTGTAATTTTTTAAACTAAGTTTTTATTTATTTCTATTTAGCTTTCATTTATTTTTATTTCAGTTTTAGTATAGTATATGTTTTATTTCATTTGGTTGACAAGGCAAGTTTTTCATCTAATATATTATATTATTTAAACTTTATTTCAGCTAGTGAATTTGATTTTTAATATTTTTTGTTTTAGTGGCAATAACTACATTTGGGGACTTATCTTTCAGAAAAAAATAAAATAAATAAATATTGTGTTAATAGAGCAAGGCAAGGTTACAACCCAAGGCATGTGGTACCACAGAAAATTTCATGTTTTCTTTATATGTCATGTCAGAATTATCAAACATCTAGAGCAGTGGATAAAAATGACATTGTTGTGGTCTTGAATCTCAGGGCCCTTATTTCAGCTAAAGGCAGATTTAACAGCCTTATGCAAGAGGATTTACTTTGGACTTTTGCAATTCACTGTATTATGTTGATTTCATAATGAAATAATGTTATAATTACAAGATTGTTTTGTTATTAGATTTACCTCCCTGCTTCCATTAGGCTATACAGTCGAAAACTGAGTTTGCCAAAGGATTAAAAGATCCTGGTTAGAGTATGAAATAAAAAAACAACCTCATAAAGTAAAACTGTAATGTTGTCTGCAACATCAAACACATTATGAAACCATGGTGCAGCTGGTGCCCAGCTTTTGATATATTAAATGACTCTGTTCTGCTTCTTTTACTGTCCTTAGCTAATAGCTGGGACAGGGCAGGTATCTTATTAGCTCTGCAGAGGTGAAGGATGGGGCGTAAACTGGATCTCTCTGGTCTGACAGAGGTGGAGGCTGAGCATGTGATGCAGGTGGTGCATCGGGACATGGAGCTGCGCAAGACTGAGGAGATGCGGCTCAAGTGAGTCTCATGCACCCTTCTGTGTCTTTGTAGCATCACTTTTATGACTCCTCCTGCTCAAAATACACTGCTGTTCTAAAGTTTGGGGTCAGTAAGATTTTTGCTTTTAATCAGTAAGGACACATTAAATTCATTCATTCTTTTATTATCAGATAAATGCAGCCTGGATGAGCATAAGAGACTTTATCAGAAGCATGAAAAAGTTGTACCAACCCCAAACCAAACTTGAACTGTAGTATATGACATTTTAAAATGATAATGCTAAATATCACAATATTTTCACATGAAAAATTTGTATATAAGCTATTTTAGCATGGTCTTCCTTGTGATGTCACCCAAAATTTAATGGCATTCCAGTCATTGCTAGAGAGCATGAGGAAGTTCCCATCATTCTTTGTCATTCTTTAAAACAAAATGACAGGAAGGGCTCTCCCTTCCCTCCTTATCCCTGACTCACTTCCCTGAGCCCACCATGAATATGGTTTCAGCTTTGAAGAAATCTGATTCTGAACTAAAGCTATATAGAGGCATTATTATTCAGGAGAGACAGACTCATGTTGTATCTTCTTGGTTTTATGAGACCAGTTTTTCTATCTTAACAGGTATTTGCAAATTAAAAGGCCCTTTCTGTTTACATATAAACTCTTTGGTGTTTTTATTTGCAAGTAAATGTGAGAAACAGGCAGAATACTTACCTAATGGTCTTACCTGACCTGACATTTAAAACTTTTTATGTAGTACTATGTATAAATACATTGGTTCCCAAAGGACAGAACATAACCCATGTATTTAGTCTGTTTGACCTTCTTTCTTTCCATCTTTCCCTCATTGTTTTGTCTGTCTTTAAATAAAATTGTGCCACATTGGCAAAATGAAGCACATTACTCATCATGGTACTTTGGGGTGAGAAAAACACTTTAGTTAATGACTTTGTTTGGCACCAGGATTTTATCTGACCGACAGACAAGCACTCTGACTTCTCTAATCTCTCACTCTGTTGTTGAAAATACTTGTTTGCTGGAAAAGGAAGTAGGAATAATGGCACAAAAATTAATTCGGGAAAAACAAAAACAATGCCTCAGTGTAGTTGTTTCATGCTTTTAGGCATTTTAGGCTTTTCGGCATCTAGTTTATAGTTCAGAAATGTAGAAATACACTGAAATCATATTTTATGAAGTCACAAAAAGAGACCTTTCCCTTTAAAATCCAATCACAGGTTCTTACAGGCAACATGTTTGAGATGTGTGTTAATGGCCAGAGTGAAGATTGGTCTTGGATGTCCACTTGTACAGTAAATGAATTTTCCTCTAGGAAACAGGTTTTTATTTGTCTAGTTAGAGCACTGGGATTGGTTAACCTATATACTATGTTGTTTTTGTACCATACAACCCCATATTGATTGTCAGGTATTTTTGTTCAGTACTTTTGTAGTTCAAATGAGTTAAACAGAATTTCTATTTGAATATTAGTGCTATTTCTTAAGCCCGTCAATTATTTTTCAAATCACTGCAAAACCTTAAACCATCTCATTTTATGCAGACAGCATTTTTTTTTTCTTTTCCCAAGTGTGTCCTGCCTGCATGCATCTAGCTTTTCAATAGCCTCTCTGACATCTGGGGAGCATCTTTGAATTTCAAACAGGACTGAGTGAGTTAACAAGAGATTGGAAGAGCAAAACAAAAACAAAAAAAAATAAGATTATTAGAAAAGGGGCAGGAAAATACAGGGAAAGTATTTGTTTTGACAAAGTAGTAAAAAGAAAAGGGGAACCAATTAAATACGTCAAGGCATCAGATATATGTTCCTGAAATGTTTAACAAAACCCTTGATAAGAACAACTGAAAATCACTTACGTCCCCCTGAGAAACAATTACCATCCGAATAGGGCTATAGATACATACTGTATAACAGGCAAGGGAAAAGAAGAGTATATGCTTAATTGTGTACTGTAGTTGCAGATTGTATAGAATGTATATAACCTGTCATTCATGATAGATACTGGTCTGTCAGATGACTTAGTAAAAAATATTGGCTTTGGTTGACCCCCTGTTCATCACACCTGTGCCCAGTCTGGCTATCTGGCATGAGTCACTTAGTAGAACTTCCCTTGGATCTGCACTTACTGGCACAGGACACTTCTGCTGTTCTCTGCTAACAGCTTGCTTTGTAAACAACAGACCATATTTCTGAGAACTCGGTGGAAATGGCCTGCTGAGTATCCAATTATAAGTTCACTGGAGAGACCCCTGATGGGGTATCATCACCGTGGATGATTGTAGGGACATGAAATTGATCCTGCTCAGGTCTGTAAGAATTTTCTGCTATTATCTTCTTTTTTTGTTTTTTGGCTGTTACTTTAAATGGATCTTGCCACTGATTCAGTCTAGACAATCTGGTGGAAATCTATTTGTAATCTCTATTTGTAGGGTCTTAATATCACATTTAGAGATTAATCTACAAACTACATGGATCTTGGATTTAGTGCAAGAGTTGTTTTTCACTGAGTTCAAGCATATGCATGCACAAAATGTCCCCAAAGGGAGGTTTTGGCACAAATTTGTCAGCAAGCTATTTCTATGTACACACACAGATGCAAAAATCCAGAGTTACAACATCAACATCTCTGTAATGTATTATTCACTCTTGAATGTGCATTGTCATTAAAGACTTTGTTTTCTTTCTTTTCCATTTTTTTTAACCTTCCTGTTTTTTCGATCCATCCAAGCTCCCTTTTAAATCTGCTGAGATTAACCTCAGTTCCCCTCTCTCAGTATTCACTGGAGTCGATCCATTCAAGCTGGGGCTCTAATCATTCGTAATGATTTTCCTGTTGGCGTTGTTTGGATAGACAAAGTAAATGCCACACCTGAAGCGGGGATTTTCAATACAATGCTTCCTTTCCAGTTTTCATCCCTCTCTCTACTCTTCTTTGTCAGCTTCTCTCTATGAGTCATAGATTTGCTTTTAGAACAATATGTATCATGACATATAATTAAAAATTATTTACTTTTCAATATTACATTTTTTTTATTTCATTATTTAAACCATTCACTTTTCTTTACTTATGTCCTCTTTGTCTTCACTCTACAGTGATTATTAATGTTCAATTTATTTTGTATTACATTTTTCTTTTCTTTTTATCTTCTGTATTCACACTTGTAAATCACAGGAAATCACATCCATGATGATATTAAGACCAGAAGCACAATTGGAAGTGTGATATTGCCTTTATGCAACACTTTAAAAAACAAGAAGTTATAAATTAGATACAATATAGCCATTTACTTTAATTTTGACATACTGTAGTGTCATAATTCTGACAAAGAAAATATTTCCAACCAAAGTCAAAGCAGAATTAACCTTTGCGCATCTTTGAGCAACTTCAAATGAATCAGTGTTTTTGAATGAATCAATTCAGATGAGTCAATGATTCAATGATTCATTCAATGATTCAATGATTCATTCATCCAAAATCATACAGTAGATGCAAAACAGTACATGAACAGGGCAGTATGTCTGAATTTCCAGTATTGTGAGTAGGGATGACCCGCTATTTCTGGTAACAATCTGAAGTATGCAGTCAGTGGACACTTTACTATCCCACAAGGCCACGGGAGAAGATTTCTGAATAGCAGTTAGTGAAGCAACAACGCAACTGACATTGGTAGACATGATAAATGTAGTACAGCCAATGCATTCATACTATATAGAACATACTTTTTAGGTAATTACTCTCTGGATAGGCACTTCTTTTGAATAAGTGTTTTTGGATGCAGCCACTCACTTGTTTCGTTGAGGAATAAATCAGCATTTTGATTGAAACAATTCGGTTGAGTGATTGATTCAGTGATTTACTCATAAAGACATGTAGTCTCTTATTGCCACTGACTGATGTATCAGTGCAAGCTTGATTAAGATATTTCTTATTTACTTTCATTTAATCAATTGCCTTCTTACTGCTATACTCAGTAAACCCTGATGTTTATGATTAACAAATCTGAGCTGTTATTCATAAACTAAACTTTTAATTTATATGCTAAAGGCACATCAGTTTAATTAAGGAGCATAAATCTAATGGACCTAGTCCAAACAAAATGTGTATGTGCTGGTTGCAATCCTCTATTAAATAGTGTTAGGTCTCTTGTCTCTCTGCTGTCAGAGCAATTTTGCTCTGAATTGCTCTCTCCTCTCTGGAGGCTGCAGTACGGCTGGAATTGCAGACAGATTTAAGACGTTGAAGGGCAAATGCAGCACATCTGTCAACACGCAGATGTCATGTGAACATGATCCACTTATAGGGCACTACAGCCTTCCTTCCATAGAGATGAATTATGTATGTTTTTAATGCATCATCCTAATACTCAGACAAATATGCATCAGCTTAATCATTTTAGATAATTTTAGTAAAAAATTCTTTATATTACAGTTGTTTTTCCATTTTCTTCTCTCCAACCCACAACCCCCCCCCCCCTCCCCTCGCTCCCTCGCTTCAGTGAGATGAAGAAGACACTGGTTGAGGAGGGCAGTCGGTCCATTCTGCTGTCGCGGCAGCACAGGTTTAATGAGCGCTGCTGCATCCGCTGCTGTTCTCCCTTCACATTCCTGCTCAACCCAAAACGTTCCTGCCTGGACTGTTGCTACAACGTCTGCAAGGGCTGCTGCACATATAGTAAGAAGGACAAAGGCTGGCTGTGCTCCGCCTGCCAGAAGACCAGGTCAGTATTGCCACGCTAACAAGAGCTGTTGTGGTTCGGAGACAGAGTGAGCGTGAGCTCCGTCAGGGGGGCTTTAGTGGGACACACATGCAGGTTAAAGGCTCATGATGCTTCTGGTAGTTATCAGGGTTTATGCATAATAAATTGGTACAGTTAGTTAGTTGATATCAGAATTTTTTTAATTGACAGTATCAGTCAGTATTGGATAATTCATTTTACATGCAAATTTCTCATACAGTATTTTTATTTTTTTTACATTTAGATTATCATGTCTTTTTTTTTTTTTTTTTTTTGCAAATCTAAGAATGAAAATATGTTTTTCATTGTGTACATTATAATGTTGTGATGCCTAAATTCAAGATTTAACAAAAAAATGTATTTCAGTTTTAAGCAGTATAATTTTATTTTATCTAGACAAAATATAATGACATCCTGAGGGGTACAGGACTGGTTCTGTAAATGGGCTGTCTGTTTTACTGGGAAATTGTGCTTGTGTTTATGTTCATGAGTTGTGTCTCACATATATTTCAAAGCACCTTTTTGTAGCACCCAGTAGTCATTTGAGCCTTAGTGTCTGTATGGCTGTGGGTTTGTTTTCACACATGGTTTAATGAAAGAGAGTGAAATAACCCTCCTGTTGATGGTTCAGATAGCACTGTGAAGGCTTCTACAGTCATCAAAATAATTATGTATAATACAAGTATAGAGCACGACATGACATTGATTGCTCTCAAAGGCCTTTGTAAATGTCACAGAGTGCTGTAGGTCATAATATTACTGAACCAAGACAGAAAATAATTTTGCATGCCCAGTCTTACATGCATTTATGTACAAAATGTTGTTGCATTTATTTATTTATAGAAGGATTATTTATTTTCTTTCCTGTCTTATACATACACACTCACACTTGAACAGAGATTACATCCATCAGTGGAATTGAATTTTGATACTATACACATCCACTTTTATATTCTCTGTCCACACATAATATTCCAGTTTTCATTTCAGTTTTAACTGCAAATATCAATGTATTAGATCATTACTGATTCAAAACAGGCAATTTCAATTTATGCTACTGTATGCTTATGGACAGAAAAGGTATATGTAGTATCTAAGCTATCTGTATACAGTATTTGTGTGGCTTCTTGTCTAGTTAATTAAATAAATGCATAAACAAGTAATTCCCATATAAGGTCCATCTTAAAGTTACATATTTTTCTTTAGGAAAAAATATAATTTGCCCTCAGGGAGTGTCTGTACATTATGGTAAAAGGACACAGGATGCTATTTTAAGCATGAAAACAATACTCTGTAATCTTTATCAACATCTCATATTTTTCTGCATAAATCTTTTTCGTTTTTACATAATTGTTTATTGATAATTAGTGAATGCTAAAATTCCTGGCAATTATGGACTGTTCCCTGTGCCATAAGAATAAAGATTCTTCAGATTTGTCATTTTCTTTTTAACAACATTTCTTACTTTATACAAAGTAAACAATAATCTTATATGTTCTCAGCAGGCAATTCCTCTGAAAAAACACATGCTCAAAAGTCCCTTCGGCTATCTACTATATGACTTTTCTTTGTATATATGTCTGTGTGTGCTTGATTATATAACCTTGTGTTTATGATTATAGGACAAATGTCATGGTCTTCATAAACATATGTTCTGTACTTATATTTTCAAAGGTTTGAATCAGTGTAATGTAAACAGAAACTCAGGAATGCTCTTAAATAAGCCTTATAATGTGGCCTTGTTCTTGTATTTCCAGGCTACTGAATACCCAGTCACTGGAATGGTTCTACAATAATGTGAGAAGGCGTTTTAAAAGGTTTGGCAGTGCCAAAGTATTAAAGAACCTCTACAGGAGGCATGCGGCCGAGCATGGATCGCTAGCAGAGATTACAGGTACTCGCCATCTGGACTATTGTATGACCTTTCTTGAAAATTCACACTATGACAGTTTTGAATGTATTTTGTTATATGTTTTGGAGGTAAAAGAGCTGGTTTGTAGAAGTTGCTAGTCATCTGCATTCAGTGCAATGTCAGTTTTAGATTGTCCTTCAAGCCCTAGCTCTGTCTTTTCACAGTGTATGGTTGCATGTGCACGCATGTATTTAGCACTAATTCATGAGGGTTAAAGAAAGAGCAGACAGGGCTCATCTGGTCTGACTTGCCTCCTCTGTATCCAATTTAACAGCAGTAGGATTTCTAAGAATCATTCATGTTTATGGAGGAAGGGTCACTGTGCACTGATTATATGACCTGAAAGATTCTGTCCCTCTTGTATTTCTAACATATATACAGTAATGATTTATTACAATAACAGATAAATAATTTATTCACTTGCCTAAATAAAAAAATGACTGAATATTACAGTTTACTGGTGTACAGAAAGATAATTTTCAGAAATTGAATATGTAACAATTTCCTGCTCTCTGTGCACTGGAAAGTCAAAGTATACAGTGCATTTTTACAGTTAAAAAAACTACGCTGAAAGTACAGCCAGAAGGTAGTAGCCAGATATGTACTGCTAATTCACAATAATTTTACTGTGCACCCTTGTTTGGAAGTGTAAAAAAAATCTCAATGATTATTTTTCTCTTTCACTCCAGCTTGAAGCTCCTTAGCTTGTGTTTGTGGGCACAACACTAAATGAGTTATAATCTATCTCCAGCCTCCATTTCAGTTTTGCTGTGGTCTGTGAGCAGAGAATGTCTTCTCCATGAAGAGGAAAGCAGTTTAGAGCAAGGCCAATGCCACATTAACTATGGATGACCATGACTGTGGATGTTTGTCACCTCGGCAGACGCCTGTAACCTCTGAGGAACAATAGCTCTCTGTGGAGGAGAGTTAAAGCATTACAGTGACAATGAAATATAAAGAGCTTTGGCCACAAAACTCACTGCACTGTGGTCAGGCTTCTGGAAATTTGATGCAGAGAAAAGCTAGGAGATAATCTGTTTGAGTTTAACATCCGACTAAGAAATGGAGCAATAAGCTTATAGCATTATAGGATAGGTTTTTAAGCTGCAACATCAGTCTTCAGATTATCTCATAGAAAAAGCTAGATTCATAACATTACTTTGATCTGCTCTCCTCAGCAGAGTGTAGGTGTAAACACTGGCTTGAATGTAAAGGGCAGGTGTTTTCATAGAGTGGTAGCAGGTGACTTCAGAGGCAGATTGACCTTCACTGGCTTGAGGGGAGCACTTTAAATGGCTCTATGTAAAACTGATATGACTGTATGGCCAATATGTCAGTATTTACCAATCAAATGATTTGTCATCCGACAGCTCTTTGAGACTAAGACGGTGTCTGTCAGAGAGAGAAAATGGTTGACACAACTATAAAATCATGTGTCAGAACTGGAAGTGCTGTTTAATCTCTGTTTATCACAGGAACAGTTTGTCAGAAACACTAACAACAACAGAAATGTTTGATGCATATGGTTGTACTTGTTTTTTTTCATTTAATATTGAGCCAAGCTGTCTATACCACTCTTGTCCTACCTTACCACTCTTGAGAATATTATTTTAATAATGGATAAAAGACTTTTAGGAAAAATTATATATAAAACTTAAACATTTTATTATGTGGATGTTCTTTTTTATAATAGGTTGATGCCCACAGAAATCGAGGCATTAAGTATTTCTTCATGGCATGTAACATACACACGCTTTCTAAAGTTATGCATCCTCTGCAACTGAAAATGGAAAGATTAAAAAGCATTGTAAAGTTTCCGATTAAATCAGCTGTAACATTTTTTCTTTCTGAAAACAGAGGGCAGCACTTATGAGGAGAGTGTCTGCAATGAGAGTAGTATGTATGAGAGCGACTCCACGTTTTACAGGCAAAGTGAAGGTTTGTGATCAAATAATTATTTAGATATGTATGGGTTTGTTACTGAATATCAATTTTATGAGTTTCATACAGTGGACATTTGAAAACACTTGACAATGATATTTTCAGCAATTTTCTTTGATTTATTATGACTTTATTATGTCTCTCTCCAGAGCACAGCATGGCTGAGACTATTAATGTGGCACAGCGGGTGGCAGAAGAGGCCATAGATGAGGCCATTGCTAAGGCTGAGAGCCAGACTGACAGTCAAGTAAGACTTTTCCATTAATAGGTACAAGATTATTCCTTCAGGGCAGCTATTTGACATGTGCTTTTGTATGAGGAACAGAAAGAAGCTCAGTATTTGCGAGAGAACAGAGGAGACCTGATAAAGGAATTGACCACAACTATAGTAGAAAAAGTGAGTAACACATAACAGCATAGACCTTTCATGAATGTAGAATTTTACAATGTGTAGAATTTAGTGTATTCAGCAAGGACCCATGAAATCAGCAAGGATGCATTAAATTGATTAAAAGTGACCGCAAAGACATTTGCAATGTTACAAAAGATTTTTATTTAAAAAAAAATGCTGAACTTTCTATTAATCAAAGAATCCTGTTCAGAAAATATGTATAATAAGAAATGTTTCTTGAACACCAATTCAGCATATTAGAATGATTTCTGAAGGATCATGTGACATCTGAATGTATTAAGATTGGGTATGACTGAGTATCTGTATATATTCTATATATTCACATCAAAGAGACAATGATGAATTGTGTTATTTAAAATATTTTGACTAGGAATATATGTGTTGATATAATATTACATTTAAAAAATTTTTTTGCTATATATAATTTTAAATTATTATATTCATTTTAAATTATCATATTATTATTTATCAATTTTGACAAACTTTGCATGAACTTATTATATTGGAATATTTAAACATCAGATTGTCCGCCGGAAAAGGGATCAACAGTCTGATGAGAACAGTGATGAAATCTCTCCTGATCAAACCCAGAGTGCCTTTGATGCTTCTCTCTGGGTACAGTGGCTTTTTATTTCTTTTAAAGACTGAATCAACTGCAATTTTGCAATGCATTTGGATTGTTCTGTTGCTGTAATGTTTGCTGAATGAAACATTTCCTCTCCCCTCAGAGGTCTCGCTCAGCTTTCTGTCTCATGACTGATGAGAAAACAGACCAGCATGCTAACACTGGGTCAAGACCTTCATCCTCTATTAGTCATACTCTGGAAACGAAGGAAGAAACGATACCTGTCCAGGCAATGCCTAGCTGGAGGAGTGTCGACCGACTGGACAATTCCAGTTAGATCCTTGACTTAATTCCATTTGATTCTGAATCACAGTTAATTAACTTCTCGTTTATGACAGAAAGATTTTAAATTATTATTTGAAACTGTTGACTACCTTCATTTATATACATGTGTAAATGCTGTGTATATGTCTTCAGTGTTACAGAGTCCTGATGGTAACTGGATTGCTTACCAGAGCAACCTGCTCTCTCGACCAGGCCTTTTAACTAAGCGCAAAAGTCTGGTCTACAGCGTCTTGGAAAGGGAGTCTGACGTGGTGTCAGCTTATGATGAGATGGGCTCAGAAACAGAGCCTGAAGCTAATGGGGTCTGGTGCACTGCACTGGAAGAGTTTCGGCGTAAAATGTCTGCCAATAAGCAGTTGGGTTACCCAGAGTCCTACAGCCGTCAAGCAACCTTGCCTTTGAATGCACAAGCACAACACCTCACTGCACACACCGTGAATGCTGATGCTGAGAATTCCTCAGGACAGGAAGGGCCCCTTCCCCTGTCCCAGAAAACTCTTCCTCCCTTCTTGAAGAGAAAAGTGCCACTAGAACACAGACGACCCTCATCCGCCCGCCGCTCAGTCGTCATGGATATCAATTTCAATCCAGGAGGTGCTGAAAGCAGCGAGGATGGCCTAGAGGACAACAGTTTCAAAAGGTCACGGAGAAGGAGGAAAAATAAGAGAGAGGAGGCAGAGTGGAAAGGACAGTCGGTAACAAATAATAATATTTGAAAATGTTTTTGTATTAAGTTCTGTTTTATACCCTTTATTACACTAATATAAGTTTTCTGAACCTATAAAAATAAAACAAAATAAATTATTTTATTGTATCAGTAGAATACACTTTTTTTCTTTTTTTTACACTTCATGACTCTATATATTATATATTGGCAGGATTCCAATAGCCAACTCTTAGATGATCTGATGAAGAGGCGTTATGTGAAACAAGACACGCATGGCACTTCAGACACTTCAGACACTGCGACCCCTGACATCTTGAGCTCTGGAGCCGTGACCCCTGATCCATTTGGACTTGGTCTCAATTCTCCCAGCAATTACAATCATGGGGCCCTTGGTGTAGTTGGATCTTTAGATCAGGAGTTGACTTCCAAATTGAAAGAGTTGACCAGTCAAGTCAGAGAAACGCAACTTTCCTCCACTGAGGATGAACTGGACAGGTCGGAGTATCAAATGGGAGATGCTCCATTGAAGATTGAGGCTGATTCTAAAGAAATATCAGATGAAAATGAATCCACAAATCAAGTGAGATCAACTGAGATATTGAAAGATGACCTGACTTCCATACTGAGAGAGTTGACCAGTCAGGTCAGCGAGACACTGCTTTCCTCTACTGAAGATGAACTGGACAGGTCTGAGTATCAAACTGAAACCAAAGGTATAAATCGGTCAATAAGAACTGAGCTGCTGGTGGTACATGACAGGACAGATGGATCCAAAATGAGAAAATATAATGAGAAAACCCAAAACCATGCAGGGAAATTAGAAGAAAAGAGATCAGAGAAAAGGCAAAAGGACACTGTGGCAAAGCAGGACATTAGTGAGCAAAAGAACACGGGTGAGACACAAATGTCAGAAGAAATTAGCTCTGTGAGCCAAAAACAGACACTTGCTGAGACAGATACACAAAATGAGATTGCTAGAGAGAGAATTGAAGAGACAAAGAACGAGCAAGATGTTCAGACTGAAGAGAAAAAAGCTAAAATAAAAGATTGTGGCAATGCAGTTGAAGGTCAGCAGAGCAGAGCTGAGAATACAGAGACGGTTGATCAAATTGATGAGCTGGGAGAGGTCTTATCCAGTGAACTGGCTTTGAGTAGATTGATAAGTGAAGATGGAAAGATGGAATTTGATAGGATAATTAATACTGCAGTGAAGGCTTTGGATGATATGGAAGAACACATAGAAGCTTATACTTGTGAGGGGGTATTTTTAGACAGAGAGAGAAGTGAGGGAGAGAAACAGGAGATGATGGAAGACGAGAATGTAAGTGTACAGAAAATGGATCACAAGACAATATCAGAGGTATGCTTTGTTGGTGGAAAATTGAAGGAGGTGCAGGAAAAAAAAATGAAGGAAGCGGGCAAGATCAATGAAGTTGTGACACTAAAGAGCAACACTGAAGATAAAGAGACAGAAGACAAACAATGCAGCAAATCATCAGAACAGAAAATTCAAGAGAAGGACAGCAACAGTCGAGGTCACTTGACTGAAAAAAGGGAGGAACAGAGGGACCTCACAACTCAGCACAGCGCCCCATATGGTCAGGAGGAGTATCTGTCACCGGAGGAGATCTACAAGGTAACTACTAACTACAGTATGCAGTATATACTAAATGCTACAGGCTGCAGTAACCTTAGTTGCTTGCAACTAACATGCTTTTATTTAACCTGCTTAACCTATTTCTCTGAAGCTCTTCTTTATTTCTTTCTTTGTCTTCTGCCTCTATTTGATCTTTGGTAGGATGCACACATGCTGGACATAGAGAAAAACCTACATTTAATCTCCAATATACTGCAACAATTAATGAATGCAAACAAATACAGACTGCTCTCTATTATTGATGCTCATTATTTATTATATTTTACATTCTATTAGAGCACAATTAATCAATAAATAATTATGATTATGATAATGGCTGCCACATAAAATATATGGATTATAGTTTCTATTTAGATTTATTCAATTTGGGTCAAAGTTTTTTTTTCACAGCATTGAGCCAATCACAGATATGTTGGTTGAGCAGATTGAGTACACGCAATGGCCAATCGGAGGTGCTTAAATCCACTCTGTGGCACTTTAAATGGCAGATTTGTTTTCAGTGCAAGCTCACTGACATCTGCACACTTGCAAATCCTCTCATTATAACCTAAAAAATGTAGACACAATGTGTCTTGATTCTTTAAATTTCATAATTATGACTTTTTATCTTCTAATTGTGACTTTT
This sequence comes from Cyprinus carpio, assembly GCF_018340385.1. NCBI lineage: Eukaryota > Metazoa > Chordata > Actinopteri > Cypriniformes > Cyprinidae > Cyprinus > Cyprinus carpio. Next base: position 15,331,617 of record NC_056573.1, on the reverse strand, counting down.
TATGTCATAATTAAGATTTAACAAAGCATTATTTTCTTTCAGTTTCTCAGCCTGTTCTAGATGTATTGTTTACATAAAGAATATGGCAAGCAGTTGGCCCATCCAAAAAAGTATTTTAATGCAGACTGTATTCATTAAATCAGTATTAATAATTTTGCTAATGCATGTGTTGTCATACTAGACTTGCCCCATGCCCCATTAATTTCCATTTATATGAATGTGAACGTTAATGTGTAAAGTTACAGTATCTTCCTCTGTGTATTTATGGTAAATAGAAGTACTCAGCCACATCACTGCGCAGCATCACCACAGAAGTGCTAAAAGTACTGAATGCTACAGAGGATCTGATTCACGGATCTGTGGGAGATGGACAATGCCAGTCAGACCACAGTGACGTCTCGGTAATTCCCCCTGCCGAGGCCAGAAGACTGGATGAGCAGCTCAGCGGACTTGAGGAGAATGTAAGGATTCTTTCTGAGATTAACATTTCTCATGCCACTAGGCACTGCTTCTCAATTTATTCTCATTCATTTCACTGTGTGCAGGTGTATGTGGCGGCAGGTACAGTGTACGGGCTTGAGGCTGAACTGGGGGATCTGGAGGAGTGTGCGCGCAGCATCAGTGGATCTACCACTGAAAGACAGCTGTCACATCTGGAGGACCAGGTGGCTTCTGCAGCAGCCCAGGTGCAGCAGTCTGAGCTCCAGGTGTGTTCGACCTGGACGCTGTGCTCTCTCTCTCTCTCTTGCTTTCTGAATCTCAGCAGCAGCATCTCATAGCTCTGAAGATGCAGTTACGCTTGAACTAATAAGTAATATAACAAATGTTATAGTTTACTTGAACTATTTACATTGTTTCCATTAACTGAAATAAAGCTAAAATAAAATGTAAATATAAGATAAAAAAAACTGAAATTAGAAAGGTTGCCTTGAAAACGAACTAAAAAAAAATTAAATAATGAAATGAATAAAACCCCAAAATAAAGCTAAATAGAAATAAAAAAACAAACTAATAAAAATGACAAAAGCACTTAACAAAATTACTAAAACTAAAAGTAAATGAAATATAAATAATAGATGAAAAACTCACATTAGAAATAGAAAAACTTAAACTGACAGTAGAACTGAAATAAAACAAGTTTAAGCACCAGAATTACTAACTAAAGCTGAAATAAAAATAAATTAAAGCTTAATAGAAATAAAAAAACAAACAATTAAATAAATGACAAAAGCATATTACAAAATCACTAAACTTGAACTAAAATTAAAATGAAAACTCAAAATATAAGCATAAAACTAATTTAAAAATATTGATAAACATTATAAGAATTTAAAAATAATATTGAAATAACACTGACATATAATACCGTTTTCCTTTATACAGTACATACTATATACAACTGTATATACTGTATATTACACTGTACATACTGTATAGAACTATGCAAACATACCAATGCTGCCAATAACATTTCACATAACAGTCTTTCCACAAAACCTTACTGTTCACAATAAAAACAGTCATTTTCATATCTACTTGCTTTGATCTGTGCTATTTTTTCCAGGTTTCAGACATTTCCTCAAGAATTGCTGCTCTGAAAAATGCAGGTCTTAATGTAACTCCACAGACCCAACTTAACAAGGTCAAGACTACAAAACCTAAGGTGCTGTCTTCATATTTTAAATAATATTCATACACATTTTCTTACATGCTCATACGATTAATTATGACTAACGGTCATAATACTTTTGTTTCAGACACAAACTATTAGCTCATCTCGGAAACTGAGGAGGCGACTGCCAGCACCTCCAAAACAAGGTAAGATCTACTCATAATCAATACTGACAAATGACATATATATATATTTTTAAAAGAAGTTACTTGTATAATTACAGGTGAAATGTCTTATTGTTTTATTTTAAAATGCTGCAGAAATTATACCCTTTATCTTTATATGTGCTTAATTTATTTCTGTTGCATTACTCAAAGGTCTAAAATAGTTCAAAACATACATCTGTCACTGAAAATGATTTGAATCTCCTGTTTTATCTGTAAATTTCAGATAAAGAAGCATAATGAGGAAAGTGGGAAACATCAGCAAAAATCATCACAAAGTTAAATCACTACAAACTTAAAAAAGCCACTGATCACATGTGCCTTGAAGCTCATGGCTCATAGATAATATTTTATGGCCTCAAGCTCTGGCTGAAAGAAATAGACTGATTTATCGCTCAAGCAGTGATGCCATTTTACACAAACAAATAACTCTAGGATATGATTGCTTTATTACCTCAATCCTCTCATAAAAATAATCATGTAAAATAAATAATATAAAATTATACAGTGATGTGGAGCTTTGTTTTGGCATATTTTACCATTACTGTGAATCAAGCTCATCATTCAATTAAGTCTTCAAAAAAAAAAAAAAAAAAAAAAAAAAATTTTAATAAGTACTGGGATAATTCACCCAAACATGAAAATGCTGCCATCATTTACTCTCCCTCATGCCAATATTTTAAACAATGTTGAAAACCAAACAGTTTTTATCACTATTGACTGATATTATATGAAAAAAAGGCATTTCTCAAAATTTTTATGTTCCACAGATGAAAGAGATGGTGAACTATCCCTTATATCTATAATCATTTGAACACCTGACCAAATATTTTGTGTATTAATTTTTCTGAATTATGGTTTATGTCAGATTTAGAGTAGATTATTCTAGCCATGTGTCAAAATCATGCAGAAATTTATACGTGCTGATAATATACATTAATGTGTTAGATTTGATAATAGAGAAATTTAAAAACTGCTAATAAAACATTTGACTTCTTGTAAAGAGTAAATTATCTATATAAATTAATGGATTTCTTTGTTTGATTATATTTCAATTATAGTACATTTTTGTCCACAGATTTTTGTTATTATTGTTTTTGTTGAATTGAGTTGTTCTGATTACATAACCTAAACTATTTATGGTATTAATTTACTGAAATCATCAATATAACATTTCAGTTGTCGAGATATGTATTTCTGTTTGAGAGTATTTCAAATATACAAATCAAACTAGATATTACAATTACAAAGCACAGATATTATTAGGCCATAAACTGAGGCGTGTACGGTTACTATTGCAATTAAGCAATTTATGAGCTTACTTTGTGTGTTCAAGTAGTGCTACTGTGTATATATATAAATGTATATACTGTATACAGTAATATAACCTGTATATACAGTATGTGTGTAGTGTGTGTTAGATCAACTCAGTGTTTCTCTGATACGCTGCAAAATCAAGAAAATTTCAAAGAACTGTTATCAAAATTTTTAAAATTCTTCTCTATCTGTACTTTAACATTATCCACATGAATTTGGATGTGTTGCGATGACTTACATAAGAGTATAAAGGTATTCATTTTATTGCAAAAATATATCCTTTAGGCTTCTGTGTTTTACACAGAAAGTTCTGTGAGGTGTCTGCAATACAAAGGCTTTAATGACCCATCAGGTTAAAAGAGGGACACCAACAAGGGGACTCCCAGGAACTTTATCAGACCCTGGTTTAAAGGGGGCTCTAGAGAAATGAAATAAAAGCTCAGATGTGAAGGTTTTCCCTGAGTGCTGCAATTCCACTGGCATCGCTGGGTTGGAAAAAACATTTATGTGTCCACATTGTCTACATTGCACTTTGGTGTGATGGTGCAATAGATCGCTCACATTTGTAGTACTCGTTGTTATAAGGTCAAACAAATACCACATTCATCCCAGCATCCAGTGCAACTTCCTCTCAAAAACTGAGGAACTAATTCATGAACTGAATTCAGGTTAGCGGCATTCCATGGCAAGGAAACGTTCTCTTTGGTCAGCCACAATAAATCCTTCCTTCTGGTCCGTCAGAAACAAGCTCTCTCTCCTGTCTGGCACAAGAAAACTGTCTCTAGGTTCCATCACGATGAATCCTTCTTTATCCTGTCCCATGGCCGCCCTCTACCTCTGCATATGACGGGTGTCCTGAGCCCCGATGGAATTTCATGGCTGGCCAGTGTGTTGGTCGTCTCTAGATATCAAGAATAAAATGACAACATTTTCAGAGCACCTACAAAAGAAATATGCCAACTTCCATTAGTTGAATATGCTTTAGTTGTGTAAAGCTCATCTCTATGAAGAAGAGACTGGCCCTGGAGGTGGGATGATAGTACATGTATATAGTGGCCAATACAGCTAACACCATGAGGACCATGGTGATAAGGATGCAAATGAGCAGACCAGTCTGCATCCGCTCCTCTGTTTGCTTCTTTATAATGTCCATCATAGAGTCTGAAAGAGAACAAAAGAGGATATTTACATTTGCTTGTAAAGAACAATTAAAACCAGATTTTTACATTTTCCGGAAGAAATGTCAGGGGGCACAGTATAGGGGGGTTATTGGCTTTTCTACATGATTGCTACAGTATTTGTGTGGTTGCTAGGGTAAAGACATAATGAGATCACCCAAACTTTTGCCATATTTTATTCTCCAAACCTGTATTCTTTCTTTCTTCTGTGGAACATAAAAAGTGTTTTAGTAGGTCAGATATTTTTGAAAGGTATCATAGAAGATATTTTGAGATTTCAAAATAAATAAATAAATAAATAAATAAATATATATATATAAATATATATATATATATATATATATATATATATATATATATCTTCTCAAAAAATTTGATATATATACACATACCTACATACAGGTCCTTCTCAAAAAATTAGCATATTGTGAAAAAGTTCATTATTTTCCATAATGTAAAGATAAAAATTAAACTTTCATATATTTTTAGATTCATTGCACACCAACTGAAATATTTCAGGTCTTTTATTGTTTTAATACTGATGATTTTGGCATACAGCTCATGAAAACCCAAAATTCCTATCTCAAAAAATTAGCATATCATGAAAAGGTTCTCTAAACGAGCTATTAACCTAATCATCTGAATCAACTAATTAACTCTAAACATCTGCAAAAGATTCCTGAGGCTTTTTAAAAACTCCCACCCTGGTTCATTACTCAAAACCGCAATCATGGGTAAGGACTGCCGACCTGACTGCTGTCCAGAAGGCCATCACTGACACCCTCAAGCGAGAGGGTAAGACACAGAAAGAAATTTCTGAACGAATAGGCTGTTCCCAGAGTGCTGTATCAAGGCACCTCAGTGGGAAGTCTGTGGGAAGGAAAAAGTGTGGCAAAGAACGCTGCACAACGAGAAGAGGTGACCGTACCCTGAGGAAGATTGTGGAGAAGGACCGATTCCAGACCTTGGGGGACCTGCGGAAGCAGTGGACTGAGTCTGGAGTAGAAACATCCAGAGCCACCGTGCACAGGCGTGTGCTTTTGAACCAGAAACAGCGGCAGAAGCGCCTGACCTGGGCTACAGAGAAGCAGCACTGGACTGTTGCTCAGTGGTCCAAAGTACTTTTTTTCGGATGAAAGCAAATTTTGCATGTCATTCGGAAATCAAGGTGCCAGAGTCTGGAGGAAGACTGGGGAGAAGGAAATGCCAAAATGCCTGAAGTCCAGTGTCAAGTACGCACAGTCAGTGATGGTCTGGGGTGCCATGTCAGCTGCTGGTGTTGGTCCACTGTGTTTTATCAAGGGCAGGGTCAATGCAGCTAGCTATCAGGAGATTTTGGGAGCACTTCATGCTTCCATCTGCTGAAAAGCTTTATGGAGATGAAGATTTCGTTTTTCAGCACAACCTGGCACCTGCTCACAGTGCCAAAACCACTGGTAAATGGTTTACTGACCATGGTATTACTGTGCTCAATTGGCCTGCCAACTCTCCTGACCTGAACCCCATAGAGAATCTGTGGGATATTGTGAAGAGAAAGTTGAGAGACGCAAGACCCAACACTCTGGATGAGCTTAAGGCCGCTATCGAAGCATCCTGGGCCTCCATAACACCTCAGCAGTGCCACAGGCTGATTGCCTCCATGCCACGCCGCATTGAAGCAGTCATTTCTGCAAAAGGATTCCCGACCAAGTATTGAGTGCATAACTGAACATAATTATTTGAAGGTTGACTTTTTTTGTATTAAAAACACTTTTCTTTTATTGGTCGGATGAAATATGTTAATTTTTTAAGATAGGAATTTTGGGTTTTTTATGAGCTGTATGCCAAAATCATCAGTATTAAAACAATAAAAAAGACCTGAAATATTTCAGTTGGTGTGCAATGAATCTAAAATATATGAAAATTTAATTTTTATCATTACATTATGGAAAATAATGAACTTTTTCACAATATGCTAATTTTTGAGAAGGACCTGTATATATATATATATATATATATATATATATATATATATATATATATATATATTTTTTTTTTTTTTTGTATACATTGGATATCACTGGGCACCAAAACAGTTTGGTTAACGGCAGATGAAAGGTCAATCTTGGATTATGGATTAAGTGTCATGTTGAAAAAGGTTATGGCCTAAAGAAAAAAAAAGCTGTGCAGGTGTCGATTTTATCTCTGTTTGTAGGGCTCTTATAATTGGTCTCATTTGGAGACTTCATTTGGAAGCAAGATGTAAAGAAAAAAATATCCTCTCAATGAGCTGCAGGGCATACTGTAATAAGACTGATACACACCGTCAGTGAGGATGCTGGTAGGAAGATTTCTTATGAATAAGGGTGTGCTGGTGAGTTTGGTGGTGACTGAGGAGGCTGATGTTGTTGTAGTTATAGACACTGCCGTCACTCTTGTCTGTGCTGCTTCTAATGACAGACTGCTTTCTGTCACAGCTCTGGTTCTTTATCTTAAAATACAACTACATTAAGTTAGTAAAAATGGGAGACAGTTGAACGTAGAAACAACTCAAGATGAAAGTGAAGGATATGCTGTATCTATTCACCTCAAATAAGCACCCACTGTCAACCCAGTCCTGACGATACTGGTCAAAACCACTGGAACATCTGCAGGAGAAACAATATTTGCAACTGTTGAGTCCTGCTTTATCAGTAGACTTGAATTTGAAAGACACTGCACTTAATCTATCTGACTATTCCAAGTGCACACCTCTGTAGGCGACTGCACCAGCTACAGCTGAAGCTGATCTGAGCCGTAACACACGTCTCACAGCTGGAGAACTGAAGGCACGCTGACAACAGGAGGAGCAACTTTTTATGAGAGACGTGTGAAACATGTGACATTGGTACTACTTCTCACAATAAGTGATAAAATACACTTAAGTCCAGTCCAACCATGGAAAACAAGAGTCACAGAGGCTTGTAAACATAAAATTACATTGGTCTTAGTACTAGAAAAATATATTAATTAGAGGTATATTAATTAGATGTTTCCGTATGAAACATATTCCATCTGATCTGAATCCAGTTCTGTCAGCAGTTTGGACTCACCTGGTAGAGGAAGCATCTCAACAGCAGTGACGTTTGAGATCATGATTTTAAGAGCTCTACCCGATGATATTCATATATTGTTCTCCTTCTAACATCTGTCATGAAAAAAAGCAACAACAGAATGGAAGGCTGGTATCATTATTGATAAAATTATTCAAATTGTTTTCATTATTGTAAATAAAACTAAAATAAAATATAAAATTATATGGAAAAACTTAAACCTAATAAACTAAAATTAAAATTAAACATGTTGTCATGGCAACTAACTGAAATAAAAGTTTAAGTACTATGATTACTAAAGCTAAAACTGAAAAAAACTAAAACAAAGCTAAATATAAGAATTGAAAAAATAATGACAAGCACACAAAATTAATAAAACTTAATTAAAATGTAAACTGAAAATATAAAGGTAAAAGCTAATTCAAAGTTTGAATAAACAATAGTATATAAATAATACTAAAATAACACTAATGAAGGCAGGATTAATTCAAAAAGAGAGAAGTATTATTTTCCCATTCAAGAAGAGTTACTTACTCGGAAGCTGTTCAATCTTATGAAGAACCACAAATGCATCAGAGAGCCCGACTTTCACGGGATGATTCACTGAGTTGATCTTGCTAATGTCATCTGGAACCTAAAAGCAGGTGAGAGTCTACAGTCAGACCTTGCTTCATCTACATCAGTATGGTGATGGCAGCTGTAAAACCAAGTAGTATCTAAAACAAACAAACAAACAAACAAACAAACAAACAAACAAAAAAAAACCCCTCTTTATATGCAAAGGTGATTCTGCCATCCTTGTAAAAAGCTGCCTGGAAGGTAGAACTGCCGAAATAAGATGATTTATTTAGTTAATGTTTGTCATCTTTATTCTAGTGTATGCCTACATGAACTTGAAGGAAACATTACATACTGCAATACCTCAGAAGTGAATTTTGAAGATGTTACTGTGCACACAGGAAGTACAGAAATCTAAAATGCAATGTTTTTTTTTTCTTTTTAAAAACATGTCTTCTGAACATTACAGCAGACTTTGTGTCAGCATAAACAGAGCCATAGTAAACAGTGGTTTAGCAAAGCTTAAAGTAGTTTAACAGACATTACAGACAAAAACTTTCACCTTTCATTTTGATTCATCTGAGGACTTCAACGTGATTTGGTCCTTGCTTGTAGGCCTACTCCTATGGCTAAATGTGGTTATGTGAGTGTGTGGGTGTGTGTGTGTGTGTGCTGTAAGAGGGAGTGCTGGCTTACCCTTAGGAAACTGGTTTCTGTGAGAAATGAGTGGATTAGGGGAGTGTGACATGTCTCATAGAGCTGAGAAGATTCTCTGATCCTTTGGTTTGGAAATGTCAGACAGCCCTCTCCTAAATGATGTTAGGTCAACTCAAGATGCCGACAGGGGTTTAATAAAGTGGTTTAATAAAGTGGTTTAAATCCAGCGTATTCCAACCAAGCCTGTGTTTTCTGAGATTGAATTTTTGAAAAAAGGAAATAAGGAAGTCTAAAGGTGAATTCAAAGGTTAAAGGTCAAAGGTCAAAACCTATGCAACATCTATGCACCCACATCTATGCACCCAAAAACAATCAAAAACTGATTTAAAGAATTCAGTAAGAACAGAATATACCTTTCTAATAAATAAAAATAAAAAAAGAAATAAGTCAGAATCAAGTCTCAAGGAGCAGGACAAATGTGCGCAAAATGCCTAAAGTGCAGGGGAACATATATTCAACATATATTCAAAACACAAGCCACAGATAGTTAAATTAGATAATCTTGAGTGATCAATAAATAAAATAAAAATAAAGAAATCTTATTCCAGACATTGTTAAAGATTTAAATCCCTGCCACCGAGATGCTCCTCTGTCAGTCACGGATCATGGAAAGTGAAACTTAAATCTGTCGCAGACGTGGTTGGGTTTATGCACACACATTAAAAATATTTATTAAAAGTTTCTTTCTTTTCACATTTTTATTTAGCCTACAGCATTATCATAATAGGCTGTATGTTAACTTATTGGGAGAAAACTGGTAGTTCTATGTGAAATCAGACACTGAGCACCCCCATATAGCCAAAATGGTATGATCCTGGCAATGATTCAGTCAGGCAGGCATTTAAAGGCCATATGGCTACAGTTAATCCAAATGGTTGGGGGACTGCAATTATTTCTCAGTATAATGAAGATATACTGTACAGTAGGTGACATAAGATTTATAAAGATTTGTTTCTGTTTCTGTTTCTTGCGATTCCTCATCTTATGTGAAAGATGTGTCATTTCCATCTGCTGAAAGTGAAATAATCCTGGAGTTGCTGTTCTCTCCTGTAGATTTTAAACCCTGGCAAAAATAGTAGAGGAAAACCAAATTCTTACAATGCTATATGCATGTATTCTATATAGTATAGTCTATAGTATAGAAAAAAACCCACACTCACACTGCAGTCAAAGTGGCTATAACAAAAGTTACAATCAAGCACGTTATCTTCAAGTATAGATTCCCTGTAAATAAACAAGACATTTCAAAGACTCTTTTAATTTTTATCTCGCTAAATTGTCCATGTGATGAGCAGTACATACCTTTTTCTTTTTTTATTCAGCACAAAAAGGACAGTGCCAACAGTAAATATCACAAAGAGTGTCACTCCCACTCCAACACCAATACCTACAGCTAAACAAGCCAACAAATGCAATTGCTTTAAAAAAGACAGTATATGCTGTAGGATTTGACAAATCACAATTTACAACACAATCTAATTATTTTACACAAATACATATGAGCAGGGTTCAACATGAACATTTGCTGAGTGCCAAATTAAAATAAGCTTTAGTCAGTAATCAAACCACCAAGTTTGTAACTTAATAAGCAATTGTGATCCATGTACGCATGTTTTTGGTCATGGTCCTGTACCTGTTATTGATGTATAACCTGAGAGTCCCAAAATTCTGTCCAGACATATGATACCAGAATGTGAAGCAGTGCCCTCTGCTGTCAGGGGTGAATATCTCACTCAGGATCAGGGCAGTGTCTCCCCAGGTCCCCACAGAACTGTCCATATAAATGTAATAACCTACAAACATAAGAGCCTCACAGTCACTGTTTACATCTGGTATTTTCTTGTGTATTAAATGAAAGCATGACCACTTGTGATTATATTTTAGTAAAGGGTCTGATTTTATGACTATATCAATCACTTATTTAGTGTGTTACTGCAAGTTGATAAAACATGTTTGTTTGAAATGCAAACTGTACAAATCATCCCAGGAAATCCAAACTTTTGAAACATTTACTTAAAAGACTTGTTTCGATTTAATAATTTGTCAGTGATCTTTGATCTGTTACACTTTTGCCAATAGGTGTATCTACTCACTGTATCATTAAAAAAAACAAGTCTTATTCTTTATTAAAAAATTGTGCACTACAAATATCTACAAAGAGTATTTTCAGTCATCATTTTCTGATTCATTCACAAACAAAACACCACTGCCAAATAAACCTGGATTTAATATAAGCACGTATTGTTTTCAAGCCCAGTTCTCTCAAAAGACAGGTGAGTAGGTGGGCCTTCACTGTTGTCCAGATTTTCAATTTATACTACAAAAACAATGAGGTCATGTGTTTTTGATGACCTTTGATTATGGTTGGAATGACTTGAAACTTATTGCAACGAATATTTAAAACATTATGTAACTTTTGGCCATCTAACGGTTATAAAATAAAACTGCATTTTTTTGGTTGCATTTCAGCTTCACACCATCCACTAGTAGCTTCACTAAAGCTACTTTTCTCTGTGTACTGATATGAACTGACACACACATTAAATGATTTGTGTATGCACTTTCCACTGAAATCTGTCCCACCGACAGCTCTAAAATTTTAAATATTATTAGTTTAACAGTGTATTTGGGTAAAATAAAGACTTTTGCACGCTCTCATTGCCATTTTATAAAAGTAAAAATTTAAACAGTGTATTTTTAACGCTTTGATCGGATCGCCTGAAAACAGAATCTTAATACCAGGAGTAAAGTGTAAAGTATGTATGATCCCCATTCAAAGAAAGCACAATATCAGAAAGATTTATATTTCCTTTATAAACCAATTCTTTCTAACATTTTAATGAAGCTCAGTGAACTCTTTCAGCTCACCTGTGGAAGTGTTGGTGGTGTGAGCCACACTGGGTCGTGTGGGATTTCCAGTGCCTGTCTGGGCTCTGAGCCAGTCCGCATCATCCAGCTCCAACAGATTCATCCAGCTGCAGATGTTTGCCTCAAAGTCACATTGTCCCAAAGCAGTGCAGGGATGGTTTGAAACCTGAACATCATCAAGTGCTATGATTCCCTGTTCAGTTTGACCTGTAATCCCCTCCACCATGATCTGAAAGACGGCTGTATTAATGAGGACACTCCCGCAGGTCCACATCATTAAACTCAAGGGTACAGAGTTTAGTTAATGAACAGATTTGTGCAGCTTGTGATCTGTGACTGCTGTCCCAACCAGTGACAGCAACTGTGTATTACTTAGAGGTTTTGTTCAGTCCCCAGACACAGTGCTCATCCTGTAGTTTGACCCTGAGATGGTTAGAGGAGTCTTAGCAAACCTCCACAGTCCACCCTGTTCTCTAGACTGGGTCACCAGCAGGGGCCGATCTTTGTCTGAGAACTGTTGATACACATTTAGGATTCCAGTGCCCTGTCCCTCCATGTAATACAATAGCTGGAGACACCTGGCATCACCTGGAAAAGAAGACTGTATCTTTTCATGGGAGTTTCTGACCCTAAAGGTAATAGTTTACATATTTCACAGTTAACAGGAAGAGACACGATTCTCTCTCACTTGTTTGAAGCAGAGGAGATGTCATTCTAGCAGTATGTCCTTGCACATGGGTAGGTGCACTTTCCATATAAAAGTAGTATCCACTCGCTTGGTTGTATGTTGTATGCCATGTTGGTTGTATGGTCCAAACCAGGTCTAGATTTAGATTTGACATTATTTCCGGTCATCATCAGTCTGTTGTATCCAGCCACAATCCTCCTCTTCAAAGTCACAAATTCCCTCTGAAACAATTATGGGTTGGTTATATTCATAAACATTAATCTATAAAAATGTAAAGCTGTGCTGATATTTAAATTCTGTCCAAGGCAAAAAAAAAAAAAAAAAAAAATATATATATATATATATTTTTTTTTTTTTTTTTTTAATTCAACAATTAAATTCCTTGTGGATTATTAAATTATTAGTGTTTGTGTTTTTTTGATTGATAAATAAATAAATAACACTGACATTTCACATCACTACTAAAATACTAGTGTTTTTAAAGATTAACTTACAGTAATCATTAGTTGATGGCAAAGATAATCTAAATTGTAAAAAAAATGGAGAAATTAGCATGCATTATTAAATATTCAATTCTGACTCTAATATCAGCTGATAACAAATATGGTGCCAATATGTGATGTTTTACAATACAAAATTATTTCACCGATTTACTGTAAATGTTCAAAAATATATTGTTGTTTCACTTATCAAACCTTATTATATAAAGGATTTTCATATGAAGTGGAATATTTAAAAGTAATGCAATAAAATTTTAGGGTCAAGATGCCCTTTATTAAATTACCCCTCTCCAGGCTCACATTTTTGCATGGTATATTTAATCAAGTTGCTTTTGACATGAATTAAATACCCTAAATTTGTCACTAAGCTGACAGTTAAAGTTTGATATTGAAGACAACATATAGATGGATAAATACAACATTATGTTACAGCTGTGTCAAATGCTTGTGGTGCTCTAGCAAGCATGGAGGACATTTCAACAGGACACTGTGAAAAACAACAGACCAAATTAATAAGCTATGTTATTAATTACCTGTGGTTGGTAGTACAGGCACCTTTAGTGACAGATAAATCATCTACAGCAATGTGACCAGACAGCCCTCCAACTGAAGCCTCAATTAATATCTGATGAATTTCTGTCAGTTGCACATGACTCTGAGCCACCTGTCATTCAGTTCCCTGAGAACCCTTCCTTTCCTTTGCCACATCTACAGTTTTAGGAGCGAAAAAAAGAAACATTCTGGTTATTATAAAACATATTTTATAGTAAAACATTTACTATAAGAGTAAAGCATTTACATTTTACTTTAAAAGCATTTCTTACATGTGTAAGCAGATAAACCCATAAAAATGCCCTAAAATATTATTCTTGTGAGTCTTACTGATGTGATGAGATCGGATGAAATGTCATGTATACACATTCTTAATGATCCCACTGTTGCTCCGAACATGTGATACCAGAATGTGAAGCAATACCCATCAGGTCCAGTTGGGGGAGACAGAGGAGAGCCGTATCCCTCGTTGTGCTGTGACTGGAGCTCTTGATGAATTAAAAGCCAGCTGTAATGTAACTGAAATTAAAACAACATTCCAGAAGCTTAAATTTATTTTAAAGGAAAAAAAGTATAATTAAATAAGCAGTTAACTCAAGCAAAAACGTTCCACAGTGTCAGTGTTGCCAGTTAAGATGTTCTAAAAAAGCCATTCAAAATACTACATAAACATCAAGGGATACAGTCGTTAACTTGTGATTTTTACCTCTATATTGATATTTTTTTTCTGCTTATGTTCTTTGTGTCGCTTCCTGCCTTGTGCCCCTAAAATGTTTAAAAATGAATTTTTTCACTATTTTTTTTTTAATTTTTTTAGAAATGATACTTTAAGAGCACATAAATGGCAAAAATATTTTAACTGTGTTCACCATGCATAATTAATGTGTTATGGTGATGTATTATAATTACGTCTTGATGCAGAAAGTGTTTAAATTAGTCCAACATGACGTTGTCAAATCTTATGATTTTTCGTTGATGTCAATTTTATTTTATTCTAACATTATTTTAATCAGTTGATGATGATCAGTACTAAAATGATGTTAACTGTCAGAAATTATTTTGCTTAAATATATGGGTGTAGAGTGCACAATGGTCAAAAGAGAGCGCACTTCCGACTATGTTACCTATGCCACGGCCGGCCAAAACAAAAAAACATTGTGCTGTGCCCCCCAGTCATTTTGCACCCTGGGCAACTGCCTATGTTACCTATGCCACGGCCGGCCCTGGTTGGTAGTCTTTCTCACAATTATGGAAGGCGATATCATCCAGGGCCATGATCCGAGTTGCAGACAGGTAATCATCCTGTCTGAGTTAGGTTTGGCAGCTGACAGTGATCTTAAATGGGACAGAGGGAATATATGTCTATAATCATGCAGAAAACTTGCCTGAATAAGTGTGTGAGGCAGGGATCCTACAGGATTAATCTCTAAAGATCAGACTCATGATTGCATGTGTAAGTGTTTTGCATCCCACACACATTGACACTGACATACCCTGTAAGGCTGGTCTTGTTTGCCCAGTGGTAAGTGTTCTGGAACCCACTGAGTTGAAGTGCTGATGGATCGTGACCAAAGCAGCTTCCTATCCTCCTCACCCTTCTGCAGGATCATGCTGAGATTGCCTGCATTTCCTGCACCCATGTGGAAGTGAAACCTAGTGTGCAAGAGATAAACAAAAGAGGACAGCTCAGTGTCATGTAATATTGTGTAATGGAAGTTTCTGTCTGTTTTACAACAACATTTTACTTTACCTTTTTTATTGAAAGTTTTGTCAGCAGTTTTGCACATCAGCATTACAAATGAACTCACAGAAGCTGACAGCATGCAGAGGTGATAGGCAGGGATGGACTCTGAAACATAGCCTTGTTCTGTGATGGATCCATGATATACATCTGCATGTAATGCCCTGAGGAAATGTAAAGGGTAAAAAGAAAGATTAATTAAATGTATTTTATGTAATTGTTAATGGATTGATGTAGCCTTGAATTACCTGTTCCAGTGGTATGGTCAGTGGGCAGGTCTGTGTTGTTTGAGGCCTTCACCCATTGCCATTTGTTAGGACCCACACTTATATCACTCCATTGACACTGTCCATTCTCAAAACTGCATGGACCTAGAGAGATACAATAACAACAACAACAATCATACTACTACTACTAATAATAAGTAGGATACATACTTTTAAAAATAATATAATATTTAATATGTTATAATTATATTAATCTAATACAATAATTGTATATATATATAATAAATAAAAAATGTAAATACTATATATATATATAAACCTGTATATATATATATATATATACACAGGTGCTTCTCAATAAATTAGAATGTTGTGGAAAAGTTCATTTATTTCAGTAATTCAACTCAAATTGTGAAACTCGTGTATTAAATAAATTCAATGCATACAGACTGAAGTAGTTTAAGTCTTTGGTTCTTTTAATTGTGATGATTTTGGCTCACATTTAACAAAAACCCACCAATCTTAACAAATTACAATACTTCATAAGAAAAGATTCATTTTTAGTGAATTGTTGGCCTTCTGGAAAGTATGTTCATTTACTGTACATGTACTCAATACTTGGTAGGGGCTCCTTTTGCTTTAATTACTGTCTCAATTCGGCGTGGCATGGAGGTGATGTTTGTAGCACTGCTGAGGTGGTATGGAAGCCCAGGTTTCTTTGACAGTGGCCTTCAGCTCATCTGCATTTTTTGGTCTCTTGTTTCTCATTTTCCTCTTGACAATACCCCAGAGATTCTCTATGGGGTTCAGGTCTGGTGAGTTTGCTGGCCAGTCAAGCACACCAACACCATGGTTATTTAACCATATTTTGGTGTTTTTGGCAGTGTGGGCAGGTGCCAAATCCTGCTGGAAAATGAAATCAGCATCTTCAAAAAGCTGGTCAGCAGAAGGAAGCATGAAGTGCTCCAAAATTTCTTGGTAAACGGGTACAGGGACTCTGGATTCCAAAAAACACAATGGACCAACACCAGCAGATGACATTGCACCCCAAATCATCACAGACTGTGGAAACTTAACACTGGACTTCAAGCAACTTGGGCTATGAGCTTCTCCACCCTTCCTCCAGAGTCTAGGACTTGGTTTCCAAATGAAATACAAAACTTGCTCTTATCTGAAAAGAGGACTTTGGACCACTGGGCAACAGTCCAGTTCTTCTTCTCCTTAGCCCAGGTAAGATGCCTCAGGAGTGGCTTAACAAAAGGAATATGACAACTGAAGCCAAATTCCTTGTTGACACGTCTGTGTGTGGTGGCTCTTGATGCCTTGACCCCAGCCTCAGTCAATTCCTTGTGAAGTTCACTCAAATTCTTGAATCGATTTTGCTTGACAATCCTCATAAGGCTGTGGTTCTCTTGGTTTGTTGTGCATCTTTTTCTTACACTTTTTCCTTCCACTCAACTCTCGTTTAACATGCTTGGATACAGCACTCTGTGAACAGCCAGCTTCTTTGGCAACGAATGTCTATGGCTTACCCTCCTTGTGAAGGGTGTCTGTGTGCATTGAATTTACTTAATACACAAGTTTCACAATTTGAGTTGAATTACTGAAATAAATGAACTTTTCCACGACATTCTAATTTATTGAGAAGCACCTTTATATATAATATTAATATTTTATTTTTATTTTTTTTCATATACTTTTAGGTCTGTTTGATCTTGAGAATATATAGAATTTATTTTGATAATTAAAATGTATTTTTTTTTACTTCTATTTTTCCTAAAATGAAGGAATGAATGAATGAATGACTCACCGCATGTTTCTTCATCTTCCCCTAGAGGGCAGTCTAGGATATAATTACACTGAGCACCAGCTGCAATGCATGTTACACTGCCAGCAGTGAAACTCATTCTCCTGAATTTGACAAACCAAGTGTCTTAGCAATGCAATACAGGTTTCACAATGCTTTTGTCAAAAAGTAAAGGAGCAGCAAAAATTAGACTATGGCACATATTCACATTTCATATTTGTACATAGTAAAGTCAGTGTATACAACATACAGTTGAGTTGCAGCTCATGACCTTACAAGGGTTGACTGCTGGTGAAGCTGGAGGAGCATCAGTCATTGGTGTTGTTGCTGTAGCTGGTGTTATTGTTAGGTCAGGTGTGACCGTTGTCTGGATCATGAGCACATGTCACAGAGAAGGAAACATTGTCCACCGCTGTCTGTGACGCATGAGCCTCACTGTCAGATTTATTTCTTTTGCACCTTATGATTACAGTAGCCGATCTAAGGCATGAAATTATGTAAATGACACATATACTGTAAAAATCTCTTACCTTGCTCTCAACTGAGGTAGAAAAGGTGACTTCCGCTCTGTGCCAGAGAAAGCTCTGTGTCACAGTCTTGTCCCAAAGTATACGGTCATCATCTCCATTACGAAGTGTCCTCAGTATGATGACTAGCCTGGCAGCTGTGCTATTTTCACCATGAGAATAGTGGTACAATTTCACCTGCAAGAACAAGGTGCATTAGTGCAAATGAAATAGGCTGTGCGTTTCATTATTTGATTGACACATGACTGCACAATGACTCACGGTGAAATAAGTGCTGGGCAGCAGGGTGCTAGAGGTGATTTGTGCTGTCTGGATTTCACCCAGATCATGCGCTGGAGTAATGTAATGACCTGGAACATGCCACAACCATTTCATTATAAGAGGAGAATACTGTCAGTGGTACATAAACCATTCTATATAATGCTAAAATGATAAAAATAACAAATACAATGTTTATATTTTCTCTGGGTACCTTAAGTCACTATTGTAAGTGACCTGGAAATTATGTTTACCATATTTTGGATAATGTACACTAAGCTTGGTCAGTTTTTAAATTATTTTTAAAAAAGTCACTTATGCTCACCAAGGCTACATTTATTTAATTAAAAATACAGTAAAGCAGTAATAGTTTGAAAAATGATTACAATTTCAAATGGAAGTTTTCTATTTAAATATATTTTAAAATAAACTTTCAGATTAACTTTAAGATTAACTTTTTTAAGTTTACTTTAAGATGAACTTTAAGATGAACTTTCATCAGCCATTACGCCAGTCTTTAGTGTCACATGATACTTCAGAAATAACTTTAATATGCAGAAGAAACATTTCTTATTTTCAATGTGGAAAAAATGTTGCTGATTAATTCTTTATGATTTTTCAGGATTCTTTGAATAACAGAAAGTGCATTTATTTGAAACAGAGAACTTTTGTAACATTATAAATGTCTTTATTACCACATTTAAACAAATTAACATGCCCTTGCTGAATAAAAGTATTTCTTCCAAACAAATCTTATTGAGCTTGAACATTTGAATGGTAGTGTATGTGCTTAATTTTAAAGAGGTATTGATGTACCTGCTGCAGTATTGTGGGTGTGATCTCTTGGTGGTCTATGCTTAGGCCAGGCCTGTTCTCCTTTCTGCAAAATCCAGCCAGCTTTTAAGTCACTCTTCTCCCACAAGCACATGCCATGCTCAAAACAGCAGCGATGGGTAAAAACCTTTACATCTAGTCCAACAAAAAAGCAAGATACAGTACAGTTCCTTATACTATGCAACTGTCCTGCGTACTTCATAGCTGTCCCTTTTAAGCTCAAAAACTTTGAGGCCCTGACAGAACCTTATTTTTGATTGTTTAAACAGACACCACACCCCATCCAAATTTTTCAAAACATTGTATTTTATCCTGGCTCATGAATAACCCACAGTCATACCACAGAGCTCTTCATCCGTTCCATCGCTGCAGTCATCGCTGTAGTCACACACTCTGTTCGGCTCCACACACACATTGTTTGAACATGTGAACATTCCCACCTGACAAGATTCATGAGGCTCTGAAGAAGAAATAATGGATGATGGACTAATATATTGGCCCATTACATGCCATGGTTAAGGTTAAAGAGAGCTGAGTTTTTTAAAACTGATTTATCAGTCAGAAAATGTTGATGTGTTTGTAGACTGCCTGGCAGAGAGCAATTGAAGAAGGAGATGTCATCTATAGCAATGTCCCCAAGCTCACTACAGGTTCTGGTAGCCTCAAAGAGGAGAGGGAAAACTTGATTTGTGCGACCCACACTCATCTCTGCCCGATGCCACATATCTCCATGGTTACCAGACATCCACCACAGGGCGTCCTCAAACACCCCCACCTCACAAAAACCCTGACAAATACCAAAATCCCTGACAAAGATGAGATAGTGCAGAAAAATTAACTACAGAATAAATATTTGAGTATTACCAGAAGTACTGTAAAGTCTCATTATTGTACCCATTATTGTCTTACCCTCTCCAAACGTGGCAGTAGAATTCAAGCAGACACTCATTGCTGGCCTCTTTCATGGCAGGACTCTGTAGAGCAGCACAGCTGTTTTGCTCACCATGACTGGCTTCTACTGTCATGTACCAGACTAAAAAGTACACGTTTTTTAATTATATGACACTGATAACATTCTGTTTTTGGATTATATGTTATGGGAATTCTGACTTAGTCCCTCAAATCGGTTAGTTTCAAAGAACTGGTTATATATATATAAAAAAAAAAGACTCAGTGCTTCTTTACATCATTATGTGGACCCTGAAATCCCTGTGTGGCATGCCATTTGGTCTATAATGCCCTAATAAAGCCATATGTGGGTACATACAGTTTTGTTTCTTTTAAGCTGTACTAATAAGAGCAGTCATTGTAATTTCATTTATTCCAGTTCAGTTTGTTGCTGTCATGATTCTATATTATTGACTCCATTAATGTTTTTATTCAATGCTATTTCGAACCCAAACATAATTTGCACTTACAATAAACAATACTAAAATTACATAAGATTTTTTTTCTGTTTCATTAAATATTATCATTAACTTTTTTATTTTGATGATATACACATATACTTGAGATTTTTTAAAAGAAAAACTTAGAGAACCACTGTGTTGAGGAAAACTGAAAAAAACAAACAAACAAACAAACAAAAAAAAAAACAATGTATCACTGTTTCCAGGAAAATATTAAGTGGCAAAACTGTTTTCAACTTTGATAATAATAATAAATATTTTTGAGCACTAAATTAGCATATTAGAATGATTTCTAAAGGATCATGTGACACTGAAGACTGAAGTAATGGCTGCTGAAAATTCAACTTTGACAACAAGGGAAAACATTTAATTTTGCAATATATTTAAATAAAACAGTTACTTAGAATTGTAATATTATTTCCTAATATTACTGGTTTTACTGTTTTTTTTTTTTTTTTATCAAATAAATGCATTGTTGGTTACCATAAGAGACGTCTTACCTACACCAACATTTTTGAATGGTACATTAAAAAAGTAATAGTTTTATTCCGGGATAGTTGTTTTACCCTGCTCAGTGCCAGTAGTGTGGTCCACTGATGACTCAGTGTTGGCGTTGGTTGTACCATTCTGGTCCCTCTCCCAAAAAAAACTGCCCAATACTGATATCTTTCCATTCACAGGTGCCTGTCTCAAAATCACAGCCAACAAACACTCCACCTTCCACATTGATGTCTGAATGTAATGAAATGCTTGATGATACAAAACTATTCTTTTTTCACTGAGTAGAAAGACAGTTTACCTTTACATAGTCCATTTTTCAACCTAATGTTATCCACAGCGATGTATACTTCACTGCCTGTTTGAGCCTCTATATGAATTTGATAATCAAGGTTTACAAATATTACATGGCATGATTACAAATGGATATAATATGAAGGCTTTCCAAATAGATGTATTTCACACCTGAAAGGGTTTGAAAGGGTTCTCAGCTACGGTGACAGAGACATTTTTCCAGTTGTTCCCAGTGATCTGTTTCAAACAACAGTTCTTGCTCTGTTGAACCTAAATCTAATAGCACTCTAAGGATCCCAGGGTCACTGCCAACAGAGAAGTGCACCATAAAAACTGCATTAATCACACCTGACAGTCCAACAGTGGAAGAGAGGGTGTATTTAGTAGAAGCAAAAAGATGGGAAAGCAAGACCAGACCCTCCGTTCATTTGGTACCAGAACTCAAAACAGGAGTCACTGGTTGCCTGGATCTTTTCTGAGATCAGCACAGAACTGCTTTTTTGGCCTTACGTGTTCCTCTGAAATGAACTCGAAAGAAATTTGCCTGAAACAGGAAAAATCAATGATATTCATGTGTTGTGTCTAATGAGCTGTCCTGCTATCTCATTTAACTTGTGAAAAAATGTTTGCAATATCAACAAACATATTAGATCAGGGAGGTCACTGTTTTTTTTTTTTTTCCTCCAATTCTCACCATCTGCAGTGTGAGTAGTGTAATCGACCAAAGGACCTCTGTAGGGACTGTCTGCATGAATCCAGTCATATTCATCTATGAAACCATTAGCAACATTCAGCCATATACACTTTCCTGACTCAAAATCACAACTTTCTGTTGGGGAACATGTTCCAGTTTTAACTGCGACATCATCCAGAAGAACAAATGACTCAGAGTTTGTACTGAGCTCTGAACGCCACCTGTGTGTGAATGCAAAATCATGAATAAATGCAGAAAAAAACACATACAGTATACATCTTTCATAACTGAGAATATTTAAATGCAGGAACTGCATGTGGTAGGCAGTTTTGTTTGTTACTCTGAAAATAATATTTTGAAAAAGTAAGGAGAAGGAGAGACTGAATTAGGTAAAGAAAAAAAAGAAAAAAACAAAACAACCAATAAAAATAATCAACACAAAAATAAAAAAATAAAAAAACAAATATTAATAAATGAAATTCTATCATGATTTACTCAACTTCATGTCATTCCAAACATGTGTGGAATGGTTTTGGTTCCTAATGACTACCACAATGGAAGTCAAAGGAAACCACAACTGTTTGGTCACCAACATTCTTCTTCTTTTGTGTTCCAGAGAATTAAAAAAGAAAAATCACATAGGTTTGGAATGACATGAGGGTGAGTAAATGTTGACAATTTTCATTTCTGGGTACTTTTCACTCAAAGCTATTGTATGGCTTCAAAATGTCTCCTATTGTGTCTGTGTGTGTTTTCCAGAAGAAGAAGTTGATAACAATATGAGAATGAGTAAAAAAAATTCATTTTGCAAGCAAATGCATCCTAGAAAAAGAAAAAACTCACTCTGAATTCAGAGGGAGACGACACAGTGACCTCTGCCACCTCCCAACTATCAGAAGATGCTCCAGAAAGAGACCAAAGTGCTGGACCCAGCTCCCCATTCAGGAGAACATTTACAAGAATATTTCGTTAGACTGCCTTTAGCTTTGATTATGGCACGTATTCGCTGTGGCATCATTTCAATAAGCTTCTGCAATGTCACAACATTTATTCCCGTCCAGAGTTGCATTAATTTTTCACCAGGATCTTGTATTGATGATGGGAGAGTCGGACCACTGCGCAAAGTCTTCTCCAGCACATCCCGAAGATTCTCATTGGGGTAAAGGTCTGACTCTGGACTCTGTGGTGGCCAATCCATGTGTGAAAAATAATCCATCTTGGATTATGCCCGTGCCATCAGGGAAGAAAAAAATTAATTGATGGAATAACCTGGTCATTCAGTCTATTCAGGTAGTCAGCTGACCTCATTCTTTGGGGACATAAGATAATCATCCATGCAGTTATTATCCAATGGGAGGATCTTAAATATTTGCTTAGTTAAATCCAGGTGGTGACTTTTTTTTTTTTTTTGGATGGGCAGGGTATAATATACAGTATGCATAGTAATTAATATTTAACAATATTACTGTGTTTTTACTGTATTTTTTTTATCAAATAAATGCAGCCTTGGTGAGCATACGAGTCTTCTTTCAAAAATACATCCCATTGGCTAATGGTTATTTTTATTGTTTTAAGTAATAGTATTTTATGCAATTTTTCTAAGAAAACTGATAAATATTGTGTCTAAATGAAACAAACGTTATTTACTGCTATGCAATCATACAATTTCCCTAGCCACAATATATAAAAAAATACTCAGTACGTCTTATTTCTACACAAGATATCATTTTCTTGCAATATTCATCAAAGTTTAACTTAAAAAAAACCTATTATCCAAACAAGCTTAAGATTCATAAGCAGTGTCAGCAATAAGACATTCCATGTTCAACGTACTTGTATATGTAGTACGTATTTGAAAACAGGTTTCAAAGGGCAAGTTTTTGAAAACGCCACCATTATCGTTTCCGTGTTTCCGTACTGGAATCTTTGAAAATGGTCATCATATGCGTGTGTAGTACGTGTTAGGCATGTAGACGTGCAGTACGTATCGATTTTAAAGGCAAGCACAAACAAACATACACAACAATGGTGGAGTACATTGTACTGTTGTTGCGGCTCAAGAGTTTGCTAACGCTTCTTCAGCAAAATGTGGATTTACTTCACCAATATTACAACCAACAACAGAGACGCGTCATATACAATTGCTTTTGCTTTTGGCATTAAATGATAATGTGTGATCAAACCTTGTACCATAAAAAACATTTAATAATCTGTTACCTAAATTAGCTATTCAAACATAGTAGACAGTTACAATGTCACCTAGTAGCAGTTAAAGTAGCATATCATTCCATCAGCAGCTGTTGATTAAAGACCCTAATATTTTAAAGTCTAAAACCCACTTAAAACTCTCTGCAAAGATGCTCACTTGTGTGTTCACTTGTGTTATCTTTGACTAATATTTAAATTTGTTTGATGATCTGAAACATTAAAGTGTGACAAACATGGAAAAAAAAAAAAGAAATCAGGAAGGGGGCCAACACTTTTTCACACCACTGTACATGTGGTACCAGAACTCCAAACAGCCTTGAAATTCATGCTCCATCACCTCACTCTCAAGATGAGCAATCTTATCTGTTCTGGCATTTGTCTCAAAGACCATGTAATGCCCTGGATAGAAGAGAATGAGTGGATGTCAGGACATGGGAGCAGTTTAAAAGGACAGTTAAAGACCTGGATAAGTGCGTCTGATTTATGATTGTGGGACTCCAAACATTACAATACTTTGGCATCTATTACTGTCCTGTGCTGCACATGTGCCCATCGGTGTGAGTCAGCATTATCCTGATACATTCAGCATTAAGTAATTTGTTGATATCTACCCATGGCAGTGTTGGTGATGTGGTCAACCTCAGGAGCAAATGAAACACTGGTTCCAGAGCTCCAGTCAATACTGGAGACATTGACATGAGTATTCAACCATCCAAACATGTCCATCTCCAAATCACAAAACCCTGAATAAAATAATGTGCACTGCTTCATTTAGATGTTATAACAGTCACATTGTTGTCAGGAGCTTTGTGGGGTGAACAGACATTAATGAATCACTTCACTGCTTCAAGAACTGAAGCGATAAAATAATAATCATCTTGTGATTATGAAAGCCAAATACTTACCTTGAGGTAGGCAAGAGTCGTTTAGGATTGTTAGATCATCAATAGCAATATCATGCTTCTGCTCATTTCCAACAACTGCTATAAATATAATCTGTTATCCAAGCAGAAAATCAGAGGCTGACAATAAGACACTAACTAGATTGCATGAATAAAAGATACAGTACACATGTTTATGTGCAGAATTCAAGAGGTCAGAATAACTACACCATTACGTGAGCGAAAACCCTCTTTCTCCACTGACAGATATTTAGAAGTACAGTATGCATTCTGGCTAAATTAAAAAGTGGCCTGGCGAAAAGATTACAGTGATTTTTAATATCATTTGTTTAATAAATGGTATAAATACATAGCCACTTACACACCACTGCACACGCAGGTCAGATTTACTGGACAATAAACATTACTGGGCAATCAGTACTTCCTAGCAAGTTTATATAATAATTATATTATAACATTATAATTATATTGAACTTGCTCTTTAATGTTCCCAGTTAAAAATGTTCAGATATTGACAGTGACTTTCTGTAATTCTCATAGAGTATATCATACTGTGATACAATGGCTGTACTTTAAAAGAGACGGATGGTTGTATGAGTGTATGCACAGACAATCTTCACATTTATATTGAACGTGCTATTTAAAGCAAGCAAGAACATAATCAGAAGCTCTGACATCTGCAATGGGCAATAAAACCTACCAGTAATATAATTTAAATCCCATTTTAGCATTTTAGAGAGGAAGAGTTCTTAAGTATTACAAAATACATATTTAAATAAAATAATTTAAAAATGTTTAAAATTATATAGGTAGCCTAATGATTATTATTATTATTTTATCATTATTTTTTTACATTTAAGATCACATGGCTAGCCAAATAGAAGGCTGCTCTTTTTATTGAAATCACCGTATAGACACTTTCACTCCTACAATAAATTAAGCATGTCTGGCTACAATGCAATCAGTAACTTAAAATGTGACACTGTGCAACTACTGGACATAGATGTTAAAAGAACCCACGTTTCTTCCATATATGTGGTACCAGAACATCAAACACTCTCTGTGCTCAGAGGTCGGTTTATTGACATCCGTCAGTATGCTGCCTCTGCTACCTTTGGGGTACTTCCACAGTTGTGCACTCAGATAAAAGCCTATATATATAAAAATATTAACAATATCAATATGAATTATCACATTGCCGCACATTATGCTGTAGCTTAGGTGGATATTCAGACCCTAATCAGTTTCTAAAGTATGATCCGCTGCAGGGCTGTGTGTGCCAATGGCCAGATCTCCACTGGTTCAGATCCAAGTAAAATTAGTTGTCGGATCTGACTTTAGGCCACACAGAGAGTCTTGGAAGGTGCATTCACGCTCAGCTGGACAGGACCTATTTATACTGCTGGACACCTGCACTTCATCTATGGCAATTTAGCCGTCTACACTTTCCAGGATGCCATCATATATAAACTATTGGATGCAATGCATGAGAACACACATGTACATATCTACTGTATCCATGCAGGTATAGAGTGTGTGATTTTCATACCTGACTTGGTTCTTCAATGTCTGCTAAACTAAGGTCCACAAAATGCCACTTGTTGCCTTGAGTTTCTGTCCTCATCCATATAATCATCTGTTTTCCATTAGCATGATTGGTGACAAATCTGAGAGAGAGAGTCTTCAACAGTCATAAAAACCAAGAATTGTTATAACTGTAATTGCATGTAAATATGTACATGTAAATAATAACATGCTTTAGCATAAATATGTGTTTGGTTAGTTTTGTAATGTACAAATAAACAGTTCAGACAAAAGCCATCTGTCTAACCAACATAAAAAAAAAAATCTATATGTTTTCGCAAAGATCATGTATGGATTAATAAAATAGGTCACACAGACCTTGATTTGTGAAAAAGTGTGTAAAATTTGTGGTCAGTATGAATGTCCATCATTGCTAAATTAATGAGTATAGACTACTAATTACCAAAAACATGAAATCAAAATGGACCCTATATATTTTTTTAATACGTTTCTGGTGTTATTATGCATAATTTGTTGGTGCATGAAAAACATCTTTCATGAAATATCCACTTCACACAATCCAATCAATTCTTGATGAGCAGAAGAGATTTCTTTCAAAGTCCCTAAACATTTTGAATAGTAGTGTCCTGTTTATATATGTATATAAATTATTATATGTATATCTACCAGAACCAGTGGTGTGATCATGTGTAGGTCCCTGATAATCAAAGGGAGGGTTCTGTCCATCTTCTTTTTTTCCATTTGAGTTCAGTTGACTGGTCATGGTACAAGGAACAGGTGTCTTTCTCAAAGTGTCTTTCTCATAGTACTGATGTTTTCCATCTCAAAGTCACAAGAGCCTGTGAGGAAGGATATTTCTTATATTGTGAATTTAGTATTGTATTGTAAAGCTGTAATTTTCCATTTATTTGGATGCAATACCACAAAACGGTATCACAGTTATACAGGACTCTAGTTTTATAATTTTAATATTACTACATGACACAGACTGTATATGTGCAAGAGAGTATATACTGTATATCATCAAGAGAAAACAAAATCTGAATCTGATGCATTGAGAATAAGAGTGAAAGATATAAAACAGTAATTACCACAAAACGCTTCATCTGATCCATCTGAACAGTTGGTGTGGAAATCACACACTTGCTCCATGGAAACACAGACTTGAGAATCAATACACTGGAACTGTCCATCAGGACAGGAGGACATGCCCATTGAAACTGCTTATAAAATGCAAAATGTATAGCGGTGAAAGAAAGAAAGAAAAAAAAAGGTAAATTGTGCATTTAGCATTTTTAGAATTCCACTGTATTAAAATTTAGGGTGGTATAAAGTGTCAGATAAACTTTTATGCACACATAAACATTTAGAAGGACAAACTAATTATTTATTATCATTAAATTCCAGTAGATAAGTCATAAAAAGCATGAAATAACTCCAAATAACAACCTTTGCCCTGATAACACACCTGCACACTCTTGGACACACTCAATCTCAACACTATGCTACTTGGGATATTCCATGTATATATGTATATGTATATACAACAACCTCAAATGTAAACATTTTACCTACTTGCTTTTTATTACTTCCTGAGGCCAGATAAAAAAGCATACTGTGCAGCAGTATTACAGTCAGAACTAACGGCATTCTAACAACTGTTGAAAATGGGTCCTTCTTGTTTCTTTTGTGTACTCACCTTGGGAGAATAATCTTTCATTTATGCTACTTATATGCTGAAGTTTTTTCAGAAGTTAAAATAAATCCTGTAAAGCACACATGTTTTCATTTGTTAAACTGGTAATAAAATCAGCCTCTCTAAGACTACTTTGAATACTTCCGTACTCCATGACATTATAGTTTACTGCACTAACCACAAGATTGGGTGAACTTTTCTCTAGTGCTTTTATAATTACATCAATAGTCTTCACTGGAAAAAACATTTATGGATAATCATGTGCTAAATGTTTAAAGGGCTTTAAGTCATGCAAGATTAAGTAGCACAAAATAAACCAGATAAAAGTAAAAAAGCTCAGAACAGGTCCATCAGAACAGGTGCAAAAATACACCCTGGTTTGGGTTCTTGTAAAGTATAACCATGATTTCAACAGACACACTACAGAGGTATTGCTCAATACCTCTGTATTCTGTCTGTTGAAATCATGGTTGTGCTGGCCTGCAGAGCAATCAGCAGATACTTGGATATCTTACCTCATTAATGTGTCTGGAAGGAAAATAGTTTCAAGAAACAATAAATTAACGGAATCTTTGAACATAACTATTTGCAACCTTTGACCATTCTTAAGCTCCTTGGCATATTAAAGGGCACAGTTTATGCGACTCCAGTTGATAGCTTTCTTTTGGTGTATACAAAGCACAAAGGGTAAAAGAGGAAACCCACGACCACTAGTGTAGACCACTAAAATTCCCAAATTGTTAGAACAGCACCAACCTCATTACTGCTAAATTCAACACAGCTGTTTTGCCAAAAATAAATAAATAAATTATTTTCTATAAGGCAATGTACTGTAAAGGCAGTTTATAAACTATGAAAGGTAGATATTGTATTAGGTAAGTTGATGCACTGCTGTGGGACATTATTCTTATTTAAAAAAAAACAATATATTTTATATATAATTATT
This sequence comes from Cyprinus carpio, assembly GCF_018340385.1. Taxonomy (NCBI): domain Eukaryota; kingdom Metazoa; phylum Chordata; class Actinopteri; order Cypriniformes; family Cyprinidae; genus Cyprinus; species Cyprinus carpio. The sequence goes on along the minus strand of NC_056573.1, from coordinate 15,302,746 downwards.
ATTATACATTTAATTTTATGACTATATTAATGGAATATTTAAACTTTAAAAGATTGAACACAAAATGAACTAGTTAAGACAACAAAGGTGATATAAAATGCGTAAAAACTGTACACGTAGTATACTTCCTTAATCATGCATAACTTACTCAGATTCTGGAATCCAATTCAATTGCTATTCAGAGATTTTATTTCTCTTCACAAGTGTCTTTTTGAAATTTTCATAATAAATTGAGCAACCGTGAGGTTACTATCTGTACACTCTATCCAGTCAACATTGTGCAATACACTTTACCATCACACACAAGACCATCAATGCTAATAGTCAGGCAGGTTCCCCACTTCTCTTACTCACTGTCCTCTGAGTGTCCCTCCCCACTCTGCAAACTCAGCACAGAGGACATAAAAACAGATGTATTTGGAATCACTGTGGTGGAAAGCGAGAGACAGAAATGAATGATTATGAAACACCAGACAAAAAAAGGAAGTGAAATTTGCTTTCCTCCATCAACCTTCCTTATATTTCATGTGTCAATTCCACAAATCCAAATACATGGAACCACAAAGGCTGACTATCAGTTTGATCAGTGAGGTGACTACAAAAAACTGCAAAGATGGCAAAAAAATACAGAACAGTTACTTAGAAAAACATTTCAAGAGCATACAATTTTACACACTTGCATAAACAAAATATTTAACATTTGTATAAATAAAAACATGTTGTATTCTAAACAAAAATGACACCTAGGTACTATGAGTTTTTAGGACTTTAATGGACTGACAATTGGCTCTTTATATGTTGTATTTATATTTTATAACTCCTTGCAGTTAATATTTTCTGTATTTTCTCTTACCATGAAGATTGTAAGATTGTTGCTGGGATTTGTGATGTGCTCAGCTTAATCTCAAATAAGGAAAAATACTTTTGCAAGCAGAGAGTTGATGAAGTAGGCTAGAACTCCAGCCCCGCCAACCACACCTGCCCTCAAGAATGTATGTACAACACTTGCATCCAGGAACTTTTGCAGACAAAATGCGCTTTTGAATGTGAGGTTGCAGTCTAAATTAAACCTATGGAATGCTAAATAAATAAATAAACATGCGTACTTCAAAATACTGATAAGAAACGCCACAAACAAATACACATGGCGACAAGTGTCATCAGATGACGACCAAATGACTCATATGAGTTGGCTCATTTAATGAATCGTTCAAAAAGATCAGACGATCCGTCATTCAGTACGTTATAGGGTAGTCATAGTTTCAAATGCCAGTAAGTCTTCAGGAAGCTTACTGTAAATGGTATTACAATATGATACATTACTATCAGTTCTTGTTACACATTTCTTGCGGTTATTGACGGCAATCATATTTTGGTTGACACAGTTCACACAGGCGATACACTGATGAGCATATCAAGAGTAAACAGAATTATAATGTCCTCTGCCAGAACAGAGATGAAGAACCCATGTAAATTTGTAAAAGTGTGTTGTCCCATAGTCCTTAAAAAATACCATGTGATTTAATATTTTACAATAAAATGCAAAAGAATCTTTAATACATTTTAAGTAAAGATTGAGTGTCCATATTTCTCACAATGTTTTCTTCTGTAAATTAATAACTTTGTGTCTGAGATCTTTCTGTATGTAGCAGATGTGGGGCTGTTGAGGCAACAGTTTTTTCTGCCAGTTTATAAAGCATGGGATTTGAGAGGCACCATTACACGAGGGTGTGTGGTTCTCCGAAGGGCCAGCAGTTAATCAGTGATTTGTATCTCCCAATTGGTTCTCATGAGGCAGAAAGATAGATAGTGATGTCATAACAATGGGTAAATGTATGCAAAATGAACTAAATTACACCAGGGTGATTGGAGGCAAATCTGTGAAAAATTATTTGTAATTATTTAATTATTTATAAATTAATTATTGAATAAAAGTATTTATATAATTGTATATTTATAAATAGAACTATTATTTAAAAAGTAACAGGTGCGTCTCACAGACAGTAACAGTATCTAACAGTATTAGGGCTGGCATGACCTTAACATATTTTCTTATGTGGTAAATTGCTGTCACCACAAGTTTTTACACAGGATGTCCAGGAACATGAGTACAAGGCATAACAGGAAATTGCACTTGGACCATAAATTTTAACTGTAATTCAGTTTTTTGTACAGCTATTGTTGTGTATGCTGACAGGACAGAACCATTGCTGGGAAGAGGGAATGTCTCAGTGATTTAGGAGGTGACAGTGACTATAGGTTTGACTTCTTCCGGATGGTCTGGCATGGACAATCATCGTATAGTACCAAAATGAACTGTGTTACTCAAGTACTCAAGCCAAAACACTTATTTACACCAAAATTCAGAAAACAAGCTGACTAAGACCATATTTTCAATAATTGAGAAGACATCTCATTCTTTCCAAAGAAGCCTTGTGACATTAGTGTTTCAACAGTTTTGAAGAAAAAGACATGTGACAGGATGTGCTTCTGATTGGAACAATCAAACCAGTTTAAAGGGCAGGTCTGCATGAGCAAATGTGAGACTGCAGAATCTCAGCCAACGACAGAGGATGACACTGGAATGAACCTAGGAGCACTGCAAAATATATTCTGGATCAAGATGAAGATAATAGTAACAGTAGTTATATTACTCATATTACATCTATCAAACTGCTTTGCACAGTCAGGTATGTCTTTTTTCTTAAATCAAAATTAAAAATGAATGACAATAATAATCATACTTTTTGCTGTTGCAAACAGTATTATTTATTGTGAAAAAAAAAAATATATATATATATATATGATATAGTGCATTTGTATATATGTGAAAATAACTGAATGCTGCATCATCTCATCAAATTGTTGTGCAGGAGGAAACTTTCTAATATATAATGTGGATTATAACAAATGCATGACCAGCTCCCTTGAACGGCTTGCCACCTGTGACCCACACAGTAACTCACAACAGTTTCGCTGGACTTCAAAGAATCGCATTTTGAACACGTTCACAAAGAAATGCCTTGGAGTAGGAAGTAAAACAGTGGGCAAAAAACTGCAGTGGCTGATTTGTGAAGATGACAATGTTCTGCAGAAGTGGGAATGCCACAGAGATGCATTGCTTGGCCTTAAGAACGAATCTCTGTATCTGGCTGTTAATGATAATGGTGTGCCAGTGATCTCAAAAGACACTGGAATAAAGAGCAAATGGACAATTCAAGGAACACTAAACAACATTTGCTCTAAGCCTTATGAAGGTATGTGTCTATTGAACTTATTGTCAAAGTGACAATGCATTTTTTTCTTCTTCTAAACAGTTATTTCGCTGCATAATGATGAAACAAAACATTGATTCCTAACATTTTTTGTCCTTATTAGTAAGTCTCTATAATAAAATGTCCATTAAAATGAAGTTAATGCTTCCCCTAACTAATATAATGCTTGTTGATTTTATTCAAATGTCCATTAAAATGAAGTTTAAACAAATATGAATCCAAACTGTGGGTGAAGTCTCAAGTTGCTTCTCCCTTTAATGAGACGGCTAAGCTTGTTTGTCCTTCACAAGTTTTCCATCAGTTCAGTGGCCATTGCGTAAACAGCTTAGACTAGTCTTACAAGTTAGTAATCTGTGTGTGTGTGCGTGTGTGTGTGTGTGTGTGTGTGTGTGTGTGTGTGTGTGTGTGTGTGTGTGTGTGTGTGTGTGTGTGTGTGTTTTCTTTAAGACTGGTCATAACATTTTTTTCTAAGTCAGTTGCATAAAAACATAGATTTGAATCTGAATAAGACCGATTTTTCCTTGGCTTGGGAAGTCTGAATAGTGGTTATGTTTATGTGTAACTGCGTGGCCCCCAGATGCAATCACAAAAATAAATAAATAAATAAATAAAAACACAGAACACTGAATTAATTTATTAAAAATAAATGACTGTATGTCCTCAGTTCTATTTAACAGGCTTCAAGAAACAAAAAATTCTGTTTTACAGGCTTTAAAAACAAAATCAAAACATCAATTGCTGCATCCATATTTGGATATTCCCTTATATTTGCAAATCCCTTTTTCACAATGGGACCCTCTTGTTGTTATATACTACCCTTGATACCAATGCAACTGATTTATTATATCACTTTTTGAGTAGAAAGTGATTTCCAACTCTAATCAATTTAATTCCATTTAATGCCATGCTATCTAATATTTAACTGGATGATTAAATTAAGATTTTATAATTTTATTGCAAATGTAAATGTGTATTTCATTTTATTACAAATGTGATCATTTCACAAGCACTATAAATGATGGTTCGAATAACTGATCTACAAACTCTACATTTTAATTTACAGAATTGTATACCATTGATGGAAATGCATTTGGGCGCCCATGTCAATTTCCTTTTCTTTATGAGAAAAAATGGTATGCAGATTGTACCAATATTGATGAACAACATCAACGTCTATGGTGTTCTATTGAGACAAACTACGGTGTTAATCAGCTTTGGGGCTACTGCCCAACAAGAGACAGTAGGTTTATTTCTCATTCACTTTATATTTCAAATGTTGCCTGCATGATAAATATAAAATCTTTGAGACTGCAATTGTTACTTGTCCATCACTTAAGGCTAAACTAATAACTTATATTCAAACAATGAAACATTGGCTTGCACATATTGATGAGTAGTGATGATTTGCAGATGCATTCTGGGTCAAACATCCTCTGACCAACGTTTATTACCAAGTGAATAGTAGGTCAGCCCTGACATGGTACCAGGCTAGAAAGAGCTGCCAGCAGCAAGGTGGAGAGCTGCTGAGTGTCTCTGAACCTCACGAACACACCTTTGTAGCAGGTACAGTTCTGACAAAGAGATCCTCTGAATGGAACTGTGCATCATTACATGCACTAATGTAACATTGATGGATGTCTAGAAATATGCAAAGAATAAAACACTGAGAAAACTGTCTTATCTAGGAATTGTTCAGAGCACTCAAAGTGCACTATGGACGGGACTGAATAAATTAGATGTAACCAGTGGATGGCAATGGAGCAATGGACAGCCGTTACGTTATCTGAAATGGCTCAGTGGTAAGACCATCTTTCAGTCAAAGGATTCAGTCTCATTGAATTAATGTAGCTTAACTGGAAGAACACAATACAACAACACTAGTTTGATTCCCAGGGAACAAACAATCAGATAAAAAGAAATATGTACTTCAATAAATGTAAATGCAGCATGAATTGAGAGACCTTCATTTTGCCTTTATTCACCATATCCTATAGATTCTTAGGCCTGTATTGAATAGCTAAATGAACAAACAAAATCAACATTCACTAGCTAATTGAGCATATTACTTGACTGAAATGAGCATTTCTCTCTTTGTTGAGGATACCCAACCACACAACCAGGCTACAGTTGTGGAGTCCTGAAAAATGCTTTTGGTTCTGAATGGTCAAATGAACCTTGTTCTGAAAAACATGGATATGTCTGCCAAAGAGGCCATTCTGTTCCTACTCTTCCACCAGGTGGGCTTCCCAGTCACTCTTTCTTTCGTATAGCAGCGGTTCTCAAACTGTGGGACTGGAATTCAAGCAGTGTCCGAAAAGAAATAAAAAAAACATATAGTGTTATTTGATCTTTTAATGATTTAGTCTTAAAGTTGTTCTTATACATTTGACTCCCTTATTGAACTGCATGTCAGTGCATTGGTAACTTACTTCAATACGGGCTATAATAATTTGTTTAGGAATGTATATATATATATATATATATATATATATATATATATATATATATATATATATATATATATATATATATATATATATATGCTTTTATGTCTCATATTACACTCTAAAATGTATTTAATGGGTCTTGAGTTTGATTACACCTCTTGAGGTGGGTACTAGCATCAAAAAGTTTAGGAACTGGTGTTAGTAATGTATTATCTTTGTCTTTTGGACAGTGGTGGACACTGGCTTTTGCCATAGCCCCTGGATTCCATATTCAAGCAACTGTTATCTCCTTCATCGCACCAAGCAAACATGGCTGAAGGCACGAGACTCCTGTCTGCGGGAAGGAGGAGACCTGCTGAGTATTCTCAGCAAAGAAGAGCAAAGCTTTGTCATCACACAGCTTGGATACTGTACGTTATGATGATCAGAATAAATTTTTAACAGTGCTATTGCAAGAAAAGGTATGGAAGTCACCCCTATATGAGGCTGCTAGTCGATTTTCTACATCTCTTATTTCAGTGAAAACAGACGAGCTGTGGATTGGTTTCAATGACCGTAAAACGCAGATGCTCTTTGAATGGAGTGACCAATCTAGCGTTCCCTTTGCCTCATGGGAGGTGAGCGAGCCGAGTCACATTGCTGTCCGTGCAGAGGACTGCGTGTTAATGAGAGGAGAGGTAAGAACTTTATATGTAAGAAGTAAGACAAGTTTACTAAAAACATGTTATTTGAGAAGTAATCTTAAATTCTAGTTGTCTTTCTCATATCATTATTAATGACTGTTTCACATTTAGGAGGGAAAGTGGGCTGATGATATTTGTGAAAATAAGTATGGTTTCATCTGTAAGAAGAAGGCCAGCTCTAAAGCCTCGAATAATGATACAGTTGTCACAAGCCCTGGATGCAAAACAGTATGTATTTGTATGATTATAAAAGGACCTAATGTCTTGTACTTAAGTTCTTGGTCATCAAGTGGTGAAATGTATTTACTGACAGCTCTCTTATTTTTTGAAAAGGGTTGGACCAGGTATGGGTACTACTGCTACATGGCAGGATCTGAGTCTAAGACCTTTGAAGAAGCAAAACAGATGTGTGAAAAAGCTGATTCTCAACTGGTTGATATTTCATCCAGGTCAGATCACTTCTTCACTGCTTTCTGTCCTTTCTACATTCTTACTACATTGACTAAAACCTTAAAGCATCTGAAATAAAACTTTTCAAAATGTATGTGTAAAATATTTTATATTGAAAAGCTGAACAGCTTTCAGTGTCATTTTCTGCATTACAAAAGGCTTAATCTGTTTGTTTTTCCCCATTAGAGTAGAGAATGCATTCCTCGTTAGTGTAGTTGGAGCGCGACCAGAGAAGTACTTCTGGATCGGGTTGTCTAATCAGAAGGATCTGCACACTTTTGAATGGACCAACACTAAGGAAGTCTCGTTTACTCATTTCAACGCTGGGATGCCAGGTACTGTACTCAATGTCAATTAAATGATTGCGTTTCTGATTTCTCATAATTACAGTACTACATTTTAGAAAGTCTTTTTCTTTAAAAACAAAAAAAATCAGGAAGAAAACAAGGCTGTGTTGCCATGACGACTGGAATTGTTGCTGGGCTTTGGGATGTGATCAGCTGCTCAGATAAGCAAAAATACATCTGCAAGCAGAAAGCTGATGGACTAGTAACAACTTTAGCCCCACCAACCACACCTGCTTTAAGCTGTCCCGAAGAATGGACGCCACTTTTGTCTAAAGACTTTTGTGTCAAGGTAAAATGGGCTTTTAAAGCTATTTTCATGTTGAGTTTTGGGTAAATTTGTTATGTAAAACAAAATAAAAGAGATTGTAGAACATTTCCTAACATATTACAGAATCAGAAAGACTGATTTCCTTGTCTTTCTGGCAGTATTTTAATGTACCCACGATCCAAATGAAGACTTGGGATGAAGCTCTTGTCTACTGCCGAGAGCTTGGCGGGGATCTCCTGAGCATCCATCATGAGGCTGATATTCCTTGGAAACAAGGAGGGTAATATCTATCATTCCTTTTGCATAATGACAGTTGATGAATGTCCAGCTAATGGACAAACATGTTTCACTGGTATGACAATACCACATGATCAATAACAGACTCTGTTCATATGTTTCAGTAACATGACTCTTCAGCCACTGACCATCATAATCCACAATAATTACCCACAATTAAGCCACAATCCATATCCATACATTTGCGTATACATGTCAATGAATGTTATATTTGGCTGAGTCGCAGTGTTCTTGTGTTTTTCTATTCCTTGCCATTTCTTTGATAAACTGTGATAAATATGGTGGATGAACAAAAAAGTCACATGACTGAAAAAGATGAATGCATTAATTAATGATTAAAAAAGAAAGATGGAAAGAAAGAAACTATGTGGTTTTGCTTGTAGAGGGTATCCAGCATGGATTGGTTACAGAATGTACGATCCCTCTGTGGGTTTTGTTTGGAGTGATGGTTCTTCGGTGAGTTCACAAAGAATTTGTTAAAAGACAATAAATACTAAATAGAATTCACATTGGATGTCATTGAGGTTTTTTCCAAATCTGCTCTGTTTTAGTCATCCTATCAAAGCTGGGCTAGTGATGAACCAAACAATTTCAACAACATTGAAAATTGTGTTGAAATGAGAATTTCAATTTGGGACAGTGATGGAGCGTGGAATGACGTAAACTGTCAAGACAGAAAGGACTGGTACTGTCAAATCCGAAAAGGTACATTTTCTGGCAAAAGTCTAATTCTACCATCACTGGATCAAAAAGAAAGTGCTATTTTTCATTTTTCATTGAATACATGACAGCTAACTGCTTTGCTTTGTCTTCAGGAAAGATACCAAAGGAAGTAAATATTACGAATCCAGGTAAGTCTTATAATTGCACAAACCATTTTTTTGTGTGTGTGTTTTTCTTTTTTTGTCACACTGATGGGGTAAAAGAGGAACTCGATTTCAAAACATTTATTTCTTTTTATTTAGTTTATAATGAAACAGAGGATGGCTGGATTCAATTCCAAGGGAGCGAGTACTATGTATCTCGGTACACATCTCTTTCTATGCACGACGCTCGGACATTCTGTAAGAAATCACATGGCGATCTTGCGGTTATCAGTGATGAGGATGAGCGGGTGTTCCTTTGGCATCAGGTACGAGGGCTGAGTTACACTTTCTAGCATCATATTTGTGGTCCATATATCACACAAAATGCATCTTTGCATTATTTGTTATTTTAATAAATGTTTTATATCGCATTTAATTTACTGACTCAGTGTAGTGCTTTTTTCTGTGTGTTGCAGGCTAAGCATTCACACTATGAATTTATCATTGGTTTGATAGTTGATCTGGATGGGACTTACCAGTAAGTTTAAAGAATGCAAGCAGCATTCTATGTTACCTTACAAAAGGACATTGACCACATCTCAAGGTACACTTTTTTTTTATCTATAAAGGTGGATGGATGGGTCCCCTGTAGTATATCAAGCTTGGGAAGCAAATCAGCCTGCTTTTATAAACAGTGAGGAAAGATGTGTGAAGTTGACCACATCTCAAGGTACATCATATCTTTTGATCTGTTAATATGGTGGATACTGTATAATTATTGGAATGTGTTATTGACCACTGATAAATTTGGTGCAGAAAATGTTTCTAATGTGTGATCAAATCACTGTTGATACATTTGATTAATTACACTGAACAAAAAGCACTTTGATTGTTACAGGACTCTGGGAAACTATAAACTGTGGTGATGAATATAATTTTTTTTGTAAGCGAAGTCAGTCACCTCCAATGAACGCCACAGTGGCCCCTACACAACAGCCAAAAGGAGGCTGTGCTCCTGAGTGGAAAAACTTCAAAGGAAAAGTAATTATAAATATATTCTAGAATTCTAATATGTGTGTGTATATATATATGTATATATATATATAATTATAATAATGTGTTATAAAAATTATACCTTCAAGTTTTACATGTAGACATTTTTAGTGTTTATGTAGTTTTTGTCATTGTGATTAAACAGTTCTGCATCAGATTGTTCTATAACTCAATCAAATTAACTTGTTTCACAGCAAAATCAGATCTTACTGAATAAAGCTGTGATTATTATTTTTTTAAAGTGTTTTTATAGAATATATATATATATTTTTTTAATAAAAGTGTTATAATAGATTTTCAATGCAACATTTGTGAAATTGTGTCATGATCTATGTTTATGACAATTCATTTTTAGAAGAAAATAAATAATGGTCATTTATATAACACATTATAGTGCTACAACATGAAAGAAGACATGAAAACATGGACAGAAGCGAGAGGATACTGCAGAGAGCTTGGTGGAGATCTGGCATCTGTTATGAGTAAACAACAACAAGGTAAAAGCTTTGTGATAGTTCAGTTAATGAATTAGACAAGAGATTTAAGCACTGCTCAGAATTAAAATAGATTAAAATGTGACATTTTTCTAGAACTGCTGTATCTTGATTAGAAAGAATTTTAATGTATTATTATTTTTTAGCTATGCACATTGACTTGATCATTATCAGACACTGTATGTTTTATTTATTACATCACATTTGCTGCAGCCTTTTTAAGCACAATGATTAGAGAGAAAACCACAGACTTATGGATTGGATTCAGCAATTTGGCAAGTGGGAGGTTCAAGTGGACCGATGGGAGTACAGTTACATTCACCGACTGGGCCAAAGGAGAACCTCAAACCCATGTATGGACATTTCTAAGTGTTTAAAACATTTAAAAACATTTGCAGCTTAATAAATTGCACATTTAACCTCAAGATGTTTTGGTATGACTGGGGACTGTTTATATTATTTCCATTCACAGTGGCATTCATACTATTGGACAAAATATCACTATTCGGATGAAAAGGTATATCCTAATAAACTGAGATTATAACTGAATAGTATTGTTTTAGTGATAAAAGTAGTGGCTTTAATAGATATTTCTTTTTGAAACAGGAATGTGTTTTTATGAGCAAGAGTCCAGGCTCTGACTTTGGCAAGTGGGTGGCAACTGACTGTAATTCTACTCAAGGTTTTATCTGCAGTCGTGATGTTGGTGAGTTTAGCTGAACCCAGTGCACTTGCAAAGAAATTGTAGATATTTTGCAGGCTTTTACCATTCTTCATATTTTGCTTCCATTGTGTCATTTTTCACATGTTCAGATCCTGGTATTGCCCCAGTGCCAACTGAAGTTCCTAAAACCTTTGTCAAGCTTGGAAATTCATCTTTCAAAGTGATTCAAGAGAACCTAACGTGGAGTGATGCAAACAGTCGTTGTGAGGCAGAGGGGGCTCATCTGGCCAGCATTCGGGATTTAATAACACAAGCTTACCTCGAGTTGCAGGTCTATAGGGCCAAACAGCCCATGTGGATCGGTCTCAGCAGTGTACAGGTACTGCACCCAAGTGAGAAAGGGAAAGTCATGGCATTGCAATTAATAGGAATATTTAGTCATCCTTATGAGTTTCTTTGTTCTGTGGAACACAAAGGGAGATGTTTGGGAGAATGTACAGGCTGCTCATTGCCATACAATGAAAGTGAATGATTACAAGGGCTGTCAAAATCCAAAAAAGGACGAATCTTAAAAGTGCCATAGAGATGCTCAAGAAAGTCATTTTACGTTGAGCATTATGTGGAAAACAAATGTAATGGTATATAATCTACAGACTGTATATTTGCATTCAACAGACAACAGGATATTTTCTATGGGCAAATAACTGGCCCATGAATATGGAGAAATGGGCATCTTCTGAACCACGGCCCAACCGTCCTTGTGCATACATGGACACAGATGGAGAATGGAAAACAACTCTCTGCAATCAAACCTACTACAGTGTCTGTGAGCAAACAACAGGTGAGATACGTCAAAATATATGTGTGAGTTTTTGAGTGTGTGTGTGTGTGTGTGTGTGTGTGTGTGTGTGTGTGTGTGTGTGTGTCTCAAAATATAGCAAATAATTATGAATACCTTATTGAATTGTTCAGATTTTTAGAATGCATTAGAAAGGCTATTTTACATCAACTCCTGTATACAAAGCTCTCCGTATATGACACCCACCTGGAAGTCAAAACAGTATTTAAGTGGCCTATATTGAAATTGCGATTCAATTTGTTATAATATTACCAGTAAGTTTTTTTTTTTTTTTTTTTCTCCACCAAATAAAATAGTTCCAAACAAAGCCATAGTCGTACCGTCGATCATGCATCTCAGTGTTATGAACAAATCGGTTGAGTGAATGATTCTGTTACTCACCCTTGAAGCCGGTCACTTGTATTGTTTCTGAATGAATACGTGTTTTTGATTGAACTGGCTGAATCAATGAGTCCATATCTTAATTATAAAGACTTTTTGCCACCTACTGGCATACAAATGTAATCTTTAAAAAGAGTCAGAAAAAATGCACAGTCTGTCTTTACATGCAAACAGTGATGTGATACAAACAGTTAAAAGCCTTGGTGCTCAGTTCTTGATACAAAACACATCCAATCATATTCCACACTGAATGGATAATACTTCTTGTATCATCTTAGTAAACACTATTTCCATGTGATGTTCTCCACAGACATTCCCCCGACTGTTCCAGCACAGCATCCTGGGAACTGCCCACAAGAAGATGATGACAGTCCAGTGAGGTGGATACCTTTCAAAGACAGTTGCTATTCTTTTGTGATGGACCAGAGATCATGGAGCAGAGCATCTAGACTCTGTATGACATGGGGTAAGGATAGAAAAATTTATTAAAAAAAATGTTTACTTAATTACGTGACAGGTGCAAAGAACAAAAGAGTAACAAAGTTTGCATTTTGGTTTTCAGGAGCATCTCTTGTCAGCATTAGGGATGAAGAGGAACAGAAGTTTATAGAGAACAACCTCATGCTCGTTGAAAGTTACAAAAGCTTTTGGATTGGACTTTTCCAAACCCAGAAAGGTAATGTGCCAAATATACATTCACATATAGGAACCTCTTCTGTTCCTTTACCAGTGTCCACGAGTTTTCACATTATTAGTGGTTGAACTCGTGGGCCTTAAGGAGTTGAGTACATATGATCTCACCCTGGGTTATCTAACTACACAGGACATTGGTTATGGGCAGACGATACCGTGGTGGATTACACTAACTGGGGAACTGTGAATGATTATGAAGAAGACTATCGGGAGCATTTTTGGAATCTTGAATGTGCATTAATCTCTTCCAAAACTAAAAAATGGGGAAAAAAACATTGTGACTACTCTTCTTTATCATTTATCTGCAAAACCGCCAAAGGTACGTATTGTTGTCAGAGAAACACAGGATTATGTCTTATTAACTAATATGCTGGTTCCAAACACCTAATTCAAACCTGTCTTGTGAATTCAGTCCTCCAAATAAAAATGACTGTTCAGTAAATTGTTTGTGCAGTGACTGTTACTGTAGGTGACAATAAAACCAGTCTGTTTCAGTATTTTACTGTTGAAATCTTCCTGAAAAATACAAGGATGTTGTAGAAGATGTAATTTTTCCTTTTAAACATTCGTATTTCACAAAAATATTTTCTTCTCAAAAGACGGCAGATCCACATATTGTTAGAATTTACACTATATTTAGAAATGGATTTTAGAAGAAGAAAAAAAAATAATATATATATATATATATATATATACAGTATATATATATAGTAGACAGATAGATAGATAGATAGATAGATAGATAGATAGATAGATAGATAGATAGATAGATAGATAGATAGATAGATAGAGTAGATAGATAGACTAGTAAAATTTTTGACATGATCGATATTTATGCTTATATGAATGTTTAAATAAAAGGGGAAATAGAACACCGATATTTAACATTTATCAATCTATTAATCTATAATATTTTAGACAGATGTTGCAGTCTTTGTTTTAAAAAAGACCTGATTTTTTTATTCCTGTTTTTTTTTTCTGCAGTAATAAGTACAACCACTAAGTCCCCACAAGAAGGTAATATGATGTCTTATTCTTAATGCCTTTACTTTTTTTTTTTCAAGACATATTCAAAAATCTAATTTTATGTCAAGAAAACAGCAACCTCTCTACTTTAAAATAGTCTTATTCCCAAATGTTCAACAGCATGTGTTATGTAGTAAAATTGCAGTTTGATATAATGTGTATATCACAGTTTCACACTAGTTTCTCTTATTATTTTTACCTCTTATTTCTTCACAGCTCCTGAGCCTCACAAGGTCAATACGGGTTTGGCTGTGTTCTTGAGTATTGCAGTGATCAGCATATTGGGAGCACTAGCTTTCATGTACTACAGAAGTTCAAAAAGACAGTTATTGTCTACATTTGAAAATCCCATGTATAATAACAGAGATGCTGCTTATTCAGATAGTAAAGATGATAAAACATTGATTGGCAACATTGAGATCGGTGAATAGAACTGTTTTATAATGTCCCATTATGTAAGAGACGGTCAGCCAATTATTATCATGAAATAAAAAACATTGACAGGGCTTATCAGGTTTATTTTGTGATAATGGCTGTACGTTATTCTGTTTACTACATAGCTATTCACCAAATAACTATTAATTTGGGTAGAAAATATTTAATGTTAGAAGGAAATGTAGCTATGTAGAAACCAGTTGTCAATTAAACAGTTCAGCACTCATTATGCCAAAAATGTTAGCCAGCTTCAGAATGGTGCAAATCAAATATTTCAAAGAATCATCTGGAATCAGTGGTTTAATATGGCATTGCCACTTTGTTTTTCAGACTGTCTTTGAGTTTTTAAAAAGTTTTTGATTTAGTTGAATTAGAAATGGCTCTAAATAAATATTTACACTTTGATATATCTGTTTTTGAGTAAACCACCAATTACATGCCAATGTGCAGTGCAGTTTAAGCATGGAAAAATTGTGTCATCTTTTGGAGTGCTGTGCCAAAAAACAGGATAAGATGATGTGTAAAGGTTAGCTGACATTGCAGCATTTGGAGTATGAGGACAGTGTTGGAACACAATTTAGCGTTTCCGTTTTTAGTTTCAGAAAATGTTATGCCCTCTTTGAATTCAGTGGCAATTTCAACCATTAGGAAATTGTAGTTTTTCCTGAAACACATTCAAATATAGAAGTGTTAAATTCACCTTTTTTTTTCCAGAAATGTACTTTATATTTATACTGAATCTGTGCTCAAAAAAAGGCACCATAATATTGGTAATACTTTACAATATGGTTCATATTAGTCAACATCAATGCATTAACTAACAGTAAGTGATACATTTCTTTCAGTATTTATTAATATTCATTAATTTTAAGTAATACAAATAAAATTGTTAACTGTTAGTTCATGTTAGCTCAGCCATTAAATAATATTAACAGATAAAACTTTTACATTATTAAAATTAAAAGTTGAAATTAACATTAACATGAATTAATAAATGCTTTAGAAGTATTTTACATTGTTAATGTTAACTAATGTTAACAAATTGAACTTTACTGTAAAGTGTTACTATAATACACAATGAGGTGAATGCACAATCAGAGCCACATCTGGGAAAACAATGCACGAAAACATCAAAAGTGTGCATTATTTGTTTAGGAGAACATTTCAAAGACAATATACAGTCAGACCAACTGAATACAGAGGGACATCTATATTACAGTGCAGCAGTATCTGTACTCAGATTTATCAATCCAGTATCTACAAAGGCATTTATGAGGTATATACAAATGCATAGAAACAATTTTCAAGCTATAGTGTTGTCAAAAACTTATGCATAGAGTACTCAGGAAACATAAAGGTATCAAGTGTAAATAAACGTCATGGTTCCCGATGCATTAAGAATATGTACACATTTGAGTGCTTATAATTTCATTGCCATCTTCCTCTTTTCATTTTTAACAAAACTGGAAACAAATCTTTTACCACGCTGTTGTAATAAAATAGGTATTTTCTGTACTTATTTCTCTCAGGACATTTGTGTGTGCCTTTTTACTTTATGAAGATGAAAGTAACGAATAAGGGGAAAAAATATATAAATTCAATATACATACTGTATATATTTAAACAAACATTTTGAAAATCATAATTACATGCAGCTGGTTGGCTAAAAATGATCATACTGTATATATTATAAATATGGAGCGGAATGAAACTGTTCATCAACATTAAAATTGTTCATTTGAAATAATTTTGCGAGCATACAACATATAGTATGGCTCCGGAGTTGATTTCACATGACTATGTTATCAAGCTAAGCTCATTGTATTGAAACAAATGATCCTTTGTATGAAATTTACTGAATAAAATCTGTAATGATTTTTGTGACTACAAAACCAGGCCAAACTAAACACCGAACTATGTATACATTAAAGCTAACATGGAATTGAAGTATGTTAATAAAAATGATGTTTTTCATCTCAATGAATATTCTGTGTCACTCTGAATTGTCAAATATTGGAAAATAGGTTGCAAACAGTAATTCACACTGACTTAAAACCGAAGTTTGTAAATGCTCTTAGTAGTGTGGAATTATAAAACAACGACTTTTCAGACAGGTGTCTTAAACACTCCCCCCATCTGCCATTGGTCAGACAAATACAGTATATAGTCATGCATCCAAACCTATATCATTGGTTGAGCCACGGTTGCTGTCAGGCTGGTTGAGATGGTCAAACAAATCTTTTTTTGTGTGTGTGTTGTGCCACACAGCTACAATGTTTATACGTTTCAGTTAAATCAACCAACAAACTTCTTGTCCTTGTGTTTTAAACTAGCATAAGAGAAAATATTTTACATCCAAAATATCCACCGTATTTTTTACAATTTTCCTGTGAATGTGCGAGATTTTCGATTCATTAGGCAAGATAAGCAAGTAACTAAAACAAAAAAAAAGTGTAGCAAAATTATTTAAAACTACAATTTCCTTACAAATCAGTGCATTTATCATTATGATAGTTCAAATAATATGATAACAAATACCAGTTTGCAATATCAAGCACCATAATGAATTTTTTTTGCACAGCCAAAATAACGGGAAGCAAATGACATTGGAAGCCTTGTACATTTCAGTTGCAAATGGCAGCATTCCTATGTTAACAATAAAGTGGACACATTTTTTTTATTAAAAAATTACTAGACTAGACTGTCATTGTTTGTATGTTTGTAAAAAAAGACCTTTCAATCCTTGAGGTGAAAAGCCCAAGACAACCACTAAAGGGTTTTTTAGTGTGCCCAAATTTCATACAGCCAATAGCAGCACAGTGTGAATGCATAATTAAAATTGACATACCATGAAAATCTGATTTTTTCTGGATCATCTTCGATCCCAGGAAATGTGAAAAATATTCACTTTGTTTTGGTAAGCCTTTTTCTGCTAGCGTTTGAAAAAAACTAGTGTGTCAGATTACACTCACTTTGTGACGTGGCAAAGGGATCTTATTATAATATCACCACCCCTTTATCTGCACGTTTCCACTGCCATTCTTGTTTGTACCAGTACCAGTTCTAGCGCCATGACAAAAGTTTGAGCAAAGCATGCTACCTGTTCTATAGTTGGCTGCACTGGGCTGCGTTTCTCGATAACGATTGATTGTAACCCTTAAGAGCATTTTCTACGAGTCATTTTATGATCGTTCGTTATTGTTTCACGTGTGTTTCCCAAAAATGCACTTAACACAATCGCACGTAGCCGTGTTTTTAGTGCTACTTAGTGCTAAGCGTTTGTCAAGTGCTGAAATGTCACCTTATAGAGTGGATAGTTATTGTAGTTCATGCTCATTTATTGAAATGTTAACCTAATGCTGCGTTCCAGACAACTCGTATATTATATTATATTATATTATATTATATTATATTATATATTATATTATATTATATTATATTATATTATATTATATTATATTATATTTATACGTATAATATTATACTTTACATAATAATATACAATATACTTTTTACAAAAACATATATTATAGTATATATCTATATAGAGACATTATTTCCAGGTCCAATACATTGGTTTTCGTGCACGTCAGTAAGTCATTGACAGATTTTTTCCACCCAGTCTTTGAAGCATATTTCCTACATTACTACTTTTATTCTTTTTTTTGGTTCAGTCATTCAATTTAGATGTGTATTTCTATTTTTGAATGCCCTTTTTAATTATTTCATTTATAAATTCATAAAAAGACGAGTAATAAAGTTTACAATTAAGTACAATCAAAACTTTATATTATAATCACATTGCACTTGAATAAAGTTAAACGTGCAATCTGCCGATTGTCCTGCAGGTGACCGCATAAATCTGTCTTCTTACGATGCACTTAGGGCTTTACAATTACTTCAGAGCACTCGTAGACCTACGAGGATTTTCAAGTGCTACTTAAGTTATGATGCTTTTGG
Organism: Cyprinus carpio; assembly: GCF_018340385.1. Classification (NCBI taxonomy): domain Eukaryota; kingdom Metazoa; phylum Chordata; class Actinopteri; order Cypriniformes; family Cyprinidae; genus Cyprinus; species Cyprinus carpio. Next base: position 15,284,608 of record NC_056573.1, on the reverse strand, counting down.
GAAACAGACCGTAATATTAAGATCAGTCGTACGATCGTTTTTACGAACTTCTTAGGCTTACGAAGCTTTTGGGGAATGCAGCCCTGCACAGATGAGCACAGAACACTATTTAGAATTCCAGCCTCAGAGGAGACAAGAGAGCAGTGGATTTGTTTATTCACTGTATATTACGTTGCTGCCACACAGATCTAATATAAACATGCAATTTCTTATAAACCTGATTTTGTAACTCATGTGTTTTTAACATGAACTTCTGTGTAATTGAAAATTTAAGCGCAATAATACATGAAAGAGTACTTAGTTTAGTAACGTTAACTTACATGTCATGTGACAGATGCTTTCTGTGCGTGTGCTTCGGATGTGTTGCACTCAGAAAAGACTCAGAAGTTTAAACTAATAAGGCTTTAAAATGCATGATTTCAGCGCAATAGACATGATAATCACAGCCAAACAGATGTTTTTTTTTGTTTTTTTTTATCAGAGTATCTGACATATGAGCTGTAAATGCACAGCCCTGCTCTGGAAAAGGGGGAGGGGAGCAGCAGCTAATTTGCATTTAAAGACACATGCACAAAAACAGTGTGTTTCTGCTTCCTCTCAGAATAGGCGTTTTGAAAATTATATAATAAATGAACGGCGGGGTATTTTGACATGAAACTTCACAGACACATTCTTCCAACACAACAAAAAAAAATCACATATTGTAGAAAGGGGCATAATGTGTCACCTTTAATATATCTGAAGTAACTAGTCCCTTATTATATTCTTTATATTTTCATATCTAACACTAGTGTAGCAGCATGTTCCACAAAAGACCAATTAATAAATAAATAAATCAGAAAAAAAAATTGTTATCTTTATCAAAGGGTTACGAATAAAGAGGGGTAAGACTAAGCGCATAGTATAAGACATAACCAGTTTGCATATGTACATTTAATGAAACAGGGACAGTAACAAGCAGAGATGTAACCACATACTCAGGATTGGAAGGACCTATGTGCTGAAATCATTTAAAAATGCAGTAGCCATGGCCCTGATAGCAAGAGAAGAATATAAACCCAGAGGAACACAGAATTATATGAATGAAAACTCAAAATCAAGGGAGAAGGCAATGACACAGAAGAATGGCTAAAGAAGGAGAAACCATGTTGTCCTGAGTACACGGTATCCAGCATTTCACATAGCAGCGTTAAAACAATGTCCATCTCAGCGATGAATGTACATGTCTTCCGTTAACTCCTCTGAATCTACACACCTGTCCCTGTCCCGCTCCCGTCCCTGGTAGTGATAGTGATTGTGGTGCGAGTGAACATAGTGGTGCGGTTGTGTGTGTGAGCGCAGCTGGCTCGACTGTCTCTGTTGCCTGTTGTGCTCATTGTGCTCCAATTCGTAGTCCTGCTGCCCGAGATGGGTATAATCCGGTTGAACATCCGTAGTCCCGCGGCGGGGGTGGTGATGTCGGTGGTGATGGTTGTGATGGTGGTGGTTATGGTCCTTTTGAGTTGTAGTCCTATTGTGGTAGACCTCGGTTTGGTCTGGGTCGCTCTCAACCGGGAGCGTGCGCCTGCTCCGGGACTCTGTATATGAAGTGTCTTTAGCAGGAAGCAGTTCCATGTCGACGGGCTGCTGGTGGCGCACCTGGTGCTGGTGTTTGTTATGGGGCTCTGTTGATCGGCTAGTGCTGGAGCGATGGTGGTGATGATGATGGTGGTGATGAGGATGGCTGTGTCTCTTTGGCTCACTACGAAGGAGCCTCTCCTCCTCCTCGGCCTCCTCCTGCACTTCCTCTTCTTCTTCCTCCTCCTCCTCCTCCTCCTCCTCTCTCGTCTCCTGAGCCTGGGGCAGATGCTCCTGCTGATGCTCTTGAGAACCTTTTCTCTTGGTGGCGGCCGACTTCTTGCTTTTCTGTTCATCCTGTATACGAGATATATGACATGAAAATTTGAGTTTTGTGGCTTCTAGTCTATGTCTGTTAGCATTGAAGTCATTTGGAATAGAAGCAAACCAAAAATAATGTGCAGCATCTGGGCTCCAGAAGTAAAAATCCCATTCATTTTCTCCATGGGGGGAACTGTTCTATGATAACTTTTAAACCTTTAAAGGCAGACCTCCTTTGAACTGAGTTTGTTAATTAATGGAATATGCTTTTCTTGAAGTCATAAGCCCTTATTATTTTTTATTTTTTAAATAATTATGATTAACTGCAAAAATCCTGGTGAAAACTACATTACCTATGATTCTGCAGATTCTCCACCAGAGAACGAAAGAAGCAAATCGCACTATAATTATTCAGATATCACCACTGGCTAGTTGAAATATGTAGTTTAGCAAATCCCTAAGTAAACGCTCATGTAGAATCTAACAACAATAATAAAAATACAAGAAAGCAATTGCTTGTTTAGACATTAAACTACAAAAGTAGCACTTCTGCCCTATTATAAAGTTTACTTACAACACCTAAAATAGGCTATTACTAATACTATGGATACTAGGAAGTACAAACTAGTAGGTGCTGGCACTATAGGCATTTTACCTCAGAGACCACCATCTCACTCAGCAAAGGTCCTTAAAGCTCAAGTCTTCTTTAAATGTCCAAGAAAGTTTAGTAAGAGGTGGGGAGGAAATTGAAAACGTCACAGAATGACAGCACTAAGCAAAATTTCAGACTTTATGGAGCCTGCAGATGTTTCAAAGCAGTCAAAGCAGACTTTTACAAAAGAGCTGAACACATGAGTAAACAAAAACTAATTAAAATCTGTTAGAATGTGGGAAAAACTGAAGGTATAAGAGACATTAATGAGAAAATAATACTGAAACTTTAGTGTACTTGGTTATTAATAAAACAAAAGTGTCAGTGAAGCATATTTGAGATGAAATATGATATGTGAATAATGTGAGATGTGGTGGAAATGACACTGTGTATGGACTTTTTATGATTTTATGAATATATGTATATCACCGTTCAAAGGTTTGAGGATATATATATATATATATATATATATATATATATATATATATATATATATATATATATATATATATATTTTTTTTTTTTTTTTTTTTTTACAAAAGAAATGAATACATTTATTTTATTACATTTATATAGTGACATTAAATACATTTACAAAATATTTATATTTCAAATAAATGCTGTTCTTTTGATCTTTCATTTCTTTAAAAAAATTTGAGGGGAAAAAATTTATTAAAGATTTCCACAAAAGTATTAAGCCATTTTTAATATTGATTATCATAAGAAATGTTTATTGAGCAGCAAATCAGCATATTAGAATGACTTCTGAAGAATCATTTTGCAGTAATGGTTGATGAATATTCAGCTTTGCCATCACAGGAATGCATTACATTTTAAACTATATTAAAATAGAAAACAGTTATTTAAATAGTAATAATATTTCACAACAATACTGTCTATACTGTATTTTTGACCAAGGTGATCTTACGAGACTTATTCAAAAACATTTACAAATCTTACCAACCCCAAACTTATGGACTCATAGTGTGTATATTTACTGTTGATCACTGTCTTTTGACAAATTTAACTAGTGAGTGTGTGGAAAGTGTTTATTTTATGCACATTCACAGGGCGAAAAATGTTTAATTATGCATCCAGTCAGAAAACACATGACTAAAGAGCATTTCTTGACTTGTTTTGGTTCACTCCTAGAAATCCACAGGTTGTCTGCATATGTTCAGTCAGAGTAATTCATCTCCTGTTTTTCTCATAGTGTGTCCAGTACCTTAGCAGGTGTGGGGCTGGTGGGGAGTGTGTTTTCTGCCAGTTTCTCCAGCATGGGGTTGGAAGGCTCCATTTCAGGAGGGTGTGTGGCTCTCCAGTAGGCCTCCAGGTAATCAGCGATGTGTTCACAGGCATCTGAGAGCTGGTTCTCATCTAAGATGACATCGAACAGCTCCTGTGAGAGAGACCAATAGTGACGTCACAATAAAGGGTAAGCATAAGTGACAGTGAAATGAAGCACATAACACAGGATAATGCTGGGAGGCTAATCTATGTCAACTACTGCCTTGGGTGTCTTGAAACATGATGCAGCGTAAAAATAACAGTCTCTTGATAATCACACAAAGACAGTTTGTGATTAGGCCTTCCAGATAGGCTTGAATTAGAAATAAGGGCAGTGTTCAAAGGAGGCCATCAAAGAGGTCCAAAATTTGGGCGTTCATATTGATTTTCTAAAGAAACAGACTCTAAGTTTATCAGATGTAATATATCAAGTGCATAACAAGGTGACATTTTTTATCATGATTAATTGACCATTATGCCTTAAAACTGTATTAACCAATCCACATGAAAATAGAGCTTATCCTGAAAATTTCCAATTCAATGCAATGGGACGTTCTGTAAAGTTATAAGAATAGTTCACTCAAAAGTGTGCTAATAATTTACTTGCCCTCAGGCCATCCAAAATGTAGATGAGTTTGCAATCATATGGAAAACATTTTAATATCTTTAGTATGTATTTAAGTACACTTACATTAGGACACTGGGCCAGTTTGTCTGCAGCCACCATCTGAACATTCAAATGTTTAGTCTGAGATTTGCCCCTGGTCTTTATCAATCTTGTCAGAACCTGAACAGCAGATGAAAAGAGGAAGGAAAAAGGAACAGGAAGGATGAGTGGGAGGCATAGGGGGTGAAAGAACAGTGGATGGTAGGTCACGCTGTGTCACAAGAGAAAGGTTAGTGTTTTTGTGCAACCAGTTTTCTCTCAAACTAGCGTTTCCTATGTAAATGTAATGGATGAACATTTAAAAGCTTCTGGGCAGTAAATAAAATCATGCTTTGTGTAGTCCAGTGACAGACAGATAGATCTTATTCATATGACAGATATCTATCATTTTGAATGATGTAGTGCACTTTAAAAGATATTTGTAGTTATCAGAAAAGTGACAAGTTTATCGAACAAGTTTATATAGTGCCACATCAGATATCGCTGTAATGACAGAATAATCTTGTTTCTGCCTTCCTAGTGGCATTTTTTATACCATTTATTATATATGGTATACTTGAACATACCAGCAAATTATACTTTTCATATTTTTCCAAACTAGGGAAATAGCACAGACCAGCTGGAACTTGTTTACATACTAAATGCAAGCTGAATTCATTTCTGATGACTAAATAGCTATTTAACTGATGACTAAGTATTGAACATTATTTAATTCCTAAGTGTTAAACATAATTCTCAACACTGAATAAACACTGTTTTGAAATGGACCTCTTACAAAACATAAAATATTGCTTTGAGGTAAATTTTTGCAGAATGTAGTTTATAAGATTATAAATGAAAAGCTATGGAAACAATACAATCGTTTATGCAAATTAAATGAACAACATGCATTATAAAAACATCATTTAAATGAAAAAACAAAACACAGATCATACTAATTGATCAAAAGTCACAGTAAAGACATTTAAAATGTTATAAAAAGATTTCTATTTCATAAAATTGCATCTTCTGAACATTGTATTCATCAAAGAATCCATAAAAATGAATCATGGTTTCCACAAAAACATTAAGTTGAAACTGTTTTCAACATTGATAATAATAATAATAAATGATTCTTGAGCAGCAAATCAGCATATCAGAATGATTTCTGAAGGACCATGTGACACTGAAGACTAGAGTAATGATGTTGAAAATTCAGCTTTGCCATTACAATTACCTTTTAAAATATATTAAAATAGAAAACAATTGAAACCAAAATCATATTTTCATAATATTATTGTATTTTTAATCAAATACACAGCTTCGGTGAGCTTAAGAGATTTTTTTTTTTTTTTTTTTTACTTCTGAATGGCAATGTAAACTGTTTGTTTTAATCAGTAAACAAATGACTATTGAAAGAATGTTTGCAAGTTGAACAAAGTTTCTGACCTTGGGTGATGAAATCTTGACATACACCAGGATCGGGGCCAAGGAGGTCTTGCTTAGTTGCAGAGGGTGGTTAATGGTGTCGGCATCCAGAACCACAAGCTGTAGACTACGTGCTAACTCAAAAATCCTCTCAACCTCTCCTTGGATTTGGGCTGTAAGGGCCGATTAAGAAATAAACGACACTAGTTAACCAATAATCCTTATAAATGACATCAAAAATATTATGCTGTCAAAGTATAAATCTGCTGAAGTGTAGCCAAAAGCACTTAAAATGTAATGGGAAGCTTTTTATGTCCAACTCCTCTAATATATGTAGGAAGATTATCAAAAAAGATCAAGATGAAAAACTTGAAGTTTATGTAAAAAAGTGATAGTCCCATCTTCAAAACTAAACTCATTCCATACACAGGTCAAGCAATATGTCAATGAAAACAAAGATGATAAAAAAATGCTGACAGAACAGTTCCTTGCCCACAGGATGCAACAGAACAATGAAGGTTTAAAATCTTGCTCTTTGCTCCTAAGTGAGCAAAACCTTAATGGTAAAAACAGGACAAATTCCAAATCATCTCACATGGTGTTCAACATTATCTTTCGCAACACACTTTAAAAAACAAACAAAAAAAAAAACATATATTAAAACTATCAAAATATATATATATATATATATATAAAATTTTCTTAATCAGTTGTTTTACATTGTTTTCAATTAAAACTATCAAAATATTATTTTGTTCTTACTCAATTGGGAAATATTTTATTTATTTTTTTGTCAAGAGAAAAACTATTCTTATTATCTTACATAATTACAAGTCTTGTTTCAAGGATGTTTACAGTATATATATATATATATATATATATATATATATATATATATATATATATATATATGTTTGTTTGTTTTTTCTCAGAAAAACAAGACAAAATTACTGATTGAGCAGCACAAAACTCACTCTTACATACACACTAAATACTTTGGCTTGCATTTGTTTGACCAATAAAATTATGTACAAATTATGAAGGTCAATGGAGATTTTGTGGTTAACACAAGCCGAAGCTTTTAGAAAACAGTGACCTTCACTAAAGTAGCAGGGTACTTTGACACTTATAGTGTTCTCTAAGAGGTAAAGCAGTTCTGGTGACACCAACAGGAGTGAGTTGGGGAACAGAGACAGGCTACTGCTGTAATACATACCCACGGCATCTGAGGTAAGAGAGCAATGTGAGGGACAGAGTGGAGAAAACCAATCAGATCCCCTTAACAAAGCTAGCTACACACCTCAGATCCACACTTGGTGAGAAAACACACCCACTGATGTTAAACAGCCATTTAATAATTACAACAAAAAGATACAACTTTTAGTGCTGTGAGAAATACAATTTAAAAGCAGTGGGAGTTTCTCTGTAAGTGGGATCATTTTTTTTTTCTGAACACACTGCAAAAATAGTTTTATTAATCAGTATTTTTGTCTTGTTTTTAAACAATTATGAAGAAATCTATCAAACCAAATAAATTAACTTGTTTACTTACGTATGCAGTACGCAGTTTAAATAAACATATTAAAGAAAATTGAGACAAAAGTACTGATTAAGAATTTCTTTTTGCAGTGCATGTCAAGCTCTATTATCCCAATAGTTAATTATTAATTTGCTTTATTAATACATAAGTAAAGTATATTTATATGTTTGGGTTCAGTGACCAATCCATTATTTCTAGACTCTCTCTGAATCTGCATTAAATTGATTATTTAATATTTCAAGCCAATACATTTATAATATATTGTGTACTTTGTATGGAATGACATACAGACAGAAAAACATTAAGAAAACAGCAAGTAGTGATTACCTAAACTGGAACGAGTGTTGGAGCGATCCATTATGGCGTGCTTGCTGGGGTTGTTGAGGATCGATCGCTTGGCAAGTGCAATATCTGCCGTCACCCGGGTGATAGTAATTCTAACAATGGATTTACATATTAGAATAGTCACAATACTCTATTTGTCTACACACAATTATTATTATAGTAAATATTCTTTTGTAATGAGTCAACAGTCCATTAACTCCTTAACCATGTGTACCATACCTTCCTTCAAATCTGTGATTTAAAAAAATCAAAGAGAACTTTTTGCATCATGTCTGTAACCTGTAAATTAAAATAAAAGGTAGAAAACATGCAACTCAATAATAGTTCTTCATAAAAGTGTAGTTTCACTTATGTACAGTAGAGGGCAGTACATATTTGTACAGCATAAGTGTGGCATAAGAGAACATAAGAATATAATCCTCAGGTTGTGCTATAAGACACATTACACGCAGTTTAAAATAAGAATAGTACTTTTCATGTTTTATGTTAAGAGTAATATATTTTAATTTGTCTTCTGAGCCACTGGATCCTCAGAGAGTTTGGACAGTGAATGACTGAAGATTGCACTTATGGAGACAGCAGAGAATGGCCCTCACCTCATAGCCCTTGAGCGAAGGCCCCATGAGCACCACGGGACGCATGGAAGGCACAACATCATATGCAGCCAGTTGCTCTCCCTGCAGTTAAAGAAACTGGGTGAAAATATGCTTAAACATACAGGCAATATATGAATATAAAAATAAATGTGTGTGATGTGGTCATAATCACAGCATTATGTATTTGCTCACCGATTTCTTCTTCACTTGCTGAACTAAAGGATACATTTGTAAAAATTAGAAATTTAATTGCAAACAGAAACATAAAATGATAACAATCATTGTCCAGATAAGTGGATGATAACATATAAAGAATAATAAAGGGAAACCTACAGAACATGCTAATGTAGATAATGTAGTTAAATTCAGTAATTAATATAAATAATGATACATGAAGTGTCAGCGCACCTGTTTGTGGTGGAGCTGCTTTCTTTGCATTCAAATCATCTTTGGTAGCACTAGCTGCTTTACTGTAACAAGAAAAAAAGCATTTTGTACACAATGAATGTTGCTGCAGTTTATGCACATTTAAATGGCTGATTCATTCATGCAATAAGAACACAAAGATTACAAAATGAAGACTCCACACTGCATTATTAATGAGATTTGTTTACTTGGCTAGTGCTTTGGCGGCCTTCCTGGCCTGCACCTCTCTTCTGATCAGAATCGTCTCCAGGTTCACCGGGCTGGGGATAAAACCAACCTCTCCCCCTTCCTTTACAGGCCGTCCAATCCACCAGTCATTGTTAAATTTCTGTAAATAACAACAAAAACAAAAAAAATTTTAGATTTATAAACCATCTACATAGACTATATTGACATTAATATGATTTACTTCAGTGTAATGATCATGCAGGTGATCTGGGAATACACTGACCTCTTTGATATGCAGGAAGTCTTTAGCTTCAAAAGAAACCCCATGCCCTGGTATGGGGATGTTGTCATCATCTGCAGGAGTGTAGGTGAAGTTTGTGCGCACGGCGAAAGCAACAGGTTTAAACTGAATAATCGCAACAAAAAGGAAAGATTAAAACCTTTTAATAAAAACACTTTTGCATCACAATCCTTTGTGAGCACATGAACTGCAACAGTATGTTTCTAGTAACTAGAGATGTAAACAAAATCTCCATGTGTAGTTCAGTTCTACCGTTTTATTTGTAAATGTGTCCATGAGGTTGTGTATAAGTGAATAGCAGCAGACAGACACTTAGAGGAGAGTGCTGGAACAGAAACACTGCTGATTTGAGCAACGGCACATGTGCTGCATTGCCCCAGGCAAGTTACTAATAATAGCTTTCATTCATTTACCTTCAAACCAATTGCAATGCACAAATTCATTCTTAAAGAGCTCCATATCAGCACAGTGAAGGGTAATGCTGTCTATTGGCAGCTCTATGACACTTGAGGACAGTGCGGATTTGAATATACAGTATATGATGAGACTGAATGCACAAGAGATCATATTAATTTAATCTGCAAAGACCTAAAACTTGTCCTTCAAGTGCTGTACAATTTGCAAGGATAATTTACAGTATATGGAGTGCAGGAGGGTAAGCTACAGTGTTGTGATCAGTGTTGATTCATCCATTATTTACATATATTTACAGTAATAGGACGAAAGGACAACTGCAGAATAGCAACTGAGATAAACAGTTGGTTTGCTTGGGTCAGCTTCCTATTACATTTTAAGTGCCTTTGGCTACACTTCATCCTATTTGTACTTTGATAACATAATATTTTTTAAGATTTTTTTTTAAGACTAGTGTCGTTTATTTCTTAATCTGCTATTATTTTTCTTGGTTAAACCTATAAAACAAAAACTTAAAATTAAAATGTTAAGGAATCTAAGTTTAAAAAGGTTACAATAATCTCAGTCTCGCGTATTAATTGATTGATTGATTGATTAATTGATTGTATATGCTATAAGTTTTTACATCTGGTATAAAAAAAGTGATTAAAGGATTACTTGAGCCTTACTAAGACAAAAAAAAATGGAAACATTAGCGTACTGTATATTACAATGTATAAATTATTTTCTTTAAAAACAATCCTCCAAGTCTCCATATTTTAAAATACTGTAATCTTTTTGTTCCTAATTAATTATTGTATAAAAATTTGGTATTTGATTTAAAAGAAGTCAAAAGTCAAATTAAAAAAAGGTTCAAAATGGAAGTCTAGCATAAAACTCCCTATAGTTTTTCAACACTAATCAATAGCAAAGAACCTACCATAAAACAAAAATGCCATTTATAAAATTCTGTAAAATGATGTCTATAATGTTTTTAACCCATTCATGTGAAAAGTAGTTATGATATTAAATCTTCTATATGACCTGCTGAAGGATTGATATTTGATATTACATTTATGATTAAAAGGACAAAATAATCACATTCTCATGCTTTTTAGTTAGTTATTTATTGATTTTTTAAGAAAATCTGGTATACATTTTTTTTTTAAATCGTCATTAAAGGATTGCCTGAGCCTTAAAAAAGTTTGAGAACATTATCTTTTTCTATCTTTAAAAAAACAATCATCCAGGTTTCCATATTCAAAAAAAAAAAAAAAAAAAAAAAAAAAACTGCCTGGGTCATAACACAATAATAAATAAATCACTTTGTTCTATTAATTTATTGTATTATAATTTGGTATTTAATTAAAAGAAAGTCAAATGTCAACACAATAGCAGTCTAGCTGCTTATATCCTGGTTTTTAAAGGTGATTCTCTGTGGGAGATGATGAACTGAAGCAGGATGTGATGCTGTCTGCTCAGTACCTTAATTAAAAAGAACTTCAGGGAGCTCACTGACACAGTTAGGGGGGTTTCATTCAGTTTTTAAAAGCTGAGCAAAACTGGACTCTGTAAAGAGCCGATGATAAAACACCAAGTGTTTGTTGTTTGTTGCTCATTCATGGTTTGCCACGGTGCTTCTTATCTGTTTTTGGACGGTGTAAAGGAACAGAAGAAAAGGTAATTGTAGCTATTGTTTGTCAGTTGCATGTAGAGCATTGATTTTGTAGAGTACAAGATTTAACACTGATGTGCTGTTTCAACCAAGGCATTTGGTGATTAGCTTTTTGACACAGCTCCCTTGTTACTTTGACAGAGGAAAAAGAGCAATGCAAAATTTATGAGCACATCTAAAGCTGTGATATATTTCGGTCCTTGTGGCCAACGTCACTGGTAGCAGCAATGGGCAGCTGAGAGAATTATGGAATTGCAATCTACCTTGGCCTTCTCCAGCTGGACTTGGGCATTCTTCTCCTTCTCCTCAGTGGCCCCTGAGTCCTGACGGTCCGCCGAACCCTACCACAGTCATACAAGAGTAAGAACCAGCATTATTATAACATCCAGACTCATTCTCTTTCCCAAGACATTTCTGTCCATTCTGACTCATTCTGACTCACAGTAGCAACAAGCACTTGACTGTGCACATAGCGTTAAATATAACCCTCAGTGTCAATGTTGAGATGATTAAGCTGAAACTATGCTGTCTCTGATTCAAATAATAATAATAAAAAAATACATATAAAAAACAAAACTGAGATTATTTATCCTAACCAGGTTCAAAGATCTTGTCATGATATGATCAAATCATTAAATGAGGCATATGCATTGATGTGTTGTTTTCAGTAGAGATGACTCCACTTTATAATGACAATGTGTCATCAAAGTCACAAATGATCCCACGCTTTCTCCTGCAGGGCTCCTTCATCAGATTTTATTACCAACTCCTCTCAAAGGGCAGTGTTCAAAGTCATGCTGAGAATTTGTCAGTAATGTCAGGCAATAAGAACTTAAAGTAAAACTATTTAGCTCTGTCAAATTGAGCTTGTAAATTGATACAAGCATAACACTCCCCATCATTTTTCAACACTAATCTATGGCAAAGTGCTACCACAAAATAAAGTTTGCGTTTATAAAATTTCATAACACAATGTCCATAATGTTTTCAACCCAGTGATGAGAAAAGTAGTTATGATACTAAATCTTCTATATGACCTGCTGAAGGATTTGATTGATATTATATGGTATCTTAGAAGGCACCTTCACAATCTTCTGATGAGAAATCAAAGTTGCAGAATGTAAGGAAAAAAACTATCTGGCCTGATTCTTGTAATCTTTTTTTCTATTATTCAGTATTTTTCTTAAAGCAAAAATTGCAGAAATGATGAGTGAAAAACAATTCTATTAAAATTACACAATTTCATCATAATTATTTGGCTTACAACATTAAAATGATTATTATTTTTAATTTTTTTAACCATAAAAATGTGGTGAGATTCATTCTTACTTTAAAAAATAAATAAAAAAATAAATAAAAAATACCTTCCCAGATGAGTAAGAAAAGTAAACACATCTTATTATCATAGGCGGATCCCTGGCCTTCCCTGGCCATGGGGACTTGGAGCAATAATAACACTAAATTGGAACATAGATATTTTACTAGAAAACTGGGGGGAAAAATAGATTAAAAAAATCCTTCATTCCAGAAAATCAACTCTACTAGTATGTTTATTGCTTCTTCTTCTTCTTGCAATACTCCAGCAGCCTAATTAACCTCACTACATAAGCATTTTAGTCATCAAATATTAATTCATTAATTAATTATAATACTCATGATGTCATGATGACTGAAATACACCCTCACACACATGCTCACATGCACACTAGCAAGCTGACAGGAAAGGCACAGTGAACAGCCCCTCGAGAGACACTGGTGGTACACAGTCTGACACCTTCATATTGACCTTAATATAAAGCTGATAACCTTGCTACAGTATCAAGACATGCATATGTTGTGTTTTGGATACTGGAGTGCTGGTTACCCCACTATTTTTTGCTGGTAAGCAGCACTTCACCAGCTAGACCTGAACCGAACCAGCAAGAGTCTGAACGTCATCAGGGAAAAAGGACCAAATTAGATTGCACATGAAATTATCACATCAAAGCAAAATTGTAATTAAGGTTGCAAATGTTTCATAAAGTACCCATTGGATAAACTGACTCAAGGCGATTCAGCAAACATAACATAGTTTGTGTTGAAAGAAATGAGGCTAATTAGCAGAGAAGGTGGTGAAACGAGATTGAGAAAAGGAATGAATAAAATGAGGAAATAGAGGAGACCAGGATAATTGGAGAGTGGGGAGTGGGGGGGCTTTTCCCATAGGCACAGTCATGTAGAGGTGCTCACTTTTGCTTACTCATGTCTGCCATAGACATCTGTTCACTCAGTGCCGCCTCTCCTGCAAGTCAATGTCATGGAGAGAGCAGTACAAAATGTTCCTGAATAAGTAACCAATGCCATGCTCACAAAAATGCTCTTCCAACCACAGAGTTAAGTGTGGATTTGGATCATTTATATTCTCATTCTTAGATCTATTGAAGAGTGAAGTCTCTCCATAGTACTCATAGTACTTCAGTGTTCCTTCATATTCATAGGTACATTACAGCTGGGATTGACTTACTAGTGCAAAAAAAAAAAAAAAAATAAAACCTTTGATTTGTCCCTGTAAACTGATTATTAATTAAACATTATATCTTTAGCCAAACTGCTCTGCAAAACTGTTGAACTCTAACAGACTGCTAAGTCTATACTCATCAGGTCCTTCCACATCATCTCTACTAGATTCAAGTCAGGACTTTCACTAGGCTGCTCCAAAACGTTCATTTTGATTCTTTTGAGTGGTTCAGATGTGGACCTGATTTTGTTTTGGATCATAGTCCTGGTCCATCACCCAGTAAGGCTTCAGCTCATGCACAGATGGTCAGACAATCTCTTTAAGAAGTGTCTGGAATGTTGCAAATTGTCCAGGTCCCACAGTAGCAAAACATACCTATATCATCACTTTGCTGCAGTAGGATATTGTTACAGTGGAATCATGCACTCGCTTGACACCAGGAAGACTTGTATCTACAAAAAGTTCCATAATTAGTTTTTCACAGGGCCAATATGGGTAATTCTAATAATTATAATCATGATTTAAAAACTTTATTTGTGTATTTTCTCAGGTGCCCAGTGTTTAATCTAAAATTGTATTACCATAAGGGTAATTTAGATTGATGACATTACAAAATACAAGTGAGGAAAAAAGATTTTATCAGTTGTTATCAATACAATAGAGAACTGTGTGTGTGTGTCTGCATTAAAAGCTGTAAGGAATTGCGGCAAGAACAGACGTTGCTATGGAAACCTCAAGAAAAGAAAATGTGCTGGCTATGCAATAAATTTAACATGAAGTTTATGAAGTGTATAACTTAAAATCTAGATTTTCCATTAAACTAAAATATAGTTGATATAGTATGAAAGTATAGATATGGTGCAGTATGATTTTCTGATAAAAATTTCTTTCAAAAGAAATTATTTTAAAAGAAACAACTCAGTGTATCATGTACTTTTTAAAATAATTAGGATTAATAGACACAAGTAAGTCACATTATTACACTAGTGGAATTTTTAGTCTGGTGCTATTATGGTTTGAGTCCTGGGCTTTACTCCAACATCCACCTACTGCAACCTGTGTGACTCCTGCTACCACACCACAGAACATGTCATAAGATTTGGGTCAGATCCATTTAGTGAGTCAGCACCTTTTACTTCAACACTAAGTACAGCAGGAGCCGGAAATTTAGAGTTTGGTCTCAGGTGAATATATGGGTGACAGAGAATACTACTTTTCTGAGCGGCCAGGACATTTTCCTGAGCTCTGAGTGGACAAAACAGAGGACAAACTGTGGATGGTGGAGCAGCACACTTTATTTGCAACTTCCGCCCTTAATCTAATTAAGACTAAGATTAAGATTTCCTGACTAATGCTAAATGAGCTCTGGCAGGTATTCAACCTCTCTGTATTCAAGGCTATGCCAAATGCTACTGTTTGCACACTATAAAGTAATGACTATATAGAATTTTTTTTTTACAACTTGTAATTTGTAAGTAAATAAGGCTATCATCTCGAAACAGATAAATAAACATGTTATATAGTAAACTGAACAATTTTTTTAATCAGTTTTATAATTCTGTAATACTACGTAGAAGTGGCACATCTCCACTTTAATTATATCATAATACAATAAACACTCTGCCAGATGAACAATGTGGTTGCTAGGTTAAATGATAAGGAGTGTTTATAACATTGATCAATTTTCAGAGATGATTTTAGTGTTCCCCCATAAAAATACACCACATAGCACCAACACCAACTTGTATTTTTATATCAACCAAACATTGTGCCAGTTAAGGCAATGTGAAGAAAAGGTACAGATCCGGCCCATTCTGTACTGAAACAAACCTCACTATGAGACCTATGGGAGAGACACTCATGCACATTACGTCTCTCTTTCTCGCTGTTGCCTCCTGGTCATGATTGCATCTCTGTAAGGAGATTAAGATGCCATGCGTCAATCCAGGATTTGGAGAGAAAGAGACAAATGCAAACTCGTCCTGTCCAATGGACAACACTGCAGATAGAGACTAGAGTTTCACACGTCCTCAACGAGCCGCAGCTACAAAACAAGGACATTGAAACTAAATATTTTGTTTTCCCAGCAGACAAAAGTTACTGCTTTTCAGTTTTTCTGATCAAGATGTCAAGCACAATTGAATGAAACATTAGGAAATGGGATCTGAAAAAAATCTTTCATTTTTAAAGTTTATTTTTCTCATGCCCACTTGAGGTTTTTTGTTTATTTGTTTGTTTGCTAATTTTGGAATGGAAAATAATTTTTAATTTAATATGAACTTGCCAACTAGGGTATGAATAATAAACTTGATTTAACATGAACTCTGAAAATGCTATTTGGAGTATGAAAAATTAACTCTGAAAACAATTATTTTTAATTTATACAATTTTAATTTTAAAACTTTATGTAATGATGTTTAGATATTTCTACTGGAGACTGCAGTAAAAAAAAAAAAATTATAATATATATATATATATATATATATATATATATATATATATATATATATATATATATATATATATATATATATATATATATATATATATATATATATATAATACAAATACATATATAATACAAATACAAACCCAACACCTGTTCTATATTTAGAGATCATTTGAGAAACAGCTGAGTTTTGTAATCCTTACAATTGGAAAAGGATTATGTTCATAACACTGCTCAGCACAATTCCATCACTTTCAGCATCACATTGATTGTGCAACCTGTCACGTGGAGGTTAAATTTCAGGATAATTTTACTTTTGACATAGAAAACATCCAGCATAGGCAGAGTACTCTTTACCTCAGTACTGGTGCACACACAATGTATTGTCTATAGTACATAAAAGCAATGATACATAGTAGCTCATGCTCACATGGATTACAGCTGAAAGCAACAGATGGCACTCTCCTCGAATGGCACTCTCATGTCTACCTCCTCATCACTCCCTCAAACTCACACTCGCAAACACACAACACATTTTACCTTTTTCTTGGGTGGCATGCCCACTTGTTTGCTTTTCTTTTGGTTTCTCCACGATTAACAGCTTAAGTAGAGGTCAATTTTATGCTCTCACAGTTGAGATTGACCAGCGACTGAGAAATATCCATGTACTATCCCCTTTAATCTGTTCTGTCCCAGGACAGCCAGCCAACTCTGTCAGATGAGCCCTAAGCAGGTTTTACGGCATGTTTTGTGTGGTGAAAATCATAAAGTCGTGAGCCTCAGGTTTCTCTGATAGGTGTCGCAAACGATGAGGACCGAAAGTCTCTCCATGAGTGGATACACGAGCAGTGTGAGCAGCTCTTGCTGTGAGTGGAGTTTGCCACACTACTCCTCCACCCTCCCCCGCTCTGAAGGGCTTTATTCCACAGCGTGGCATCTGTTGCTACAAGCATGAGCTGCAAACCTTTGCGATTAGCAAAACTGGTATTCGGTATATGGTATATATTAGGACATCTCATAGAGATAATGTTTTAATGATGTGTGCCAACACCCAACTGTAACATTACAACTAAACTGAAACCTCACAGGCCTATCAGTAGATTTAAAATGAAGCAAGAATTGAAAAATACGAGCCTTTCAGATAGTGGGGACTGCTTTAAATATCCTCTCAAGTTGGTTTTCAGCATATTTTACTATATTAGTGATGACATTTTCATGAGAGTTTTTCGTCTCACTATACTGGCATTCTTGAATGAACCATAAATCGGTTGAGTAAATTATTCAATGACTCAGTCATAAAGACAGTGGCTGAATTCAAAATAGCATACAAGAATACATTTATTTTATTTTTTTATTTACAAATGATGACATATAACAATATTACTGAAATAGCAAGTAGGCTGACCATTCCTGAATGAATCAGTCAAGTTTCGACAGTCACTTGTCACCACCTACTGGTGAAATGCCTGCAGAAATGGCCCACTGCTCTGGACTCTCTCAGACTCCACTCAACCAATGAGATTTGACTGGAACTAACCTTTTATGGTACAAAAGTCACAAATTGTTCTTAAAATCAGACATTTTCAGATCAGATCAGACAGCACAGGCTGAATAACATGCAAATTATAAACACAACAAAACATGACAGAAAATTTGACATTTTAAATGCATAAACAACAGCAGGAGCATGATTCACCAGCTTCACACATGAAGCAAACACTTGGCCAAATATTATATCAGCATTAGCCATATTACCAAGTGACAGGTGAATCTGCATCAAAATACTATAGTTTTGACTGGACACATAGCTTTTAATATCAGCAACAAATAGATATAGTAAGTGATGTCTCCTCCATTATAAGTGTTATATAAATTAAAAAAAAAGTAAGTTATTTTCCTTGTTCCTAAGTTATTTTCCCTGTTGACCACAACCCTATAACAGACTGGAGAAACTCTACTAAATGAGGAAATACAATAGACTTACATTGTTAATATATAGTCAACTATAATTACTAATGACCAACACTGTAACCAACTAAAGACCACTACATCTTTCTAGATGACCTATATATGGCACTAATCAGATGAAAGAGTATTAAAGGTGTACACCTGAGAGTGAGCAATTGTGTTCCTATGAGAAAGAGAGGGGGGGTTGCTTTGGAAGTAGAAGACTAAGTAAAAAACTCTAGATTCTTAAAATCCAGTACCTATATATATATACTCGTGTGTGTGTGTGTGTGTGAGTATATATGTGTATATGTGTGTATGTATATATATATATATATATATGTGGTGTGTGTGTGTATATATATATATATATATATATATATATATGCAGTGAGTTGGGTAATACACTGACAAGTTACGCAATTACATTAGAGTAGAGTTTGCTTTGAATTTCAGTACCCTGTTAAATTACATGTTTTGGGCTCAGAATACTTATATGGTGTGTACTTGATTTCAAGTTAACCATTTATTGACTTCACTACATGAAACATGGCAAGACATTGTAGCATCGTTGCTACACAGAAAATATGCTATATATTGATTTGCAAATTTGCATGATTTTTTTCTTTTTATACATACAGTATTAGGCCTTGTAATTTTACATTTCACACTCTCTCAACCAGTGTAATAATTCTTTAATAATTCTTAATTTCAGCATGTAACAGATGCTATAAAGTTGTCAAATGCAGAAAGAATGGGAAATAACTAACACATACCTTGCAGGAAAAAAGTGAGAAAGTAGAAACATAAATACAAGACACCAAATACTGTGCCTCCAATTATTGTTCTTTTGGCATAGACAGTATATTTGGATACTATCTTTAAAATAAATGCTAAATAAAAATGCTTATTTAAACATAAAATTTTACAAATCTCAATATAAATTAATAAATCATGTATCCTTTCATTTCTTTAGACTTAAATTAATATGGACTATTCATTTCTTTAGACTTAAAATAATAACTACTAAAAAAAAACAAAAAAACAACCCAATTATGTAATTTTCTGAGCAACCAACAAAAGTACATACAAACAAAAAAAACAATAACAACAAAAACAATTATTTATTTTTATAATATTTTCCACTTTTAAATGTCATTAACCCACATAAACACAAGCAGTCATGATCATTCCATGAGTACACAGATGCACTTACTAAATTACTAGGTGACAAATCAGCGTGAGACACTTTACGTCAGCCATATTTCCGTGGAGCATCCGTTGACCATAAAAATGTCTGCTACATTGTCTAAGTATAGATTGCATTAGCCTAGACACAATGCATTCCACATCACAGCACAGCTCTTCGTCTGTTTATAAAATTATAATTTTATAGACCTGCACATTTAAATATACATTGATACTGCACATTTAAATTTTAAATATACATAAATGCATTAATATGCATGTAAAAGCACATGCAGTTGGATTATGGTTTTCATACACACACACACACACACACACACACACACACACACACACACACACACACACACACACACACACACACACACACACACACACACACACACAGTGAATCTATAAGCTTCTTACAGAGGGGTGTGTGCAGTGTAAAGCCACGCTCAGTAATACACTACTCAGAAGGACACAACTAGGCAGACACACACTGCTGGAGTTCCGGCCTCAGCACCTCTCCTTCCATTCAGCCACACAAACACACACACACACACACACACACACACACACACACACACACACACACACACACACACACACACACACAAACCAGCTGGAAGACAAACATCTGTCTGACCTTACAATCACACCAAAAATGATCAGCCTTTCAGTGGGAGATTGCAAATTTAAACTCCACTGCTTCCTAGTTCTTAAAGTGACAGTTTATTCAAAAATAAAAATTCATTATGTCTTTTAAAATAATAATTTAAATGTAATTATTTACACACCCTCACGTCATACCAAACTTATTATCTTCTTTCTTAAAAAAAATAATAATAAATAAATCTTTAAGAATGTTTTCACTGTTTCCATAAAATGGAAGTCAGTGGGGACTTTCCCAACAGAAATTAAAACATAAAATAATATAAAAATATCTTCTTTTGTGTTCCATGGAAGAAAGTAAGTCATATAGAACTGGGTGAATCATATGAACTTTCTGAGGGATTCAGTTTGGTTATTGCTTACTTTAATTAATTTCTGAATTCTCAACCAATGTGAATAATTCCCTTTTTTTGTCCTTAAAATCCAGAAGAGCTTAATTTGTGTTTCTGGAAGGTTTTTCTCTCTCTCTCTCAGTAATCCTTGTTCTTAACAGCATTCAGGTCACTCATTATGCCTGTTTGAAATGTGTCCGGGCATGAAAGCATCTTTCCCTGCACATCTGTTTGAATATGGCATTGTAAATCAAACTTGTAGGGTCTTCAGGGATAATGGAGCAATTTTTAGTCTAGCTGAGCTGCATTTTGTACTGTTTCAAACCTCAAACCACTTTCGCAAGACCACTGTGCTAATAATGTCAAGCTAAATTATATCACACATAACAGCTAATGTTGTAGCATTTGATATTCTGCCATCTTTATATGCTAATGATGACCTTTTTAAACAAGTCATATCATTCTAATCACAATCTGGCCCTCACAAACTACAACTGTCAATAGAGAGCTTTGTGCAACCTAAAGTTCATCTAAAGCCAAACGTCCAAATGAAATCCATGTGCTTTGAATGACAAATTTTAGATAGACACACACATATAATGTACCTCAGGGTTTACAGTTTTAGTTTTAGACAGTACTCACCCAAGAGACGTTTTTACTCTTAAGAGTTCTGGGCATTTCTGCAAAGAGGACAAGGAGAATTGGCGACTGATGCCCTCAAGTTCCAAGTTTACCTCTGAGATCTGTGGCCCATTAGCGCTGATGTCTGGTCCCACTGAAGTTAGGCTTTGATATGATATACAGTGACCATCAGCCACCACCTACATGATAAGTACAGAACCTGGCATGACCAGAACGTGACGAAAAACACAAAGTTTGGTTTTCTTGTCTCTATCATTTTCTTCCTTCTCAGCCCCTCTGACTGGCAATGCATTAAAATACTGCATGAATATGCAACGTAACATCTGGATGATGCTCCGCCCCATAATGCTGGAGGCAGGAACTGAAGAGCGGCCAATCCTACCCACCCAACAGCTGGGAAAGGAGATTTAAAATGGTAGAAAGAATAAGGTGGAGTTCCTGCCCAGTGTTGTAAGACAGATTGTATGTCTCTCTAAAACAGGGATGAGCAATGCTCATAATCCTCCAGCACTGTTCAAACACTCTCTGTCCTGCCTCTGGAATAGGTCAAAGCACTGAATACTGCAAAACAGCATGCTTTCCATAACCATCAACTAACACTAACCTTCTCTCTGTAATTACGACAGGCCTGTAGTTTACCCTATTGAATTATATTGAATTTGTTTGACATGAATGAAAAGGAGGCTCTGAAGGACAGAAGAACATTGTGTTCAATGGATTGTACTGTTGTTTAAACAATATACCAATTGTTCAGCAGATGAAATACACAGGCATAACACAGATTTGAAAGTTGTGCATTGTGAAAATTATGCGATCTAGGTCCATAATGTGCATTATGTCCCCCGAATGCCATTTCTATCGAAGGGGCCTCAGGACTTGATTTTGCTTAGGGCCCCCAAAATGGTAAACCTGCCCCTGGTAAAGTCTGTCCCTCACAAACTTGTTTTCATCAGCATTAAGGTCTAGATTGTATACTAAACTGGACTGTGATACTAGACTGTATTGACCACAAAAGAAAAATATATAATGGACAAAATATTCTCTGTGATGTTATACTTATTCCAAGAAATATGCTGAGGAGTGATTCATACCGAACAACCTTTCCCTTTAAAAACGAGAAACACAGGGCAATTGAACTTATTTAAAACTTATTTAAACTTGAGTGCTGCGTTTTTAGAAAGCTTTGTCATAGGCGAGACGCGAGCACAACGGTCAAACATGTTTGTCTAGCGCATGTTTACATAGAAAAAAACAATGGAAATACAGCACAGTTTAATGTACAGTCTTGTCATGTTTAATGGAAACACACATAATTTAACCGAATTTATTAAACAGGCCAACATATCCATTCTGAGCTTCAGAATAAGTGTTAAGTTCCCGTGCAAAATGGGCAACTAGGACCAATTATCTGCGTGACATGACGCGACATCAGTGATAAAATATGTGACCCTGGACCACAAATACAGTTTTTTTAAATTGAGATCTATACACCACCTCAAAGTTGAATGAATAAGCTTCCCATTGCTGTATGGTTTGTTATGATAGGACAATATTTGCCTGTAGATACAGCTAAAATCTGGAATCTGAGGGTGCAAGAAAATCTAAATATTGAGAAAATCACCTTTAAAGGGTCCAAATTAAGTTCTTAGCAATGCATATTACTAGTGTAAAATTAAGTTTTGATATATTTACAGTAGGAAATTTACAAAATATGTTCATGGAACATGACCTTTACTTAATGTCCTAATGATTTTTGGCATAACAGAAAAATATATAATTTTGACCCATATAATGTATTTTTGGCTATTGCTACAAATATACCCCAGCGACTTAAGACTGGTTTTGTGGTCCAGGATCACATATGAGACCTGTAGGACTACTACTTTAAAATGCTATACAGAAACATTATAAACAAACACATAACATAAAAAGACTGAAGAAAAAAGAATGCTCCACCATGCTCCTGAAACAACATTGATTAGAAGGCTTTTTAAACTATTTACAACCACCGTAGATTTTATCATGTTATATCGTTGTGAAGGGTGTTCACACACTGTGCTAAATTTGAATTTTTGTAGAATTCATAATAAATAAACAAATATTTACAACAGTATAAGAAAATGTTAAGTTGGTTTGACTTTCCCATGGCATTTTAAAGTAGAACATTCTGTTAACCAGCTAGGGTTCCAGATCCTTAAATAATATAAAATACCTCATATATTCTATTCAAACAAGTAGGCTAATTGTTATCTATTAGTTGCAGTTGTGTTATCAACCAACGTTAACTGTGTGGATAGGCAAACTACCACAAAAGAAAATTTTGTAAATCAATCAATCAAATGAGGAAGCTAAAACAGTTAACTCTTCAACATCCCCAGTGTCCAATCACCCCTGCTGAAGCTTAAAACTTCTGTGCCTACATTAAAAGTAAATTCCTTTAAATCTTTAATTTAGTCACCCTCAAGTTGTTCCAAACCTGTATGAATTTCTTTCTTCTGCTGAACACATACTATGGAAGTCAATGAGGACCAGCAATTGTTTGGTTACCCACATTCTTCAAAATAACTTCTTTATAAGTTTTGACATTCATGTGACATGATTCCTCACATAAAACAATAAAATGCTCACTGCTCCAAAGGGTTATGAAATACATGGGCCTATTGTTCAGGTGTCATGTGTGCACATAAATCAAAACTGTTAGTCGGGTGCAAACTCTAAAAGCTGTTAAAAAACACTCTCAGAGTGAGGAAAGCTGGCATATCAAACAAAATAGAATGGGTTTGCTCAACCTTTTCATTTATATAATGTGGTTTATTTGAATGCCAGAAATTGGCATTAACAGAAGCATGTCCTTCATCTGCTGCCATCCTGTCTCCAGTATCCTGACAGGATCATGACAGAGAGGGTGATCTGCCATTAGCCACTGCCAATAGCCAGACAAACACTTAATATAATTCAAGTTCACTCAAGTTCAATATCTGCCAAAGAAAAACAAGAGTTGAACATTGAATTGGAAGAATATTAAAGTCGAAGCTGAACTAGGCCATGTTTCCAACCCTTACACTCATATTAAATCCTTAATACTTCATCTTCTCAGGTTAAGCTGCTAAGTGATACATTTCCATTTAATGATTGCTTCATGACACGTTTACTGATTAAATATGTTTTTTCCTCACATTACCATACTGATGTGAACCACATCTGAAAAAGTTACATATAAAAACAAACAAATGTTCACCTCAATAGGTATAACCTTTGATCAAGTTCACAGGCCCTTAAGTGCCAACACTGAGTCAGAAAGTCTTTGTCAAGTGAAGTGATAAATTTGTCTGTAAGACATGTCATGTAAGCCTGCATGAAATCTAAATTGTGTCTTTTACAGAAATACTCCAGTATAATCCATGTCAGGAGATTAGATACACAACAGAAACCAAGAACACATGGCAGGGAATTGGAACAGGCCGCACCTCCCAAGTGCACTTCAGAGGCTTAACATGAAAGTTCAATCTATCCAACAAATCAGTATCACACAGAACTCCCACACTGCCTTGTTCTGTACTGCAGACAAAAATAGATTTTTTAGTTTGCATTAAAAAGCAGCTCACATAATCCCTTTTGTCTTATTTTCTAATAAAAATATTAAATCATTCTTTAAGTAAACACAAAATCGTGTAACTTGCTTGCAATAGATGTGATGTAGCCTATGTCTGAGTGGAACAGGACATTCAATGCTAATTGTAACAGCATACTACAACAATACTTTTATTGCTGCAGTAGGCTATACAGTACACAATATGCTATTTTTTTTTTTTTGTATGGAAATACAGCATCCCACAATGCAATGGACCTGACTTCACTTTTATTGGACTTGGTAAACATGAATTTACAATCACTGTCGGGTGGAAACAACATGTTCAAAACCGCTGCTTTTTAAGAAATGCAAAAAGCACTGCATTTTTATAATAATTCAACAATGTGTTGTCAAAGTATATATTGTGAGTTTATATAGGCCTATGCCTATGGTCAGAAACTTGTGTCATTATATTATTAACATTTTACCAAAATCAAGATCAAATGGAATTACGAGATTTTAACCAGCGAATGTCGGACATTTGTGTTTTTTCTGTCATTAGAGCGGTCGCATCTGACGCATCTAATTTTAAAGACTGAGTTCTAATCTATGCCTATTAGTCTATTTAAGACTAATTAGTAGTCTTTAGTAGTCATTACTATGACCGACGACAAAAACACTCCGCTCTGCTTATTGTAAATTGTACTGCAAACAAGCAGAGACAGTCAGGTGTTGTGCCGAATTCTGCACACCTGCCAGATTATACACCCCATGGTAGGTTTAGGGTTTGGTTGGGAGGGATTAGGATTAGAAAATCAGGTAGCGACTTCAACGAAGGGGCGCATAATCTGGCAGGGGTCCAGAATTGGGCACAACATTGGTACTTCATTAAAGTTTGAGTTAGGATTAGTTACAAGATATGAAATACATTTAATTGGTTAAATATTTGCTAAACCCACAAACGTAAAGAGTGACCAACAGTAATTAATTACGAAAATAAATAATAATAATAAATAGTAGCTATAAAAATGAGCGTGTGCTTCGACTTTCTTACGCGTGCCAGTGAACGCGGCACCGCATGTCAATTCTTAGTTTTAACTCAGTGCATTTTAAATTTTAATTTTGGCCGTAATTTTGGTTCAAACGTTATTACCTGAAAATTTCAAGAAAATACGCTAGAAATCATTTTATAAATTTTCTATATAAAAAAAGTTTTATAAATACGAAACTCCCATTAAGAAACGAAATATATTTTATTTTAACTTAGCCTAATATGCACTCCAAAATAAGGTAGGCCTATTTGAAGAAATTGGAAATTTAACAAATCTTAGTACTGGAATATATTTTAATTGCAATAGTCACATGATGTAGTTAGTACTCTTATCGTAAGACATTGATCTTGACAACTAACTGTGCCGAAAATACAGACAGCACATTTCTGAGGATTTGGAAATATCTGACGCAGCGGTTACAGGAGATATAGAGCTAGCTTTCATTTTAGAATTCCTTTCTTTGCACTTTGAGTTCTGCTGCCTGACAGTGCATACGGACTGAGGCACGATAAGCCTATTTACTACCTGTTTGCTTTGACAACTTTGGAGTTCAGTGTGCTTCTGTGTGAATGTGATCCCCTTCCGTCTGCTCTGGGGGAATTTAGGTAAAGCATTCATCATGACACACACACACACACACACACACACACACACACACACACACACACACACACACACACACACACAGTGACTCACGCGTATCTCATTTTCTTATTTACACACACTCTCATTCACCTTCTCTCCATGCGGCATTCCAGGTGGCGGTAAAAACTTGGCTTATAATAGCAGCGAGTGTATTTTTAGACCTTCTACCTTTTTTGAGTCGAGTTCCCGCTGAAAAAACGTTCTCGTGCGTCAAATGTTATGAATGACGACGTACTCGAAGAGAAACTGTGGTGGTGGCGATTGTAGTAGTAGGTGGATTGTGGGATATTTTCAGTTTTGACCTCTTCACTAAATGCTAGTGAGGGAACAGGTTGCCATTTTGAAATCATAAAAGTCCAGAAGGCAAAAAACAGTTTGGACATTATTAATGACATAAATTTTAGTACTGTTTTTAGTATTATGAAAGGTAGCATACACAAAAACACTCAATGAAAACTTTAAGGAGGTGTAAAATGAGAACATGTATCATTATTATACACTTTCAAGTTCTACTTAGAGTATATTTTGCGACCTTCATTCAAAACTGTATGTTTTTCTGCAGTGGGTTTCTACCAAGAGCATACTGACAGTGGAAAATCACGTTAAGCATTCTGCGGTTACTCACATAGGTGGACTGTTCTCTCCGCCAGTGTCCCAGACCACAGCAATACATCAAGAGAACATCCGGGGGGTCGTGATGATGGTGCAGCCAAGAAGAGCGTCTAAATCACTCTTTCTGTGACACACAGCCTCTGGATACGTCTCTGTTAGGGACAGCCATCACATCAGTCTGATGAGAGACACAACAGCATGAGCAGCAGGTAAGAGTCTCCGTTCCACACAGCCTCTGGTCCAGCCCATAGGTTTACAGAGCATATAAAAAGCAGACATTCCTCCACAAACTGTGAAGAATGGGATGCAGTCAGTCAAAGTGAGTGATTCACATCCTCCTGCTGTCCAACTGATGCTCGAGACCAACAGGCTCACAGTCCACTGGCTCCAGGTGTGTGTGGGAATTATTTGTTCGGATCTTCCCTCATTGAGTTTGTCTCCTTATTTATTTACACCCTCCTCCAGACAGACCCCCACCCCCCCTCCTCCCACCGCACCCCTTTTTTCAAAGACAGACACAGGCTCAGAGTTTAAAATTGATACACGGTGTAAATGTCATTTTCCTGCCTGACTTTCTCTGCGTCAGCTTGTCCCCGCCCACCTCAGCCAATCAGAATGCAGATGTGAGCCGCGTCTGGGTTGCCTTGTCTCCAGTCCACACAGGCAGAGGAGGCTGGAGTCCACCGTCTGCTGTCTTTCGTCCCCGGTTTCTGCTGTTTCTCTACCTCCACGACTCCTCCCTACCTCTCTCCCTTGTGGCTCTTTCTGTCTCTTTTTCCCCTCTATGTCGTCAGGTACCCTACTGATTACCTGCGTTGCCCCCTCGTGTCCTTTCTGTTGCTGTAGTTTGCTGTTTTCTCTCGCTCCCTGTTGCTGCACTGCATGCTAGAGCACTTAGTGGAGCTCGTAATGCAGGAGAAACACATGCTGAATTCAAATGCACTTTCTTCTTCCTCTCATGAAATCTCAGCCCCTTTTTTGTATCACAGGTTTTATCAGTCTGTCCACTCCTCTTCTTTATCTCTGTACTCTATCTGAGTGTCTGTCCTTGCTGTCTCCTCTCCCTCTGTTGTCCCCTGCTGAGGAGGCAAGCGAGAGCTCATGCAGTTTCATTTGCAGCGTCTGTTCACATGCTGACTGTCAAGTTTAAACGGAATGAATTAAAATTAAACTCTGAAATCCGTGGGAGGCAAACTCAAGCAGACAATTCAGTCACACTCAGATATGGGTTTTTAACATCTCCTTTCGAGGGAATAAATTATGCCTCATTGGTTAGATGAGAATAATGCTGAGCTAAGAAAATAGGCTTGAAATAAGCATTAGACAGGGAAAGAAAGCTATCGAATTCAGAAGATTCTCCTTGAATACTTACGCTTGGGATTTCAGAAAAAAAATTCATATAAAAGATATCATCACATATAAAACAACATCATACACTTAAGATTGTTGGACGTTTAATAGAAATCAAGTAAAAACCTTTTATTTGGTTAGCTGTTGGGTAACTGGTAAGTATAAATGGAAATATATATATAAGTATATTTTAAATATATTAAAATGTGAACTGACCTATCAGATATGTCTGTATGAGCTCTGTCACACCTCACACTGTTATTGCTCTCAAGGTTACAAACACATTACATGGTATCTGACAAGAAGTGTGACCATGTATAATGAAAAAATATTTTAGATGGAATTATAGAGAGCGGCAACATGAGGTTTGATTTATGAGATTCGATGCAAGGGGTGATTTCGATTTCTGAACATCATGGAAATTCAAAAGCTCTCATAATATGCATCAGAGTTGAATCAATGTATTACTGTTCAGGTTTTTTTATGAAAAGCAATCAGTTTTTTACATTATCAGGACATGATATAAGATTAACTTGAATTACCTTAAATTAGTATCAGCAATATCAGATGTTCTTAATAAATTGTTATATTTTACAAATTTGAAAACATGACATTTGGCACAATGTATTAAAATGTACATGAATTGTTATGCATAGAAAAAAACAACAAAACATAAAGCCTTAATAAATGTAATAATATATTCAAAATATTAACACAAACAGAATTCACACTACTGGTCAAAAGTTTGGAATAATTAAGATTTTTTAATGTTTATGAAGAGAGTCTCTTATTCTTACCAAAGCTGCATTTATTTGATAAAAATACTATAAAATTAGCATATTAAAATGATTTCTCAAGAACCATGTGACTTTGAAAACTGGAGTAATGGCTGCTGAATATTCAGCTTTACCATCAAAGTAATATATTACATTTGAAATATATATTACAATAGAAAAACAGTTATCATATATTGTAATAATGTCACAATATTACAGCTTATACTGTAATTTTGCTCAAATAAATACAGCCTTAGTGATCATAAGAGACTTCTTTCAAAAGCAGTATTTCCTAATTATTCCAAACATTTGACCGGTATTATAACAATATATTTTTCAATAAATATGAATAGAATGACTAGAATTCAGATGTCTGTGTACTGTTTTGCCCACCTGTAAAATAAAATAAAAACCAAGAAATATACACATTTTATTCTGAACCCCAAAACATATTTACTATCTATATTACACGAATCTGTAGGGATTCCTTCAGCGGTTCTTCACATAATGCCCTCAGAACATGCTTTCTCTGTTCAGCAGCTTTAGTTTAGTCATAAAGACAAAATACACGAAAGATACCACAGTGAAAATGTTCTTTAGTATGTACAGCACGGGCGTAACATAACCGAAAACCACCACTAGGCATATACGCATCACCAGGAAGGGCAAATCTTGGGTGAGGACACTTGATGAAGCCAGCAAAGGACTGTCTGGAGTTATAACAACGCGCAGGATGGACAGAAAAGCCAGTATGTATATGGGAAACACCCAAGCTGAATAATACACCGAATCAGTCCCGGCTACCCTCACCATTTCCACGGTGTCAAACCAAAACATGAAGGTGGCCACAAAGAGGTCATGCCGAGGTTCTTGAATCCAGACAAAGCGAAACGGACCTGAATAAGAATGAGAGGTGTAGAGATATGCTGTGCTGCTGGTGCGAGTGGTGCCTTCTCCATCTGCATCCCTCCAATGTCCCGATAGAGTCCCATTCCTGACTGGCGACCTTGGAGACGCATCGCCGTCCCGTCCGTTAGCCTGCAGCTGTCTGGACACTGATGTCACCTGCGCTGAGTGAGTCAACACTGGGACCGGCATCTCAAAATCCAACCCTAATCCACTTGCTTTTAAAAAGAGGAGAAAAATAGAGCTCAACTTAGACAGACAGATCATTTAATTGGCGGAATTTATCGGATGTTATCTCTTACCCTGTCCAGTCAGGCAAAGAGGGCGAATTTTCTCCACTATGTCCACACAAATGAGGGAGAACAAGACCAGAGAGACTGGGAGTTCAGTGAAGGGCTCATTCTTAAATTCAGCATCAACCTGAACCTGCACAAGCATAAAAAGGCCTGAGGGTTGCTGAGAGAACAGAGTCAGGAGCAAAAAGCCTTTTATCATCCTCAAGAGAAAACGGAGGTGAAAGACTGAAAATGGAAGCAGTTTTGGATGCATCACCAAAAACTCCTCTGTTCATTTAAAACAGGCCATTATGAAGATTCACATCTTCACCAGTCAAAAAAACGTGAGAACCCTTTTCAAAACTGGTATTGCACTGACAGTTAATGTACATCAGAAGCCTGCGGACCTTGTGATTTTTACCGAAGACTTCAGTTGGCTGTAATACAGATCTATTCACATTCCACAGTCTATAATACCCCATCTTTGGGTTAATAGTAAATCTGCGACAGAGTTACTGAGTAAAGTTTCTGATGTCTTGAGCCCTACAGTTTTTATTGTTTTATGTTACGCACTTCATTCTGAAAGTAAGATTACAAATGATCAGTATATGATGTATATAAACATTCCAATGGATACACATTCAAAATTTACATTCTGATGCAATTAAGAACCTTTTTTAAAGTTCCAAATTATTCTCTAGGTGTCAGGAAACCACCAGTCTACTGATGCTTTAATGAACCCATCGAAATCAATATGTTGATCTTAAGAAGAAGGATTTTAATAATCATGAAATGCTCAGTCATATTGTAGTTTCTTAGTGAGATGGAATAATGCATTACCTTTGAGCTGGCTATGATGATAGCAAAGCATGGTAAAGTGCTGAGGATCACATATGCAAGTGTAACAGGTCTCCTGCAGGAGAAGTAAGGGTGTTTTCATTGTAGAACACGATTAGCATCACAAACTAAGAAACATAGTTTAGAAACGAAGAGCATAATTTCATACTTCTCATATTAGAAGGAAAAAGTAATCAAATGGGTTTATAGTTAGTAGATTATTCAATTTCTAGACACCACATTAGTGACATGGTATAGGCCTAATTAATCTTCAAGTTTTTCAGTATTTTCCCAAGTTGTTCTTCTATAGTTATTCGTTTAATGACTATTGAATGTTTAAAAAATTAATGCTTCACCACAGAACTATTTGCAGTGAAGGGTGATTCTAAATGGTGTACATTTACAGTGACCAGTCACAATATGTGCAATTTCATTAATATGAAAATTCAAACTAAAATTTTAATATTGAATAAGAGTTCATGGATCAACTACCCCTGTAAATCAGTGGTAGCATAGAAAACAGTTTAGTACTCACCAGTTGGTCACTTCTGAGAACCGCTGCGTCCTGAGGATGAAGTATTTCAAAGGAACCCACACAAACAGGGTTACAGACGCCACATAGGCCACAGAGGCCGCCACCACCAGCCAATAGGCAGTGGCACTAGACTTCACGAAACATATGACAGAAGCAAAGCGCTCCATTACTACAAACACAGGAATACAGAGACATGCGAACTGCAGCAGCTCATAAAGGATGAGTTTGACAGTCTTCCCAGACGGCATCTTGACAGTATGAGTTCTCAGTAGATCCCTCTACGAGCAAGCCGTCACTGAATGCATCCAGTGCATCTCTCACAGCACTGAATGACTGAATGCTCTGGACTCTGTACACTGCTACTGCTTACACTGCGTTCTTACAAGTGCTCTTTATTGCCACTGTAATGAAGCAGTCACGATTCTCTTTTTATGGGAGCAAAAAATTCCAGTAGCAAACTGAAACATAACAGTCATAATGACGTGCATTGCAATGTATCCACATCAAAAACATGTATGTTCTTGACACAAAATAGGAAAAAAAATCTATTTACTTTTAATGCCTAATAGTATTTTCCAGAGGCTTGTAATCTGCACTACAAAAAAAAAAAATAAAAAAAATATTATTCTTAATTCAGTACCTTTATGTTGTAGTAAGACTTTTTAAACTCCCTTAAAACAAGATAGATTTACTAAAACACCCCCGCCCGAACAAATTGTGAGATGTACAGTAATTGCGAGTCAGTAATTTTTTTTTCTTTTTTTCTTTGAAATAAGTTTCTTATGGTCACAAAGGCTGCATTTATTTGATTAAAAACACATTAAATAAATTTTTAAAAAAGTAATATAGCAAAATATTACAATTTAAATAGTTTTCTATTTTAATATAATTTAAAATGTAATTTACTCCTTTTATGAGAAAGCCAAATTTGCAGTAGCTATGCTTTAGTCTTCAGTATCACATGACCATTCAGAAATCATTCTAATATTCTGATTTCATGCTCAAGAACCATTTCTTTAATATAATAATATCTAATGCAATTAACTGCAAAGAATTTTATAAACTGACTAGCTCAACAGGGTCCAAACCTGTAACTTTTGCACTACAAGTAAAGAGCCTTAACCAGTAAGCCACCAATAATCCAACTAAAACACCTCTACATGAGCAAAGAACACAGTAGTGACACATAGACATGAGACATGCTGTACATTTGGCCTAGTTTTATTGTGAATACTAATAATTAAGGTGATTAAAATAGTACATACAAACAACGGGGTACATAGAACTGATACACCAAAAAAAACAGTCATTTTCCCTGTGGATAAGGTTGACGTAAGGATTATTATCTCCATGTGCAAATGCTAAGGTGTTACATTAGAACTGGCCCGTGGTCCCAATTTCCCAGAATGTTCTCTATGAAATGTCAACAAATACTCTGATAACATTGGAGCTACAAAGAGACAGAAATGTAGGGTACTGCCTTAGTTTAGAGTAGGAGATTCCAAAAATGACGTCTGTTCTCTTTAGTGAGTCTGCTTTCTTTAGTGTCAGTCTCAACCGTTGCCAGGACTTACAAAAATTAAGAGGTTAGTTCAATCCTTCCACAAGCTACAGATCATTTACACATGATCATTCATTCTCAGGGGATACGGATAGTTTGAAAAAAAGTTATTTCTGTAGCTTATTTTTAAACGGTTATGGAAAAAAGGGAAGGGTTCGAGTGCAGGCTTAATGCCATTCAGAGCAGAGGAAATGTATAATTTAAATGGACACATCTGAAATGAGGGTAATGAAAAGGGTAAATTAAAAGTGCATGATGTGGAGTAGCATTACTCCTCAAACTTCCCATGTGCCCTTTCTACAGAAGAAGCAACTGCTTTGAACGTTACGCTCTGAAGACAGAACAGAGCTCTCTTATATACACATCTGCACACAGGCAGAATATTACATCCTTCTATTAAAGTACTGTCAATTAAAACAGCAAAACGACAATCAAAATATAAATAAAATTCACTAAAAAACATCTGATCTTCTTAACACTGAAAATTGAGCTTAAACACATTGGGGTGATAGGTTACTGTCAAGACCATAGCAGTGTTTTGTTACGTGGTTCTGGAGGAGAGGTTAGATGACTTCTGAGGGCCTGAACACTCTCTCTCACACACACACGCACAACTAGTGATGAGAAATTAAAATGATGACGTAACCTCCCCTTCAGGACCTGTTTTGACAAACACTGTACTATCAGAACCTACACTGATACAGAAATGTATGTACAACACAAGCATGCTTTGTTTGTGTGTTTCCTGTAAGAAACGTCCAGTTAATTATTACTGTAATGACGCTGCCAAATAAACTGTAGAACATAGCGTTCCTGATCACCTTCAACAAAATGTTCTTATAAAAGAGACCAAAAAAGTATAAGATCAAACAGAACTGCTCTGTGAGAACACCAATAGTTAGTAGTCAACAATCAACACATCCTGTCCTGTCAGAAATAGTGTTTGTTTGTAGTGTCTTAAAGAAAAGGAAGAGAAGACAATTTAGGAGATAACTGTGTGTGAACTGAATGTTCTCTGTTTATGACCGTAAGTGTGCGTGTCTGTATGAGTCTCTAGGGGTCCTATAAGAGGGCTTTCTCCTGGTAAGGGGTCTGTTGGTTGTCTGCAGTAGCAGGGTGGATCTGGGTGGAGGGTACGGTGTAGCCGGGGGTCTGGCTCATGGCCGCTGGGGTCTGGTAGGACTGGACATCAGCTGGAGGCATGCTGCCAGGAGTCGGGCTGTAGACTGGAGGCTGGCCCATGTACATATGGACATCACTGAGAAAAAGAAAAAAAAAAGAAATTGAAATAAAAACATTTGATATAATTATACAAATATAAGAACAACCATTATTATCACCCCATGCATAATAATAATAATAATAATAATAATTAATGCATTGATACAGCTTTTTTTTTTTTTACTGTACATTGAATAAGTTTGTTTTTATTAACAACAACAACAAATTACTACACATTTTTTTCTATTTATATAAAATATTATTATGGCATCGATACAGCTTTTTATTTAATAATAACAACAACATCAATAATTACTATTTAATGAATTGATAAAACTTTTTATTTTTTATTTTATTTAAATGTAATAAAATAATAAAAACAAATGGTCAAATATTTTATCTAACATACAAAATAATAATAATCATTATTATTATTAATGCATTGATACAGTTTTTTAATGATCAAAGTATTGATGCAACTTGTTTTATCTATTATTATTTTAAATGATTATCATTATTATCAATTAATTGATTAAATGAATTCCTTAGAATAAATTATGTTTTTATTCATTCATTTAAACAGCTTTTTTTGTGTGATTACCTGGGAGCCTGCTGTCCAGCCATTGACGTTCCTGTTTGGTTCATTGCAGAGAGCTGCTCCATTGGAACGTTGTATCCCGGGACTGCTGTGCTGCCTATTGCATACTGCCCTCCAGTGGACTGGCCAGGGTACACCTGGAAATAAAACATAACTCTTAATATACCACTGCCAAAACAATCAACCACAAATAGCCATCATAGCAACTTAAATCACACTAGCAAACTAACAACATAAACACTTTGACAATTTGCCAGACTCTCACCTGTTGGGAAGCGTTTGGGGTCTGGTGCATGTAGTATTGCTGGCTCTGTATTTTGGCATACATAGCGTATACTGGGTCTTCATTCATTAGCTTATTATAGAGAGACAGTGCTTCCATGACCTTCACGTTCAGATCAGACAGCTCGGAGTGTTTTCTGAAAACAAACATGGCAGATTTATTACATGTGAGATCTATGGGGAATGACGTGTGCATGTGTCTCATTGGATTTCATTCACTAAAAATAATCAGAGGTTTGTTTACAGGCTTTGCTAGACATATGTAAGGATGGATTTTGCATTAAATTAGTTTTTACATGGAACTTTTTGAATACCTGTCAATGTCCTCCAACTTCTGATCAGTGAGAGGACCCATCTGGTTGCAAGCAGCTAATTGGGAGAGGAGGAACAACTATGAATCAACGAATCAGTCTCCACAAACACAGAACCAATGGATACGGTTTTAGCCTCACCCTCCAGCTGCAGGAGTTCACAGGTGTCTGACTGGTCGTCTGTTGGGTCTGCACTCTGGATCATCTGAAGCAGCTGGTCCATTTTCTCCTGCAGAACATTGCAAAGACATTACAAACTAGACTGCATGAGAGCTGCTACAACTCATTTTAACACAGTTCTCCACTGAGAGCATCTGATGTCTTTGAAGGGGAACGGTGAATAGTGGATATTTCACTGTGTAATTTCATGTGCTTTGTAGTAGTAAGGGGTGTGTATGAGGCAAATCAATCAAAGCAATACAGTGCCAAATACTGTGAGAAATATGCAGCCTCACCTCATCAATGTAGACAGGCTCTGGCTCTGGTTCAATCGTCTCTACCTGGACGTCTTCAATGAACTGCACTGTCTTCTTCTCTGTTTTCACTAAGAAAGGAGAAATATTAAAGATGACATAATATAATGTAATGAGCAGAGAACAGACATCCAAAAAGATATTGTTGTGACAGTGCACACTGGGGCCAAAAAGTCTGAGACCACAAATATGAAAATATGGAATTAAAAATCATTAAACCTGGAAATAAACAAAAACTGACATTTGGAAGATTTTGTTTTTTAAAACAAGCATTTTGTGACATTGATCATGAAAACCCCTTTACACATATTCAAAAATTCTCCCAAAAAAAATCAAAAAACTCTCTTTATATCTCTCCAAAAACACTCTATAAAAACAATAATCATCATTTTACTACACAAACTTGCAGAGTTCATGCAGTTAGTTAGAGTGTAGGTGCCATTAAAGCAAAAGAATGACATACTTAATACTGAAATTGATCTTATATTGAAAATTATAAAAAAAATACAGAAAAAAAAAAAAAAAAAAAAAAAATTGAAAAAAATTCCCCAGTGGTCTCTGATGTAGGTATTTAATTTTACTGAAATACTGAATGTTTAATATACACCATTCAAAAGTTTGGGGTTGTAATATGTATATATTTTTTCTGATAGTCTCTTATGCTCACCAAGGCTGCATTTATTTGATTTAAAAAAAAAAAAAAAAAAAAAAAAAAAAAACAGTAATATAGTGAAAACATTTTTAAAAATGTTTTTTAATATATAAATCCATTTTGAATATATTTTAAAGTGTAATTTATTCCTGTGATGGCAAATCTGAACATTTTCATCAGTCATTACTCCATTCTTCAGTGTCACATGATCCTTCAGAAATCATTCCAGTATACTGACTTGCTGCTAAAGTAGCATTTCATATTATTACCAAGTTTGAAAACATCTGTGCTGCTAATGTTTTTGTGTAAACCACGATACGTTAATGTCAGGATTCTTTGTTGACTAGAAATGTTCTTTTACGGTATTTATTTTGATCAATATAATATATGAATAAAAGTATTACTTTTCTCAACAACAACAAAAAAAGCAAACAAACTTCTGAATGGTAGAATGAAACTATAACAAAATATTGTGAAACAGGAAGAGACTTTGAGGGGCTACTAACTGTTGGCTGGAAAAAGAGTAGATGTGACAGCTTTACTTACTCATCTCAGGCTCTGCTGTCAGGTCTGCTGTCACAAAGTTTGAGGGAAAAAGCCCAACACCCTGATAAGTCTCACCCTTCCACCAGTTAGGGTCACTGTGATAGAGAAGAGATACTTAAGCCACCTCCGACTAATAAAAAAAAAAATAAAGGAAAGAAAAAGAAACTCTTTGGCCGTGTTTGAAATCATTCACTCAATCTCTAGAGTGCTGAATGCCTTCTAACCGCCTCTACTTTGAAACACTACTTCTGTTTCATAGTCATGTGCTTGTAGCTTAGCAACCAAAATGAGCTGAATTGATTAAACTGACCAAAGAGGAAACAAGCCTTTCAAACAGAACAAAAATGACCAAAAAAATGTGTAGTGAATTTCATATGAAGGGAATGATTTCAAGCCTGTGAGTGGAATTCATCGTGACCATTAATGAACAGAACCAGATTAACCTGTCATCCAGGATGGTGATGATCTCGCCTGATTTAAAGGTCAGCTCATTGTCCTCTGCTGCTTCAAAGTCATAGATGGCCCTGACCTTTCTTCCTTCAGCCTTGTGAGATGTGAGGAGGCTGCTGGTGCTCGGGTAGAGGCCAGACAGAGAGACCTGAGGCTGCTGATGTTGCCGCTGGTCCTTCAGAGACAGTTCGATCGCTGAGAAAGGAAGAGAGAGACAGACAGAGAGATTACTTCTCTTTCTTCAATGCAATTCATTGCAGACCTCAGCATTATGGATTTGTGGCCACCTTTAGCAATGTCTTCTTCTTCTTTCTTGTTTGTTGATGTTGCAGGGTCTTTAGCTACTAATGCAGGACTGGCTTTAGCTTGTTCTGCTGCCTGAACAAATTAAGTTTAACATCTCATTACTTAAATATTCATAATCATATACATATTTTCTGACATGACAGAATAACAAGTTAACATATTTTCAACACTCAATATATCATACAGTGTGCATATAATATAATGGAAAAAAAAGGAAATAAAAAGGAAAAAAAGAATGAAAGAGTAAAATAAGAATAACAGCAAAATACATTTCTAAATACAAAAAATACAAGATTTTATGCTACTGTTCAAAACTTTGGTTTTTGAAAAAGGCATGCTTACAAAGCATTTATTTAATCAAAAATACAGTAAAAACAGAAATATTATGAAATATAATATTTTCAAATGTTTTCTATTTAAATATATTTAACAGTATTATTTAGTAATTTATTTCTGTGATAAAACAATTATTTGAAATATAAATATATACATTTTATAACATTATAAATGTCTTTACTGTCACTTTTGATCAATTTAATACATTTTTGCCGAATAAAAGTTTTAATTTTATTGATTATTACTATAAAAGAATAAACTAAAAAATAAAAAATAAATAAAAAAAATCATACTGACCCCAAACCATTTAACGGTAGTGTATATGTTTGTGTGTGTGTATATATTTCTGACTCAATGTAAGGGAGTTAGACTGCCTTCATTTATACTTTTTCTGTAATATCATATTTTATGTGCTGAATACTGAGATAATACTGAGATAATTCCCTGCATACTTTTCTATAAAGAACAATGGTATTTCACAGAATCCAGTGAACTGGCAGCTCCGTGCAGCAGGGAGCTGGACTGGGCTGCTCACCTGAGAGCCCACGGCAGGGAAGATGACGCCCTGTTCTCTGAGGTTCTTGATCATGGCCGATATGAGGCTGAGCTGGGGGTCATTACGGAAATCCTCAGCCCACTCCACCATCAGAGCCTTCAGCTTCTCACACACTTTTGGATGACCCTTGAGAAGAAAAGACAAAACATCAGTCTTTTGCTGCTGGAACAAACAACTGAAGCATTTCTACAAACAAAAGGAAACATGTACCTTATTTAGTACATTGCTAACTTCACTAGCAAATTCCCTGGAGCAGACCTCTAAATGGAATATTTTTCCACAGTTTGACACACACGCACCCAGTAGCTATGGAAGAGAAAACATTAAGTTTATTCTCAAAAGCTCATTAATGGCCTAGAATGCAATAAGAAGCATTTGGCTTACTGTCAACGCTTGCATGGCAACATGTGGATCCTTGTGATTCACTCTCCTCATTATAGACCGCAGACATTCTTTAGGTTCACAAGACAAGCATAACATTTAACCTGTTAAACACCCATTCATCTAAAACAAACATCCTGCATGCTCGTTCACTAACCCAGTGCGAGACTGTCCAATCTTGTCACAAATGTCCAAAATGAGGCCCCAGTCCTCAGCTGTGTTCATCTCACTTGTCGCTTTCTCTGCAAAAGAATAGTAACTCAAATGTTTACGCCTCATAATGATAAATGTTTCCTGTGATCTGTTTCACAGGTTCAACAGCATAACATTTATATGCAAATCAATGAACGTGTATCTGTGAAAGACCACAGACTCTGTTACGCCTCATCACAGAAACCAGAATCAGAAATTAACCAGTGCTTGAAAAAAAAAGTCACTGAAAGGGACAAAAATAGCCCAGATATTAAAAATTTTACTTTTATGGTTATCAAGGCAGCATTTATCAAAAAGACAGTAAAAATACACTAAATTTTTTTTGATTTGGTGCTCAATAAACATTTATTATTATTATGTTAAAAGTTGTGCTGTTTAATAATTTTGTGGAAACTGTGATAATTTTTTTCTGGATTATTTTATGAACTGAAAGTTCAACAGAACAGCATTTATTTGAAATCAAAATCTTTAGTAACATTACATTTACATTTAGTCATTTACATTGTAAGTGTATCCATCAATTTAATGCAAACTTGCTGAATAAAAGCATTTTACCAAAAAAAAAAAAAAAAAAAAAATGCCCCCAAACTTTTGAACAGTAGTAGGCTTGCCAGATATCTGTATATGCTTTTACATTACATTTAAGAACGTGGCTTTATATAGTGGCCTCTTTATTCATATTACTTAACTGTGTCACAGTATTTGTTATGAATCACTATTTACAGCAACTTTTCTATTTTATTTGGATTTGATTTTATAATTAACAGCCATAATTGTTTAAAGTCCCATGAAAATCAATTCCAGCCCAGGCAGTAAATATTTCCTCTTAACAAAAAGGTTAATTTTACGACACTTAGAGAAAGCAACAACCCTGTTTACAGAAGGTTAACCAGTGACCTACATCTGTCCTGAGATTCTGTTAGTCAAGCTTTCAAACAGAGGACAGAGGTTAAAATTGGCTGTGTTCAGTACCTGTGATCTGTTACAGAAACACCCCAACATCATTTACAATAAACAAAACTGTTTTTCTACACAAAAAATGCGTCTACGATATCAGACCAGCTCAAACAATGACATCTGCAGCTACTGTACATCCCACCAGAAGTCACTGCCAAAATCTGACGTTCCCCACATCACAATGATTTCATCTGCAATGTCTGAACATATTCAGATCAACTCGTATGTGAATGTGCAACCTAGCCTTTCTAAAGTGCGTGCATTTATATTATAACCGCATATGGCTGGTTGCCATATTAAAGCTATTATCAGCAGGCTCATAATACAACAATAATAGACACAATACAACACTGGAATCTTAATAATAATAGCCTATTATAAGGAATACAGTAATGCAGTTGGAACAACATCAATCGGCAAAACAAAATATAAGAGGAGAAGCTGGAGACATTTGCAGAGTCACTGTATGAACCGTTACGTTAGCTCGTGCGCGAACGCTGCAGGTCGGGGATGAATTAAACCATTAAGAGTGAGAGAGCTCAAATCATCTGAAGTGAACTGCAAAGCGTCTGTTTTTACTTAGTATTGCACTGTCAGCGTCATACAAGTAGATAAAATGAGACAGTTTTGCTCGCTACCCGCCAGTCACAGCTTCTTCAGCTACAAATCGGCTAGCCATCAGGCTAATAACGTTAAGCTGCCTAGCTGTGAAACTATTGTCATTCATGCCTATGTTAATAGTTTCAGGGTAAAACCACTGGTGGGAATGATTTAATCACTGGAACGCCATTGCGAAATTCGCACAAATAGTTAGAGTGATATCGAAAGGAAACAAAAAGCCGGTGGGCTGCCTTAAACAACAATAGACACAGATGAGCTGCCGTTAGCTCGCCTGCTAACTGCATGACATCTCAAACTTACCAACATCTTGATCAAAGGGATTTGACGTGAAGAGAGGCATGGCCGAGATATACACGCAACGAAATCTAAGCTCGATCCTCTTCGTCTCCCTGTCAGCACTTGGTTGAAAGTGAATTAATAAACATAATAAATTAGAAACTACACTCAGTGTTACTGATGGATCCCCTCCTCAGTCACTTATTATTACTCGTAGCCCTACAGCGGTGCATTCTGGGTAACAGCTATTGCTGGTGTCACCAACCAGTTAAACACACAAACAGCTGGACACATCCAAATAAAGATGAGCGCGATGTGAACGAGATGTCTGTTATTCGACACAGGAATCTGTTAAAAGGGTAGTGTAAATAATGACTTTGTGAAGATTAGGGAGAATACAGCTGATAAATCATAAAACACAATCAAAACTTACACACTCACCAACCAAGAAAACAAAAAAACACATAAACACTTTTTTTTTTTTTTTTTTTTTTTTGCTTTTTTTGTCTTATTGGAAGCTTAGTTAAAACATTAGTTAAATCGTGACTTTTATAATCGGGCAGACCAGGCTAGTTGTCAAGATATATATATATATATATATATATATTATATATATATATATATATATTTTATATATATATATATATGTATATATGTATATATGTATATATATATGTATGTATATATATATATATATGTATGTGTATATATATATATATATATGTATGTATATATATATATATATATGTATATATATATATATGTATTTATATATGTATTTATAATATATTTATAATATGTATTGTATTTACTATATATTTAAACTGTCATTTATTCCTGTCATGGCAAGCATCATTTACTTTAGTCTTTGGTGTCCTTCAGAAATCATTGTAATATGCTGATTTGTCAAGAATTGTTTTTTTTTTTAATCAATGTTGAAAAAAAAAAAGTTTTCCCACAAAATATTAAGCATGCTGCCAAAACCGTTTTTATCTTTGATAATAATAAGTAATAATAATTCTCAAGGATCATATGACGCTGAAGAGGAGTAGCCTCATGATGCTGAAAATTCAGCTTTGCATCAAAGTAATAAAATACATGTAAATACATTAAATACAATAAATGCAGCCTTAGTGAGCATAAGAGACTTTTTAAAAAACATTCAAAAATCATGTTTTCAAAAAAGTACTGTATATGTATACGTGTGTGTGTGTGTGTGTGTGTGTGTATATATATATATATATGTATAAGTGAATATAAACAGGCACAAAATGTGTATATAGACAGGCAAATTTACTCTGGAAAAAGTCATTCTAAACGCAGCAGCTGAAACTGTTATTGCATTACAAGTAGGACATTCCTCAATAAACATTTATCAAAGGATAATAAAAATGTCAACAAAGCATATTGAAAAATACCAACTATATTTTATTTCAGATAAAAACATGGCCTTTGATGATGACTACATACATGTACATGTATTAAAATACACAACTATTTTATACATAGCTACTGCATAATCAAATATTTGAAAAATTCAAAGCTTTAAAGATTTATTTATAAAATCACATCAATGATGCCCAAGACATAAGAAGTAAAACTCTGGTGTGAACAAATTTTGGATTATAGTCATTACAACCTATCAACATATTAATTGTAGCTTTACGGTTGGCTGTTAAAAGCCTGGTTTCATAGACAGGGCTTAGACTAAGCCAGGATTAGGCCATAGTTCAATTATGACATTTAAGTAATATTTCATAAACGTGCCTTAGAAAACACATTACTGGTGTGCATCTTGAGCCAAAACAAAGGCACTGATATATTTTAAGATCAGTCAGTGCAAGTTTCTTTCAGTTGAAACAGCTCAGAATTACATTTTAGTCCGGGACTAGGCTTAAGCCTTGTCTGTGAAACCGGGGGAAAAGCTTTATTTTAATTAAAGCAGCTACAAAGCTTCATTGTATTGCACTGGAGTAATGTGGCATCAGCTTTGTTAATGACACAGGCAAAACAGGTATTTACAATCACAAGATTACAATACATTACAGCTTTTTCTTAATCTAACCATTAACGTGACTGGTGATCAGTGTATTGTTATAGTTTGCAGTCTTGAATCGTTCGTGATTGTCGATGACATTTGCTTTTGTGTCCGTCACACATGTGGATCTCTGGGCAAAGTGATCATTCGTGCTTTGTGAGAGGATACTGTGACAGGAGTCTTCTGAACTGTCTCTGTGATTGTCTAATCCAACATTCTCTGTTCATTCACAACAGGTGCTATAAAACTGGAACTTTGGCTGCGAATAATGGAGAAAACACCTCAATAAATTATATGAACTTGAGCACACCAAGCAGATAACACTTTTCAACAAAAAGAAGCTTAAAAATATATGCAAGAAACAAGAATTGCAACTTACATTCATTAGTTCGTTCACAAATTAAACCAATTTGTTCTGTGCAGAAAAAGTCATTCCAACTGCCTTCATGTATTAACCCTGCACAGTCCTCTCCAACCTCATGACCATGTCTCCAGTTATCAGGCTGTCCAGGCTTCCAGTTCCTGAAACATGGAACAAATGTTATATACACTGGATACACCTTGGCCTGGTTTCACACACAGGGCTTAGACTAAAACAGGATTAGGCCATAGTTCAATTAGGACATTCAAGTATTTTTTATAAATGTGCCTTAGAAAAAGAAGAAAAAAACAAAACAAAACACATCAGATCAGATCAGTCAGTGTAAGTTTCTTTTAGTTGAAACAGCTCAGATTTACATTTTAGTCTGGGACTAGGCTTAAGCCTTGTCTGTGAAACTGGGGGATAATGTAGCCAACAGTGGGTATTGAAAAGGATCACTCCCTTTAAAATAATCAAACTTTTTTGCTTTGCAG
This sequence comes from Cyprinus carpio, assembly GCF_018340385.1. Taxonomy (NCBI): domain Eukaryota; kingdom Metazoa; phylum Chordata; class Actinopteri; order Cypriniformes; family Cyprinidae; genus Cyprinus; species Cyprinus carpio. The sequence continues at coordinate 15,240,354 of NC_056573.1, read as the reverse complement.
CCTGAAATGAAGACAGACCGTTTTTGTTTTATCCAGCTGTATTTACTCAGTGTAACTTATAACATCCAAGTGAAATATAAAACACCAACATGTCAGTATTTTGTTGAACCACCTTTTGCTTTAATTACAGCCCTTAGTCTGTTGGGATCTGTCTTTACTAACTTTGCATATCTAGACTTTGCAATATTTGCGCACTCTTCTTTGCAGCACTGATCAAGTTCAGTTAAATTTGATGGTGACTGATTGTGGACTGCAGTCTTCAAGTGATTCCACAGATTTCAGTGGGGTTTAAGTCTGGTCTCTGACTAGGCCATGCAAGGACATTCCCCTTTTTTCTCCTTCAACCGCTGTGTGCTCAGTTTTGCTGTGTGCTTTGGGTCATTGTCATGTGGGAAGGTAAACCTTCTTCCCATTGAAAACTTTCTGGCAGGAGGCAGCCGATTTTCCTCAAGAATTTGACGGTATTTTGCTCCATCCATTTTTTCTTCTATCCTGACAAGTGCTCCAGTTCCTGCTGCAGAGAAATGAATTTGTGATATTGTTGTCACATGCACACAATGATCACTCTTTGTCATAAATTCCTGCAGCTGCTTCAGAGTTGCTGTAGGCCTCTTGATCTTGGTAGCCTCTCTGATCAGTTTCCTTCTGGCTCTTTCATCCAGTTCAGAGCGACGCCCTGATCCAGGGAGGGTCTGTAACGTACCAAATATCTTCCACTTCTTTATAATAGACTTCACTGTGCTTCTAGGCATTGATAAATCCTTTTCATTTTTTTTATATCCATCTCTTGTGCCTGTCCACAACTTTATCCCGGAGATATTTTGACAGTGCCTTGCCACCCATAGTTGATTTTTTGCTTCAGTTGCACTACCAAGGACTGAAACGCTCCAGGAATGCTCTTTTCATGCTGAGCTAATCAAAATGACCACAGATGATCACAGTTGAAAGTCAAATGGCTTTGTGTGCCATTTAGAAGGTGATTAGCTACACCTGATTGAGTTTACAAGACATTTTAAGAAGGGGGTGATTCTTTTTCAAGGTCAATAATTCTAGTTTAAAAAAAAAAAAATTCTGACATGTTACTGTTATATCTTTCACTTGGATGTTATAAGTTGCACTGAGTAAATACAGCAGGATAAAACAAAAACTGTGTCCATCTTCATTTCAGGCTGCAAAGCAACAAAATGTGCTTATTTTAAAGGGAGTGATTCTTTTCTATACCCACTGTATTGTATACATACTGGAGTAAAAATAATAGAGTTCATGGGTATTTTATTTCAGTTATTCACTCACGTATAGTTGGGCAGGCTCCCGTCCACCCATCTCCAGATATTTTCCTCAACAGTGTCAGTGAGGCCCAGCCAGAAGTAGCCCTTTCCAGAAATCTGCCTCTTTATCCATAGCTGTGATAGATAATAAAGTAGGCATCGCGGCAACATATTTATAGATTAATGTTAGGTCTAAAACTCAAGAGTTCTTACACTGTTAGCTGTTTTAACATAGTTAATTCTGTTTAAGACATATTACATATTCGTCAGTAGTATTCAGGATTTACCTGCTCATCTTCATCATTGATAATCAGCATAGTTGAACTCTTGTTGCTGCATCTTTCATTTGTTTCATTAAAGCTCAATCTCTCTGACGAGAAATAGTAACATTTGTCTCTGAAGCTCTTCCACTGAGGTGGACACCCTAGATAAAAAAGAGAACATTAAAAATATTATCACATCTTCACTTGTGCTTAAAAGTAGCATTTTCACAAAAGACTGGTTTTTATACAATTCAAGTCTTCAAGTTGTATGGAAATTGGTATGAAGATTCAAACTATGCACTATAATCTGTGAAATCATATTAAATTGTGGTTAGTGTAATTCTGACAACTTCTAACAGCTGTATAAACTGTTCTCAAATGTCAAATATTTTGAGATCCTCATTTGATATGAAACAGCTTATCCATATTACATCAAAACAAAATGATTTATTCTGTATAAACTCTAATATCTAATATATGGCCTGTATTAAATGTGTGTAAACAGTGACAGGGAGTATGAGAAAAGCTAGTACCTGGTGTACTTGTAGGGGGTGGCGCTACCTGGCGGTTGACAAAGCCTTGTGGATCTACCGGGGCCACAACTACTGGTGAAGGAAGTCCTGGTAATCCTGGAGGTCCAGGTGGGCCAATGGGGCCAACGGGCCCACGGGGTCCATCCAGTCCAGCAGGCCCAGCTGGTCCTCTAAGTCCTTGCGGCCCTTGCGGCCCTTGAGGACCTGGCTGACCATCTCTTCCGGGCAGACCAGGTATACCAGGGTCACCTTTCTCTCCCGACGGCCCTGCCCTGCCCCCTGATCCTCGAGAACCCTTTGGCCCAGGGCTTCCTCTTGATCCAGGTGGCCCTTTCATCCCTGGTACACCAGGAGGCCCCATTGGTCCCTTTTCTCCTTTAGGCCCAGCAACACCAGGTGCTCCTTTTTCACCATTTTCTCCTTTCTGGCCAGCTTTGCCAGGCAGCCCCTGGGACCCTTTGTCTCCCCGAGGACCTCTTGGACCAGGAGGACCTGAAATTATGAAACAAAGTAATTAACTTTGACTCTAATTGTCTAAAAGCACAAAATGCTGGTAGTTAAAATTAGTTATTAGGGTATATTTAGAGATTTCCATATGTACAATGTGTTTACTTTTGTAAATGTAGACTTTTCAAGGAGATCCACAGCCATATTTTGGTTGCAAATTATGCAATAGCTCTAATTATCAGAATTTTTAAATAAAGTATATTTTTAAAATAATAATAATAAAAAATAAATAAATAATCTTTTAAAACACCTTATTAATTAATATTCATTTTTAAATACTTTATTAATTTATTACTTTATTAAGTTATTATTATATAAATAAGTTATATTAATTAAATTGAAACACTAAAATTACTAGCTGGAATCAATAAAAACTAAAACCTAAATATAGCCTGACATCTTACCCTGAAGGATGGTGAAATTCGTGATGAGCTGCGAGTGTTTGCTGTCGACCATTTTCATTTCCTCCATGACTATGGAGAGGCTGCTGACCTCTTTGTCGAGCCTGGCGGCGAGTTCTTCCTGCTGGGTTTTGAGCTCTGTGTTGTCGGCTCTGGTTTCTGCCACACTGCTGTTCAGCCCCAGCAGCAGGTCCGAGTGCCGGGCCACCGTCTCGGAGCAGCTGCGAAGACCACTCAGGTCCATGCTGATCACTCCAAGCAGCTGCGTGGTGAAGCTTACATTCCCTGTTATGCGGTCCATTTCCACATCGTTATGGTCAAGACGTGCCTCTAGTGCATCAAACTTCAGGGAGGTGGCATTGTCGTGGTCTCGCTGCTGGTCCATGAGCTCACGCAGGCTCTGGTCGTGGCTGTCGGCGATGGCTGAGGCGTTCTGCACCTGCTCTGAGACCGAGTTCAACTGAGAGGTCACATCCTCCAGAGCATCACTGTTAGAGCGAGTCAGCGCAGAATTGTTAGCAGCTAAGGCCTGAAGGTTCTGGACCTTCTCCCTCAGCCAGTCGGCATCTGCTTTAGTCTGCCTAGCCACCTGCTGAAGGCTCTGATAGTCATTCTTAAGCTTCTGGACAGCCTGGCTAGTGTCCTCCACCGACCTCTGGAGGGAGCTGATGAGGTTCCTCTGCTGGGTCTGGGTGAAGTTCAGAGTGCTGATACTGTGAGTGTTTCGGCCCTGTTCGCTCGTCTGCACTTGAAGATCCATCTGGAGCCGCGCTGTGTCTGTCTTTAGTCCGTCAATCAGGCCACTGTATGAGTTTATGGTATGGTTTACTTTGGTAATGACATTGGCATTGCTCTCCAACAGATCTCGCAGTGAGTGATGTCCACTCTTCATGTCCTCGTCAGCTAGCCGTAGCTCACTGAGAACAGCTCTGTTGTTAGAAGCCTTCACAGCAACGTCACTGAGCTGCTTCTGCAAGGTCTGAATTTCCAACTTGAATGAGAGGAGTTCACTGGTGGCATTCTCTGACTTCTCTCCCGTTTGATCATCCACATCAAATTTAGAAGTTTATTAAGTGAAAAAAAAAGGATTTAGAGCAGCATAATGATGTCAATGATGTATTAGAGTGTTCATTATAAATATTTAATGATTAATTTAATTTAATGGCTCATATTTACTGTTTTGTAATCAAGTAAAAAGTTTTATTTTCCTTACACCTTGAATTAAAACCATTAAAATAATTTCCCCAATACAATATATTAATATATTTTTAATATATATTTATATATTTTGTACAAATATCTTTAATTATTCATTCATAAAAATCAAGTTTTTGGAAAGTCGTGTTATTTTAATACATTTATTAGTTTTTTAAACATAAACAGTGAAATGTATAAATAATAAATAAATAAATAAGATTATACTAAACTACTTAAGGTTTTATTTTCAACATTTTCATTCTGTTATTGAAGATAAACTTTTTCCTTCATTATGATATTAGGGCAGTTGTATCATCATCTTTCTTTTTGACGTAATGCCTCAAAAAAAAATCTCAATTTTAATTCAGAAATTAAAAACATGCTCATCAGAAAAAAAATGTTTATTCAAACTATATATATATGTAAATATGTGTTATGTCATTGAGCCAGTTAACATCTCAAGTCTGGACTTACCGAGTTTCTTGAGGTCCGTCTCTACAGCCATGATTTTCCCTCCATAATTTTTCATACCCTCTGTTACATTATCCATCCTTTGGACCACTGTGGGCACACATTATAAACACCAGTCAGACTTTGTCTGTACTATGGACTAGTATGTAGTAAATTATAAATCCTTAGGTATTTCTATTTTTACAAGGTCATGAGTTAAAAGGCAGCTTGAGATGTATCTCTGAGACACAATGAAATACTTTCCTTCGAAATGCTTATTATTTTGAACTGTGTGGACATGATTTAACATTTTTCACTTGTCCAGTTTACATGCATAAAAATACAACATACATTCCACACACACAGTCATGCAGGAAATGCATGACACTTAATTTCCTCTGGAATTTGGAATGGATCCTGAGGAGTCGCTATCAGAGCATCTCCTGAGCCTTTCTGGTGATTCCCAGCAGTCTTGCTGGCACCACTATAGCTATTCAAGGACAGATTTTGGTCTCATCCCTGATTTGAACAATAATGAAAACCCTAGTTTAACATGCCTAAGGGATAAAATGTTAACATAACCTGCCATAACCATGACCATTTATTTCCTTATACAATGTTGTTTTACATTAGACTTAATTCTCTGGTTAATGTGCACCACTAGAGGGCACTTCCACTTTACATTCTGCATGATTCTTTTGGTAAGTGGTATATGATTAAAATACCAACTGTCACATTTGTCTTTTTTGAGAACTGTAAGGTGATCTTTCAGGCTTTATCTTATCCTGACAAAGTCCAAAATCCCCACCCCCCTTCCCAGTGTTTATCCCATTGAATATCTATCTCACTGGCAATCAAACATGAATGAAAAAAATGGTCATCATCTTTGCTCTCCAGTGTATTCGCTCTCACTGTTTTTTAACTCATGTTTCATTCAGACATGCAGCACTCTGCTATTTGCTGCCAGCAAACTCAAACACATCAAAGATCTTGGGTGTTAGCATTCCTTACTGCGCTTGTGTAACCAAACACAAAACAAATATATGCTGTAGGGGAAAAACAAAACACGGAGGTCCATTTCAAAGGCTTGTTGGTCATTTTCACACTGGGAGTCTGTCAGCGGGAGGTCAACACTGCCAGTCTCCTGCCCTCCCACTCTCCTTTCTTTCTTATTTTCCTGTAGAAGCCATGTTATTTTTGAGTGGAGTTTAGTGGAATGGTTCTCTTAGCTGACAGAATGAGTGACTCAATCTAAATATGCTCCAAAGACCATTGAGACACTCACTGGACTAAATCTGAACATAAAATTCAAAACTCTTGTCATTTGATGTTGTTGAGGAGACAGTTTAGAAGTGATACAGAATAAACATGAAGTAACCAGATTCTTTCTGGCACTACCAACAAAGGAAACATGAACTGTTTTCAGAATGCCACAAAGTCCCTGTCAATCAACCTGTGGGATTTGGAACAGCAAATTGCTGCTAAGGCATAAAATCTCCTCTGGAGCAGGTTTGTAGTGAGTCTTGCTGTTTTTCATGGTCTTGTCATCTGGTTGGCATTAAGGCTTTAGAGAACCAGAGGAGACATATGGACTCAGCGGAGACGTGATCTGGACAATTGGATCACATTTATTTAAAGCTAAATGAGCAAGGAAACATTTTCAAGAGCAAATTTGGGGTGCTTTGTAGAAGTTAATTTGTTGTTCATTTGTTCATCTATCTATCATATCTATCATCTATCAATAGTGCTCTGTTGTACAATATAATATCCCTTTTCTTCTCAATAAATATTTGATTGCAAAAAAATATACATTTGATCAGTTAATGCACTTGAGAATCAAACCCATTAGCACAGAAATGCTATATCACATAAATGAATAAAGTTCCTTAAAAAGTAAAATACATTTGAAAGCTATTAAAATACCTCTAATTTACAGCGTCCTTCTGGAAGACAACAGCGTGTATTATCTTATCCTGGTTTTTGGCACCAAACAAAATAAACTGCGATGCTCTGTTTCACATCGCTCATGGCTTTCCCAGCTAATACAGAAAACAGATTTCACTGTGATAGTCCGGTTGACAATATTTGGAAAACTATCTTGTTTCTAAGGTGCAATATGGTTGCCTTATGTCAGGACAAATAATAAAGTGAGCCAAAGTTCAAAACTGAACAGCAGAAATTATGGGGAATGTTCAAATGTGGCACATTCTTGATACATTTTAGCTGGATAAGATATAAACCCAGTGAACCTAAATTTTTCTGGTCTAAACAACAGACAGTAGGAATTAGATTTGCAGTCTTCATTGAGAAAGCATAGCAGGCTGAAAATGCAAACATGAAGAATTATGCACGTCACAAAAAATGAATGAGTGTGAGAGTGTGATCTTCAAAGACAATATCAGGAGGACTTCCTACCTTTGTATCCAAGCACAGCCACAGCTATGGTCAGCAGTGCACAAAGTACATACAGAAGAGCAATCGCCACCCTCAGGGCCCAGTCATTTTTACATTTAGTGCATTCACTTCCTTCCTGGATACCTGCAACAGAAAAGAACATTGCATCAAAATATGAAAATTATTTTTAGGATGATGTAAATATATATACCTCATTCTAAAATAACTTAAATGCTGACAGGAAAAATCAGGAAACTGCCAATGGTTCCTTAAAGGGATAGTTCACACACCCTTATGACATTCTAAACCTGTATGACTTTCTTCTGTGGGACACACAAAAAAAAAGAATATATTTTGAAGAATATCTCGTTCCCAGTGTTTCTTTTTTTTTTTTTTTTTTTTTAATCCAAACAATAAATATCAAAATATCTACTTTATTGTTCCACAGAAGTGAGTAAACAATGTCAGAATTTGTACAATGTTAGTCTTGATAATTATGTTTATTTTAATAATTATGCTGATAATAGACTAAACTGTCTAAACTAAAACAGCTGAAACACCGGGACATTCCTTTAAGATGAAATAGAATTCTAAGAAATAAACAACTATTTCAGCAATTTCACGCAAAGCAGCTTTAGAGATCACAGTGTTTAATAAATGCCCCTGTGTTTGTTTTCATGAGCCAAGCTGAAACTACACCATCCGGGCTTGCTTTGAGCAAGAGACCATGCGTCATGCTTGTCTTGAACAAGAATGAGTGATTTGTGTCAGTCTGCTTCAGATTCCCATTTAGCGAGGGAATAAATGGTCAACCATAAATAGTGTCACACTAGTACAAACAGCAAGTCTGAATGGTACACAACAGACTATGACGTCAAATTCGCCACATGCTGCATGTTCTAAGAGTAAAGTGGACCCCTGTTGTGTTTAGATTACGGCTTAGCAAATAAACATGTCAACTATCTCCAGAAAAACTCCAGACATTCCTCAATGAGCCTCAAATCCTTGTTTGACTTATCAGCATATGGCTGGAGTGGCAGCCATGGCATCCAGGTCAGGCTAAAATGAAAGCCCCATGAGAGAGCTGGGGGGTGGGCAGGTCGCTGGGGAGCTTGTCCTTAGACCTAAACATCTGTGTAAACATCAAAAAAGGGCCCTCCGAGCTATGGCCCTGGATAGGGGGGTTTACACTGATGGTTTGATGAGGTGGTCTGTGTGGGGTAGATCAGGAGAGGCCTCAACCCCCACCCACCCACCCTAAAACCAAACCGCACCATGTAAACAAGCAACATCACCACCTCTGGCTATGGGTCACTGGGGTGTGCAGAGAAGAGAGAGAGAAAAGAAAACAATAAATGAATCACTTCTACATTGCTGTAGAGTGTTTATTGCTGTGTTTCTTTCACCTAAAGAAAACTATCAACTAGAGATGGACAAATTGCTCCTGACCTGCAGCACTGAAGCTAGATCAACCACACAGCTTTCTCTTCTGTCCCCTTTCACACATGCTTTGAAGATCAGGAGGGAAAAGCTGATTTCACTGAAGAAATACATGTGCTCTGGATTTCCAAGATGGGACACTTAACAGATATGGAAACATACACATGTTTTCTACTTTCTATTCTACTGGGGTTGGGAACAAGAACCAGTTTTTATTCAGTTTTTATTTATTTATTTATTTTATTCCAAAACTGAATGTAATTTGTTTCCGTTAATGGTTCCTGCACACTGATGGAGTTACCAGCAGTTAATCAATGATGCAGCAACACCATTTCTACATCTATACTACAAAACAGAAAGTGCAACAGATTTATAACTTCAGAATAAATGTCTCTGCATTGTTAATTATTGAATCCGCAGCATACAGCTGCATAATCCCATTCCTGAATAAATGACTCTAATGAACCGGTTCCTTTAAGTGAATCAAACACATATAGTGCAACCAATGTCACCTCATTCCATACAAATGACTCTAATGAACTGGTTCTTTTAAGGGATTCATAAGAGTAGACTGCAACCAGTGTAGTCCGATTCTGAAGTAACTAAAATGCCTGTGTAAACACATTTTTGTATTTATAGTTTTTAAATACAAATGTTACCAGTGTTTGTATTTACTTTTGAAATAATATCATCATATGGCAATGGGATTGCATTCCTTAAAAGCACAAAAAAATTGTTTATGGAACCTAACAGAAACTAGAATGGTTCCTTAGAGGAATTTGAATCAAAACCCGACTTGTTAATTTTTTAAGATTAATTTAAAAAAATTTTTTAAACCTACTATACACTTGCCAATTGATTAATGCAGTCTACATCGACCATACATGACAACATTATCTATAAACATTCTGACACACATCCAACCAACCACAGATTTAATATGTGCAGCTCAAGCACAAACACGGAAAAACCTAAAGGGAAAAGCAAACTGAGGACCTGGAATGGATGACCATATCTTGCCCTTTACTACAGGGCTTTAGGGACAGTCTGGAAAATGGCTAGAGTGTCATATTGAACAGGCAAGCAGTGACTGGTTCTGGTCCAGGAAATTCCCAATGAGGAAATAACTAGGCAAACAGTCCAAATAAATTTACAGTAACACACAACAGCCCATACCTTCTGTTTGATAATAATATACACTGGATGATCGCTGTTTTAGTCAATACTTCACATTATGCATGCTACAGATCTCATGAGAGATCATATTAAAAGTTGGAGGAGGACAGAATAGAGAAGTGCTGCTTCAACTCTGTGTGAGATGAGGTTGTTAAGCTGTGGCAGGAGATTGAGAGAGAGGGAAACGCTGAGGCCCGCATCCACGCCTGTGCAACAGCTGTGTTTCATTTGGACTCAGGAAGTCGCTCAAAGAAAATTCCTGTACTTCTCTTTTTTCTCTGTACCTGCTATAAGACCCACTCACACTTGCCCGATGCAACAGAACACTTGTGATGGAAATTTCCATGGCAACAAAAAGACATTTTTCCACACTACACACAGAAAGCGGTCCATGTTTGAGTTGATTTTCCGTTTGGTACATGTATAAGGGTGACTCTTCAATTAGGACCTTTTTTTGTCCCCCTGAACGATTCAAAATATGCTCTTTTGCAAAAACAATTATCCTAGTTTTAGGGTAAATTAGCTTTCAGATTTCCTATCCTCTCTGTAATTACATTTTCATAATTTTTTTAAGAGTACTGAATTGCTAAATATATGCCATAATTTAACTATTTTGGGCCACTGCCCAGACTTCTCCTCCAAAAAAAATTTGTTTAAGTTCTACTTGTATCTTTCAGACTTGGAAGAAGATCTTCCAAGGGAGTCTAATTTGATCTCACAGAAACCATAGAGGCCTCAAGCAGTCATTACAAATTTGTTTGCACATTTACAGTGGGTGACTGATTCATAATTATGTTTAATTAAGCCTTCCTTGATGTTCAAATGTTTAAGCTATTGTAAGATACAGTTTATAAGCTAATGAAGAGTTACTGATAAATTAAGCAAATCTGAGCTGTGAACCCCTCCGAGTGAACTCTCAGAGTTCAGGCATTTGAAAAAAACAATTCTTTTGCCATTTGATAATAATTATAGCCTAATCTGCATGATCTGAATGCAACAAATGTGCAAAAGCTGTCATAATAAAGTATTTCTTTTCATAATTTCATTTCAGCATTACCTCAACTGATTTCATGTTGGCCATCATTTTGTGACTGTACAAATTTGGAAAACCAGAAGTGTAAAATGATTAAACATGATGGATTGGCAGCCCTGAAAGCAAACAGTTTAACAAACATGATCAACTAGTAACAACAGACCCAGTCAGTCTCTTAAGATGAAGAGCAAACAAACTCTTGCAGGCAGCGTATCATTCCAGTTTATTTCAACATAAGAAAACAATGAGTTTCGTCATGTTAAAAATATGCTGCATATCTATCTGTACATGACCACTGCCAACATCTGGAATCACCACTCACAGTAAGACTCAAATAAAATGTTGTTTGCATGCAATTCTTTTCAGTTGTGCAGCATCAGAAATAGCAAATTTTGTGAAGCTGGTGCACATCTCTGGATCCAATCATTATGCCCCCAGCGTCCCTCATTAAAAGCCCCCTCTCTGGAATGTTAACAAGAAAGCACTCTAAAAAGGGGGTATAACTACAGAGACAAATTACTACAACTGTTTGTAAACCTCTGAACTGTACTGCTCCACACCACTAGCATGCAACAGTAATAGTGTTTTCCCCTTTTTTGACAGCAAACAGGTTTATAACACTTTAAATAGGCACAACCATCTGGAGCTTATTACACAACGGGGGAAAAAAATCAAAGGATGCAAGAGAAAATTTGATACATCATCCCTTCATGCCAAGGACTGAAGAACAAACATCTAAAATGTCAGCTCAGTTTACAATTTGGATGCAAGGAATGCTTTTCCTCAAAGAACCCTTTATATTACTGACTTCAACCTCGTTTATAAAACACCACCATGGTATAGGAAGTGCATTCTGTAGTATATTTTAATGAGATGTTAAGTTATGAAGGGCTTGGACATGCCACCAAACCTGGTGTATCTGTGTGGGAGAGATCTGGACCAATTAAAACAGCACAGCGTGTTACGCTGATTGAGCGAGATTGAATCTTCATGGAAAACAAAATCCGTAAGATACACTGAGGTAAATCATGCCTTGAAATGACTAACAATCCAGGCCATAATTCCTTCGTATATTGTTCCACACTCATGGTTGGGCTACAACATAAAGCCTTTGTTTACTTGTCTCAGCTCAAATATAATCAGACACATGCAGTTTTGATCCAAACAAATCAAAAGCAAGCAATTTAAAGTAAGTTTAACATTTCTGGATCCAACAGGTTTTTTTTTTTATGACATCACCAACAAAATAGAGGCAGGAATAGGAATAAATCCTCTCTGGAGTTCAGAGAGAGGCAATAAAGTCTTTCCTAAGACATTGGCACAGTCACTGGGACACGTGTGGGCTGTTTTCAGCTCCACTTATTTCCTTATGTGATTAAGGCCATGTGCAGTTTTAGAAATCCAGAGAGACATGAGATGACAGAGCTAGCGATTGTGAAAATAACTGGATAAAACTTACAATGGTCTTTCAAGATAAATTAAACGTATTTTGTTCTTGCGGCTTAGAATGAAAACATTGAGAAAAGACAAGAAACACTGTGGGCATGCAGATATATGCTTATGTTCAGCCCTGCAAATCATCTGTATTGTATTACTGTAGAAATAAAGTGCAAATTAAAGAGGAAATCATAAAAAGGATGTATGGAAAATGTGTGGAGACAAAAACAGAGATAATTGCCAGCCAGACAGGCAGATCCCACTCAGAATCTGAGACAGGAAATCAAAATCTGAAGCCAAGAGCCTCTAGCTAATGAGCTGAAAGAGAGATTCTGTTCTTGATATTAGTCTGCTGCAGTAAATAAATGCAAATACCTTTAAATCCATTCTTCTCCTGCTACTTTTCCAAATGGTTTAACATTATTAAGCCTATAACTTATCCTGAACCTCACTTTATACATACATATATATATAGTGTTTTCATTTTCTTATGTAACATCTGTCTTGGTGACTGAATGCAGAATGTTGCAACTTTTTCTGGCAGCGACTTGAGTGAAGTCACACAAGCCCACCGTGTTCTTATTCCAGAACACAATATGTTATTTTTATTGTTGTTGTTTTTGATTGCACACTATAAATGCGAAGCAGCTCCTATAGTCTACTCTGAGTTAAAGAACAAATCTTCCTCTTCTTGAGAAGAACTAACATTATAAAAGTCCTGGTGTTTCCCCACTTGAGTGTTCTCATACTACTTAGTACATCCTTTCTTGTCACTTTACTCACAAGCATAAAGCAAAAAAAAAAAAAAAAAAAGCTACATTCATAATACATGGAGACAAATTTGATTTTTATGCTTTTAAAACCCAATCTTTTAAAATGCATAAGTGATCAGTGAAGTGATTGTATCTGCATGTGTTTAGGCAGTGTAGTCAGTTTCTGGCATATCTACAGTAGTATAGTATTGACGTAAGTGTCAACCAATGCCAAATGAGTTTCAAATAAACGGGCCATATGGAGAGAGCTGAAAGAAAGTGAATAGTTTCACACTTATGTACACTATATGGCATCTGGTTTCCTTAAAGCATAAACACATGCCTCATTATTAAACATTAGAAACATTAGGCCACGGGGGCACATGCCATTTTAATCATACATGATGCAAATGAACGACTAAACTCTTGAGCAGTGCACATTTAAATAATCACATTGAGTATTGACAGAGAAAAATCACAAACACTCCGTCAAAAAACCCCAAAAACAATTATTGTTATCTAAGACTAAACATTTTATATATATTGAAAAACTAACAAAAAGTTACAAAAGTACACAGCAAAATTACTAAACCTAATTTTATAATGAAAGCTGAAAATATAAAAATAAAATTATTAATATTAATATTAAAATAACACTGATCATAATAGGAACACAGAATGTTCTAGCAAACATGCTATTGTTCCATAATGCATCTGCATTCTTTAAGTATACATACAATTAAAAATAATATAATTTTTTATTTATATTTTATTTGTTTAGCGGATGTCTTTGTCTAAATCCCAATCCAGCAATTTAGACCTTTTTTTTAACTAGAATGTATTATGAAGTAAATATGTATGTAGTACTTAATTATGCAACATAAAGCAGACTTCAAACAGTTAAACCTAACAGCCTCAAGGTTAAAACTTTTAATTTAAAGAGAATCCAGAGGGACTCTAGATAATGATATCATACTAATCATACATCCATCATACTGATCATTCTACTACTTTTATGGTTCTGGTTTTATAAGGAACTGAGAGGAGAGCACACCGCTGGGGTTAATGAAAAGAACACCTCTCACAAATGCACTGTTGCCTGATTTTCAATACGGCTCATTGATCTTGACAGTACTATGATGTCATCTACATGTATCCATGGAAATTCAAAACAGCTCCCACATTCAGAACACTGTAATGTTCTGGAATCTGGCCCTGAACTTTAATGACAGAGAAAGAGGGGGGAAAAGACCCTCTGAGCAAGTGCAGATTATTTTTGGGTCTGGATAAATGTAGTCATATAAATGTAGTACCATAGAGACACTTGATTGAATGATAATTAAATTGTTATGTACAAGTCTCTTCAATAAAACATAACAAGTGAGTGAATAGAGGGTGACCACAGAGCAAAGTCACATTATATGCTGATTTCCAATATGATTCTAATGTCAGCTGAAAATGATGACTTTCATTGAAGAGGGATTTTAATTTTCCTGTTTTCTGTGTGCATAATTACGGGGTGACATTTGTTTAATGCCTAAAGTCTCAGAGGTATGATCTCATTTCGTCAGGGGGTTTGCCAAAGAACATGTTTGGCAACAAAAAGTCAAGAGAGACCCTTGAATACAGTAAATTACGGCACTAAACAATGATCTTCCATGAAATGAATGGCACAGTTCAGAGCAAGTCAACAGTTCCTTCATCCAACTTTAAACAGAGAAAAACATACCAGGCATTATGCAATTTAGAATTGTGAATCATTTCCTTCTTCTTTCCTCTTCTTAAAGAGACAGTTCATCCATTTTTCCATTTAACCCAAAAGTAGAATTTTCTGAAGAATTGTTCTGCATTTTTTGCCATATAACAAACAAGGGCTGTCAAGCTCAAAAAAGGACAAAAGCATCATTAAAGACCACACTGTAAAACCGAACAGTGAAATTAATTGAATGAAATGAGTTAATTTCACTCAAATGATAATGAAAGTTCATTGGATTTCACTGAAAAAAGTTCTGTGAACTCAAATTTTTTCTAGTTCCCAGCATGCTTTGCATCAGACTGTATAAGGAAAATAAATGTTGAAATTAAGTGTTATTTTGTGTTTTTTTGCACAAGATTAACATGGGGAAGACATAAATTGTAGATAGGTTAGGTTGAGGATGGACTGCAAAACTTTAAAACAGTGTATACTGCATGTTGCTTGAATATGTACATGCAAGTGTAGTGATAATCTTTTTGATAGTTACATTACTATGTGCTAGTGTACTACTGCTAACACTTTAAACACTGAAGAATTGAGTTCATGTGATGTTTATGTAAACAAGCCGTATATAATTAACATTGTGATGAGTGGGATGGGACTGAGAGCCATGGAAACAAGGCCAGTGTAGGCCTGGCTGTACTAACTAAAAAAAAAAAAAATTAGTTTGCAGATCATTTACATTCACACACAGCTTGAAAGGCAATATTGGAAATGGCATAATAGGGGCACCTTAATGTAACTTTTAGTAATTTAGTAATTTCTTTATTTCTATTCAGTTTTAATTTATTTTTATAACAGTTTTAGTTTTAGTAATTTTATTAATTCAACTTAAACTTATTTTAAGTTACTTTTCCAAGGCAACATTTCTATATATATATATATATATATATATATATATATATGTGTGTATATATATATATATATATATATATATATATATATATATATATATATATATATATATATATATATATATATATATATACATATATAGTTTTACATCTAATATTTATGTTTTATTTAATTTTAGCTTAATATCAACTAAAGAAAACGACATTTCTTTTATGGACATTATGGATTTTCTTTTGCCTTATTAACCTTTACATTAGCCTTCCAAAGACTTTTTTAACAAAAATTGCAACCAAAAGCCCTAAAAAATAATTCTATAAATATACAATAATCCCAACACAAACCATCATAATCCTCCCAAAAAAAAACTATCATAATCCTTCATAAGACTTTCACATGGAATCGCATGAACAACTTTAATGATACTTTTATGGTGTATTTTGTTCTTTTTGGAGCTTGACAGCTGTGGTCACTAAGGACTGTGTAAAGAGTCTTTAAAAAAATTCCTTGGGTGAACTGTTCCTTTAACCTCTTTATTGTGTATCGAATGTTCTAGCAGGGGTGCAGTCATCTGTGCTGAAGGGAGGGGTGTGGGTTGGGGGGTCTGGAGCAGGAAAGGTTAATGCTAGTGGGTGGCCCACCGCGAGGCCTGGATCCTGACTCAGCAATCAGTGGTCGTCACAGTGGAAGGCTGTTTGTTACCGCAGCAACTAAGCTTAGCCTGACATAAGCCAGAAAAGTGCTCACAAGTTTCATCCATCGCTTTACACAGCCAATAAAACCACTGAGGTCTTTAATAAACTTCCATGCCAGATATGCTTGACACGTAATAGAACAAAGTGCAACAAACACCAGGACAAACGGTGCAACTCCACCCATTGTGTAAGTGACTAAGAAACAAAATATAAACTCTAATTAAGTTAGGAGACATAAAAAAAAACTACAAAATGAAATGGATGTGTTTGCACCACTCAATGGAGCCATCTCCAATTAAACTACAGATGTACCATGAAGAAAAATACCTTCTGCCATAGTTCAAAGTAATTACTGTCTAAACGTCAGCCATCAGAGGAAGAATTCCTCCAGCTTCTTCATAATAATTTATTATTTATGTATTCGTATCGGAGTTAAATGATACATTAAATAAGTCAAAAAGGTAACCCGATCAAGAATAATACCGTGCGTCAGATGTCTTGACAGCCAAAGTAATCAAAGCCTCAGAAACAAAGGCACTGTGCCTCTGTCTTGGCCAGTTCTGCAAAACGGATTGTCAGTAAGTAGTACTCCGAGTCGAGCAAAGAAAAATACACATCTTTCTTTCACTCTACCTTTTTTTCAGGCCAGGAAGCACAGAGTTGATTTTGGCACAGCTAGGAGCCAAAAGACTTTCATTAATATATCAGACACTGCGCTGCACTCTGGGCTTTCTTTTATTGGTAATGCCAAAAGAAAAGAGTTGGTCTCCATCAGTGACATGTATTGTTTTTGAATGAATGCCAGACCTTGTGTTGCAAGGAAAGGCACAGACTCCATCCATCATTTAGGTGTGACACCATATCATATGACAGTATATGTTATAGCGGGTAAGAACATCTCTGAAGACTTCTATAAGACTGGCCGGATGCTAACTTGACCCCTTCTCCTCACACGGTAGGGCCCAACAGATGGTTCCTTTTATAAGCTCAATTTATATCTATTTGTCAAGAGTGAAGATGGAGAAATTCGGTAGCATTACTTGTTTATGTGAGGAGACCTCCCCTCCTGATCTGTTCCCTGTCATACAAAACTACTGAGTAGTTCCCTGACTACTGAGAAGCATGTTTTTAACAACAAGTCAATTCAGCATAAACAAGCAAGATTTACTCTCAGTCTTTCTTGTCGCTATGTAAACTACATTGTTTTAGAAAGAATTGTTCAGCTCAGATTTGCGTGGCTGCTTATCTTCCCTTTCCAAAGTGTCTCCACCACTGAGAGCTTGAGCAAAAGTGCTTTTAAAGAGTCAGATTCAACTGGCCTGACCCAGAGTTGACCCAAACCCTCTCCAGAATCCTTGCAGCCCATGGCATGAACCTCCTGCTGGGAAGCGCTCATTTGTGCATTGAGTGGAGAAAAAAACCCTGTTCTAAGTTGGAGAACTGTGTACCATTCTATTAATCCAGGCTGGAGCAGGCTTGATATAAGGATAAAACCCTCCACACCCCCCTGACAGCTCACCCCACAGACCCTGTGGGCTGAAGGACAGACAAATGTTCTTTCTCCATCTGCTGCTGCCTGCATGCATGATGAAAAGCATGTCATGTTTCAAGGCAGCATCACAGAACATCAATGCACGAAGAACCCTGGGGTGGGGGGGTGCACTAAATAAGTTCTCTGAAAACATTCTCCTCTAGTAATAATAAACCTGAGTCAAGTGAAAAACACTCGCTCTGACTCAAACATATTCTAAATCAAATGCATCTTCACTACAATACATAAACAATAACAGATTTTCTAGAGAAACAAGCTAGGTCATGTTCTCAGAAAAAACTGTACATTTTCTAACTGAAATATTATTTATTTTAAACATAAACGTCACAAAATTTAGTTTGATTTATGCCTAAACAAATACAAACAAACAAGCATTATACCCTGAAAGATAAACTGTTCTCAAGATGAATGTTCTCAATAAAAGAAAAGAAGAGTTAAAATAGAAAACTACACACACACGTGTGTGTGTATATATATATACATATACAAAAATAATTATTAAGAAAAGGTCTCATTTGCAGCATGAAAACAACTTCCTATATATATATATATATATAGTCTGATACAAAAATAATGATTAAGAAAAGGTCTCATTTGCAGCATGAAAACAACTTCCTGCCATTATTTACCTCATCAGATTTTATTTTGAGTAAGCAATAAAGAACATCTTTACAATGTTGCTTTCTCTTCAAAAATTGTTTCTTTCTCTATTTCCTTACACCTCCTTCACTCACCATCTGGGACCTTTTCCCAATGGCACTGAAAACCACTGAAAAAACATATTTCCATGTTAATGGCTTATAAACCGTAAAAAGGATCTCTTTTATTCCACTGGGATAAAGAGTAACTTTTGCCAAATATCTGGCAGCACTTTGATATTTTGAGTGAAGGGAAAATAATCAACTTTAATAGTGAAAATGTGTTCAAATCAAACTGTATGACAGATCTAAACAGACAGCTTTGATTGTCTGATGTTGCCGCAGTGTGAAGGAGCTAGAATAGTTTCCAAGACTTTGTGTACACAACTGCACTGGCTCAGCGAAAAGGGGTGTGCTGGGTTGCAATGTATCCAGTGAGAGGGCACATGGACCCCGCAACCCACCAGCCATACACTCTTATGCTGACGCAGGTCTAACGCTGCTGGATTCCTTCACCACACTTCCTCATTTGTTCCCTACACCCACATTACAGACCTCAAGCCAACAAATGAGCCTGCATTAAATGAAATAGATCAGCGACTCTACAAGTTACAACAGAAACACCAGCATTTCAGTTCTGTAGATGCAGGCTGTATAATTTCTGTGTACTATCAGACTGAAATACTGCTCACACAAACAGATTGCAATTTTGATAAATTTGGATTTATGAATGATAGTTAAACAATGCAACTGACACTGGTAGAACATACTTTTTTTAATGGTCTCATTAGCAAGCAAGTTTCAAACCAAATATAGAATCTACTAGACAATATGCGATTTCGAATGCAGCAATAGTTTTAATTTCGGCATTGCTAATATGTGTTCTAGACCAAATAAAAATTCAACATTTCAGATGATATACTACAGCCACTACATTTCTTCCATTCATTATCACCTTGTGAACAGAACAGATGAGGTGCATGACAAAATCACCCAGTGCCACTCTTCTGTGGGCTCGAAACCAATTTTAGGAGCTACACTCTTAATGTTCATGCCCTTTATTAACTCATTCCTCTACCTCAGTGGTCAAACGGCACATTATTACTCTGCATGAAATGAAGTCAAACTGGGAAAAAACTCCCGCTGCTTTAATGAGTGCTAGTTGGATGGTTGTATCTCAGCCAGAAACCTGAAACCTCTTTCTGGACCACCAAAGACTACAGATTTACAAATGCCTTAATGCATAGGTAATAAACTATCCAATTACACAGTTACTAGGATTTGTTGTTTGAGGCCTCTCTTGGAAATACACTTGTTAAATTAAACAAGTCATTGCTTAAAAGGAAGAAGGTATGAGATTTATGGCAGATGTTAAATGGAGATACATCTTCACTCACATTCCTCCATGTAGACAATGGCTCATAATTTTTTTTAAATATCACCTGTGACCATAGAATGTGACTGTAGTTTTCAACACAACTAGAAATCCACTGATATTAAAATTTGGGAAAAATGTTTCCATGTTATAAAACTGATAAATGTCTGATATAAAAATTTAAATAAACTGAATCTGATGTTTTAAATGTTACAAATCAATTTATGCACCGCAATATAATGTACAGAATGAAAATGGATATATATTTTGAAATTAGACTTTTTAACATTATTAATAAATTATTACTATTTTAAAGTGAATTTATGTGACTATTAGATGACTGCAAACAAAGGTAATCTAATTGTAAAAATAGAGGAAATGGGCATGAACAATTAAAAATTCAATATTAAAAAAAGCAGAGAAGTAACTGAGGCATCCAGATTTGTTCACTAAAACATATGTCTGATGGGCTAATGATGATAGCACACGTTAAGAGGGGAAAACAGCTGCAGTACACACCAGGGCTTGACCTTGTGTAACTTATAATCAGCTTTCCTGGTTATAATTTAGAATCCAATTCACCTTTCGAACACTGAAAACCCATCCAAGCTGATATATGGAGCAGAATGCAGAAAACAATGAAGGACATCTATATTAATCATGAACTGACTGCAAATTCATCAGACACTGCAATGCACTTACCAAACCTTTTGTAGCCAAAAGACTGCACTTCCTCTTCATCAGTGAAGTCGTCTGCAAAAAAGAAAAGAAAATGACAATGACAATGATATTAGTATAGCAAGTGCTGCAGGCCTGGTAATCAAATAATGTGCTAAAATAATATTCATCAATAGAATTTATATTCATGATTCTAGTGTAAGACACTAAATATATAAACACACACGCACACACATTTTATATATGTATATATATATATATATATATATATATATATATATATATATATATATATATATATAAGAGGTCTAGTATGCTCACCAATGATTCATTTATTTGATCAAATATAAAAACAAAAATATTGTGAAATATCATTATCATTATTATTATGTAATTTATTCCTGTGATTGAATTTTGATTTACTAATCAAAATCTAAAGTTAATAACAAAAGCATGCATTTAAAATAGAAATATTTTCTAACATTATAAATGTCTTTGTCACTTTTGATCAGTTCAATACATCCTTGC
This sequence comes from Cyprinus carpio, assembly GCF_018340385.1. Lineage (NCBI taxonomy): Eukaryota > Metazoa > Chordata > Actinopteri > Cypriniformes > Cyprinidae > Cyprinus > Cyprinus carpio. Next base: position 15,219,429 of record NC_056573.1, on the reverse strand, counting down.
TGAACAACAGTATATCATACATTATTAGGCACAGACAACAAGCTCTGAATGTCATAATACAAAATAAATATGACAATATTCATATGTTTTCTCAGAAACAAGGTCATTATGTTATGCTGAGATAAATAAAATAAACAAATACATAGCATTAGCTTTGGAATCGATAAAAAGCATGTGGACTGCATCCGACTGCTGAAATAACATTGGCCAGGATGGTCCATTCATGAGTTAACTAAATGATACCATCCTCTATTTCCTCTCCCTGTCCTGGAGTGCTCTCTCATGTGGCTACCATGCTCATGGGAAAGGAGAGGGGTGACTCCAGGCGGTTTTGTGTGTCATTGTCCAAGGCCAGAGAAAATAAAGAAAGAACACATGTTTCTGTAGTTGGAGCCCACTCCCCCTCACTCTGATACTAAACTAGACTCAGAACCGCAGGTGGGTGGGGGAACAGTCTGTTAGAATCCCCACAGAGTGTGACCTCAGGTCCAACCATCCAACTGGACACACAACCCATAGAAACCTCAGAGTGGAAAACTAGGAAACAAACATCTTGGGACAAAGAATTGTAAACTGATGCTGACAGCTATTTCAGTCATTTTGCTGAAAATAACAACACTCTGGGAAATGCAAAGGAACAAAGCTCCCACACACCCAAAAAAACATCATTTTTACAAAGCCATGGTCAGAAACATGCCGTTGCAAGGGAAATTTTGCTTGAAATAAAACTTTTAAGGTTAAAAATGTTCTGCATGGAGGAGTATCAGAGAAGACTGCGGATGACCATTACCCAGAGCAACTATTTCACTGTGTGTGGTCTAAACACTCATAATAGTTTTTTTTTTCTTCTTTTTTTCATGTGCCTTTTGCTCTGTTTACTAATCATTAATATGATAATGCCTTAAATTGATTTATTAGTAAATAAACGTTTACCTAACCAAAAGATGAACCAAAAACAGTTATCTCATTTGTTTGAAGTATAAAATCCAGGCAACCCACAGGAAAACTGTTTGTCATTTTTTGACACAAAAACGGTGACAACAAATACAGCTTCCTGTAACTGCATTTCCAATGAAGTCAATTTTAAAATGTCCAAATGACAGCCTCCATGCATATATTTACACAATATTTCCATTGATATTTCCACTAGATGGCAGCATACTGACTAAAAAAGAGAAGCACAGTTAAAAGTTGCATAACTCATAAGGCACAAAACTGTGACGTGAAGGCTTGGTGTTAGTCACTGGACATGCAAAATGATTTTTACTGTAAGTGGTTCTCTGAAACACACGTTTAATTTCTGGTGTGCAATTGAGATGGAAAACATCTTGGCTCAACAACACCCAAGTTTCAACAACCTCTGAAAATACATAGGACCTTTTCATTTTTAATGATAGAATCCTGACCCTTTATTTCCACAGCACAAATTGCTGTAACTTAGAATTAAGAGCAAATTACACTTTTAAAGCTGCACTCATTAAATTTTGGTTATACATCCCAATAGTATACTAGCGGTGTTAGAATTTATACTTAAGACATTTTACAATGAAACATTTTAGTTGCTGCTGCTGATCAACAGTGAAGCTGTTTGTCAATTTTTTGTTCCCCTAATGTTTCCCTTATTCTCATTTTTGAGAAGTACCTGGCTAAAATATAGCTATATGAAATAATATTTTTAGAGGCAACTAAAAAAGCTGATCATGTGATCTCAACATGCCTGCATTCGTGAGGGTGGACCCACTTCATGCAGAATCAAAACAAACACAAACAACAACAAAACAAACAAACAAAAATTAATAATGTGAAAGTGCTGTTTATTTACTTCTGCGTAAAACTTTTTAAGTGGCCTATAATAGAAAAAAAATGAATACTGAATACACCTTTAATAAAAAAATAAAATAAAAAAAATCCAAACACGTAGGCCTATTTAACTAAAAAAAAAAAAAAAAAATGTGTCAAATGTTAAAGCCTCTCCGATTTAGCCTACTAGAAACTTTGCAGAAATGAGATTTCAGAAGTTCTTCAACCCTTAAAGAAACATCTTCACACCACGCCAGATGTTTCATTTGTAACGTAGCCACGCATTTTCTTTTTCTTTTTTTTTTTTTTTATAAAGGGAGCAGTGTCACTGAACATCCCACACAATGGCCGGGTCAGCAACACAAGGTTGTGTGTGTCTTATGGCAGTTCAGCCAAACAGTCCGCCAACTTTAGACACTACGAGCAGTTAATCGCAACCAGATGTTTCGTGCACTGGAGTAACACACATTCCTCTCACAAGAAAAAGAAAAGCAGAAAAACCGAAGAGCGAAACGCGTGGATAGACTCAAGAGATTTCTCTTAAAAAGACAGTGCACTAAAAATGAGTAAACAGTGGATAATTTGAAATGCATCTTACCCTTCATTGTGGTAAAACTGAGGTACACCGTTCCGAGCCAAAAGTTCACATCAATCTCATGACAATAGAGCGAACTCAAGAATCTTCCACACTGAAGTTTCACAGATGCGAATATTCCACGTGAAACATGCGTAGAATGTTTTTCACCCCCTCAATCCCTGTGACTGGCGCTAAATTTGAGAGAAATTTAAAAAAAAAAGAAAAAGGAAAAACTCGTAAACAGCGATGTTTAATGAGTCGTACAAACTTCTGCTCAAGACGCAAATTCTCTCTCTCTCTCCATGAGAAAGTGTTCACGATGGAAATTCACTTGAGGTGAGTGAGGATGCCTCCTCTTCTGCCTTTTGGCTGCAGCCCGATAACCAGAGAGAAATTGGGACTCCGTAGGGTGTCTGTTAGTCCACTTGTTTTCTACATGTGCATCTCTTAAAGTAAAACCAGGTGAAAAGCAGCAGCAGCAGCAGCCTCCTCTTCACGGAATCTCTGAATGTGCTGCGCACCGCATCTGGAGTTAAACTTCCTCTTGGCACATGGGAGGGTCTTACACGTTGCACTAGTTAGTTTCGTTGAGGTTGGAGTGCTGTGAAATCTTAACCTGTAATAAGAAACAGTATAGATAACATTAATACTCAAACTACTACGTGATTGTGTTCACACAAAGCTCAGCATTTTAAATACCTAAATATATTCTGCACTTTTATTGTTATGATGACTTACATGGGTTACAACTGTGCTGTTCAAGCACTATGAGTAGGCCAACCTTTTAAGATTGTATACTATTATGCTGGAATATTGTATATAAATAGAGGACTGGAGTTGTCAAAAATGAAATTTATACAGTAACTACAAAGTTTTGAGCCAAAGTTTAATTAAAAAAATGAGTGGTTTCCCTAGCAGTGGTTTTGTGTGTATAGTATTCCAAAATACTATGGAAGTAAATGGCTACCGTCAACTGTTTGGTTACCAGCATCAAAATATCTTCTTTTTTTGTTCAGCAGAAGAAATAAACTCATACAGGTTTGGAACAAAAACAGAATTTTCATTTTTAGGTGAACTATCCCTTTACTATATACTATATAATTATACAAATGGTTTATTACAATATTTGTTTCCTGAATTATGTTACATAATTTTGACTTTAAATTTAGACTGACAAGCTTATAGGTTGAAGTGAAAAGCCCTTTGCGTGTGTTGCTCAAAATTGCTTGCACAATTGTTCCGCTCCCTTCGGGTTTAATAAGCACACAGCTCATTTTGTTCTTTCTTTGCATTTCTCTTTAAATCCCTATGCCACAGGGATCCATGATTAACTATTTGACATCCTGCTGGATTGTTCAGAATCGTGTGATCTGCTGCACCACACTGGCCAGAAATGTTTTTCCAACTTAACGAGGCTAAGCGCTAACCTAAAAAAAACACAACAACAACAAATCCAAAGTATTAAAGCTGCATTGCTGGGCTCTAAATGACTTTATGTGCCCTCTTAAGTATCAGAAGCTTTTGTGCCAGAGCAGGTGCCTTATCCATTTTTGTTTACCTTTGGAATGACTACTTTCAACCTTTACCACGGTAACCATATTTTTCACCAAAAATCCAAAGTGCTACAGAAATGAAACAAAATGATTCTGAAAGCTTACAGCATTTGAAGCACATCCAATATTAATATAATATGGTTGTACAGAAAAATCTGGCTGCTTTTCATGGTACATTTTCATGAGGAAGAGGGTCTGTATCATTTTATACTAAAGCAATGTTTTTATAGCATGTTCTGTCGTTACTGTTTATATGTATTCTGAGGTTTCTGTGCTCTCATATCCAGTAATTCACCCTCAGCGTGCCAACCACCAGGCCTTTGGCTCTAGATGAGCGTGACAGGTCCAGATAGGGTTATGAGAAACAGGTGTGTTTAGGCTTAGCAGAGATGGACATACCAGTGGCCCATATATTGCTGTTTCTCATTAGAGGTTAGAAAATACTATTTTCAGGGTCACAAGCCCTGAAGAGAGGGCACTTTTACAAGGACAAGGAGCGCTAATGAGAAACGTGAGGGGAATGTGGGCCTACACCACATCTTTATTGACAATTTCTGCTTCATTATAAACACAAAATTGACAAGGTTTTTTTTAACCTCGAGACTTATACATTGTAAATCTTTGCTATATTTACCTTTACCTAAAATTTAAATTAAACAAATATTAACAAAAACAAAATTAAAAATTAAAAATACAACATCACAATCATCAAAAACTAAAAAACAGAAGTTTCTCAGCTATATTAAAATATTAATTATTTTTTTAAAATAATATTGCATCACAGGAATAAATTACATTTTTAAATACATTAAAATATAAATCAGAAAAAAAATATTTCACAATATTACTGGTTTTAGTGTATTTTTAAATTGCTTCTTTCAAATACATAAAAAAAAAAAAAAAAAACATACCATGTTAATGAATACAAATTCCAGATAGCAACATTGTGGCGATATAAAGATGTTGCATGTATGTTTATATGTTTAACCATATACCGAGAGGCAGAACAAAAGCTAGTTTTGGTGGCTGGATTATATCTTGGACGTCCATAACCTCTAAATGCTTTAATTGGATTGTCTCTGGTTCTACTTAGTATAAATAGAAGTGTCCAGGTAAAGATAAACAACACACCTTCCCTCTGCAGCAAACTGCATTTATCACACTGCAGTCAGACATCATTAGGAATTTTCTGGTGAGTTCCTATCCTTCGATCTTTATATAATGTTAGATAGCTCTGTTTACTTAACTCTCATAATATTTAATGAAATATGAGTATGGTTTATTCATATTAATAATATTATTATATGTTCACACTGTAAAGATCCTGAAATGTTTAATTGGAGAGTACTGTATGATTACTTATGATCACAGTGTATTTTACTGTGGACGGAAATTAAATATGCTAAACGTGAATTGCCATGTTGATATTTCATTGATCTAATGATGATCTAAAAGCAAACAGATCAATAATGAATATAAGCATTTAGGCATGCACATTCAATCTATAGATAATTTTAGAATGTCACCATAGAGCTGATTTTAAACTAAATACATTTATATGTTTATTTGTTAATTACTTAAGCAGTGATTTAAAAGCACATCCTTATTTTGACTAATGCAGACACTATTGTGTAACAAACTGGGCCAAAAATATCAATGGCAAAAAATGATGCACTGATTATTTTACCAGCACTCAGACATTTTTGACAGCTTTTTGAAATGAACTTGCCAAATGTGGTTTATTTAAGACAACAGATGGCCATGAAGTAAAACTGGTGAACTTGTGCACCTCTGGTGGTATTACCATAAGATAACACATAATATTCCAGAACGATTATCCTCATAAAAAAACACATAAAGTGTCTGTTTCGATAATTTTGAAAAAAAAAAAAAACACAGATTTGGCTCAATAATAAACATATAGTCACAAGACTGGTTTGGCTCTATAATATGAAGCCACATTCTGTAACATCTTAACCTGCCCAATGTATCACATATTCTGCCTCCTTAATCCCAGAAAGAAGCTTCTAGAGAACTTGACCTCAATTAAGTATCTGGAAGCAATAAGATACTAAGTTTCCGGAAAATTATAAAACACTAAACCAACCACATAGACTAAAGAGTGACAGATACTAAGTTTCCAGAAAATTATAAAACACTGAATTTCTTTGAACTGTGAATTTTCAGTGAAGATGTAGTGCCCCTCAGTGGTTACTCACAGCAGTTACTGCTGCATCATTCTCATGATCAAAACATGATTGAAATACTGAGACTGACTGGGGACAAAACAACAAGATACAAGATGTCTTATTATTGCATATTACTATTGATAAAGCCTTTCAAAAATTATCTGCAGCTATTTAATGAATGTCTCTAAACCACCTACTTGTTTCTTATACAGGTTTTGTTATTGCTTTGAAGTTGCTGAGGATGAGAGCATTGATCCTCTCTCTGGTTTTACTGGCATCTCTGGGGGCCTTTCATTGTGCCCCTGATACTGCCCTGCCTCCGACACCCAACACCCTCAAACGTGAGTGCATCCTCTAGCCAAAGAGATGAATATCATGACAATGTGCTCAAATGAATACACAAAAGCCAGGGAACAAGCTTATGACTTTATGACATGACCTGAAGTGTTGGTCTTTCAGGTCTGTCTCTGGACGGGGAGAAGCTGGTGGATCAGGAGGTCAGCAAGGCACTGTTTGGGATCAAACAAATGAAGGAGGTGATGGCCAGGAATGAACAGAAGCACGCAAACCTCATGACGTCCCTCAGGCACAGCGGGGAGAAGAAAAAGGTCAGCAATTATTCAAGTGGCATTTTTTAAAACCTAAATAAACAGGCTTTCTATTTGTTTTAAACAACAAAATTCCAAACATAAAATTAAGTACCATTTTGATATAAATGTTCGAAACCTGTCATTGGCTTCTTGCACCATCAGGGAGCAGCAGAGATCGCACAGGATATAGAAAAGAAGTTGAACGAAGCTGAACTGCAGTGTCAGGAGTCTCTGAAGTCCTCCTGGGAGGAATGTCGACCTTGTCTTGAGGACACCTGTAAGAACTTCTATACCAACACCTGCCGCCGTGGATTCACCACCTTCACCAATAAAGTACAGAATTCTCATCCACCTTTACCATTCAAATGCTGTGTCTTGGTGTATTTTGAAACTATTTGATATAAATTGAATCAAAATACCAAAGTTGTATTATGTATTTTCTGTTCTCCACAGCTCCAGAACTTCTTCCAAAGGCTGAGCTCTCGCTTTGGCCCTCGTGATACTCAGGATGAGGTAGTTCTGAACCAAAGTGCAGAGAATCCTGACCTGGAGGTGGTGAGGATCGAGGACTCCTTCAGCAACCTGCTCACCAAAGTGGGAACCCTGGTTAATCGCAGTGTCGTGCTGGTCTCCAGCTTCCACCGTGAGCTGGACCAGACCCTACGCAGAGCTTTCAACCCTGAGCTTCAGGAGAATAACGAGAGCGAGTTGGTGCTCAAGCCTGCCAACAAAGCTCTGGATTCTGCCTTTCTGGAGGGTGTGGGACTGGAAGATGTGCTTGAGTCCTTCTTTGATTTTGGCAGAAGTGTGTTGGAGGAGTTTGGGGCCGTTGTCACACAAGCCTTCAGTGACATTCATGATGCTATGGAGAAGACAGAAGAGGAGAAAGGTGCTTTATCCTGACACGTGTGTTGAGCCAAAAAATTTAATTCTGTCATCATTTACTCACCCACATGTTGTTTAGAAATCAATGACTTTGTTATGTGGAACACAAAAGGTGCTTACATATATAATAATCTGACTATTCTTTGCAATACAATGAAAGTCAGAACAGGGACTGTCGGTTTCCACAATGACAAAAAATTATCATAAAAAAGTAATTAAAACAGTTCATGTTCGTTTCAGAAATTTGATGAGTAAATAATGACAGAATTATGGGTAAAACATTCACATAATTCATGTATAATAACTATCAGCCAACTAATAAACGTGGAATCACTTTCAGAGCAATTTTATCCAGATGATGAACGATAAAAACAGTGGGACTGAGTACAGGGGGCCAAAAGTTATTGGGGGTCTCACTATAATCCCCCAGCTGATGAATCATAAAAGCATTGACAGCCAATTGGAATCCACACGATTTTAAAGAGCTTGAGCTTTTAAAATAGCAGACAACATAACTGCAGTGTGCTCAAAGAGAATGTTATGGTGTGAACGCTAAAATCTGAATAGGTCTTAACTCTCTCTACTTGTGTCTGTATTCACTCCAGAGAAGAAACACTTCCCTCAGTTTCTGCAGAACAAGAGACTGTGCAGAGATCTGCGCAGACAGTCCTCAGAGTGCTGGCAGCTGCAGAGCAAGTGTGAGGCCTGCCAGGGAACCTTGTTTACCGGTAAGAATCCGCACTCACATTAATTAGTGAAATGGATAGTTCACCCAAAAATAAAAATTCTGTACTCACTATATTCCAGCTCTCTTCAGAAGTGTGAAGAATAGACTAAAGTTATTGTATATTAAGACATTATTAAATGATCAGATAACAATTAGCTGTTAACTACTAGATGAGAGTGTAAATAATTCAGGCTGGTTAGTGAAATGGATCCAACTGATTCATTGAAAAAAGTGATTTAGAAAAACAAGCTCAAGAACAATCATTGTGTTCCATGGAAAAACTGAAGTCATACAGGTTTGGAACAACATGAGATGGAGTAAACGATGACAGAATTTTCATTTTCATTTTTCTGTCCCTTTAAGAAAACTCTTACCAGTGGTACTGATCATTTCAAGTACTCACTGTTTGATTCACAGAATGCCCAAATGTAAGAGAACTACACATTGAGTTGGATGAAGCCTCTCAGCTGCTGGAAGCATCCAAGCAGCAGTACGAGGAGGTGCTGGGCATCGTCCAACGTCATACTGATGACACCATCAGCTGGCTCGGCAACATGGCCTCTGACTTTGGTTGGGTGACTGAGCTGGCCAGTAACAACACCGCTCCAGAGAACATCTTCAGCATCGCCACAGTGAGACACTAACAAAAATATATCATGCTATTAACTTTTTTTTTTTTGCCATACTGTGCTATTTTGGACATGTAGCATTGTAGTACCACATGGAATTCACTGTAATACCATGCTACATGAATATGACAATTATTCAGTAGGCGAGAAAAAAAACAGATACTAAATCTACTGACCCCCCCCCCCCCACCCCCCAAAAAAAACAAGGTGGTGGCACAGACTGAGGAGGGCGACAACACCCCAGCAGCAGACACTACAGTGGAAGTGAATATTCTCAACTCCCCCACTCTCACCCTGACCGTTCCTGAGGGTCTCAGGCTGCAGGATCCTGCCTTCATCCAGTACGTGGCACAGGAGGCTCTGAGCATGTACAAGCAGATGGCCAGGTGAGACACTTTCCAATTAGTCTCATGAAGAAACACGTCAGAATAGCTCACACTCATCAGCACACATTTCATAGGAACAGTTAACATCTCATTAAGAAAACACCCCACCGTTTAATCACATAAATCATGGGTTCTCAACCAGGGACTCCAGGAGCCACTAGGGTGCCTTACATAAAAGTATTTAATGCTTAAAAGTATATATATTATTAACCCTATCAAGCCTGCTGAATCATATTTGATACATGAATTTTTAAGGGCTCTAAAATATCAAAATGAAAGAAGCATTAATGAAAAACCTGTTGATTGTTTTTTAGCAAGAAAAAGGCCTGTGAGCATATTTGTAAAAATGTGTCAAAAATCTGATTTCTATAAAGTAAACATAAGAATATCTTTTATATTTTATTAATATTTCAATATAAAAATTTACTGGTCTGATCAACCATTAAAGCCTGATGTTTTAAAAATGATAAAAATGTATAAATTAAAAGACATGCAATTAATTGGTTAAAGGTTCAATAAACCATTTCTTTTAAAAAAATTGCACTTTATGTAAGACATTACAGGGTTAATATTTTAAAATGAACAAGCTCTAAATTAAAATGTCAAAAAAGGTAGGTAATGCTCACCTCTGACTAGCCTCTAACTTGTTGCCTTCTTGTTTTTTTTTTAGGCGTGATGATGTATAATCTACAAGTCATCAGCTTTCATCCACTGGCACCATCCTATATCATATGTATTTATATTTTATGCATTGTGTTAAGTTTAAAAATCAAGTAACGGTAAGTACTGTCATTTATTTATGATCTTATCATGTGACAGGTCCCAGTTAGCTGCATTTGTAACTTGTGTTAAATGACACAATCATCAGCATGTTAGAAATGTACTTAAGGTATAATTAAAATATGTATCACTGTTATTGTAAACAGGTATAACTTAATCACTCCTTAAAAATAATTTACTTTTAGTGCAAAACCATTTTCACGTTCAGGGCTCACCAAAATTGTTCCTGGAGGGCCGGTGTCCTGCAGAGTTTAGCTCGAACCCTAATCAAACACACCTGAACCAGCTACTCAAGCTAGTTGAAGCTAAACTCTGCAGGACACCGGCCCTCCAGGACCAAGCCTGGTGACCCCTGTACTAGTTTATTACATCAGTAGGCCTTTATGTGTTCACTTTAAGAAATCTAAAATCTATAAACCATTATAAATGTTGATTTTAATTCTTGAGCATGTTTCTATGGATGCCTGCTTCTGTCTCAGAGTAAAAAATTGTAATTGTGAGAAACGTACAAGAAGAAATAAAGCCACATTGTGAGATATGCACTGATATTGCAAGATTCAAATTCAGATTATGTATTATAAAGTCCCTTTTTTACTGCAAGGTGTAAAAGAGCGTACTTGTTTCTGTTCAGTCCCAGTCCATATGCTATCTACCTACATTTTCCAGGGAAGAAAGTGTTTTAAAGAAGTCTGAACAACACAAACACACATGATTTACAAATAACCCACATGGAGTTAAAAGCATTACATAAAACTTTATTTTTTTTTTACTGTACAAATTCTTCAGATTAGTAATCGTAACCATTGTTTCACAACTAATTTCCTCATCAAACTCTGCAGCGGAGACCCTCAGCTTACAATGGAGTATTTCTCTCTCTCTCAATCTCTTTTTTTTGACACAAACAAATATCAATAACAGAGTTTTGCACAAACTTGCCTGTAGCCCTTGTAAAACAGGAGGTGGAGAAAAAGCTACACCATAAAAGGGAGAAGAAACCAACAGATTAGCCCTCCTAAAGATATCAATCCGATTCATCCCAAGTGCATTCAATTCCTTGCCATGGATGAAATGAACCTGTTATAGACAGTACAGGACCAAACATTAAGACTGAATCTGTAATGGTGCAAAAATTGTATGGCTGTATGATGATATCTAATTTGCCCTCTCCATTAGACTTGTACCATTTTAAACAGATCAAGGAAAAATTGTACTGACTCCATGAAGCTTTGGTTGGTAAACGGTGTTAATCTGTAGTACCTGAATATTTCACAGTGATCGATGCCTAAACAGGAAATGTAACAACTCAACCAGCAGCAAACGTGGAGTTAAAAAAAAAGACTTTCTGTAATTCTGTTTACTGGTCAAGAAACTTGCAAAAGAGTCAAAACAAACAGATCTTTGTGAAATAATTTGAGTAAGTTCACATTCGTATGTCAAGATGAAGAAACCATGGCTCTCTCGAGATATACTGAAATATTTATGTATGAAATAATCTGTGAAATATCAATAAATCTCTGTGTAGCATTTATTTAAGTGTACATGAGAGAACAATGATTTGGTACCAAGTGGTTGGCAACACTACAAATGTGTTGGTATGAAAAACACAAACCTGGCAGTGTGGGTTGCTGATATGCATTGCTGTTGGGATATTAAGATTTGTCGGGTCTCAACAGCAGCATGAGGAATGATGTTTGGACCGGTCAGTGTTTTATTAGTCAAAGGTCTCTCTGCTTAATTACCACTGAATATTTCAAGACAAAAATACAATTTATAACAATGACTTTTTGCTTGAAAATTAGCAGCTGGCTGAAATGGCGAGCAGTCGTCAGAAATGTTTTGTGAAGGCTTCCAATATGAATCATCTCCCAGGATATGATTTCAAGCTCTCATAGAGATTGATTGAAACTGAAACAAAAGGTACTTATTAAAAATCATGATTAGCTAAAAAAGTGTTTTAGAGAAAAAAACATTCTGCTCCTGTAATTGATGTTTTAAAATCACTCTCAAACTCAAGCTCTCATACATTCAGAACGGCTAATGCCCTCATGCGTCTCATTCTCTCTGTCTTTCTTCCACTTTCCCGTCCCAACAATGGCACTAACTGTCACTGGTAGCGCCAGCCAAATCAACCACAGTTATTGGTCACTTTTAATAAACTACTCAAACTAGTAAATAAAATAAAAAAAGGGAAAAATGAAAAAATGAACAACTTTAAAATAATAAAGACTGATTTTACAATAAGATTTAGTGTTCAGGTAAAAAGAAAGACAAAAGGGAGGGGGAAAAAAACTAAAAATGAAAGAAAAAGCTGATTTTGTGCAACTGAACCAGCCATCAGCACTAAGCTCATCGCTTGTCTCACAGCTCCCTCTGTCTGCAATGCAGGGAATCACCCCAGCAGAGCTCTGGGAGTGTGACGTGGTCCCGCTCCAAACCCGCTCACACACACACCCTCGTCAACTCCACCACACACATCCTCAGGCAGAGAACAGCCTGTATCTGCTGTAAAAGATACGTTTTATGCACTAATCGTGTTTTTAAGTTTGGCTCTGGGAGGGTGAAGAAAAAACAAAAACATCTCTGTAAGGACAAGTGTGCAGGGGAGCTGTAGGTAGGAGGTGCCACAATGGGTTTGGGAACCGTCCCGGTGGCTTATTAGCACATGGTGGTGAGTCTCTGGGTCCTGTAGAAGGTCTCTACAGGTTGTCTCCGGGCTGGTACTGTGGCTCAGTGGCGGTGAAGTAGTCCTCCAGGAAGGACTGGATGTATTCGAAAGTGGGCCGCTCGTCTGGCTCCTTCTTCCAGCAGAGCCGCATCATTTCGTGCAGCGACTCCGGGCAGCCCTGAGGACATGGCATCCTGTAGCCACGCTCCACCTGCTCCAACACCTCTCTGTTCACCATACCTGAAAAACAGTGGATACCGAGTCAGTTTGTGACACCTCCAACTAAACACACACCAGACGGTCTCAGACAGGATGTGAGGGGTGTGTAATTACAGCGGACACTTCGCTTGAAACCCACAGAGGACGGGAACGTTGAGGACAGAGGGGACAGACAGTCTGGTGCTACGTGAGAGAACAGCAAGTGTAAATCAGTGGGCCGACTGTATCCGAGAGCACTCTCAGAGGAAGGAGAATCTTTTTACATTCTTTATGCATGTGAGAAAAACTGAGTGACCTTTTTGAGCTCAGCCTACCTTCATTTACGCTCGCTTACACAACAATAAGGCTTATGCGTGCTCAATTCAAATCAATAAATCTTGTTAAAGGGGAAGTTAAAAAGCTTCTGGACTTCCTGTTGTGGCTTAAATGGAAATGCTTAAGACTATTAAGGCAAAGCTTTGTCATATTACAGATTATAAACTTTCTCTTTCACTCTATCAAAATGAAATAAATCAAGGCTGTATAGCCGAACAGCGTACACTAACATCCATAGGGCATCTGCTCAAGGTTAAAATGCTGATAGTTTAAGGATCTCTATTACTGGGGTTCAAACCTACAAGCTTTTGGCAAACAGCCCAGTTCTTTAACCACTAAGCCACACTGCAGGCACTTGAGTGGAGCTGCTGCATTAATCTAGCATTGAAGCAGATGTCCATCAATAATGGACTGACTCTAATAGTGTACGACTGAATGATTGATGAAAGCCTAACTGGGTTTGTGATGTGCAGCATCAGTGAGAGGCTTTAGGTAAACATTACAAATGACAGACTGGGCCGTGTGAGGGACGAGTGCAGGAAGGGAACAGACAGATGGTGGTAAATAAGAACTGGTGCCCAGTCAGTCCTTCATGCCCGCGTAAGCCAGATGGCTCCTTTGGAGCAGTAATAACACACCCAGCAGTCCCTCTCTGCTCCAGTAGGGGGCACAGTGGAATTTGCACCTCTCAGTTTGGAGATCTATCTACCTGCAGGTCTGTTGGATCCCAACCCTGGTTGAACACACCTGCCTGTAATTCTTGAGTAAACCTGAAGACCATGATTAGCTGGTTCAGGTGTGTCTGGAGCACATACACTGGTTGTGCATGATATTAAAGGGGTAGATCACCCAAATATGAGATTTCTGTTATGTTTTTCAAGCCTGTTAGACTTTGGTTAATCTTTGAAATACAAATTAAGATATTTTTAATGAAACCGGAGAAGTTTCTGTCCCTCCACTGAAAGTCCAGGTAAGCAAAACTGACATCCAAAAAGGCCATAAAGTTGTTGTAAAATAAATCCATATGAATCAATTGGTTTAATCTCAGTCTTGTGAAGAAATATGATTGCTTTATATGAACAGATTTAATTTGGGCATTTATTCACATATAAAATACATGCAAAAGCATACTTCATTTGTTCTTGTGAATCACGGATGCTTACGTGTTTACCATATGTGATGTACTCTATGTATGTGTGTGATCATTGTTTAAATGTAAATAAATAAACCTAAGTTAATTCTGTTCATCATATAAAGCAATCATCTTTCTTTAAAAGACTTGGATTGAATGGCTCAGTTCATATGGATTCATTTTATGTCTGCTTTATGGATCTTCTAAGTTGGACAGAAACCTCTCAGATTTCATTTAAATATGTTCATTCATTCATGTTTTTGAATGGCATGAGGGTGCGTAAATATATGCATGGAAGTCTACCTCAAAAGCATATAGAATGTAATCATCCTAAAATAAAAGAGTGCGAGGAAAAAACAAAAATACAGCTGAATCAAATGTAATATTTCTCACCTGGATATGGAACTCTGCCCTTGGTCACCAGCTCAGTCAGCAGGATACCGAAGGACCAGACATCAGATTTGATGGTGAATCGGCCATACAGCGCTGCTTCTGGTGCAGTCCACTTAATGGGAAACTTGGCTCCTGAAAGAACAATGGCACACATTCTCTAAATTACTGCAGTAGAGAAAACCTCTTACAAAAAAAAAAAAAAAATCACAACATTAAAAAACACCCTATACACCCACACAACACAAAACAAAATATATACACAATAAAAAAAAAAAAAATCCAATTGTGTTTTTTTTTTTTTTTTTTGCCATGTCAACCCATTGATAGTGTGTTCATGGGTTCAGGACACAAGTCAGATTTGAACCTCTGTCTTCTGCACAAGAATTACAGCTCAAGTAACATGAGAAACTGAAAAACATCAATTCATAGAACATTAAAGGTCATTAGTGAAACATCTTCAAATAAGAAGCATGTACAAAGCATAAGATCACAGTATGTGACGTGTCATTTTCTTTACTGCCCAGAAGCTTTTAGGCTCTTAAGACTCCCAGCAGGGAAATAAATCATCATTCACCATTTATGTAGGTAATGGCAAGTCAACATGCTCTACACAATCACAGTGCATTGTGGGAGATGATGGATTCAGACATTAAGTGAGGTAATTCCGTATGATTAGATGCCGATTGCCTTGTAATTTCCAGCACAACAGCTTTGTTGCCAGTAGCAACATAGTTACAGACAAAAGATGGTGAGTTACATATTTCACCATGCATATAGTGTTTCCATTTTCAAATAAAAGCTTTGGTTTTATATTAATTATAATTAGAGAATAAAATATATAATTTCCCTAAATGCTTCATAAAATAAAAACCACAGGAGTAGAATATCATTAAGAAAAAAATCATTTTGCTTCACTTTCTTGAAACCAAGTGTAAATATTATTCCAGTAATATAATTTTATTTTATTATTTTTTTATACAATATTATAACATTAGAATGCACTGCTCACATAACGCATCACTGCACTGTAAAGAAAGGCCAAAAAATGTGTACATTCATCCGAATGGCAATAGTTGGAATGGAATTTAATGTGGATAATAATCATGATTTATTTCTCATACCGGATAAAGCATGATCAGACAATTAAGTAACTATCGCCTGAAATCTAATTATAGAATGTGTTAATACTGCATTTAAGCCCACGTACCTTGTCTTGCAGTGTATTCGTTGTCTTCAATCAGTCTAGCCAATCCAAAGTCGGCGATCTTGCAGACCAGATTGTCTCCCACCAGGATGTTAGCAGCCCTCAGGTCTCTGTGGATGTAGTTCATCCTCTCGATGAAAGCCATGCCATCTGCAATCTAGACAAGATGACAGGAAATCAAGCCTCAAGAAACTCTTATAAAAGCCAACCTGTCAGATGATCCAGTCATGGAAATCCTATATTCAGAGTGCCGAAATGTTGCATTTATGGTTTCAGATGAGGCAGCACAAGATTGAAGTTCCAGTGCTTAAAAAGCTACGGTTTAACCAACGTTCATATAGTTTAGGGTTCACCAAACTTTGGTCCTGGAGGGCCGGTGTCCTACAGAGTTTAGCTCGAACCCTAATCAAACACACCTGAACCAGCTACTCAAGCTCTTACTAGGTATACTTGAAATGTCCAGGCAGGTGAGTTGAGGCAAGTTGGATCTAAACTCTGCTGGACACCGGCCCTCCAGGACCAAGTTCAGTGATCCCAATATACAAAATTTACAAAGCAAGCAAATAGGTTGCTAAATACAAGCTTGAAAGAAGAAAACAGAAAAAAGGAAGAAAATTCTTAAGGCAATTTAACAAACAGTTGTAGACTGCAAATGGTTTTCATAAGCATCATCTCAAAAGCTGAGATGTGAGAGGGAGACTGAAGCCTCAGCCAAGCAATGCGGCAGTGATGGGAGCCCAGGAGGCGAGAGAGAGAGACAGAGAGTGCAGTCAGAAAGAAGAATGTGAGAGAGCAACAGCAAGCATTTTAAGCGAACAGAGCAGAATTGAGTCGACACATTAAAGTGAAGTGGCCCCATAGGAGTGGCGCTTAAGTGCTCCAGGAATTAGGCGGGAAATGAGTACCATAGTGCCTGGGAGAGACACACAGGCAGCAGGATGTCATATCAGATATTAAATAAATTTGACAGCCAGATGGAGGCTGAAACAGAAACCCTGCCGCTCTGGGAGATGCCACTCGTCCAGGTTCACTGTGACATGCTTCTGCTAACAACTGGACAGCTGTGCGTTACTACATGTGGAAAAGAAAAACAAAGCTGGCTGGTTAACAGTTGATCGTGGTTGGGTTTTTTCTCTCACCTGAGCAGCCATGTCTACCAGCTGGGGCAGCTTGAGGTACTTGCCCTCACCCTCCTTCAAGAAGTCCAGCAAACTCCCTAAAAGATAAAGGCAAGCAAAAAGTGAAGCAGTTTTTCCAAATTTTACTTTTAACTTGACAGTTTAAAAGCGGCTCAAAAACAGGACATGAACCACACTATTTGAATTATATGATGATATGCAATAATATTGTAATAATATAATTCTAATATGAAATAATATTGATATAACACACACACACACACACACATATATACATATATACATATATATATATATATACATACACACAACATACACACAGTATATATATATATATATATATATATATATATATATATATATATATATATATATACACACACACATATACACACATATATATTTTAGAATATCTTTTTCTATATCTTTGTTGTGACAAACAAAAGCACATTAAAATTACAAAAAACAATTACCACAAAAAAAAAAAAAATCCTTAAATTATTAATGTATATGCTGTTAAATTGTTTGAATTGTCTGGAGCTTATAAATAAACACATAGGAAATAAGGAACAAGAGTGCAAGCTACCTTTTCCCATGTACTCAGTGACAATGTAAATTGGTTCCTCAGACACTACAGCATACAGGGGCACCAGCTTGTCATGCCGAAGCTTCTTCATGATCTGGGCTTCCTGCAGGAAGGCTTCAGGAGACATGGTCCCCGGCTTCAGTGTCTTTATAGCTACTTTAGTCGTGCCATTCCATGTACCTAAATAAAGAAAGAATAAATGAGAGTGCAAAAGAAAGCATTGACAGTGTTTTTCTACAAATGAGAATTTGAAAACCTCCACTGCAATGTTCAGACGATTCAAAGACTAAAACCATTGTGTGCAATCTGGGTACTAATTCAGAAACAGAATTTAGGTGTTAATTCTTAAAAAAGTACAAGTGAACAAAGGTAAAACAAAAATCCAGAGTAAATAGCTTAAGTATTTGAGAAATATAAGAAAGGAGGTGGGCAAAATCAGTGAAGAAAAATGGGAAAATCAGAGTTTAAAGTAAACAAGCTTTGTGGATTCCAGTGACACTACTATCAGCTGTTTGGACTCTGATTCTGATGGTACCCATTCACTACAGAGGATCTATTGGTGAGCAAGTGATGTAATAGTAAATTTCTCCAGACCTGTTTTGAGGAAGAAACAAACTCAGCTACATTTTTTATGGCCTGAGGGTGAATAAATTTTCAGCAATTTTTTTATTTTTGGGTAAACTATACCTTTAAGAAATTTTACAAAACAGGTGAAGAATGTCACTTTGCCAGTCCTGGACAGACCGTTTAAACGGCAATGACACAGATTGCCAGCTGATGACAAATCAGTTATGTGGAACTGATAATATCAGTTATTATGCATGTTGAAACAAACATACACACACAATAAGTAAAATTCCCAACATTGTTTCTATGATGTGGCATGCTGGAGCTTGCAGTGTGACAAGATTTAAGAGCAGTGATGAAATACAAAGGATCTTAATAAATCACACCTCTCTCTAGTACGTAAACACTTAAGTCTTGTGGTGCATTTGCGAAAAGGAAAAAAAAAAAAAACAGATATAAATAAAATTCATAGTAGAGGAGAGTGGGCTAAGATGTGTTAGTGGGCATCTTAATTTAGTAATTTGTAAGTTTATTTTTTTATTTAGCCATAAAATATCAACTGAAGCATTTGTGACAAAATGTTGGCTGTGGAGTAAAGTATGCCAGGTGCTTTGGGGAATGAAGTTGCAGTGCATTGTATGCGCATTTGTCTTACCCATCCAGACCTCTCCAAAGCAGCCCTGACCCAGCTTGAGCTCTAGACGCAGTGACTCTCGTGGGATTTCCCATGCATCTTTAGCCAGACCCTGAGTCTGGGGCTTCACCGTCGGACACACTGTGGTCAGTCGGTAGCACAGCCCATCCGCATGCTCTACACACACAAACACACACATAAGAGTGATCTCAAAGACAGTGGTCATAAACCCTATGTGGATGGGACTAGTTTTCCCTGAGGATGTCCAGAAAATGACACCTGTAACACCCATATGCAGACAACAGACACTCACTTAATAAACACAACTGGATATCATTTCTGTCTAGATCAGTACATAATGTCCTGTGCTAATAAATGTAACTCAAACAAATGTGGTTTAAAAAAACAAACAGTATAGTGAGTGAGAAAAGTATTGAGTAAAATCAAGTTGTGTGATATTTTCAAAAAAAATATATACAACAGGGGGACCATAAAAGAACAAGATTTCAAAATGACCTGAGTGAGGGCAAAAGTCATTAATTCATCACTTATCCAGCCATAAAGCACATTAATCACTGTCTTTCAACCAAACGATTAAAATCTTTACGAAGCGGGTCACACAGAGAGAGCCAGACAAGGACTGATGGCCTTTCATTAAGCCTTGACATTCTTCAGATAAGATGAATCTGAACAGCAAATTTGTTACTTTAACTGGCCCTTGGGTCTGTGACAGGTTGCATGAAATGCCTCACAGAAAACAACTAAATCCACTTATCAATGGGAATTTAAACATTTAATTTCAAAATCATAGACATTTTTACCAACTTTGCCATGGGGATTTACTCCCCTTTAAGTCAAAAGTCTGGGTCAGTAAGATGTGTTTATTTTTAAAGAAATTGTTATTTTATTTAGCAAGGATGCATTCAATTGATCGGAAGCGACAGTAAAGACATTTCTAATGTTACAAAAGACTTCTATTAAAAAAAATAAATGCTGTTCTTTTGAACTTTTTCTTCACCAAATAATCCTGAAAAAAAAAGGTACCATGGATATTCTTAATACCGATTCTTTAGCACCAAATCAGCAAATTATGATTCCTGAAGGATTACGTGAACCTGAAGACTGGATTAATGACTGCTGCAAATTCAAGTCAGTTACATTTTAAAATTGTTAAAAAAATATATATTTTATAATTTTATTATTTTACTGTGATTGCTTAAATAAATGCAGGCTAGGTAATAAAAAGAGGCTTCTTTCAAAAATATATATTTAAAAAAAAAAAAAACTTACTAACCCCAAACTTTTGGATGAAACTAAACTATTAAAATAAAACTAAATATTTTTAAAATCATATTTTTTAATGCTTTTCCTAAGGGTGTTCATAACAAAGAATGGGTTTTTATGTTCAGAAACAACTAAATGGAGTGCAACAGATGTTAAGTGCACTATGTGTTTTTAAATCAAGTGTATTTTTAAAAACAGCTCTTCCACATTAAATTTGGTAAACCATTTCTATATGGACCTCTCTTTGTACATGGTGCATTGTTAAGCTGGAGCTGAATAGGGACACCTTGTTCTACTGTAAATGTTTGTCTAAGGAGCTTGTATGGCTGTATGATTGATTTTATGGACCTGCTAGCAATGAGTATAGCTGAAAAAGCCAAACAAACCCTATGATTAGAACTGTGTCTGCATACTTTTTGCCATGTAGTTTATGCCAAGTAATCCTGCTTTGAGAGTTCAACTGCTGAGGTAAACATAACATTGGGTTGATGGCTTGACAAAAACCACAATTAAAAGAATGTGATGGTTTTTCTTTGTGGGGACTGATGTCAGCTACAACAACAGCACTGTGGCAGGACGCTCACGGAACGTCTCATAAGATCAAAGAGGTGTCGATGTCAAAAGCCCTCTCAGACATTCTCCTGTGGAAACTAGGCCAAAATTAACTGACAGTCTGAGTGAACAAGGACGTGTTTCTCACAGCAGATGTCAGGCACCTGTTAGTGCTAGTCACAGTGAGACCCCTAAGCTTCAAATCACCACCCTGCCATCTCCACATGACTGGTACTCAGGGCCTCTGTCCAAGAAGATACAAAAAAATATTGTTTGAACTGAATGTGCTAACCTGTGTAATGCTTCACCAGCTTCTGTAGAGTGTCAAACTGAGCTCTTGTGGTGATGTAATAGCCTCCGTTGTCAAGCTTTCGGATTTTGTAGTGTTTCACATTGTCTCCCTTCATCTCATCCCAGTCCCGTATTGAAAGAGAGTAAGCCCCTGCCAGGAGGAGAGGGAGGAATGGAGTCAAAATTTTTCTGCTTTGGTTTGTTTTTGAGTACAAGTGCTGTGCACGGCTTAAGACGGATAGCGATTCACTTACCTTTAGTGGTTTCACTTTCTCTGGCCAAAAAAGTGCCCCGCTGGTTTCCGGGAACCAGTAGCAGTCGCTCAGCATCTTTACGACCCATTTTGCCAAAGTACCATCTGTGAGATAAAAATAAATGAAAATAAACACTTGCCCAGCCATGTTAAAACCGAGTTTGTGGAACATCCAAAAGGCAGCCTGATGACAACTCAATTAGTATAAAAAAGCCCGCAAAAAAAGTCTGATGAAGAATGTGTTGTTCTCTAAAAGAAAAAGAAAAACTGCTTATATATATAGTGCTTATACACACACACACAGGGCACGTTTGCATTACAGATTTTCGCAAAACTTTAGCAATATTTTATAAATGTTGATAAAAAATGATTGCAAAATGACGCCGTTTCCATTAACCAATGTTATGCGACTAAAACGTAACTTTTTCCTCTCACGATAAATCATGACAACGGATTTTAATGGGACTTTGGCTATCTAGCCAAATATATGACTAGCCATTATATTTGATGTAAGCAGTCGTATGCGTGTACCTTGACAGAAGCAGTATGGAGAGCAGCTTCTGGGACAGGCTGGGGCGCGACTAGTAACACAAGCGTTAATTAGAGTGGCCGTGATCAGCTCCGCTGGCCGTTTCAGAACTGTAACGTGCTGCAGAAGTGTAAATAGTCTAAGAATTAATGGCAGGGAAAGTCCCATATACTTAGGAGCAGCCACATATGAAGTGTTTCTTGGAGGTTTTAGTACGTTGAGGAACGATCATATGACGTATGTATGCCATGTACGTCCAAAAAACGTTTCCATTGCAGTTTTGCGAATTATTCCTTTTTTGCATTGCTTGAAAAACCACCTCACGTAAGCGTAAAACTTTTTTTGTGATATATGGGCGTTTTGGTGAAACTGACGTGTTTCCATTAGGCGTATTTTCAATTTGCAATTTCAATTTGCACAATTTGAAGGGTAATGGATATTGCATTACTGACTCCAAACTCTTGACTTGAAGTGTATATGAAGGGTTTCAAATTTGTTATCTTGATATTTTTCCTAAAGAGGTAAAAATCATTAAGGCATACTTCCCCACTATTTTTACTAAATGAACAGTGAAGAATGATATTTAATCACGTTCATTCATTTGAATTTCTATGAACCGATAAAGATGTCTTCGCTACAACATTACATATGAAAAAAAGACAAACAAATACAAAGACTTTTACAAACAAATCAGAACTGATTCACTGAAACAGACAATTTTAAACCAGAAAATATATTGATAAAAATCTTTAATGAATGAATATGGTGATTAAATTTCGGATACATTTAAAGGACATTTTTAAGTCAAAACTGTAAAACTAAACACGGCTATTTTTCATTCTGCAAATGTTTTAACCAAAGAATAAAAGCAAATGCTTGTACAAACTAGTATAACAGAAAAAATGAGGAAAAGAGAAAGAGTGATTTTTGTGAAAGGGAGTAACACTGCAAGAGAAACAGACAAAGTTTGTATCTGAAAAAGAGAGAGGCTTTTGTCTTGCAGTCACGCGTTCGTTGGTGTTTGTCAGCACCAGCGCTCTGGGCGAACGTGTGACCGGCCATCACGCTCTCTTAATTACGGCGTGAAGGGATGAGATGATTGGATAAGCACAGGAGGAGAGGAGTTACTTACTCTTCCGCTTGGATAGAGTCTGCAGGGGCCACGTAATTGCTGGGAATGTAGCCCTTCTGCCCCGTGTTGATGGAACGAGCCTCCCACCAGTCTCCCTCTCTGTGTGCCGAAGCAAAAGACACAACTGAGTTATCAGGTTCAAGTCCTTCACCGCAAACTGAAAACAATTTAGCAACAAGCGTCTGCAGGCCGTGTTATCAACACATTAAAAATGCAGGGAAGTGAAGGAATTTGAGGTGTATGATTAAAACGTCAGGGTCATTAAATTGAGAAAAATTTGAGCTGTGAGCATTTACTGAAAGCTAAACCTGTCTGGTGGATGAACAGATGGCCCATTATAAAAACGCATTAACCCAGACAGATTTCGTCCTCGAAGAACTTGGAATACAATGATGGATTAAAAAAAGGAAATAAATAAATATATCCCACCAAATGTAATTCTTGTAGCTGGATTATCTTACACATATACTTAAAACATGTCGCCCCAGGGTGGATATGGGCGTACGAGCAGAGCTGAGGAACTCACGTGTTGTTGATGATCTGAAATCTATCGCCTTTCTTGAAGGAGAGGTCATCTGATGTCCTGGCTTCATAATCATATAAGGCCACAAAGAAAGTTACACCGCCTGCAAGAAAAATCAATTCGAGTAGTGTAAAGATGCAAATCACTGGCTCAGACAAGCAATACTATAATGATATGCTCATAACTAATAGCCATGCTATGTAACATGTCCATTGATTTTTGTTCCCGGCTCGGTCGTCTCTGTAGTCAGTTATCATTAGCCAGCTTGCTTATCAACAATAGGATTTTCACCAGCATGGTTTATGGATGGCAGAGCTGAGATGGTTTTGAGTGAGAGGGAGAACAAAAGGAGCAGGTTGGATTAAACCCAAGCAGGCCCCCGAGACCAGATTATCCATTAGTGAAGAACAGAGGGCCGACCCACTGATTTCATCCTCTATGCCACACACAGACAGGCACACACAGATCTGCCAAGTCAAGAAGACTAACGGGTATGACGTGTGCATGGGTGCTGGTGTTTCTTCTGTGTAGCTAATAAATGGGATCAGGTTTGAACCTGTTAGTAATTAGGGTTGTTGCAATAGCAAAACTGTAGTCGATACCGCTACCAGTGAAAATTCTCTACAGCAGAAACTTCTCTATAGCAACTACAAAAGACAGTAACTGCAAATATAAATATATATAAAAAACATTAACACTATTGTATTAATCAGAATCAGAATTAGCTTTATTCGCCAAGTGTTTGTAAACACACAAGGAATGTGTGTTTTTTTTTTTAGGAGCTCTTGGTACATACATGTACGACACAAGAACAGCAAGAATAAAAATAAATATATATATATATATATATATATATATATATATTATATATATATATATATACATATATATATATGTGGTAAAATCTGGAAATAAATGATAATAATAATAATGTGGTAAAATCTGGAATGTCTGTTGAAAAATATATAAACCTAGAGAGTAAAATGTACAAAAGCAAGTGTGTGTGTACACACACACACACACACACACACACACACACACACACACACACACACAAAAAAAAACACAAACACACACATCAAAGATAAATAATAACATAAAAAATGCTAAGTTAAGTTCAAACAAATGGAATGTAGTCTTCAAGTATCTCATTTAAGTAAACATTAATTATTTTTGCCAAGTAATAAAGTCGACAGGCCGCAATAAAGAACAAAAAAATAACAGCAACCAGCAGTTTTCTAATTTTTTCTCAATCTTGTTGATCAATATCAACATAGCAGGATACGATAGAAATAGATACGATAGAAAATAGATTTTCCCTATAGAAACAATTTCCATCAGGCCACACTGGATTTAGCATTTAAGCAAAGGCTATCAGATCAAATGTTGCCTGAAAAAGCAGATTCGTGAACAGCATTTGCCCTGTGACAAGACATGATGTGATAATTAAACTATTTATAACCCAGCTAAATAAAAACTCTGCGTTCACAGAGAAAACACAAAGATCTAATTATTTGGCTTTTCTAGTGTAGACACATATCACATTTATACCCAGCCTCTTGGAGTTAGGGAGAGACAGACTTGGTATCAAGAGATCTCTTCACAGCACTGCCTGAAGCAGAACAGAGATATTACCACTGAACAAAGAGGAATAAATCACATTAGTTCCCCTCGCATTTATTTAGGCCTACTACAACTGCAGTTTGTAATTCTGATTTAAAGAAACACACTGGATATATTGTTTTAGTGTTCTCATTTACATAACATCTGGCTTCCATGAACTCTATCTTTCCATAAAAGTGCTCACATACGCAAATAAAACACCAAACACAACCTTTATCCTCATGATGACCCTGAGCTATTGAATCTGCTATGAAGCTATAGATGCCATATTTAATTTGACATAAATAAAAATAAGGCTGTGAGGGATATATATTGAAATTAAAATCGGCCAACAACTCTCTCTCTCTCTATATATATATACACACACACACTTAATTAAAATTTTACATACACTTTGCAGTATCTGCAAAATGTTAATTATTTTACCAAAATCAAGGGGATCATACAAAATACTCATACGCAAAGGTTCAAACGGTCACTGAAGGAAAAACTATTTTTTCTTATTTTGCCCAAATATATATATATATATATATATATATATATATATATATATATATATATATATATATATATATATATATATATATATATATATATATATATATATATTTTTTTTTTTTTCATTTAGCACTGCCCATCAGAAGCTACAGAAGATCCTTACATGTTTCCCAGAACACAAAATAAGTTAAATTTACCCTGATCTTCAAACTAAAAAAGTTTTCACCTCTAGGCTCTTAATGCATTGATTTTCCTTCTGGAGGATCAGTGAGTGTTTGAACCTTCTGTAATAGTTGTGTACGAGTCCCTCAGTTGTCCTCAGTGTGAAAAGATGTATCTCAAAATCAAACATTCAGTGTTGGAAAGGATTCAAATATGCAAAATATGCTTGCGTGTGGGATGTGAAGGATTTTTCTGAAGAACAGCAGGCAGTTTAAATGTTCAGGACAAACAAGAGACTCGTGAACAACTAACATAAAAAACAAAAAAACAAACAAACAAACAAAAAAAACAGCCATGGATCATCCAGGTAACAGAGCAGGAAATATACTAAAAAACAAATATATATATATATATATTTATCGTTCACTTATTTTGTATAAAGCTCTAGGAATCTCAAAACCTGGAATGGAGAAATGTCAAGATCCATGAGATCAGATCTGGTATCAGGCATCTGATATGGTTTCTTAGGAATTCTTGTTTCTTAGCTCTTATCTATTCTCCACTCACCTGTGACGGCACCAGGGAAGGGGCTGCTCACAGCAACAGTGGAGAAGGAAGAGGAGGCGGCTCCACCGAAGGGTGTGATGACAGAGGAGGAGCCACCAAACGGGGTGAGCCCAGTTGTGCGGCTGTTGTAGCTGTTGGTGGGGCCCTTCAGTGCAGGTGACTGGCCCATCTGAGTGGGGTCTGGTCCGTAGAGACCCATGTGTGACCCAGGGGTGGGATTGGTGGGATCTGGTCGGTACTTCTGTGTAGGACCCTTGTCCTCTTTACTCTTGACACAGCCCATAGTCAAGCCTGTGGAGAGATGAGTTAATATTTACCAGCTCTCAAGGCATTTATGCAAAAGCAATGCAATCTTGACCTATCACAGCAATTGCAACACTTTATGGCTACAATCAAAATAATGTACAACAAATCACACCAGACTGTTGCGATTCCCTGAGAGAGTCTCTTTGACTTGGTTATTACACACAATGGACCCTTTTTATAGACTCTGATGTGATGACGCATTTCCACATTATTAACAAGATCAAGAAACATTTCATATTATTATCAATGTTGAAAAGAGTTACTGCTTATTTTTTTGTTAAACTGTGATACTTTTAAGGGTTCTATAATAAATAGAAAGTTCAAAGGAACATAATGTATTTGAAATAGAGCTGTAACAACTAATTGATAACAATAAATAATCGACAAAGAATTTGATTAGCACGTATCTGAATGCTGTACACAGAAAACATTTGACGAACATTTGCTGAAAACATCATGTCACCTTAGAGCAGTGAATAATGCATTTCTACGGAAAAAATCCATATAGCAGAGGAGTTTTCTTGGCACGTAAGTTGCTTTATACATTTGTATCTTTATCTGTAAATGACTGAAAGCCACACATTATTTCTATTTTGCTTGCAGGCCAATCATGAAAGCTAGCGGGTCTCCGTAACTTCACAGTCTTCACTGAATGAGCACTGACTTAAAACATTTTGATATAATATTTCATGTTACACATTAAACATAGGTTTAAAATTCTACATGCAACACAAGTAATTGTATTTTTATGAGATCAGTAAAGAGACTTAAAGGCAGTTATGGATGTAAAAAAATGTAATTACTATTGTGATTACTAAAGTAAATACTATGTTTGTTTACTATTACTAATGTAATTTGTATTAAAATGTTCAGACGAGTGTATCTTCCTTGTACCAGTTAACATTTAGTCTGTTTTTGTTTTAATTTAGTGAATTTGTAAGCAAGTGTTTTTTTTTTTGTTGTTGTTATAGAATGTTTA
This sequence comes from Cyprinus carpio, assembly GCF_018340385.1. Classification (NCBI taxonomy): domain Eukaryota; kingdom Metazoa; phylum Chordata; class Actinopteri; order Cypriniformes; family Cyprinidae; genus Cyprinus; species Cyprinus carpio. The sequence continues at coordinate 15,191,760 of NC_056573.1, read as the reverse complement.
TATTTAACCCTTTTTTGCACATAATGTATAGTCTACATATATACATTCAGTATATTTGTTTACATAGCCTTCAAACTGCAAATTGTGGTATAATGTGGAATAACATTTTTAATAATGAATTAAAATTAATTGTTTTTATAATAAAAAAAGTTGACATTTTAATTATAAGATTTAATTAGGGTTTTTTAATCAGGTTAATTGAGGAGATAATTGATAGATTAATCATAATCAATTATTCAAATAATCATTAGTTGTAACCCTAATTTGAAAACAGGCATCTTTTCTGGCATTTTAACATGCCACTGATTAATAAAAGTATTAATTTCTTTAAAAACAAACAAACAAACAAACAAAAAAATAAAAAAATAAAAAAATAACGTACTGCCCTGAAATGTTGAACAGCGGTGTACATTTCAAATAAACAGTAAAATGGCCAACTATGAAATGTTTCTGCTGTGATCAATCTCTCTTTATTTTATATTCTTCAAAATTTCTTCTTTTGCATACAGCAGAGGAAAGTCATACTAACCCTTTAACCCATAACCCCAAGTGTGAGCAATAGTAATAAAAAAGCTTGGATAATTTTGAGGCAGAAGCTTCAAAATCTCACAGTTGTTCCCTTGTTTTTCACAGTTCAATAACATTACACAATTCAGAATAAAAATATGTCTCTTGTCAAACAAGGAACGTGTTTTTACAATGAAGGAAACCTCAAATCAGACCTCAGCACTAGCATCTGCTTCTTGTTAGTAGCCAAATCAAAACTGCTTTCAACAGATTTGCCGTCATTCCACAGCAATGCACATGTCCGAGTTAATCACATGGGTATCTTTTGAGCAACGCTGGGACACCGATCCACGTCCCTAACAACCCACACAAAAGTGTCAGGACGTGTTGACTGCTCCGTTTGGTCAATGTGATAGGAGGGCAATACCCTCGGAGGCAGCGCTTTAGAGAGATGACAGTATAATCTCCAGAAGCCTCATTCGCTGCTTGTGTTTCTGCCAGGCCTCTTTCTCTGGGCTGCACTCGGCACGACGCAGGCACACATGTGCAGGGTAATGAGGAATGCGAGTCCCTGAAGGAACAGGTGGCCCTGAGAGGAAGGTTACAAGACACAGCAGGGCCACTCACAGATAGCTGGGAGAAACAGACGATGACAGACAACAAGATATATAGTTCAACATTCAATTAAAAATCAAAAACAACACCCATTTCCTCCATAAAGGATTTTTACATTTTGAACGAAGACTTCAAAGAAAGAACTACTGGGAGCAACCAAGTTGTTTATCAAAGGTATATGCTTTTGTTGAAGGCATCATGCATCACTGTATCAATTTAACATGCTCCTGGTGAAAAACTACCAATCAGAGAATAAAACAAGCAACTCACAAAAAGTACTGATTAGTATTCGTATGCACTCAAACAAATTGGTGTAAAAATATTGTTCACCTAGAAATTACAAAAACAAGTAAATAACACACTGAATGTAACATGACATTTTTAAGAAGAAAGACTGAAACAGTATTTTTTTTTTTTGCAAAATGTAATCCAATAATCTTTTAGTTACAATTTTACAGTTTTCCAGTTAAAATTAGTAATTCACCTTGTAGCCGTGTCAGAAATAAACTTTTCCATTAAGGGGCAATATTTGCTCCCTGGAATTTACTTCCAGGTGCATTTATTATTATTTTTTTTAAACATTTGTATGGTCATTTTTTATAATTAGCATTTATAATTAGCATAATAAATTGTATCCATGCTGTTTTTAATGTCAAATACTTAAATAAACCAGAATATTTTAACCAGTAACCAATAAATAAACTATTTAAAAATGTATATAAATTATACATTTAAAAAACTAACTCATTACAGGGTAGGGCTGTAAATTTTTGCCCCTTTATCTTGAATTTGTGGGGGATTTTTGTTCATTTTGGTGCCATTTTTGTCACAAGCCCCCGTTCATTTCTGACCCTGCCTCTAAACTGCCTGGTTTGGTTCATGGCCTGTAACTCGTAATTAAAAATCCCTATGGGAAAAATACTTACGTAAACGTAACCAGGGCTACAGAAAATGTGGTTGGCCTCTATTTAACTTTATAGAAGGGAGTATTTCATGGTTTGAAAATGGAAAAATTCAAGCAAAAAGTACTGAAGAGTGGTTGAGCCTGTGTGTGCTTAACTTGAAATGGGCCGACCATATCCTGACACAGAAGCTGTACCTGACCCCTTGACCCTGTGAGGAAAAAGCTAGAAAGGTGTCACCTCTTCAAGACAGGATAAGCCAACCACAGGTGATTGTAAACACGCTAGCATGGGCTTTAATCAATCCCAGCTCTGAGAAGCGGTGGGCAGGAAGTAACTTGAGAAAGATCTGACCTCTAATGGAGTCATATAAAGCTCAGCACTACATCATCTGCTTCTAATACCCATAATGTAATTTCAAAGACTGGGCCCGAGGGGACTGCGGCATCCTTTCAATGAGGACAACATTTATACGGACTCCTGACAGATGAGCTTCAGTCAATTCAACCTTGACCTCTGCTAGAATCTTCAAGCCTAAGAATCGTTTACAAATCTGATCTACACTGAGAGCAAGCGACATGATGCCAGTGAAACTACACTACTCCCATTATAATTGCAAAAGTGACGTCACATGCCTACAGTGGACACCGATTTGTGAAGCGTGACGGGAGTGATTTAGTTTTGTAGCATCACTCTGTGCCATTTGCTCTCAATGTGGACACAGTGTAAAATAATGTTGTTGGATTCAGACTAATAATGGAGAACCAAGCATGTGGTCTCTGAACACAATCGAAGCTTTGTAAGAGAGCTGCTCAGTGCTCAGTGTGTGAGAAGCACACAGAACTGATGGAGTGGCTGAGAGTGGGGTTGTCATGAGATCAAAACTTCAGTAGCCAATACCAGCAAAATTTAAATTCCCAATTTTGATACCACACCTATATTTAAAAAAAATAAAAAAATGCCCCAGGGCTCCAGACTGCGACCAGTCTGCCGGTGCAAGTAATTTTTGTGAGTGGTCACACTGGGACGACCACCACGTTGTTCAACTCGTAAGTGCTGCCATTTCTGCTGCATATCAGAAACATGCAACATCGAAAGCGAAACTAAATCGCACTACTCTTTTGAGCTGTGCAGTGCAGACTGCAACGCAAACAAACTTGCCTGAGCTCAGAACAGCTTTACTTGGGTGCCAAAGTTGAGTTCGCAACACTGTTACTGCACAGCGCTGTGAGATCCAGCGAGAATCGTTGAATTCACAGCAGAATGAATAAAGATCGGATAAAGATGAATAAAGATCAGGGGCTACAGTGCTCCTAGTAAAAATAGTTAGTCTGGAGCCCTGGACACCAAGTGTTCAAAACTATATATATATATATATATATATATATATATATATATAAAACTCTGCATTTACACTAGAAAGCCTAATACACAGATCTGATATTTTGACATGTTTCCAATTTTTGTCCCATCAACAATTACATCAGATTTTCCATTGACAGCCATTTGGATTACCAATAGTGCACAAACACTGGTATTATTGTTTTTTTATTTTTTTAAAACATTAGTGCTGGCAGTTTGACCAAAAATCTGTATCATGCAACTGAATATTCTGGTGGTTTCATGTCACTGTAATTTTCCTTTTCATAACTGAACCTTTTTATAGGTTTAGAGTGCATTATTTTATATTGTGGAAATCATAGGGCTCTAAGTGGAATTTCCATGTTAAAGAGAGTAAGTTGTGTTGGTTATTCATTGTGTTGTAAAGTCTAACCATGAGTACAAAGAGTATCCAGTTAATAGTTGTCCTATCTCAATATACTCTAAACAGTGCTCTTTATGGCCATTTAATAGATACAGTGACAGTTTCTGCTGTATCTATTAAATCTATTAAATTACTCTGCTTCGCGTCATGCTTAACAACGCCCTTCAGCCGTGATTTATTCACGATACCAAATCTAGTAAATGGCTCACCTCCCCCGTTGTGTACTTCTAGAGATTATCATATTGTAAAGAGCACAGATCATCACCACAAGTACTTAATTTGGGTGGGGTGGGTCTGCTGTTAAGAAAGCTCTTTATTTGAAATTCAGCATGAGTGACAGAGAGATTGACAAGAGAGTATATTTCAGCAAATGGGTGAAAGAGACCGAAACAGAAAGTCGTTTGCAAAGTGAGGATTTTTGGCAAACAATGGGAGGTCTGTGCCTTTAGATGGTTTAAAGAGCATTAACAGTGTGTACACATCAGTGACATGGACGAATGGACCCTATTCTCTATGCTCGGATGAACTCTGCACTGTACATCCATGTACATTTTTACTCACTCACCCACTCACACACTCACACACACACACAGCTTGTCTGAAAGCGGTGCAAGATGGGTCATATTCAAAACCATTAACCAAACAAATTAAGTCACTAAAACTTGCTCAGCAATCAGGGTTGGGAAAACAAGTATTTAAGAGAAAGCTAGGAGGGTCAAGGAACATCTTAGTCACAAGTCGATCTGGTCACAAGTGGACAATTTTCCGGTGTCTCCTTTTGCGTTCTCATGTAAACTGTACAAGCTTTTTTTGCAATATCAGATAAGAAGATCAAAAAACAGGCGGCTGAAAGCAGACAAAAGAGACGGATTAAAACACAAGGTGTAAATGAGAATGTGTCTCCCTGTTCTACATGTGATGCGATTGACCAAAATGCATCTTAATATCAGGCGTAATCAGGGCCTTATCTTCTTATTGACCTTTAGTAATTTCCTCTATGTTCTTTGTCCCCAACACTAGAGCAGGAAAGAAGTTTAGGCTCATTATGTGCTTTAAGGGTCATTTAGTGCTCTGTTTAGTCTAACTGCAATGCAGAAGACTGGCCCCAGTGTGAGGATGCGTGGGGTTCCTCATTTCAAATCCCCTGATCTGAGTCCTGAAGATATTTAATCCTAGTTGCACAGTCTAATCTTCTAGAGGACAGCCTGGCCCCCGATGGCACTGACCCAGACCCAGACCACACCAAACATGCAAGGTCATTGATGCATGCGGACATCTCAAAATATTTCATAAAAGAATGATGGCTGCACAAGGCGAAAAAGATTTCCTGTGTCCTGTAAGATATCAAAAACATGAAAAAGGCACATGGTGGAGCATGTCTACTTAGCTGCTCTCCAATTCTCAAATCCACACTCTCAAATCCAAAGCTGATCCTTCAAGTTGTGCACAACACAAAGTGCTAACAGTGAAATCCTGGGTTTATCGAGGGACACTTGGGTGTGTGAAATGTGTCTTCAAAAAAAAAAAAAATAATAAAATAAAAATAATTCACTCTGCTACCAGTCATTCTGAAAAAAAAGAAGAAAACTAGATTTAAAAAATTGGGGAAACCCCTGTAAAACAACTTAAGTTTCACAGTCTAATTGCAAAAGTTTTGTGAAATGTTCAGTGAATATAGATGTTTGTGAGACAGATAAATAGTGCAAGAGGACAAAAGAAAAACTAAAGTAGTGTTTTGTTTATTCACATTACATTCTAACAATCCAGGTAAGGCTCTCTTCACCTCTCATGCGTTAAATTTCTTGAACCACAATGACATCACTTCTTAAAAAGCTTTGCTGTCTATGTCACTGAAAAGAAGTAGAGCTTCAGGGTTTATCCTTTATAGTTATCCATTACAAAGTCTTTTTAGCTAAGTCAAAGAGGTCAGGCAAAGGGTCATAAATCTTACTGACCATGCCCAGTTGTTATAGGTCACACATTTGTTAGGCAGTGTAAATCAACCCAAAATGGTTAGCAGGTTGGCCACTTGAGCTCTAAGAACTGAACAGCTGAACAACCGAACAAGTGGCCAAGATGTATTAAAGGAATATCAAATGACCCCCGTGATTACAGCAATGTAAACAGCTGCTGAAACATGTGACTAGGCGGTCTGATCGATAAACTACAATAGAACATAATGAACTCTACCAGGCTAACAGGAATCGAAATCAAACTGAATCTAATTCAGTTAGGTTGGATTACACAAAGTTCCTGGAGCTTTCATTCATCCACCATCTGATCCAGCTGGGCCTGTCAGTGGTAAGGGCATACATACCGTTTAGAATTTTGAGGCCAGTAGGATTTTTTTTTTTATTATAGTTATTAATACTTTAATAAGCAAGGATGCATTAAATTAATTAAAAGTGCCAGTAAATACACATATAATGTTACAAAAGATTTCTATTTGAAATAAATGCTTTTGTTTTCAGTGTTCAACATTCTTAAAAATTGTATCACAGTTTGCACAAAAACCAAAGGACAATGAAAACTGGAGTAATGCTGAAAATCAGCTTTGCCTTCACAGGAAAAAAATACGTTTAAAAATAAATTTTAACAGAAAAGACTTACTTAAATTTAATTTTAATAATGCAATCTTAGTAAGCATAAGATACTTCTAACAAAAATAAATAAGGAATAACTAACGACGGGTCATTGAAATATTTAAAAAGAATGCACACCCGAGGTGGTGATGCGGCCATGACATGAAGCGGAGTGGCCGTTACACCTTGGGTGTGCATTATTTTCTAATAATTTAATCAAATGAGTCAATTATTCTGCTTATACTATGGTTAACCACACCTAAAGACAATGATCAGATTGCATGTCAAGACATTCATCAGGTTTTTGCGTGTAGGAAGTTCTTACACATCTCATCCAATGCCTCCATCGTCAATTCCAAAACACTGTAATTTGTCATTTTTATCTTATTGTTTACTATATTTATTTTTGCTTGGTCAGTGTCACTGTGGGGTTTGGTTCTTTTGTTGTTGTAGGCTGTAAGGATATAACTGAAATGATTTGGCGAAGTGATATGGATATGTAATGCAGTCAAGACCTTCCTGTAACTACTTTAGCCGTGCGTTTCCTTGAAAATAACTGCACACCTTAGAATGTTTATCAGCCAATCAGATTCAAGCATTCAACAGTCCTGTAGAATAAATAAATGTGACTGACCTGAAACTTGTTTGCATACAAAAGCAGCTTGGACCTATGGGACTAAAGTCATTTATGCATTTCCCTCTTTATTAGTGACATTCTGTAATGACACGTCCTCTATAAACCATATTACACCCCAATCATTCGACCCACATTCTAATCAACCAGTCGGTGATATGAACTCTCTAATTATGAGACATCTCATTATCCCCTGAGTGCTGATGAGAGCCTCGAAAAGCACTCCGTTAGAATCACCAGCCCTGCTGCTCCAATACATGACTGGAGAGAGTGAGCTGACACAGCCACGGGTCCTTGTTCATGGCGGCTGTATGGTGACATGGTTAGTGATGGTCAGACACATTTGCACACAAACCCTGATTAAACAGTCAGAGCATCAGAATGCCACATGACATGAAACACGGGGCCTCGTGCCAGCGCTAGTCAGATTAAATGGATTAAGGGCAGAAAATCAACAACTCTGCAGAGATCCATGCGTGTTGTTTGAATGTATGCTTACTTCAGTGTCCACAGTGGTACGTGCATTAACAATGACTGGAATTTGATAGTGCATTACCTAAAGCATGAGTACTACTGAAGGTGATACTTTCTCCAATCTAAATGATACAAGGTACTGGGTAAGTTCACCCAAAAATGAAAACTTTCATCGAGTGCTTCTCCTTCCTTATTTGTGCATCCTTGTTTCCTTTCCTTGCATCTTAGCTCCACCCCTCGTAGGATGTGAGAGAAGGATGCAAGGAAGAAAACGAGGATGGAGGAATCGAAACTTATTTGTATATTGGAATATTTTTGATCACTAAAGCATCAGTTCAAAGCGTCATCAGCTGCACTCAAGGGATCTACCCTTAAGTTGTTGAAGGTTGGTTATTTAAGAAATTAATAATATATTAATAGATCAAGATTAGCATACTTGTTGCAATATGCTAAATGCGTGGTTTATGCAAATTGCAAAGGTAAAACATAAATTCAAATTGTGACAGATGTGAAAGGGGAGAATGTAACAAGGAGAATTTACACATGCGTCAGGTTTTTCCGCATAGAATACACCTGTGTATCTTCACTCATAGCTCTTCCAAAAGCCTCCTCACGATGCAATTAGAGAACTGAGATGTCCTTCAAGATAGCTAACTTTGATATCGATATCCGGGTTACAAGCTGGAGAATGGAGGAGCGAGGAAATGATGAAGAATCAATTTGAGTATTGATAAGCACCCATATCATGTCGTTCCAAACCTGTATAACTTTTTCTTCTACGGAACACAAATGCCAAGTTCTGTAATGAAACTCTAGAGGGTGCAGGCTGATGGGTCATTAACGCAAACTGATGATATTCACAGTGTTAAAGTACTTGGTACAAGCTGATTGGTTCATGTTGCATATGCAGCCAGTGAGCTTACTGCTTTACATTTAAATGGATGGTTAGCATTCGTTAGAGCATTTCTCAGCATGCTTTCAGAGTTCCTCTGAAACCCTCCACCTTCCCCAGCTCCACCTGCATAGATCTGCTAGGGGTTATTATATATACTACTTGTGCAGCAGCAGTATGTCTTAAATACACCACTGTATTTGTGTATGTATTGGCAGTAGCAAGTTACTGTACTTGCAGTGCAGCAGCAGCAACAATAATCTACAACAATGGCAATAACCAACAGCAGCAGCAATTCAGCAGTGTAGAAGATCTATTTTGCCAAGACCAAATGCATAAACATTGCCATATCCATTACCATGCTAAAATATTCAGAGAGTTGTCATGATAGAAAAGTAGATATTTTGAAGAATGTTTCACCTGTTTTTGTTCACCACCAAACCACATTGGACCCTACTGACTTTCATTGCATTGACAATAAATAAATAAACTTCTACAGTTTATACAGTTGCAGGTTTGGAATGATATGAGGGCAAGGAAATTATGCCATTTTGTGTGTGTGAACTATCCCCAGCTATAAATATTGTGTAACCTAACAAATGGACACACACCACCTGTACCATTAATCTCACGCCAACAAGGAAATGGGGAGGTGACTTCTGATTTCTGGCAGAAAGCAGGCAGGTAAGTCAATCCGCCTACATGAATGAAATCTGCTCCTTCAAAGCAGGCTGCCCTAGCACTGAAGTTACATAACCAATGATACAAGTCTGATCTTGTACAGTTCTGTTGTTTTCCATGTCCACCACATGCACAAACAACACAATGCAGCCAGGAATGGTCATGAATTTAAAAGTGAAACCTGCATTTTTTTCCATTAAACTTTAAAAAAAAAAAGAATAAAAGAATAGCCTACACAAAGTCTGCTACTTCTAACCTATAAAATAACAATTCCATGGACATCCAGTAAGAAAGTTCTCTCTTTGCCGTTTTGAAGGCCCCACAATACTTTTCTTTAGTTTGCTGTTCATGTCACTGCCTGCCGGCATTCTTAATCCCAAACTATCTCTGAGCTCTAATCCTCATCCTAAGGTAGCACTTTCTGGTTTTCAGTGAAATCGCTGTGTTAGTAAATACAGAGCTTGGCTGAGCTCACTGCTGAACATTAAGTGTAACACTGTAGTTGATCTGGCAGACTCACAGCACTGCAGAATGGCCTAATCACCATGGCATTCTGCTGCTGCTGCCAATCAGAGCCAAGCAAGGAGGGGGACAAACTTCCTTCCGAGTCCATTCATACCACAAAAGCCACCTGCTGTGCCTGTCAAAGGCTGGAGTGAAGGGTGAGGGAGGACAGAAAAAGATGGACATGAGGGATGTATAGACCCATAACTGCCAGTCAACCCCCTTCCACCCCTGTTAGAATCATGAATATACATAGTTACATCTTTGGCAAAGACAGAGATTTAACCAATGTGTTTGTAGTCAACGTAGTATTACTTTCAGCCCTGTCATAATAACATCTGCACTGAATATTAGTGAATAATAGTGCAGAAATAACTTCAGAATGACATCACTGATCACTGTCATTCTATGTACAGTTTTTAGACTAAAATCCATTATCTTATAACATTTACATAGTCTTCCCAGTGATTTATGCTTCCTCATTGATGTGTGTGAGAATAAAGGATCATAAAGGGACATAGAGTGTAGACAGTTCCCGAACTGAGAGTGGAAAACTTCAGAACGAATCCAACAAACTAATCATATGTGTGGTATATTGCTTAAACTGGGGATTTTCTGGTTTCAGGCTCTTGCTTTGGTGAAAAATTCAACAGAATTTTTACTGTAATATCAGGGCTGTCAAAAACTAATACATAAATATTCATGTTGATCTTGAGCATTAACTCAGCATATTAGAATGATTTCTGAAAGATCGTTTGACACTGAAGACTGGAGCAATAGATGCTGAAAATTCAGCTTTGGCATAACAAGAATTACAGTTCAAATTATTACAATATAAAACAATATATTACAATACAAAAAACTTATTTTAATTTGTAATTCTATTTCACAATATTACTGGTTTACATTATTATCTGTCCTGAAGCCTGGTTTGCTATATATGTCTTTTAAAATATAGATGTGTGTATTTTTCAAGTTTTGCTGTGCCATCAAAATTGGTTTTGCAATCTTGAAATTATTACAAGTCACTGAGGTACAAAATCTTCATAGCATATTTGGGGATCCTTTCCATTTACAAGCTTGAAACCCATAAAAGGGCCATAACCTGCATGACTTAGTGGTAGTAACATGTAGTATACAGAAGACATGAACAAAGGGAAACAGATCAGAGAGCTGAAGATGGTATCATTCCCTTCACTCAGAGTTAAGTCAGCATCATCCAGTGAAGTGAAGTGAAATACAGCCAAGTATGGTGACCCATACTCAGAATTTATGCTCTGCATTAACCCATCCAAAGTGCACACACACACGGAGCAGTGGGCAGCCATTTATGCTGCGGCGCCCGGGGAGCACTTGGGGGTTCGGTGCCTTGCTCAAGGGCACCTCAGTCGTGGTATTGCTTAGGGTTAGGAGTCAAACTCTCTAACCACTAGGCCACGACTTCCCCTGTGGGGAAGAGATTGTGGGGCAGAGGTTGTGCTCACAGAAGGATTACTGAAGGAGGATTATTCAGGCGCTTGCGCACGCACGAACTCGGCTTTGTTATGATATCCTTTTCGTTAATTATTCTATGTAAACAACCGAAAATGGTGTGAAATGCCCGGATGTCGCGAGTACCTACAAACTAGAGTGGATGGTTAACTGTGCAAGACCTACAACGCACTGGAAAGGTCTATTGTTAAGATTGCACAACTGATCACGAATCCCTCTCAAACATCATTAAAAGCTAAAATTGTCGCGGAAACTTAAGTTTAAAGATAAAGAATTACACTATAACAAAGCGAGTCGTTAACACGTTGGTTCAAAGTATGAATCGCACCGTGTTCCTTGTGGCGTCTATGTAAACTACAGGCCTGCACTGTGGACATTCGTCCACAAAATCCTCATAAACAAACAGACATGCGAGTATAGATCAGTTTCAAAGTACTGGCGTTTATAATAACGTTCGATTAATTGCGAAAGGGACGTTTAGTGTTTCCTCGGGAATCTAGAGTTCAGGTGGGAACTTTGAGGAGCCACGTTTCATTCTCGGTCTGTGTCGAAGAGAGCACGGTAGTCGGGACTTCTTTTGAGAAATACAACTCACTGTTAGTTCTGGGACAAGGAAGCGTCTGCCGCTGAGATTTGTATTCAGGTTAGGAGAAAACACTGAACTAAGCGCCTACTGTTGTTTTCAAGCACCATCAATCACACTCGTTTCACACAAAATCAAAGGCGAGAGGAGACTAACGTTAGGCCATTTGACTACACTTTCACGAAAGGAACCGAATCAGTTTTCTTACCTTTGCCGAATCGGTTCTTTTTTTTTTTTCTTGAGGTTACATACGCCTTCCGACTTCTTCGTCCTCAGTTAATGTTTCAGTGTAGCACTCAAAGTGGTATTGTTGTGTTCAACTTGAAAATCACAGTCTGTCCCATTCCTTTGCCATGTAACGCCTCACGAGACGTGATAAATAAATGCTGTGTCCTATAGAGGGAAAATCCGTGATAGATATTATTAATCCAGTCACGTTACTTGGTTTTGTTCTTGTGTAGCAGTAAAAGGAAAAGTGTAACAGTGACCAATTCTAGCAAACAAAAACCTTTAAACCGGAACCGGTAGAGTGGCTATGCTACATGACAAAAGACAGCTCTAGGAATAGTGGATGGACTCCCGCAGATGTTCCCCTCCCTCCGCTCTGAATTGGTTTAACTTGCAGCAACGCATCCCACAATATGGCCGCCGCTGGGAATGGTGAACGGAAAGAAATTACAGATTTTCAGTTGACAAGTAACGTTAGAGGATAGACCATGAGCCGGTGGTATTTTAAGTAAAAAAGGCATTGCAGATCGTCTTTGTATTATGCCATCATAAGTAATAACACTAGCCGGCTCGTGGTGTACGGTGTTAGATCAGTCCTGTGGCGCCCCCTGCCTGTGGCCTTAAATCACTGCAGCTTTCTAGGATTCGTTTACGTTTAGTAGTGGGCCTACATCCTGGACACATTTTTGTTTAAAACAGCCTACATGATCATTTTAATATTTAGTTAGAGACAGAGTTTAAGTATATGTGTCTTATATGATTTAGTATTTCGCAGAATCTGAATGTTTCTATTTTGGTGTCAGCATTGCCTGTGAGTGGGGGAGAAGGTCCAAGTTCAAGCCTTTAAGTCCACCCCAGTTGTAATACCAAATTTAGTATTTTAATGACCAGAACTTTTTAACTGTTCACCATATGTGTAAGAAGTATTAATTTTAAAAACTTGCCATTTCGGCTTTATTCAAACTAGTATGGTTGGAGAATAGCATCTATAGTTCAGAATTGTGTATATTTAGCAAATTATGTTACTTCTTGCGTGTCATAATTTTCATGAATGGTTCATTTTAAAGGCTATTAGGCAACTGATTCTTTCTTTCTTTCTTTCTTTCTTTCTTTCTTTCTTTCTTTCTTTCTTTCTTTCTTTCTTTCTATAAATAATAAAACATGGAAGCTGAATCTGAGTTTCCCATATTTACCGAGCCATTGCCATATTTGATGTAATCTTTTTAAACAATATACATATTCTCACTGTCCATGATATATATTGTTGCATTTTTGTATTGCAATATATTGTAATATGATATATTGTTACATCCCTAATGTATGTATTAAATACAACAGCTCATGTAAATGTAATTTGATCAAAACGCTTATATATAGGAGTTGCAGGCCCTGTATTACTGCTAAAAGTGAACTATCACTCCACTGGTAAATACTGGCATCAAGTGGAGGTTGATTGCACTACAGTTTACAGTTCTATACAGAAGGCTTTGCATAACTGTTGCGTTTATTATATTTTTAATTCAAGTTTTGTTTCCATATTGTCGTGTTCTGTATCTGCTGTAAATGAATTTACAGCATATATTGTGCCTTACGAAAATTAACCATGGTTTATTATAGTAAAACTGTATGTAACCAAGTTTTATTTTTTTTTTATTTTTTTGGTGTGCAATACACTATTTACTACTTGTAACCGACATATTTTAATACTGTATCATATGATGCTTAAAAAAACTACATAATAGCTCCTGAAGACACTGCATAATAGTCCAATAATAAATGATACTTCAGTTTTATAATTTATGTATGTATAAAATAATAATTTGCAAAAATGAAAAAATCATGTTCTCAATTTAGAAGCCGTTTTAAACGAGGTTTATTGTATGCTGTATGTTTGCTTATGTGCGTCATAGAGAGGTCATGTTCATCCACAAGGGAAACCATAAACCACCAGTTGGAAATTTAAAGTACCACAATATGTAGTGACACAGGAGACGAATATGTGACGAAACTACGACTTCCTCCCGCTGTAATTAGGGACATCAATACTTGCACTCAAGTTGACAAATGTACCGTAATCTCATTGGTTACAGCAGTGTACACAGAGGAAGCAACTTAATAGCTTTACTGTAAATAATCCCCCCTCTTGACTTACACACACTGTCAGTAAAAGCACGTTTTCCAGTCTTTCTCGTTTACTTAAGTAGTTTGTGTTTGTCTCTTTTTACGGCAAGTATGGCATTTATTTTTAACAATTATTAAAATAATACTGGCCTGGATATGCATGCATGCATACATATATAAATATCTGAATGAATGACTGGACAGGGCTTTTATAGGAATAATATTACGACCAAATGCTGTAACTTGGGTAGCCAAATAAGGTACGCGATTCATGATGTTGCGAGTTATGGGAATACTGGGATATAACCCCCCATTTAGATTCAACCAAACCCAAACGCAAAGTAAAATGATGGCATATAGCCTATGTAGGCTACTATTTCTGTATTATTATTCAAGTATATCCATATAGCCACATTTCATCAAAGTTTCAGTAACCATTACTTTCAAAGGTGTTTTCAAAAAACTTTTAATATCACAAGTTAGGCTTAAAATCTCGCAGACAGAAGTTGTGTGGTAACTATAGCAACAGGACGTTCCCAAGCGCTACAGAATGTGCACCAACAACAGAACATACCTACTGTCGTTATTTATGGCTCAATATAGAATGTTTAGATAAAACGCTTTAATTACAGTCTAGTTTATTTAGATCAAAATTCTGACTTTGGGAAATATGCAATTGTTTTATGTTTCGTATGTAATTTCAATTTTGAAACACATGGGGGCAGTATTGAGGTAAAAACGGACTTGAGGTGATAGGGAACCAAGGCGCGGATTCATTGTTCAACTAAATCCCTCTCTGCACAGAATGAGTATGAGAATTCATACGAAGCGGTGACTTATAGTGTCGTCATATGACGTCAGAGTTCACTAATCGTAATCATTAATTAATTCATACCGAATCCATCGGTGGTGCACGACTCTAGACCTCGTCTTCTGTGTGCGGACAGGCCTGTAAATGCTCAAGGGAGTTTGCTCATATACCATAACAAAATCATGTATTTCGTTTGACTAATGACTTTTACTTTTGTGAAAAAGCGAGCGTTTATATTGAAGTTATAAGTGGAGCAGGTAGGCCTATCATTCTAAAAATTGAAGACGCAGTAATTTCCGTTCACCCAAGAAAGGCCATGACGCATAGGAGATTAGAATAGACTGTTTTCTTGATTAAAAAAAAAAAAAAAAACCAACGAAAGAGACAAAGTATATAATTATAGCGCACGTTAAAAAAAGTCTGCACTTTTTTCTTTTTTTTTTCATAATGTAATTTCAGTACCCCACTGATGGACAGCGCCCAGCCAGTGACCCTGTGACAAATGTGGCGTTTTTGAAGATGGCTCTTTTTGTTGTCGTGTCCCATCAGTGCTCAGTCCGACAGTGCGTAAGTGTCTGCATGGAGTGACTGATGTGGTTTGGGAACTCAAGACAACCCACGGACTGGTGAGCCTAATTGGCATTCACGTTGTCATGTCAAGTTGAAAAAAGTTGCAAATTGTCCTTTCTCCCGAAATTACGTTTAGAGGAAAGTTCCATTGTAGGTGTTACCTATGTGTGTGACTCGTTCATCGATGAGGAAGGAACTGTACTATTATATCCCGGGAGGAAGGGTTGATGACGTCTGTGGCATACTTAATGTGACTTACTGAAAAAAAGGCAAGACTTCCTATTCATAGATAAAAATCCGAGGTGATCGGAGCACAGCAGAAAAAGTTTTGTAAAAGGATATGTAGACAAACGAGTGCTGCTGATCTCACCGAGGTTTTGTTTGCAAAAGTGATTTTGTTTATATTGGTTAGGTTATTGTATAAAAGTGCAGGGGCTGAACCGACGAGCACACAAGCAAAGGACGGTGGCGCTTGAGGGAAGAGGTGCTGAGAGGAAGATCTCTATCTCTCTCACACAATCACAGCCGCGCCCGAGTCGCATCCAACAGCATTTCTATCTACCTACTCTGCAATAGGTAGGTTAAAATCCGGCAAAGACGCTTTAATTCGGTTTAAACCAAGGAATTATGATACGAAGACGCGCAGGCAACTGGATTTTCCTTTTCTAAAGATTATCTGCCGGTTTTTATCGTTTGCCTCATCCGGAGAAGGATTCTGTTGCGCATGCATGGCATTCTTTAAACTTTTCAAATTTCATCTTATGAGCGGGAAATACGAGTAAAAAAAATATCACTCCTGGTTTGCCTTTCTGGATTTTAGAGACTTTCTTAACATAAGTTCTTTGCGCATTACTTATATCGAATATAATAGGCTACAACCCAACCCTGGCGTTCGATGAATTTGTAAATTTACCAGGACTGTATCGCGGCTACTCTATAGGCTGAGTGTTTTATATTGTTAAGTTATTTAAACTTCCTTGTATCTTTACAGCATGGCCAGATCTAGTAAAGCGACTTTAGCTTTGCTCATCTACGGAATCATGATGCACTACAGCGCCTACTGCACGCCCATAGGGATGACTTTTCCCAAGATGAGGTATGTATGAGCTTTTCTGTTCAACGTTTTGGAGTTTTCTTTCATGTTCAAAAGGGATGATATTCTGCGACAAGCTTTGTTTTACAGTCTAGAGTTAAATCATCTTGTCGAGTCGCAGAAAAAAATAATGGATAAGGATTTTATTTTTATTTTTGGGGCTACTAAATTTATAGTGGAAAAAGGATTGGCTTTGTTGTAATATTCTGTAGACTTCAAACACTAACAGCTCAACGAGATTTTCCCCCGAGTACGCAAGGCTACAGTGCAAGCGCAATGTGGGAGGGCGTTCGTATCGCTAAGAAGGAATTTCTCCGTCGGGACAGGCAGATGCAGTGTAGCTTGTATGAAAATGAGAAACCAATGATTGTAACGGGTGGCCCGTAAGATGACGGTACAGTGGCGTCACTGTACAAACCGATGAAAAAACGAATGAGATGCTCAGAGCGGGACCTTTTGTTGTTAATTTACTGATAATTATAAGATTACATTGTCAGTTATATTTGGTTAATCATACCTAGTACGTTTCACAAGTCACTATCAATTCTCATTAATGAGCAAATATGGCCAAATATAGCAAGCTTCATCACTATGCTTGAAAAAAAAAAAAAAAAAAAAAAACTGCGAAGAGACGCTTGGAAGTATATTATTATTGTCCCATTTACCCTACAAAGATAACACAATAATAGGACAGTTTATTTAAAATCAATTCGATCCATGAACCTGCTTCAAGCACGAACCATTTATCATGTATTTTTTTTTCGCAAGACAACTGTATAATTTACGGTAGAATTAATTTAGCGATTTATTTATACTTTATTTTAAAACGCTTTTATTGACATCATATAACTATGATGGTTAAAATGTGATTTATTAAATGCATCATTTTTTTTTTTTAAATTCCAGACTAGACAACGATGTATTTGACGAAGACGGAAACTCGTTAAGCGACCTGGCTTTTGGCACTGATCAAATTGCTATACGAAGTCCTCCATCTCTCACGGATGACCTATACACACTATACTATCCGCCAGAGAAAAGGTAGGCTACATTATTTCACTTCGTTGTATGTCATATGAAAATCAATGTCATTATGTTTATGTTATTCCGCTATGTGTTCCTTTGGTTTCCCAGCTTTTTTCCTTTGCTTTTTTCTGTTATTGTTGCTGTTGATATTTACATCAAGTGACTATTTAAGATAGGCTAGATAGATAGATAGATAGATAGATAGATAGATAGATAGATAGATAGATAGATAGATAGATAGATAGATAGATAGATAGATCGACAGACGGATCGATTGACAGATTTACGAGGTGAATCGAAAGTAACACTATTACGCGTTTAGCCGAGTGAAGAATACAACTAAATCAGGGCTGATTACTTTGTTCTGTGGTATTTCATCACTAATAATAATTGTTTGGCGTTTTATCTCAGAACGGAAAGGCATGCAGATGGATTATTAGATAGAGCCTTGAGGGACATCCTGGTTCAGTTATCAGCAAGAAAAAATCTGCATTCTCTGATGGCAGTTCGCGTAGGGTAAGGGCATTTTTTAAGCGTTTACCTGCCGTCATCTTTGTTTTCCCCCTCTTAATTTCAGTGGAGGTGATTTCTCGTTGTCCTGTCTTGACTTTCTCTTGTCTTTATTTTTCCCGACTTCTTGTGTCTTTGTCTGTGGGCTCGCATGGGCGTGGAATTTCATGGGGGACAATTCGTAGATGAAACCCGATATATTAAAAGTGATGTTAATTGCTTGTGCTAATACGAAAATGTTGTATATTGTCAGAGAAAAATATGCCGAGAGACAATGCGTCAGAATACATTTAAATTCCAACATGCATAATTTATGAGGCTTGTCTGCTGGGTCTTCTTTGGATTTCTAATTTAATTCGTTGTTACGAAAAAAATGCTCGATCATTTATTATTGAACAATGAAATAAAAAATATGTTTGGATCATCAAGAGCGTCTATGCTGTACTGAAACCTGTTAACACATTTTCTGTGCCAGCCGATAGCCTAATAATAGTTCATATATTTGCAGCGGAGGAAGCAGCGAGGTGGACGAATCGGAACCATTATCAAAAAGGCATTCGGATGGGATCTTCACCGACATTTACAGTCGCTACCGAAAACAGATGGCCGTCAAGAAGTATTTAGCAGCCGTCCTGGGAAGAAGGTACAGACAGAGAGTTAAAAACAAAGGACGTCGATTTGCTTATTTGTAGCGCTGACAAAACTGCCCCCAACTGCCCCTCCATGTGTACATTCAGTCCTAAGATCAAAGTCATTCAGATATAACTGATTAATCAGTGGATCGCGCCTGTGTTCTTAAAACATGTATTTATGTATGAAGTAAAGCCATTAAAATGAATATTTTACTAATAACATTGTTTTTCTTTTTGTACAAAAGCACTTGAAATCGCACAGTTATACTTTGTGGACCAACCGTTCAGTTTCATGTATATAGCTCTATGTTAAAAACAAAAGAGAACAAATACCATCAGGAGAAAAAAAAAATGTGCACCTTGAAAATTATGCGCCTGATATCTTTTCAAATTCATCATCATATGCAGAAAATAAATAGATTTGAAAAAGACAATCAAAGTTCTGAATGTTATACTTATTTTTGTAATCAAAGAATAGAGTCTTATTTTATCCAAAGTCTGCCCAGGGATGTATCGAACATACTCTGTAAAGTACAGGGCTGTTTCAAATGTTGTGACTCCCCCTTTAAAAGGGGAAGTGGGAGAGGGATATATAGTAGCTGGCACAATTCCCTCTTTCTTAGCCCACTCATTTGTTAACTGTACTTCAAATCACCTGTCTTCTCCAAATGGAATGTGATTGTCCTGCCTGTGTTTGTGATTGGAGCCAGTAACCAGTGACTGGAAAAAAATGACACTGGAGTAACTGTAGTATTGATATTTGTTTGTTTGTTTGGTTTTTTCCTTCTTTATCCCAGTGCATGTTATACTTAAAATGTATACATGCATGTCTTTTGCACTTCTGTGTTTTCCATCCATCCAGTGTTTCCATGCTCATTGTATTGGTCACTTAATCAGAAATTACACTAGATCCGCCTCTGAGGAAGCAAGAGTCATTAAAAAAAAAAAAAAAAAAATCAAGAAACAACATGAATAAAATGGAAGAGGCCCTTATATTCAAGTGCATGCTCCATTGAGCTCCTAAAACATGTTTTGGAATTGGCGTGTCGGTCTCTCTCTCAGTTCATTGCATGTATTCAATGCATTTTTGGATGGCTTTGCATCACTTCTGATCAAATTTTATTCTTATGCCTTATTGTAACGCAGAAGCTGTGAATGCTTTGTTATGTGTTCTCTGCGGTTAGATTAAACCAGTATCAAGTAGCAAGTCATGACATAATGATCATCTGACGCCACCACTATCTTAAAATTCAGTTGAAGAATGAATGTGGTGGATGGTCCCTTCACGTCCAAGACTTAATTGTGAAACCTTCTTCAGTGGTGCGATCGCTCCTTAATTCTGCTGCGATAGGATGTAGTATGCTTAACTGTTTCATTCATCACCTCATTGTAGTTCTAGAATTAAAAGATAAATCGTGTTAATGCTTAGCTGTAATTGCTGCTGATGACTGAGGGAATGTGAGGCTGAGAGAATGAGGAGGCCAACAAAAGCGAAGGGGGAGGTCCTTGTGAACTTCAACGTGATGACTGTCATATTCATTATCCTTATTGCCAGATAGTGCTAGTGCATGTTGAAGATAGCCTTTTTCTTGTATGTATAGTTTAGGTAGACCCATCATCCTTAGGGAGGGATGCACTGCAAAACCATCTATTGTTTGTCATTTTTTCCGCCATATATTTTGGTTAAGCCTGTATTGAATTCAGCATATTTCTCCTGATATGGAAATCAGGTCTTATTCATCCACTAATTCAATATGTAAACCGTTGTCCCAGGCATGAAATCAATCTTTCTTCAATTTGGCATTGTCCCCCAGGCTTTATGTGAGTATGGATGCGTCTCTGAGAGTGCGAGGGGTGCATGTGCATGTAGGAAGGGCGGGAGGTGGGTGGGTGAGTGAATGTGTATGTGAACATAATGATGTTATGAAAGATGATATGGGTTTTGGCTTAGGTGCCTTGTGACAACTTACGATAAAAAAAATCGCCACTTATCACGGATGGCAATTTTAGTGGCCC
Organism: Cyprinus carpio; assembly: GCF_018340385.1. Taxonomy (NCBI): domain Eukaryota; kingdom Metazoa; phylum Chordata; class Actinopteri; order Cypriniformes; family Cyprinidae; genus Cyprinus; species Cyprinus carpio. The sequence continues at coordinate 15,171,123 of NC_056573.1, read as the reverse complement.
TACAATGCTGCAAACTATTAGGTTCCATTTCACAAACTCCATCTTTACTTTTCCTCTCCTTTTCTTTTCGAAACTTGGTTTCAAACCTAATTCTTTAATTAGAGCTGAAAAGCATGGCCAGCATATATTGTGATCAAATCTATTACTGAAGTGGTGTACATGGTAAAAAAAGTATTAATTGTCTGGATTGTTTAAGCTGATGAATGTGTGTAAATGTGGCAAGCACGTGTTTCTGTTTAGCTCTACTCATTGTAGCTCAAGGCCCATGAAGCCTAGCTAGGTTTTGTGTTGTTTCTTGTTGCATAGCTTGAGGGTTTTTTGACAGCGAGTGGAAAACCTGCTGGAACCCAGGCCACAGCACAGCCTGTTGTGTACATTTCTGAAAGCGCCAAAAGCCTTAATGTGAACGTTTTATCTATACCTGAAACATATATGTGACAAGTGACTATTAGCAAGTGACATCATCCTATATTAACACATATAGCTCCTTAGGGGGTGACATTTTTAAATGTTAAAAAGTGTTGTAAGATTTGTATGAATAAATTTTTGTAAACAACACAATTTCTAATCCATGTCTAATCTTTGGAATGTTCCACTGTAGCCTGTGTAAACGCACAGTTTGTGTGTTTCTCTATATGGCTACTTTTATTCACACAAGCACACGAAGAAGGCTCACGCTGTGACACTAATGATAGACCAAAACCCACTGCTGTTCAAGATGTGTAATCAGTATAATTCAGATCTCCAAATATCACTGTGGGTGAGCTGAGTGGTTGTGATGACTTTAATTTACGCTCACAACAATCGGAACATTATCATAATTTCAGTGATCCTGGGCGATTAGATCAAGAGTGACCCTCAATGAAACACCACTTCAACACTGACAGCAAGACACACACACATACACATGCATGCTTGCAAAGATATTTACTCATACTTTAAATAAAGTTAAAGAAGAAAAAATAAAAAAATATATTTTATATAAGTAACAAACTATATAACAACGCATAACAATTCTACAGTTGTGGCGGAAGATCACACAAATTCTGTGTTGCCCAGCAATAAAGGTGACTCAAGATGCTGAAGATACATATAATTTGCACATGATGTGTTTCTGGACGTCCCAGTCAACTACAGAGGTAAGTCAAAAGCCCCATTGCTCTGGACGTTAAGTTATAAAATGAAACTGACATAATGATACAGTCCAGCAAAATCAGACTCTGTTAAATCTGACTTCAGAAAAAACAACAACACAATCTCAAAATCTGACTTCAGTAAAAAAGGAAAGTAAAGCTTCAAAAACACTATTTAAAGAATACAGAAAAACGTCAGATGACTAGTTTTTATCTCAAAACAGTAGTGCCAACAATGCAAAAGGTTCGATTCCCAAAGATAGCATGAATTGATTAAATCTACACTTTCAATGCAAAAGCATACATTTAAAAGTATAAAATTTTGGTGTGCTGCACCTTCAATGAAAGCTAATACTCTTGCTTCAGTCAATCCTGGAAGAAAAGCAAGTATTTAGGACAAGGTAGCTCTGTCTGAGCTGGCAGAGACCTCATGACACACTCTATAGCTCCTCACATATCTTCTGTCATCGTTTTTCATGCCTTCCAGCCATCAACAAGTCATGTTTCCTTCTGGGATGAGACCTTCGGTCAATCTTATTCAGAAGTGTGGTCAGAGTGGGCAAAGTGTCACTTGCTGTTTATTTCATATTGTCCAAGCACTGTATAGCACTGGTAAAAAGCCATTGAAACTCCTCCTTAAAAGGAGCCAAGTGCTAATGGAATCGCTTCTAACTTGGCTAGATGATGATGGACACACTACTTACCCTACTAAACGATTTAAAAGCAAGTCACAAGGACTTATTTTAACAATGCAGCATGTATTAAAGTACAAGCCTAAAGGAGCTTCACAGTAAATCTGAACACATTCCAGTGGGTGGATCAAACAGCACTCAATAAAACTCTTAAGTGTTCCATCCAGATAGACTTATAGACTTTCCGGGGACGTTCCTACATTCAACAGTGGGAGATTTCCATGATCGCTCTTAAACTACCATGTATAAAAATAGACGTCCCTATTGTATAGTAGTGTTGTCTTGGTACACATTCTCTCTGACAAAGGCTGGGAAGGGAACTCGACCCGCGGGACCGGGGCTGAGGGTGTGGCTCCTGATCCATTAGTGTGATCTGATCCTGTGGTCCATGCAGAAGGCGGATCCTTGCTCCCATGTCAACTAACTTAATCAGGGAAGTGTTGCTGAGCAACAGGCCACAAAGCACTCATTATCTGTATGGTGAGCATGTGTATACACATGGTATTTGATGGCAGCTCGAAGAAAACTTTAAGGGACTTTGCTGTGGCTATACACATTTTCTGTGGAATACCGTAGACCAAGGGTCTTCAAAATGGGGCCTGCAAGGGGGTTAAATGAGGGCTGTGAATTTTAGAAGAAAAAAAGGTTTCGATTTCAAATAAATGCTGTTCTTTTTTTAACTTTCTATTAATCTAAAAATCTTGAATATATATATATATATATATATATATATATATATATATATATATATATATATATATATATAATATATATGGTTCCATAAAATATTCAGTATTATTATTGACGTTGTTAACAACGTTAACCAAATCAGCATTAGAATGATTTCTGAATGATCATGTCACACTAGTGACTAGAATAAGATCTGCTGAAAATTCAGCGTTGCCATCAAAGGAATAAATTGCATTTAGAAATATACTATTTAAAACAGCTATTTTAAGTCGTAATAATATTTCCTCAATACTTCTATTTTTTACTGTATTCTCTGATCAAATAAATGCAGCCTTAGTAAATAAGACACTTATAATCCTTATAAGACACTTCAAAAACATAAAAAAATCTTACCAACCCCAAACTTTTGAACAGGAGTTTAAATATATTGTGTTGATCTGTGCTTTCAAGTTCATAAAATATATATATTTTACAAATAATATTTTGATAATTTACTTGCAGAATGACAATATAAAAGCAAATTCATAGTTTTGGAAGCACTTAATATTTTTCCTCAAATGGTATAAATCAGTTTTATTCATGGAGATAGATAGATAGATAGATAGATAGATAGATAGATAGATAGATAGATAGATAGCTAGATAGATATATAGATAGATAGATAGATAGATAGATAGAAAAACACAAATATATATATATATATAGAGAGAGAGAGAGAGAGAGAGAGAGAGAGAGAGAGAGAGAGAGATAGATCTGTTTGTCAAACAAAATCGTATAGAAACATCACATTTATTTTTTCCTGGTTTAGCTTACACTCCTCCAAGGAAACACTGTGTTCACCAAGCTGTTTGTCTAAGGGCCTCGAAGGAAGCAACAGAGCCCTCCTTCCTTCAATTAAAGCTGTGAAAACAGCAGTCAGGCAGGAATCATGCTGGGAGCCTCCATCTCAGCCATGTACTAGTTCTCCACCGAACCCCCTTTACACCGTACCCCCTTGCCACACTCCTGAGGTGCAGAGGATGCTGGGTAGATGGGTGTAGGGGTTAAGGGGGGGTTTTCCAAGAGGGTGACTTCACTGAGACCGGCACCCACCCCCACCTTACAGTACTCCTTTATATTGTGTGTCCCCCCATTGTGAAATGTGACTTATGCGTGTGTGTGTGTGCGCATGAACACGCTCCCTTTGGGAGTAATTTGCACTCGCACAACAATATGTCAAAGGTAAATCTGTGGCCTCGGTGACTGGGGAGATGGGGGGCTGGAGTCTGAGATGGCTTGATTTTTATAGGACTCTTGCTTTATTTTAAGCACAGATAAAGTGTTGTTATGTATAGTTGCTGAGTACTGATATAGATTTCCTGATTTGATTCTGATTCCTAAACACTCGTTTCAATTCTGATTCTAATTCATTTGGGAATTTTTCTGTTATAATGTTGATTTTATTTACATGAAAACTTTCTTTCCCAGTGTATGCTGTAAAATATACAGGGAGCCTCCTAACTTGGTACATTACAGTAAATATTAATATTTAATATGAATTAAAAAAGAATTAACAACAGGGCCCAAACTAAGTAAATTTCTATATCTGATAATCAATACAATCAAAACTGCTCTGTGAGTACCTGAAAAAACATTTAAAGGTAACATCTGAAGTAACAATTTCTTGTGTCAAACTGTAATTATATAAAAAAACATTGTTACAAAATGATTAAATTATTATGAAATCATACATTCCAATTGAAGAGTATAGAAAAGCCATGAATCTACAGTATGTGTATAAATCAAAACATTTCAAACAAATTGTTTATTAGTTTATTGGTTATTATTTATTATTTATGCACTTTATTTGTATATGCATTTTAAAATTTATCACAAATTTATCACTGAATACAATGATAACTTGTTATCTGACAGAGTTCATAAGATCAATCAGATTCATTCAGTCTATCTCATATCAATCAGATTTCAAACTCCTGGGTTTGTTAGTCTTTTTTGAATGATTCATAAAAAGGTATTATTTGTAAGAGTATATTTTGATTCTCTAAAAAGGATCGACTCATAAAAGTCATTTTTACATGAATCGAACTACAATGTATGCACTGTATGTTTTTGATTCACTATGAAGAATGAACTGTTAAGGGCCATTTTCAAGAATCAGACCACACTACTTGCATTATATGATTTTGATTAACTAAGAGGTTCAACTTATAAGAGTAATTTGTTTGTGAATCAGACTACACTGATAGCATGTATGTTTTTGATTTACTAAACAGGATCGACTCAAAAGAGTAATTTCTTCATGAATTGAACTACAGTGGTTGCACTGCATGTTTTTGATTCACTAAGAGGTTCAAAGAGTCATTTGTTTGTGAATCAGACAAACTTATAGAAAGATGTTTTCTTGCCATTATTTTGTGGCACTCACCCTTTTTTATCTCATAACTTTCAATTCAGACAGCCAACACAATGCACTGAGAGTAACACGATTTTTCCTGAAGAAGCCGTCTCCATCCTGCTTCAATGACTACCATCCTGTTGAACTTACTCCCATCCTCATGAAGTGCTTTGAATGGCTAGTCATGCACCACATCAAGTCTGCGCTCCCCACCTCCCTGGACCCCTTCCAGTTTGCATATCGGTCCAACCGCTCGACCGATGACGCCATCGCAACTGCCCTCCAATCAGCACTTACACATACAGACAAAAAGGACTCATATGTCAGAATGCTGTTCATAGACTTCAGTTCATCATACAACACAATCATACCTCAACAGCTCATTGACAGACTGGTCCAGCTGGGACTCAACACTTCAAGCTGTTGGACTTTCTGACTGGAAGACCTCAGGCAGTACGGGTCGGCAGCAACACATCCAGCACCATCACACCGAACACTGGGGCCCCCCAAGGATGTGTGCTGAGCCCCCTCCTCTTCACTCTGCTGACCCACGACTGCACACCGTCACACAACTCCAACCTCTTTATTAAGTTTGCGGATGACAAGACTGTGGTGGGTCTCATTAGCAAAAGAGATGAGACAACCTACAGGAGCGAGGTGAGACGCCTGGCCATGTGGTGCAGTGACAACAATCTCTCTCTGAACCTGAAGAAGACAAAGGAGATTGTTGTTGACTTCAGGAGAGTGCATACTCAGCATGCTCCTCTGACCATCAATGGTGCGACTGTGGAGAGAGTGAGCAGCACCAAGTTCCTGACACCCCAGCACTGGCCAAGAAAGCACAGCAGCGTCTCTACTTCCTCCGCAAACTGAGAAGAGCTAGAGCCCCGGCCCCCATCATGTGCACCTTCTACAGAGGCACCATTGAGAGCATCCTGACTAGCTGCATCACTGTGTGGTATGGCGCCTGTAATGCGTCCTTCCAGAAGACTCTTCAACGCATAGTGAGAGCAGCTGAGAAGATCATTGGTGTCTCTCTCCCCTCCCTCCAGGACATTCACGGAACCCGTCTCATTCGCAAAGCCCTCTGCATTGCAGGTGATCCCACCCACCCGTCACACAGCTTCTTCAGTCTGCTGCCATCAGGGAGGAGACTGCAGAGTCTCCAGGCCAGGACCAGCAGACTGAAGGACATTCATCAGGCTGTCAGGAAGCTGAACTCACTACCGAACTTGCCACCCCTTCCCTCTTCTGCCCCAGGCACCACTGAACTATGAACCCCCCCCCCCCCACTTCCACTTCCACTCCCTCCCACTAACATACAGTGACATACACCAGTCACTTTGTGCAGCATTGGTCTGCTCACTACCTCAATCAGCATAGAAATGACATTGTTCTACTACCTCTTCAGTCAGTTAAATAAAAGAACTGCTCTCTGAGCCCTTTGTCACTTTAATCAGACTGAATAAGCTTTTTTTTGCACTACAATCTTTATCTGCACTGTTTGTTCACCTCACTGGTTTGCACTCTATCTGCCATGTGCCTTGCACTGCTTTATTTAACTTTATTTTTATTATTTTTTTACATGCCCTTATTTGTATAGTTGTATTTTATATTTTAGATTTGATCTGTATCTATCTGTATTTTGAGGCTCTACTGTTAGTGTTATCTGTATGCACCATGGGTCTGAGAGTAACGCCATTTCAATTCTCTGTATGTATGTACTGTACATGTGGAAGAATTGACAAAAAAGCAGACTTGACTTGACTTGACTTGACAACTCATACAAAATGCTACTTCTAAATGCTACTATGGGGGCGCCGCTGCTAAAAAGCAATAGAAAAAAGTAAAAAGGTAAAAGATCACTCTTGAGATTTTAAGAAAGGATATCGTGATAAAATAGAGATCACGATCCATTTCAAAATCAATATTTTACCCAGCTTCACCCCACTGTTTGAGGGTCAGACGGTAGACACTAGAAAAGCGACACCCCTGCAAGTCACTCTGTGAAACATTACCTCAAGATGATACAACCACCCCACTACTATGAATCATTCAGTAGTGTCAGCTAAAAGGCCAACGGGCCAGTCTACCTCCACCCTGGCCTGAAGCAAACCAGCTTAGTGTTCCAATAGCACCTCTTAGTGAGCCAGTGCGGCTGTCAAAACTGCCAAAGAGCACAAAGCTCTCTATGACACACTGCCATCCTCAAGGGAATCAAGGGCACTTACACAGAAGAGAGAGCACTGAAACGTAACTCACACGGACACTGACTGGTGATCATCCCTAAGCGCAATGTTTTTCTCTTTAAATGGAAGCACTTTCTTTCCTTTTTATCAAGCAGTACATTATGTTCATTAAGTGTAAATGACTTGCTGTGGTATTGAAAGCTTTGATATATAGGGCAGGAGTGCTGCTTGTGCGTATTTGTTGATGAGACCAGGAAACAGAGTGTTGCTAAGCCACGGGAGTTTGACAGATACTGTGCAAGAATCAAACAGGGTGGAACAGGGAAAAACTGCCTGATGGGAAGAACCAAAGACATCAAAACAGTAAATGGCAGGAGCACCTAGTTTACCTGAAACAACAGATTGAGTTTAACAGTGTGTGGACCTATGTTTAGAGACCACAAACGAGCCACACCTTTTACATTTGCAGTAATTTTTCGCTTTATTGTAGGTCTTAACTGCTTAACAGACTCTGCATTGCTGTTCGAAACGAACTCCTTGTCTAAGAAGCAGTGAAAAAAAAAAAGAAAAGAAAAGAAAAGGATGCAGCCTGAGGCGCTGTCCATGGTGTTGAACTCTGTCACTGGTTTACTGGAGCTGAACCGAGGGGTCAAGTTTTTCCTGCTTAGCATTTGCCCCTACTGGTAGATGTTGGAATTACACCATCTGGCGGCAACACATTTTCCTCATTGACAGCCATTCAAGAGCATCTGTGCATTCTCTCTCCCTCTCTCTCTCTCTCTCTCTCTCTCTCTCTCTCTCTCTCTCTCTCTCTCAGCAAGCAATATTTAAACCATAAAAATATTTTATATCCCCAAAAGGCTGAATTTATTTGATGAAAAATACATTAAAACACTAATGTTGTAAAACTATTTTAACACATTTTAAAATATCATTTATTCTTGCTATTGCAAAGCTTCATTTTCAGCGGCCAAAGACTTTACATTACATAAGTCTTTAGTGACACATTATCCTTCAGAAATTATTTGAATATGCTGATCTGCTGCTCAGTAAACATTTATTATTATTATTATATTGTGCTCTCTGCCAGAAAACAGTTGTGCTGGTTAGTATTCATGTGGAAACTCTGGCATATTTATAAGGGTTCTTAAGTTCAAATTAACAGCATTTATTTGACATGAATATCTTTTGTAACACTGTAAATGAGTTTTGATCAATTTATTGCTTCCTTGCTGAAAAAAATATTCATTTCTTTAAAACATTTACTAACCCCAAAATTTATTTAGTTATATATAGTATTTATTTACGTAACGTAAGTTAATGTAAATATATTCATATTCATAAATCCAATTTTTATGTTTTAGAGATAGATAGATAGATAGATAGATAGATAGATAGATAGATAGATAGATAGATAGATAGATAGATGATAAGCAAAAATTCTCTCCAATTCATGTAGCTTATCAATATAGCTTCGCTAAAACAAAAATATTTCAGAGTAACCTCTCTGAACTGAAAAATACTTTCTCCTTTTTTTGTTCTGATACAGCCATAAAATTCAGCTCTGGGAGATCAATGTTTCTACTTGCAGTTTTCTATGTATAAGCCAACTTTCCCATCATGCATCTCCCAGAGCATTAAATCCTCTGGTGCTAAAGAAGCTACCATAAATGACAAACCTTCTGTATCTGCAACTTATTGTTCTAAGAGATGAACCGGTGTAGTTCATTTTTTCCCCCAGATATCACCCCAACAAAAAGAAGCTGAGCATTACTGCCATCTTCCTGCAGAAACGCTCCCTTTTGACAGTGATAAAGGTAGACTGCTCTGTGGGTGGGTTGGCAAAAACAGAAACATCCAAAAGACATCCAAAGACAGTGGGCTCATGGAGTTTCAGAAGGCTTGGAGATGTGTCGGCAACATTACAGTCTGCACCTGGATTTTGACGAGAGGTAAAATACGCAGGTACTTGGCACAGCCCTCACAAAGGAGGACTGGGAAGTGACTCCGCATTCCTTCAGGGAAGCAGACACTTCTTTCCATGTGGAGCATCTGCCCTCAATTTCTCTTATGAGTGAAATAATCCAAACTCTCATTTCTTGGCCACCCACCCACTCATCTCATCACATCTGCTTCTGTGCAGCATAATATTGACTTTGCGCGTAGGAAATTGTGATAATGAATGAAAGTCTAAATCCACACACTGGAAATATACTCGACCTGTCATTATTTTTTCATTTACAGGAGAATGGGAAGAGAAGGCACATTAGTATTCAAGAGCACTAAAAATAATCTCTTCTTGTCAAGCATAACTGTCAACAGTATGTTCAGGACAAAGGTCAAGGTCAACCAATTTCTCAAAGAGCTAGAATTAAGAGAGAGTAAGATTCAGTCTTGTTGTGCTAAACTGTTTATTGCACACACAGTCACATTTCATGAATTGAACAGATATAATATAAAGAGCGATATAATAAGTGACTTTTCTAGTGCGATATGTACACTCCAATTTTTTTTTGTAAAAACAGGGCACATTGTACCGTATTAAAATGTAGGAATTTTCTCTCTCTCTCACTCTCTCTCCTCTCTCTCTCTCTCTCTCTCTCTCTCCCCCTCTCTCTCTCTCTCTCGCTCTCTCTCTCTCTCTCTCTCTCTCTCTCTCTCTCTCTCTCTCTCTCTCTCTCTATATATATATATATATATATATATCCTACAAGTTTTTTTTTAAGGTGTTTTATCCCTATTTTTATTTTTTATTTATTTATTTTAGTACAGTGTGTGTGCTTTACTTTGGGTCACGGTGACTGTGTCATGATACCAAAATATCAATAACAACATATATATATATATATATATATATATATTAGTTTATTAATGCTATTAGGCTACTAATTATTAAGTAAATAATACATCAAAACATTAGCATGCAATTTTTAAAATTGTTCAGCTAAGTAAACATTGCATTAGAAGGATTAAATGCATGTTAGTAATAAAATGAAAAACAAAACCACAGTACAGTTAACAGAATGAATGGCAGACATATTTGTGTTTCTTATTATTTGTTTCTTGCACAAATATGCATGGGAGCATTTGAAAGCAGATGATAAGTATTGCATTTAGTACTGATTTGTTATCAAAGTACAACATTATTTTCGTTGTTGAATGAAATGTCTAACATACAAATAAACAACTTTAAATGTTTTTGATTATAAAAAATGTGATATTATCCTAAGCAGGCTCCTTTAAAATGTTAAGTACGATTTCTTTCTCTTGAAACAATATGAGGAAAATATGCCCATCAGCCATACCCTGTCAGATGAACAGATGCTATTTAACTAAAGGAAGGTAAGCAGATAAGTCTTTAGTTTAACAAATGAGCTAAAAAGAAGCTAGACAGAGTGAGAATTAGATGTTGAACGGGCAATGCACCATAAGGTTCCTCATTCACACCTGTGAAAGACAGCCCATATTCCCTGAGGAGGCCAGATCCAAGCAGCCCAACAGCAGGACATGTTTCTGCTTGTGCTATGATGTGGCTTCTGTCATCTCTCTTCCAGTCCCCCTCTGTTCTCTGTTGTTTCTCTATCCTTCTGTTTCTGTAGCCATTTGCCTCAATCTCCAGCACTGAATTCTCACTTTTCTCCATTAATTCCCTCTCAGAGAAGCCACTCATGTGAGTGAAAAAAACAAGACTAAAGCTCCAAGGCATCTCGCTTCGAGCAGGGTCAGCTTGTGGGTTTGTGGGGCCCTAGGCGAGATCACAGAAATGGGCCTCATTGTGGTCAAATTTGTCAAAACAATGAAATATCAACAGATGCATTGCAGTATAATGATTCATGTATTTATTTAAAGAACAGACACAGTTATTACATTGCACAGTGCAAACAGAGAAAATGTGATTTGCTACCCAAAAAAGCTACTTCTAGCTGACCCTTAAAAATTACTTTTGTTGATGTAACTTATTGTAGTCAGGTGGATCCAGTCATATCATATTATATTTCTTAGAATGTTTATTAAAAGGAACTGATGTATAAAAAATTAAAGATGAAGTATGCAGTTTCTGAACTACTAGCAGAATTACAAAAATAGTAAAGTAAATTTTCAAACAACCTTCGAAAACACTCATCACAACCTTACAGTTATTGCTATCCTTACAATATCTTACCATTTCAATATCTTATGTGTTATAAAATGGATTAGTTCCAGTCCTTGATTCTGAATGGTTGAGCTGCATTGAAACTCTTCTCATGCAGAGGAAATGTTGATGTGTTTGCTTGTGTGCGTGGAAGCCCACAGTTTGAGAAGTGTAGAGGGAATGGGTGTTGTGCCTAACAATGCCTATTGCCTAACCTATTCTATTGAATTCCTCCATCTTGTAAAAGCATTACCAAAGTTTACCCTTGTTTTACCGCATTGTCTGCCTATGTGTATTTTGGCAAGTCTTCAAATTTTTGTAACTAAATCTGAATTACTTTGTAATGCATCAGCCATGTTACCTCATGTGATAAACACCCTCTGTCTCAACCGGCTACAGTAGCCACACCCCAAACTCTCGCTATTGGTTGAGCTGGAAAGAGATTGACAGATCAGAGCTGACCACTCTAAATGTCTTGATGGTACCGGAAGGCTCAATGTTTACACATTTGGGGGAGACAAACCCATGAATGATATTCTTATAGTAGTCAATAAACAATAAACTGGGTTAAGAGAATGTATTTTGACTTTAAAAAAATCTTACAATCTTCACCTTTAAAATTAGAGATTAAGATTTTGTGAAATAAAACAAAAATCACATAATAAAAGAAAAAAAATGGGTTTCAATAAAAAATAGGGCCCTCCTATTACTCATATTTTCACTCTGCATGACATCTTTGCAGCTCTATACATGAGCATATATCTGAATTCCTTCCCCAGAAAGCAAGGCTAGCCTTATCCTTTGAAAAGTTTCTGCCATGCAAAGCGCTTTACCATTGATGTCATTGTTCACATACTGGAAGTGAACAGCATGCTTCGGTCTCATTCATTGATCGCAATGGCACCAATCTAGATTGCACTGCTGCGTATTAAATGTTTTTGCATTGGTTGGGATCTATATACTTTTTATGGCCCCTCGGCATGTCTGCACCCTATGTGATCACTTATAGGACAGCCAAGTTGCTAGAGCAACTATACATTAACTTTGTATCGACTAAGAGTGGAGCAACAGCAGTCAATCATTTGATGCAAACTGACACCTGAACATGAAAGCGTCTGTACCTTTAAGCTATGCTTTAGCTCTGTCCATCATAACTTACAGGAATTTGCTAATCAACACAGACAGCTGTGGGAAAAAGAATGATGCCTAAATGTTTATTTAATACTATAAATAATAAATAATTAGTAACACTTTAATTTGGGGACCAATTCTCACTATTAACTAGTAGCTTATTATATAATACTAGCATGTTGGCTGTTTATTAGTACTTATAAAGCACACATTAATGCCTTATTCTGCATGACAATATTCTACATCCCTTAATCCTAAAATTACGTAAAATTAACAACTAACTATTAATAAGCACTAAAAGTGTATTGAAGCAAAAGTTGTAGTTAATAGTTAGTTAATATGTATATAAATAATTAAAAAGTAATCGTAGTACTATTATAGTATTATTCAGGCATGATTAATAAATGCAATTTAATATTCAAATTAATACATTTTATAATTAATAAAGCAGTTAAAGGGTATATGAATTTATGGTATTTTCGAAACAAAGAGCCAAAGGTTTTCTTTGGATGACTTTGAGTGAGTCATACCGGTTGCCAGGTCATTGCATAGTTAATACATTGGCAGACAGGGTTAAACAATTTTAACCACAAAGACAAATACCCCTGGTTTAAAGCAGGGGAAGAAATATTGATCCCTTATTCGTGAATACACTTTGTCAGCAAAGTTCTATTTTAATACACACTATGCTGTCGAGTTTATACAAGACATGAGGAACCCTTTTTTCTAGTCTGTATGTTATCGAATCAGAAGAGTTTGATCCTTTTGCTGGCACAGATACACAACCATACACAGGCGCTATTTATGTTTGATTTATACATGAACGCATGAAATCCATATGAAGTAATCGCTCAGCATGCGTCCAGCCCCAAATATGGAGGTGATTGTCATGTTGCATGGGAGGGTATTTCATGTGAGTGGTTATGGCCCGGTCCTTAGGGACAGCCTCCACAGCAGACCTCCTCTCACATGTGACAGATCACCTATACTGAGATGCTGCTTAATGAGCAATGTTCAGCACAGGAGGTAATAAACTTAAAGTAACACTAACAATTAATACTGAACTATTTCAATTCAGCTATAAAACAGCTCTACTGAATAGAAGTGTCATTATTCTGCACAATTCAGTTCAAGTTTTGTTCTCATCTGAGTGTCAATACTGTCAAATCAATAATATTACTGAATAGTAAATGTTTTTAAACAACACCTAAGCAAGCCAAAAAACAAAACCTTGGGAGAAACAAGGCTCAGTCAGGGGACTAGTTCTCTTCTGTAGAACTGGATCGAAAAAAAGTCAAAAATGATCTTTATATTAAATCACCAATAACAAAAACTCCTAAAATTACTTAAAATCTTCATTATGTCAACTTAACTAAATAGAGTTTGCATTTTCTGTGAAGCTGCTTTGAAACAATATGTATTGTGAAAAGCGCTATACAAATAAACTTGAATTGAATTGAACTGTCCTTTTCAAATGACAGCTGAGAGTGGATCTCTGACTGATTTTGAAAAGATTGGGAACACTTTAATATAGGGACCAATTCTCACTGTTAACTATTTGCTTATTAGCATGCCTATTATTAACATATTGGCTGTTTGTTACTTATAAAGCACATATTCTGCATGAGTCATTACCATATTCTGCATGCCTAATCCTACACAATACCTAAACTTAACAACTACCTTACTCACTATTAATAAGCAGCGAATTAAAAGTTTACTGAGGCAAAAGTCGTAGTTAATGGTTTGTTATTTATTATGAAAACCAAACAGATTAACTCTCAATGTATAATTTGGCAGATATACTGTAAATGTTTTAAACTGCCTAGTTTGGAAACACAATGGAAATATTGTCTCTAGAAGCATAAAAACCAGAAAACCATGACTGATGATTTCAAACAATGCATTTTTGGTACTTACATGTTAGGGTCCCAGAACATCCTCATATAAATGAGGGGTCAATCCCTCCCTAAAAGTTAATTAAATCAGGCTTTCATGTTCACACCTGGGGCCTGTGCCTTTCAGAATCTGGCACAGGTCACATGATCACGCCCAGTTGCTCATGGATACATAGGAAGTCCCCCCTTCATATGTTAGGGTGCCATCCTTTGTTGTCAGAGAGCAGATGCGGCCCCTCAGTAAATCTAATAGAGACGTGGTCCAGAGCTGGGGGGCTGGGTGTGTATGTGTACAGGGGCGGTTCTGGCTGTCACCACGCTTGTCTTGAGAGGAGCGTGTGCTCTCTCTTCTCCCCTTATTAGTGGGCTCCATGTGTCACTGGTGTCAGTGGTTAATCCCAGTTCCCCCAGGGAATCCCACCCTCCTAAAACCAGTCGCTCCACTTCGACAGATGGGACCTTCTTGTGCATACTAATGACAGACGGATTCCAAAGGCGTGATTTTTCTGTAGTTCTGCCTGTAGAGGATGATGGAGGAAAATGATGCAATCAGCGACAGGAAAAAAAGGAAGAAATCAAAAAGTAGAAGGTTAAATAAAGAAAATAACAAAAAAAATAAATTAATTAAATTAACTTTAATATAAACTATAAAATAAACAATTTAAAAAAAATTTAAAAAAAAAATATAAAAAAAAAATAAATAAATAAAATAGTTATTAAAATAAATTATTTTAATATGAATAATAATTATACATTATATATTAAATTAACATATTTATTATAAAAATGTATAGAATAAACCATTAGAAATAATAATAATTAGTATATTTTAGTGTACTTCAGTTAAAAATACATTAGAATATTTCAAATGTTATAGTTACTTTTATATAAACACTATTATTTATTTTAAAATAATTTTAATATAAATATTATATATATATATATATATATATATATATATATATACACATATATACATTATATATATATATATATATATTAGTAATTAGAATAAATAATTTGAACATGAGTAATTATATATATCTGAACAAAATTATAAATATATATATATATATATATATATATATATATATATACTGAACAAAATTATAAACGCAAGACTTCTATTTTTACCCCCATTTGTCATGAGCTGAACTCAAAGATCTAAGACTTTTTCCACGTACACAAAAGGCCTATTTCTCTCAAATATTGTTCACAAATCTGTCTAAATCTGTGTTAGTGAGCACTTCTCCTTTGCCGAGATAATCCATCCACCTCACAGGTGTGGCATATCAAGATGCTAATTAGACAGCATGATTATTGCACAGGTGTGCCTTAGGAATGTCCACCAGAGCTGTTGCCCATGAATTGAATGTTCATTTCTCTACCATAAACCATATCCAAAGGCATTTCAGAGAATTTGGCAGTACATCCAACTGGCCTCACAACCGCAGACAACATGTAACCACACCAGCTCAGGACCTCCACATCCAGCATCTTCTCCTCCAAGATTGTCTGAGACCAGACACCCGGACAGCTGCTGCAACAATCGGTTTGCATAACCAAAGAATTTCTGCACAAACTGTCAGAAACCGTCTCAGGGAAGCTCATCTGCATGCTCATTATCCTCATCCGGGCCTCGACCTGACTGCAGTTCGTCGTCGTAACCGACTTGAGTGGGCAAATGCTCGCATTCGATGGCGTCTGGCACTTTGGAGAGGTGTTCTCTTCACGGATGAATCCCGGTTTTCACAGTACAGGGCAGATGGCAGACAGCGTGTATGGCGTCGTGTGGGTGAGCAGTTTGCTGATTTCAACGTTGTGGAACGAGTGGCCCATGGTGGCAGTGGGGTTATGGTATGGGCAGGCTTATGTTTTGGACAATGAACACAGGTGCATTTTATTGATGGCATTTTGAATGCACAGAGATACCGTGACGAGATCCTGAGGCCCATTGTTGTGCCATTCATCCACGACCAACACCTCATGTTGCAGCATGATAATGCAGGGCCCCATGTTGCAAGGATCTGTACACAATTCCTGGAAGCTGAAAACATCCAGTTCTTCCATGGCCAGCATACTCACCAGACATGTCACCCATTGAGCATGTTTGGGATGCTCTGGATACGCTCTGGATCAGCGTATATGACAGTGTGCTCCAGTTCCTGCCAATATCCAGCAACTTCGCACAGTCATTGTAGAAGAGTGGACCAACATTCCACAGGCCACAATCAACAACCTGATCAACTCTATGCTAAGGAGATGTGTTGCACTGCGTGAGGCAAATGGTGGTCATACCAGATACTGACTGGACCCCCGGACCACCCGGTACAGTAAAACTGTACATTTTAGAGTGGCCTTTTATTCTGGCCAGCCTAAGGCACACTTGTGCAATAATCATGTTGTCTAATCAGCATCTTGATATGCCTAACCTGTGAGGTGGTTGGATTATCCTGGCAAAGGAGAAGTGCTCACTAACACAGATTTAGACAGACCTGTGAACAATATTTGAGAGAAATAGGCCTTTTATGTATATAGAAAAAGTCTTAGATCTTTGAGTTCAGCTCATGAAAAATGGGGGCAAAAACCAAAGTGTTGCATTTATAATTTTGTTCAGTGTGTATGTGTGTATATATATATATATATATATATATATATATATATATATATTTACACATATATATATATATATATATATGTCTATTTTAGTGTACCTTAGTTAAAAATACTACATTAATATATTTCAAATTTACACACACACACAGTCACACCCCTGGACTGTTTGTGTGTGTGTTTTTCTCCCCATGTGCTCTGTGACCTAGTTTTCTCCCTCGCTGATTGTGATCACTCGGTTCAGGTGTGTCTCGTCATCTTCCCTCGTTTAGTCTAGTATTTATAGTGTTGTCTGTTCCTTTGTTCCTTTGTCTGGTGTCGTCCATACTATGTACCCTGTGTTACCCACGGTCTGGAAAATTAAATTGTGTTATCCCGAATCTCCTTCATCTCTGCGTCTTTCACTCCTACGCAGTAGCAACCGTGACAGAACACCGGACCCACAAAATATTTTATTTGCATATTTCCCCTCTGTTTGTTTTCCAAGTTTTGCACAGTGTTTTGTTTTTTCTCTATGAATCCCCTTGCCACTTTGTTCATCTCCCTAGCCTGTAAACACCTGCCCCTCTTGGACTCACTTTTCTGGATCGGGGCAAATTACCATCACCCCGTTGACCTCCCAGACACCACTGGACTGAACTGGAGGGAGGCTATCATCTGGTGTCTGGAGAGTGTCCGGCCCTGATACAGTGCACAGCCAGACCCAGAGCCCAGCCCCCCATCACCCCACTGCGTGGAGAGCAAGCCCGAGCCCACCGATGACGGAGAGCCAGACGCGACCGACGAGCCATCACCGCACGGAGCGACAGTGCTGAGGATTGCCACAGAGCAGGAGCTGCTAGTGACGTCAGACTAGGTGCGAGAGTCAGCTACAACGCCAGCCACAAGGGAAAAAGCAGTGGACAGCAAGAGCGCGGAGAGGAGCTCCGTCCACTGCACCATGGGTGAGCTTAATGTGTATCTGGGACTGCTGGACTTTCAAGGGGACCTTATAGACTGGAAGGCAGATAAAGATGCGGACATGCCCATACTCCTCCCACATTCCTTGGACTTTCCAGTCACCCCTTAACTGTCTGCCAGCCCTGTCGTTCCCCTGTCTGACGTGCTTCCTGTGCTGGGAATTGCAATTTGGTGTGTGTGGGCAGTGCACACCAGCCCTGAGAGACCGGAGGCTCACAAATTCCCACCCACCCTCCCATTCCTGCCTCCTCCACCGCTGTCATCTGGCAGCCCCTCTGCTCGCCCTCAGTCCACCATATGTTCGGTACGAGCACTGCGGGTCTGCCAGTCTCCATCCCTTGCCTCCTCCTCTGAGTCCCAGACTCCGCCTCGGCCTGTCGACCTAGTGGCTTCACCATGGCTCCTAGCTCTCTCCTCTCTGCCATGGCCCATCAGTCCACTAGCTCCGCTGGGCTCCCTCTTCACTCAGGCTCCGCCTTGGTCTGTCGTCGACCATCCGTTGCATTGGGACACCACTCCTCTGGCTGTGCCTCATCCCTCTGGCTCTGTCAGGCTCCACCTTCCCTTTGGTTCCTCCTCAGTCCTCTGTGGCTCCGGCTCCACTGCTGCCTTCCAAATCCTGCCTCAGCCTTCCTGGACTGTATATGTGTGTGTTTTACTCCCCATGTGCTCCGTGACCTAGTTTTCTCCCTTGTTGATTGTGTTCAGTCAGTTCAGGTGTGTCTCGTCATCTTCCCTTGTTTAGTCTAGTATTTATAGTGTTGTCCATTCCTTTGTTCCCTTGTCTGGTGTCATCTATACAATGTGCCCTGTGATACCGACCGTCTGGAAAATTAAAGTGTGTTATCCCAAATTTGCTTCGTCTCCACATCCTTTGCTCCTATGCAGTAGCAATGGTGACACACATGTAGTATATATTCAAAAGCAATATTTAAAATGAATATATTTACTATATAAAATTGTACATATTAATATATGATTAATATAATTTTGTATATTTAAGAGTTCTATGTAAAAATGTATTCAAATATAATTTTAATATATAATGTTTGCAAATAAAATTTGAAATATATAACTGATTTTAATTAAACCAGTATAAAATAGATAGGTAACTTCATGTTATATCCTAACTATAACTATAAGGCTATAGAGATTGGCAATATTTTTGCTGACTATAGAGCATCTGCTAAATCAATAAATAATGATCAAAACAATGTGCTAAAATTTATGCTCCTCATGATATTCCATTCCTCCTATAAGCCTATTAGTTCCTCATATAAACTCAAACTTTTCATATAGTCATATAAACTCACAAGTTATTTCTATACTTTTCCTCCTCTTTATTTTGAAGGATGGAATCTCTTCAGTACTCAAGAGCATGAAGTGAGTTCTAATTATAGGGAGAAGTCTTTAGATATCCCACTCACTGCCTACATAACAAACATACCCAGGCCTGAGTCTAAAAACTGACACAGAGGAAACTGTTATCAAAGGGAATTCACTTTACTTCGGAAACACGGAGTCAGATTTGCTGGCGCCTGCAGTTACTGAAAGCAAATTTGGCTTTTTACATGCAATGCTTAGGAGCCTCAAAATTAATTGGA
Organism: Cyprinus carpio; assembly: GCF_018340385.1. Lineage (NCBI taxonomy): Eukaryota > Metazoa > Chordata > Actinopteri > Cypriniformes > Cyprinidae > Cyprinus > Cyprinus carpio. Next base: position 15,151,686 of record NC_056573.1, on the reverse strand, counting down.
AAGTATATTCTAAAATGGTCAGAATAATGCTCTAGAGGTAGGCAGAGCAATTATTTGCAGCAAAGAATGACTCATTTAAAACCTTAGCCCCATTCATGTGAGCATTTACTTCAGTAAACCGAGTAAAAAAGATTATCTACAGTAACCGAGTAAAAAAGATTATCTACACCAGGGATAGGCAACGTTGGTTCTGCAGTGCCGCTGTCCTGCAGAGTTTAGCTCTAAGGACCGACATCGCCTATCCCTGATCTACAGTGTGTCATTAAATAATAACTGAACAACTGTGGCAGCGAGCACAGAAACATGGATCACAATATGAATGGATAAGTATAATCTTTAAACGTCATGCTGTTTTAGCTTTGTATCCATTCTGGGTCCTTAAATAAATGAGGCTCAAACTCAGTGTGAGTGACAAATATTTCAGTGCCAGTTCCTAAATGACTTCCTTAAGGGTGTCTCAGCAGGGGAATAGCCACTGTATACACACACTCAGACCAAATTCAGACTGTAAAGGTTTTTCAATGGCTGACTTACTCTAAGTCCTGAATATGTCAATATATTGTTGGCCTTTACAGAAATTGAGACAATTTAAAATCCTGTTGTGAAAGATTCCTGGGGTTCCATTTGTTGTTTTGTTGATACTGTCTTGTGCAGATATTGAGCGAGTACCAGCTTTACGCCACACAAGCAGCAGTGTTTGATTTGTGAACAAATGGCTCTTATGAACTTATAAATAAATAAATAAATAAATAAATAAATAAATAAATAAATAATCATTCAAAAAATTCTGAATTCCGATCATGATTAGTCATGATTCTGTATATGATTTATATATATATATATATATAGATATATATATATATATATATATATATATATATATATATATATATATATATATATATATATATATAATCAAACATCTTTAAATCAGTACTTTTATATTTTGTCATGGTTTTAAATTTGATTGTGTCATTTGCAATGCTTCATAGGATAGTAGTTTATTCCCCCACTGAAGCTGTTATGTACACACAAATGGTTCTTTAAAGGTTCTTTACATGCAGTAATGGTTTTATTTAGAACCATATCATTCTGAAGAATCATTTTATGCTGAAATGGTTCTTTGTGTTAAAGTTTAGGGTTCTTTATTCCCGCTCTTTTGTTTTTCAAACCTGTGACTGTCAAAGCACCTAATACTGATTTTCTGGAGTTCAGTGATCCAACTACACAGACTGTCAACACACTCTCAACAGGTAAATGATTTCATTCTTAAATTTAAATACAAATTTAACTTAAAATTGTAACTGGTTCCCAAACAAACATGTTGTTATCTTGTTTCTAGTTTTTGGTCACATATAATTGTGTGCAGCTCTGCTAAGCTGGGGAAACTTCTCTCCTCTTCTCCACTAAGTAAAAGAGACCACAAATTTATAATTCATAGCCAGTCACAAAAAATATTAAAACTATCCCATGACTTCATATCACTTTTTTCTTTTAAGACTGTGAAGGGCTCACATACTGTCCATTTTTGCTTTTGGCCTTCATAAACAATTGTTTTTACACAAACACATGAACACACTGTAACTCTAAACTCAATTGTGTATTTCAAATGTATCACATCCTACAACTTCATCTTCTGCAGAGAAAATTCGCTACTAAATCACACTAAAATGATGGACTCAAAGGCATTGTGATTGTTTCACTGAAAATTGGTCTTCATCACATCTATTTTTTGTTCTTATTTTGTGTTTTACTTCTTTATGTATTGATTCATGTTCATTGTCAATTGTCATTCATTAATGTATATAGCTAATAACTGATGTTAAGAGCACTGACAATTTCGCATGTCAATAAAACTTTTGTTCCTTGAAGGAACAAGACGCTGCGTTGGAGAACGCTTTGGGAACGGCTTCAGCGTGACCGGCTCTGAATCATGTAATCAATCCAATGGATGGGGAAGACATCATAGGCGGGTGACGTCAGAGACCAGGAAGCTTAAAAGCACGTGTGGCAAAGCTGGCATTTAGCCTCAGGAATGAAACAAGCGCCGGCAGAGATGGCGGCGCCCTTGCTCCAAAAGCTATAACAAAACATGTTTTTTTCTTAAAAATGCTTACATTAATCACATTTGTTATATATTTTTTTAATCAAAGTGGAACTCACTTTACTAAATAATGTTAACTTAACTGATTGCTTCACTTCCACTTTAAGGGCGTGGACCAACCCACAGCATCGCAGATGTCCTGCATAGAGACACCCACTAAGAAGGCCTTGGAGGCCGCCACACCTCTAGTGGAGTGAGCCTTGACCCCCAGGGGCGAGGGGAGATCATAGGACTCATAGGCTGTAGAGATGGCATTTAATATCCACCAACTGAGAGTCTGTTTCATAGCAGGAAGACCTCTCTTAGGGGGACCATAGCAAACAAACAACTGGTCCGCCCTTTTCCACAGGGCAGCTCTGTGGACGTATGTGTCCAATGCTCGCACTGGACACAGTTAAGCTTCTTCTGGTCTGGCTCCCTGAAGGGAAGAGGACTGAATGCCTGGAGTACGACAGGCCATGGCATAGAAGACGGGACCTTAGTGACATACCCCGCTCGAGAGTGGAGAAAAGCTTTGGCAAGACCGGGTGCAAAATCTATACAGGACGGGGCCATGGAGAGGGCCTGTAGGTCCCCAACTCTCTTAAGAGAAGATATCGCCAGCAGGAAAGCAATCTTTATATTGAGGTGGCGATTGGAGATCTCCTCTATAGGCTCGAAGGGAGGCCTACAGAGAGCTTCTAGCACCACAGCCAGGTCCCATGTGGGGACACGAGAATGACTGGAGGCCTAAGCCTCAGCGCATCGTGGAGGAGACGTGTAACTAGGGGGTGTCTGCCCATTGACTGGCCACCGAGAGGGGCGTGGTAGGCCACAATGGCCGCCACGTAAACCTTCAGGGTGGAGTGGGTCAACCCTGCAGAGAGGCGGGCCTGCAGGAACTCCAGCACTGTACCAACCGGGCAGTTAACTGGGTTGAACTGGTGGTCTCCACACCAAGAAGTGAAAAGCTTCCACTTCAAGGCAGTTTCCTGGTTCAGGGAGCTCTAGATTGGATGATGGTCTTAACTACCTCGGTTGAGAGACCGGAAGCTACGAGTTGTGCCCCCTCAGAGGCCATACCCATAACTTCCACAGCTCTGGGCGGGTGTGGACTATAGTGCCCTCCGCCTGTGAGAGGAGATCCCTCCGTCAAGGAGGGAAATCAGGTCCAAGAACTATACTTGGCCCAGCCAGAACGGGACCACTAGCAGCAGGTGGACCCCATCCCGGCGCACTCTCTCCAGAACTCTTGGGAGCAGAGCAATCAGGGGAAAAGCATACAGATGAAGCCTCGGCCACGTCTGTACCATGGCAGCCGAGAGGTGGATGAGTCAGAGAGTACCAGAGGAGACGATGTCTCCCGAGTCGCAAACAAATCCACCTGAGCCTGGCCAAAAACTCTCTAAATCTGCCTCAACACCTCAGTGTGAAGCAGCCATTCCACGGGCCTTGGCCCCTGCCTCGACAGGATGTCCACTCCCAAATTGAGATGCCCAGGAATGTGAAACTGCTCTCAGCGAGAGGAGTATGCCCTGGGACCACACAAGGATCTGGTACGCTACACACAAGGATCTGGCGCTCACACCTCTGTACAAACGGTGTGAGTCCAGACCCCCTTGGTTGTTGATGTAAGAGACCACCGCTGTGTTGTCGGTGTGGACCAACATATGGTGACTTAGGTCTGGAAGAAAGTGTTGAAGTGCTTAAAGCACGGCCAGCATCTCCAGGCAGTTTATATGCCATGTCAGATGGTGACCACTCCACAGACCGCGGGCAGGGTGGCCACTCATGACCGCACCTAAGCCGGTGAGGGACGCGTCCGTCACTAGCATTACACGGTGACAAGTAGCTCCCAGCACTGGGCCCTGAGACAAGAACCAAGGCTTTCTTCACATGTCCAAGGCACGTAGGCAGCGCTGCTTGACCTTGATCATGCAAAGTGGGTTTCCCTCCAAAGAACCCCTTGGTCTTGAGCCACAAGGGTCTCTTGTACAGCAGGCCAAGAGGTATCACGTTGGACGCAGCTGCCATCAGACCCAGCAGTCTCTGAAACTGCTTGACAGTGAGTGACCGGCCTTCTCTCACTCTTGCGACTGTGGTGAGGATCGATTTGATCTGAGCAGGTGACATTTGTGCCTGCATTGTGGTCGAATTCCACACCACGCCTAGATAAGTGGTCCTCTGTGATGGAGAAAGCACACTTTTCTTGGCGTTTAGTCTTAACCCCAGCTCTCTCATGTGGGCAAGAACGACATCTCAATGTTGAACCACCGTCTGCTCTGACTGAGCTAAAATCAACCAATCGTCGATATAGTTCAATATAGTTCACTTCATGAAAGTGCGGGTTGAGAGTGCAAGGCCGAAGGGAAGAACCTGATATTGGTACGCTTTGCCCCCAAAAGCGAACCTCAGGAACTTCCTGTCAGTGGGAAGGATGGAGACATGGAAGTATGCGTCTTTTAGATTGATCGTGACAAACCAGTCCTCGGACCTGATCTGAGACACAACTTGTTTGAGAGTGAGGATCCTGAACTTGCTTTACTGAGCAGTTCAACTGATGCAGATCTAAATGGGACGCAAACCTCCATCCTTCTCTGGAACTATGAAGTACTGGCTGTAGAACCCAGACTCTCTGACGTGAGGAGGGTTCCACCTCAATGGCCTCCTTACTCAAGAGAGTGTCTACTTCCTGTTCCATGACCAAAGCCTGCTCGGGACCCACCAGAGTGGGAATAAGCCGGTTGAAACGAGGCGGTGGAGAACCAAACTGCTCGCGGAAGACTGCTGTTCCCTGTAACTCTGGCAAGGTTGGCATGACGATCTCCTGAGGGCACTGAGGCTTGGGGGGCAGTGCCGGAGCCTTTAAGGACGATGCCGCACCTGGAGACAGATAGCTCGTGAGTGTCTGTTCAACCTGTGGCATCGCCTTATAACCACGCTCACTCATACCTGCTACATTGCCATAGTGATCAGAAGCAGGAATGAAGGGTCTTTTCAGCCTTTTTCTCGGCGGGCCAATCAATGTTCAACTTGGCCACAGCACGAGTAACCACCTCCAAAAGCTCCTCATACTGGGGTGACTGGGGGGGTGAATCCTCATCAATGCCCACCACGTCAACCTCCTCGGAGGAAGACAGGTGAAGCGCCGAGCCCGCTCCCCGGGGGAAGTAGCGCCGGAGCGTGCTTCCAATCCCGGAGAACGGGCACTGGCTTGATTTTATGTAAAAACCCTAAAAGACAGATATTATAAGACCAGGCAGATAGAGGGGTAAAAACAATATTAATAAATAATATATATAAAATAATACTAATATTGATGATATTAACATACTAATATTTATGAAAAACTATCATTAAAAAGTTTATTTATAACACCATTAAGGTCCTATATAGCATTTTCTAAGCATGGTTCTATATGGAACCCTTTATAAAATGTTCTATATAGCACTAAATAGGGTTCTGCTATTGTTACAAGCCAAAGAACCCTTTTCTGGTACTGTTTAGAACCAGTTTTCTTAAGAGTGTACTGTTGTGATTCACCTTGCATCTGGTTGGTTTGGTTCATGGCTAATAACCCTTTAATAACTCTTGTTTAAAAAACAAACAAACCAAAACCATTGAAAAAGTGGGTTTGCACTGTTGCACTCTACTTTCCATATGACAATGAGTAATTAAAGGGGTCATATGATGTTGCTGAATAGAACATTATTTTGTGTATTTGGTGTAATGAAATGTGTTTATGTGGTTTAAGGTAAAAAAAAAAACCCACATTATTTTCCACATAAAGTACATTATTGTTTCTACTCTATGCCCCGCCTTCTGAAACGCATCGTTTTTTACAAAGCTCATCGGCCTGAAAAGCGAGATGTGCTCTGATTGGCCAGCTATCCAGTGCGTTGTGATTGGCCAAATGTTTCAAGCATCTGATGGAAATGTTACGCCCCTCAACATATACTGTTATGGCGTGTCCCGGTCAGAACACGGGCGTGACAGGACAAAAACAATAAAACCCATTACAAACAAAGCAGTTGTTGCATCCAGTGGGGACATAATTACTGATTATAAGGACTTATACTGTCTTTTTACGCATTGCATAAACCATTTTAGGGGGGTGTTTACAAGTCTTAACTTTTATAAAGAATATCTCTTTGGATTTGAGACTTTAGTCTTTGCAACTTTACAGATCTTCTTTATGCACCAAGAGCTTGTAACTCTCCAAAGAGAATCACATCATATGATCCCTTTAAAGATAAACACACAAATAGTTTTGCTGTATTATTTCACAATTGTATTATTGAATAAATTTTTTAAAAATCTAATATTTTACAAAAATTATTGTGTAGATTATGAGATAATTTTTTTGTTATTGTTGAACTGACTGTAGAGAAAACTTCGAGTAAAAATATTTAACTTTTTAAAAACATTTTGCTTTTTTTCTCCAAAAAGGCAGAAATAACCTTGATCATATGTAAAATGATATAGTCTATACATTGTCAGAAAAAAAACTGTGCAAAAACAGCTTGTCACTGGGGCAGTTAATCTCCAAAAGGACACATTTGTACCTTCTTTACCCCAAAGGGATATTAGAACCTTAATATGTACCTTTAGATAGTAATATGTTCTCTTATGGTACTGTTATCAAACCTTTAGGAATAAAGATGGTACAATGGTGTCCCTTTACGAGCAACAACCCCAATTAAAATACCCATAAAAACACCCCTAAAGGTACAATTTTTTCTAAGAGTGTATTCTAAAAACATTCCTTCACCACAGAAGCATACCAGTGCTAACACCATAGCAGTGACTTGTTAAAAGCTAAAGTAAAAAGCTGCACAACTACCTTTATAGAGCAATTCTGAAATTTTACAACTAAAAAAGTCATTTGGCTGCAAAATATTTCATGTTGTCAGATACCCTGCCTTAACATTTAGAGAAATGCAAATGGGGAAAGTGCATTTGAATTTGATTTTGACACAGTGTTACTTATTTTCAGCAGCAAGGCACAAGGCAATAGCACAATGGGATAAGCATGGAAACAATCTTCTCATTAGTAAGATCATCAACCGGCAGATGATAAAAGCCATATTGAGAGCGGCCACAGCATCACTTTCATTAACAACAACTATTTGCGGAAATGCACAACATTTTCTCCGGTCTCCGAGGGGACGAATGGCAAAAAAGGACATTTGTATGCATGAATATTACATTTTTTCTTCTGCTCCAATGTAAATAATTGATCAGGATGCACTTTGGAAACCAGCATCTCAGAGGCACTTTACCAACACGTGTCCTTCAAATACACAAAGGTTCTGTCTCCTGATGTAGAAGAAATTACAACCCCTCTCAACGCCCCCTCAATCCTGACAAACAACACAAAGATGTTTGATCTCTGAAACAATCACCATCATTGTCAAGGGAACTTTTGAAGCTCCTGGGTGAGGTCTTGTGTGTGGAGCTTTCACATAAGGTCACTTTGAAACTGCATGAGGTTCATGTCTGCCGCATACCTCTCCTCATTTACCGCAGCTCACTAGTGCTATACAGGAATTCCCCCCAGCGTGATCTGAGAGGGGCTCTGACTGCACGCTCAACAGATGGCCGTGAGGTAGCGTTGCTAAGCGACTGGTCATCACTGATCCCACAGCTCGCTCTGGAGAAATCTCTCCAGCATTATGAACTTATTTACAATAATAACACTTTTCATTTGAATAATCACTCTGCGACTGGTGCATCGGAAGACTAACACTCCAGGGTATTTTAAGTCATTCATTTAAAAGGTCTAACCTAATTAGACAAGTAAAGACACTCAAGAATTAGAAACTTTAGTTAGCTATTATGAAGCAGGATTAATGATGAAACAAAATGGACATTCTTGTACACCTCTGCTGCTGATTCTGCTGTTTAATATTTACAGAACTTCCCAGAAAGCTTTAAATGCACACAATAAAGCATTTCAAGTGAGAATGGATCTAAAAGTGGTGCGCAGGAGACAAACAAACACAACTCAAAGGAGTGTACTACACTACAGCAGAGGAAGTTTACGCCGATCCCCAGTCCTTATTTGATTAGACACTGTGAGAAGCACTACCAGCAGTGTGTTTATAAATGGGCAAAAGAAAAAGAAAAAGTCAAAACAGTGCTGTGCAGTTCAATGCCTTAATGTCTGAGAAGAGGGTGTGAGATTTTTTCATCTAAAAATAAGTTTTATAAGCGCTTCTCGTCGCTTGTCTTCACCTCCAATTTTCTGGAAATGCGGCGGACAGATGATTCACTCCAAGAAGGAGGAAGAGGAGGAGGAGGTATATATATGTTAACAGAACAAACAACACAGACAGACACATCTGTCATCTTTCTTATTCAAACAAACACTCATAAAACAAAGACAGACCATTTTATCCATGTACTGTATAAACATACTTGCAATGCAGAAAGAGACAGTAAAACAAACTTGAACAGATGCACAGATGTATCCAAAGGTCAAAGTTCAAATAATATATTTACAGTACTTTGCATAAAGGAGCTAGTGATGGATTGATATTAAAATTCTATAACATTTTGTAAAAATATATAAAATATAAAACACTAAAAAACTAAAATCAATTGACAACATTATAATGTACAATATGAAAAATGAATGTTCATTTTGAGATTTGCTAAGGATTACAATGATTTGAGATCTGCTGAAAATGAACAGTGTTAATAAATTCTTAGTATGTTTAAAGATTAAGTTTAAGTGAGTGACAGCAAAGGTAATTTAAATGCTAAAATATGGGAAAATAGTGATGCACTATTAAATATGCAATATCCATGTCAATGAATAAATAAAAGTGTCTAATATCAGGCAATAACCAAGTTGGTATGACTATACTGTCCATGCATTAAACACATTTAATACAATCCTTTGCAGAAATAGATTATTATATTATATTATATTATATATTAATGTAATGTGAATTTATTTACAATAATATAATATAAAATATTATATTATTAAAATCAAATTATACATCATGTTATATAATCAACATTTACCTGTGCATTTTTGCTGAAAAGCTGCATTTGTCTTTACTAATAGTAACAGTAGGTTTGATCTTTCTATATTTAATAATACAGTCATACAACTATAATATAGATATAGCTGTATCTAAAGTCAACAGACTTTATGAGCTCTTGTGCCTGCAAGCAAAGGAGAAAGTGCTTTCTTTTTTTAAATGACTTTACACACCACTTAACTGCATGAAACATCAAGCACACGTATGTCAGTGGGCTCCCATTTGGGACATCAAACAAGGTAACACACTAGCAACCCTATGACACATCCAATTCCCAGACAAACAACCATGACAGTGACAAATAATCCCTAACCCCTTTAATAAATATATAATACGTTTATCTATGGGGGCATTAGAAGATAAATAAATAAGTAGATGAAAGGGGGCTCAAGTCGCAGATTCTCCTCCCTCAGATATGAATGTGGAGGGGCCCATGGGGACATATTCAGGCAGGGGATGGGTAAACTTGAAAGGCATTGTGTTTCTTTTTTTTCTTTTGTTCAAGTCTGTCACTATAATCTAATCAAACCACACAGAGAGGCGAAGAGAGAGCTGGGGCTGTTGGAATGCTTGCCTATACATTGCACTGAAGTTACACTGTAAAAGTGTTTTATCAGGTAACCTAAAGTATGCTACATGGGGTAACAAATTAACTTTTTAGATTTTTATTCAAAAACACTTAATTTGACCAGATCAGTAATAAGGTTATATTAGGCAAAAATCAAAAGAATTGGAAGGGTCAGATGAGGTAAAAAAATAACTAGAAAATATCTTGAGTAGTGCATTTCATTTTCAATATATAATGGATTAGCATTTTGCTAATGTCATTTAGATAAAAGACAGTATACCTTAAACTTGAAATGGACATTTTTCAATGATTTCGAGTCGACAAAAGAAATGCAAAGTTCTTTTGTGGAACATATAGGTGATTTCTGTAGATATTTTTGTTGTATTAAGCAAGAAAATGTCAGTGACAATTTGTTTATATCATCTTGACCTGAACTAGAGGTGTCTTTTGTTATTGTAATCTACTGTAGTCAAACATTCAGATTCAGATTCAGATATCTTTATTAGTCCCCAAGGGGGCAATTCAGTTCTACAGCCAACCCATCCAATAAGGGTTAAATTAGAATTATTAGCACACAATAAATATAAGAATTATAAAGTAAAAAATGTATACAAAACGATCACACCCTGACACACACATACAGCGCAACACACACATTCACCTGCCAGTGACAGAACAAAGCAGTGGAATACAAGAGCCATTTGTGTAGTTATGAGTTATCATTCAAGAATCTTATAGCAGAGTGAAGGAATGAGTTTGCATAACGATTCGTTTTCCGTATTGGCACATAATATCACCGACCTGACTGCATGAGAACAAATCCATTCCTGAGCACATGATCTGGTTGGCACAGTATTCTATCTGCTTTTTGGATCACTCTTTTTTTCCAGAGAGAACAGAGATCATTTAATTGGGTACCAGTAATTTTTGAGCATTTACAAACCCCAAAGGAGTTCATATTCCTTAGTAGGTATATTCTTTGGTTTGCTCGCTTAATAATGCTATCAGTGTTCTCTCTGAAATTCAATTGTGAGTCAAATACTGTGCCCAAATACTTGTATGTTTGAACCACTTGAACACCTTCAATGTGTATTACACTCAGTTTTGGTTCGTCACTAACCTTCCTAAAATCTATTATCAATTCTTTAGTCTTTGACACATTTAAGTCAAGGAGACTGTCATCGCACCATCTAGCAAACTCCTCAAGGGCACTGCTTTGATCAGGTTGGTTGCCCAGTAAAAGGGACAACAGGGCTGTGTGATCTGAAAACTTCACTAAGTAGCTGTTCTCCCAAGATGACCTGTAGTTGTCAGTGTATAATATGAAAAGAAGGGGGGAGAGCACACAGCCCTGAGGAGAGCCTGTGTTTGATACGATAACAGATGACATATTTCCATTTACATACAGTAGACCTACTGCCTTCTATTTGTTAAAAAGTTTAAGATAAGTAATAGGATCTGCTCAGGTAACTTAAAATATGAAGCTAATCGTTCAATCAGAATGTGAGGCTGCATTTTATTAAAAGCTGAACTAAAGTCAGCAAATAAAATTCTTACATGTGATGCAGGTTTCTCAAGATGTTTATACACCTTGTCAAGAATAAAAAGAACAGTCAAGTTGATTTAATCCTATAACACATAACTTTAAAAGAAACTGATTAAATGTTTCTATATGATGCAATATTTTCAGCTAACTAACAAAACCATATTTTACATGTAGGCTGTTTTAAAATTAGTATTTGAATGTCAGAATGTGTGTGAAGAAAAATTAATCTCAGGAAGCAGTTATGTAACATTTAGAAGCGTGCTGATTCTTTATGTTGACAACAGGAAGCTTGTTAACTCATTTGTAACAGTGATGGAAAATAGGATTGCTGGATGTCTGGGGGAAACATGTGAAATTAGCTTGGCCATTACCTGAGCAAGCCCACACCAATGAGAACCCTGCATTATCAGTCTAAATGTCCGAGTATAAATGTGTGGGTGGATGTGCTAAGTCCCTGATTCTTATTAGTGGGATTTCCATATAGAGGGTCGATACAGCCTGTGCTTACCAGCATCCTGCTGCAGTCCCACACACTGTCCTGTTCTGACATGTAGTCAAAGCAGCTAATCACCAAGCCTCCAACTCACTGCATGCTTAATCACTTTGGGGGTGGCCAGAGAATGGGGATGAACAGCTCCGACATAAACACTGAAGCAACCTTCTACACATTCTTTCTTTATATTTTTTGGTTTCTCTTTTCCCTTCCTTTCTCTCAATGTCACGTGTCAGCATTTATGTTTACATTGAATCATTAAGCAGATCCAGAGGAACAGAGGAACATTACAAGCAATTAACATGTTCATATTAGAGCCAACAATATTTGCAATACCGCAAGACCAAGTTCAAAAGTAAGCAACAAAAGAAGAAAAACAACAAAAAGAAGAGAAAGGTGAAAACAAGAAGGGAACAAGTACCTTTATGTATGGTTGTGGTTTAGCTAAGTGCTTGTAGACAATGTGTGGCTTCCAGGTGAAAGTTGGAAGCATGTTACTCCACATGGCAACAGAAAGAGTGAAGGTTCTGGAAACTTTGTGATAGAACCACTGCGCTCTGGAGAGGATTAACAACTACAAGATGAGCCTAGACAAAATGTGGGCAGTGAAGTTCTGGTGAGATCTCAAAAAGTTGCTCAGATCACCACCTTTTACATGTGTTCCTAGGTTTGAAAGGTTTGAAAGTAATGTGTTTCAGCAGAAGCATTATGTAGTGTAGTGTGTGAGAGACAGATGAAGAGAGAGTTATAGTTAAATGCCACAATGAAAAATTTGCCTTTTGTAGAACTTAAAATGTCAACAGTTTACACATCTTTTAGGGGAATTCAATTAATTTTCCTAATCATTTTAAGTAACTGTTTTGAGTTCACAATGAGAGAAAACCTTCTGTCATTCAAGCAATTACCTATTCAAAGGGATAGTTCATTTTAAAATGGAAATTATATCATCATTCACTCATTTTCCTCATGTGGACCATTTAAGTAGATTTTCTGGGGAATATCTCGTTTTTGTTTTTGTCCATACATATAAATGAAAGTCAGTGGTCATCAAAATTGTTTAGTTCCCAACATTCTTTAAAAATATCTGTTCTGCAGAACATATAAAGTGATAAAGGTTTGGAACGACAGTGAGTAAATGATGGCAGAATATTCATTTTTGGTAAACAATCCCTTTAAATACCTAAATATCTATTAAATAAATATTTTTATTTAAATGATGTTTTCTCTGAACCATAGAGTACACATCCTGGAGAGTTATGTGCGCTTGTTGTCTTAAACTATCAAGAACATCACATGAACAATCTTGTGACAAAAAAAAAATATTTACAACGCTTATTACACAGACCTCAATGTTACATTACGAGGACTGTAGGAAACAAGCAGAAGATCTATGTGCAGGAAGTTTAATTAAGAGACAAAGTAAACAAAGAACAAGGAACACAGAGAAAAGGAAAAGAAACATGAGTGGAACAGCAACCATACCATTTAACAACTCACAAAGCACTAGAGAAACACAAGGGCTATAAATGCACTGGAGAACAAAAGGACCAATGAGTAACTATGACAACAAACAAGGAAAGGGGTGCAGCTGATTAACTACCATTGCATCTAACAAGGGACAAGGCACACAGCAAACAGGAACAGAACACAGACAGGGAATATGTAACATAGCCCCCCACCTAAGGAGCAGATTCCAGACAGTTCAAAATACAAAATAGAAAATACACAACAAAATTCCAGGAGGGTGGAGGAGTGGAGGCAGAACAGGGGGAGGGATGGTGGGACAGGCCCATGGAGTGGAAGCGGGCCTGGAGACTGTGGTGGAGCAAGAGACCAGATTGGAGCAGGAGACCAGGGAGGAGCCGGCAGAACTGGCAGCCAGGGCGGAGCCAGTGGAGCAGAAGACCACCAAGACGGGGCAGGCAGAGCTGGTGACCACCACAGTGGCACAGGAGGAAATGGAGACTACCATGGTGGATCAGGCAGAACTGAAACAACCCCTGTGACCGTAACAGGACAGGCAGAGGATACAAGGATGACCTCCATGGCCATGTCAGGACAGGCTGAGAGCACAGAGATGGCTTTCTTGGCCATGACAAGACAGGCAAAGAACTGGGAGACAGCCTCCTTGGCCATGGCAGCACAGCCAAGGAGCTCAAGGACGACTTCTGTGGTTAAGACAGGACAGCCAAAGACCTCATGGGCTGGCATCAACACAGAGTCTAGCGGGCGAGATGTTGCAGGCTGATAACATTAGTGGCGGCCCAAGCCCAAACACAACAAAAGTAACCATACCTAACTGATCATTTCAAGTAGAAGAACAAACTCATCCTGAGACCACAAGCTAGTAAACATGACAACAAAATCAACTGGCAAGCAGTCAAACAATACAACCATATTCATTATTTATGTCTCAGTGCATGCTGGTAAGAGGATAAATAGGAATGAATCACAAAACCATTTTTCACTATAGGCCTGTTTGAACTAAAACGTATTTATTCAGCTCACCTGCTTTGCTTCTTGTTTAAAAAATTTACAGTATACTGTAAAAGAAAATCAGCATAGAGATGCATTACTTGTGTTCCTGAAAGTTTCTGTTAGAAGTACAATAGCAGCATTATTTACTTTATCTCAGATCCCTTGATCTCATTTTTCGCAGTGCAGGGATATGTGTTGGGGCTGAAATTTCACCATTCCTGATATTGCACCATGATGTGCAGTTTCATCTAATCCACCAGATTTCTGTCTCACAGTCACTAAAAGCACTGCAAACACCCCATTCCAAAACACAAGAGCAGTCCTCAAAAACACAATGAAGAAGAAAAGAAAAGCTCACATAATGAATTACTAAATATCAAACATATTACATATTACTATCCCCACAATTTCAGCATGACATGAAAATTCACTGCCTATTTTCTAAATGCATGTGATTGATCTTATTATTTTAAAATGTCATAATTCATCCATTAAGATAAAATTCTTCTATTCAATAACTTCAGAAAGGATATAAAAAGCTAGCGTGTTGTGTTGCTGCTGCTATAATCAAAACCATCAAGCACAAAATGAGTGCAAACTGAATGTCCTTTATACCCTGTGGTCATCATGTATTCTTCTGCATATTCATATAACTGTCATGCCATGCAAAGAAGTTTAAACATTAGTATTGATATTTGTTTCAAGGTAAGCTAAAAAATTAGCTAAGTATTGCTAAATTAGCGGGTTTTATTCAAGACAAACATGATTTAATATGACTTAACCTGGCTAAATTACACCTACATTAGCAGTTTTAAGGTTCAGATCAGGTAGGAAAAACAGCTCATTAAGGCAGCAACTTCAGGTTTCCACTTTCAACACTGCAGATCATGAAAGATTAATGTAAGAATCTTTGCATATTAAAATTTGAGAGGGAGAGGTTTGTTAAAAATATGAATCAACCCTCAGGAAATCTTTCTGAACATGCCAGCATCACCCTCACAAACCTAAAGCGACAAGAGTTACACTAAAACAAATGAAATTTTAATTTCAAATTTTATGTTGGTGATAAATATGCACTTACTGTTTTCCGCTTGTTCCCCTCCAGCCCTTTTCTTCAGTAGTTAAGTGACACAAACACTTCAGCCTATTTAGAGGTCATTTGTATAGTTTACATCACATAATACACATAATAAACACAATGATACTTAGTTTCTTAAAGGGATACTAAGACCAAAAATTGATATTTGCTGAAAATTTACTCACCCTCAGGCAACTAAGATAACTCTTGATTAACATCTTGTGAAGTGAATAGATGCATGTTTGTAAGAAACAAATCCATCATTAAGGTGTTTTAGCTTTAAACCGACATTTCTGGCCAAAATACCAGTCTATAATTTATAATAATACACTTCCTCCAGTTAAAAACTCCTCTCACATCAAAATCCATTGACATATTTGTTTAGAAATTTTTTGGACTATTTTTGATTTTAAACAGTGCTTGATCAGTGCATATTCATATGAGATAACTTTTTCACTAGAGAAAGCGATATTATGAATAGAGGACACATATTTTTGTTTATTACAAACATGCAGCTTTTTGCTTTACAATACATGAATTGATGGACTAGAGTTGTGTGGATTATTGGTGGATTATTGTGTTTTTATCAGCCGTTTGACTCTTATTCTGATGGCACCCATTCACTGCAAAGAATCCATCGGTGAGCAAGTGCTGTTATGTTAAATTTCTCCAAATCTGTTTTGATGAACAAACAAACTAATCTATGGGTGGCTTGAGGATGAGTATATTTTTAGCAAACTCTCATTTTTGGGTGAACTTTCTTTAAAGAGCTATTGTCGTACCACCACAACAGCAATTGGTGAGGACATCTTAGCATAGCATGGCATTCAATTATAAAATACTTGTTTGCACAGCTCTTTTGTATATTTATTCAATCTTAAACCATTATATTTTCCTCATGCCATCAATTTAAGGCCATAGATTTGCCGCAGCCCTTTTTGTTCTTACAAGAGACACTTTTCTCTGATGAATGCATCTGTCTTTACACGACTATTGTGTCCCGTGTTTCCAGCAGGGAATCTCTCACAGTGTTGTCCATTAAGACTGAAATCTGCCCGCTGCTCTTTGGATTCTATCATATATGCTCACAGTGGTCCTCACATCCTTCACTGTCTAACATCTTATAGCTGACCTATTGATGGGGAGACACTCTGTGCCTCTTGATGATCTTTACAAAGGTCTTTACAAAGGCCATACTTCCATTTTAAAAGTCCAAGTTATCAGGATACTGAAGCTGGTTTTCTCACTTGAAAGCATTTTCACTCCTCTCAGTGAGACTTGATGTTTTATAGGATTTTTTGAAGCAACATGCTGTACAACACTGGAGCAAACTACTTAACAGTTGTTTGGAAAAAAATGTGTTTGGCTTGATATAAGGTCAACATGCAGTGACAGGCTGAAAAAGAATTTAAATCTGACTAAATTCACGATTTCATTGGTTTACATCTATACTTTTGCATATTTAAGGGTATTGGGGTTTAATTCTGTACCAAATAATTAGGATTTGAATGAAAATATGAAAAACAAACAAACAAACAAACAAACAAACAAACAAACAAACAAACAAACAAACAAACAAACACTCACTTTAAATGTCCAGATATTTAAATCCTAATGCATCATGAATAAAAAGTAATTTGGTCATTATGTGGGGTCTCATGAGCAATAATTGATCAAATTAAATGTTTGTTTGTTTGTTGTTTTAAAATTTAACTTTTTGAGTTTTTTTAAGTAACATTTTATGAGTCAATACCAACGTAACCACCAATATGTTCTGTGTCACAATAAAAATATTTAGAATGTATGGCTGTTATTAAAGAAAATATAAATTTAAAAAAAAAAAGTAAAGTAAAGAATGTAAAGAAAATTATTTTTGTTACCCAAAAATCACATAGTTTTCTGTAATTCTGCTGCTAGCAGAAACATTTCCAGTGTGAAAATCCAACAGCTGCGCTTATTTACTGCTTGCATGTGTGGTGTGAAAGAGGCTTAAGACAATATAAAAATGAAAAACAGAATTATGGGAATTTGTTATAATATTGCTTTAAGAAATCTCATAAATCTCATATGGACCAGAGCAACCCACAAGAATCAAAAGCTTTATCAGTCTCACAAAGACATACTCGACCTCATTTATCAAGTAAGATTAACTGTCAGCTTGGATAAAATTCAAGGTGCCTAAATTTTGTGGTGCCCAGAATTCAAAGTGTCACAGGCAAAATAATTTATCCGATGCACTGCGTAAAGCAAAAGTGATGATTTGAACCCGTTAGATTTATGATTTGCTTATTTTCTGTGTTGTTGAAAAATATGACTGATTTAGCATTAATTTAAACACTGCAAATCAAACGTTACTATTCAAATATTCTGGCGTATTCAATCATACATATCCTTAGAATAGAATATTTCAAAATACTCTATTAGCTGGTCATCAGTAACACTACTAACTTGACATCACTAAACTTAAAATGTTATACCATACACATTATAAAAGGTCAGGCTAATAAAACTGTTGATCCATTTAAGTGTGAACAAAAAATCTAATCATTTTGTCATCATAATTACGATTCCTAATGAAGAAGCATTATTTATTTAAGTCTGGGGGGCTTTGCAATTGCTTTGCAATCCACAAAGCCAGTCACTAAACACAAAACTGGTTAAAAAAATGTACCAGAGTCTCAAGCTAGTTGCTCTCCTCATTAAAATTAGTTTTTCCATATTTTTTTTTTAGCACAAAGTACAAAACATTGCCAACTTCACTACATTCACAACTTTAAATCAAAACAACTAACTTAAGAACTAACCTTAAGAACTATAATTTCAACTTGCTTATCATATAATGTTGCATCAAAGCTTTGAATTGATAATTGCTTGCATGCTTTTCAACCCCCAGTTAGAATGTGTTAATTATTGGAGAACACGAATGATGCAGTGTAAATATGCTTGGATAGCATTTTATTAATGTAATCATAAACTGCAGAGTTCTTGCACTCTAAAAAGTTTTCTGTGAAAATATCGTACCGGGATATCAGTTAATTCACACTTTGCATATGCAGCGCACAAAAATGAAGCCAGAAAAAAAATCTGATTATTTTGCTTGCCATATCAAAGCTGCTTCTAGATGACGGCCCCTTTGATTTCTTCTGATGAATATTCGTTTTGAGGAGCAAAATGGAAAAGTCTTGGATTGCATCTTCCTCTCTTGTCTGTCTCTTTTTTTTTTTTTTTTTTTTTACCCGAGATTCAGACCCAGTATTTGTCACTGGATATTAGTTATACTCATTTTAAACTTCTCTGATCATTATCTTGCACAGCTGATTGGATTTATTAAAAAAGCTTATTTTTGGACCGTCTTTCATTTAAAATCACTCTTTAATTATTGATTTAGAGCATTGAGCACAACACTTGGCATCCTGTAAATCTGATTCTAAATTGTTCTGTGACTGATGCGCACAGAAAGGATCAATGGATTAATTTCTATGAGATTGGTGTTCTTGTGGGCCGAAGACGTGCCTGCACATGCAAAGAACAGGATTATGAAATTTGAGCCAGGGTCTCTCACGTCTGATGGGTGGAGGAAAGCTGGCCTAAAGGGCTGAGTTGATGACAAATGGTAAGGTGTGAGGCAGAGCACTCTCTCTCACCAGCTCAATCACACTGAATAAACACACCACCACACACCTCGACCCTGCCTCTATAACTGTCTGTCTTAATAGTTGTCTAACAAGACAGCTGCAAGTGTATGTGTGTGTCAGTGTAGTTCATTTGCTTAAAAGCATTTTTTTAAAATAAAAAAATAATAAAAGAAGAAGAAAATTTATTTACTCAACCTGGTCTTTACTCATATGACTTTCTGGAATGATAAATTATATTATTATATTATATACAGGTTTATTATAGTAAACTTAAACAAAAAAATTATTTCACATAAAATTATTATAAGACCAATAAAAAAAAAACATTTTTAGTGAATTGTTGGGCTTCTGGAAAGTACAGTATGTTAATTTACTGTACATGTACTCAATACTTGGTAGGGGCTCCTTTTGCTTTAATTACTGCCTCAATTTGGCGTGGCATGGAGGTGATCAGTTTGTGGCACTGCTTGAGCTGGTATGGAAGCCCAGGTTTCTTTGACAGTGGCCTTCAGCTCATCTGCATTTTTTGGTATCTTGTTTTTCATTGTCCTTTTGACAATAGCCCATAGAATCTGTATGGGGTTCAGGTCTAGTGAGTTTGCTGGCCAGTCAAGCACACCAACACAATGGCCATTTAACCAACTTTTGGTGCTTTTGACAGTGTGGGCAGGTACCAAATCCTGCTGGAAAATGAAATCAGCATCTTCAAAAAGCTGGTCAGCAGAAGGAAGCATGAAGTGCTCCAAAATTTCTTGGTAAACGGGTGCAGTGACTTTGGTTTTGAAAAAACACAATGGATCAACACCAGCAGATGATATTGCACCCCAAATCATCACAGACTGTTGAAACTTAACACTGGACTTCAAGCAACTTGGGCTATGAGCTTCTCCACCCTTCCTCCAGACTCTAGGACCTTGGTTTCCAAATGAAATACAAAACTTGCTCTTATCTGAAAAGAGGATGTTGGACCACTGAGCAACAGTCCAGTTCTTCTTCTCCTTATCCCAGGTAAGACGCCTCAGGAGTGGCTTAACAAGAGGAATACGACAATGTAGCCAAATTCCTTGACACGTCTGTGTGTGGTGGCTCTTGATGCCTCGACCCCAGCCTCAGTCCATTCCTTGTGAAGTTCACTCAAATTCTTGAATCGATTTTGCTTGACAATCCTCATAAGGCTGCGGTTCTCTCGGTTGGTTGTGCATCTTTTTCTTCCACACTTTTTCCTTCCACTCAACTTTCTGTTAACATGCTTGGATACAGCACTCTGTGAACAGCCAGCTTCTTTGGCAATGAATGTTTGTGGATTACCCTCCTTGTGAAGGGTGTCAATGATTGTCTTGTGGACAACTGTCAGATCAGTAGTCTTCCCCATGATTGTGTGGCCTACTGAGAGACCATTTTGAAGGCTCAGGAAACCTTTGCAGGTGTTTTGAGTTGATTAGCAGATTGGAACCATATTCATATTTGTTGAGATAGTGAATTGGTGGGTTTTTGTTAAATGTGAGCCAAAATCATCACAATTAAAAGAACCAAAGACTTAAACTACTTCAGTCTGTGTGCATTGAATTTATTTAATACACAAGTTTCACAATTTGAGTTGAATTACTGAAATAAATGAACTTTTCCACAATATTTTAATTTATTGAGATGCACCTGCATAAAGACATATTCAAACAAACTAATAACAATGACAGAAACACACAACAAAATTACAAAATCTAAACTTAAAAAGTATACAATATATCAATACTCTATATATAACTCTAATAGTACCTCATTTATACTAAAATAACACATTTTTTTTTTAAATACATTATATAATATTTTGGCAATATTTGTAGAACTAAACCAGCCTTATGAAATGTATGATGATCAGATCTCTTTAATTTGGCATGAAGAAAAATACCTACTTTACAGCAGATCACTTACATATTAGCAACTAAGTTGTCTGGCTTGCATTCATAATATGATTCACCACGTTTGGATTATGGATATAATTTTCCATATTTGACTGCAGCAGCTGTAATGTAAGTAATGTTTCCCCTGCAAGAAGAAAATAAATCAAAGTTACCCTTGATCTTCAAAACAAAGTAAGAATTTTTCAGTGGCACAGCGGGCTGTTGGGAGAACATTTATATAAAAGCAGCTGGAATGTGTAGGGAATTGGGAATTGTAGAAGTGTCAAATTTTCTCATGTTTATCACTAAGCACTGATTGTAGCTGCCACAGAATATATAGGGAGTATGTATTTGCAAGAAATAATGAAATAATCATCACCCAGCTGCTACAAATCCCAGACGGTAAGAAAAACGCTTCTTAACTTAAGAGGTCTTTCAACTGGCTACAGGTCCTCAGCAGCTTAATAAATTAGTAATATCTAACCTCCAACAACACATGACATATTTCATTATGCCATTATTTATTTAGCAAGCCCATGGCAAAAGTCAGAAAACATATGGGAAAAATTAAGTACACCCTAACTACTTCAAAAAGAATTAAGATGGCCATTAGAATTCAGGAGATGATAATGAAATGCACTTAATTACTTGATCATCAGGAAACGTGACCACCTCTTCAAAAGCAAATGAAGAGCATCCAGAGGCAGCTGCCTTTGTCTTTTATAATATGAACACAAGGATGTTTCTCAAAAAATCAAAAAATGGCAGCACAGTTTAGGTTCACAAGGTGAATGAATAAATAATAAGTTGTCTGGAATAATGTCTGTCAAACAGACAAGTCCATTGTAAAAATGTGTGGTTATTATGCATAACACCATGTTTGGCAAGAAAACACTGTGTATAGCCACAAACACTTCATACCAGCAGTCAAGTGATGGAGGCGTCATGATCTGAGCTTGTTCTACAGCCACAAGACTTGAGCACTTTTTGCAGTCATTGAATAGAACATGAACTACTTTTGATGCTAAATTATTCTAAAGTTAACTTGAGGCCATCTGTCCATCAGCAGGACTAAAATTGAATCATATAACCAGACAATGACCTCAAATGGACCTACAAATGCAACTAAATGGCCAAAACTTTTACAAGGGGTCCAAACTATTCCCAAAATAACATTAAAGTAATATTTATGTATATATATTTTTCAATTAAAATTTTCTTAATGATTGAATAAATTAATGAATTAACAAATATAAATATTATAAAGAAAAATGTGATTTCTATGTGGACTATCCCTTTAAGACAATTGCTCAGATTCTGCTCAGAAGAATCTTATGACAACAACAAGATTTCCTGTGGTTTGAACACCTGCCTCAGTTGTTATGTTATATCTTGCATATAGTGAAGTCCAGTTTGGGAATTAAGCACAGAGTGACAGTCGGAAAAGGGTTCAGTCCAATAATTAGCAACTCTACTTAACCCCCACTGCTGCAAACAGATATATCGACAAGTGCCCTGGCTTATGTACCTGATCCTTCACCTTTTACTTCAGCAAAGATTCAATCTGTATTGCACAATTTATCCAATAACACAGCTGGCAGAATGGATGGAGGGACTTATGATACGCTCAAAGAAGGCAGTGTTCAAAGTCTAAAATCAATGTTTAATGGGTGACTGATTCTTGCAAGGGGTCTCTCATTTATTGAATACTCAAGAAAGACAAGCTTCAGTCTGAAGAAGCATTTCTTTATCATCAACAATTTATAAAATGCTTGTGAAGTGGTTTCTTGCAGGTATTCTTTCCCCCAATCAAACAGTTTACATCAAACACAGTGATGAATGAGCATTTCTCAGTTACTGATTCATTTCTCAGACGTTTTCATCTCTGAAAAGCTGCTATTTTAAATTCATGCTCAAGTACGGTGCTATAGCTACCACCACTTAAGATGGCTAAATCAAATCACTTTATTTTTATTCGATTACATAGAATAGCAGCCTTTGTTCATTGCACAGAGTTTCTTGCTATTTTTTGAGTTAAAGACTCACAAAACTCACAAGACTCATTCTGTTGTCTCTATTCCATTATGTCTTGCTATTTTTTATATATTCTTATATAAACAAAATTTTTCCTTAAGAAAATTACATTTTGAAAATATGTATTTTTACACATACATAATGTTCATGGAGTGCAGTAAATGTGCTGGCCCTCAAACAATAACTGAGGTACATATTGGCCTTCCAAAATACAAACGTAAAACATCAATATAAAACAGTTATTTTAAATTGTAATGATATTTTTGACTTTATTTTTTTTTTTAATGCAGACTTGGTGAACAAAGACTACTGACTGCAAAAATTTTAATGTTACTGTACATTAGTAACAAAAAAAGTAAAAATTGTTAAATTAATATCATGAAACATCTTGACAGAGAGTTAATAGTGACATTTTGGATGAACTCTATAACATAATACTTATAAATCTAATAACCAGATACCTGAGACAAGTGCAATGTGGATTGTAAGTAGAAAGAACAGGTTGAACTGAAGTGACAGTTAGAAAAATAGCTTGCAGGATCTGATTGATTTATCTTCCTTGTCACTCATCTTAGAAATGGAAGCACTAAGTAGTATCTCTGTGCAAAGCGGACCACAAATATCCATTCTGCAAGAAAAGTATAACACACATACAGTAAGTAAACAATTTGGCCTGAACATCTCACCCATTTATTGCATATAACATACTGTCAGAGCTTCACTTCTTCTGCCTGAGCATTTCAGGTGAAATAAGATACATTAGACTTGATAAAAAAAAAAAAAAAAAGCTGGCATGTCTCTCTTAAGTGATGAAAATATATTCAAAGTATATTCATAAACATGTGCAGGAATTAGTGATGACTGGGAGGTCAATGTTTTTAAAATGATTACTAAGGAAATTTTCAAGCTTTTATACAAAAGTTAATATTGAGTAACTTACATTGTAGGCATATTAATGGCAGTTTTTGTTATTTTTGTACCCCCAAAGAAATGATTTCCAAACAAAGTCAACAGAATCAACCATTGCAAATATCCATGCATATAATAGTGGAGTTTTGTTCCTGAACAAATCCATGTTTATGAATGAATTGTTGGAATAATTCAAAGACTCATACATAAAAGGCATGAGTCATGAGTTATTTGTGAATCAATTAGTGTTTTGAACAAATCAGTTGCATGAATGAGTCAATGACTGACTCATAAAAACTTTTTACCTATACTGGCATAACAGAAAGAGTTGATGAAAATGTCTACCTTTTATTCACAGCTATTTATAAAATCTGTAGTAAAAGTGATAAACAGTATTTATGAAAATAAGTTTTATCAGTACAGATCTTAATGGCAAGCACTGTTATCATGAGGTAACCAAAGCAACACAGCATATTGTTGCTATGGTTACCTTTCGACTTATTCATACATGTTTTTTTTTTTTTTACAAATTCTTGAGATCAAACTTTTGTGGTTAAATGCTATATTAAAACATTGTTGACACTTTATTTAATATAAAAGATTAAAACTGTTAGTCCCAAGTATCTGAATCTGATACTGTGTCTGGAGGAGGTGTTTATTAATATGCAAGCTTTCTTCAACATGCATTTTTACTTTTTATGGTTTTTATAATTTTTATGTACTTTTTATCTATGGTTTCGTGGGTGAGCACACAATAAGTTTTCATTTTCATTCATATTTTGCAGAAACAGTAAGTTCCCTTATAACAGAAACATCCTAACTATAGAAAATATAACACTTAAAATAGAATATGAATCATGAGTAGGTGTGTTTCTATGCAAGCATTTCTATAGGTCCATCATAAAATGAATGTCTAACCACCACTGGCTGCGTCTACTTTCACTTGACACGACTGTTTGAATCAGAGCAGTGTTCCCAAGTCTTCCTATAAATATGCATCCAAAAGTAGACTATAAATATAGACCAACACAACATAATGTTAAAGAGCATGAACTATCAGTAAAGGTGCTGATAACAAAACAAGTGCCATGGCAATTAGTTCACTGTAAATGATCATGGTGAGAATGCAATGGAATCATTTTAATGAAGACTAATTAATGAAGCTATTTATTTTAAAAGCCTTGTCACCGTAAGTGACCTTAAAATCCCTTTCAATACTTCCCTGGAAAATATCAAATGAATCAGTCATGGCTGATGTAAATTCTATTAGAAATGTGTTAATCAAAACAATTCTTCTGAAAATGTGTCAGTCACAACTTGTTTCTTGAAGCTCATAGTCATGTTTTTATAATGATCTAGATATATTCTGATTCCTATTTTTCTGAGATGCAAAAAGTAAAAAAAAAAAAAAAAAAAAAAAATTATAGCTATACAGATAATGTAATGTTGCTCAAAACAATATTTTCGAATTTGCTTATGCAAACTCTACTAATTTGTAACTTTGGGAACTCAAAACTTGAACTAACAATAATAGTAAGATATATAAAAAAAACACACCTTTCAGAGGATCCCAGCTTTAGGAAAGTGTGCTGAAGTTTGCAACCAAACAGTCTGTGGTACATTTCAGCTCAGGTTGTTTTGAGAATGTGAATGCCCCAAAAAGAGGCAGGGTCAAGATTTTCAGTAAATAATGATTTGGATTTTGGTTTGTTCATCACACAAAACTATCATATGACTTCAAAAGATTTAAAATAGTTCAGAGATTCTGGTGACCACTTTTATGATATTTCTGCACTGCTTTTGCCTCCTTTTTGAAGGTTGGCAGCCTCAGGTGTTATTTCATTATATTGAATCAGAGAGAATTCTTCCTTCCTATGAAAATTCACCTTAGTTTTCCACAGAAGAACAAGTCTGGAACAATGTTAGATTTAATTACACAATTTTTGAAAGAACTATCCCTTTAAAGGCAGGGAAAATTGTCTGTTTAATTCCAAGAATAAAAATAATGGATGGGATGGAGAAAGGTTAGGAGAAAGGGAAGGAAAGCGATGGCAAATTTATTACTCTCAGCAGGAACAAGAAAAGTGTCACTCAATCGCATATTAGACACAACAACATACACAGTTATCAGTCTCTTTGACTGACAGCTTTGATACAGAATAAATGATTCATACCACTATGGACAAAGTTTTGTCTTAATGAAAGCTCAGAAAATGTCTGCCTGACAAAAAATTGGGTTTGTTGTCTCTCATGAAATATTGTATAGGTTGAAATAACTGATGAAAACATGCACATAATGAAGATGAAGTTTGCATTACTCAATCTTCACTAATGTATGCTCATTTACAGTCAGACCACAAACAAATGAGCAGGTCTGGTATCAGAGGTGCAAGCATCAAGACAAAGCAAGATTTGTCTTTTTTCCACAGCTTGCTGTCAGGCAGTAAATAAGGATGTCTGCATCATTTGGAGAAGCATAGTGAGCTAATCACCCATATATTACCAGCAGGCTGTATGTTCCAACAGTGAGGCAAAACAAATCAGTTGCAAGAAGCTAAATTTACATTGTGTTATGCAAAACATATATCACCTGTCCAATTTTGTGTATATCATTTGAACGTTGTAAATTATATTGCACAAATCAATGTTTTCATTAAGGTTGCTGGCTGGATACTGCTGCAGTTTCAGGGATCTCTTCAGCCCTTGAGACATGCATTGATTTGTGACAGCCCTTGTATCTGATGCCATCATGCTGTTTCCTCAAGTCTAGAGATGCTTTGCGATATGACACATTATAAGGATCATTAAAATATCATTATTTACTAATATATATATAATATACACATATAATCTGTTTTAATCTAGTTAAAACACGTATCAGATTCTTCCTTAAAAAGACAAATTTTAATTGATATCAAAATCCTCAATATTACCACATGATGAATAAATAACTGTAATTAACAAATAACTAATTTAAAATGTTATATAGTTATAAAACTATAATTATATCCAACCTTATTCTGATAAAACAGTACATATACACAGTCCATATATACTATACATATACACAGTCCATACCAACTATAAAGACTATCAGTTAAAAAGACTAACATCATGATTTACTATGAAAATGAGGTAACACGTTACATTAAGGTTTCCTTTATAAAGGGTTTATACAGGTGTTAATAAATGACTAATAAATCACTTACAAATGCATTATAAATCATTGATAAGCAGCTATAAATGCATGAATAAAGGGTGATTTTAATGCAACACCTGCCAAATAGTGGGCTCAATCACCCTTAAATCACCTATAACTCACGTTATAAATGCAACATATATGCAAAAAATATTCCAGATTCCTCATTTTATTCCTCATTTATACTAACGTTTATAAATCATTAATAAATGGTTCACATGTGTTCACTTAACATTAAGGTTCACTTTTACAGGTTACTAACATTTATAGCTCATTAATAAATGGTCCACAGGTGTTCACTTTACATTAAGGTTCACTTATGGACATTATTACCATTTATAACTCATTAATAACTGGTTCACAGACGTTCACTTTACATTAAGGTTAATTTTCACAAGTTAAATTAACGTTTATAAATCATTAATAAATGTCTCATTACATTAACAGGTAATATTGTAGTTAAACTTTTCAATATTAATATCTCATCAAGTCATGGGTGTGCTTTTATTATTTGTCCCCAAAAATAAAAATCAAGATGATAATTTCATCTTTATAAACAAAATATATCAGTTTCTAATCATTGCTGTGGATATTAGAAATTGGTTAGAAATTGACATGAGTCATGAGATATAAATGAAAAAAACATAAATACAACACCCTTTATTCTTGCTATAATAATACATATTTGCTGCATCATGAAATAAATCAGGAATCTGGTTTTTAATGAAAAAAAGTATTAATAAATATATTATTTAAGTATTTATAACGTGAGTTAAAAATGGCTAACTATTTGGCAGGTATTTCACTGAAATCACCCTTTTATTCATGCATTTATAGCTGCTTATCAATGATTTATAATGCATTTGTAAGTGAATTATTAGTATATCTTTTTAAACCCTTTATAAAGGGAACCTTAATGTAAAGTGGTACCGAAAATGCTTTGAAAAAATGTGTATTGTGAAAACTGCTATATGAGCGTACACATCTTCACAATTGTTATTTTCCAAACAGATCTCAAAATTAAATGAAGAAAATAACAACAACAACAACAATAACCAACAAGAGTAGCAAATTCAAATACACCAGACTAGTATGATTCTTAAATGATTTGTACGACAGGACCATTTTAATGAACGAGACTTCATGAAACAGCAAAGGTTCATTAGTAGCACAGAGGGAATTAAGTGGTCTACAAATTTGATTTATAAAAAAGATCAACACTTTGATTGGCTTTATAAAGTCCCCCACATGTAATGTATGCTCTTGATTGTGGATGTGAGCCAGATGCAATAGGACAGCTATATTTAATGAACAAGATGGCAGCAGACATTGAATAAGTTAAAGCCTTTAATCATCTGGACCATTGATGACATGGTCAACATGGAAAAAGAGATTTCTGGGTCCCCTAGTTTAGATTATCCACACACCTCAACTGATCTCCCATTTGTTACACATTGCAGATTGAGGAGATGAGGTACACCATAGAAAACAACAAGAAAATAGCCAATAACACAAAGGAGATTTTTGTGTAAACCTCAACCTAATCGCTAAATACACAAAGCCAAGGCTCAAAACAGCTAAATAAGATCCATCTTCCAGACAGAAAGGTTAACTTAATATAAAATTCAGACCATTAGTTTTGGATTACATCATAGCTATAGCAAGCAGTAAATGTTATGGTACCGGTAACCCAATCCTGGAAGGGCAGCCTGGTGTACTTTGCTGAACGTGAGGTTTATTCCTTGTAGCATTTGGGTTGTGACATATACTGTGATTTTGAACAAGAGCCCTCACCTACAAGCAATTCCTTTTCCCCCTCTCAGACTCAATGTTCACCTCTGTGTTTATTGGTCCGTTAAATAATTCATCACCACAGCTCTTAGAACGTGTGGGAGTGTATCTGCGCGTGGGGCATATTGCACTTGATCGGAATCGCGAATCCCTGAGGACACAGTCTTGTTTGGAATTTCAAGGGGACATTCATTAGACCAAAACAAGACATTTCCCGCCAACTCAAGTCCTGCATACAAAGTGTGGGTTAAACGTAATGAAGTCAGAAGAACAATCCATAGCTGAGGGCTTGGGTTTGGTACACTATGTGTGCCTGGAATCATCTGAAGGGGTCTGAGGCTCAATTAATGAATTTTATGATTCTGGCAGGGTACCTGAGCTGAGACCGTGCGGATCAAATGTCAATCACTGCTCGGCAGAACCAACTTGCTCAATGCTATTAGCACAAAAACTCACTCGTTTGAGATTTGTGTTGAATTTCCTACAGCACAAAAAACAAAACAACCAGTTACATCAAAGAACTGGGTCGATTGTTTACTAAAGACTTCTTTTTAATATATATATATACACAGTGGGTACGGAAAGTATTCAGACCCCCTTAAATTTTTCACTCTTTGTTATATTGCAGCCATTTGCTAAAATCATTTAAGTTCATTTTTTTTCCTCATTAATGTACACACAGCACCCCATATTGACAGAAAAACACACAATTGTTGACATTTTTGCCCATTTATTAAAAAAGATAAACTGAAATATCACATGGTCCTAAGTATTCAGACCCTTTGCTCAGTATTTAGTAGAAGCACCCTTTTGATCTAATACAGCCATGAGTCTTTTTGGGAAAGATGCAAAGTTTTTCACACCTGGATTTGGGGATCCTCTGCCATTCCTCCTTGCAGATCCTCTCCAATTCTGTCAGGTTGGATGGTAAACGTTGGTGGACAGCCATTTTCAGGTCTCTCCAGAGATGCTCAATTGCCACTCCTTCGTTATTTTAGCTGTGTGCTTAGGGTCATTGTCTTGTTGGAAGGTGAACCTTCGGCCCAGTCTGAGGTCCTGAGCACTCTGGAGAAGGTTTTCGTCCAGGATATCCCTGTACTTGGCTGCATTCATCTTTCCCTGGATTGCAACCAGTTGTCCTGTCCCTGCAGCTGAAAAACACCCCCACAGCATGATGCTGCCACCACCATGCTTCACTGTTGGGACTGTACTGGAAAGGTGATGAAGCAGTGCCTGGTTTTCTCCACACATACCGCTTAGAATTAAGGCCAAAAAATTCTATCTTGGTCTCATCAGACCAGAGAATCTTATTTCT
The DNA here is from genome assembly GCF_018340385.1 of Cyprinus carpio. NCBI lineage: Eukaryota > Metazoa > Chordata > Actinopteri > Cypriniformes > Cyprinidae > Cyprinus > Cyprinus carpio. The sequence goes on along the minus strand of NC_056573.1, from coordinate 15,121,604 downwards.
CACCATCTTGGAGTCCTTCAGGTGTTTTTTAGCAAACTCCATGCGGGCTTTCATGTGTCTTGTACTGAGGAGAGGCTTCCGTCGGGCCACTCTGCCATGAATCCCCGACTGGTGGAGGGCTGCAGTGATGGTTGACTTTCTACAACTTTCTCCCATCTCCCGACTGCATCTCTGGAGCTCAGCCACAGTGATCTTTGCATTCTTCTTTACCTCTCTCACCAAGGCTCTTCTCCCCCGATAGCTCAGTTTGGCCGGACGGCCAGCTCTAGGAAGGGTTCTGTTCATCCCAAACATCTTCCATTTAAGGATTATGGAGGCCACTGTGCTCTTAGGAACCTTAAGTGCAGCAGAAATTTTTTTGTAACCTTGGCCAGATCTGTGCCTTGCCACAATTCTGTCTCTGAACTCTTCAGGCAGTTCCTTTGACCTCTTGATTCTCATTTGCTCTGACATGCACTGTGAGCTGTAAGCTATTTATCATAAACTTCAAGTGAGCCATTAGGAAAAAAGTCTCATTTCCTGAAGTACCGCCAAGGATGAATAACTTAAAAGTGAGAATGGATAATGTTGTAGAAAGCTCCCACAGATTTTGTGTGTGAAGTTCCCTTGATATTGTATGTGCAAACACCTTCTGTTGATGATATAATGGCCAATAGGCCATATACATATATGTATATATGTACAGTATATATACAGTGTTCCAACTTTTTTGGAATCAGGTTTGTATGTATTTATCATTTATTATATATATATATATATATATATAGATATATATATATATATATATATATACGATATATATATATAATATACATATATATATATATATATATATATATATATATATATATATATATATATACTATAATATATATTTATAATAATGATAAATACATACAAACCTGATTCCATATATATAGATATATATATATATATAATATATATAGTATATATATATATATATATATATATATATCTATATATATATATATATAATAAATGATAAATACATACAAACCTGATTCCAAAAAAGTTGGAACACTGTACAAATTGTGAATAAAAACAGAATGCAATGATGTGGAAGTTTCAAATTTCAATATTTTATTCAGAATACAACATAGATGACATATCAAATGTTCAAACTGAGAAAATGTATCATTTTAAGGGAAAAATAAGTTGATTTAAAATTTCATGGCATCAACACATCTCAAAAAAGTTGGGACAAGGCCATGTTTACCACTGTGTGGCATCCCCTCTTCTTTTTATAACAGTCTGCAAACATCTGGGGACTAAGGAGACAAGTTGCTCAAGTTTAGGAATAAGAATGTTGTCCCATTCTTGTCTAATAGTTGCTCAACTGTCTTAGGTCTTCTTTGTCGCATCTTCCTCTTTATGATGCGCCAAATGTTTTCTATGGGTGAAAGATCTGGACTGCAGGCTGGCCATTTCAGTACCCGGATCCTTCTTCTACACAGCCATGATGTTGTTATTGATGCAGTATGTGGTCTGGCATTGTCATGTTGGAAAATGCAAGGTCTTCCCTGAAAGAGACGATGTCTGGATGGGAGCATATGTTGTTCTAGAACTTGGATATACCTTTCAGCATTGATGGTGCCAGATGTGTAAGCTGCCCATGCCACATGCACTCATGCAACCAGAGATGCAGGCTTCTGAACTGAGCGCTGATAACAACTTGGGTTGTCCTTGTCCTCTTTAGTCCGGATGACATGTTGTCCCAGTTTTCCAAAAAGAACTTCAAATTTTGATTCGTCTGACCACAGAACAGTTTTCCACTTTGCCACAGTCCATTTTAAATAAGCCTTGGCCCAGAGAAAACGCCTGCAGTTCTGGATCATGTTTAGATATGGCTTCTTTTTTGACCTATAGTTTTAGCCGGCAACGGCGAATGGCACGGTGGATTGTGTTCAACGAAAATGTTTTCTGGAAGTTTTCTTTACAGTAGCATTCCTGTATGTGATGCAGTGCCGTCTAAGGGCCCGAAGATCACGGGTATCCAAGATCACTTGACCCTTACGCACAGAGATTGTTCGAGATTCTCTGAATCTTTGGATGATATTATGCACTGTAGATGATGATAACTGCAAACTCTTTGCAATTTTTCTCTAAGAAACTCCTTTCTGATATTGCTCCACTATTTTTCGCCGCAGCATTGGGGGAATTGGTGATCCTCTGCCCATCTTGACTTCTGAGAGAGACTGTCACTCTGAGAGGCTCATTTTATACCCAATCATGTTGTCAATTGACCTAATAAGTTGCAAATTGGTACTCCAGCTGTTCCTTATATGTACATTTAACTTTTCCTGCCTCTTATTGCTACCTGTTCCAACTTTTTTGGAATATGTAGCTCTCATGAAATCCAAAATGAGCCAATATTTGGCATGACATTTCAAAATGTCTCAATCTCAACATTTGATATGTTATCTATATTCTATTGTGAATAAAATATAAGTTTATGAGATTTGTAAATCATTCCATTCCTTTTTTACTTACAATTTGTACAGTGTCCCAACTTTTTTGGAATCGGGTTTGTACAATGAAAGTCAATGGGCGCCAAAACTATTGGTTTGCAACATTCTTCAAAATATCTTCTACGTTACACAGAACAAATAAAGTAATGTAGCTTTGGAACAACATGAAGGTGAGTAAATGATGACACATATTTCATTTTGGGGTGATCTCTTTAATGTTCAAATTAGCACATTCAGCCAAGCAATATTATTTAAAAACATGTTTATTCTTAACAACTACATTTAAATGGTTCCAGAACATTCAGTGATTCTAATCCAAATATACATGTGAAATGAATAAATGTGACATAATGGAGATTGTGTCTAACTCTCAATATCACATCTCATAAAATATGCATAAGCGAATGTGTCTCCAAACTAATTAAGAAAGAACATTTCCAAAAACCATTAAAAAAAAAAAATTCCCACAACTACATTTCTTTCACATATCTATTTTACATGATAATAGCTGTGAATGTTTCCTTCCGGAAAGAGAATAAAAAAAAGATATTTGTTTTTATTGTCATTGCTTCTGAAAATATTGATTAGTTTTCCTTTGATACTGCATATCTTAAACCACTAGTCAAAGTTGATGAACTTGATTTGTTTGGTCTAACAACAGATCATTAAAGAAACGAATGCATTTGACAAAATACATTCATTACAATGGAGATTGTAATGAATGTTATCTGGTTTGCATAGTGATCATAAAACCATTCACGGGTGATTATGGAAGTTATTTTCTCTAACAGATTCCCAAGGTAGACCCTGTGGCCCCTTTTTGTAATCCATATACATATGTAGGATCTGACATCTTTACTACGCATTGTGTCGTTTTCCCATTGCATCAACTGCATGGCAGTATTTATATATTTCCTGCAAATGGCCTTTAAATAATTCATTATCAGTGTTATTTGGGGGCCAAATGCACCCTCTTTTATTATGCATGATGAATCTATATAGCAGCTGATGTCCCAGGACATCTGTGAAATGACAGTGGCACTCCAGCCAACAGCTCACGATACCAGGCCATCTTGTGTCTGTGTGTCACATCCACGTCACACAGCCCAGCCACCCTTCTGGTAACTGGATACAGTAAACCATGCACAACTGAATCTCTAGGATAGTCATGTGTCCATACTCATTTACATTATTTGAGGCCTTTGCTACAGGAACAATCCATTGTGAGAAAAAAAAAATAACTAAAATTGCTGGGAAATATCACAATTTCAGCACAAGATTTCACTTCGACTACTAATTCTGTTGATAGTAGTCAGTGGCTCACAACAGAAACTCTTTCTTCTGACATGACTGTCAAGAAAGGTGCCTCTCGTTTTTCACCTAGCTGTTTTTAGGACATGAATGACGTCTCTATCTATCTGCCTACAACAACCTGGTATCAGCTGTTGCAATCAATTATTAACTAAGATTGCTGCTATGAGACAAGTTTCAAAGACACTTTAGTAGAATACAAAAACAACATATTACTTACTGAAATAAAGTGAAATGTCAACATGCCAGCCCACTTTTCTTAGATCAGATGGTAATGGAAGTCATGCATTCTGCAACTTTGTTTTTGTGTTATTAGACTGTACTCCAATATTGTGTGTTAATTTCTGTCAAAGAGTATTTCATGTTTTTGCTCACCTTTTGCTCACCAAGGCTAGATTTATTTGAATAAAATACAGTAAAAACAATAATAGCCTATTGTTAAATATTACTGCAACTAAACTATTTTTTGTCGATTGTAATTTTTCAAATGTCATTTATTACTGTTATGGCAAAGCTGAATTTTCAGCAGCCATTACTCCAGTCTTCAGTGTCTCATCATCCTTGAGAAATCAATCTGTGTTGATTTGCTGATCAAGAAACATAATAATAATTATTATCATTATTATTATTATTATTATTATTATTATTATTATTATTATTATTATTATTATTATGAGGACTGTCTAATGTTTTGTAAAAAAAATAAAATAAATGCTACATTTTTTTCCAGGTTTCTTTGATGAATAGAAAGTTCAAGAGATTAGCATTTATTTAAAATAAACCATTAACTCCTTTCTTAATTAATAAATACATCTTACTGTCCCCAAACTTATGAAAACATATAAAATCCTATTACAAAATGGCAAATGTTGAAAATTGTTCCACTATTTTCAAATCTGAATATTAACCATTTTTCGTTTTAATGAAAACACTTTTTGTGCTTTAATTTAAAAAAAGTTTTATGTTCATATTTTCATTAGTAAATAAATCTTTCACATATTAAGTAATGATTCAACTCGCCCCTTGATGTGACAGATTACCCCTAATGTGTGACGAATTGTGTCACCAGGCCACTATGCTTTCTTCTAATTTCATTTTATAGCTGTATTCAATCATCGTCAGATTCAATTAAAAAGAAAACGTCTCTCCTAATGACAGATTGCTTTTTAAAATGTTTTCTAGCTGTACTATTTTAATACACAGGATCAATACTGAGTGACAGAGTGATATGGTGGAGGTTGCACCCTAGAAGAACGGTGCTTTTGTGTTCCCACACCTCTGTGCTTCATGCGTCAGCTCCTCTGTGTGGAATTCCAGCTTGTCGAACGTTCAGGGCCCCTCAGGGTCTTTTGCTTTCCTCACAACTCTGAGTGCAGCTGCGCTCCTCCATGATCACAGGTTTAGGCAGATACTCACTCTCTCTCTCTCTCTCTCTCTCTCTCTCTCTCCCCCCCTCCCTCTTAAGTTCTATATAATGGAAAGAATATGAGTCACTGGGTTGTACAATGCAACGTAAATGCAGAAGGCAAAGTTTTTCAGAATTAAACTCCCCCTTTAACCAAATTAAACAAGTTCAAAAAGCACAAAGAATGCCACTGAGCATCCCTGTAACAAGTTGCGATTGCAGATGACTCCTATCGACTACTTAGACATAGTGAGAAGAGGAATCAAAAGTGCATGTCTGTCTCTCACTGAAGGTGTTAAGGGATCACAGAGCCATTGACACTTTGTACTGACACCAGAAAAAGATAGCTGTGGAGGGAGAAAAAAGCTCTGAGCAGAAAAGCACGCATGTTATTTTAATGAACACAAGAAAATACACACCAAAACTAAAATAGCTCCTTTAACCATTACAAAAGTTTTGAGTCAGGTGAAAGAGCAGGTTTGAAATGGAAAAAAATATCAGCCAAGGAGAAACACAGACAGAGCCTAATGGCCATTATATCATCAACAGAAGGTGTTTGCACATACAATATCAAGGGAACTTCACACACAAAATCTGTGGTGAGAGCTTTCTACAACATTATCCATTCTCACTTTTAAGTTATTCATCCTTGGCGGTACTTCAGGAAATGAGACTTTTAATATTTTCCTAATGGCTCACTTAAAGTTTATGTATATCTGATGGCTTTTAAGAAACACACATTTGATATTAGTGTTGAAGAATGAGGTAATCCTTTTTTTTATTTTTATTAATAATTAATAGTTTTGTTCTGAATAAATTGGTTATTATATAATATCTGTTTTCGGAGTGTTTAATTAAACAATTGCCTTCTTTCTGGTAACTGCTCTTTGTATTCTTGTTGGTTTCAAATGGTTTTGAAAAACTTTTTAAAGTTTTTTTTTTTTTTTTTCCAGATATTAATAAGCAGTGAAGTAAGTTTATTTTCCTAAGAAATAATGGTAACAAGTTATGTCAAACTACACTGAATTTTTAAAACAATTTATAAAATTTTTGAATCAATTGCTAGTAAATTTTACAATAGCAAATAAACAGCAAGTAACATTGAATTATACAAAACCTTTAAGTAGAAAGACTTAAAACAGTATTTTCTTGCAAAACATACTGCATTAATCTTTGCTTTACTTGCAACTTAAAAAAAAATGTAATGTACTCAATGAGTTTTTTCTTTTCAAGAATTTCATTTTTTTGAGGCATTTGTGAGATTTCTTTTACAACATTAAAGGAGTTGTAATGATAATAATAATAACTGACCCTGGAATATTTGAATTCATGTCCTCCAAAAAGTGTCTTAATAAATAAATAAATAAATAACATACTGTATGTATACATTTCATTTTTATGTATTTTTAAATTAATTCATCAAAATAAAACTAAGTGAACATAACATCATTGACCCACACATCCAAATAGAACGACACACATTCAATCTCACAATCTCACATGACAGTTCTTGGGCCAGCTGTCTACAGGTGATCATACCCCATGTAATGACACAAGTCAAAAGACCGCATTAATGGTTAATGGCCACGTCACCCACAATCGCTGATAATATCAGTCCTTTGATGGTCGGGTTACGCAGAGATAAAAGGGAAGAATATAACAGCAGCTCTAAAAATGTACTATGAGGGCATGTAGAAGATGAAGCACTTACTAAAGAAAGCTTTTCAAGTAAAATATGACACCTGCCCCTGTTGTCATCCATGCCAAATGCAAAACACCCCCATTATCCTGACTTTGTGGTGCCCAGAGACGATCTGTCTATAGCCATAGCAGAGGTTAGCCGCTCAAATGAGTGGTACAGCCTCAAATTGTGTAATGTTTGACAGGTTTGACATAATGTACTGCAGCAATAAAGAGCACTAACACATAGTGTTGCACTGATTTTGTGTAATGTCACAAAGCTACAATGTCTGTATCATACTCAGCTTGCTGGATGGGATCAATTTAATGCACACAATTCTCCAACTGAAGGCAAGACACAAACATCAAAGGAAGTCCAATTTTGTAGGCGAAGGAACAAAAGGCATAGTTATCAATAACTCTAGCCCTCTCCACGTGGTCACTTCCACAGCTTCATAACGTCACGTCTGGCTCTGATCCACCTCTCACCTCATGACTAATCTAACGGGAATCCTTCGCCGAGAGTTTGCATGTGACATTTTACATCAGAGAAAAATGAACACCCCCCACCTCCACCCCCACCCCAACTGCACTCAGGCTCTCTCTCTCTTTCTCTCACACCCACTCGTCCCTGCACAAAAATCACGACTTGTAATATTTAGAGTAAAGCTAGACTCATGGTTTTGAAGTAAAAAAAAAAGTGCAGGCTCTACACTGAGTTCAAACAAACCTGTTGCATTTATAGATATAAAAAACCAACCTCTAATGCTTTCATCCATTATTCACTGATGAAACTGCTACAATCACAAATAAACTAAGCACAAAAGATCAATTTGGGCCAAGTTTAGCTACAATTGCACCTTCTATTAGTCCAATCATGTTGTGGGCTTAAACCTCTTTACAACTGCCTGCAAGCTTTCATTCATTTTTAAATCCAACACCCACTTCTCAAAATCCAATCAACAACCAATGGATAAAATCAAGTTTCCACTCTGAACATTACAGAAGAAAAATCTTTTGTTACTTCTGTTTTATCACAATTTTAAAACTGTAGCTTGCCAAGCTAAAAATACTTTAAAGTAATTAAACTTCAGTTAAACTTCCCTTTTAAAAAACTAACATCTACACCAAAGCTATTTTGAGAGGAAATAAAATTTATCAGATTTGTTTTTTTAATTTAATTCTGTAATCAGGGCAGTATTTATCTGGCACAAACTAGCTTAACAGCACAGCAGATGAATTCTGATTAAATTTTCAATAAAAACTAGAATCACTATGTAACTGCATATGCTCTGTATGCTAAATATATAAAAATAAATAAATAAATAAATAAAAACAGAAGACACAAAATGCTGCACAGTGATATTTGTGCAAATACTTAACTGAATAAGAGAAATTGTTTAGTGAATTTAATTTTCATTTACACTGCAAGGAACTGAAATTCCAAATGCAACATGAAAGAGAGAGAAAATTCTTGAGCATGTTTTTTTTTTCATTCTCATTTTCATTCTGCGTGGCTATTAAGCTGTGTGAAATACAAAAGGGCATAAATCCAGTAATTTAGCATTTTGTCTACACTGCGAATCATTGGGAAAAAAAAAACTGGTTTAACTTTTAGTTTGCTACTCATGCTACTCTATTGAATTGCAAACTGAATTTTGCTATTACAGCAAGCTTTTAAGTGTAATTACACAGCTTCCTATGTGCATCCATGTTTTTTCTAAAAAAAAAAAATCTGACATTTCAAAAATCAATAAAAAAACAAGCTCTTGTTTATATATGAAATCATCCATGTAGTCCAGACACGCGGCCCAGACAGAATCCTACAATGCACAAATCACTCCTCATGTTAACACAAGCCGGATGATAAAGCTGTCGAACAGATTGAAATGACTCTGAGCCAAGCGATGAGAACCACAGTCAGAGCCGACAAACTGCTCACCTAATGCTGAGCAAGTACAGCACCTGGGACTGCAGAGAGAAATTCAGAAAGAAACATATTGACTTGTGTTTTTCCCCCCAGTTAATCTTCATCTTGCTATTATTTGCAAGAACACACATTTATTAAATGTTATAGCAATTTATAGAAATATTTTGAAAGCCAAAAACTCTTATTATTTAGTACAATTCCCCAGAATTACATTTAATGAACATCTCTGCCAGTTTGCAAATCTAGTAGCACAAACAAGCTGACAAGAGATGACACCATTGCTTTCTGAAAACAGGCATCAACAGCTTGATATCAAGTAGAAGGATCTGAGGTGTAGAAAACAGTGCAGGTGCAACCATATGACCATTATCTTTGGGCAAAGGGGCAATAAATGTTCTTTAGACAAAATGACTCTATTTATCTTTTTTTTTTTTTCTTTCTGGTGAGGTCTTGACAAGAAGTGTAGGCATGAAACCAGTTGAAGTCCGTGCATTTGCCCTTGGAGAGTATCTTTGTTTCTGGTAGCAATATCCTGTTTCCACGGAAACCGCACAACACAAGCTGGGTGATGGAACTGGATTGGTGTGATGGTTATTATTCTGGTGGAACATTCCAGAGTGCACGCATTCATCAAAGTATTACACCTATGCATGGATGTAATGCCTCGGCTTGTTAGGATCTAATATACTGTACTAGATAGTTCAATATTAGAATTGAGAGATACAATATTGAAAACACTCGTCAAGTGTCATATTGCAATATTGTCGGTAAGACCTCTTCCTTTATCACTTTATAATAAAATATCACTGGAGTGAATCCAAATTAGGATATGTAGCATAAAACTCGACTATTTTGATTATCATCATCACTGAATTAAATTTTTTATTTATTTATTTATTTTATTTTTTTTGCTATATTGCACTGTATTTTCTGGCACAGGGGTTTTTAAACTTAGAATGCACAGGACTCTCACATATGATGATGATAATTCTAATGTATGAAGACAGCAAAACATGTTCATGTATACAGAACCTACTATGTGAGGACAATACTAAGCATGATATTAAAAAAGCAACATATTGCTCCCAAAATTTAATAATTGTTTTTCATATTGTCATTGCTCTAATACTAAAGCAGATTATTAAAATAGCATTTATATATTATTAACTATATCTATGCTAAATTATTCCTGCTAATAATTAAAAATAAAAACATGTCTTTTAATTACTAATTAATAATCTTCATTTAACAATTTACTTACCAATTTGATTTTTGACCCATATGCAGAATTAAACTGCACAATAACAGACTTTGTTATAAAATATTGTTAATATCAAGTCGTCGTTAATATCAAGTTAATATCAAGTTGTTAATATATCAACTGTAGTAAAATTTAAAATTTTTAATCTGAAAAAGCCCTCAAAATCTGAGAAAAAACAAACAAAAAAAAAACCTTAAAGGCCTAATGAAAGGACAAGACTTTTTAAATAAGTAAAAGTTTTGAAATTATTTAATGAGCAAAAATATATTTTAATAAAAATTTGTCTTTAACATTTCTATTATTTTAAATGAACATCTCTGCCACTTTGTAGAGTTCATTAAAATATAGTTTTAATGAAAATTTGTGTCTTTAACATTTTTATTAAGATGCTGCTGTTTCTGAAAGTAATAAGGCACTCAAAGCCATGCTGTATTGTGAATATATATATATATATATATATGTATGTATATATATATATAGATATGTATGTATGTATATGTATATGTATATATGTATATTATATATATATATATATATATATATATATATGTATATGTATATATATAATATATATATATATATATATATATATAGATATATATATATATATATATATATATGGTAATTATATAACACAAGACAATCGGAAGATCATGTACATCAAACTTTTAGGATAATATGGATATTGCTATTGCAATAAATAACTCACAAATTAGGATTCACAAATTGTAGAACTGTAGTCCAATTCATAGATGAACAGATGGACAAGTTGCCCGGAAACTCTCTCCTCCTCCCATTTTTTTTATCTTGAGAGTAATTAAAAGACAGACAATAATGTTTCTCTTCATGTTTGTCCAGACTGTTCACCTTGCAGTACGGGCCTGCTGTCACTGTGGAGCGCAGGGAGACGACTGTTTGCTGGGGTATTGTGACTCACTCTTCTGAAGCTTGGAGCCAGAGCTCAGGGCCATTGGCAGCATTGTGCCAGTGAAAGAAGTCATTGAAATACACAGAGAATCTGCTTGCATCTGCCTGACTTGGCAGGAAGTCATTCCCATGGCCGATCCTGCACATACGCTAATGATGGATATTAGTCCCTCTTCTCCAAGGTGAACTTTAATGTGCTAATAACCGTTATTGCTAACACAAACCCCGAAGGAACTTTATTTCATGACTTACTGCACACAATTCTGAGCCGTTTTAAATGCCAAAAGAGCTGTACCCATCACTTACAGCATCAAAACTAAAATCATCATGAAATCAAAATGAACTGTAGTCAGTGTCTAAATGCACATTCCAGGTGTTACTGTGTACAATTAGTGTAGGTTATTCCAATAAATAAATAAATATTCTGAAAAGAGAAGTTGGCTGACAACATTTGTTGGATCTCAATGGAGGATAAATAAATAAATAAAAATTCTGAAAAAAATATGTTGGCTGACAAAATTGGTGGGATCTCAATGGAGGTATGATACATTGTTACCACTGAGCTAAACAATAATTAGTCTGTTGTGTGAGCATAGAGTGATGTATGGGGAACAATTACTTTTGATGTGGGGTGGCATGCACATTGTTAGAGAGAGAAGCGTGTGCAGTCGACTATTTTAATTAGTACTAAAACAGGAGTTTCTTCTGCCTTTGAGATCTGTGATGTCAATGACCCCATTATCAAGCACCTCTATGTACAAACACTGTCTGAGTTAAGATGCAAAACAAAATATTCCTCAAAAGAGTACATTTCTTGAGCACAGCCTGAGGTTATGAAATGAAATGAATTAAAATACCAGTTTGCCTCACATGCTTATACTTTAACTATTTTTTTAAAGTCATGATTAACTTTACAAGAACAGCAAAATAATAAATACTACAACAAAAGCAAACAATTAACACGTGTGTGTGTGTGTGTGTTTGTGTGTGTGTGTGTGTGTGTGTGTGTATTATCAGCTGTTTTTGTAATATAGAATTTTGATACTCTAGTGACTTCCATGTCTTGCAGTTTCCCCATTTGTATAGAATTATGTAAATTTATTCTAAATATATTCTCTGCTTCCAGAACATTTTTTATTAAATCTCTCAGACAAATAACAGACCAGACATTTTACTATGCTTTCTAGTTGACATGTTTTTCACTCTCTTTCTAACTCATTTTCATTTCACTGTGCGTCATGAATTTTAGTTTCAGTTATAACTGACCTCGTCCGTATTCGTGCTTTGGGACACAGAATGCACGTATAGAGCCAAGGTGAACTTCCCTCTCTGAAGAATTTTTTTCCTCTCCTCTTTTCTTTGGTTCTTTCATGTCTGAGTGCTTCTTATTGTGCTGGAGTCATGTTGATGGTTCAAGTGAGGCTTTGTTTTACTTTAAAAACAGTAGGTGGGATTTTTTTTTATTAGACTCCTCTGACGTTATAAGCAGGTATTGCATTTTTTTTTAATCTCTGCAAGGCGATTCAATAGTGTTTCTACTTTGAGATTATCTTATTTTTGGTTTCAATATGTATGATGACTGCAGGGATAGAGTGGGACTGAAAACAGCTGGCCCATCACAACCAACATCCATCTTACATTTGCAAAATATTATAAGCCACTAATAATGACTGCATCACGATTTCTAGTTACAATGAATCTCCATGAAGAGCAGGATGACTACAGCATGACAAATGTTCGAGTGTGGTGAGAATTCACACTGTGGTGTCCAGTTTGGCACAGGCCATTCTGGCTGACCTTGTCAGGATGTCAGTGAGTAATGTCTGATCTCATCGCAAGCCCAGAGTAATCTGGCACAGCCCTGGTGGATCTCCACAAAGCAGCAGTGTCATCACAGGTTTCCAGCAAAGACCAGGCATAGCCTGGTGACATAAAGGCCATCCAAACTGCCCTGACCATGTTATGCCCAGATTCACTCTGTTCCAAACCAGTATTTCACAATGTGCAGGTGAGTTACCACACAAAACAAAAACAATTATAACAAACCTAACAGAGAAAATTTAAAGTCAGCTATTGATAAAGGTAATTTAGTATGAATAATTTAGGGGTCACTTTAACTATTTTATTGTTTCTGTTGATTCAGTTGATGAAGTCTGAAGACAAATTTAAACTGAGATGTAGACAATATATATTCATTTTCCTGTAAACCATGCACAAATATACATCACAGACTTATGTTAATTTTCCACTTTCCTGCCTGATAAAAAAGATATTTTTAAACTGAGATGTAGACAATATATATTCAGATTTGCATTTATATAGTCAGGATTTATAAATGTATATTCCAATTTACAATTACATAGTCAGAATTATAACTATATTCACAATTTACATTTATATATTCATATATTATTTAACTATTTCCTGTTTTGCAATCCATATGTAAAATATACATAATTTTATAAATGCCATGTCATATATATGTCACATGTCATACACACACACACGTGTGTGTGTGTGTGTACTTATATTTATAGATTTTTTTTTTTACATTTGATATTATTATATTAAATAGAATTATATATTAAATAATATCATTTAACTCAAATTATTAATTACATATAAGTATACTGTATACAGATCACACACACACACACACACACATCCTGTACACATACATAAATATAAATTAAACATGTTTATATTTAAATGCATATATAAATTGTGGTGCTTGGACAATTTTCATCTCCTAACTCACTGTGTAATGTACAGTATGATGGGAAGGCACTCAGACACTGAGGGAACTGTCCGTGGTACTGACAGTCTCTGGGCTCACATGGTCTTTTCCCTGCACAAGACTTGGCACAGAATTGTTACGACGTGAAGACAGACACTGAAGCACTGGTATGAGCAGTGTGACAGAACCAGACCCCTGATACTCCGAGTGACATCCCATGCCAGAACTAAAACCCTGCTGCCACCCCACTGGTGTGAAGATATCAAAGCACACATTCCATCCTATTTTATGTGCCAGTAATTAGCTATCAAACCCTACCGCAGACCCCTCCCTTAAACCAACAATTCAGCATGAAAGAGTTGTGACACTTTGAAACCTGAATGCTTTGTTGGTAAACATTTCAAACTAATTAACAGCATATTTAATTAAAAAGTACATGTAAAGCATTTGAGCTTCTTTTTTTTTTTTTTTTTTAATGCTCTAGCAGAGAATGTTGATTAAATCCTGCTTGTCTAACATTTACCAAAAGTCACTGTGTACATATTTATGATGTTTTAGCAACATACAAATGAGATCCGAGTTAGGATATCATTGCTATTCTGCATGGGTGCATGTACCAGCATCTCAGTGGCTCACTCGACATGTCCTGCCTCCTGACCCGAGAGTGGAGAAGCCTTCATTTACACAGTCTAATGAGGCAAGGCCTGTATTTGTAGGCACGAATTGTGTTTACACTCACATTCATGCCACATTTCCAGCTCCACAGTACTGATGAGTGCACACGGCCGAATCAGCCCACAAATATCCAGATACCCCACACACAGCCTGGGCCAATAAATCACACTAAGTCCTTTACATCTAAAAAGAACTCGAGAGGCCTGGGAGGAAGCAAGTCAGACTGGCTTGCAGTGGACATTTTTTTACAATCTGGCCTGTCACCAAGCTGAGCGCCTTAAAGCAAGATTAATTCAAGGAGGACAAGCCATCTGACTTTAGTGGCATCAGTCATGGTAGGGCAGGGAGTGAGCAAAAATCTCTGACAGACATGCAATTTGTGTTTGGCGGAAGGAGATCCACTAAACGCTATTGGACAATTTGATATCTTCACAAACAGTTAAACTTTCACAATATTTCCACTGCAAAATGACTTTTTTCCCCATGTCAGAGCCACCACGGAGTTTGCTATATTATAGTTGACAGAATTTTATATTATATATGTATATTTTTATCATACGGTACATGTACATATACTGTGTACGTTAATATATACATCTTAGCTTTTCATATGGACCACAACTGTAATATAAGTGTATATGCATACATGAAACATTTACATAATAAACAATTTTATGCCTCCAACAGTACACATTTATATTATCTTATTAAGCTTATCACATTTTTCCAAAATTAGGTTACTACAACACCCAGATCAATTTATTAAATTATTTACTTTGATTTAAAACAGTCGCTGATGTTAAATGACTTATATACTGTAGCTGTGTGTAAGACAGCTCAGCTGAGAGGGACTGTATTTCAGATTGATCCTTCACCCTGTGTGTGCAGTCAGCAAAGACTAATGTATAAAACATTCTGCTCGCACCAGAGTTAAATAAATAATAGATTCCCTTTCAGTGGAACACAAGCCAGACAAAGAAATAACAGTGTGGGGAAAATGCTGAGAGTTCTGTGAAAGGTCAGTGGTTACGAGTGGCCCCAGCCTCCACTGAGATCCTTCACAAGCTGAAGGCTGCTTAAGGCATACTAAACAAACCTGGGACACATGCAGTGTGGCTTATTTGCCTTATGACGAATATAGGGATTGGGTCACAATGCAATCGATGCACAAAGAGGGAGTGCTACATGGAACTGATCTTGTAATACACGGCAAGTAACGTAGTTCCAAAATATATATCAAAAGACACATTTTAAGAAGGAAAAAATAGATTCATCATTCAAAAAAAACTATATTGGCTACATTTTGATTAATTATGAACAGTAGTTGCACATTGAATATGACTTTATCTACCCAAATGCTTTTTGTGTGGAATAACCCTCTTGTCCGAATCTGGAAAGAAATATGCACAGATCAAGCATAGTTTACAAACAAAAATAAACAAGCAGCATTTTGCTTCACAAGGCATTAATTGATGGACTGGAGTTATGTGGATTAGTTGTGGATTATTGTGACGTTTTTATCAACTGTTTAGATTCTCATTCTGATGGCACCCATTCACTGGTAAGCAAAGGATGTAAAGCTAAATTTCTCCAAATCTGTTCTGATGCAGAAATAAACTCATCTACATCTTGGATTAAAGTTTTAAGTATTTTTTTTTTTCATAAAAATTCATTTATTTAATTTATTCCCATTTCTTTGGAAACATTAAATCAGCTCTACACAACTTTGGAAAGCTCAGGGGCCATAAACAGGATCTGTTTTTGCACACTTTATAATGGTAATTATTTTATGTTAATGAGGAAATTAAATGTGTGGCATGCAAAATGACCAAACATACTGTAACAACGTTCATAGTGGGAAGAAGGAAGTGACCAGGGTTGGCGTTTGGAGACTTGGTTAGTTTTATTCACCAACCAAAAACTTTATAAAAAATAAAAAAAAACATCCAGCGCGTTCACACAATGTTAAAGACACAATTTCAATTCTCCTCATTCTCTCTCTGAGCAGAGCAGTGTCCGAGTCTTCATCCCATCTCTCTCTTCAACAATATTCTCCAGCCTTTCTTTTAACCGGTCTCTCCAGGCCAATTACTGCAATCAGACACAGGTATTCATCATTTTGCACTTAACCCACTTACTCACCGCTCATCTCCCGACCTTCTCTCCCTCTGCAGACTTCGCTGAACCACGCCCCCCTTGCCACATACCCCCACCACCCGACTCAGAACCGGCTACCGGATCGCCAAGCACTCTTTCTCAACCCTCCACCACATCGTCCATTACATATACAACCCCCCACTAATGTACTGTACAGCACCGGCCGCTCCTCACCCTCTACCTCCTGGGCCAGGACAGCTCCAAGCCCCATGTCTGATGCATCTGTCTGCAACAAGAAGGGGAGAGAAAAGCCAGGAGAGTGAAATAGCGGCCCGCTACACAGAGCAGCCTTTACCTGGGTGAAAGTCTGCTGACACAGCTCCGTCCACTGGACTGGATCTGGAACTTCCTTTTTAGTGAGATAAGTCAGCGGGCTGGTAAGGTCTGAATAATTAGGTATAAACCTTCTATAATATCCTGCAAGCCCCAGGAACTGCTTCATCTCCTTTTTGGTCTTGGTCCTCGGACAGGTTGCAATTTCCGCAGTCTTATTAATTTGGGGACACACCTGTACATGACCCAAGTGGAAGGCGAGATACCTGACCTCCACACGGGTTGGCCGTTAGCCCGGCCCCTCTCAGCGCCCATAGGACAGCCCGCAAATGCGCCATATGATGCTGCCAATCCTGACTGTAAATGATGATGTCATCTAGATAGGCAGCGGCATAGGCAGTATGCGGCCGGAGGATTTTGTCCATGAGCCACTGAAAGGTGGCTGGTGCCCCGAACAACCCGAAAGGAAGGGTAACAAATTGGTGTAATCCAAACGGCATCGTAAAGGCTGTTTATTCTCGGGATAGGGGCGATAAGGGGATCTGCCAATATCCTTTGGTTAAGTCCAGCATCGAATAAAAATGAGCTGTCCCCAGCCGATCAAGCAATTCGTCAACCCGCAGCATTGGATAGGCATTGAATTTCGACACCGCATTAACCTTGCGATAATCCAGACAGAATCGAATGGAGCCATATGTTTTAGGAACCAAAACTATCAGGCTCGCCCAATGGCGGTGGGATTATTCTACTATCCCCATCTCTAACATCGCCTCTAATTCAGCCTGAACTACTTTTTTTGTGTTCATGCAACTGATACGGCCGGCTGCGTATAACCACGCCCGGCTCCGTCTCAGTATGGTGCTGGATAAGATTTGTTCGACAAGGCAGGGGCAAGAACACGTTCGCAAACTCGGCTTGCAATTTTGCTACATCGGTGAGCTGGAAGGGCAAGAGTTGATGTCCCCCTGGGGCCAGAGCGAGGGATTGGATTTTAGTGTTCACCTCTGGCCCGAGATCTTCCTCTTCACTTACTGCCATCGCCAGCATCACCGGTTTCACCTCGCTCCATTTTTTAAGGAGGTTCAGATGGTAGATTTGACGTGCCCCACTCCTGTCCAATCGAATTACCTCATAATTGAGATCTCCCACATGCCGTGTGACCTCAAAGGGTCCTTGCCACTTGGCGAGTAATTTCGAGCTAGAGGTTGGGAACAATCCAAGTGCTTTATCTCCCGGTGTAAAATCACATAATCTGGTTCCCCGATTATACAGCCAGCTCTGCTTGTCCTGGGCCTGTAACAAACTCTCCATAGAGAGCCGCCTCAAGGTTTGGAGTTTTGTTCTCAGGTCCAGCACATACTGAATTTCGTTTTTGCCATCTGAAGTTCCCTCCTCCCAAGCCTCTCTCAGGACATCCAAAACCCTACGGGGCTGGCGACCGTAAAGAAGCTCAAAGGGGGAAAACACAGTGGAGGCTTGCAGGACCTCGCACACAGCAAATAAGAGGGGTCTCAGCCATTTATCCCAATTATTGGCATCTTCGTGAACGAACTTTCGAATCATGGTCTTTAATGTGTGATTAAATCGTTCCACCAATCCGTCTGTTTGTGGATGATAAATGCTGGTGCGGACCGATTTAATGCCCAATAATTCATAAAGTTCGCATAGTGTATGTGACATAAACGCCGTGCTTTGATCAGTGAGAATCTCTTTCGGGATCCCCACCTGGGAGATTATATGAAACAGGGCCTCTGCTACACTTTTTGTGGAAATGTTGCGGAGCACCACTGCCTCAGGGTATCGCGTTGCATAATCCACGAGGACTAATGAAAAACAATGCCCTCGTGCTGACCGTTCTAATGGCCCGATGAGGTCCATACCAATTCTCTTGAAGGGGACCTGCATGAGAGGAAGTGGGCGCAATGGCGCTTTTGGGGAGGCCGGGGGATTCACTAACTGACATTCACAACAATTCTCGTGAATGTCCGGCCAAAAGAATTGGGCCATTAAATGGTTCAAAGTTGCTGCCAGACCCAAATGTCTTGCTATAGGATTACAATGAGCCGCCTGGAAAAGCATTTCCTGACAGCTTTTAGGAACTAACAACTGAGTTGTATCTTGTTTTGTCTGAGCGTCTTGGATCACTCGATACAACCTATCTTTTAAAATAGCAAAATAGGGATACGAAGGGGGCCGTGCCGGCTGGAGAGGCTGCCCATCGATGGAGCAGACTTGTTCAAACACTTTTTTCAGCATCTCATCCTGAGACTGCTCCAGGGGAAATCATCACGCTCTGGGAGGATCAGCTCCAGTGATCTGAAGCAATGCCGGTGTTGTTCGGGGTTCAGGCCGTCCCACTGGAGGATGGCTCGTTTTGAGGTTGTCATAGACCAGGAGGTTCTGAACTGGCAACTGTTGTTTTTTGTGCCTCCCCCGAAAGCAGTGGAATGAGGCGCACTGGCCAGTAATTCCTCTGACACCCACATGCCACCGCGGTCCTCTCGAAAAGGTCAATGAATGCCTCTGGATCATCCTGGGGGCTGTTCAACAGCATGTGGGCTGGCAGGGCCGTGGCAGATGGACTTCCTCCAGCCCGAACCTCCCGGTCGATCCAGCTCTGGAACAGCTCGCGGTCCTCTTGCTGCGTCTGGACGAGGGCCTGGAACCCGACGTTCCTGATCTTCCCTCATGTCCAGCAGTGTTTGATGGGTGTTCTTGATGGAGTCCCCCCGAGCGAGTGGATGACCTCCGCAAACGGCAAACTTGACGGAGATGAGATAATGGCGGCGGTGTTGTCACTACCTTCCCGGGTTTCGGCACCAGTGTAGCAACGTACAGTATGTAGTGTGAAGAAGGAAGTGACCAGGGTTGGCATTTGGAGACTCATTTAGTTTTATTCACCAACCAAAAACTTCACAAAGACAAAAAGTAGCGCATCCAGCACGTTCACACAATGTTAAAGACACAATTTCAGTTCTCCTCGTTCTCTCTTCCTGAGCAGAGCAGTATCCAAGTCTCCGTCCCGTCTCTCTCTGCAACCATATTCTCCAGCCTCTATTTTAACCAGTTTCTCCAGGCCAATTGTTGCAATCAGACACAGGTGTTCATCATTTTGCACTTAACCCACTTACTCACCGCTCGTCTCCCGACCTTCTCTCCTGCTGCAGACTTCGCTGAACCACACCCACCTCGCCACACATACCTTACAGTATATTTAATTTTAAATCATGGTAACAGTATATATCATAAAATGGTTTTTGTTTCTGGAAATTAAACCCCAAAACATTTCATATACACTACTAGTCAAAAATGCATTAAAAACAGTAATGTAAACACAGCAGTGAACACACACACACACACACACACACACCCAGGGCAGTGGGCAGCCCCAAATGTCTTGCTATAGGATTACAATGAGCCGCCTGGAAAAGCATTTCCTGACAGCTTTTAGGAACTAACAACTGAGTTGTATCTTGTTTTGTCTGAGCGTCTTGGATCACTTGATACAACCTATCTTTTAAAATAGCAAAATAGGGATACGAAGGGGGCCGTGCCGGCTGGAGAGGCTGCCCATCGATGGAGCAGACTTGTTCAAACACTTTTTTCAGCATCTCATCCTGAGACTGCTCCAGGGGAAATCATCACGCTCTGGGAGGATCAGCTCCAGTGATCTGAAGCAATGCCGGTGTTGTTCGGGGTTCAGGCCGACCCACAGGAGGATGGCTCGTTTGAGGTTGTCATAGACCAGGAGGTTCTGAACTGGCAACTGTTGTTTTTTGTGCCTCCCCCGAAAGCAGTGGAATGAGGCGCACTGGCCAGTTCGTCTGGGGACACCCACATGCCTCCGCGGTCCTGTCGAAGAGGTCGATGAAGGCCTCTGGATCATCCTGGGGGCTGTTCAACAGCATGTGGGCTGGCAGGGCCGTGGCAGATGGACTTCCTCCAGCCCGAACCTCCCGGTCGATCCAGCTCTGGAACAGCTCGCGGTCCTCTTGCTGCGTCTGGACGAGGGCCTGGAACCGACGTTCCTGATCTTCCCTCATGTCCAGCAGTGTTTGATGGTGTTCTTGATGGAGTCCCCCGAGCGAGTGGATGACCTCCGCAAACGGCAAACTTGACGGAGATGAGATAATGGCGGCGGTGTTGTCACTACCTTCCCGGGTTTCGGCACCAGTGTAGCAACGTACAGTATGTAGTGTGAAGAAGGAAGTGACCAGGGTTGGCATTTGGAGACTCATTTAGTTTTATTCACCAACCAAAAACTTCACAAAGACAAAAAGTAGCGCATCCAGCACGTTCACACACAATGTTAAAGACACAATTTCAGTTCTCCTCGTTCTCTCTTCCTGAGCAGAGCAGTATCCAAGTCTCCGTCCCGTCTCTCTCTGCAACCATATTCTCCAGCCTCTATTTTAACCAGTTTCTCCAGGCCAATTGTTGCAATCAGACACAGGTGTTCATCATTTTGCACTTAACCCACTTACTCACCGCTCGTCTCCCGACCTTCTCTCCTGCTGCAGACTTCGCTGAACCACACCCACCTAGCCACACATACCTTACAGTATATTTAATTTTAAATCATGGTAACAGTATATATCATAAAATGGTTTTTGTTTCTGGAAATTAAACCCCAAAACATTTCATATACACTAGTCAAAAATGCATTAAAAACAGTAATGTAAACACAGCAGTGAACACACACACACACACACACACACACCCAGGGCAGTGGGCAGCCATTTATGCTGTGGCGCCTGGGGAGTAGATGGTGGTTCGGTGCCTTGCTCAAGGGCACTTAAGTCATGGTATTGCCGGCCCGAGATGCAAACCCACAACCTTAGGGTTAGGAGTCAAACTCTCTAACCATTAGGCCATGACTTCCCCAGCATAAATGCTATTGCAGGAATTTCAAAACTGTAGTCACAAAAAAGTGATTTAGTGCTGCCGCAAATCTTTATAATGGATATGAATTGATACAACAATAAGTAGCTTGAGGAAAACTGATGCTACATATTTTTGCACAGACATTTTGCTTAATCCTATTAAATTTCACCTGGGAAGTATTACACAGTGAGTTTAAAAAGTGCCACAGTAGGACATGCCAAATGTCCCCACTCCCTTCAGTACACCATTTTTAAAGTGAAGTTAAATGTCAGGGTTCCTAATTAGGCCCCAGGATCGTTCTATTGTGTTAATTGGTGGAAAGACTGCTGACACCTGATCCAGTTCAACAGGGCAGTGGTACCAGGGCATTGGGGGTCTCAACAGTCATAAGCAGTCTTATCTCTAACAGTAGAGGGTCTCATTTAGCTTATGAACCAGCATGCATCATTGCCAAATGAGCGAGAAGATATCGGAGAGCAAACTGTGACAGCGGCAAACAAACAATTCAACAATTAGATCATCAAACTATTAGAGAGATATTTGTATCTGTAGGCAATAAGAACGATTAAGATGATGGCGGATGATCAATACATTTGTAGTTAGATAGCTGGGACTGAATGCGTCTTTCATGTGCATTATAAATGTGTGAGAGTCAAAAGCATGTCTGGGGTGCAACAGCAGGGCGGGATTTCATCCAACATACTGCCTCTGCTTCCTCTAGACAACTGGGCTACAAAATGGGATGTTTATTTTGTTTTCGTTAACAAGAGCACGCTCCCCCATTCACAGCATGCATTACAGAGCAGTCATGAGTTTCAGTCTGACACCCCTGCCAATTATGTGTGTTGGATGACTTCAATATCATCGTTTTATTAGAGGGATGTAATTTGTGCTATGGATTTACAGTCAACGTAATAGAAGTCCTGCCTTCCAGGTCTGTTCTGTGCTATAATATAAAGCAGCTGTATAAATCTTACTTACTACATTAAGCTGATTTGGGTGAGTGCGGGGACTAAGGTAGATTTATTTTTTTTATTTTTTTGGGGTGATAATTTATTTTGGTTTCGCTGCAAGGCTGGTATCATTACCCAATCTGAAAATTAGCCACATAAGTAGCCTGTCTGTTCTGTTTCCTTACCTCCTGAATCTCCTCATGAATGTTGCATTAAAATGTTTTAAATACGGAAAGGATCTCTAGAAATATTTCAGAAAGGTTGCTTCCGATTTCCACACACTTTCTGTGACTTAAAAGCTGTCTCACTCTGACAAGCCTTCAAAAATGAAACTGTCACTTTTATTGGTGAGTCACAGTATCCGGAAGCACATGGCCCATACTGACAATTATCTCTCCAAATAACAGATCTAAATGACAGACACTAATACAGAGATACATTTCAGACTGGGAAGAGGTTGTTTCCGTATGTGCTGGAAAATATATCTTCTGGCACCTGTGTTTTATTGGCGTTAAGCTGTTGGTATAAGATTGGCATCCTCACTTTAAAGGGTATTCAAGTTGCCAGAGTGAAGAAAAGTCAATATTGATCCAGAGTCAGTGTGCATTTTGTTGGACAGATGCTAATCCGTAGGCCCTCTCTACTCTGTTCAGGTCAGGAAGAACGGCTGGTCTTAGAATAGCACACTGAGGATCGAGCGCAAAATGCACACTGCCTATTTTAGTGCTTGGCGTGAAGCCGGTAGAAGAGCGTGGGGGTTTGGACTGAAGAAGCTGTAATCAAAACCGCTGTTTTTCCAGAGGACTCTGGACGTCTGTGCTAGGACAGTAGAATAATTACAGTTTTGTATTAGATAATCCTGACCACCTGGATGTGGACTGATGAGTAATGAATGTGCACATAGAGTGACGCTGTCACTAAAATATAGCACACATCTGTCTCAGACATATGGCTGAATAAAATATCTGCCTTAAAATTTGCTTTTGCCAATAAGATGCATTCATGCTTGTGGTGAACAAGTAAACATGAAAGAAATTAGATTGTCTACTATAGCATATTTTGAAAAGGAACCAGTTGTGTTTGTGATAAATGTAAAGTAGAATATTCAAAGGATATGTTCACACTGTAGTTTGGGGGCATATGTGTCCCCTAAAGAGAGTTAAATCTGACTAAATCTGGCTCAGATGTAAAACTGATTCATAAATCTATGAAACATACTCCAATAATCTTTATTTACAACTTCAAGAAGTACACTTTTTTACAGTGTATGTGTTATATAAATAGAAAAAATGCTTTAAACACCTTATTAGCTTTATATTATAAATATATTGGTGCAGTAACATTCTTGTTATACATAGATATATCATAACCACTGTACAACAATATAACAAAGCATCTGATTTATTTACTCAAGAATAAGGTGTACCACATGGCTCAATATTGGGTCCTCTTCTTTTTTTTCTATTTTCTATTAATGATTTTATTTTTATTGTATTGTATTTTCAGGTTTATTTGTCAGGGACAATTCACATCAATAATACATAATTGTACAATGTGCCAGAAATATCCCAAAGGCTATTTTTCATCTGCAGTCCCTGGACTCTTGGTAACATTTTTACCCTAAAAATATGCTCATAATACATGCTCCAAAATCCATATGAAATTTACGTTGTATCTAATGGATATAGTTACATCCCAATACAATAAAGAACACATACAAACAAATACATTCATACACACACAAGCCAACTGTCAGATAATATGACAAGCAATGTATCAATAATATTAATATAGAGGCAAGTATAGTGTTAGCATACAAACAAGTAACAGTAGTTTTGCTTTAATCAGAAAAGATGTTGGCTCTCTATTACCCACTTCTTTAAGTGAAACTTAAAAGAGGCATAAGCATTAAAATGTGTAATGTAAGTTGGGACGGAGTTCCACTCATGAGCAGCCCTAACTGAAAACGCCGTTTGACTGAATGCACTTTTTCTTAATGGGACTATGCAATCACCTCTTACTACACTTCTTGTTAATCTGTAACCAGTTGGTGCTATGTTTACAAACTGGCTCAATATAGGAGGAGCCAGTCCATTTTTGGACATTCCATGCCAGTCTCTTAGTTCTTTTGCACTTTTCTGTTCATCTTTATGCAGACGATACCATCATTTATATTTCAAATCCCCACCTAACTCAAATTCAAAATATGCTGAAATAGGATTTTAATGCTTTGCAAGATTGGCTCCATTCCAGTTATTTACTACTTAATAAAGATAAATCTCATACCATGGTCTTTGGTACAAAGTGTATATTTAAATTAAAATCTAATAATCTAACAATAATGTGTAATGATGGCACGTACTTGGACAGAGTGGATCAAATTAAAAATCTGGGCTTATGGTCTTTTAAACCTTACATTGACTATATACTTTGTTAGATTAATTTCTGAACCAGTCTATTGTATCAATCAAAAACTGTTAAACTTGCTTTGCAACTTATATTACTGTTTTTTCTTTTACTATGCTGATGTAGTTTATCAGAATACAACTAAAAGTAATATTTTGCCTCTTACTACAGCCTATAATAAATTGTGTAGATGTGTTATTGGATGTTTATTTGATACACACCATTATATTATATATGATTTACTTAAATGGTCTCCACTCAATATTAGAAGGCATATTCGCTGGTTGCAATATATTGAGGTGGCACTGTTTGAATGTTGATCAGAGATTTGGCGGAAAGGAAAATGCAGAAATGTTACACAAATTATTATTTTTTTCTTTCATTTTGTCAAAACGTATGTCATTCAATAGAGTCAGTAAAAAAATTTGTTTGTTTGTTTGAAAAAAAAAAAAAACGTTTATTCAGCAAGGATGCATTATATTGACAGTAAATACAGGCCTGGCGACCTAAAAAGCTTACTGAGAAAAAGAAAAAAAAAACTTAATCCCAAACTTTCAAACCTTAGTGTATACACGACGTGTATGAATCCGCATTCTCAGTGGAAAGAGGCCCTCTCTCAGGGATATCAAAGGCTGTGTATAGCGATTAGACCGGTTGTTAAAGTTTGTAGTGGTCTATATATGCTGCACCCTCAGAGGACACAGTGATGGATATAATACAAATATCCCTGTCCTGGTGAGATTATCCCTTCATCGTTTGACAGAGGAGGAGGAAGTGACTAGAAAGAAGTCGAGAAAGACAGAGTAGGCATTTAATAGTTGTGTGAACGAATATGTACTATGTGCTGTGTGATGGAGGAGGGAGAGATTTGTGATGGAGTGAGAAACTCTGGTGAAGGGCAGAGAACAATTTGAGATACATTAGCCACACCTCCTACCCCACACTTCCTCCTTTGTTTCTAGTGATTGATAGTGCACCTAAGCAGCCTCTCCTAATAGAAAGTTCGGCTCTTCATGTGGGGAACAGCATATGTCTCGTTTTACACAAGAGAATAGAATGGCTATAAATGGTACGGCCAAAAGCAAGCCAGCAAAATCTGTGATGACGATCCTTCCTGTCTGCAAAACATTAAAAAAAGCACTTGCAGACTTTTTTAAAGCTGACTTTCATCACAGCACATAATCATAACCACCAAATCAGCAAAGATATACTGGAAACAGTGCTAAAATGTTGCTTACCTAATGCTGGCTGCTGAATATTCGTGTTTTAAAATTTTGGACAGTTCTGACCTGGACTTTGATCCGCACTATGGTGTAAACAAAGTTCAAGGGCGCAGTCTCTGCTCTCTGCAGTCTGTTGCATGCTGGGAGGGCTTGTGGTGTATGTCATCCTATCAGTCTTGCGCATCAAAGAGTAAACACCAGTGTCTTCTCATTAGCAGGTTCTAAGTAATGATCCCTTTAATGATTAGGTATGCAGAGATGTTAAAGCATTAGGGCTGAATGTCACAAATGTGTTTTGTAGTCCACGATGTTCAGTAGTCTCTCTGCAGTAGCTGCACTGAAAAAAAAAATGGTATAGGTTCTTTGAAATAAATTTCATCCAGAAATTGCTAGTATTTTTCACAAATTCCAAATAGACTGCAGATAACACATTGAGTAGAAAAACTAAAATAATATTTTATAAAATAATATTCTTGTAAGACATACTTTGTTTTATTTACAACATCGAAAAATATTTTTGCTTTGCTTTATTTGGTATGGCTGAATTAGTGCTTTTATTTTTTATTTTATTTATTTATTTTATTTTATTTTTTTGGATATTAACTTGTTAAAAAATACAATAAAATGTAATACATCTTTTGTAAAGAAAAAAATATTTAAAAAAATTTATGGCATAATATTTATTTACTATTTTATATTACAGATTTTTGAAGAAAGGTGCTGTATTTTTGACTCTACTAAAGCATAAAAATACTGTACTAAATACAGTCCTAAGTTAACATACTTGTTTATCAGAAAAACAATGATATAGTCGGTTATTCTCCTTTGAAAATGTGCGTTTGGGCCGGAATGTCGGTCTCTGTTTTGGTTTGTGAAACCCGCCCACTGCCAGTTTACCTAATTGCACCCCGGTTTGCCAGATGGCAGAAAACACAGCGTATTTGATTTCATTCATTGTCAAATCCGCTCATTCTCGTTGGTGTTGTCAATCTGGCAACCTGCGTGTGCATCAAGCCTAAGGAGGAGGGGCCTGGTGAAAACAACCCTCTCCAATATTTTGAATTTGGACTGCAATACCTAGTTTAACCACTCGGTGTCAATCCTACATACAGCACCTTTAAATAATGATATTTGTCAAATAAAGTCCTTTGAAAAGCACATTTAAAACTTTTTTTTGTAAAATAATATGTATTCAAAGTGTAAGATTTTTTTTTTTTGTATTAAATTTTAATTAGTTGTCAGTGACCCCAATATCAATCGGACATTAAGGGAATAGTTAAAAATTTCTTGATGGATTTGTTTCTTACACACTCGCAGATTTTTGCTTTGCTTCACTGCAGATGATCCATTGGTTAGCAAGTGCTCTAATGCTAAATTTCTACAAATCTGTTCTGGTGAAGAAACAAACTCATCTACATTTCGGATGGCCTGAAATGGGTGAATTATTCCTTCAAATCACTGCATTTAAGCATCTTAATGAAAACAACTGTTCTACTCAAGATATATTGTGTTTATATATTATATATATATATATATATATATATATATATATATATATATATATATATATATATATATATATATATATTGTCCATTCCAGATTCAATTTTAATTGAAGGAAGATCAAATGAATCATGAGGCCCTTCCCTACACACTCACAGGGATACATATGTATGTTGTTATGTTACATTTCAGTGCATTTTGACACATCATCAAATGCATTTCAACATCACTTGTATGAGCACAGCCTCCAAGCGAGCACTCTTGCAAAGATATGAGGGCTCGGTCAGACTTTTCTCAATTGTTGTTACAGAAAATAAATTCAGTAGGCAATGGATATTGTTCCTAAAAAACAATTTATACAAGGCCATGCTAACACCACACACACACACACACACACACACACACACACACACACACACACACACACACACACAACATTCAGTCATTTATGGGCCACATTATACAAACTGCATTTATGTAAACCTGCATTTCCTTACACTAATATTATTTTTTTTTGTTTAATTATCACATTTCGGAAGTGCATCCTGTATTCTGTATTCACAAAGTTAAGCTCAGTCAACAGCATTTATGGCATAATGTAAAAATAAATGACTCACACTTTTCACTTAGTAAAAGTTAGTAAATGATTTTTTCTCATTAAAAACGTTACCATGAATATTGTTCACGTCTTGTCACAATACGGCCCCATTCACTTCCATAAGTGCCTCACTATAACCCAGAATTCCAGATTTTTTTTTAAAGAAAATGATTCATGAGTGACAATTGTAGTACAAGTTGTGTTTATCAACATCATCACATGCTGAGTTTAACTTGTACTTAACCAAGAATATCATTGTAGACAGATATTCTTGCTAAACAAATTAAATAAGTGTTGTACCATGAAACTTTGAATATCAAGTTTGTAGATTAGGAGTTTGAATATTCATTTAGAAAATATCAAATATTTGAATATTCATTTATAAATGCCATCATCTCAGCATGAAACCAGCACTTTTGATAATTAAAACAACATTCCCTAATCATTATAACAAATCATTTAGAACACTAATGAAAAATAAAAAACTCTATACTGGTAAAATCATCTCGCTTATTAGTTTTTTATTAATTAGTTAATTATCTCTGCCCATTTCTGTGACGTCACACACAGTGAGTCACTCACACAGTTCATTTAAAATGAATAGCTTTTGACACATCTATCTTTTCAGCCCAAAAAGAGGCTGTTAAAATGCTTTCAAAGAGAAGACAGATCACAAGTTTAATACATGTTTGTAGCAGAGCAAGTCTTGTGATGATGGAACGAACATTTGAGAAACACAAACTACTTATTTAAAGCAGATGCAGACAACAACATGTGACTCACAAATTAAATAACTGTATGTATAACCTTTGAAATACATCACGCTTTCATAACGAAGGATACCCAACAGATGTGCCATCTCATCAATCAAACAAACAAATGATTAGTTTGTATAATCTGATTTTTACAATGACTGTCATTTATCTGACAGATATGTGAGGCTTCACAACCAGCAAGGAATAGTTTTTCAACAAAGTCTGCTTGCAGAGTCATGTCTCCATCAGACTGACCATGAAAATCTTGAAGATCTGCATCTGTTGTAGTCTGCCCGCCAAGAACAGGTATTCAGATCTCAATCATTGAGCGCACAATGTGAATGCCATCTGTAGAGAGTCAGCCTTGGACAATCTGTGGCCTTGATGTGTGTTGCATCTCATCTGCAAAATAACTCAAAAACAGCTTCGATGATAAAAAGTAACCTTTCAAAAGTATTCTATTTATTTAGCAGTTGGCTGAAAAGCAAATACTTCACTTGCTTTGAGAGTCGGTTCTCAAACAACCTTTGCCTTACTCAGACTAAGACTGACAGATGAAAATGAATTTCAACTATTTTAATTGCCTTGAGGACTGAATTCAAATGCCCTGAACATTAAACTCTGAGCAAAATCCTGTTCACATTTTTCTTCTCTAAAAGTAATCAATTTGGGAGTAGAACAAGATTTGCAGCTCCGAAAATGTAGGACAGGACTTCAGTTTTCCACCTGCAATTAAAGAGAAATTGAAAGTGATGTGACATACAGCCAAGTATGGTGACCCATACTCAGAATTCGTGCTCTGCATGTAACCCATCCAAGTGCACACACACAGCAGTGAACATACACACCATGAACACACACCCAGAGCAGTGGGCAGCCATTTATCCTGCGGCACCCGGGGAGCAGTTGGGGGTTCGTGCCTTGCTCAACTAGAGCACATTAACATTAGTTGTTTTCTCGCTCAGTTGCGAGTTACTGTCATTACCGTTACAGTAGTTACAGCATACAGTTTGTTAGCTAGCTATGCCATCAATACGTAGATGCATATTACCTGTGGCATGGCTGTGTAAATCCAATTAAGCTGCTAGAGGGAGCATCCATTCAGGTTGAGGCAGCAGCTTTCCTATGAGTGGGCGTGGTTTCTGTGCAGAGAGCGGATAAGCCCCCAGCATTTGTAAGCAGAGAATACAGCTTATTTTTTCAAGATTTTGATAACATTTTATTTACCAGGTGTTTTTTTATCATTTAAATTTGGCTGGGTTGTTTTTTTCTGTGGTTTGACAAACTCAGAAAACATATTTAATATTGCTTTACACAGAGAGGAGGACATGAGGAACATGGGGTCCAGAGTCTTTTCCTGTTTTAGGTAAAATTAAAAGTCTCTATTATTGAGTTTCAACCTTGTTTAGTCAGCCTCTAAGCTCTAGAATAATTTCATTAAAACTCAGCCAACCCTTCCCACACAGTCACACAAATAGATAAGCCAACCATCACTAGATCTGTCCAGCTCAACCACCATTTCCCCTTCTTCTCAATGAAAAATAGCAAAGTTCCCTCTCAACACATAAGTAGTAATTTCCCTCAGTACGAAAAGCTCTGTGTCAACATTTTAATTTAACAGGGGAGCATGGTTTAAAACAAATCATTTATTTTGTCTCACAATGCTTGGCAGGTCTATAATACCTTGAGAAACCTATACAGTACTCATTAGCATTCCCATTCATCTCAATGGCAGTTGCTCAGTTGCCACAGGACCCCCCGGAAGTATTTGAAATTTGCCTTCTTTGCTCATGGACTGAAGTCTTTCTGAGGGGTAAATTCTCTGTAACAAATTACTAAGGAGCTGCAAGAAAATAACATCACAACAACATTTAAGTGACCACAACAAAAAGTTAAAACATCTTTACAGTGTTGTTATCATTTTCATTCATTAATGTTTAATTTAAGCTGAGATGAAAAACTTAAAAAACTAAAAATGTTGCC
The DNA here is from genome assembly GCF_018340385.1 of Cyprinus carpio. NCBI lineage: Eukaryota > Metazoa > Chordata > Actinopteri > Cypriniformes > Cyprinidae > Cyprinus > Cyprinus carpio. Next base: position 15,090,454 of record NC_056573.1, on the reverse strand, counting down.
TTGGCAGCTGAAATAAACTAAGTTAACACTGACATACTAAAATTACTAAAAAAAAAAACTAAAACAAAATTAACGTGCAATGGAAATATAAAAAACTAATAAATATAACAAAAGCACGATTACAAAAACTAAAACTAAAATGAAAACTGAAATTTTATAAAAAATGGCAAATATTAATAATAATATTTTATGAATAATATACTAAAATAAAACAGATATATGATTGCATATAACAGACTTCTGCAAAATATATACAGCACTGTCAATGGAGAAAGACTTTTTTTAACCTGATGTTGTAGAAACGTGGTTAACTGGACTAAGCTAACCAGCCATCAAAATTATTCGTGAAAATGCCTTTTCCTAAAACTTACTTCACATTCACTTACAGTAAAACAAAGAAATGTTTTACACACATATTTACTAAACTGGGATGAGAGAACATTGAAAATGCTCCAGCTTAAAAGATTCTCATCCTTGACAAGAGGCTCAGCTTTTGCTATTAAAAACCACATTCCTTCAAAGTCTGAGAGGAGGAACTTCTGGCTAAGATCCCGACAGTGCTGAAAATAAATGGAAAAGCACCAGGAGGATGACTCACACTCACTGACTGACCCTTTCTGAGCTCTTCGCTTTGCAGTGTTATATTAGCCCAGCGCTTCCAGACAGCACATTCTCTCATCTCCACCGCTCACTTTGTCTGCTGTTTCATTCTGAACTGCCTGCTGTTTCATTTGTGCTTCACCAATGCTTTGTCACAAAACAGACAGTGGTTTAAAAATAAAAATTCATGGGGAGGAGGAGGAAGTTGTGAGGTGACATGAAGAGTAGGACTAGTGAAAGATAGGGTTCTTGCTCCCAGGCAGCCAAAACTCTCTTCCAGAAAATGTTCCGGAAATGATCTGATATATTGCACACACAGGGAGTACTGGCGGTCAAGAGTATATTTTTATAATCTCATATCAATTCTAAAAGAGGCCATTTCATATTCAGTGTGATGACTAATTAATGATGACTATTAGTTACTTTTATTCATATTAGTGTCCCCAATTTAAAATGAATGGGAATCGTGTTCAAAGGCAGAAGATGGGAGTATTTCTTGCCCGTTTAATAAAGATCTCTAGGGGAAGAAAGAGTCAGATGGAATTAGGAGTATTCCAGGAGTGTAACTAGATACATTTAACTTCAAAAGGCAAGCACAGCTCTAGCAGTTGAAATTAATTACTTTAAGATAAGACACAAGGTCAGAAAACAGCATGCAAGTGTACATACTGAGTCAAATTTTGGGAGTCATACAAGATTTTCAACTTTGGCAGTCTTTGATCACTAAGTATGACATGATCACAAATGACTGATTAATTACCTGTGTGGTGAATCTTTGGCCTGAAATGTAAGTACGTGAACCCCAACATGTCTGCATGCAAAAACAACTAGTGTAGCCTGACTCTCGAAAGAACTGACACTTAGAAGCAGCTTACTTTAGTGAATAAAAACAGAAGGTGCGTTCTGACTGACAATTAAGGTCCCTTTGCAGTTGTCACTGCTCCCTACTCCCTATGCATGGGATATCCGTTGAAGTGGACTTCGCTGACAATAATCGCTCATTTGGAATGGCCTAGAACATCATCAAAGGAAGGGAATGACAGGGTCATGCAGATTATTATATAACATAAATAAATAGTGCAATTTATTTTACTTTCTAATTTAAATACATATAAAATACATATACAATCATGTATCTAATAAATATAGTCAAAATGAATGTTTAGATTGTTAACAGATTGTAGTGGTCTCATCTCGTGCTCTTTCTTTCCCATACGCAGCCTCATATTTAACTCTCCTGAGGTAAATAAAATGACAGAGCTGTTACTCCCTGATTTTACTTAGTTTCACCTATTAATACAATACAATATGCAAATATAACATGCATCAGCATAACCATTCATAAATACTCTAATTTGTATTTATTGCTATCCATCCACTGCAGATCCTTAAAAAACTCTTTCAATGGCTCTGCTCCATTGTTAGTTCTGACAGGTGACAGTCAGTGACAGTTGGGTGATTTTCCCTCTCCACTTCCTGTGAAGTGACGTATCGATGATCCCGTATTCCCTATGCAGTTCGCAGTTCCCTTCGAACTGAATGCTCCCTATCTGCTCCCTTCGGATTGAAATCTCACTTAAGATGGCTGAATACCCTGTGAAGTCCACTTCGCAGTCCACTTCACCATCCACTTATGGTCAAATGGAACGCAGCTATATGGTGTTTTTTCTAGCATAGATCGATTCGCAAAACAATTGCTTTTATGAGCTGGTTCTTTTTAGTGAATAAAAAGCATATACTGTAGCGTGATCAGTGTAGCCCAGATTCCTAAAACAAATTACTCTTATGAGCTGTTTCTTTTCGGTGAATCAAAAGCATGTAGCATAACCAGTGTAGCCTGATTTCCAAAACAAATGACTCTCATGTGCCTGTTCATTTTAGTGAATCAAAAACATACCACTGCAGCCCAGTTCTTGAAACAAACGAGGTGATTCTTTTTAGTAAATCAAAAACAGTGCCCAAAATCACACACTCACAAAGTAGGTACAACTTTTGAATAAGTAATTACTTATAAAAGTATGTTCTATTCTATATACTTTGAATTTGTGTAGTATGCATGTAATCTAGACGTACACTCCCCAAAAAGTACTTTGCATGAATATGTGGCGGACTTCACACATGACAGCATTTTTTTTTTTTTTGCAGTTTTATAAAACTTTCCCACGCTCTACTGGTTTGGCTTCATTTGCACTCTGCATTATCCTCATAAGTGATGTGTCTTCTATTGGATTGTATGCCTAACTGTGATATTGCAGGCCCTTACCTTTTTGTCTACTATATAAGGGAAGAATGTGATTTTGGGTGCATTCATACAGTGCGATTAGCACAACCTCAAATGACTCTTGTAAGGAAAACAGGTAAATTTAGCTCAAAGGGGATGAATTATTATTTTTATAGGGAATTTGGACAGAATCACTGTTTTATGGCCAATCAACTGAATCAGCTAGCGATTCATTGAATGGGCCGCATAACATCAACTCTGCAATGGATAGTAATATCCAAAGTATAGTAAAAACACTATTAATTAGCATGGTAGCAAGATCGGCATTTTAAGACATTAACTTGCAAGCACAAAACACAAGATACTTCTCTTTTCAATATAAATGAGACTTTTTGCAGAAAGAGAGAAAATGAAAAAAATAATGAGTTTAAGAGAATGGAAATGCGAAATCTGAATGAGAGTTTCTGAATGAGGTTATTAAACTTTATATTAAATGCACCAGTTCAGATGGAATCTGGAGGTTTACTTGCGGTTCCTGTGTTAGGGATTCCCTTTGTGTGGCATCGTTGCAGAAAGGGGGTTTCCTAAGGTTGTTGATTCACTGGAAGTCTAGTAGCACTGAAGTGACATCTTGGGAGCCATTCATTGGGTGTTGTCTGAAGAATAGTGTGGAGTTGTGCACTGTAAAAAATGATTTTATGGCTCAGTAAATAAAACAGGAAAAATCATGCATCTTTACTAAAAATATATTAGTAAAATTAAAAACTCCTGAATATTAAGTAAAATCTAAATATATACTCAATATTTTCTTGTAAATATTATACATCCAACAGAGAAGTAAATTTGACTTGTGATTATCTAGCATATTTACTCGAATTAATAAAGTACTTGAAGCAAATTTTAAAAAATCACATAAAATTTAAAGCGAGGAATCTGCGCATGCGTGGAAAGAAAACCCGCGATGATTGAAGGCTTCTCCATGATCTCCATTAGTTCTCGACAGGCCTACTATTTAAAACCGCATTATATTACGGATTTGTACATTGAATTTATTCAAGAAACGTAATTTCATTAGATGATTGTGTTGTCATCACTTCATTCTGTACCTTTGAAAAGTTTAGCGTGTTCTTTAGTTAGCTTTGTAAACGAGCGCCATATAAGCTAACGTTACAGTCTATGTAGCAAAACGAATTTCACATTAATATGTGAATTGTATGGTTGTGCATTGTTCTTAGGAAAAATACGTATGTCGCGGCCACGAATTAACAATTGGTGAACACGTTTTCATTCCATAATTTTATATAAATCGTGCACAATATAAATCATTCCCCCATTCTCTAATTACTTTACTTAATTGTGCGTTGTTTATTAATAGGTCCCTTTTTTACTCAGTCGTGTCCACTTTGTAAATTACCATAACTCGTTCCCTTTTTTAAATAAAAAAGAGTTAAAGATTATTAAAATATGGACACGATTAACTAAATTAACGTAGTTTAATGCAAGAAAATGGCAAGGTGAACTTTGATGCAGTATGTTTTAATGAGTTTGATTTGATTTAATATAGTGATGATGTTTCGTTTCGTTTTTTTTCTTTTTCTTTTTTTTTCTTTCTTTCTTTTTTTCTTTTTTTTTTTTTTTTTTTTTTACACAAGTTTTGTGTGATCTCTTTTCAAAGACTATAGTCTCGTTCTGCACAACGTCTGAACAGCCCCCAAAAAAGTACAACTCAAAGATAGCCACTGGTTCTGTAGTGTTTAAAAATTCCTCATTCGTTTCATCAAATTTAATTATGTGAAATGAATTATGTGAATGCAAATACTAAATAAACTTTTAGTGGAAAAATATGCTGTTAACCAATTTATTTTGTCTGTTTTCTTAATTGCAGAATATTTATCACGTGCATCCAGTCCTTCGTGCTGTCTTTGCTGTAAACTGGTTAAAAGGGACAGAAGTGATAAACTTATTTACCCTCATTTGATAAAACTGTTTTTAAAAAAATAATTTTACATTTAGAAATTTCTAGAATTTCTGTTTCAGGTTTTTTATTAGTTTAAAAACTTTTCCAAATTCCCTTGGCCAAGGAGTTTTCTTGTTTGGGGGTGGGGTCAGGGGCTTAGTTAACAGGTTTTATTTGTAACTGCAGTCTGTTAGTCATGTTTTGATACTGAGATTAATAAGCTGTCATATCTATGCATAGAACTGCTAATGTTGGAGTTGTAATGTGTTTAATATGCCATTGAACATGGATGTTTACTATTGCTTAAGCTGTTTAAAACTATTTTAAAGTGATCTTAAGCATCATAGGTTTCTGTGTGCTGGCTATTTCTTGCATGATTTGTTCCTAATAAAAGACTCTGAACTACACATTGTCATGGTATTATTTTGTGATATAACAGAAAAATTTAATTACATTTAAATTAATTACCAGCACTGCATAAAACATGTAAAATGTATTTAAAAGAACAACTGATTTTACTTAATTATATCAGATTTGTAAGTGTAATTAAATTAAATTTAACAGGTCAAGTTACATGTACTTATTCGTTTTTTTATTTTTACTTAATTTAGTTAAGTAGATTTACTTAATTTCCAAATGTATTAAATTTACTTGAAAAATGCTCGTGCAAAAACTTGCCAAATAAAAATTAAGTAAATTTACTGATTGTTTTTTTCAGTGTGGGCTGGTTGAAGTTTTGGCGGTGCGCACAGATGAGGTCGAATTCAGAGACAAGGCTTTGAGAGAATACATGGCTTATCTCCTCATGATGGTAGAGGAGCAGCTGGCTTGCAAGCCAGAGCATGCTTAAAAAAGTGCTTGACGAACACAAAGCTTAAAAGCAAAAGAAGCGGCAAAAATGCAAAAGCCAAAAAGCTAAATTTGTTTGTGTCCTGAGTTTTTAAACTTGGCTATTGGACACATCCCAAATGGTTTCTTGACCAATTAGACATTGTATTAACTTGGGATGTTACAACATTTATCCTCCCAATACATAAATCTACATGTTATCTTATTAATCCACATTTTCCTGCTCTTGCAGAGTATAAATTACACAGTGTTTTCTATAACAAGAATCTGATTAATACAAGAATCATTTTACTAAGAACTGATTGATACAAACGTTTCAAACAGGACTTTTCACACACATGCATACCAAACTTGAATATGAACTTATAAAACATTAAGTAGTTATTCAAAAGGACATATACAATGAGTGATTAGAACATGATAATCATATTTGTGGGTTACATATATGATACAGAGTAATGCAATGGAATGATATTTGTTCATAAGTCCTTTTAGCATCATTTTGATGCAAATACAGTATATGTAAAAGACAGTCTCTGTGCCGTTCTGTCAGTGTGAGGATGTGTTCTGTGAGGAACAAAATTTCAGAAGGTCTAGAAAGAGTCTGGTCTCTCTCCTGGGTGGGGGAAAACCAATCCAAGGAAGTCTTAACTCATGATTTCTTCATGGTTTTACTTGGTGATTGTGATGTGTTGTCTCTTCGACCTGGCTTGCTTGCTCCAAAATTGACAATCTCTTTCCTGAGTTGGAATTATGAATAAGTGTTCTTTTGTTTTAATACTGCAAGCTGTTCAAAGCTGCTAGTTAGTTCAGACTTGCTGGCGCCCCATGCTATCTGATTTACGGCCATCCATGTGGGTATCCTGGGCCTCTTTGTGTTGTTTCAACGCTGTTCTGATCAAACCTTAAATTGTCTGATTAGCCCTGATATCCTACACTCTTTTGGGATGGTTCTTTCAGTGAATCAATGAAAAAGTGTAAAAAATTCAATAACAAATTCATGAAACAAATGACTCCTATGAGCTGGTTCTTCTGAGTGAATCATAAAGATACAGCTCAAACAGTGTAGTGTGATTTCCGGTTTGAATCAGTCGCTGCCTTGTATAATGTCCAGATAATGTTAAGCAAACAATAGGCTATGTTAGCAAAATGGACCTCACAACTGAAATTCACTTAAATAAACCACAGCTGAATTAAACTATATAGAAATAGTTATGACTCACAATCAAATCAAAACAGGAAATCTGTATCAATTCTCCTCCCTAACCAGGCGGAAGAAGTTTTCAATAATTTTAGTAACATTTGCTCTCACCTTTCATTTCACATTCCCATACCTCTAATCCAAAATCTTGCCTAGGTTTGACAGGTGATAGACAATTGACACAACCACTAACAGAAGCCATGTTAAAGCCTACTGCTGTGTGCTCAGCACTTCCTGTCCGTTTCCTCTTTTTTGGGTGTCCATTACAGGTGAGGAAATAGAGGTGTGAAAATCTGGAGGTAAGTGTGACTCCACTACCTCCTGTTCTGGATCTCAGAGGCCATCCAGCACTGCTGTGACACTAAAGTCACACCACTTATCCCCTCTGTGCCACCTTGGCACCAGTGGGCTGGTCCTGCAGTGGTAATGCTCCATTACAGTCTGCTAGTTGTCATTAAGTTACTGTACCATGTGATGTTCGGCACTGCTACACAGGTACATAGCAAGGAGCATAATTTTGATAATGATAATTATGAGTCGATTTTCTTGTTGAATGATCAAAGATGATCTGTTTTAATTTAATGACACAGCAGGAAGAGAATAATAAAGGAACAGGAAGAAAGCAACATGCAACTCTTGTTAATTGAATAATGGATGCAAATCTGTCACACCATTATCCAGTTATGATGGCAAAAATTTTGCTTTAACAATGCTGGCCAAATTATAACTTTTTTTAGTGAGTCAAAAAAAAGTGTGAGACTAGTGTAGCCCAGTTCCTGAAACACCTGTATGATCCAGTTCTTTTTAGTGAATCAAAAAGCACGATTCCCGAAGCAATTGGATCTTATGAATAATTTCTTAGTTCACCAAAAACATATAGTGCAAATGGCGTAGCCCGATTACTGAAACAACTGGTTCTTATGAGTCGGTTCTTTTTAGTGAGACAAGTGAATCATATTTTTAGGATATTTTCTTGTTTTTAATCAAATATGATCTGTTTTAACTCAATGACAGCAGGAAGAGAATGATAAAAGAATGGAAAGGAAGTGAAATGTGAGTCTTGTTTGTTGAATAATGAATGCAAATCTGTCACAGCATTCTTCGGTAATGATGGCAAAACTGTTGCTTTAACAATGCTGACCAAGTTGTGACTTGCACGAGGATTACTGACATATATTTCTGCTGAAACAGTCCTGGCTGGTGTTTCCGGAGCTCTGAGAGAGCTTGTAAATGGGATCTCATTTGGAGGGCAAGGTGGGCGACCACAGCGGGGCTGTCACTGGCACCGCAACAACAACAACCAACAAAGAAATACTGTGAATAGTTTAGGTGCAAGTCTACAGGAGTCTAAGCTATTAGGATGCTGAAATGAAAGACTTTAAGTGCTTAGATCCCCAGCCGCCCAACTAATAAGGGAATATTTTGCCCTTAGTTCAAACCTCTGTGGAGGTGGGAGCAAGGAAGTCCCATTTAAGCACACACCATTATGCTAGCTGCTGATTGGCCCATACGTTACACAACTTTCTGGCTTTGATGTCACAGAGTTTCTATAAAATATTTAGTTATTTCCCCTCTAGTACTACCCCCAGGATCCTGAAGCTGATCTCCTTAAGGTTCACTCTGAATAACAAATCTGCCAGGCAGAGATTCATGTTTTATGTTGGGCTTTAAAAATGCAAAAATGAGATGGCACATTGCAGTATAAGAGAAGTTTTTGATTATTATTATTATTTTTTTTATTTATTTTTTACAGTTTATTTTTTTAATGGCTTTATATGGTTTTGAAAAAACTCTTACACAGTTTTCAAAAAAAAGTTTACATTTAATTAATTCAAAATAATCTCATGTTGTGTAACCAAGTAAAAAGTAATAAAATGTTTTCTTTACACTCAAATGTGAGTGTATATATTTTAATCATTTTCCAAAAAAAAAAAAAAAAGGAGAATTAAATATACTGTTCAAGGTAATTTTTTCTTTTTTTTTTACAAATATTATGCAAATCAAGCTCTTTGGAACAAAGGTATTATGTTGCTTCTTGCACGTTTTGCACTTTCAAAACTACATCATTACAAGAACTAAAAGCATGTTAAGTTAGAAGAATGAAAATATGGCAACATTTTATTACGCTGGTTATTACATGCATCATGGTACTTCATAAATAAAATACCAGGTGAGCTAAAAAAAAAAAAATCAATTGCTATTTCGTGGTCTACAACATAAAAGAAAGCCATTATAACATGTACATGAAAAAAGGGAACCTCATGGTTGATCTAAATGTGCGCAAATGTATAGGGGTCCATTCCTATATTTTTCCTGGGGCCCTCAAATCACTAAATCAACCCCTGTATGAATAGGTACATTATTGATGTTTCACAAAAATGTAGGTGGAGGCAGGTTAATAAGCCTAGGTTGATATTTTGAATTATTAATTCCTAAATATTATGTTTTTTTTTTTGTTTGTTTTTTTTTTGGAAGGTTGAACCATTTGAAATATTTCAACTTTACTTAGTACGATTTTGTACAATAACAATATTAAAGGAATTGTAATATTCTATTGTTGTTTAACAGGTCTAATTGGTGCACATCCAAATAATGCCCAAATCCACAACTGGCATGAAATATACACACTTCTGCATAGTGAAAACATCAAAATGAGTAGAAATAAACGTTAAGACATGTGGTCAGATCTAGAAATAACTCATTCTATTACTAACAAGGAAAATATGGATCTGAAGAGAAAGAGTCCAGATGTCATGGAAACATATCCACATGAACCGATTCAGGCAGCAGAAAGCTGCAGAACACCATTGAGACAATTCCACATGAGCTACCTGATACCATGGAAACAAATCCACACAAAGCTAGCAAATGCCGTGCAAGAAAATCCGCATAAAGTCAAAGGGAAATAGAGAAAGATTTAGTGAAACCTAGTGCCAAAAATACCACAAGTTAATATAAAGCCACAGGTCCTTGTTGTATCTTCATGTGTCCTAATGGACGTTAAATATGTTTTTCTTTAGCTGAGCTAAAGTCAGCATGTCTGTTATGAAACAGTGTAAAAACATCTTTTCAGTGTTATACCAGCTGGAACACACACACACACACACACACACACACACACACACATAAAAGAGTGTACTTTCTTCCTCTCAATCCATGACAGGATAAACATATTGCTGAATCTGGTCACCACCACTGGAGCTACTTTCCCATCTATTAACAAGAGAACAGCAGGCGCCATTGACCCAACACCCACTGATGCTTTCAGTCTTGCTTATATTTTTAGTAGTACAATGGCCAAAGAGCACAAGGAGATGTTATTTGCATATGTCAAGTAAGAATATAATTGAAACAGTGGCCCATTATGACCCCAGCTATGATCACAGTCTCCTCAAGATTAAATTTATTAATGAGGGCACATTCTTTGGGGAAAAACAATTTTGATTAACCCAGAAATATCATTATAAATATTTTTTAGCAAAAGCTAAATATTTTTAAGCGTAATACATTTCTGATCCTCACATTTCCGGACACCTACACAGAGGGAGGAATAAAAAGTGTACTTGGGTATTTTTGGATGCAATATATGAACTATTGATTTCCCAAATCCATTTTAAGACGTCTCCAGTCCAGTATTTGTAATAGGACCTATTATAGCAAGTTGGTGCTATCCATCCAAACCCAATGGTGCAAAAGTTGACTTGGATGCACAGTGTCCAGATAATTTATGTTCTCCTGATACTAGCCCGGGCACTTAGGGCCTTAAAATGGCAGAAAGTAAAAATACCTGAACTTTTACTGTGAGCTGATTCTGGTGAGAAGTGAACTCTCATTATTTTCTGTGCCAAGCCATCTCCTGTTGATCATGCACAGCTTTGCCATATGTCAGTAAGTTAATTGAGAGCACAAAGATCGGTGTGACAAACAAGCCCACAATGGGTGTCTCCATTGCAGCAGATTTTAATGGAAACAACAGAAAGTTAGTCCATGATTTAATTTTTAATTTAATTTACTATACAACAGTTTGAAAAATAAAAAAAATAAAAAATAAGTAAATTTTAGCCACAACATTGCCAATTACCTTGTCTATTTTTAACCCACCAACAAAAATTTTCCAAACAAATTCAAAGAGGAATCATTCATTGCATCTGTGAGCAACACACCTGAATCATTAAGTGTTCTGAACAAATTGGTTGAGTGAATGATTTACTCTTAAAGACCATGACAGCTTCCAAAACCGCATACTCTCTGAGTAGATACTTAATTTAATTAAGTACTCACTTAACAAGTGCTAAAAGATTAAGAACTCTTAAGCCTGAATGCATTAAGTATGAATGCGATCCGGACATCATCCGCCATGTTGACGTTGTCATGTGACCTACGACGTAATAACAGGTGCAACAACTTAAAAGCAAAAGATATGAGTGACAGGTTCAATTCATCTATCTGTAAATATCTTGATATTGATGAAACGTGCACATTTTGTGGTCTTGTTAAAGAAAAAGCTGCCCATTTATTTTGTGACTGTAGTATAATGAATACATTCTGGGCTGATTTAAGTTCTTTTATTTTAAACCCTACTAATGTGACCCACAGTTTAACCTTTAAATATGTCTTTTTTATTATTTCCCAAATAAACCCAAAATCGTCATCTCTTGAATATGTTAATTTCTTTATTTTATGTGCACATTTTTTATCCACCAGCAAAAGTGCCTTAAATCTCCTTGGTTGTCAGTTTTTTCTTGCTGAATTTAACTGTAGTTTCCTCCTTCATGATTAATAAAAACTGATGTATTATGATAAATTATTCAAAAATATTTAACCTTGTCATTGTGCTTTTTTCTGTCTATATATTCTCATGCTATGATGTACGCAAACCCATGATATTTGTTTTCTGTATTTTGTCATTGTCATTATCATTGTTCATTGTTAAAGATACAACCATGGAATCTTTCCCTGATCTTGTATGCAATTATAAGTTCTAAAATCAACAAATAAATAAATAAATAAATAACAAGCAACTGGTGCACTAACACCTCATAGCATCAGTAACTCAACAACCCTACCTAGTATGGTTCTCCTCAGCCTTTGCAATGTTTGCTATGTCTGCACAAAGGAGACATCGGCCAGCTGCTTTTTACTACTTAAAAAGACTCATCTTTTTCGCCAGCACTTGACCAACTAATCTTAGCACTTACCTTTTCTTTTCTTGTCTATCCTATTCTTGGGAAAAAAAAAAAAAAAAACCTTGCTATGAGTTCTGTGCTAGACTAACTGAAACTTGTCATGGCACTTGTATACTATTGTTGTTCTCTCGTTGGTCTGATTGCTTCTATTGTTCTCATTTGTAAGTCGCTTTGGATAAAAGCGTCTGCTAAATGATTAAATGTAAATGTAAAAATGAAGATTACCCCTGAATGAATTGCATTGCTTTCCCACCCCAACACTTATGCACAATAATAATGATAAATGCTGACCAATACTTAATTATATAAAAAATTTTCTTACCAAAAATAGATATTTTAGTAAAACAAGAAACATTTGATTTAACTGATGTCATATGACATAGCTATGCACGAATACACATGAGACAAATGCAGCCGACATGAATTCAATAATTTTTAGTCAGTGAATAAATACATGAATTAATGTAATAATTATATTTTATTTACTGACAACAATGGGAAACATGAATAAAAATGAGTAAATGAATTGATAAAAGTAACCATCATAATAAATAATTCATATACAAGTGAACGACACATGAAACAAAGCTTTATTCAAAGGTATTGTTCTAACAAACTATCATATATTTACAGGCGGTGAATTCCACAATCTACTTCCATCTCAACACAGCTGTGCCAGTTCTGCAGCTTTATTCAGATGAAGCAGCTGACCACTGCGCCCACCTTCACCTGTCTTTGCCATCCATCCATTGCATCCATGCACACATCCATCCATTGCTAGCCTGAGTGCACCCATCTGCTTCATTACCCCATACAGAGAGCCTTACAGAACCATGTGCAGCTCGTTTCAACAGCAAGCACTCCTGTTAACGAAGCATAGTAGAGCGAGCCTTTGGCATGCTGAAAACACGCTGGCGCTCTATTTTCTTTAAGGTCTTAGAGGTGAGCCCTGCCTTCGCGACTGAGGTTGTTGAATGCTGCGCTGTGCTTCACAGTCTCGCTGTTCTCAATGGGGACATTGTTGAGCCAGAAGATGAGGAAGATCATGATGATGCCCCCCTCAACAACACAACCTTGAAGCAAGAGTGGGAGAACATGTTCTGGACTCCTGTTGTGTCTGCTCCTAACATTTGTGTGCCTGCTTTTCATGAGCATGACTACTTGTAAAACATTTAAACAGGTTAAAACGTTTTACAGTTCATGACCCACAATTCATGTGTGGGTGTTTTTGTACATTACATCACTCATATTCACACAATATTCATCACTTTATAAATTATTTATGAATGCAATCATTATTTGAAAGTATCACCAAATATATATATATATATATATATATATATATATATATATATGTATGTATGTATGTTCCTTACACAAATCAAAATGCATAAATGATCGGAAGGTGGCTTTGTCTTATAATTTATTATGCTTACTTTTTTTGCAATTATTTCAAGGAGGCAAAGGAATCTTCAGTGCTCACACCAGTCTGTGGACATTCCAGATCCTACAAAAATGCACAAACATAGAACAAAAATCAGTAATTTCTGAATTAGAAGCAATAAAATGATCTTACTTTATATTTTGTGTCAGGTTTTCCCATTTTTTTTCCACAAAAACGCCGCTGTCAACCTTGCCTTGCAGGCCCTGCTCCACCACAAAAGCTCTGCATTTTAACTTCATTTCAACATTGCACAGAAATCAAGAATCAGAAAAGTACTCTAATAATTCTGTTTGAAATTAAAATAATTAAACTAGACTGCAAGTTAAGAATTAAAAATATGTTCCACTCATTTTTGTAGCATACTCACTCAAAGCCTTTGATAGCAGCATCAGTCACTCTCCACTGGATAAGTACACGTGTGCTCATCTGTTCCTGTTACATCCAGCAAGATTCAATTTACCTCTCTGATTTATGTCCTCAATGCTACATTAAATGTTGAGGTAGTCGTTGATGTAACTCGCCTTTTATCCAACACAAATGTTCCTCAATTTATCAACAGTACTAATGGGCAAATGAAATAGTAGTAACTTTATGTTATGTACATTACTTGCACTTATCTAAGGTGAGCAGAGTTGACAACAGTGAATTCTACTACACAATAGCACACATACATCACTCCGATGTCTGTTTCATGTCTATTAGTTGTGCTCATCTGCAAACACTTATCAAAGATTTTTCTGTTAAATAGACATTTAGTAATCATCTTTAAGATGTATATGGTTTATGTAAATCCACTTTGGAGACGTATGTGTGCTTCCTGGAGCTCCTCTGTTAGCTAAACATAATAAAATGTGTTTTTACAGCAAAATCACAAACATACTACTGTCTAGTGTCTTTACACCTTCAACAATTCAACAGTTTACTCTACAGTAGCTCAAGAAATTTTAACACAACCGTGTTTTTGATTTATAATACTCACATTTGAGGACACCCTAGTCGCTGTTCTCTGCCCTGTTCAATTATGAGATATCCTCTCCCATGGCCTGGGATAGAAAAGTTTCCATCGGTTGACCACTTCAGAATCTGGGCTGAAGCAGTAGGACATCCCGGGATTTCTCACCTACTCTTTTATGAATATTGAAGTTTTGGACATACTACTCTCCTCACTTTCTCTTTTCTCCTGCTATATAGTAGGCAAGTAGGCATACACTATTCACAACTTATGTATACTCACATCCAAATCTCACGAGAATTATGCACCACCCACATGATTCTCACCTACTCTTTTATAAATACTAAGGATTTGGACATACTTATTCATTCACCTACTGCTTTTTGCCTACTATATAATTAGGAAGTATGCCATTTTCAGATGCAGACCATCAATTGTTTATCTCCTGAGTCAGTGTTTTGAAACAAATAAGCTGAAAGAAGGATTCAGTCATAAAGACAGTTGCCACCTACCTTAATGATATGTGCAATAAGAGTCATTGCATAATCTCCATTATTAATACACAAATAACCTAGAAATGTGCAAAACACAAAAACACGAGTGACACAAAGTGTGAAAAGTGGACTACTGCATATGCACAGTCACTGAACGCCATTCAACCAATCATATTAAAGAACTGGAACTAACAGTAGTATAATATTTGTTAATAAAAATGTTAATAATGAAACTTATCATACTAATCTGTGAGTTTAATGTAAGTGGATTTTAGCTGCAAGTCTGGAGGGTAAGAAAAGATCGATAACATCAGGGTTATATTAAAGAAAGCATATATAGTATTTAAGTACGTCTAGCAAGAGGGATTGTTAATATTAAATGTGAAGTTGATGACTTGCTACTCTTATTATTTATGGCAGCGTTCATATTGCTTATTGGATTAAAGAACTGTCACAGAGAGTTAATCCAATATTAAAATGTCAGCTGCTTGATATAATCTATGTACTGCTATGTTTCCGTCCAGAATTATGCATTTATGAGAAAAATGTTTTCTAACACGTCCAGACTTGATTGGTTGAGATGTCTTTACACCTTATGTTCATCAAATCGTGCCAGTTTATTTATGTCACATTCACCAAGTGTGAACTCCCCCTCTAGATTTAAACAGACACCGAGGCAAACACACTCCTGCTCTCTCGAGTAAAAATGCAGTCAGCGAGTCGGTGTCTAGATCACAGATAAGCAATGATCCCTTTGCATTTCAAATTGCTTGATGAAGTCAGTGATTTGGCAAGCTGTGAATACAAAACAAGGCACATTATCTCCAAGGAAAACTGAATGATACAGCTCATTCTTTAGCATTAGTTTATAGATGTCACACCATCAGTACTTTTCTAGATCAACCGTTTTATTACTTTTAATGTCAACATTCGTAATATAACGTACTTTCAAATGAAACAGGACATTCATTGACAAAAAAAGAAAAGAAAAAAGAAGTAGCATAGGACTTGATTTTGTCCATTGCGAACTGATGGAAGGGTGAAAAATAGGCTTGATATACAAGAATGAAGCCAGATCCTATGTGAGTTTGCTCAAACAATGCTTTAATAACAGTTTGGCTACTGGTTAACATTATTTCAAAAACCTACGTGACCAGTGACGTCAGTGGCAAGGAAAAGTTATTTCAAGTTCTTATTAGAGATCAATAAAACAACAAAATGTATTTCTTTGGAATAAGATTATGAATCATTCACGATAAGAACATAAATGTGTATTTAGAAAGTAAAAGAGTCAATTTTGATTTTGTAAAGCAAACATATAACTTTTCTACAATAATCTTAACATATCTTATGACTCTCATATAATGTAGAACTATGAGTCAGCTATGAATTTGGTGGCATTGTAGTCCAACAAAGGTTCCTCCGCCAGTCATAGCGTGATTGCTGAACTGGGAGTCAATGAAAAGCAACATCTTTATTGCTGAAGTTATATCAGTGTCTGAAATATTAAAAATCAGTTATCCATTTCAACAAATCATAAAAGACAGGGTCTGAAATGAACTGGATAACCTTGACAGAGGCAAGCGTCACACTCATGTTTTGTTTTCACCTAGACAAAGAAGTGCAGCACTTTTAATAATGTCTAAGGGCTAATATGTTTGAAAGAGATGAAATTCAATTAGTGCAAGCCACATCTCCACCTCCTCTGACAGGAACTTGGTTGTTAGGCAACACCAAGGACATTCCATTCTCTCAGCCAGCACAGTTATTTCCAATTCAGCAAATAAAAAAAAATAAAAATAAAAAAGTGTCGGTGCGATGGTAGCAGCCAGTCTCCTCCCAGACAAAAGAAGAGGCATTCAGACCCTGCATGACTTCTCTTGCTGTGTAGCCTTGCTTGTTCTACCTAAGAAGTCCGCAAAGTCTTTCAAAGCGGAGTCTTTCAGAGAGAAATCGATTCTGTCAATCAAACAGCCATGAGTGAAACAGACTCAAATAGAAGCAAAAACACCAGGGGCCCGTTCTTCGTACGTCTCTAACTCAGTTAGCTGGATTTGATTGTTGATGATTTGGCATGATCTTGGATTATTTGGTTCTTCAAAGCTCATCCTAGACTTGCTGTCATAGCAACAGGTCCCTAAGCTTAAACCTGCTCGGGAGCAGCCTCATTTCATGTAAATAGGATTAGATTGCATCTTTTTAAGTGGAATTGATATGCTACAGTATAGACACAGCCAGTTTTACTCATTGAAAGATTTATTTGTGATAAAATAATTAGTTTTAGATAGATAGATAGATAGATAGATAGATAGATAGATAGATAGATAGATAGATAGATAGATAGATAGATAGATAGATAGATAGATAGATTTAAGATTTTTACATAGATTTAATTTTAGATTATTAAGATTTATTGTGAAATATTATTACAATTAAATTGCTTACTTGTTTTCTATATATATATATATATATATATATATAATTGCAAAAAAATAAATAATTAAAATAATAATAATAAATAAATTAAAACATATTTCATTATAACATTTCTATTATAACGTTTATGTAGTTTTGTTCACTTGGCTGTTTCCTTATAAAGGTCCAGAAATTTGTCAAGTTTTTCATCAGGTGTCTTTTTTAATTATATGATGTCATTACGTTGCTGATTGATCGTGGTTTCGAGTATCGGTACATCTGCCCTTTACAGGGAACACGAAAACACGCAGTAATCTTAGACAACTTAATCCAGATATTTTAATCAAATCCACAAATTTGTTTGAAGAACCAAATTAGCCAGATATCAGTTATCACGACTAGAAGATCTGGCATCTTTCAAATCATCTCAGATGTATTAAGCGAGGTACGAACAATGGGCCCCAGATATGTAAAGCAGGGAATATGTAATATGTGTGTGTGTGTTTAATCAACACCTGGTGCTACTAGATGAGACAAATAAGTGCAATTACTCTGCATTAAAGGTTTGTATACACTACCATTCAAAAGTTTGGGGTCAGTAAGATTTTTTTTTATTAAATTAATACTTTTATTCAACAAGAATGCATTATAATTCAAAAGTGACAAAAATGACTTTTATATTGTTAGAAAAAGACAATATTAAATTTCAAATAAATTCTATTTCCATTTCAAATAAATGCTGTTCTTTTGAATTTCTGAACTCTATTTATAAGAGTATCCTGGTTACAACAAAAATATTAAGTACGGTTTCAACATTGATAATAACAAAATATATTTTACCAAATCATCATTTTAGAAGGATCCTGTGACACTGAAGACTGGAGTAATGATGCTGAAAATTCAGCTTTGCATCACAGGAATAAATACTTTTTTTCAATTTTTCTTAAAATAGAAAACAAGTAAACAATTTAATTGTAATAATATTTCACAATAAATCTTAATAATCTAAAATTAAATCTTAAATCTATCTATCTATCTATCTATCTATCTATCTATCTATCTATCTATCTATGATCATTTTCTTTTTTTCTAGCTTTGAAACATATGCTGGAATGCAGTCTATGCAAATCATGTGTAATCTTTTCTGCATTTAAAGGGCATCAGGATTTAACTTTAATTTCCTGCCAGTGCAATAACAGCGTTCCACATGTTGATGGACTGTCTGCTTCAGCATAACCAAGAAATCATAATCACCATACAGTGTTGTGACTGTTTAGGGCCGGGTATTATTAACTAATCAAATATGCTAAAATCCTACAATCCAACTACATCACAGTTGGAGGAATGGGCCTAAGCAGTGAGTCAGGGGGATGAGGAGGCTGGGCTGTGGGTGGGTATACAAAGAGATTGTTTTGACTCGTGCACAAGCTTTTTAAATCGCTGGAAAATTGTGTTGGACTAAAGCTGTCAATCAAATAAAACCTGTGCAAATGAATTACATGATATGTAGATTAATGACAGTATGTGTAACGACTAAGAAGTCACAAAAACACAAAAATGGAACTGCTATTTTACAATGAAGAGGGTATAGGAAAGAGAAATCAGTGTATGAAACTGGCCAGAACTAAATCAGCATCACTGTGAGAAAAACAGCTCATGTGTCCCCAGCATGTGCCACTGTGCCACAACGCCAACAGTGCAAACAAAAGGTGACGGACACAATGGACTTAACCTACAACATAATTAGTTCTGTTGTGCTGTGGACTAATTCTCTTGTGTTATGAGCTTTTGTTTGCTTTGCAAATGGTGCCTCCCAGGGCAACCGTACAATCATTTTCAGTCACAATTTAAAAACTGAAACTTGAAATAAAGCCTGAAAGCCATAAATGGGGCTGAAAATCATCATCTATCCATGCTAAATACCAAAGCAGCTCCTTCCATGCAATGATAATGTATGGACATCCCCTCCTGAAAGGTTCTGTCGAAACAGAACAAAACAAAACCCAGGCTCCCGTTCATAGTGTACTGAATTACTGCGCTGGTAGAACACCAAGCCTATTATACTAGTATACAGTGCCTTTACACATTTATAAATTTTTTAAAATACATTTTTTAAAGCCACATAAGGGGCTGTAAATTCTGTCATCAGCTATGTAACACCAACATATCAAAAACTGTTTTCCATGCAATAAAAACATATGGAGATCCTAAAATTAAATAAAATAAAAAATAATCCCTTCCACATTGTATAAAACTACTGCGCTGATAGAATATCAAGTCCAGTGTATTCCATTATACTACTATACAGTCTCTTTATACATTTATTAAATTGGCAAAAACTAAAGGACCCTCTTAGTAAAACAATTTAAAATATTCCCAGTTATTTAAAAAACAACATTCTCCCCATGCTGGAGTGGTGGCCTTAGTCCATAACGGATGACACAGTCCTGTCACTATATCCTGCATGCATGAAGTCATATGTCTGTTTGTCAATCTGGCTATGTGCATGCATAATGAGCAACTGTATGTCGTTCTTATTTTACGACTCATGGAACCAAAACATGAATCAGCCTGGCAGATGGACAAATAACCCACTTACTGGAGAATAGCGCATATCAGACAGCCTCATCGAGGGAGATTACTGAACAAACCAATGAATTTTCCTCCATGAAAACAATTCACCACAGTGTAAATTAAAATATAAAAGTGCAACTGTACAAGAAAATCAATTAATCAGCCCTAATTACTAATATGAGGCGCTCTGATATTATGAATATAAGGCACTACAATATTGCTATTGCAAACCCTGGACAAACCCATGCAAAAGTGAAATTCCCTGTGGGCTTAAATAAATAACTTTGCAGCTTGATATAAATTCTCAGCATCAGGAGAAATGGTCATACATAATGCATTAAATATAAAGTTTAATGGAGAGGATATTAAATTAATTAGACTGAAATGACCTGCCAGAACTCCTGAATATTCAGTGAGCTGCTTTTCTCTTTGTCACTTGAAATCTGAAACGAATTGATTATTTGATATAAATTTCAGACAAATGATTATCCTTCAATACATCCTGAGTTACAATTAAAGAGTAAGGTTATTTAAAATCATTTTTGTGCCCTCAATCTAATTAACCCACTACTGGTCAAAAGTTTGGAAAAATTAAGATTTTTTATTGTTTTAGAAAGATGTCTCTTATGCTCACCAAAGCTGCATTTATTTGATCAAAAATACAGTAATGTTGTGAAATATTATTACAATTTAAAAGAACAGTGTTCTACATTAATGTATTTTAAAATGTAATGTATTCCTGTAGTTTCAAAGCTGAATTGAACCATTACTCCCATCTTCAATGTTACATGATCCTTCAAAAATCATTCTAATATGGTGATTTTTTTGCTCATTTATTATTGATGCTTAATAATTATTGGCTCTGATTATCAATGCTTTTCAACACTATAAAACACTGTGATAGATTTCTTTTTAATCATTTCACAATATTACTTTTTTACTGTATTTTTGATCAAATAAATGTGGCCTTGCTGAGCAAAAAATAATTTAAATGTAAAAAAATTGACCACTAATGTATCTTCATGTTCAGTTTTTGTAGTATGAACAGCAAAAAGTGCATAAAATCTGTTTCAGCCTGAACGGTCAGACACAGTAGTTTCATTCAGTGATTCAGTATTTCCAAGCTACTTGCAAGTTGTATGACAAGAGGTATGTACAATTTATGTGAATAGTAAACAAGGCTATGAAGCTTGATATAGGATTTAAAGCCATATAGGATATCTGTTCTCTGTTACAATTGTAACATATTTGTCTCATATGATCTGATAACACAAAAGTGTTGTAGTTACAGTATGCTCTCAACCAAGAAGTCCAATATCTGTTAACAGTAGACTAACAAGAGTGCAGTGATATTCAGTTCCCCATAGTATATGTTTCTTCCCTTATGCTGCTTTGAGCTGCATGCATTCTTTGATTTAATAATGCCTTACAGTCATGTTTTGATCCAAGTATGACATGATGCACACTTGAGTGATATGTTAAAATAACATGGTCAATATTACTGTTTTAATATTTGACAAACATTGCAGCCTTTAAAATGTTATTTTACGATCATGATTCATGAATGAAGAATGCTGTGCTGCATCTTAAAAGAATCACAATCTTGCCAATCATTTACGATTACTGGATAGGTATTGTGATTTAAATTCAGACCAGTTCACTAACAAATCATTCATAATGATTTGTGAACATGTTTGACTGATTCATTAACAAGAACTGACTCGAAATAATCATTAGCAATGAGACATCTGGCAAATTTTGAGAGCAATATCAAGCAAACAGATAAACCATCTAGAGCAGGGCTTGGCAACTTCAGTCCTGCGGCCAGTTGTTCAAAAAGTTTAATGTGGATCAGAATGATCTGAATTTGGAAATCCCATGTTTTGCTATGCAGGATCAGGTAACCCATCTTACTTTTGTGCTGGTTTTTCCCTGATCCAGATAAATACTTTTTTCCAAATCTGGATTACTAGTGCTCTACGGAGCCCCTAAAGGGACATGGTGATGGGGAAAAAATGAGATGGGAAAAAATGCCAATGTTTTGCATTCTAGTTTTGCATTGCATTTACTCAACTACTTCTGACTGGTCCATATCTGATGATTGTGCCAATGTAGTTTACAATCAGTGATTAAAAAAAAAAAAAAACAACTAAAAACCTTTAAATTAAATATGATATTTGTTTGGGCATTTGGAGATATATTACATGTTACAAATGTTGGTGGGCCCAGTGTTGGGGGCTCTTATTAGTAATGTTGGGGGCCCAGTGTTGGGGGCTCTTAGTTGTTGTGTAATGCTAACGATGGGCTGGGGAAGCCTTGGTCATGAGTGGCCGCTCTGCCCAGGGTCTTTGGGAAGGTCACCATCTTATGTTGGCACATAAATTGCCTGGTGATGCTGGCTGTGTTTTGTGCACTGAAATATTCCCTTCCAGACCTGAAGGACAATCATGTGCTTGTCCGCACAGACTACACATTGGTGGTCTCCTACATCATCCACTAGGGGGGTCTGCGCTAATGCCCAATACACAAGTTGACACACCAGATCCTCCTATGGGCTCAGGGAAAACTCCTCTCACTCAGAGCAATTTACATCCCTGGCCACCTGAATCAGGGAGTAGACATCCTGTCATGACAGGGGTTGAGGCTGGGGAATGGAGGCTCCACCTTGATGTGGTGGAGCAGGTGGCGGATCTATGCAGACGCGGTTGAGACTGCATCTGTATGCCTTTTCCCCGATTGCTCTGCTCCCGGGATTTCTGGAGAGAGTCCGCCAGGACGGTGTTCGTCTATTTCTAGTAGCCCCATTCTGGCCAGCTCGAGATTGGCTCTCAGACCTAGTGTCACTCCTCGACAGCTCTCCCTACGAGATTCCAGTCAGGAGGGGCCCTCTGACTCGTTCAGGGGATGGAATCATTTATCTCCGCCTGGACTTATGGGTTTGGCCTCTGAGGGAGCCCAACTCATAGTCTCTGGTCTCTCAACTGAGGTTGTTGAGACCATACTCCACTCCACAGCTCCCTCCATGAGGAAACTGAACTCCTTGAAGTGGGTTGCGTTCCCTTCACAGTGTGGAAATCATCAGCTGGTCCCAGTTAACTTCCCGGTTGGTTCACATCTGGAGTTCCTGCAGGGACGGTTCTCAGCAGGGATAACTACCTCCACCTGAAAGGTGTACAGTACATCTAGATTTGGGTACCAGTCCAGACTCACAGATGCTTCTGTCTTTGCTGTGCTCGCCATGATTTCACACTAGACAGGCATTTGTCAGTATGGCGGAGTGGGTATTGCCATTCCCAAAGCATTTATGATGCAGCGCAAGTTCCCTGAACGGGAACATTTCTTGGTTACATAAGTAACCATGGCTCTCTGAGAGAAACGAGACACTGCATCTCCCTGCCATACTTCCTGAATCCCTGTGAGTGACTTGCTTCAACTTATCATAAGTTTATGCTGTTTGTTTCGGATGCGCTTTTAACTACTGTGATGGATCGACTGCCTCCCCCTAATTATCATCATCATCCTGTCCCTTAATCGCCGCCCTTCACCAGGCTCCCGATAGGAGTGGTTGTGTGAGAGAGGAGGGGTGCAGAAACAGCCAGGTCTGGCGGCATGTGATTAAGGCACACCTGAAGTGAATGGAGCCTTGTCACCACCACTGTTAAAAGCCGAATGCATCTCTTCTCAAGAGATCGGTCTCTTCCCCCTGTGCATACACACTGGTGTCCTCGTGGGTCCAGGAGGGGAGGGTAGAGGGACTCCCATGCCACCAGAGACGTGAGCTGTCGGACCTGCTGTCTGGAATGGAACCGCACCCGTGACGCAGTCGACGGGCCTGGATACCGGGCCGTTATTCCCCTCAAGCAACGCGGGCTAGTGAAGATGAGCTGCTGTGATTTAGCCGCCGCCCCTCAAGCCCCGGACCAGAGAGGGAGCGTGTGCTGCTGCCGGACTCTGCCCCCTACCTGGACCCCTCCTTCCTGAACACTGCCCTTCCTTCAAATTTCCCGGCGCAACGAGGACACCAGATCCCCTATTTATTTTGGACACTATTTCCCCTTGGAAACTTTATTCCCGTTTTGGGCATTTTATGTTTTATTTTCTGTTAAATACGCCACACCCACTGTGACTTTCGTTTGCTCCTCCCGCCAACTCTAAAGACATGAAGTTAATATTTTATTTAGCTTCAATACATGCACCTTAGACATTTCAGTTGAACTTACGATATGATGGCCTACGGTAATAGCTACAGTAAATACAAACTTTAACCTAACTTAACAAAAACATGAACACCCGGGATATAGTTAGGACAGGAATCCTTACAATGCTAAACTACGATGAATCACAGATTGTAGATCATGAAAGCATTGTAGATCATGAAACCCTAATATTTAGATTGATCATTTAAAGAGATTTTGTAAACACAAATATGTATTATTGCAATTGATGTTATTGATGTCAGTCACATTTTTTTGCCCTAAGCTAATTTCTTCACAATGTCTGTCAAGAAAAGGTTTAAAGCACAACAAAAATTGACAGTCCGAACAGATCAATTAAGCCCTTTCTGTCCACTACATGAATACAATTCAGTTCATTTAAGTTTAAATGAGGCTTCTTTGAGTGACTGTCTCTTGGGAGTTTTTACACACGTCTTGTATTGACAAAGATCTCAAAGTTCATTTTTGTCCCACACATCAAACTCTGTCTACTCAAAATAATCAAAAGAATAACTGTAAGGGTTGTATTTGCCTGCTAAGTCTAGCCGTAGGGTCTCATTAATTATCTATAGCAGCCAAAACAAACCTGGCAACATTGCTATTAAAAAATATGATCCATATTAGAGTTGGATACCCAGAGCTGCCCTCTAACCATGGTGATATATCCTAGACCTGTATGTCATTCACTTGACTGAACCATCCATTCTAATGCATTTCTGTTTTGTTTTAAACTCCTAATTTAAATGAGCCGAGTTCTTTGAACACACAAGTTAAACCAATATTGGGTGGAAAAGCCAAGACTCTTCATGAGTAATTTAAGAATGGGTGATAAAATAGTCATGGAAGAAGCCAGAAGCCATGACAGCTGATCTGTGTGGATCTGGCCTTGTGGCAGTAGGTCAGGAATCAAAGGCCCTGTCCACACGAACACGGGTATTTTCAAAACAGCAGCTTTTTCTATGCGGTTTGGCCATTCGTCCACTCGCAAATACAGCACCAGGTCACTGAAATCAAACATTTTTGAAAACTCCTGCCAGGGTGAAGATTTTCGAAAAATCCGGTTGCAGTGTTATGTAGACAGAAAAACCGGATATTTTGGCTTGTGACATCGGAGCATGCACTGTTATCTCCGCCTACTGGAAACTTTTTCAGGCTTCTGATTGGCCGACATGGCTTTACGGTTGAGATTATATCACCACCTGTTGACTTGGCATGCTCTTTACAGTGCTTCATAGCATGCTTTTGCGTTTTCATATAGATGGAGATATTTTATAAAACAGAAGAAGGAAAAACTCCTTATAAAAAGGAGTTTATAAAATACCCGTGTATGTGTGGACATGGCCAGAGTCGTATAAAGGCCACTAAGGAAGAACCGGACTGGGTCATTGCCAAACACCCTTATCTCTCTCAATGACATATCACATCCGAAATTGTTTTTGCTTTGATAAATGCCTGATGTTAATTCTCCTCCAATGAATGCAACACCTCAAGGGCTGTGTACTTGGAGATGAGTCATGTGGCTTATAATTTTGAGAAAGAGTCAGATGAGCGGTTTGTCAACAAGGGAAATTGTTCTGCTTCTCCTCTTCCTTTGATTAACATGAATAACCAAGGAAGAAAATAATGCAGTGTTGGCTTTGTGGTACTTGAATTAATACTTAGCAGTGATTTATGAAAATCAAAGCAGTCCTATGGTATTTCAAGCATTCCTGAATAAATAGCACAAACAGCAAAGCAAATGTAATATTGTGTGAATGTCATTCTCTTAAGAACAATTTCAATAAATCGCTTGCGCCTTGTGTATTTTTTCTTCCACTGCAGATCAATGACTGCGAGGAGTGGAAAAAGAGACTCATGAAACAGGATTTTCCTCAACTTAATGAGAGCTTGCACTCCAATATCGAGCTTTCCACCTGAGCCTGTCTTATTATAATGACTAAAGTGAGTAAACTATTTCATACCATTTGTCTGCTTTCTTAGCCCACCCTCAGCTGTGTGGAACACCAACACCAGTGGAATCTATTCATCTCCAGGCTCACCTTTCTGTCAAAATTATGTCAATTTTATCCCATGAGTTATTGGATTTCGTGTGCTTGGCAGTTTATTAAAGTCAGCAGTGTTGGTCAGGGCACGGACTTAATTGACTCGGTCATAAGTTGACTCATAAGCCTCTCGGTTTTCTCACTCAGGGATCTCCCACATGCACCTCTGGGCCTGTCAGTTCATCTTAACAGGCAGGAGTTTTGGGCTTCTTTTCGTCCTTTGTTGATTGGACCAAAAACATCCTACATCGGGTCTCTGATTGAGTGAATCTTCAGAGCCCAGAGGTGACACTCTCCCCCTTACCGCACTGCCTAAAACAACCACTGCACTCTGTTAAAACGAAATAGAAGTGTTTGAACGAGCAGAATATAAAGATCTGTTTTAAGAAACTGCCCGAGGTTCCGGTCACCATTGGAGCATATGGATGTCTCATTGTTTTGGAAAGAAAAACAATTGGTTTAGATCTTAAAGTTGCTCTCAATTCAATAACAAATTCATCTGCAGTCATTTAGTATGAATATGTTTTTTCAAACAGGTGTGAGGCTGCGAATAAAGGTTCACACTACGGTAAAATGTGGTGGATGGCTTCAAGCTTTCTCCGTCTGTTCTATTAAATGTTGCTTAAGTTTAATTGGCAGACATGAAAACATCTCAGTGCCATGTGAGGTGATAATTGGAGCTGCAGCCTAAAAGATCAAGTCAGTTCTAGATAATATTTCTCAGATTCAAATAAAACAAGAGCACTGTTGCCACCAGCACGTGCGTGCGTGTGTGTGTGTGTGTGTGTATGTGTGTGTGTGTGTGTGTGTGTGTAGTTGGTTCCTACATCTGTGGGAGAGAGTATTCAATTATTAATGCCTTATAATGAATATTTGTCACGTTTGGAATGCACCTCAAGCAACATATGATCCCTTACTTGGCACCTCACTGAACAGACATCGCTGACAAAAGAATTCGGATATACAGGTCTAATCTGACATCGTTTGCATAGGATTTTTCATCACATTGAGATTGTTAAAACAGACATCGGCTCCTAATCTGCCTTTTCCTGAAAACTAGTGACAGTCTGCCAGAAAGGAATAATGTTGTTGTCAATAAAGTTCTGATGGGCTACAAAATAGCTTGTCTAATTGGCATTCTACTGCTTGAGTGTTGAAGGTGAAGCTCCAATTACTGCTAGGAAATAGACAGTTCTTAGAAACTAAAACATTCTTCTCCCAGAAAGCATTGGTAAAGTATGAGAAAGGCAGATTTATGCCTCTTTATGCTTCTATATTCCTGGATGAGTATGCATCTGTTATCCTGCCTCATTTTACTTTTGATTTAGAGTGAACTCTAGTGGCATTGCCACGAAACATCAACTCCTTCGTCTGAATCAGCTTGATATTTTTTATGTGAGAATGTGAGACCTAACATGGGAATTTTCACATCGAAGCTTCATTCTTGCTTTTGAACACAGTTAGGGGGCTCATTCAAAATATGCTCACGCTGCTTTAAAAGAATCAACATCATTTCTGGAATGGAATAATGGATAGAAGTGTCTAATGCTATAATTAGAATATCCGTAACATATCACACACACCCATTACACTATTTCGTGTTACTATAGTAACATAAATTGCCATTAACTCCCCAGCATTCTGAAATAGTTGTACAATTAAGTTTTTCATTTCATGATGGAAGGCTCTGAATAATACTGAAACAGAGACGCTGGGACTATAATGTATCATTTCTTCATAAAGCAAGTTTCAGTGAAGGGGGAAGGGGTTGCTAATGAGTGAAATTCATTTACGAAGCCACGAGTAGGGCGAGAGGGGGATTGTGCCGAATGAGCAGCAAGTTAAGCTCTAATAGGTTATTATATTGAAACAACAATGAGAAATCCTGGTGAGATTGCATCCTAAACATCTGCAAGCCTCTGGAGTTTCAGTATGGGGATTTATGAGCAACATTTATGAATCGTAAACATATATGTTGTGCCACCAAAGATATTTTATAACCTGAAATTTCTTTTTCATATAGAGCTTGAGCAGAATCACCAGCTAAAAAAAAAGAGAAAATGTCTTCATCAGATCCGGGTTTTGATTTGCAGTCTACCTGTATTAATATTACATCACAATGAATTAATTCAAGGATTTGGTTTTAAAAATAACCATGTCTTTTCCATTAATAACACTAAAAATGTGACGTAAGAAGGAGGTCATAATTTTTAATATTTCTCAGAATCTGAAAGTGATTACCGGCTTACATTTGGGCTAATGAGAGGTTTCATCTTCCATGGTGCACACTGAGCGCTCTCAGCTGACTAGCACAGGATGATATCTGTCTAAATCAGTAATATTAATATACTGGGGGTGGGTCCCAATAGATTTTCCTCATATATATGTGCCTGTGAAATCACAAACATGCAAATCTCCTTGGATTATTTTCTTGGAGAAGTTGTCCTCATATTGCTGCCAGTGCATCCAAACCCCCCCTGAGGGCTGACTCCACTGTCGAGTGATCCGTCTGTCAAAGGAATATAAAGGCTATTAAATGCTTGTTGAATCGTCTATCAACCACTCTTTACAGAATGTCACCAAGGACAATTATGAAGGAAACACAACTTTAAAAAACCCATCTAATTCTCCCGGCCTTACGTTTTTTTCCTTCTTTATCTGAATTAATTAAGCACAAATGTCTTTTGTGCAAGTACAACAAGCACAAAAGCTTTCCTCAAATCCCTTCACCAAGGTGCAGTCATAAAATAATTAATGCCAAAGCTAAATATTAAAAGCGATAATTAAGCAGCCTGACAATAGATTGCACAAATAATGAACTGAACTCTTTTCGTCTATTGTCAGTGTAATGAGCTGTCTATTGTTCACAGCCATTGCTGATGTACAACGGAAAGGAATCACATTATATATATGAGGGCCTTTAAGTAAACTCATCTGAGACACTTGAACTCAAATCAAAGCTCAAGAGTTACAGAGCCCACAAGGGTAGTTCAGAACACTCTTATCCTGTGGGGATTTGCCATAAGACTTTCCTAAACCTCCAAATCCTCCTCGAGAACTGTTTGGAACGCAACAGGTAACTTGGTTTCAAACGTAGGTTCTTAGAAAAAAAATGTCTTTACTTCCAATATATAATTCACATGTATCTGCATGCGTTTCATTTGTGATAAATAAAAAGGGAAAAGGTCGAAAAGCAATTTTTGTGGATGGAAAAAGAGTTGATGTGACTGAGAATAAATAATAAATGAACAACTGACATCATGCTCCAGTCCGCCGAGACCATTGTTCTTCTTGATGTAGGAGTGTGATGTCATAAGCACTTTTCATGTGAGCAATGTTTTCATCATCCTAATGTACTGTAGTTTTGCTTTGTGTACTCTTCTGATGTCAGCCAATTGCTCAAAGACAAAGTATGGTTATTTAAAGGCATACAGTGCTGATACAAATCTGTCTTCCTATCTGTCGGTCTGTCTGAACCTGTGGAGTTCATGACAGCTTAAGTAAATGCTGTACCAAAAATGAAGAAAATTAAGTAAGAAATTCATTTAAATTCAGTATTTACAGATTTCAATTCAGTATTCCACTTATTTTCTTAAGCTGATATATTTAGTATGTTATCAGTGTACTAGCAGTAAACAATGAAAACGATTTTTTGACTAGTGGCTAGACAGTCCTGCCCTGCAATACCCCACAGGAAGACATTATTAATGAGAGGGTCTGGAGATGCTGAAGTTTTGATATGCCATCTTCCTCCCGACCCAGGACCGCCTCTGTCTCAATGTCAAATCTTTCAGCCCTGAAATTTACTTGCCTCCAGCATGTTGAGAAGCGCAGCCTCAGGGGACGGAGGTGAGAACTGTCGTAGAATCCGAGTGGTTCTAACAGTGGCGCAGGAGTCACCGGAGAAGTCGGCATCTGTCATTGATTCATTTCCCATCAGTCAGTCATTCAGTCACCCAGTTTCTCATGGGTCCTCAGAGTTCATCTTCAGCCCCACCCCTGCCAGTTACATGGGTCAGGCAAGAACACACTTTGGCCCACAACCCCTCCCCAACGGAGAGTCACAGTGGTCTCATTTAACTTACTCACCAGCAAATTACTGTTAGTGTGAAACGGGTGAGACATGTTTTTCGCTTCCTTCCCATTAATGGTGACCTCCTGATAAAGAGAGTGACGTTAACTTGCTGTTGACCGGCTGTGAGTGTAAAGTGCTTTAAACGGGGTACTTTGGCAGAAGAAGTTATTTTAAGGTGTTTTTAAACAATTACTGCTTGATTGGCAATACAATTTACATTGATTTAGCTATGGAAGGATGTTGAGACATGTTGTCTAAGTAATTATCTTTGACAGGCAATTAAGTAGCAAATTAGATGACAACATATTTAGAGTTTATCTCATCATTTCTGTTAACTGCCATGCAGCATGCTCAATTGTAGAACAGCAGTTGGTAATAATGTTAATCAGGAAAGCATCATGCCCATTACGGAAATGTTTCAAAACGCTTTTGTAGCATCTATCTGTGGCTCACTGCAGTCATAACTAATTTTCTCACTATCATATATAACAGGCAGGACAAGCAGATGAGTCATCACAGGGAGTGTGCATGGACCATGACGGATTTGCTCTCACACGGTTGGATTCTTTCTCCTGTCTTTCCCATTTTCACATGCGATTGTAAAGAGTATGGTTTGGATTTGGGATTCTTTACCAATCTCACATGTAAACAGGTTACAGGAGTAATGTAAATAGGCCTACATTTCAAACCTAAAATATGAGCAAATGTATTTAATTAAAGTTGCAATTGAAATTAGTAATCAGACATCAAATGCTTAATCCTTTAGCATTGTATACAAAGCTACAAGTAATATATTTTCTGACAAATAATATATCAGAACAAAGTAGTTTTAAACGCTTGTGGGGTTTTAAAGCATGTTTTAAACAGCAAAAAAAAAAAAAATAAAATAAAATATATATATATATATATATATATATATATATATATATAAATATATATATATATATATATATATATATATAGATAGATAGATAGATAGATAGATAGATATATTTTTTTCAATTTTCCAGTTAAAACATTTGATATTCTTTGAAACATGAAACTTACTTGCGAAACAACACTACATAAGATTGTATCTTAAGTGTATATTTACTGTGTCTGACAGGTTTTGATTCATCTGTTTTACTGAAAGTAAAAACAAGTTTAAAATAAGTTCAAAAATCTACCAGTGCTGTCAGGCAAAATATTTAAGACAGTCTATAAAACACACACAAGATAATGCAGAAGTTATTAAAATTTATAGACTGATTGTTGAATATAAGTGTATTTCATCTACTTGTTTCTCAAGCAAATTTATCTTGTTTTAAGTACATATATAAATTTTTACAACAACAAAAAGTTGAACAAGACTAATTAAAAACTCATAAATAAATATTTTTTGTAATCAGATTGTTTTCTTATAGCATTTTACATTTAATAGTTAAAAAAAATACTCTTTTTTTCATGTTTACTCAAAACAAGAGAAAAAACTCAGCATGTTTTAAAGACACAATCCACATATTCCAGTTACATTGTTTACCTTGAGAAATTGAACGGAATACATTACGCATGACATTTTACAGGATGTATTCTTTAATCTGCAGTAGAATATATTTTAAAAGTAACCCTTCCATCACTGGAAGTGGATATACTCCCACACATGTGCAGGTTTGAGACTCTGGGAAAGGATTAGCTTTGAAATCTACCGCCCCTATCATTCTCATGGGGTAAAGTGGCTGAAATGAGAGATTGAGTCAAAGGAACCGAGAGACCCAGTCTACTGGGGAAAAGATGGCTGACGGGGTGAGAAACGATATTAAATGCATCCCCGTTGTTTATTGATCTTGTGCATTGACACTGGCCTTGTCAGCCTCCTGAGCTTTAGAGCTGCAGGCCAGTTCTCTTGCACAGCCTCCCACTCTTACCCACACTAATGATTATTTAGCTCCAATTCAGACTGGATGATTTGTAAAAAAGTACGGTGGATGATCCATTCATTTCAGAATATTCATGGAGCAGTTAATTCCCATGGGAGTGCGTAATGATGTCTGTTCTGGTAAGAAAAGGCAAGGGCTGGTAAAAATAGTAAGTGCCTTTTAAGGACGTGATGGTGCTTACAAATCCTTCAGATGCATGCATGAATTAGGTAAATGTAAGATGCAAATGAAGTTGTTTGATGTAAATGTGTGCGTGTATTAGTAGACAGAAATAGATCTTCTGAATACTCAGACAGTATGTAATTAAAGAGGTAGTTCTCCCAAAAAATGCTAATTCTGTCATCATTTACTCACCCTCATGTTTTTTCAAACCTGTATGACATTCTGTCTTCTGCAGGACACAAAAGAAGATAAAGTTGGTTTTGTGCATTCAAGCTCCAAAAAGGACATAAAGGTATTGTGAAATTAATCCATATGACTCAACTGATACATGCCAAGTCTTTGTATGATGAAGAGTTTGTAAACGTTTATTCACTCTCAAATTAAAACATTAATCAGCGCACACATACCTTGACTATATTATATACATTGATATTTGACTTTAGTTTAAATATTAGAACATGAATAAACCAAATTACAGTGTGCAGAAACATCTACCCAGGTTGGTTCAAAAGAACCTCAGAAAAAGGATCATTTAAAGTCTGTATGAACTGGACTTTGGTATTGTGAAATTTCATAGTGAAACAGAATATTAAATGAGAAAAAATAGAGGCTTGATTTTAGTGTGAGAACCAATGACGTTTGGCTTTAGTTGACTTTTAAGTGTCGTCATATTTGATGTAGTCTGTTTATGTGTGCATTGATTAACACCTTTTTTGGAGTTTGAAAGTTTTAGAACTTGCTGACTTTCATTGTATGGTCAAAAAAAGGTGAAATGTTCTTTAAAAATATATTTGTGTTTTGCAGATTAAAGTCATACAGGTTTGGAACAACATGAGGGCGAGTATAATTACAGAATTTTCATATTTGGATAACTATCCCCTTAAGAGCCTTTAAATATGACAACATAACTGTAGTTTAAGTGAACAAATTATAGTGTGGAGAAACATCTGCCCAACTCTGCAGATGGTCATTGAAAGTCTATGTGAACCAGAAGTTGCAACTGACTTTACTTCAGTATTATGATGCATTTCAAAGTAAAAAAGAATATTGAATGAGAAAAAACTGTGGTCGGGCTTGATTTAAGTGCACCTACTTGCCATATCTAGCTCGCAGCAGACTGCTCATAACTGGTTTAGGATGTTCTGCCCAAGCCTTCAAATTGATGTCATCAGAGAAGGAACAGCCGTCCAGAGGGGAAGTACATTTTGAGATTTTAATTAAGGATTAAGAAAAAAATAAATAAAAAAACATTTGTTCTATGGATTAATTAGACTAGTAATGTGCATTAACAAAGAAAACAGAATTAAGTGTGATTTCATGCAAACTTTAAATGTATGCTTACCATTGAATGCCTTAGAAATTAATCACATACTAAAACTTAACAACTTATACTTCAACAAACACAAATTTGCTTAGTTACATACAACCTGTCAACATTTAAACTGCACTGTCAATCATCTTGTCAAAGTTAACATTATCCATATTTCATTTAATTTAATTTCCTACCGTATTGGAGAGAAATTAAGAGGCACGTTGATCTGCCAGTCGTGGGAATATAATGCCGAGAACTCTGCTCATGTTTGCATGATGAATGCATTTAAAAGTTAATGACCAAATGTATCATTCTAAAGTTCACAGTGTTGCTGCAGATGAAATATAATGCAGATAACATTGAATAAATATTTTTTTCAACAGGTTAGATATTGATTATTTATCACTCAATCCCCTTTCTCTACATGTCTGCCCGTCTCACATCCGCCATGTTTGTAGTTTTTTTTTTTTACACTTTTCATGCATGTTTGTAATTCTAATCAAATCCTCATCCACTGTGCAATGTGTTGAGGGCAATATTAGCCATTACAGTATGCATGGATCTGCACTTCGAATTTCTACCGGAAGCAGTCAACCATCGGGGAACCTTTGGAATACTCATTTCAACATACTACGATTTGGGACATACTAATTCTAATTTCCAATACTATTTAGGACTGATAGTATGCAAATTGAGATGCAGCAAAACACACCTGAACCAGCTAATCAAGGTGACAGGTGTGTTGGAGCAGGGTTGGGACTGAAGTCTTCAGGATTGTAGCTCTCCCTCCCTGCCTTAGACTGTTCGTACATTTGAGTGTAAAGGGTTTTTTAGGAGTTCAAACATCTGTTTTGAAAAGGCATGTAACAGGTGTAAAAGTTGGTGACAGGTCTGAACTGAGCCCTCTTCACATATGTTTTCTCAGACTGTGTTAGAGACCCTGTCTGATATCGGCTCATTGAAACCTGTCTTAAGCTTCGGCTGCTTTTGTAATATGCTTCTTTTAGACTAGTGTGATTATTTCCTGTCCTGAAAGCTGAATTCGGCTGAATATTCACATATATTTTAAGGAGTTTCAAAATGTGGCATGTCAAAACGGCCTTAGGCAAGTCTGGCAGAATGACAAAACAGGATGTTAGCTTTCAGCACTCTCTTTAGTGGGTGATGCACTGCTAACAATAAAACGATTCTTTCCAACACAGAAACCCATTTTACAGGTTCATTAGATTACGCAGCCTCATTCCCTGTATCTATTTTTGAAATTATGTTCATGTTGTCGCACAATGATGGTCAAAAACACTCTTGTGACATTTCTGCCAAATATCAGAATGCAGCTGGATGAGGTTATATGGCGGAAACCCAAATAAAGATCCAGCTTTGTCAATCTAGCAGAGCAGCATCACCTCTCCTAATGTCACTGTCTGCCCTCCCTAGAAATTAATTAAACTCACAGTCCCTCTAATTCCTCTTGACGTCTTTAGCAATGACGGGGGATACTTGGGTTCCTGAAATTAACAACACTGAAATGAATTGTCTTTTACACCCAGACTAGAGCCACTGGTGGCGACCTTAAGATAAGCCAAAGGGGAGTCATGTCTGCCTTTGTATTCTGCCGCCGTGCAAGCCATCCATCAGATTTTAAGGTCACTGTCGATTCTTAGTCATTCTAGTGATAGACCAAGACACGTTCAAAACCACACACTCTCTCTCTCTCTCTCTCTCTCTCTCTCACACACACACACACACACACACACACACACACACACACACACACACACACACACACACACACACAAGGACACATTTTAGGTGAACATAATGTGGAAGCTCACTTGCACACACATCTATACATGAGATCCAAATCTAAAAACAATGAAAATGCTGGTGTTTAGCATTTTTAGACTTCTAATACTTTATTTTCCACATTTAAAGGACATTTAAAATATTGAAGGCAAATTTAACGATGTTGCATAAAAAATGCTTGATGGAAATATATATATATATATATATATTGTCAAAAGATGTTCATCAACTAGATTAGAGCAAGATTTACAGAATAAGTTCCTACAGATGTGCATCAAAAAAGCCATGTGACTTTGCCTCATGTGACTCATCATTCAGATGATTGGCACCTTTTCACAAAGTTTTCCAGATTTTTTTGTCTGTGGGCTCTAAAGTTATTTATTTATCATAAAAAAACTTATTGCAATTACATGTCTTTTTGTCATTTCCCCAAAAGTGAGGTTTTTGTTTTCTTGAACACATGGGATAGAAATGCTATTTTATTTTGGGATTTTTTTTTTTTCTTTTTTTTTCATTTTAATTGCCATCTTGAATGGAAACATAGCTAATATGGACTCATGTGTGGATCCCACTGTAAAAGCACAAATTTCATATATATCACATGTATTACAAATGTATTGCCTAAAGAACTATGGATAAAAATGCATAATGCTCAAAAACGCAAAAGAAGCCATGCATGTGTAACTACGTTCTGTGATCCAAGTTTAAAAAAGGCTGTATATGGGAGCCATTTCTGGTGTTGCTTGCTTGGGGAGATCTCTACCTGTTTTA
This sequence comes from Cyprinus carpio, assembly GCF_018340385.1. Lineage (NCBI taxonomy): Eukaryota > Metazoa > Chordata > Actinopteri > Cypriniformes > Cyprinidae > Cyprinus > Cyprinus carpio. The sequence continues at coordinate 15,054,266 of NC_056573.1, read as the reverse complement.
GTGGCAGACTGCTGAGAGGTTCCTTTGGTGTGCATAGAAGCAGAGAAGAGGAGGATAAAGAGGAAGATGCCAGCACAGGCTTCTAATGAAACCAGAATAGGGGATCCCTCTGTGGAGGACACATAAAATCTCACAGTATGCACTGAAGTGCCACTCCTTACTCACCTTAGCAGCTCCCCAAGAAAGAAGAGAAGAAAGTGGCTCTCACGTTCACAATAACAAGTGACAAGAGGGACAGAGTCCAAACAAAGTACACTGCCAACATCCCCTACAGAGTGTGAGTTGATTACAAAGAGTGTGATATATGTACAGTATCAGCCTGCTTTGTAAATATGATCTTGCATTATAATTTTTTTTCTGAATCAACATAATAAAACATGGATTTCTTGATGTAATCAAAATTCTGTTTCACTTTTGTTTCTTGTAATTACGACCTTATATCTCACAGCATCACTATATCTCATTATTCAGTGTTGTTTCTCATAATTGCATCTTTATATCTCACAATATGACTTTATATCACATATTGCAAACTTGTTGGTGTAATTGTGACTGTCGCAAGTGTGACTTTATATCTCACACTGAGACTTTATTTCTTATTTTAAATTTTCTCTCACAATTGCCTTTTTTTACTCTGAGATGGAAAATCTAAGATAAAAAGTGACTTTCATTGATATAAACAAGATGGAAAGATTAGACAGTATGATCTGTTGTTTTTCCATTTCTCACCGGCTTTACCAAACAAAGTCAATAACACTGACACACTGAAAGGGAATCATCAAATTTTCTTTACCACTAATTCAGTGGGGTGGAAGTGGGAGGAAGCTGATATGATTATCAAATAAATTCTAAGCTCACTTTCAGTGTGTTTTCTGATTAGACTGATGAAGTAAGAATGTGGGTATTTCTCTGTACTGTGTAATCCTGTGTGAGAGAACCAGTCGTGCCCAGATATAAAGAAAGTAATGTCCAGCACAGCACGTAAGAGTGTGTGAGAGCGATGCTGGCTCGAAGTCTTAACCCCATGGCTGTCGGTGTGATTGATGGATGACCATTACAGCCACAGCCTGTTATCCTCAGCGCCTCTGAGACACAGCATTTTATACACCCACATGCACACATAACTACATATACACAAACACTAGCAAACAAGAAAGTCATACGCACTGTTCAAACAGAATTAGTTAAACATCATTTCAATTACAAATATTAAGACGGGATGTTTGTAATTTCATATACTAATTTGAAGGGGGCATGGATCTCTGTAATCTAACTACAGTTTATTGTACAGAGATGTGCGTCGTGCTCTAGATGCATGATGAAACTCACTGAAATGAGATGCTTAAATGTTATATAGTTTACAATTAAAATATTCAGTATATGCAGTTAATCAAGGTGAAAAATGTACCTGACTACCACAGCTTTTGATAGAGAGGCTGTGCTTGGAGCAACAACTCACAGAGTTGATAAATTTATAATGAAGGTGCAACGAGAATTTTAACATCAGTAACAGGTTTTGACGAAGGTCAAAATAAATGTGGAGAAGCATGTTTGTGAAACACAAATTCAACTGACATCCTCAGGGAAAACTAGTCTCATCCAAATAGACCTGTATACAAAAAAGACAACAAACACAGACACTGTGAATACGTTGCTCTCAGTCTTAAACCATTTTATTGAAAGTTTGTGAAAGACTTAGTCACACATTCCTTTTCCTTTTTAAATCACTGATTGATTCAAGATTCTCTGCATTTAAATATAATTTAAATGCAAATGCAGTCACCGTTTTAAATAACAGAGCATGAGTGTGATGCCGAGAGGAGAAGTTCAGTGTGATTCTCGCTGGAAGTAAATTCTGTTAATGATCGTGCCGTCAAGTCTCTTGAGCTGTTACTTTACTGCTCCACATAATAATCGTCTGAATGGATTTCTTATGTTTATTCTACTAAAAATCAACATTTTATTCAACATTTGTTTTTTAAAGGTAATTTTATTCATGTTTTAATGAATTATTGTAAAAATACTTCAGCCACTTAAATGTAGATTTCCCCCAACATAGTTAGACACTCTGTGGTGCAAATTGTGACATTGAACATGACACAGAAACATCAGCCAACCATTGGTATAAGTTTTGGGCAGGACTTTTTAACTAAACTCTTTCAATTTTCTATTATCTGTGTTACACAAATGGAGTAAAGAATGTACTATTCATTTTATTTTAAATCTATTACAATGAATGGGAACTGATGCCTGCTACCTTCAAAAGTACACCAAAGCATCATAAAAGTAGTCCGTTCAATTCATATGTTAGCTTTATGTGCATTTTAGGCATTATTTACTCACCTAGCTCTCCAGAGATCTATATTTCTCTTTCTGGTTTTAACAGCAGCAAGCAAGTCATACAGGCTTGGAACAACAATATAAGAGGGCGTGAATGAGATTTTTTGGGTGAACCATCCCTTTAAACAATTAAACATACTTCTTCATTGTGATTTATCATCATTTATGCTTTATCTTAACAATTTTTGTAATTGGTGGTATGGTCATTTATTACAGGCATATAACTTGTAAAGGTAATGGAGAGGAATGTTCAGATATTACATGAAGTTAATTGCTAAGACATGAATATTAATATAATCAAATGTTATGCACTGTTAATCAATAGTCCATGCACTGCATCTCTTATGTCTCGAGCTGTAGTTAAATTTGTTGTTCCGCATGCCTCATAGTATCACAGACTGCCAGCTTAATGATCGCTCTAATTAAAGTGAATGTATTTGCGCAGTGTTTTCATGGCAGCCAGACAAGCATGATGGTGTCAACAGCGTCCAACCTGTCTCCTTCACCAGCGACCAGTGATGCATTTAGACAAATATAATGATTGTTGCCGTTGCCTCACAAATGGGCAAACACATTTGGTTGAAAATGAGAATAAAACAGCGAGCTATTAATTTCACTTACTAAAAGATCATATTGCCGTTTCACAGTATGAATACACAAGTGCTTTAATACCTGTGTGAGTGCAGTGACTGAGTATTGAATAAGAATTATAGGCCACTATAGTCTCATCTGATAATTGAAATGAATCAACCATTTGCAACCACATGGCAGTTTAAAAATGAACAGTTAGCTCATGCAGACACCTGTTGGGACTGACTAACAGCTTGTTCTTACTCATTATACTCATCTAAGAAAGACAGAGGACTGACTTTCTGCCAGTTACCCAACAAGTGCAGAAAGATAAAAGAACGTGAGTTTCTTACTGATCAATTGAAAAACTACAATAGATTAATGTTGGTTCAATTAGATCTTTTAAAAGAGATAATTTGATTCAGCTCAGGCCATTTAAAAGGAGAGAGTACTTCATTAAATGTGATAATGCAGGTGACATTAAATGGCATGTGATCTTCCACCTGAAGCATTTTAAAAGCCATTTGGTAATTTTGCGTGGTGCAATTAATGGTTCTTTTTGGCAGTAATTATAATAATCTGTGTTTCTGTGATAAATGACAGCATGCTAAATTATTTATTGGAGAAGAAACACAACTTGACCTTTACACGGAAGCACATTTGACAATTCAGTGGGGTATCTTTGAAGAAATAAATAAAGAAATAAAAAATAAAGTAATTTAATAAATGTAATTTTGACACATTTTATCAGCTTTCCAGAAAAATAATGTACTTTAAGTATCTAGCACTTGAGCAGATATGAAACTGATTAGATATAATTAGTCAACTGAAGTATGAAAATCCTATTTAGCAGGCTACAACTTGTACATTTCTAATCCTAATAGTAGCACTAAAGCTGTCGTAACATAATAATGATTATGTCATTAGGGATCAGACACCCCTAAAGAGCTGAAAGGGAATCAGGCAAATTAATTCAAAACTCAGTCCTACTTGACTTGCTCTGTAGGTACGCTGTAAATTGTCCATTAACACTTCCCAAATCCGTTACGGTTACATAATACTAATGTTTCCCAAGTTTCAAAATGGAAAAGCAAGTAGGCACTGATGAGCTGAACAAAAAGGATTGAGCTAGCATCACTTTTGTTGTGTTTTACATTTAGATGGAAAGACATTGCAGATGCGTTGTTTTTCGTAAATGAGGCTTTGAAGTGTGCTGTCGTGTGTAGAGAATCAGGATCAGAGACTTTGCATCATTATATCAGATGGGGGTTTAGCAAGCGCCCGTGTCTCCAGGGGCCTGGATTGAGCTGGGCAGGAAGAGAAACAATGCAATTATGATTGATGTCGGGATTCCCCTGCTCTCGAGCAGAAGTGAGCTTTTGATGACCCGCTGCAGCCAGAGGCCTTCCTTCTAGCTACACCTCAATGTAAATTTCTGTCTGTTTTCTGCTCTGTGCAGCAGCTCAGATGAAATCCTCTCAAAGGAGGAGATCAGATCTAATGAAAGCCATCCCTCTTTGTGATGACTGTTAAAATGTCACCAGCTTCTTTTTAGGAATATCCTTTATGACATTAGAGAGAGATGGAGATAGAGAGAGAAACAGATGGCTACAGGGAAGGAGATATCAGTTAGATAGCAAAAACAACCTGGGTTTGTCTGTTTCATTCGGGTTTTTGAGGATTCTCAAGTTCGCAGTGGGTCAGCAAAGGGTGCCAGAGGAGCAGATATTCTAACAACTATGAGAGATCTTCACACATCTCCCAGAAATGTGTGAATATGTGTGGGCAACATTCACACATCTCTGGGAAATGTGATTATCTTTGAATGTGACTGTACCGAATCTTATCAAACCACTGACCATCAAAGCCTGCTATTCTCCAGGGTGAGCACGCTTATTATCCTCTGTTGAAAGCAGCATGAGTGGGAAATGCCTTGTCATTTATTTCATGACTCCCGGTCGAAGTCATTTAAAATAGTATTGTGACCCCAGAAGATTTGCTGTGGGTTTTGAGGCAGGAAAGCGAGGAAGGTCCGCTCCCATCTAATGTATTACTGAAGATGATCACTTCAAAACCACATATGCTTGGCATTGTATCATAATTCAAACAAAGTAATCACTGCTTATCAGCATGACTCCTATTGGTTAGAAGGTGATTTTTTTTTCACCCAGCAACCTAATGGAGTTCTGGCATAGTGGATTTCAACAGCTTGTATAATGACTAAGCTTTTGGAAAAGAACATGTGATGATCCATTATTGTTTTTCTCTTCCTGTTTGAGAAAACACTATGCCAAGACCTGGGTACATCCTGTTTGGAGTCAGCGCGGCCTGTTGATTCATCTTCATTTTGAAGCACATTCCGCAAATATGGTACATTTTGGCAGTGCATGAATTTCTTTAAAGATTAAATATTAATATTAATATTAAATATAATTTTTAATTAATATAATTTATATATTTAAATAAATGACTAGAAAATAATTGTGACACCCAAATAAAATTATTTGTAGTAACATAAAATGATTAGAAAAAAAAAATCATAATGTATTTACTTTAACACCCTTGTTTTTTTTGTTTTTTGTTTTTGTTTTTTTAAGCTATACTGTCAGTGACCATTTGTTGAAAAAGTTTCAGGCTCTGCTTTATACCCTATTTGTGGAAAGTACCTTAAAGTTCAGGGACGTCAGATAATAAGTTTTCACTCAGTTTTTGCTCTGTCACTGTAAGCTGTAATGTTGCTTACAACACACTGATTTTTGTACATTTCTGCGGGTAAATCAATCATAGTGAAAGGTTAAATATCACAGCATATATTTTTCTGATCTTGATGTGTTTTTTTTTTGTTTTTTTTTTGAATGTCAGCATGATTCTCCAGTTCCACCGTAGAAGAACTGAATCAATCTAATCTGTCTCTGATATCAACTCTACAAAAACCAAAAAGTGACACTAATCAATTAAGTGATGAATCGAGACATGCAACTTTTATTCTATTCTTTGATCTGCTGCAGTGTCATGCTACACTGTCATCCTCCTTTTGTTCTCTTTTCCCATTCTCATAAACAGACATTCGAGAGAACACATTTAATGAGTACAGCCTATTGATCTGATTTATTTGATCGATCACAGTGTCAAGACTGACATTTCCTTGTCCACTGGAATGACGGCATTAAGAGAGTTTACCCTCAAGAAATCTGATTTTAAAATGTATATGTTTTTTTTTCCTACTCTGAAATATTTAATCTAAAATCGATAGGATTCCTGTGAGGTAACATTAATACATTTTTAATGCAGTGGGTGTTGTTTTGGATCATGCTGCTTCTGACTGAAATGATCACTCACCACCTATTCAACAACACATTCTAAAGATAACGTTATGCACTTAGTTTGATATGTATTTCCTAGATGTATGAAAGATTTTCATTTAAAACAAAGAGCAAAGAGTAAAGACAATTATTCAAACTTTATATCTAATCTGATTGGCTGAGTGTAATATTCAGTTCCACAGCACTTTTGCTTGGGTGATTTTGCTTAATTAATGCATGTATCTCCTGAAAGATGAATACATGACATATGAGTACATGACGTATGAGTTAATAATTTACATGTTACTAAAATGGATTTACTGGTGTATCACTGAATTAAATCTATCTATTCATCCATCCATCCATCATCTGTTCTTATGTCTTTCTGTCTAATTTTTAAGACCTAACTTTGAAGACCATAAAAAAAACTCTTTTTCTTAAAAAATAAATAAATAAACTTTCAGAATTTTCAGAGATTTGTTAAGCCTAAACTGCAATTCTGCATTTCAGTTTAATGGCATAAATAATATTTTGCTGAACAACTGTCCTCTAAGTGATGGAGCACATTACTTTTTGTTTGTTAAGTGAAACTCCACAACTAGTGTCATTCACTGACAGAGAAGCATGTTCACAAACCGGTGCATGCTCAGTGTTTTAACATGGTCTGCAGTGCAGACGTTAATCAGCTTCTTGACCTGAAGCTTGTGAAATGGTCTCTGGCCCTTAACTGGCTCCGGCGCTGGCTTGAGATTTGTCAGGCCATTTCAAGGGGTCCCAGCGGGGTCTATGGCACCACTGACCCCAGCTCAGATGTGCTTGATTAAGGCACTGGTCAATTTTTTAATTCAGCTTGAGCTATAGTTGCTATTCTGCCCTTCACACAGAGATCAGGGCCTGGAATAATGAGATTTTCTTCTGCAGGTGATTATGTGGAGCAGTCAGCCTGAAAGGCTATGATCTTCAGGGATGTTCACCCTTCAGGTTTGGACATCAGCATTACTCCTCATGCCAATTTTAGGCATGCCATTTTTAGGGTGGTCAGTGGGAGCAAATGTAATCACTTCCTTTTTTCAAATACGTCAGTCTGACTGTCTGCTTCAGTCGGTTGATCATTGAACTCTCCATAGACTTCTCATAGAGGTAATTAATGTTGGTGCTCCCTAAAAATGTTTTCAATTGAAAAATCTTTGATAAACAGATTAAGCTTTCCCCTTTTCAGTTAAAAACTGATGACATGACGTCATTCTAGAGTATTTGTGGTTGTACTATTTTGGACGGGAAGCAAGAGCTGCTTAAGGTCTGGCTCAATAAAGATGACGAATATGACAGCACCTCTCAGAGCAGTGTCAGCCAATTCGTCATCCTGTCTGATGACATGATGAACAGCCCCATCCACTCGTCCCATATGACACTTCACACAGCGTCGCTGCGGCGCATGTCTCGCCCGAATGCTGCCTGCCAGTCTCAGCGTTCCCTTTGTTGCAGATCTGTACCTAGATGTTGCATGTGACAGCATGGGTCACATCTGCAGTCGGGTCTTATTTTGTTAATACAACCCCCCTGAATGATGATGACAAAACCCTGCGGGTGAAAGAACTGAAGTTTTACGCAATCTGTCCAACACAATTGTCTTATTGTCCAGTTTAGATTTCTTTTTACTTATGCATCTTTTTTACTATTGTTCCCAACATTCCAACTAAGGTTTTAGCCTGAATAAAAAATGCCTGACCTGTGTCAGAACAAATGATTTAAGTATGCTGATGTAAATACTGAGACATTTGAAGAGTCAAAACACATTAGGAGCACATAGCTGGCTTCATTACAGCCAGATGTTGCAGACTTATAGTTTTTATGATGCATCTAATGGATATCAAACTAAATTTAGATTTAAAATGATTTAATTTACAGTACAAAAATAATTTTGATTTGCATACACATTAATGTATGATAAAGGACAACTGATATCATCTGAATCGGCAGATTCTCTTCTTTAATTTAATATAAGTTACTCAAAACTTTCACTGAAGTGTTCAAAAAATATATGTCTGAGCAGATAGGGACTACTTTCCTCATTTATTTTGAATGGACTCACAAAAAATGGTGGTGGTGTATACACCAATATAGACACAAAAAAAATCATTTAAATTGTTAGCCCTTGTTTAATGTATTTGACAAAAAAATTTCAAATTGTTTTCTGTTTTACCATCATCCACTAAATAAAATATTTCCTGTTTATTTATTTTCTTTGTATTTTATTATTATTATTATTACCTTCTTAAGTTCAAATAATAAGAATGATTTGTTGGTGACGCCTTGAAAGCATGCTGCCTTGCTTAAGAACCAAGCGTTCCAATTACACTGAGATGCACATTAAAAAACAACCACATTAGCTTAAAGTATATGTTTCATGTGGCTCTATTTCTGTAAATTCCTGATGCTATAAATCATGCACACACTTAATTAAATACAAACACACACACTTGCACACAGTTTCTATAGTGCTGCTAAATAGCCCAAGATGATTCAACGGATCAGCGGTAAGAGCCGAGAAATGAATTAGTCATAATATGCATCATGTATCCTATTGCTTATGGTTTATAGTTATGTATTATGATGGCATAAAGCTTCTTCTAACCAATGAGATGACTCTATGAGCAAGATAAAGCACTTATATATTTCACCTGAGCATATTTCACTGCAGCCTCTGCTGTGCTTTATATGGATTCACTACAAATATTAATTTTTGTTGTCTTGTTTACTTAGTAATCCAAAATATACTTTTTAAGATGAGGTTTGAATATGACGCAGGCTGAAATGGTTTCCATAGTAACGTTTCAGAAGAAAAGACGGATGACAGGGAGAAAGTTATGAGCAGGTGTGGCATGAGGAAGTACATCAATTACTGTTCCCTAGAGTGTATCTTCATCTTCGAACACCGAGAAATAATAATGCCATGAGATATTGGCAATATTCACTGAGAACAGGCTAATATTGATCACAGTTATGTGTTGTAAACAGAGTAAATCTCCAGACTGAAAAGACATACAATGAGACTTACAGTGACAATATCTCTGCACTGTGGAATCTTCAGTAAGAAGTTAATGAAGCCTGTTGGATATTAATGTAATATTTATTTATTATTAAGTATTCATGTTCACTCAATCATGTTTTGAAAATAAGTTTAAATGTCGTTGGGAGGAAGTACACTGCCGTGTTTTTCTTACAGTGATATTGAATTCAGCCATGATGATGAATGTTCTTAGTTTTTAGGTGATCATGGGATATAATCTTTTACTTAAGCAAATTGATTGCTTTTTATATAGTCTGGATGGTTTACTTTTAAAAGGAAAAGTGTTTTACAGCTGCATAACATCTCATGACCAGGAAAATATTCATTATTTTCTTCTGCTTCATGAAACTAAAAAGAAAAATGCATGACATGGAACACAGACGTTGCCTCCCAAGTGTACATGCAATAATCTAAAAACATTCATCTCAAATAAATCATTCTGCCCCAACTGGATTCATGTGATCCTCCCACAGAACCTCATAAAAATCCATTTGAATGTTATTATACAGCATTTCATAAAAACAACAAAGACTTTTTGCTGAAATACTAAGCCATCTTCTTCTCTAAGAAACATAGTTTTGATAAACATTGCAAAAAATGACTGTCATTTGCTGGCCTTTAATTGTTTCTTTTGCTATTAAATTATTTCTTTTGCTATATGAGGCAATAAAAGACAGACATTTTATTTGTGTAATGAAGTTTACAAATGTAAAACCTAGCCTAGTGTTCCACCCTTAGGAAATATTCTTTGATTATGGGTTTCAGAGGGAGAAAGAAAACAGCAATAAAAGTTATTTTATCTGAGGCATGAGGGACAATGAAAATCTCTTAGTGACACGCCTCTCTGTAATTGCTCTTACTGAGATGGCTCATGTTGTCTCATCCTTGGAGAAACATCAGGGAAAATTGCAGCAGGGGAGGAGAAGAGCGGGGTTAAGAGAATAATGGTATGATTGATGGCTCTCAAGAAGTTATTAGCTGATTTTTTTGGTTGTTGTTTTGTTATACTGGCCATTTCCTTTTCATGCTTGCTGTGTTTGAACTGCAGGATATTTTTGAAAATGAAAATGTTGCAAGTAGGTTTAAAAAATTATGCTACCCAAGATCCATTTCAACATTCAGGCAACTAATTATTATCATTATTATTAATTGTTCTAATTTAAAACAATCTGATCATTTGACAATGGAACTACATTTCCTTTTCCAGAAATGTATTCCTTACAAATACCAAAAGAATTGTTAATTGAACCACTAAGGGACTGGAATCAGAGCTGGATTGTTAAATTCTTTACAATTCCCATCCCAATTCTTGAACCTATGCTTGTGCATCTAACTGTCATATATTCATATTTATTTTTCATGAATATGAAGAATCATATTGCGAAATGATGAAAGATAAGTATAAGAAAATGAATAAAGAAAATTAAGATAAAGAAAATAAGCGTTTGATGTATGAGCTTCACGATTAGATGCATCCTTTTCTGTTTGGAATGAACTAAAATCCATCATTCAAAATAGTATAAATATTTGTCATCCTTTAGTGGCCTAAAAATAGGGCTATTCAGTGGAAATGGCAACATTCATCTAACAGAGATTTATATCCAGTTGATGAACAGATTTTGCATATCAATGCAGGCATCAGAGATTGAAATCCATTCCGTTTTACAGATAGCTTTTTGATGCCTTTCCATTATGAGGATGTCACCCGAGGTCGAATGAAAATGCCATCCCAGTCTAAGCCGGGCAGTTTACTGATGGCTCAGAGCCCACTCTAAGATGGTGAAATATCCCCTCATAGGTGAACCTCAGACTCCACAATGATAACAATCAGACACTGCCAGTGTTTTATAATAGATGCTCCTTCATTGTATGCTGCATATTAATAAGCAATAAGATTTGCATTTTGGAGGGATGGTTGTGTAAACAGCCCAAATTGAAATTCAGATCTCACTCACTTGCCTTAAGAGTTTGCAGTGACTGCTGTAGTTGAACTGATTTGCCTTAAAAAATTTCTTCAGCATTAAAATTTAAATGATGCATTGTTGTTTTGCTTTACTCTGTAATTTTTTTAATGAATAATTAAAAATTTTATATTTCAAAAAAATACCTTAAAATGCATGTGACAGTATTTATTCCTTTTACATTTAGGTTAAGTCATGACAGCAAAGAAAAAGTGCCACCTATGATTTGTGCTGTCTTCATCTTGGTAACAGCATAGGAGAAAAAATGCCAGAGTGATTCGTCACGACCTGACTCACAGATGAGAAAAACCCAAGGTCGCAAGTTGAGCCATTTCAATAGTTTTACCTGCGTTTCCCTGGGAACACTTTTTTACACTTAATCAACCTGTACACCAATGGTTCTCTCTGCCTAAGCAGCAAGTCCCTGATTGCTTTTGTTGCATGGCAGCACAATCTTCCTCCCTCCCTGAACAAGCCTGCATCTCCTGTCTCGTCAAAACACTGGAAACAGGTCTGTCTTATGCAGACCCTCACATCAAGAGATAAAATGAGAATAACATAATCCAGTTTATTTATTTATTTATTTTTTATTAATGTACAATATTAATTTCTTTTGAAATGGGATTAAAAAGGAAAAAAATTTAATTTAAAACTGAAATTCCCACAAAACATCACTAGCAAAAATAATTAAAAGAAATCAAAGCAAAGAAGCTTTATGTGTTGCAAAACAACTGTAATTAATCCAATCGTTTGCAGCTCCATTCCAAGATCACCCATAAAGACTGTCCTGAATGAAACAGCATTTTGAACAAATCATTTGGCTGAATGATTCAGTGACTCACTCATAAAAACAATCACTTACTAAATAGTACAAAACAACAACAACAACAAACAGTATGTCCCAATACACCGTATGTATTAAACAATAGGAGGAAGGTGCCAGAATGACTTAGAATACTACTTCCAGCGGGTTTCTGAAGTGCACATCCTATGAACACTTCACTACCCCATAAGGCCATGGGAGAGGATTTGTGAATGGCAGTGAAGAGAAGCAAGTGACAATGACAACACAGCAGATGACCTTAATGATGCACACATTCATAGAACTATATAGAACATATTTTTTTAAAGGTACACTGCGTAACTTCTGTGGATGAAACATAACCAGAAACACAGGCTCAAGAGAATTTCGATGGAAATGGTCACAAGTTGACAGCTGAAGACGTTCATTTTGTTACCCTTAAGTTTTATAAATTACATGGTCCATCTTTCAACATAAAATCCAGGAAAGTAATACAACAAAAATAAAATTACCCTTTACTAGGCCTATAGCTAACACTATACAATAACCTCACTGTTAAAGAGCTACAAGAAACAAAATATCTTACCTGTCAATTAAGAAAGAAACCTTCTCTGGGTTGGTTTTAAATCCTTTCCAATCTCATCGCCTCCTCTAAAAAAGCCAATCTTTTCCTCCGGTAATTTATTAATAATTATTTTTATTTTTTTTCAGTCGGTGATATCGTGCTCTTTACTTTAAGCTTAAATTTTTCTCTCTGTTTACGGATATGACGAGACGGGCACGGACAAATCCTGCAAATTATGTCACGACAAGTCTAAAAATACACACTTCTTGTAGGGTTTATGTACTGATTCAGGGAAAAACTAAAACACGGTTTGTAACTTGGATTCATGATGTATTGTTTCATTATTTAAATTTTGATAAGTCTGAACAAAAAAAAAAATATCTAGTGTGGTCACGATAACTTAGCTATATATAGAGTAGCCTATGCGATATCGGACGCAGCCAGTCACTTGTTTGAATCACTTGTTGAATTAGTGTTTTGAGCGAATCGTTTTGGTGGATGCTTATGAATCACTCATGCCATGGAATCAACTGATTTGTTCCCGAATGAATGTGTGTTTTGAGAGAATCATTCGGGTGAATGTTTTAAAGACACACTCATAAAGTGACAGTGACTTGTCCCCACCTACTGGCATATGCAACTTGAAGCAAGAGTTACTGAAAATACCCACAAATAATGCACACTACACATCTTAAATGCACAAACAAAGCAGTAATTGGCCTATATATTAACAGTGAAAAAAGCATCAGCACTTTTGAAATGATCCAATCAAATTCTAGAAAACTCTTCGGTCAGGTATGAACATAGGACAGTTTTCATGAAGGCTAACATTTCTTACAAAATGAGATGATAACATTTGCACAATGCACTGCTGTGTGTTTTTGCGTGACTTTAAGCGTGAGACTCACTCTGACCTGCTGACATAGACTAAGCCATGAACAAACCGCTGCACTGTCACTTCCTCTGCTCTGCCCTGTGTGATGGCTCTAATTGTGGACTAATGGTCTACAGAGAACATGACACAGAGATGTCCAGTCCTGGAAATGAGACAGGAAAACAGCCTGAGAAGAGGAAACAGACAGTTGGACCGATCAGCACATAATGAGATAATCAAACTATTGTCTTATTTTGTTTTATCTGGCATTTCAAATGGCATGGCCTGACGTAGCACTGTGCTGCTCAGGGATCAGTGATGTGGGAAATGCATTAACCCTGCGCTCTCTGGCCGAGGGAGAGGAGCAGTCCCACGGGACAGTGGCACTGGCTTCTGCCAGTGTTATTTCCCGGACAGATTGCACATTTATTGCATTTTGACCTGTTTGGCAGCCCAGTATTGATTTTTGAAGCATTACAGCAATATGAGGATGAAAGCGTTTCTCCAAGGGAAGGCTGCAATAAGCTTGTTTGCTACCTCTTCTCACTTCTTCTGGCTCCATTGTTTTTGTGTGTTCGCCACTAGTCGATACAATAAATTTATTCTATGAAAGTCTCTGAAATATTGCCCGGCACGTGGCTTCCTCTTTGGAATGTTAATCAAATAAAGAATGATCTCATTTCCATAACACATGTTGTTCATGGGCTGTAACCTGTTGCTTGTCAACTCCTACCTCACTGCCTTTCCCATCATCCTTCTTTCATTCGGTGTGTCTAAGATTGGATGTTAGCCACAGGGTGAACAAATGGTGTCTGTCTCCATGGAGCATTAGTTGGTCTTTAGCATGTATTATTGTTTTCACTCTCCTAATAACTGTCTCCAGTGTCAGAAACCACGTAGTAATGTTGGCAGACAAAGTGCTTAGAAAACATTTCAGACATTGCCTTGGTTGTGAACACATTGCAATTGTCTCTTTTGCTATGGTAACAGTTTTCATCTCTAAAATACACAATGATAGATAACTTAAAACATATTCATATTTGATTGAAGAACTTTATGTTTTTTTTTTATGAAGAAGTTTATTTTCATACTACACTTGCATTTAAAAAGCTGAACACTTTACAGTTGTTTCTTTTTTAGTGCGGCACAAGATTTTCATCTCTGAAATACAATGACAGAAAACATAAAACATATTCCAATTTTAAAGAAGAGCCTAGTATAAATGAAAAAGTTTCTATTCATACCGTAGTTTCATTTAAAAAGCATTTCGGTCTAATTTTGTTCTCTTTTTGGCTCTTCATTTAATCAGAGAGCACAAATGCTTCTGAGTTTCAGTAAATTCTATATTATCTTTTAGTTTGTGCAACAAGATAAATCACTTCTAACAAACAGCTGTGTTCTCATGCTAGCTAGATTCACGTCACCAAAAATATTAAGGGACGGTTCTCCCAAAAGTGAAATTTTGTCTTTATTTACTTCTCTTTGCGTCATTCCAAACCTTTACAATTTTCCTTTGTGGAACAAAGATGATATTCTTAAGAAGGTTTCAGCAGTTTTGGACCATACAATGAAAGTAAATTGGGTCCACTTTCATTGTGTGGACAAAAACAAAAAATCTAAGACATTTTTTAAAATATATTCTTGTTTTCCGCATTTTTAAGGATGTTAGACCTCATGAGATAATCTTCCTTCACCTTGGAAATCATGCTTCCTCATGAGATTAGGTTGGTAGTGGTACAATCACTGGCGCTAGGGTTTCTTGACTTGGTTAATGACTCAGTTCAGTACACATTCTTTTCACCATAAAGTGTAATGTTGCACCTAAGCTTACCTGACCAGAATGCATCCAAGTCCTCCAAGGCCTTGCACGTGTTTCTCACTCAAAGCTCAATTCATCTGTAAAGATTTGCTTGGATATTTGATTAAATAGACAGATGGTGGGGTGGTATTTGAGTATGAAGGATTGCAGCTTCTTTCAAAGACTTCCACTTAATTGCAGCAAAAGAGGAGAGCAAAGTCACGTCATGCCAACACTCAAGGTTATCCCTTTATCCAACATCAGAAAGCAGCGGAATTTTTTATTAATTTATATATTTATTTTTTGACACCTGAGTCAAATAATTTTAAAAGATGAGGAATGTTTAACAGGTCACCTCAGGGCATGCAAGTAATATAGTTGAATTATGGTTAATGAAATCAAAGCATGGAAGATGAAGCTATTTGTGAGCCTGGACCACAAAACCAGTCTTAAGTGTCAGTTTTTCGAAATTGAGATGTATATATCAGTTGAATAAATAAGGTTTCCATTTATGTATGGTTTGTTAGGATCTGACAATATTTGGCCGAGATACAACTATTTGAATGTCTGGAATCTGAGGGTGCAAAAAATCTAAATACTGAGAAAATCGCCTTTGAAGTTGTCCAAATGAATTCTTAACAATCCATATTACTAATCAAAAAATAAGTTTTGATATATTTATGGTAGGAAATTTACAAAATATCTTCATGGAACATGATCTTTACTTAATATACTAATTAATTTTGGCATAAAAGAAAAAACAATAATTTTGACCCATACAATGTTTTTTTGGGCTATTGCTAAAAATATACCCCAGCAACTTAAGACTGGTTTTGTGGTCCAGGGTCACATTAAATTCAACGGGATACATATAAGGTAATGAATGCCGTCAAAAAAGAAAGTGCTAAAGACATGTAGGAGTGACAACTGTGAGTGCTATGAAAACGTGTGGGAGGTTTAAAACAATGCATTTGAATCAATGATGGATTTTTCAAGTTCATTGAGCTGGAACATTAAGAATATAATGATTTGAATAATCAACAAAAAAGTTCCCTAGACGTCATTACCTAACAATAACCCCTCAAGTTTTAGAGGTAGGTCTATATATATATATATATATATATATATATATATATATATATATATATTATATATATATATATATATATATATATAAGAACAGATTAAAGTTTTATACATTAGGTCAATGCTGATGACGTAGATCTCAAGACAAGAGTAGGATGACGTGCTCAGACTACATCCGACAGGGGGCGATTAAATGAATGCAAGTCGTGACCCATTTCAGACATATAGGTGGAGCAAAAGACTTGAAAAATAACAATATTAAATTAAACAAATGATTCATTATCCTTTTGCAAATGCATTCGGTGCAATTCATTATCTCCGTTCTTCATCATTTTGGCTCAACCTGAATAGATGCAGGTGCCCATCTTGTTCTAGTCAGAAAGTCTTATGAATTCAGCTCATCGTTGCTATTTGTTCAGTTGCTGACAGAGACCTCCCCACCCCAATGTAATCTCACCTCATTAACATTTTAGGTGACAAGACTGCCATGGTCCTTATCAAGAATTCATGAGTAAGGCTTATGGCCATATTAACATTTTAGAGCCAATAATTTACAGTCCTCTGTATGTCTGTTTGGGTGTGTGAAGGAGGGAATGGAAAACTATTGCTTTGTTAGTTCTCAAACACAGTGGGTGAACAAGGCAAGTAAATTTCACACACATTGCATTTGGAAGTCTTCTTAAGCGGTACAGTAGCCTATACTTCCTCAAGTAGGACTAGAAAGGTTACCTGGAGTGTATTGCTAATTAGATTCAACTTAACACATCTAGGCAGCTTTTGTGCTAAAAACGCTGCATTTTCTACTCATTAAAGTGGCGAGATGAATCTCTCACGCTCCACAAAGACAGAGCAAAACCCCAGAGAACACGAGGCTGCTTTCTGCCCTTTGTTCGCATTTATTCACATTCTACCCATTAACTAAGATGCTATACATTAAGAGTCTCCGTCTCAGCGCCTCCCGTTGACACCCGCCTGCCTGAGAGGGGGCGTAGTGCTGAGAGGAGGATTTTCACACAAACAACAGAGACTATAAAGACAAAGCGGCGCGGAACAAAAAAACACGTCGAAGTGACGGTGTGGGCACAGACTGGTGCCGCAGAAGTGTGCGAGCAGAGTCGGTCTGTGGGCCAATCTGTGCGCCGAGTCCTGGCAGGGAAGGAGCAGCCTCGCGCGGTGACTCACCTTCTCTGTCAGGACAGCGGCATTATGCTGCGGTGAGTGTGGAACAGTGATCACACCCGCCAATTACACCGAACTCAGCTCACTTTCTTCACCGTGACATACACTGTCAGCGGCACGCTTCACATGCTGCCACCCTCGGTACAACCTGATCAGGCACAAATTGGACAGTCGCAGGTTTAGTGAGCCCACAAAAAGGTGCTTTGTTCCGGACGAGCGAACAAAGGTCACTCACAAACGCCTTCTATAATCCATCATCAGTGTGACATGCCTTAACCCATAGTTTACCAAGAGATATTTTTAGTCTATTTATATATAGTATACAAAAACTTATTAAGATGCCAGGTGCATTTCAGAGTAAACTGCCAGAAATGGCAGCATGAATAAAACACCTGATACATTAGCAAATAAGTTGTCAAAAGTTCCTTCTAAGGCTTTCTCCTGGTATGCCAGTTGTTTTGAAAGCATACAAATGAAAAAAGAGTGGTAGAACCTCTGGCAATTTTAGAAAAGTAAAATAATTGTACAAATTTTTATTTACTTTTATATCCTTAATGTTTTCATTGATATAACTATATATATATATATATACACACACACACACACAGTGTATATTCTTATATATATTATCATATATATATATATATATATATAATATATATATAATATATAAGTGCATAACGTTTATTGAGAATAAAACTAGATTTTGAACACACACACACACACAGTGCATAACGTTTATTGAGAATAAAACTAGATTTTGATAAACAGTCAAATATATTTTTATGTTTTGTTTTCCGCTATTTCTGTTCAGTTGGATGATGTCAAGTTCATATAACCTATGCAATATGCTATTTTTTATCACAAAAGGTCTTGTCTCATAGAAGATCTGTATGATAACATACGTAGTTTTTTCAGCTACAAAAAACATAATATGCAACAGCGTGACTTCGTAAGCCGAGACGTTTCACACTGAGAGTTTTATGACGTTATGCGTTGATATTTCGCGGGTGTACACTGCCCTCTGCTGGAGCAAGAACACACGGACACAGCCAAACCAACACGAATGCAACAGGCCGCTTGCCACTTAACGTTCAAAAAAACCTAACAAAACTGTGATTAGTTGTTTTGTTTAATCCCATTTTGTGGTAATTGCCTCATTTACATTCACTCAGAATAGGCTAATTAGTTGCATCTGTTGTGATTTAATCACGAATTTTGGTTAAGTTTGTCGTCTGCCTTGATGTACTCGACTTGTCAGTCGTGATGAATCAGGCAGTAGCCTATGTAACTATTTGAAGTTTTGAAGTTGAGTTCATAGAATAAGTCAATAAAGTATTTTCACTCTCGAAAAATATTTAACATGTTCTTTCAACTAGATTCTTCATTTCTTTTCTTCTTTTATTTTCTTTCTCTTTTTTTCTTAAAAAAGAATTCTAACACTACTAAACTTACATGTGTAATCGTGTTTCACACCATGTACTTTGAAATGGTAGCACACAGTCTCACGCTTCTCGGTGAGGTCATGAAAGTTTCCATTTATATAGTTATTACTGCTTATGTCATAAAGAAATTAAAATAAGCATAGCCTCATTCTCCACCCAAAGCTTTGATCTGTGTGTTTCTTTGGAAATGTGTGAATCATCTCCCACTGGGAGGTTCAAATCTATCTATCTATCTATCTATCTATCTATCTATCTATCTATCTATCTATCTATCTATCTATCTATCTATCTATCTATCTATCTATCTATCTATCTATGTACAATGCAAGAATATCATCCGATGAGGACAAATAGCAAAGTGGTTGATTGTGTAAAGTTTTTTTTTTTTTTTTTTTTTTTTGCTACATTTGTAAACAAATCGAGCGAAAAGCATTTCTCCTCACTTATTCGCTGTTTTAAACGAACTTTACATGTTTAACAAGTAATCGTTTCCTGATAGTAGATTCCTGTAATAGTTTAAAGAGATAAAGGCAGATGTTTTCAATTGAGCTCGGAAACTGGTCATTTACGCTTAGAGGGTTGTGCAGGGGCGCTAGGTTTTTTTTTTTTTTTTTTTTTTTTTTGACTTCCCCTACCCCGCTTCTCTCGGATAGGCGGCGAACTGAAACCTTGCAGACTTGAGTCCACTTCAGAGTTTCGGACTTTCTCGAACTTTGTCAAACTCTATTCTCTGGCCTCCAGAGGTTGAAACTCTTCAACTCTTCTCGCGCTGACACTGTGCAGGCTTTTGTCTCTTTTGTTTTTAGACAATGAATTGTCAGCTACCTTTCCCTGGAGTACAGTTATCAGTTTTATTTATCATAAGCTTCTCTCTTGCTCATGGATATCCGCCAAGTCTGTTTCAGGGCAGCGCGTATTCAGGAACCGTTCACAGGCACAGAAATAAGTAAGTTGCTCCAGAAGTGATTTGTACGTTTACAGCTTATCTTCGATGAGTAGCCTACGTTCTTGTACGATGTTTCAAGACAAATGATTAAACTCAAAACAAATTACAGGAGTGACATTTTAATGCTGTTGTTTGGTTCTCTGATTGTGGTAAATCGCTAAAGCAGTGCAAGTAATCAATCGATTTGTTGAACATTTCTCTGAGGTGTTTAACATTTCAATGGTTCTTTTCAGGAACGTAAAAACATGTACTTTCATTTTAAAAGAATATCATTTTCACTTTAGCACAGCTTTGGCACATTCACAGTTTGCTGTCAGCCGTCAATGATTAAATATGGTATGGAAAAAAAATGCTCGATAGTTTAAATTTTTATTTTGCGATAAAAAATAACCAACTAAAACTATTCCTATTTTGTTTGTTTGTTTGTTTGTTTGTGTGTGTGTGTTTTAAATTATTTATATATATTTTTTAAATCTGTGTATTGTACAGAAACTGGTGCGCTTTTATTGTCCAAAAGAACGTAAGCCGCGCAGTTCAAGGCAGCGTGGAAAGTCACGTTGGACCTGAAGCCGCGCGCTGTCCCGAACATCAGCCTGACTGTGAGCCACAAATGATGTAAGTACTCGAGAGACCAGGAGGGGCGTGTAGAGGTACTGATGTCTCATGCTCGTTATGGACTCGAAGACACTACACCACCAAATAAACGATTCACGTTAACTACACCAGTTACACATACAGTGTTAAAAGGCGAAAATAATTTAGTGTGATTTTGCTTTTACGACATAAACAAGATCTATAAACAAAATGTTAACATCCACTACATTTGGCCAGTTGAAAAACAAACAAGGAAAAGCGTTCTGGAACGGAGTGACAGAGATTTACCCGCCCTGATCATAGCGTTCTGTATTAACTCTTGATTTTCCAGGCACATGTGCCCTGATCCTACTCTGAAATTACTCAAACACAGGGAAAGTTATAGTAAACTATACCAGTGTTCAGTACTAAACTGGAACTGTTTTTTTTTTTTATTATTATTATCTTTTAGTGCTTTAGTTTTTTTTTTTTTTTTCTCTCCCTCCATATTTTTGTCGATTCTGTGACAGTGCCAAGAGTGAGATGCAAGATATATATTCAAGCAGTTCACTTTATTTAGCTTGCTAAATTTTTGTTTCAGATATCACTGACAGAAGATCAGTTTCGCTTATAATGTAGTAAATATTTAGATTAAAAGCCACATTGTAGATATTTGCTTAGTCCATTGAAAGTCCTAGTCTGGATTGTTATGACAGAATTGTGATGTTATATATAAAATCTTACTCACACTATTTCACAAATTGAAGTTCATTCCTCTGCTGCCACAAGAATTTATGTAAGTGGTGTTTGATCTAAAAGGCCATTGAGTTAGACTAGTGTTTAAATAATGGAATATGTGGAAACTGGGAGGAATTGCAGTATATACATTAAATTAAGCATCAAGATGAAATAATTATAATGGCATTGTAACATATACATACACTCAAAGCTTTTAAAACAGCTTTTGAGGAGCCGGTTTAATAAAGATTATACTTCAGTGATGAATGTTGTATGATTTCATTCTTGTTGTGAAGTCATGTGAGGAATTTAAGGCTGCCATATGTGGCTTTGTCCAAATACTCACTTTCAGAGCTCTTTTCCTGTCATCTGAAGCAAATGTGATTTCAGTCGTTCAGCTTGCTGTGGTGTAATAACTAGAATGATTGCACTTCTAATTGCAGCATTATCCATTAGAAGAAACATTATCAACATCATTAAGTGAAGCTGAACAGACTATAGGCCAGAAGACTCTTCTTATTAATCCCTCTCAGTGTGTGCAAGTTAATGCTAGCCTAAACCTTTGCTTTCATCCTATAATAGGGGCAAAGCTTCATGGTCCATTACTCATAGTTTAAAGTAATTACAATAAGTGGCTTAAGCCATATAAAAGATGATGTGATCAAATAATTTTTTTTAAAATAAGATTGTGGAGACAAGTTGTTTTGTTGTTTGTTTTTGTTCTTTACATTTCAGATCATGTAAAAGGCCATCTTAATTTTTTTTTTCTTCAGATACCGTACTCGATTTCAGCCGACTTACAAGATAGCATACAAGACTGTGACTGAGCTAGAATGGAGGTGCTGTCCAGGATACCAGGGCCCAGACTGCAGAGAACTGAAAGACTCTCCAAATGGACAGATAGCATATCCACAATCAAACCCACAGCAGGCTCAGCATGGACAAAGTCGACCTGCACAAAGTATGTATATGTTCCAGACATGTTTTTTTTTTTTTTTTTGAGGATTATTTTTATTTAATAGTTATGTAATATATGTATCTATAATTAAAAAAATAATTAATATAAAGATATAATTGAAGTGTCTTAATTTTTTAATTGATCAAAAAAATAAGTTTTGATTTTTATTTTGTTACCACAGGGCCAGAACGACGAGAAACTGGACAATATGACATCAGACGAACAGCTGACAAAACACGCATATTGGAGGAAGAAGTACAGCGCCTCTCACAGACGGTTCTGGATCTTCAAGCAGCCATGACAGGTATGGCTAAAAACCTGAGAACAGACTTACAGGAGGACACCAGCAAGATGCTCATTACTCTCCTCAGTGACAGGACCTCACCTGACAGCACAAGAACAGGAGGCACGGAGGAGAGTGTGGTGCATCTGGATGGCCACCAGGCAATGAGAGGCCACACCCATGGGGAAAGAGAAATGAAGACATTGTTGGCCAAGCTCAACGATATGACAGATGCTCTCAAAAGCAAAGACGAAGCTCTTGAGGAACTGCGGGGAACAGTGACAGGGCATGACGGGCAGATACGAATGCTTATGGATAGTTCCTCTCAAGGCCTACCAGTCACAGGTGCTGGAGCTCCAGATATAGACATCCTTCAGACTTATATTGATGGGAAATTTGAGAAGCTCAAGAAGGAGCTTGTTGTAAACATGGAAGAAGAGATGGCCAAGCTGAAAAATGCATGTGATGAAAGGATTCAGTCTCTTCAAAAAACATGTGAAGATGGAAAGGACAACAGCTATGTGAGCCTTACTGATCTAGTGCACAACAAGGAAGCGGAGCTTAGAAAGGAGATACGTGAGATCAGATTAGATTTGTCCATGTCAGATGGTCTATTGCGCCCAAACCAGCAAACAACCATCGGAATAGATGACAGTAACTATGATGACTTGAGGAGGGAACTTATTCGAGTGGTGGAGGCCCATCGTGTCCTTAATGCCAGAGTGGACAATGAGCTAGAGCATCTGTCCTCACTGAAGATAGAAGATGTGCTCGGGTCACGCTTAGAGGACCTGGAGGACAGGATGAATGTCACTGAGAGGAACGCAGAGACTTATTGCTTCTATGTTGATGAAAAACTTACCAAGGAAATTATGGATGAAGTAGCTATGTTACGTCAACTCCTGGACCAGAAACTCAATGCTGTGCAGGATCAGTTCACTTCCATGTTGATCGAAATGAACAACAACTCCTTCCCAGGGATGTCTAGCAATGCACTGCAGATTCAAGTTAATGCTAACAGACATCTTATAAAGGGGTTGGAGGACAAGTATAATGCAATTGGGCAGATATGCTCAACCGACTGCAAAACCAACCTACCCACTGATTCCAAAAAGCCAGAAGGTTTAGATAGTCTTGTAAAGGACGTTAGTCTCTGCAGAAATGATCTGGATGTCTTACGTTCTGATTTTGTGAACAACATAGCAAGGCTTCATGCATTAGAGGATACTGTTAGAATGTCACCTGAGAAGCAGTTTCTTAATGCACATATACAGGACACCCACAAAAGAATTAATGCTTTGACTGACAATGTTAACGGCTTGACTGGAGCTATAACGGGATTGGGAGACACAGTTAGCAAATTTAGCCAAGACCTTCACACTTTGAACTCCACGTGTTGCCAGCAGGTAAGCAGTTCCCCCCTTTGGGTAGAAACTGGTAAACCAAGCCACAACCAGATCGAGGAGCTAAAAGACCAAGTGGATGCACTGAAGGCTCGAGTGACCACGGAATTGAGCGTTTGTAAGTTCAACACAGCTGGAGTAGCTGAGGGTGTCTCAGCAGTGGACAACAGGGTGACTGCTCTTGAGAAGATCTGTGGACGACTTGACGGTGAGAGGAACAATATCCAGGGCCCTTCAGGGGAATTGGAGAGGAAGGTGGCACAGATGAACAGCACTCTGGGCAGTCATTCAGGAGCGATCACAGCTCTTCAAAACTCCCTTCTGAATTTTCAGAGTCAGCTAGCAGGAATGGCTAGGCAAATTCATAAGGACCATACAAGAAAAGAACAAGGTAAGCTTTCAGATGTTAATGGCAGAATGATGAAACATGTTTTTAACTGGTTAGTGTTGGAAAATAGAAACTGAAGTATCTGAAAGTCAGTCATTTCTCAATACTGAACCAATAAGGGGATACATACACAATAACCTGTGTGCCCCCAAGCTGTTGAGAGGCAGGGGGCCAGCAAAGGTTTCCTGTGCCCTTTGTATGTGCCTGTAATATGTCAAAACAACAAGTTAGACACAATGGAATGGATCCCATTGCTTTTTATTTTCACAGATCCCTAAGTAACTTGATCAAGCCTCATTATTTTTTATTTTGTTAACAACATTACATTTCTTTTGATAGCATGAGTGATATACTATTAATTAACTGAAATGCTAATATGTGTAATTCACATTACTTTGGTCTCTATCAGTACATTTTAACCCACTTCTATAAAAAAAAAAAAATATCACAGTACATATGTTGTCTTTAGTGTTTAGTGGTTTTATAAGTGGAGGAGTTGTGTGGTGTTTTTTTTTTGTTTTTTTTTGGTCATGCCCAGCTTACTCAACCTATAACATTTAGAACTGGTGAGTGAGTTCATTTGTAGGCAGATCTGGTACCCATTAAGCTCCAAAGCCAACTTACGGGCCTCAGGAGGTGATGAATTCCCACACCCCTCTGCAGATGTTCAGCTATGAGAAGGCTGTTATGTCACTAGAGAACGCACATTCTCTTAAACTCCTGTTAAAGGAGTGATGTCATCATTCCCGATAAGGGTGGAGATCCATCTCTTGCAGAAACAAAAGCTGTTTTCCCCAAGTACTGTGGCTAAACAGTAACTGTCCTAAAGTGAAGTGGCCTAAGATGGACATATATATATATATATATATATATATATATGTGTGTGTGTGTGTGTGTGTGTGTGTGTGTGTAAGGGACTTTAACATTTATGCAGTGTTAATGCACAATAAATGTGTCATTTAACCTCAAATAAAGAATAAAAAATGTGTTGCTGTGAATTAAAAAAAAAATAAAATAACTTCTTCCAGACAAGACCGTAGTAAAAAGATTCTTAAATTAATTATTTAGCAGTGAAGTAACAACGTCATGGAATATACATACAGTGTGAAACAGACTGTGCAACCAGTGTGGTTTAATTCCCAAACAGATGACTCTTATTATCCAGTTCTTTTATTTTTTAGTGAATCAAAAGCATACTGCGCAATATGTAGACCGACTTCTACCGACAAATGACAGGTTACTGACAGGTTGTTGATATGCCAACATATCATACAATGAGTTTTAAAAAATGAATGAAATATGTTACCTCAGATCGTGTTTGTTTAGTGTTGTGGTTTAATATGTAGTATAACATTAAGGACAATTACTGGACTGCATTCAAGTACTAAAAGAATCGATTATTCACACATTAATGAACTGGAATCATTAAAAGAAATCCACTGATTGATTCTCGATTCCTATCCCTACTTTTAGGACATGATACAGTTAAAACTTTTAAGTCACAAACACACTAGACCTTATCCCCGAATAGCCTCAGCATTACTCAAGCTCTTTGGCTTCTGATTATGGCAGAGGCACATTGCACAATACTGGAATGACCCGTCCAGCTCTGTGACAAACACCACCAAGCTCTGTTTCTCTGATAATTTACTCTAATAGCTCTTCATTGATTTTTCATTAGGTTCTTTTTTTCCATGTTTCAGGGCATCAGTTAAGCCTGGGAATGTTTGAGGGCTGCATAGAAACACCCTCAACTAATGTTGATTCATTTTTCTGGCCGCGAATCAGCCATCTTCAGAAAACTCCTCACTGTTTGCTTTGGAGACAATGACTTAATTTCAGTTATTGAATTCATCTGGATCCATTTCCATGTTCTGTGGAAACAGTTGCAGGACAATGACGTTGTTATTTGGTGTTCTACTGATACCCCCAAAATTGGATTTGAACTTTGAATAGTGTCCCTTTCCTCCCCACATTTTTATCAGCCATGTTCTAACTCCTTTCTCTCTCTTCCTGCTGATTGATATCACTCAGAGGAGTCAGAGGATGTCAAGAAAGCTCTTTCCTGCTCTCACCAAATGTGTTTCTACTCTTGATTTAGTTTATGTAACATCATGTGAAGACATTAACAGGCTTTTAAGTGCCAAACTTGAAGGTATTCCCAGCTGGTTTCGGGTTAAAGTTTCTCTCTCTGAGTCCAGGAACCCATGTGGAAGTTCTCAGGTTGGATCAGGCCAAAATCGAGAGGTCTGGTCATTACAGCAGGGTCCAGCTTTAGTTGTTTCGTTTGCTGTGTTTGTGTTCATGTTTCCATGCACAAAATCACCACACCCAACAGAGCTTTTTGCTCTCCAGTCTCGAAATTGTCAACAGAAAGACCATTCGGATCCGGTCTACCATTCATAAACTAAATATGTTTTCAAATATTGCTCTCCACATCCTTAATTTCAGTAGAGGGTTTCTGACTCATTAAACCCACATCCAGTATTTATAATCAGCATGTCCTTGATTTACTCTGAAACATGTTTGTGTTGCTGCCTTTAGGCATTATGCATGTGATGAGTCTGTTATTTGCTCAGAATGCCAAAAAGACTTGTGGGAAACACACAGATAGATGCCTATTATCCCTTGGGAGATGTAATGTATGAGGGAGGGAATATGTATGTATGAAATCGGATATTTGGACAGCAGCTTAAATGTAGACAAACGGTACTGATGCCAGTAAGAGTTGATTAGCTTAGAAATTAGCCCAAGGGACTCAAGCTCCACCCCTCTTTTGAATCACATCCTACTACAGCCAATTGCATTCAGAGTCCAAATAGACCCTATAATGTCAAGAATGACGCATTACACTTCTCAATTTAGACAGCAGCATCTGGTAGGACAGAAAAGTTTTTTTCTCGCATCGCTGTAGAAAAGCTTGTAACCCACTGACAGCAAAAAGGGATTAAAAAGAGAAAATGCGAGGTTTTGGAAAAGAGTGTGAGATGTACGAGATCTTTAGGGGTGGAAGTGTGAACTGAAAAAAAGATTTTCTTCCTCATTAGACTCCAAGCTGACAGCAGTGCATAAAGACCGAAAGCCTTTGTAAATAGGGTACACTGCGAAGTTCAGAAACACTTGAATTGCACATTAAAGCTCTCCGTTGGATTATTATTCGGAAACATTGGCGTGAGCATTTTGGCAAAGTTTGGCTGAAATCAAAGGCTAACAGCTTTTACATAGGTTTTACAATATGGGTGAAATGCCATTAAAATGCTTTATAGATGTTTTTAAAAAGAGGGCTGGCAAGCCGACATTCCTATAACTTTAGATTTCTGTGTTTGGGTCAGTGATCATTGTGTATTGAAAGGATGGTTGACCCACAAACTCTGTCATCAATTACTTCAAAATATATGCTATTATGTGCTTTTATGAAAAAAAGTCATACAGCTTTTGGATGGCATGCCAGCAAGTAAATGATGACAGAATTTTTATTTATTGTGTTATATGTAAACATAATACTTTGATCAAATTGATGTGATTAAACACCATAATTTTAGTAAAATTTGATGTTTCCCAATTTTTGCCAATTTATTAGTAGTGTAAAAATGTCCACAATAAAGAAAATGAAAAACCTTTTAAAAATATCTAAAGCACGTATCAAGTATTTGGTAAAATAAATTCAGCCTTTGTGAGCATAAGAGACCTCCTTCAAAAACATAAAAATGGGTCTTTTATCTTAATCTCTTTCATTTTTGCAGGACTGCCTGTTCAGCAGAAGAGACCCGTGTCTACCCCTTACACTCGAGCTCCAACACAACCCATGAGACCCTATGTTCCTCACATCCACATACCTTTGATCATACCACACAGAACAGTGCCAGCCCCCACTGTCCGTCCTCATGTGCGCCAGCCACACGTCCCACACCAGCCCTACTTCCCTCAGCCACCAGGCAGCCCCAGGCATCCCATCCACCCCGTACAACCCCATCAACCTGCCATACACCAGCCAGTGGTGGTCACAGGGCAAGCCGGCCCACCTGGGTATGTGCGCAGGGTCACACGGCATCAAAGATCTGAGGACTCAAAAACACATTTGAAAGGATTTGCAGGTGCTCCAGGTATGAAGTAGAATTAATAATAATATACATTTTTGGAAGCTCTTGTTTGAAGTGTCAAAAGTATTTGATTTTTTCCCTCTTCGATAGGTTATCCTCCTGTCAATCCTGTATCATATAATACCAAACAATCGCATCCAGAAGGTATCTTTTTCTTTATTTTCAGTGTTTGCTTTATAACAGATTTTTCATGAAATTGTTATAATTTATAGAATTATGACTATTAATTATCATTACAGCTGCCCATGTCCCATGGAATCCTGCATATCAAAGACCCATCGCAACTCCAGGTAACAAGTTATAACCTAACAAAGTGATTTCAAATTGTTTTAATTATTATACAAATAAAAATTGGCTTTGGAGAGTTCCTTCTCATGGTCTGTTCAAATTACAAATAACAAAAAAAAAACAGACTTTAAAGTAGAAACTTATGCAACATAACACATGGGAAAGTGGAAATGTAAAAATGATAAGACTGACCTTCACTGATGAAAGTGTTGTGTATGATTCAAAGACATAAAATCAACAACTTTAGGTTACTCACATAAATACAGTTCTCTGATAACATAGTAACTATGTAACCTAAAGTTTTCTTTCTAACATTTGTTCGGTATCTCACTATGGGATATAGACAACTCCTGTATTGCGGATATGCTGACGAAGTAGACTAAAGATGAATTTGATCCAAATTAAACCTCTAAATTAAAAAAAAAAATTGCGTTGTGCTGTTTGGAAAAAAAGCTAAATAAATCCATAAAAAAAAAAAAAAAAATTACAGAAAAAACACTGCAAATAAAAATATCAACCCACAAAAAATATACAAATAAAAACAAATTTACAAATCACAAACCAAATTCAGGTTACTCAAAGTTAAATTATGAATTTTGTTTGTAATGATCAAAATGTACTTTTCAAACATGTGATGTTTCTTCATCACAATAGTGTCCCAGCAGAACTCCTTGACGGATCCATTTTCTTTCTCTGCTGGCCTCACACGGCAGATGTTCTCAGGGGACTTCGGTATCATTCACTTTGATAGAGTGCTAGTCAATGATGGAGCTTTTTACAACCCACTGACTGTAAAAAAAAAAACATAAAAACAACAAAATGTTGAGTGGTTCCCAATTGGTTTTACTTCAAGAAACAGATTTACTAACAGTTTTTAGAGGTTTCTCTTATGGGCTTTCAGTATATATCCCATATCCTATTTGGCCATTGATTTCGCTCCACCCTCTCTACAGGGATCTTCAGGGTGCCCGCGGACGGACGTTATCTTGTGACTGCCGTTCTAACAGCTCCACAGGGTGAGCATGCAGAAGCCGTGCTCTCAGTGTCCAATCGCAGCGTGCAGAAGTTGAACACAGCAGGTTACTGGAGTGGCCACCCACGGCTGTCCCGAGATCAGTGTGCGTGTGGGGGGTCTGCATCCTTCAGCCTCATCCTCCCACTCCGGCAAGGTAACACTGTGGCTTTGGTCCGCACCGCCGGGAAGTTGGCGATCTCTGAATCTAGAGAGATCCTCTCCACCTTCAGCGCTATATTCCTCTACTCCCCTCAAGCCAAGAGATAACCCCGCCACTGAGAGGAGTGCTAACCTGACTTAACGCAAGTCTAACCATTCACAACGCTTCCTCATTTAGAAAGGTGTGGTCACATTTAGGGTTGTGCAGATAGATGATCGTGTATTGATACTATCCTAGGCCTATATATGTGCAATATTTTAACCGAGCCCTCACAAACTTAGTTTAATGCCACAGTTATGTTAGAATGCGTCTCATTCTTGTTTCTGCAGCTGTGCGTGGGGCGCGCGGTCCGGAGTGCTGTAAGACTGATGTATCCATTCAGTTTACCTTTACTCCAAATATATGAACTTCCCTGTTTTAAATATTTTATATTTAACGTGGTCGTTTATGTCCAATATTTAGTGTTAAACTGTTGGTCTTTAAATAAAATCGACTATTGATTTTCACCGTTGACTGATTTTGCAGAACATTTAGACTGATAACTTCCGTGCGCAGCTGCGGCAAATTTGTCACAGCACGCCCGGTATGACAGTTGTGTCCGATTATATATGAACTAGCTGTTTTAAATATAGAATTTTTAAATTTAACATGTTAGTTTATCAGTATGTTTGAAAGTATATTTTTCCAGTTATTGGTGTTTCCATAGGCTCACTCTCCCACACCTGTGTGGTTTAAAACACCAAATAGAGTACAGAGAGGTTCTCTCCTGCCCTACCCGTGCACGATAATATTGTGTATCGTCGATCTCATGGGCTGATGATATGACGATTTGAAAAAGGGCCATATCGCCCAACACAATTCACATTAGCAAAATTTCTGATAAATTTTCAACAAAGCTTGAATCCACTGCGTAATCTGCGCGGGAAAAACTTCCCAACCTTGTGGATTCCTATTGAAATCACTGGAGTTCGCTTTTTGCGAAAATTTAGTTGTGACCAATGGTAAATGTGACCACACCTTAAGACCTGTGACTATGCAATAGTTTGGCTTTTGTTATTTATCAAAACAATACCAATTTACTTACCGTGTTACTTAGATTTTTATAGGTGGAATGTGTTTGAGGTGGTAAAATATCAATCACAAATGCGCCATAAATTTGTTGCCAAAGAAATAGAGCATACCATTAGATTTTAGTAGTATTTTTGCATCTGTCTATATAGTTTTTTAAAATTGTGATTTAAAAAAAATATCTTTAAAATGTAAAAGGTTTATATTTTTAGCAACATTAAATTAACAAATGCATATTTTTTAATCTTTTACAACTATCACTTCTTTTACAGCCAAATATTTTTATCTATAAAAAAAATAAATAAATGATGTACCATGATTTAATGGCTTGTGCACATTATTTTCAGTTCTTATTATCTTTTTTTCTTTTAAATTTTTTTCCTTTTTTTTTTTAAATGCACTTTGGGTGAGATGATTAAAAAAATAATAATTATAGATACTGTAAAATACACATTTGGGTTTGTAAATTAAAATATGATCTGTCAACTTCTGCAATAAGCCTATATTATTTCACATGTAAGTAATATATTTAAAATGAGAAAAAAAAACAATAAAAATAATTTTCCCCACAATTTTTTTTGTGCCACATATTAAACTTACACTAAACACACCCTGAAGACTTTTCTTCTTAAGCAAAGCAATTCAATTTACATATGATTGTGACATATCAGCACAACTTCTCAGTGCTATAAATAGTCCACACAGCTGTATTAAATACATCTTTAATAGATTCATAAACATTGTCCAAACCATAATTTTTGTAAATTTATAGTATCATTTTCCATTTAAAGGTTTTTATGCTGGTCAAACGCAATGTGAACCTATAAAGCAAAGCCAAGAAATGCACCATCCCACTCAAATACAACTACAAACAAAAGCAAGTAAAACAAAAGGCATCAAAGATCAAGAGGAATGACAAAACATATTCAGCACTTACAACAGCAGTTTCAACAAAAACGATAGAGGGGTTTTTTGTCAACATTTTTTTTTGTGTGTGTGTCTTTTTACCATTAATGTTAGTTTCATACAAGATGAGTGTGTTCATCCCACACAAGAGGTATTACTTTCACAGAAAGAATGGGATTCCTTTGTTAACAATTAACAGATTTCACTTCCAAACATAACTTCAGACACAAAGCGCAACACACACACACATATATATATATATATTAAACCACAACAGTCAACTGAACCATGAAATGCCCCAATTTTTCCCTAAACGATTTGACTGAAAGAAATGATTTAATTGTACTCTAATTCTGTACATCTATTTTAACATCCAGCACACAGTGCTCTAAAACTTACCTTTACAAGATTCTAAAGCAACTTGACCAAAGCCCAAAGGTAGGGGACAAGACAATAGTGATCAGCTAGTAGAAAAGAGGGCACGTTACTTCAGTCGATGGTGATCAAGTGGAACGATCTGATTTCTTTCATCCTTCACTTGCACGTCAGCTTCAATATTTTCAAATAATAAAGAAATTCAGCTTTCTGCTGTTCAAGATCATCCACTAATAGTGAAATAGTCAAGACCCTTCAAACCGTCTAACCCAAGAGAAAGCATCAATGCATGTGTAAAACATAAATGTTCCTATTTCTTTTTCAAACTAAGCATGCAAAGGCCTGGTTAGTGGAAAAGAACAAAACGTTAAAGACCATTTGATACTCTCTCATAGGCCGCAGCCTACTTAAAGTATAACGTCTTCATTTTAAAAGCAAATATATACTACACTCTTCTTAACTTAATCCAGATCTCTTGCTGAGGTTTACATAAGGGATCTAAAAGCGCTTAAATCCTCGTATAGTGCACAAAAAGCTGCTGAAGAGCTTCAAACGTTATTGCATTTCTGTCGTGAGTTAAGTGCAAGACCATCTGATATTTTTTCTTTCTTAGCTGCAGCTGAAAAAGTGCGATCGGTAAGGCGTTCTGCAGCAACCAGACGATGAAAATGTCAACAGTTGGAAAATAACAAGAAAGCCCAATTATGATGAACTCCTTGGTGTACTTTTCATACAAATCCAGTCGACTATACGGGGTTGTGCGAACTAAATCTGCTGAACTGTAAATGATGAGCTGTGTCCTCATGTGGCACGGCTCATTCTGTGCATACTTTCCAGTTTCTATGAGATTCAGCTCATTTCGCACCATCTGGAAATGCATATTCAAACTGTCATACCGTCACCACATTTAGAGGCAGTGCATGTTAATTAGTTATTTCTAACTAATGCCTTTGTATATAAATAATCTATGCTCTAAAAATGTAAATTAGTGGTTGTAAAGAATATCTTTGTTAATTACTTACGATTATGAGCATATTTGTATGCCACCTTTAACCATACACATACCCAAACAAACAGCTGCAAGCTACAATTCATTCCGCTGACCAACAGGCCATTGGTAGTCTAACTAATACTGTAAACATTAGCCCATTAGCAATTAAATTCCTTCAGAGCTGAAGCAGCCGAACTCATAGCAGCTAATCAAAATGATACAGATTAGAAATATTGTTACAGAGCAGCACCAGGTGTTTCAGTTTGTGGAAGTTCTGCCTACGTGTAATTAATGTGACACTGTTGTCTCTCAAACTGGTTCAGCTTAGAGGTGCTTTTGTGCAGTTCATATTTCCTAGGTGGGATAGGACGGCCACTTTACTTGTCTTTAAGCAGAGATGTGAGATGTGGAAAGGTACCGCCTAAGTGGTCCTGATGGCAGAGATGACTGTGACCGTGTAATAGATGGCCCTTCTGGGATGGTTTATAATAGCAGATCCTCCAGACAGATCTCAGGGATAGGCTGACGCCAGAAACAGAATGTACTGAACTCTGGGAAACTGAAAGCTGAACTTTGTTCTTTACTCAGCAAGGGAAAGACATGATCCACCAGCTCACTCAATCTACTGTACCTACACACAAACAGAGAAAGAGTGTAAAACAGCAAATCGAAAACAGACAAAAAACCGTCCTTCAACTCTCAAGAAGACCTTGAACAAAGTTCAAGAATCAGCTCTCCACACTTTGAATCAACACAATCTTTGACAGCTAAAGTTGACTTCAGAGATGTGTGTTATGCTGCAGATCAATGTGCCCACTTACGAGGACTTGTTGCCCTTGGTTTGCTCCTGTATGAGCTCTCCTTTGGGGTTAACCGTAAAGATTCTGCAGAGTGGCACTCCAACCTCCTTGTAGGCAAAGGCGTCCTAGAAGAGACAGTCACAAGATCAGATTCCAGGCTTCAACTGAGGACAACTTGTGCCTGGAGTCCACAAACAAAAATATAATTCTATGTTAGTTCCTGACATTAGCAACGGTTTTATGATGAAATAGATGCATCCGTGCCTGTATAAACATCAAATGTCTTACTTCACCGAAACAATATAATTTATTCAGCTGGAAACTATCAGCAGGCTGGTTCGTAGCAGCTGATCATGCAGTCTGAGACTGTGCATGTAGCCTTTTGCCCGGTTCAGACGACACGATTTTAGCCCAATTTTGCCACGATTTGATTGACCTAGGGTGTCGTTGGGATTCGTAAATGACAATGGGCGTCGGGACGCAAGATTCCATCATTTCAGCTTGTGTAGTGTGTCATAGTGGACGATAATCGATTCCGCGTCTGCGATGCTCCACGACGTCAAGACAGAAAGTCTAGTATGTTTATTTTTTTTTTCGTCGTCCATGACAACCCTTACGAAAAAGAAGATTATTCAAGCGTGCTATTAGTATACTTCTTTTAAACTAAAAATAGGAAAGTATGCTTTTAGTTTACTTTTTATGTAATGACATTTAAGTATACTTGACTTATACTTACAAAAAGTCTAAATATATTTGAGCTATACTTGTGCTCCTAGAATCCGTGTTTTCATTGTTATATGGTAGAGGGCGCTAGTACACATCTTCTGTACAGAATTTCCAAAAAAACACAAGTGAAGAAGAAAAATAAGCAACAGATACTAACACATGTAATCTAACTCGATCATCTGACATGAAACAGCTTTAAAACTGTAACGTTACGGAATAAAATGTCGACCGATGAAGAGGTAATAATTACAGTCAAGCTTTGAGGTGTTGATCGACTCCATCTACGTTTTGATTATCATTCTGATTCCAATTCAGTCTTTTTTCAGCTTTTTGTTCAAAATGTTATTTCTTTATTTTTTATGAAACTTACCTAAATGAATGTGTTTTAAAAAAGAATGCATGAAGCTAGAATAAAATGTTTTTGTTAACAAGCAGATACCCTGTTCTTTCTTTGGATGTTCAGATATTCATATAACAAAATATATACAAATTAAAACCTAAATATGGACATAGTATACTTAAAGTATGATGTAAAGTTCACTTAAAGAAAACTCATGAGTATAATTGCAGTATAAAACTACTAAAGTATTAGTTTACTGAGCCTATACTTCAAAGTGTACAAAGTATTTAATTAGTAAACTATCAGTATACCTATAAGTTCACTTTTAGTATAGTTGCAGTACAAACTACAAACATAGAGGTAAACTAGTTGTGTACTCAAAGTTTTCTACTGTTATACTTAAAGTATACTTTTATATACTAGAAAGTTGGCCAATTTAGTCCCAAGGAGTATTGAAACAGTACACTTACAAGTATACTACTAGAACACAGATATTTGTATACTTGCTACATAAAAAAAAACTAAAAATATACTTAAACATAACTAAAAAAATAAACAATAAAAAAAACACTAATTATAAAACTAAGTCACAAAGAAATTCCATCACATTGGTGACGTTGACCAATAGCAGCACAGAAGCTCTTTCATACAGAGTTTTCAAACATAGTGAAACGAAAGAGAGATGATGGTGCTGCTAGTGGCAACAGTACTCCTGCCTGTATGATGTGTCATCGAGGGACTATCACGGGGACAGCGCTTTAAGTTCTAAGCCTCAAACATGAATCTTCACGCTGAACTTTCAAGTCTGCTGCTGAGGTCAGTGTTCATTGAAAAGAAAGTCCAACTCACATTTGGTCGGTTTCCAAATGCGGCATAAAAGGGATGTTTGTTGGGCAGGAAAAGATTCTTAATGTCAGTAAGGCATTCAATTTTGAAGACCTCTGGCTTCTTCTCAATCACCTCCCTTTCAGACAAAGAAAACATTTTGAGTAAATTAAATCAACCACTTGGTACTATTATATGTATTCGGCATTATTGGGATTTAATCATTAAATCAACTTATGTTGAATCATCATTTACTTACCTTCATGTCCAAATTTGTATGACTGACTTACTTCTGCGGAACACAATTGAAGATATTTTGGAGAATGTTGGTAACCAGACAGTTTTGGTTATCACTGACTTCTATTGTATGGACAAAACATATTTATAAAAACGGATAGTTCCGGTCCTTGATTCTGATTGGTTGAGCCGCATTCAAAGCTGTTGTAAATTACACTACAAACATACACCTTTATTTACTTCTGTGTGTTGCTCGGCAACCACTCTGGTGGAACCACAACTGTTTCTGAGGAACTACAATGTTTGGTGGAAGAATACTGTTTTTATTTATATCATTACACTTTATTTGCTCCGTTTTATTTTGTGAAACCTTACTATGTATATGGAATAACAATTTTATAAAAGCAATAAGCCCTGTGAAGCCGTAGTTTACAGTGAATTTATAACAGCTAAGGGGCGTTGTTAGGCATGACACAAACCCTGTTAGCTGTTATAAATTCACTGTAAACCACGGAAAACATTTTGAGTAAATTAAATCAACTAATTTTTCTGAGTTGATTTGATGAGCTTTACACTGTAAACCATGATTTCTTGGGGCTTATTGCTTTAATACATTTCTCAAAATATTTTCTTTGGTGTTCCACAGAAGAAAGAAATACAGTTTTGAAATGACACAAATGAGTATATGGTGACAGAATTATTTTCGGGTGAACTACCTCTTATATAAAAAATGACGTTTATATAATACCTGTGAAATGCAGAGAAGAGGCTACTGGGAGAAAGCATGAGTGGTCCACAGGGCAGGATAATGCCTCTGTCATTTACCCATTGCAGATATCCTCGCGTCATGTCTGCCATGCCAATTGCCCTTGCTGAGCAGTACAGAAATTTATATCCATTTCTGGAAAAAAATTTATCTCCTTTCATCAAAACATCGTTTAAAGCCTGCTTGTGCCCTTTTATTGAAGAAAACACATCTTTAAGAAGGTGGAAGATTAAGAATGCAAACTCACTCAGCCACAGAGTGGTAAAGTTTAGCAATACCCTGATGCGTCCAGTCCTTCCCAAACTGAGGCAAAATCTGCCCGAACACATCTGATCTGAAAGCACATAAACATAGGAGTGAACATAGCATGTACTAGAAAACGAAAGGCGCAAAATCCTCTAGTGCATATTTGTTCTACTTGGAACGAAGTCCAAGTCTCATTCAAATAGGTTCCTAAATATAGCTTCTAACATTCTTTTTATTCTTAGAACTAATAGACTTGTGAAGGAGAGAGATTTTTTTCTCAGCTTGGGCAAAACTCTGTGTCATCTATTAATGAGGATCCTCTCCCTGCTTTAGCGTTTTATCTCCGGCTCTTTCTGAGTGGCATTATGAGAGAGCAAGATTTAAATTGGCTCATTATGGTGACATCCTCCTCCTAGTCCAGCCCTGGTCTAGGCGCACCCCACAGTCAGCCACCCTGCTTCACAGCCTCAGAGAGATATGTCAGGCAAGCGGATCAGAGAAATAATAAGCGGCAGTCAATCTGCCTGTTTGATGTTTGCCACCCACCAGCCACTGAGGGCACGAGTCTGGAGGCGGAGAGCATTCGTTTGCATAGACGCATTGATATTACAGCTGGCTTGCAGTAATTAAAAACCAAAGATAGTGAAACGGTATCGCACTAATATTGGAGCTGTGAACTCCATCAAACAGCCAGTAAAACTCAGGGAGACATTGTCTGTTAAATGTTGCATTGTCTTCATCATTTTAAGCATTAGTGGAGAGGGATGCGATGCGAGATCTTTATTAGTGGTTCATTATTTGCCACATACTCAGAGAGTGCTTGTTTTGATGAAGCAGACTCTGCCCTGATCTATAAACCTCTTTCAGTTCCAGCAGTAAAAAACCTGGCAGTGAGTGAGTCCTTTTGCAGTAACTAATGGAAATATTTATGCACACCTAAGCCTTTTTACCCTCTTAAAGACTACAGTAAACTATTAAAATGAAGAACAAAGGTGGATTTCGCACATAAACAACCCAGCACAGGATTTTCATTAAAAGGAAACACATGATATGTGGCTGTGAAATACATACTTGGTGATGGTTCCATCGATGTCTGAGATGATGACTTTGTCATCCCAGTTCCAAAGGTAGATGGTGCCTTCACAACGGCATGTGCCCTGGTACTGCGTCGTAATGCTGAAGGTCACGTCGTTGGGTCCTTCCTTCAGTTTCAGACTAGCCTGTAAGTCAATACCATCTAATAAATACATCTCTTGACCACTACATAACATTAATTGTAACTTTATCTGTATTATTTTGATTTTATCAGTATTGTATCAACTGCAGAAACTTATGAGTTATAATTGGAGGATGGTGGAAAAATCTGAGACAACAACCCCTTTAACACAGTCTTTACTGGCAAATTACCCTTAAGAGATCATGTGTGAACAGGACCTTTTCACAAATACCAATAAATCAGTTCTGGTAATTTTCTGCTATGAGAACTTGTTACATTACCAGAAATTACCGGTATCATGCTATGTGTGAGCAAAGAACAGGATTATCAGCATGAGCATTTACGAGGAAAACACACTTACATAAGAAGTCTGCTTTGGGCAAATCATAAAGCTCTGTTGTAACTGTTTGCTACTTTTGTTTTTCTGTTTCATGCGCTAGACACGCACTGACCATTGCGCCACATTTCGTGCCCGAGATCCTGCCTTGTTTTCTATTCATCAGTGCCACAGCTCTACAGTTACTATTGCACTTATTCCTGTAACTCAGAAGTTTAAAAACCTTCAGATTGGACAGATCCTCCTAATCAAGGAGTATGAAGAAAATGATGCAGCTTTTTTCAGTTGACTGATGTAACAGAGTTTACCTGCATTTTAGTAGTGATGTGTGAATAGTATCTTACCTGTAAAAAGTTGGAACCGTGTTGCTTCACCAAAAAAATAGGTGAAAGGGGCTAATATCTGTATAGTTAACTAATATTAATTGACTAATTGATTTGTAATCCTTTGCATTACACACTTGGCTGCTGAATCCTGCATCATAAATGCATTAAAAAAAAAACATCAGCTTTAATAATTAAATAATTAAATGATTAGTGAGATTAAAATTGTAATTTATACAATGCAATCAGTTCATCTACACGACAAAAATCTTAAATTTCTATAAAGTCATGAATTTATTAAAAGACGTAAGCTTTTTTAAGTGGAAGATTTTTTGTTGCACAACTGCATCTGAAGCTGCCAATAGGGGGCAGTCTAGTGCAAATCAACTGCAAGACACTACCCCTTCAGAATGAGTCACAGAGCTTTTACATAATTTCCTGGAGGAAGCTTGAGGGACAGCTTAAAAAAAAAAAGCCTTTTACAAAGCTGTTGCACTACAGGCAACAGAGCTCTGGATCTTTCAGTCACAACCATTGAGCAAGTGTTGGAGCTGCTTATGTAAATAATAGTCACTGTGTGGATTAGCATAGAGAATGTTTACAGAACTAAATATTTCTGACTCCTAACAAATGGTAGACTCACAATCTGGTCGGAGGAGAGACGCAGGGACTTGCGGTAGGCATGAGTGGTCGTGTGGCTGTGGGGCTCAGACTGGACCTTGCGCTCCATTGATGATGCGGCAGCACTCACCTCCTTCCCCTCCTCATCGCTGGACGAGTCCCTGGTGTCCACTCTGCATTCAGAGCAAACAGGGAATCAGTGAACTAAATTTGCAACCACATCCAGATTCCTAATTTAGACTACAACAGCACCACAGAGAATGAGACAAAACAGAAAGTAGGCTGGATCGCCCTGATTCACTTCTTCTACTATAACAGTAGAAAAAAGCTGTAGTCAGTGATCAGAGGAATGGTCAAGGGTAAAACTGATGCTTGTATCTTTTACTCATTTTTTTTTATAACCAAGCCAGCAGACATACCTAGTTTATGCTCCCATCTATAACACTTGGTTGCAGTTTATTAGTTTCATTCAAGGATAACAACCAGAGTGTGATTATTATCCACACATCTTTCAAAAGTGACAGGCAGGAATTTATGCTGCATCTGCTTTTCTGTCAGGGGTTCTGACTCACTTGCGGGCATGACTTTCCATTGACAAAGACAAGCTGCCTTCCTCCATTTGGGACTGCTTTATCTCCAGCTTTCCAGTGCTTTCTGACTGTATAACAAAACAAAAAAAACATTAGTACATCAGATCATACATATCTATAAATTGTAACAAAAAATTTGTGCACACGTTATCATTTGATTTTGTTGCTCTCAAATGTGTTGTGACTGACTACATGACCCTATCATCCTCACATGCTGTCAGGCTATTACTAAAAAGTCTGATGAGCTGCCTGGCCTATTTCTAGGCTGTAAAATTCCACACCGCAGAGTGGTGCTAATTACAGACGCGCCAGATGAGGGCAGCGAAGGAGCCTGATGTATGATGTCTGAATGAAGGCAGAAGCTCTAGAGAGAAGAACGAACTTCAGAGGCAGCGTGTTTCATTTTCTTTACAACAAAGACTTGCCTCGTCCTCTTGTTCAGGCAATTACGTGAATGTTGATGCTTGTGTAATCAGATCTGCCCATAGAAGTCTACAGACATGTACTGGAATGCAGTGGGATTAAAAAAAACAATAACCGCTTAAAGGTTTTGTTCCTACTCCCTGATAACAGCTCAATAGAGAAATTTGTCTTTGCAGAGTGTTATAGAAATCTGAAGGTCACACCACTCTGGTCTTACCTGTTTAATAGTGCTGTCCGCTCTCTTTCTCCAGAACCACCAGCGGCCTGATTTCTTTGGCATCCTCTCTTTCACCCAAGCTTCCTCTGTAGCCTGAACAGAACAGAACCGACCTATTAGAGCACACCACAGCACTGCAAAACAAACTTTAAATGACTTAAAATATGAAGTAAAAACATCCTATTAGGGAGAACAAAATACCTTGGGTAAATTCTTCTGAAATGCTTGCAAACTTAGGATCAAAGGGGCAGCCAATGTCCAATTGTAATACCTAAAATAACAACAACAAAAAAAGGCACTTTATTTAATAATCTTAGCATTTTGTCAACTTTAAACAATTATATTTAGAATATATTTGTTTTATTTAAATATTGAAACCCACCTGTTTCCTATTTTAAC
Source organism: Cyprinus carpio (assembly GCF_018340385.1). Classification (NCBI taxonomy): domain Eukaryota; kingdom Metazoa; phylum Chordata; class Actinopteri; order Cypriniformes; family Cyprinidae; genus Cyprinus; species Cyprinus carpio. Next base: position 15,013,016 of record NC_056573.1, on the reverse strand, counting down.
AACTAAATTTGGATTGTCTATGATAGCTAGATTCTCTGCAAATTCATGATACGTGATGATATGCTCCATAAATTTTTCTAGAAACAAGCAGAAAGAGAAATTCAAATCAATTGTATTATTCACATTTGCATATCTCTTTAAATTAAAGCATATACTCAATCCATGAATGTATTATAATGGACAGAATTAACCACATCCTAACCACAGTTTCTTGTTTCCACATCTACAGCTTTGATTTCCACACCATAATAAAGAAATTAACACATCAGAAAGATTCACATACCTTTGGAAATCTCTCCGTTCTCACCGAGTCCTCCACACAGAGACAGAGTGACGTCAGGGAGATCACTGGCAGAGTCAGACATGCACTCAGTGCCACTGTCGGCCGCAGCACTGCCCACAGACTGCGGGGACTGAGAGCCTGAGCGCATCCCAGAATCCATCCAGTGCTTGGAGCCTGAGTCTGAATCACTGCAAATACACATAACACATCAAGGTCACCTGATGCATGATAAACTTGTTATGAACTGCTTTCCAAGTGCTTTAATCTAATCTTAAAAGCAATATAGTTCAGATGTGCGTTTCTTTTTCTACCTCTTAGGAAAGTAGCGAGCAGCAACATCAGGCTCCAGCACATTCAGGTCATCCAGGTAGATGTCCTCTGGACCCTGGTGCTGACTCCTTTTTGGCACGCCTGAACAAATTTACAGTGAGCAAACCGTAATCATACCAGAACAGCAATCTCTAAGGTTCTTCAACAATATCTCCGCACTGAGGTGCTTTACTTTGATAGCACTAAATTAATTTAGGTGCATGAATTTTATTTCTAGAAAACATTGATATAACCTTGTTAAACATGAATCAACCACAACTTTATTTCAAGTGGGAATAAAGATAATAGGCTCTGGCATAGCATGCCAATCAATCAAACCAGCTACAAGACAGAATTTCCTAGAATGTGGTGCTTAACATGCCCACCTTTCTTTTTGGACGGCGAGTCAGTCTTGGGGCCTACATCTCCCAAGTCATCACCCATTTGAGCAGCAGAGGCAGCAGCTGGAGCAGCAGGAAGGCTGTTAGAAGGAGTGGAGGTCAACACTCCACTAGGCACCGTCTCCGAGTCGGACTCAGTGGGAGTTTTGGGGGTCACAGGGGTACGGGGTTCAGGCTTGACTATGGTACAGCCAGAAGTCCCTGAGGCCAGTTCTCTTTCATCTGTCTCCATGGCCTCTGAGCTCAGGATTACTCTGAAGTGAGTATTCTCTGAAGGGGTTATGGTCACAGTCTTCGGCAGCTCCACCTTTTCCTTCTTAGACACCTGGGAATTACATTTTTGATGATTGGCGATGAGCTGAACTTTAATCATACCTGTTAACTCAAAGTCATTTTGCATTCTATATTCACTTATTACTAGGCCCAGGCAGAATCTACAGGTTTTAAAAAGGTTTTCTGGGCTGATTTTGAGGGAAACAATGCAGAATGGATTTAAACATAATAAAATGTGTTCCTTTATTAAACAAACACATTATAAACATGATGAAAATCTTTCAACAATGTTTGAAACTTTGCATTACTAGCACTTCTTTTGTTTATTGCACTTTTATGATCTTGTAAGTCACTTGGGACAAAAGTGGCTGCTAAATGAATAAATGTAAATGTAAATCATGAAGGATAAACATTCAGATTCCAAGGCAAGGCAATCTGTGAATGGAATAGATAAAAATAAATTACATGAATTTCACAAAAAAAAAAAAAGTTTCAGACATTACCCTGGTAGATTCTGGAAACTCTCCCCATGTCCACTGCATGTGTGACTCCATTTTGAGTAGGCTCTCTGAGGGCCGAACGACCAGTTCAGAGTCACTCTTGGGAGAACAGGCCTCTGACATGGCATGACTGCTCAAAATACAGTAAGAAACAGAAACTCACATGAACTGATAAAAAATGAAAGTGAAAATCAAAAAGAACAGAGTCTTCAAATCTTAACACATTTTTTTGGAAGTCCTCCAACGTGATAATTATCAAAAACATATTCTGAAGTGTGTCTGTGAGAATCAAGCAGATCCAAACCTATCTGATGGAGACCAGTCTCCGTCAGAGTATGGGTAGTTGTCCAAAGAATGACGAACTGTTGGTAACTTGGGTTCAATTTCTCGAACTGTACTGATTGAAGATGATCTGAAAGAAAGATTTTCCTTAATCACATGTCCACTTCATCAGATATGAGTATGTCCAATGTGCAAGCATCCGTTGGTACCTGGTGTTAGAAGCAGCATCCTCATCAGAACTCAGGTCCATCTCAAATATGTCTTCTGTTGAAGGGGTCGAGCTGATGACAGCAGGAGGGGTTAGCTCCTCTCTGCGTGGGTCGCCTTTATGCTTCTTTCTCCGTTTCTTTTTCTTCTTGGCTGCCCCTGTGCTGGCAACAGGGGGATCAGGAGGATCCTCCGGGTCCAGTGGATCATCACCCAGGTTTTGACTTGGCCTGTGATCTCCTGTGATCCAAAATAAGTGACTCTCAGTGGGGATGGGGGAGGTAGCCAGGTGAGCTGGTACGATCTCCTACAAAAAAATAAAAATAAGTTAAGACAAAGACAAAAAAATGGCAGATTGGCTGTATTTGCCATGCAAATGTTTTTCAAACAAAATGGCATTTTCATACAGAAATATGATGATGTTTGGTGCAGCTAGTAATGTGAGCGACACTACTGTACATGCAGCTATCTTTTATGTGAACTAGAGGACACTTACATTTTGTTCCTCAGTTTCCTGCACAAAGAAGGCTTCTCCATTATCTCCCAGCTTCATATGGAGATCCACAGGCTCCCCGTTGATCTCTATGTCAATCTGAAAGAGTTGCAGTGGATTATTTTAAAACACATCCTTAATATAGAAGCCACCAACAGATGTAGCTTCAAACTTTCAATAAAGTTACACTCCATAACTTGCTGTAAGATCCTGTCCCTTTTTATTTTATTAAAAAAAGATCTATGTACGGCATGTGTTAGATGACCTTAAAAAGCCAATATCTGTTGACATTTACTCTGCGATTTCCTTCTGAACTCATAACTTTTCACCCTGCCACCAGTGCTCACCCAAACTCAGACAAAAAGCAGGTTTACTCTCCTGTCCACTGATGTGGTTTTAATCATTTGTTCACAGGAGACACAATAACCTTGGAGGGGGGTCTAAACACCAAACATAATTAGTGAATTTGTGTCGCTCTGAAAGCACTGCAGCCAGCTGACCCACAATGAGGATCGCATCACACACCTGATACCACAACCCGGCACAACAGCAGCCTGATATTGAGCTGTTTGAGTCTCAGATGACATCCACAGAAACAATACCCTTGAGTTATACCTCCAAGGAAATACAGATTTAATCCCGTGTTCTGTGTTTTTTAGTTTTCTCACAACTGTTTCTTTGGACTGCTCTCATACCAACCCAATTTGTCTATCCAAGGGCCTCGGAGCCTCAGCTTCAGGGTTGCTGGGTGATTTATGCGTGCAGAGTAATGGGCCAGAATTTTAATGTTGGTATAAATCATCTGGAACAGAGAGCTCTGTTACGTGCGTGCTTGTGGACAAAAAGATCTGGATTTCATTTCACGGCATAGCAAGAAGAGAGGGAGGAATGTTGTTCTGACTCTTAATGACTGTTTTGTATCAGCAATCTAATTTGCTTACTTTAACAATTCAGATCTCTTTCATAATGCTGGTGAGAGAGCAAGGTCAACTGTCTCTTATCTGTACTGTGGGCGAGTGTGTTACACCACACTCTGACAGAACCTCCAGTGAGAAACTGGGATTAAAAATGGCTAAACTGAGCTTGAAATCATTTTCAAAGGTTGTCGAAGTGAGTCTACGACCATCTTCCAATCACAGAGGCAACCTTGATAAAACTCTCACTCCTCTGCCTCCATTTCCTATGTCTTTTTAGACAGAGAAACCTGTTGCCATAACGACCACTTTTTTCTAAACCTTCTCACACATCCTGTAGATAGTGAGAACTGTTCCATCCCCCATCTACTGTTGTTTCTCATGCGCACTGGTAAATATTTTATGCTAAACACTGTAACACATTCTGTCTGTGTACTATAGATGATTGAAAACATCCAAATGGCTTCAATATGACCAGAATGCTTTCAAATATGTTATTTATTGCATATAATTTTGTTATTTACTGCTGGAGATAAACACAGAGTATAACAGAATGCACAATTTCAAAGAAACAATTCTCACTGATCAGGTCTACAGCCCATTTCCTCAACAACAACAACAACATTACACTGTTTAAATTAGAAGAATTGAGCATACCACTTCCTTTCTCACAAGGTTATAGATAACGATTTTCCAGTCTTTCCATTCAAGCATTTATTTAGCCTGTTCAGTCAACGCTCACAGAGCCTATTACACATAGAATACTAGGTCTGTTTACATGCAGTACCCTCTGCTGGAATCTTAAGTCACGAACATGCCAGCACAGAAAGATGTTTATTGAGCTGCTACAAAGGCACAGTCCTGTTTACGCATTGTTGAGTATTTTCAAATGAACCATCACAGACATGCACAGATGAAGGCATATTTGAAGATAGCAGAATCATGAGGATATTTGTGGATTAAAGCTAAACTTCTTTGATCGTTCTTGTGTTTGCACTTTCATCCAGTCATTTTGGTACAAGACAATGGAGATAATAATAATAATTTGTTTGACGGATACTTGTAAAACACTGGCATGAAACACAGCGTTAAAGAACTTTTATGTTATACGAGGAGTATAAATATATCTTCGGGCCGCCACAGTCTAGTTAATGAATGGGAAACACTGATTAATGCTGTCATATATTCCAGACTGGAAAGCAGAAAAGCAAATATTGTCCAGAGCTCAGATCAGTTATACTGACAGCAGAGGTCGACCGATGTATCGGTTTTGCACATTAATCGGCACCAATAGTTGATTGCCGGAACTATCTGCAAAAATCCATGCCAGTAGTTTTTCCGGGTTGTGTCCATTGCTGGAGAGGCTGAAGGCTCTGCTTTCTTTAGACAGTACAAGAGCGGCCTCTAGAGGTGGAAATCACTGACACCGCTGTTAGTTTTGAAACGTGACGCTGCAGAGCGGGACACTTCAGATGTGGTTTAAAACAAAAGCTATGGCCTTTGTGTATATATAAAGATGGCCATCTAGTTAGTGTGTGTTAATTTCAACATCTACTTATACATTTTTACACATTAAATTTTATTTATAAAAAAATATGTATTATAAAAAAATTTATTCATGTGCAAAATAATGTTCAATAACTTTTTTTTATAAAAAATATAAATGCACTATTTTAATTTTTCGTTAAGTATCCATTTTTAAAACTATCGGTTGATTAATCAGTATCAACCAGTGTGGTCCAACCTAGCTATCGGTATCGGTAAACTCCACTATCGGTAGACCTGTGTTTTGAAAAGTTTTCAGAAACTCAGTTGCATGAGCTGTGTTCACAGGGAAATTCCAAATGTAAGTGATCATCCCTATCCCCTTGGAGTGGGGACTACACAACTACAAAACTAACGACTACACAATGGCACGCACGTGCCCTGCTCACTCCAAAGTCCCCACTTTAAGGGGATAGGGATGACACTTCCATTTGGAATTTGCCCGTGAACCGTTCGGTACCGATACTCATACTGGAACATCCCTAATATGCTTTGAACTTATTTGATGACACCCACAGTTTAACTTAAGGTTTTTTTTTTTGTTTGTTTTTTTCAAACATCCTATTTGCACTTCAACACTCACCACTTTCTCTTTGGAGCGCAGCACACCCAGTTTTCCAAAGCGCACATGGAAAGGGGAGCACTGGTAGGTGCCGTCCTTCTGCCGGACCACCACCACATCAATGCAGCCTGAGAGCGTGGCCTGGTTAATGCCCTTATATAGCTCCTTCATGGTCACCAGCACCTGACCTGCCAACTGTCCCACGTAATTCATGGTGCTCACCTAAAATGAGGAACACAAAGCAAAACAAACTTAACCTTAAGACATCAGTAAACACAGCAAATCTTTCCCAATACTATATATGTACATGGCAAATGTGGCACGATCTCCCCTTTACTCATGGTAAAAGTGAAATTTTTCTAGTTCTCTTTGGCTGCCTGCCTTTTTAAAACTGTTATCAGCAGACCTGCAGACGGCTTAATGCTGTTTCACAAGTGGTCTGAATGTGCTCCAAAACCATGGTCAAATAGGTGAGCAAACAGAACAAATTAATAAACAAGGACACAGGATGAACAAAAAATAATATATATTTTTATGTTCCCTGGAATACATTGAATGTAACAAATTTCTGTAAATTCTCTAGAATTCCTCTAATACCTCTATAAAAAGTATAAAAAACAAAAAAAACAACAGCATGAAAAATATAAAAAAAAACACACACACATCAATTTCATCCATATTAGCAAATTATTCAAAAAACATCAAGTCTAAACTTGGGGGTATGAGTCGACATGCTAAATCAATCCCCAGCAGACCGTGTTAGTGAAGTTCACAGAAGCGCTATTTCTGGAATGTATTATTATGCTAATGACAATGAGTAATTCTCATTTAACAACCTGGCTCATTTTAGTCTTTATGAGGTCTAACAATGTGAAAATAGGCTCAGATCAAGGAACCCACAAGATTAAATACTATCACAGCGTGTATAAATGCCTGGGGGTAAAAAGCAAATAACTAAAGTAGAGCATTCTCTCTAACCATAGGGGCAGCCATAAAAGGTCTTAACAGACTTTGCATCCATAGCTAACCTACATTTTCTCCAGCAAAAGAGTCACTATTTATATGAACTATTTTCTTTGAACCATTTAAATATGCAGTTGCCTTTAAGAAGAGTAATAAAAGGGATATGCAAAAAGCATAAGAACACTTGGCACAACAGAAAATGCATTTAAAGTAGGGCTGGATGATATGGCCGAAATTTATATCACGATATATTTCTTAATTTCGGTCGATACGATATAATTCCGATATCTATATAAACACTATTAAAAAAGCCTCGTAAACACTGCCAAGAATGCAAACAACAGATGTCTGTGCATACAAACTTATAAAAAAATGAACTTGCCAAGTCTGACACCTATAATAGTGAATATAAAACCATATAATATTTTAGAAAAAAAAAGAAAGAACAGCACAAATAAATTATTGTTCACCTTTTATTTGTATTTAGCCTTCATACAAACAAGAAATGTGAAATCACTGTCAAATAATCGTCTCAGACTCACCTAATTAATATTAATATCTTTAACTTCAAACTATAGCATAACATACACTACCAGTCAAAGGTTTTTGAACAGTAAGATTTTTAATGTTTTTAAAGAATTCTCTCACCAAGCCTGCATTTATTTGATCCAAAATACAGCAAAAACAGTAACATTTTGAAATATTTTTACTATATAAAATAACTTTTCTATTTGAAAATATTTTAAAATGCAATTTATTCCTGTGATTTCAAAGCTATATTTTTACCATCATTTACTCCAGTCACATGATCCTTCAGAAATCTATTCTGTTTTGCTGCTCAAAAATCATTTATTAATATGTTGAAAACAGCCGAGCAGATTTTTTTCAGGTTTCTTTGATGAATAGACAGTTCAGAAAAACAGTATTTATCTGAAATAGAAATCTTTTGTAACATTATAAATGACTTATCACTTTTGATCAATTTAAAGCATCCTTGCTAAATAAAAGTATTCATTTCTAAAATTTATTCCCAAAAAAAAAAAAGAAAATGAAAAGAAAGAAAACATAGTGACTCCAAGCTTTTAAATGGAATAGTGTATAATGTTACAAAAGCTTTTTATTTCAGATAAATGCTGATCTTTGGATCTTTCTAGTCATCAAAGAATCCTGAAAAAAATTTACTCAACTGTTTAAAAATATAGATAATCAGCAAATTGCCATATTAGAATGATTTCTGAAGATCATGTGACACTGAAGACTGGAGTAATGATCCTGAAAATTCAGCTTTTTTTGTTCACAAGAATAAATTATATTTTAAAATATATTCAAATAGAAAGCAGTTATTTTAAATAGTAAAAATATTTCAGAATTTTACGTTTTTGCTGTACTTTGGATCAAATAAATGCAGGCTTGGTTAGCAGAAGGGAATTCTTAAAAAAAAAATAATCTTACTGTTCAAAAACTTTTGACTGGTAGTGCAGGCTAATAATTTTTATAGACTGAAACAAATGTGCTTTAGCCAGTATAAAGAGTATTAAAAGTGCTCTGAGTTACAGCAGAAAAAAAGAGCAACAACAAAAGCATGTTGCTGGAGACTTATTATTGAAAATCCAAACTGATTGTCTGCCAGCAGGAGGCGCTGTGAGAGCGGTAGAACCATAGACTGTATAAAAACAGGGTAGAACCATAGCCTGTATAAAACAGGGCAGAACCAGCGGTTTCAACGGCTGTAATCAAATCAGTCAAACATCAAAAATAAATCAATGCATGGGAAACACCTGTTATGTTTCGAAATATCGTTTCGAAATATCGGAAATGTGTTTAAAAATCATATCATCTTTACTGAAAAAAAATATATCGCGATACATATTGATATTGTCCAGCCCTAATTTAAAGTATAATTTATAACATGCTGCACATTATCGTTATCGTAAAAAATTGCGGCATACTGTACTGTACTGTACATACTGCAACAGTACCTTGTGTGTAAAATTGGTTATATGGGGCAGAAAATAATTTGTACTAGACATATTTAATTTACCTTCATGAAAAACACCACCATTCAAATGTTTGGGGTCAGTAGCATTTTTTTTTTTTTTATCTCTTATGCTCAACATATTTTATAACAATAATTATAACATTATTTGATCAAAAATACAGTAAAAACAGCAATATTGTCACATTACATTTTTTAAAAAATATATACATTTTAATATTTTAAAATGTAATGTATTCCTGTGATCGCAAAGCTAATTTTTTTTAGAAGCCATTACTTTAGTACTGCATGTTCCTAATATGCTGATTTGGTGGACAAGAAACATTTCTTGTTATCAATGTTGAAAACAGCAGTGCTGCTTAATATTTTAGTGAAAAATTCTGAACATTATTTTCAAGATTTTTTTTTTTTTTTTGATTGACAGAAAAAGTTCAAAAGAACAGCATTTATTTGAAATGTATATTATTTGTAACAACATAAATGTTTTCACTATCAAATTTGATCATTTTAATGCATCCTTTAATGCATTAATTTCTTTAAAAAAAAATATTTTTTGTATATATGAGGACTGAACACTTGTTGCAAATTGACATTGGTTACTGCAATGATATACTATTATTATAATAAAAATAGTGTTATTCTGCAAAACTGAACAATTGACCTCAGCCTCACATAACTTATTTGTAGCACAATTTATAGAGGACACTGTGAGCATGGGTCATCACGACACTCATATCAGCAATCTCCATATATCTAAATGTTTGATTCTTAGAAACCAGCCTGAACAGAACAACAAACATATGACATCCGCAATCAAGCAAAGCTTAGCCTTTAAGACTTACTGTGATAAGTTAAGTGCATAACTTGTCACTTAAAATTTTTAATTGCTACAACACATAAGCCCCTGAACTGAATTATGTAATGCCAATCTCTTTTTATAAGAAATAAGAAGCTAGCAAATCGAATCCCAATCCCGATAATGACATTTTAGTTCAGTGACAGTCTAATTAAGGTCTAACACAAGCAATTTATTCAATCATTTTATTGACTAAACTGTAACTATTCTAACATCTTCATTTGTATAATACACTTGAATGTAATCTTTCAGCCACTATAGCAATCAGCGTAATGCTAAGAAATAACATATATCTTTGACTAATATTAATCAGCTGGAAATCTAACCTCCACCTCCACTTAGACAATTTAGTGTTGTCTAAATCTGTATGCAAGATTAGAGATTATTTTTTTCCCCAGTTTTAAACTCAAAATGTAAACACAAGTCATGCAATGCAAAATTAGATTTAAAAAAAAAGGTGTGCCAGTCTGTTTTTCATAAACTATTAATGAGCTTCACCTAAAAGAAGAGCATGTTTTAAGGCATTTACATGACCTAACACACCGTTATGTCATTAGGCATAATCAATGAAAATTTTTTGCATGTAAATAAACAATGTGTGGTTATTTATGGAGTTAACTGCTAATAATAATTGCACTTAACTAATGCTTAACTGGTCTCTTAACTCTACGCCTAGATCTCAATCAACTGTCACATTTGCATTTCTCACTCACCCAGGACCATGATGCCCTAAGGGATGAGGACTCATCTTGTTCACTGTTGTCCTCCTCAGTGCAGCTGCCAGTGGCTTCTGGTTCTGCCCTAGGATGGAGTCTTTTCATCACTGTTTACCTCTAGTCTTTCCTTCTTTAGAAATAATCTCTTTACCTGTGTCATCCTAAACAACACTATGTGAGGTGGCCCACCTACCTGGTCTGACAGGGCATCAACATAAACTACTGTTTGTTACCTTTCTAACACCGCATGCACTTAAAAAACAGAAGCTGCATTTTAGTTTCGCTGAATCACGTTATATTAAAGAAGACCTAACAAATCAACCAACTGGGTCTGAGAATATACTCTAACCAATGAGGCAAGAGTAACGGGTCAGCAGTTCTGAAACTGATAAGACTTGTTTCCAGCGAGGAGGCCAGTGAGGTTCACCACTGATAAGGGCCTTGAAAAAGGGGGAACGTCCTCCATGCTAATTCCAACAAACATTCAACTTACTTTAGTTAATGATTCAACAAAACAAAAAATAATTTCTATATAGGCATAGGAGCCCACAGAGACACAATAGTGAAATTTATTTCACACCAATACTCAGTCTAATTTCACGATACTATTTTCATGTTACAGCAAATAATTAATTAAATGGGCAATATTATAAATGTATCAATTTTGTAAAAAAAATACATTTATAGTGATTTACAATAAAATCAATGGTTTATATGCTAAAAGCAAACTTATTCATCACAACATTAGAATGTAAAGTATGAAAGATTGATCATTTCATTTTGAGAAAAATAAGAAAAAACATTAAAAGGTCATTATTATAAACAGTGTTAGTCTTTAAAAACTCTGGTTAGAGAATATAGCTCAGTGTCATAATGGATTTGAACGATTAGTTAGGTATTAAACAAACAGGTTTCTGCCAGTGTGATCTAAAATGGAGTTGGACAAATTGATTATATTACAAATAATAACTATTGTAATGTAATAAGATTTAAAATACTGCATCTATCTAATATATATATATATATATATACATATATATATATATATATATATATATATATATAGTCTACAATAAAAAAATATAAAAAAAAAACCATAAATAAACAAAACATTTTCTAATAAAATAAATGATAATAAGGGATAGACCGATATGCACTTTTCAGGGCCGATGCCGATACCGATTATTACAGATCAAGGAGACCGATAACCGATATTTTGAACCGATATGTGTCTAGTGTAAAAATGAAAATTAATGTCAAAATTAAGAATAAAAAGGCCTCTGACAAAGACTCTCTTTAAATTATTTTAACACATCTTTACTTCTGAGAACTGTTCATAATAACAACATTAATATTAATAATAACAACAAACATAAAAAGTGCTGGGAGCATCCATCAGCAGCATTCTGTAAACTAAGTAAAACTTAAAGCAAATTTAAACAGCAACAAATGAACAAATAATGGAAAATAAATGTAATCTATATATATATATATGTGTGTGTGTGTGTGTGTGTGTGTGTGTGTGTGTTATATTTAGCATTTTATTTGCAACCCAGAATTGCATTAAAATCACACACAACCCATATTGTAATAGTGTTTTTTTTATTTTATTTTTAGACTGTTTATCACGGCGATACAAACTAGGAAGTATACACAGGACAGCGTCATCCAGAAACGTGCAATGTGAGATTATTGACAATTTACGTTATTAGCATAGGGATATTAGCAGGGTGCGATTTGTGAAATAAACAGAGGGGGGGATGCTTTTGAAAAATTTTTATGAAATGTTTTTAATACGACGGAAATTGTATTTAGTGATGATCTCAGTTTAATAAAAACATTGTAAGCCTACGTTAGGCCTATTAATTGTAATGTTTTAATGTCCACGGTTATTCAAACAACAAATTACATCGAGAAAGCGAGCAAAGAACACAACGGAGCTTTTTGAAACTCCGAATCAGTTAAACCATTGCATCGCAAAATGATTCACTGTTTCGATGCGCTTCAATCGGATCGCGTATCGCGAATCATTTGATTCAGATCTGGACGTCAGAGCGGGTTTATGATGTTTGCATGATGTATAAAAGTTATTCAGCAGAGGCAGGGATGCATAGACCAGAAGGGGGGAAATCCCCCCCCCATCCCCCCCGGCAAATCGCACCCTGCTGGTTATTAGTCAAATGAAGAGAGCGCGGCCGCGGAGATAACTAAATCAGGAATAGGGAGCTCGCGTCGCGTCAGGGCGTCAGAGCTCGCGCTTGATGCCCTTTCAGCTCTTCAAAATAGCATAATGGTAATTCTGAATCTGTATGATAAATTATTTTGCAATCATGTTAGAATAAAGCAATATTTCTCCAAATATGCGCAATTATTTTGAATAAGAGCCCTAACGGGAACGGACGCTGTTCAGTGAAGCTATGTGAACAACACACACAAAAAAAAAAAAAAAAAACGCAGCAGACGTGAGTGAATTCATTCCGTGTTGATAATCTATTCACAATATAACGTTAAGTTGGCCGAATGGTGAGAGAAGTAGGTTTTAGTTTCACTATCTCAGCACTGATGTGATGATCCGTTAAAGCATATCACTGCAATGACGGACATTGATCGGGAATTCACAGTATAATAACTGAACGGGGCTTGTCATCATAAATCGATTATATTTAGGTGTTTTGCAACTTCAGTGTAGTGATTTATTGCAACTTAAGGAACGTTTACTGCATTCTTACCTTCGAGAGATAACTTATTGATGTGTGATGATGATCACTGAAGCAGCTCCTTGTGCTTTCGGTGTGAGAGCAGAACATTTTCCAGCCGCGCCAGCCGTATTGATTGGCCAGGCTCGTGACTCCCAACAAATCAGACGGACGATGGGCGGGGCTTAGTCTAGGCCACAGAGCGGTGCGCTCTGACTGAGGTGGCTGGATCAGTGCCAGATCGCGCATTTCAAAATAAAATGGTTTTATCGGCAAATCGGTTTTGAAAATGGCCGATGCCGATAACAATAAAAATGCTTAATATCAGCGCCGATAATCGGCCACAAAAACAATAATAAACACAAAACACAATGTGAAATGCAAAAACCATGGATAAACAAACCATTTTCTAATAAAATAAATGATAATAATGTTTATTAAACACATTAAAGTAAAATTTCAGCTGTGCAAATGTATGAAGTAATGATGATACAAGTCATCAAAATCTAAAAACAAGAGTCCACAACTGAATATCTAAAATTGACCAATAGCCAAATATGTATGTAATATGTAATACACACACACACACACACACACACACACACACACAAACATAATACAGAGTACTCTAATCCAAGATATTCAAAGGTTTGTATATTCACCTGCTCTGTTTAACTGACAAACAAGACCTAGTGTAGAAGCAAATTGGTCTGTGTACCTGGGAACGCCTCTAATTACAGAGGGCACGTGTATTTGTCAGGTTCATGTTATCAGTCCTGCTGTACATAATGAAAATATTAGGTGGGTGTAGTACAAAATGTCTGTTATTTGCCATGACATTAGAACAAGTTGCAAAGGCTATCACCCTTAAAGGCTGCATTACTACTGCACAGTCATAACTGTACACAAAAACGCCACAAATTGTTATTCTTGACCTAGACTGTAATTATGAGGCACAGAGTTCTTCACAATAAACATGCAAAAACCTGCAAGAACTTGAGGCTAAGTGGGTGGGGATATCAAAATTATTAATGTACTGTGTTACTCACACAAAGTTGCAAGTTAAGTCCTAAGATGTGACCAAGGAAACTGAGTAAGTTAAAGGAACAGCTCTATCCAAATTTGCTTAAATTTCTCATGGAAGAGTTGGTTGCTTCATCGAAACAGATTTGGAGATATTTAAAGTTACACACTTGCTCACTAATGTGCAGTCAGCATGAGAGTCCAAACAGCTGATGAAACCACAAAATAATTCATAAGTCATCCACATGCCTCCGGTCCATCAATTAATGTTTTGTGAAGTGAAAAGCTGCGTGTTTGTTAGAAACAAATTCATCATTTAGGCATTTTAACTTTAAGTCCATAACCCATAATAATATGCTTCCTCAAGTGAAAAAGTCCATCTCATTTTGTCAGCTCACATCAAAATCCATTGACATATTTAAGAACTGTTTTTGCATGTAAATGCAGTGCTTCATCTGTGCATATTTCTCTTTTTCACTGGAGAAAGCGATATTACAGAAGAATAGACTCATATTTTCACTGGAAGCAGTGGATTGAAGTTAAAAAAGGCTAAATTTCTCCAATATACAAACAAACAAACTCATCTACATCTTGAAATGTCCTTGAAATGACTTTAGTCTATTTTACTTGAGTGGGACCATCAAATTATGTAATGGGAGTCATTTTGAATGGAGCATTTACTAAATGGCAGCTAACTCTTATGTTCAACCATCCACTTTGCTTTACATTTCTTGTAATTTGCTGTGTCATAAGGTGTGAGGCAGGCAACATGCCCAGCAAGTCATCGTTCACTTGCGTGACATAAAAAGGTGATTCAGTTCAAGTTCGGTTACAGAGGGCAAACAAAGTCAGCGGAAAAAGGCAGTCTTACGCATTCTCTCCTACTGTAAAAGAGTCATAGATTTAAATCAAAGCCAAAGCAAATCTGAAACGTCAAAATATGCACTATAATACAATTCAGTTCCTCAAATCTTCAGACACCCTTGAGGTTTCATTTTCAATTCTTTCACATTCAGTAGTAAACAACATGACAATTGTCAACCAGGAGAGACATATCAAGCATATATGGTAACAGCAGTGTCATAAAAAGATATTCCAAAGGGTCATGTTACATAACTGAAGGCTATAAAAGATAACCCAATATAACCCAAGAATAAGTTAACACGGTCACGTGCATTTCACTAATAGTTAAAATCAAAAGTGCTTTCGCTCACCTTTGTAAACAAGTTCAGACAAGTTTCAGCACAGCTGTCTTTATCAGCACTAATGCTCACTAATACTGTACAGTATAAGCCTGTTATTGCTTAACAGTCCTCATTGTTAGCAGTTTTTACAGCAAAACAGTTTATTTGACAGAAAGCGAAGTGAAGACTATTGGGAGTTTTCTTATTAAGGAGTCGAAAATAACTGTATTTGAACAAAATAAAATGTTCTTTTTCATACAGCAACCATTCACACACTAATGGTCAGTGTGCAAAACTCCTGATGGCCAGTGCAATAGATACACACAACAGCAACTTAACATGTGACATTTTTGGCTAAATGTAGCATTAGCCAGCTCTAAATGAATAAACAATGAATAAATATATGAAATAATAAACATAATGACGTCATGTTTGGTTTTAGGGAAACGTTCCTGTCACAGCATCAGCATTCTGGTTAACGTTAGCTCGGCTAGCCGACCTGCTAAACTGACATTTACATCTCTATGCTGTCAAATTACTACATGTTTGTGTCATTAAAATAGGTATTGTATACGTTTATATGGTACGTTTGGTCAAAACGGTTAACTCAGAAATGGTTTCGTGTAATGTTTACCTTTCAGCTGCTGTTGTTGTTGAGAAATTGGACGTTTTGTCGCCGTCTGCTCTCTCGCGCCGATGCTATTCATTCATTTCTGAACAAGCACCGCTGACGGCAGTGTATATTTACACCTCTCAGCGCCGACCGGATCCCTCCTGGTTGTCTCGTGTATCATAACAGTGGGCAGTTTTTCGGAGGGCCACTTCACCGCGAACCGGTCAGACAGCGGTTCACACGCAGCGGCTGCGGTTGGCCGTGACGTGACGCGACTGAGGCACTTCAAAAAGACGAGGCCCGTCACGTGACTCGCTAAAGTAGAATTCCCCCGAGCGCAGTCTAGAATTAGCGAGATAAGCACCACAACCACTTCCTTTTAGAAGTTTGTTTTGTTCAGTTACTTGTCAGTAAATAACCGGTTTCCTTTTCTAATCCTGTGCTCATATTCATGCATTTGATGAAATAGTCCTAGCTTATGTTCACAGTGCAGGACTTTATACTCCAGGTTTGGCAGGTTTTCAAGTCAAACACATTTTCTGCATCGCAACTGGTTAGATTTATTGCATAGCACTGACTGTTGGTTTTGTGATTAAGATCTGTGTCAGCTGATATGAGCAGAAAGCAACAAAACCTTAACAATAGCTGTGCCTGTGTTATCCAAAGGATCTACACAGATTGCCTTGCAACAGTGCCAACTGACTTTACTGTGTTTATATGTTTACATATAAAGACACAAAATGCACTAATCAAGCTTCGGCAGACATACAACAATAAATCATAAAACTTCAAATCCAGTAAAAAAAAAATTAAAATTAAAAAATTAAAAAAAAAAAAACTCTTAAATGAGAATTTTTCACAAAGCAGTAGACTGACACTGAAAACTACACAACCCATTTGAATTAAAATCAGACAACAGTTGAGATACATGCTAATTTTGCACAATTTCCAGTTTATGCTTAGAAATAAGCAACACCCAAAACGTTTTAATTCAAAACGTTAATATTGTTTTACCCAAGTGTCTTTATTACCTGCAGGTACACTGCGATTACATAAAGCAATGAGATGCATTTATCATAAGTTGCTAAATGGGCTTTGCAAAATAATAATAATGATAATAATAATAATAATAATAATAATAATAATAATAATAATAATAACACAAGATTAAGAAATGCCCATATTTCATTAGGCTTATACATTAGAAATACCTATGGTACCACAATTGTAAGATTAACACCTTAATATGTTTACTTTTCCATACAGTTCATACATTAGCCCGGGTTAGCAATTCACACTTTATACTTCTCAAGCCAGAATATTGTGTGTGTTCAACATCTTGAGGGTGATTAAAAAAATGACAGAATTTTCATTTTTGGATGAACTATCCCTTTAATCCTGGGTTAAGTATAGTGTGAAAAGCCTAGAAGCCTAGCATATATCGGTAACATTATTTGGGAAATTATTTGGGACTATTTTTTTTTTAATCACCAACATGTTCATATAAGGGAAAACCATACAATATTGCACTGTGGGTGGGCATGCTTGACTTAAAATGTTTTGGAAGGTATACAGGTCATCTGTTAAACCCCTCTCTCCCTCTGTGCGTGTCTTTACTCCTTCTTCTCTGCTTCATCTTCTGGGATGTAGACACTGACGGTAAACTCTCCCGCCTCTGTGCCATACTTGTTCTTCACCAGCAGGGCGTATTTGCCCGAGTCGATGGTTGTAACAGCAGCGATGGTGATGCTGGCAAACTTGCCGTGCTCAAACTTCAGTGTGTAATGATCATCAGACAACAGCGGTTTATCGTTCTTCACCCAGCTGACCTCTGGAACTGGATCACCCCATACATTGCCAGTGAGGTTAAGGGACTGAAAAGGGTGAAGAGGGATGAAATGTCAGACCACATTATCAATAAACTCTTTTTTGAAATATGATGCACATATTTGATTGATTTTATTACCTTGCCCTCCTGAATGGTGACTACATCAGGTAGGCCGCCCACCACACGGGCACGATCTGCAGATACACAAACCATTGAATAAGCTGTTTCAAGAAGCTTTAATATGCGATGAACCAAATCATTACTTGTTCTCTCTAAAGAAATGAATTGTGATTAAATGTTTGTTCAGGCATTTTAATTTCATCTACTGAACACAGAATAATAATGCTGCAACAGAAACATTCAAATTGGATTGCTTTTATAGAATTACATTGTGAATCTGTACACAATGTCAGTGCACAATAATAACAGCAAAGACAATCACTTACTTCTCTCTGCTATGGCCGCTGCCCTGAGGAAGGAAAGTCAGACAAACATACAGTTATTTAATTCTTTAAATAGTGACTCCAAAGTTGATACATGCTTCTCACACTTTTCAATATCAGGAAATGCTTCACTGCAAGCCTCCTGTGACGCACTCATGGGTGGTCTATTTTAGTGTTATTCTCACAGCTTATGCAAGGAGGTCTTGACCATAAAAAAGTAGAAAATGAGCAAATCCTTGTCACATTAACAGAGTATGAAGGTTTTCATTAGTTTAAACTTACTTCAGCCTCTTGAATTCTTCAAATGCTTCCTCCCACACTATGTAATGATAGGGGAATAAATCATTAAAACAGAATAATATAAAAAGGTAATACTAGGTATATAAATGATAAAAAATTAAATATAATATATAATACAAATAAATACAATAAATTACAGTAAACTAAATAAGTTCACAATATCCTATAATGAATGCAGAGGTACTGCAAGGTCGCTTGTGTTGGAACACCTGAGCTCTTACCTTGTCCTGACAAGTCAAGAACTCTCTTGACACTGCCTTGACCATTGAAGATATCAATAGCATATTTGCCCTTATCCTTCTCAGTGGGCTCGTTAATTTTGAGCCACAGCTGTTCTCCGGTGACTCCACACTGCACTCTGTCTGAGTGGGAGATCTTTGATTCTCTGGAACCAGTTAGAAACAAAGGGAAAACACACAAGGTCATTGGCCATGGTTTTTTGAGGTGATACGGTACAGTGAACAAACAAATTGACAAAACTTTGGATTGGATTAGTCTTGGGAAGAAATTTTGTTTCAATATATTCTTTTATGTGGCTAATGTGACACTGAAGTCACATTAAAACAGCCCACACACACTTGTAAATAAAGAAGGGCGGCAGGAAGCCTACTTGTGAAGCCAGCCAATGCGGAGATCTTCAATATAGTGCACAACGAATGAGTAGAGAATGATTCCATGTTCTGTGCTCATAACCTTGAGCTCGGTTGAAGAATTGGCTGCAAGAACAGAGGAAGAAATGCATGAAAATTACATGACATGCACTGATCCGATTTAAGTGCTTGAGAGCACATTCCTAATGGAACATCTCCAGTTACTGTACATTCAATAATGCTGAGTGGTGAAGGACTGATGGCAAGACACTCACCAATAACTCTAAATACTGCATTCAGCACTGCTTGATAACCTGATAGGGGGAAAAGGTAATAATCATATTTAAATAGACTGTCAACTGAAAAAAGACAAAACAATTAAATTACTGATAGGTGCCTTTTAAAAAAAAAAAAGACAGAAATTTAAAGAATAAACATTATGTATTTAATTTTTCAGTATGAAGCCTGTATTATAGAATTATATACTGTTTTGGTCAAAATTTTACATTACATTCATGAGTTCCTTGTTTGTCCTGAGCAGTTAAACTACCTGCTCTTCTTCAGAAAAATCCTTCACGTTCCACAAATCCTTTGGTTTTCCAGAATCTTTTGTATATTTTTATCCTTTGATAAAGTTTGATTTTGAGATTCATCTTTTCACACCGAGGACAACTGAGGGACTCATACGCAACTATTACAATAAGTTAACACATAGTGTTAAAAAAACACTCACTGTTGCTTCAGAAGGAAACACGATGCATTAAGAGCCTGGAGGTGAAAACTTTTTGAATTTGATTATCAGGGTAAACTGAACATATTTTCTGGGAAACATATAAGTATCTTCTGTAGCTTCTGAAGGGCAGTGCTAAATGCAAAAAAATAAGAAACATGTACACATCTTCATTCTGTTCAAAAGTTTACACCCCTGGCTCGTAATGCATTGTTTTCCTTCTGGAGCATCAGTGAGTGTTTGAACCTTTGTGTATCCCCTCAGTGAGTCCCTCAGTGGTCCTCAGTGTGAAAAGATGGACCAGTTTAACGGTTCAGGACAAAGGGACTCGAGAACAACTATTACAAAACAAAACAAAAAACAGCTGTGGATCATCCAGGTAACAACACAGTATTAAGCAGTGTTTCTCAACTCTTGCCCTGGAGGGCCAATGCCCAGCAGAGTTTAGCTCCAACCCTAATCAATCAAACCAGAGCAAGCTCATCAAGGTCTTCAGGATCCCTAGAAAATCACAGCTAAGCGAGTTTGAGCTAAACTCTGTAAGGCAGTGGCCCTCCAGGACTGGATTTGAAGAACCCTGGCATTAAGAATCAAGCTGAACTTTTGAATGGGGTATATAAATTCAACTTTTATTTTCTCTTGTGGACAATATGTAATATGTCTTTTATGTGAAATATATAATTCAGGTCAGTACTAAATAAAAAATAACATGCATTTTGTATGATCTATCTTATTTTGGTAAAATAATTAACATTTTGCAAAAACTGCAAAGTGAATGTAAAATAATTAGAAATATGTTAAATAAATTATTATTATTATTATTATTAATATTTATATATACATATATAATATGGAGAGAAACCAGCAAAACACCTAATGGAGTCGTTTTTCTGGCCTTGTTTTAGTGCTGGACTAATGAAATTCTGTTGTATGTCTGTGCTAAGTTTCTTTGAATTGCAAATCAGGGATTTCCACAACCAGTCATTCCAATTCAAATTTCAATTCAACATCCAGTGGGACGTGGCCAGTTCAATGCAAATTTCATTTCAACTGAAAGGATGCCAATCCTTAAATTAAGAATTTTGATCAGGCCCGGTGACAAAGTGGCTCCTACCTGCATCTGTCAGGTTCAGCAAAGTTTTGTCCTTTCCTCTTTCATCCTTTAGTTTAACCTCATATACTCCTGCATCTTTCTTTGAAATCTGTTGGGGAATTGTGGGAACAGTGAGGCACAGACACACACCGGGCACTAGTGTTATCAGTACAAATCGTAAGTTAAAAGATTTTTGAACAACATTTAAATTAACGAAACAGGAAAGACTGAAAAGCCAAGCTTTTCTCCTGCTGAGGATGCTGCAGGCCAACAGAGTAAGTGAGGAAAAGACAGCACCATCACAAGTAACAACGTATTCACACTGATGGCAACTTATAATCAAAGCTCCAGACTTTTGTTTTGCTTGGACTTTCTTCGGTTGCGGGTTTCCGTTGTGTCTTTTCGCTCTTAATAACAAGCTGTGAATTAAACAAACATTGCAGTTAATGCCAGCGCACCCTACAGGAGTATCAAGGGAGTTTGCCTCTCTTCTGCAGCATGCATTAAAAGGGTTAGTTCACCCAAAAATGAAAATTAGCTTGTGTTTTACTCACCCTCAAAGCATCCTATGTGTATACGGCTTTCTTCTTTCAGACAAATCCAGTCGGAGTTATATTAAAAATTTCCCTGGCTATTCAAAGCTCTATCATTGTAGTCAGCGGGTTTTGCAGTTGAACAGTCCACAAGTCGTCAAATAAAGCAGATAACGGAAGATAACGGAAGTGAGAGGAAAATGTCTGCTACTTTTGAAATATGGATATTATTCTCACAAAAACGCATGGATTCACTACAGGAGGCCTTTATTCACCCCCGGGAGCCATGTGAGGCACGTTTTATTACGGATGTGCAATCTTTATTTGATGACTTGTGGACTGTTCAACTGCAACACCCGCTGACAAAAAACAAAGAGCTTGGAATAGCCAGGACAATTTTTAATATAACTATGATTGGATTCGTCTGAAAGAAGAAAGTCATATAATACAAAGTCATATACACCTAGGATGCCGCGAGGGTGAGTAAAACACAAGCTAATTTTCATTTTTGGGGGAACTAACCCTTATCCACCCCTCTCTCAGTCCAGCAGGACTGGCACCTTATTGATAGTACTATGATAATTTGCATTACTTTACAAAACTGCCATCCAAATCTGATTGAATTCAGGAAATGGCTTCCTTTAAAAACCAAGGTTCACACACGGAAGGACCATATATTTATGATATCTGGACATAAATGTTGATAAAAGTCATAATTAATTGAATAGGTTTTGCGTCCTGTCTGTTCAAAGTACAGGGCATGATAAGCATGATAAATATAGAATCCAACATAGGTGAATATGCCATTATATATTCCTTCAAGGGCTATTTTACTTCCATAATGTGATTTTATTACTAATATTGCTGTATCCTTCATTAAATAAACATTACATTGCTGTGTTAACTATTGTGAAGATTTTTGAAAGGATGCATTACCTAAAAAGAAGCCTAAAACAAGCCTAAACCTAAGCCTAAGTAGCTAAGTAGCTATTTGGCTGTTAGTTATTAACGTAGGTGATGTCGGACAAAAATGAAAGGAATTTTAGAGGCAGAGCAAGTTATTAAATGTGGATAAAAGAATCCGAAGACCATTTTTTCATTGAAAAAATACATATGAATCATGCAAAATAAGACCAGGAGCATGTATTAAGAAAGTACATTTTCATTTCATGCTGATTTTAAACACTGACTATTACTTTTCAGGAAAGCTTTTGAGATGTAATAAAAATAACTTTTATCTCCTCATGTCTAAAGGAATAAAGAAAAGAAATGTATTCTTCAGTACTATGCAAATATCTCATCATTTATGAGTCCGTGTGTCAGAGAGAAAAGTGGCTTTTAGCGTAGCAAAGCCTGTAGCATATGTATGATACTGCATCAAGCAAAAAATGCATTCAAAATCAAATGGATCCTGAAATCGCAGCATGAAAACACTCTCATCTTTGCCCAACCAAGTCTGACCTTGCCAATGTCAAAGGTCAACACTTCATCTGATTTTTTAATCTTCTTAGCATCCTCATCATCCTCTTCAATCTCAATTCCATCCTTAAACCAGGCAATCTCAGTGGCAGGTTTGATGTTTCCAACCTATAGCAGGAGAAAGATCGAAAAGAGGATTTTAACAAGCATCTTTTCAACCTGAAGCACTGACAGATTGTTTCACATTCTCATCTTTGATTCCTAGAGTCTTACCTTGCATTTCAGATGCACATCACATTCTGGGGTGACCTCGAAACTGAGATACTCCACGAAGTGAGGACCTGTGTGGGAGAATGTTTTTTAGACATTCAACAACTAAAATGAGATTTAACACAAAAAATACAGTGTAAAGACAGTGTACCTTGCCTTCTGACCCACTCTGCTCTCTCAAACTCAGATTTCTTCTGAAGCTCTGCAAACTCTGTAAAATAGCATTATAAATGGAAGAAAATGATCAAAGCATGCAGAATACAGCTTATTTTGAGTGCTGAATTCTGTTGTCCATTCATAAGCATTCCACAAAGCTAGAACACATTTCTTGACACCCCACGATTTGGAGTTATAAACGGTACTCTTCTGCCCTCTACAGGACATACTGATATAAAGCTCTGTTAGGTTGCTGTACTAGTGAGATG
This sequence comes from Cyprinus carpio, assembly GCF_018340385.1. Taxonomy (NCBI): domain Eukaryota; kingdom Metazoa; phylum Chordata; class Actinopteri; order Cypriniformes; family Cyprinidae; genus Cyprinus; species Cyprinus carpio. The sequence continues at coordinate 14,989,569 of NC_056573.1, read as the reverse complement.
TGCTGTGGTTAACTAGTTTGCATAATGGGTTAAACACAAATATATGGTGGGGTCCAAATCTGGGATTCAAAATCTAATTTAAAGTGATTTAATTAAAAATTAAAACAAACAAAGTTATGATGTGAGAGCAAGGAGAAATACTTAAGACTGTCACTTATTATTTACTCAAATTGTTATGCTAATAATAATAATATTAATAATACTACTAATAATAATAATTACTAATATTATCATTTACTCAAAACAATATGAGTGAAAATGAGTGACAGAAAAATTATGATTTTTTTTTAATTAAAGAAATTATGATTTATGAAATATAAGTATTTTCACTAGTGGTTTCAGACTTTTGGACATCTCAGAATTTATCTATTTGCTTACTGCACTTTTGTTTTACATATATATATACATATATATATTAGTTTGTACCTATAAGTTGTAGGAATACTAAATATTAAGTGACTAAAAAATAAACAAATTAATACATGATCTCACCTTCTCCAATCAGCACTAAGCTGGTGCGACCAGTTGCTTTACCATCAACAAGGTTAAATGTGAAGGTTCCTTCATCAGTAACCTCCAGTGAGTCCATGAACATCTCAATAATGCCAGTGGTTTTGTTAAAGTTCATTGTGTACTTCTAAAAAAACAAAATACAACATGATCATGTGTGCTTTCCAAGTTTGCATGATAACTAATGTTAGTTTGTGAAGTCCACTGGAGCTAAAATGTTCTGATATGACTTACCTTTCCTTCACGGATGATATTATCATTGAATACATACTCCACTTGGCAGTTAGAAGTAAACTTGGCAACTTCGGCCCAGAGACGCACACGGCCCTTCTCCTGCAGCTCAATGGCCATTTCACTTTTAAATGGAATTACTGCACAAAATTGCTCACAATTAACCTACAACAACCTACTGATTGGAAAATGTATATTAAGTATGCATATTGACTATACTAAAAAATTCTGGAGTAGGTCTAGGTAAAATACTTACTGGGGAACTGGTGGTCACGGCTGATATCCAACAAGCGCTTAAGTCCTACAAAAAGTAAATAACATTGCATGTAATCAACAAAGCTTGCATCATGTGCTTTTTTACTCAACTATGAGAAAAATAATTTACATGAATTATTTGTTGTGCGGAATCATTTATTTATTGTTTATGGAAAAGGAATCAGCAGCTGCTGTGCTCTCAGCTGACCTTAAGAAGTAGTGATTACCTTGTGTTCCCTTCTTAATCATGAATGTCACTCAAAGAAATGTAATAGGATGGAATATCACTGTCTGCAACCGCATATTAAAGAAAAGTGACTCACCTTCCTCAGTGAGCGTGTAGCTGGAAGAAACACCATCAGTGTTGGTCACAACACAGGAGTAAGTGCCCAAGTCTTCCAACGATGGGTCATTAAAGATGGCTCTGGACCTGCATAAAGGAAAATGCATGGTTCTGTCAACAATAATGCATAACACAAATAATACATCTAGTTAACCCTTACATTCCATATAATATAATATACAGGAAAATTTGAATTCATCTATTGGCTTTTGATTAAGTCAGAGGAATTTTATTATTATTTCTTTACATGTATGTTATTTGGGTATCCAAACATAAAAACAATCAATCTCAACAAAATATGAAAAAGACTGTATTAGTTTAGAAGTCAACTTACTTGCCCCCAGAAGTCTGAACGGTGAGACGGGAAGTGTCAGTGAAGGCCTTGTAGTTTTTAGACCACACAAACTGAGAGTCCCCTTTAAGATCGGAGCACTCAAAGATCAGAGAGATCACACCATCGTCGTCCACATCTACCATAATTTCATTGGTTCCTGAGGAGAACCCAACATGTGTAACAAAACTAGAAATGCAGGTGGTGAGTGACAGATGTTTTCCTTAACAAACAGCTGTATCCATGTTCTTGAAAAACATCTCACCAGGGCGGGTCTCAGCCAAAATTGCATCGGTTTCCTTTGAGGGTCCACCTACACCTGCCACATTCTTAGCATGGATGCGCAGCCTGTATGAAACACCCTCTTGGAGACCAGTTACCTTTATCAAACAGAGAAAACTATTATGAGTAAAAAGCCATTTTGTTCCATTTTGTTCTTTCTTTTCTTTTGAATAACAAATAAATGTTTCAACACTAAAAATAAAGAAACATTAAAAACATAATTTAAAGTAAAAGCCAGTTCTATTAACTGCAATTAAGCACTGGGAACAGGTCTGTCTCCTTTCTAAAAACAGAACTTGAACTAGATACTGTTACAATTAATGACTAAACTGAGAACTAAAACACTCACACTCACAAAAAGAAATCGAATTTATTACCTTCATGTAAGTATTTTTTGTGGATCTCTCTTGGACACATCTCCATCTGCCATTCTCTTCCTTATAGTCCACATAATATCCAGTCACAGGACTGCGGCCACTGAATGTAGGTGGTTCCCACAGAAGCACCATAGAGTCTTTACGCACCTCCTGGACACGGAGGCTATGAGCAGGGCCTGGGTTTGTTGAAAAGTTAAATGCACACCAAGAAATGCCTGTGATACATCACCGCAGCAGGTAAATGGTCAAAAGAACTGGCTAAACTGAACCAAAGTCCCTTCAGTTTCAAATCAAAATCATCATCAACCACATCAAACATAAAAAATTCATATACAGGACAGCTTCTATTAATCCTAAGGAATGTAAATTACTTTTACATTTCAACAACATTTTATACACATTTTTTAAAAAAATATTTATTTAAAATCTATTTAAAAAATAAAATTAACTCCCAAGGTGGACTCAAGGCCTGAAAAATATGTGACAAATCAAAACAAAGCATAAATAAATTATTGATAAAATTATAATTTCTAGAGCAGGTAAAATAAATAAAATGTTGGTCATTCGAATAAAATTCCATGGTCATATGTATAATGAATAACATTTTTATAGTTATTACAAGCTCTAAAATGTTTTATTTGGTTAGAAATTCTAAGAAAAAAATCTGAATCCGAACAGCTGGAAAAGTCATAAGGTCTTGAATATTGGTGTGGATAAAAGGAGTCCTCCCCATTATAATCTCTCCCATAAACTGGTTTACACAAGGATGTATATGTATAAAAATGTCATTGCCTGATATAAATGCTGACTGGCTTACCTGGAACAGCCACAGTCCATTCCTTGCACTCCAAGGGGACCGTGGGTATGGAAGATTCACTAATACCAGCCCGATTGACTGCACGCACCTGGAACTGGTAGAATACGTTTTCCTTCAGGTCTGTCACCTAAATCAATAAGACAGCAATATTTAGATCAGTCTTCAGCAGCATGCGCATTGTGATCTAAATTGCTAACTTTATCAAAGTTTTTTTTATTTTATAAAACTAAATAAATCCACAAATTGTCATAAATCCAGCACTGTGACATCATGACCTACTTTATAAGATGTCCCAGTGACTGTCTGGAGGTTAATTTCATGCCACTTGCTTGTGACTCCATTCTTCACTGTTCTGTAATCCAGGTAGTAACCTCTGATGTCTGCTCCACCAGTTTTAGCAGGAGCTTGCCAGCCCAGCACCATGTAGTCACGGACCCTCTCCAGCAGGGTCACACCGGTGGGGGGGCTTGGAACAGCTGCAGAAGGACAAGACTTAGTTTAGCTCAACAAAACATCCAAACATTGACTGTTTACGTCTGTTACCCAAACAAAGAATTAATTTAGAACATCAGCATAGATATCAAAGCCTGTTGACCTGAAATTTAGCTGTTATGTTCTCTTAATACTAAATCATTACATTTTGTTGTTATTTTATTTGTTATTTTATACACACATTCTGCATTTTATTGAACAATGCAGAGTCAAAATAACAATAAATATATTCATGCTGTTCAGTTAAATATAACCACAAAATCAGTAGAAAAAAAAAAAGAAATTATATTTTAGATTTTTTTTTAAAATTAAGTCTATTACTAAAATCTCTTTAAGACTTAAAAAAAAAATCATCATGTTGTGACGTTGTTTTAAATCGTAATACAAAAATAAATATATTAAGTAAGCTACTGAAATCTAAACTTCATTCCCTTAACTGGAGTACAAAAATATTATTTATTATTGAAAATATTTCACTATGTGTCCATTTTCATAACTGAAATACAGTACAGTAATTTAGAGAATGAATGGGGGGGGGTGCTTATAGTTTTGAAAATAAACCAATTCAAAACTTGTGACCAAGATTCATCCACCTGTCCATGACACATAATGATACACGTATCAGCCACAGTCTGAACAGGTCTATACTTACAGTGCTCAGGACGTAGGATGACCTTCGCTCAACTTGTTCTCCCACCCACCCTGCTCATGCACGGGTTTGCATCACACACCCTGCAGTTATTCACCAAACAGACATACACCACAGACATACCTGCATGACAACAGAGGCACAATGTCTGATTTTCAATCAACGTGCATTTTGCAGTCTGGGATAGTAAACAAGATTCCTCTATTGTCTCTTTCACATGACTGCTTTGTTAATCTTAGTACCTCGATGTTTGTGTCACACAGGATACACTCAAATAATGACTTTGTGTTTCTGAGGGAATTAAAGGAGTTCTGATAGCAGGGCAGGGCACGCAGAGGCAGGACTAGCTTTAATAAGATGTTCATGCAGCATGCAGGCTTTGTGTTTTTAGCTTGGTGGTATGCAAAGTATGAATAGCACAGCCGATATATGCAGTATAATCTTGACTTTAGAATGGCATTGAAGGCTAAGTGAGAAGGTATTGCACATATAGAGTGAATCTGGAGGATGGTTTGTACTGGTCAAGGACAGTATGGTGCTAAGTGCTGGCACACATCAGGGAAAGATATGAAATGTTACAACAGTAGACAACATGAAATATACAGACTGAATGCATTACACACAGGCTTCAAATTAAAGGGATAGTCCACCCAAAAATGAAAATTCTGTCATCATTTACTCACCCTCAAGTTGTTCCAAACCTGTTTGAGTTTCTTTCTTCTGCTGAACACAAAGGAAGATATTTTGAAGAACACTGGTAACCAAACAGTTGAAATGAAATTGAAAAAAATACTACGGAAGTCAATGGCTACTGTCAACTGTTTGGTTACCAGCATTCTTCAAAATATCTTCTTTTGTGTTCGGCAAATGAAAGAAACTCATACAAGTTTGGAACAAGTAGATAATGAGTAAATGTTGACAGAATTTTCATTTTTGGGTGAACTGTCCCTTCAATTTTTTTTTATATAAGGCTAAAGTTTAGATAAATATTTAATTGTGCCTCTCTCAGATTAAAATTTATTTGGCAAAAATTAAAATGTAAAATAACTATTTTGCTATGTAAACATAACTAAGTATGTAAATTATAGGCCATGCTACTTGTTAGTTACACTTGTTCAGTCTCTAAATCCACCAAGAGGTCCTAGGCCTTAAAAAGGTTCAAGACTTCTGCTATAAACAACAATACTCACCAATGCTTGCTTGTACAATGCAGGCCTCAGATTCAGCACTGCTTCCACTGTATCCTGCAGCATTCACAGCCTTCACCCTAAATACGCATTTGTCTCCAGTGTTCAACCCGTGGCACACAAACCTGCACAACAGAACACAAGTTATGACCAGTTACATAATAATATCCTGGTATACATATCTTTATAAACTGCTTTATTGTAATTTATAAGAAAAAAGTCGTTTTAATAACAATGCACATTTATAGCAGTTTTCGATCTCAGGTCACTTGATTGGCATACCTAGTGCCTTTGACTGGCTTGTTGTTGCAGGGAACCCACACACCACTGCCACTGACGCTGACCTCGATGTAATAGCCCACCAGATTCTTAACCTCCTTAGATGCCCCCCAGCACACAACCACAGATGTGTCAGTGTTTCTGATGGGAATAACAGGTCCTGGGACAGAGGGCAGGTCTAAAAAAAAAGCAATTATAAAATAAAAGATGGCGTTCATCTGATTTCAAGGCAAGTCATACTCACAAGTCTCTTATGTTCATTAAATCTGTATTTTTAATTAACAAAATATATTTCTTATCAAGAGCAATTATATTTCTTATCTTAAAACAACTGTTTTCTATTTTAATATATTTAAAAATGTAATTTATTCCTGTGAGGGCAAAGCTGAATTTTCAGCATCATTACTTCAGTCTTCAGTGTCACATGACCTTTCAGAACTCATTCTAACATGCAGATTTGCTGATTATCAATAATTTCTCTCATTATTTTCAATGTTGAAAACATTTGTGCTGCTTAATATTTTTTGCGGAAACCATGATACATTTTTTCAAGATACTTTGATGAATAGAAAGTTCAAAATAAGAGCATTTACTGTATTTAAAGGAGAAATCTATTGTAGCATTATATGCTTCTTTCCTGTCACTTTAATGCAATTATTGCATCCTTGCTGGAATGGCAATTAATAAAATATAACTAACCCCAAAACCTTTGAGTGGTACTTTCCTGAACTGATACTGCTGGTCACATCTCAAATTCATGCCACTTAGGATTAGAAAGTGTGCAATATGACACCTTCGAGAAGTCTTGAAACATACTCTCTATCATGCAATTCAGAACATGTGCCACTAACCCTTTTTCTTTTTTTGTATCAAGTGCTAATACTAACCTAATCTGTCTCCCACAGTAGTCGCCCCAGTTTCTTCTGACGACTCTCCAACTCCAGCAGAGTTGCAGCTACGGACACGGAAGCTGTAAGATTTGCCCTCAGCAAGGTCAAACAGGGCAAAGCGAGGGGACTTCACTGGCATCCCGGTGTTCACCCTCTGCCATGTATCTGTACCTACCAAACACTGGGAAAAGATTTAATATTCAAAAAATGTGCAAATCTCGATTCAAGGTAAATATTAAATACTCATTCTACCTCACCTTCTCCACATAATACATGACACCCTCATGTCCTCTCTGGATGGGTGGCTTCCAGCTCAGTACCACGTAACTCTTAGTGGCCTCAGTGACAGCCAGGTCAGTAGGGGAACCAGGAACAACCCCCACTGAAAGAGACAAGAGAAATAATGCTGCAGTTACTTTCACACATTATTTCTCCTCTATTGACTTTGCTGTCATCTAACACTTACTTAAAGTTAATCTTTAGTTAATAATTTAATAACACTGTTAAATCTAATGTAGAAAATCTATAAATGAATATTAATTTTTATAATATTTGCTGCAATGCCAAGACAATGCCTAGATTATGCCTAAACAACTGATAAAATGAGTTTTCCATGTTTCATTTTTAATTCACACTACTGTTCAAAAGTTTCTTTTAAAAGAAATTTATACTTTTATTCAAAGACTCATTAAAATCAAAATGACAGTAAAGACATTTACAATGTTACAAATGATTTCTATGAATGTTGTTCTTTTATACTTTTTATTAATCTAACATTCATCTATTCATCAGAAACAGTAAACAACACAACTGTTTTCAACATTGATGATAATAAATGTTTCTTCAGCAGCAAATCAGCATATTAGAATGATTTCTGAAGGATCATGTGACACTGAAGACTGGAGTAATGGCTGCTGAAAATTCAGCTTTGTTATCACAAGAATAAATTGCACTTTAAAATATATTCAAATGGAAAACTGTTATTTTAAATTGTAATAATAATTACAATATTACTGTTTTTACTGTATTTTTTGGGAAATAAATGCAGCCTTGTTGAGCATAAGATACTTCATTTAAAAACATAATTAAACACCTTACAAACTCCAAACTTTTGAACAGTAGTATACTTAGACAAAATTATGAAAGGTTATCATCAAGTTAGTGTAATTTTTTACCTGTGGGGTCTTCCTCAGTGAATCTGATCATTCCAGTCCAAGGAGCCGAGGGACCAGCTGTGAAACAACATACTCATAAGAAAAACTGATTGGCTTTGTTATACAGTTTTTTCTTTGTTCTCCAGTCTTTATTCATATATCCTTCACCTCTAAGACAGGCACGGTCTGATGGATCCATGGCAACTACAGGGTCAGAGGCCCGGGACGGGCGGCTCACACCAGAATTGTTGAGGGCTCGCACCCTGAAGGTGTAGGAGCGGCCCTCAGTAAGCCCAGTGACAGGAAAACGGGCGTACTTCACTGGAGTGTCATTACACTGGGTCCAATGATGAGTGCCAACCTCCAACCTGTAAAGAAATATTTAAATGAGTTACACTGATGTGAGCTTTATGATCTCACTGCTGATGGCATATTACTCACCTGTCAATGAAGTAGCCAATGATAGAACTGCTGCCCTCCACTGCTGGCTGCTTCCAGGTAACAACCACATAGTCTTTATTAGCGTCATGACAACGCACATCAAGAGGAGCAACAGGAACCCCCTCCTCTTCCACATCAGCATCTGATACACAAATCAGCTTGATTTGCACCCTGCTGTCATATCTAATTATGGTGAAGTAAGATACATGACAGTGCCTCCGCTCTGTGAACGCAGCTAGCTAATTTCAGCTCTCTCTTAATTTTGGAAGTGTTTTAATGATCTAATCATGTAAGCCTCAAGGGCTTATAAGATGATGTCAAAAACAAATGCTTCATAAAAACATTTATTTAGTATCATTCACGAGTCAACAACAAGCCTAAAATCAAATAAAATGGATAAAATCTGATTTTAATATTCAAATAAATAAACCTATTAAATATTAACATTTTATTTATGATTTTCTGTAAAAGTGTACACTATGAAATTTTAGACTTTGGGGTCAGTACATTTAAATTTAGACATTTAGTTATTTTGCATTCAGTTATTTGATCATAAAACAATAATATTTAGAAATATTATTAAATATAATTATATGTTATTTTCAATTTGATTTATTTTAAAATGTAATTTATCCCCGTGTTAACAAAGCTTAATTTTCAGCAGTCATTATTCAGTCTTCACACATGATCACATGATCCTTCAGAAATCATTCTAATATGCTGATATGTTGCTAAAGAAACATTTCTTAATATTATGAAAAGTTGAAAACGGTTGTTCTCAAATTTTTTTATACTTTTGAACCAAGAAACTTATTTTTTCAGGATTCTTTGATTTATAAAGTTTTTAAGTTACCGACCCCAAACCTTTGAACAATAGAGTAACTTGTTCTTCACACTGACTGCCTTTAGTGCCATCATCCAAAGATAGAAGCAGCATTCCCAGAGAGAAACCTAATACATGTGGTAACTCTTAAAGATACAGTGCACACAGCTTGTGAAAGGACAATAAGACATTGCCTTTCAACTTAAGACTACTCGGCACAAGTGTACATGCAGGACTCACCTCTGACAAACACATAGGCAGAGTGAGTGTCAAAGCCTGACTTGGTGTTGACACGCAGAGTGTAAAGACCCTCATCTTCTTTGTTCAGATGCACAAGGGTCAAAGTGGCTCGCTCACCACTCCAGTGCATGTGCACCCACTTAGAAGGTGACAAGACGACACCTGATAAAGAAAAGGTATTATTATAGATTGTAAACTGCATTTTAATTAATAGTTCCGACATATAAAGAGCACAGAGGAGGACAATGATTAGGAGATGGTGATTTATGCTTCAGTTAATTTGGAAGCAGTTTTTTAAAATGCACAATAACTTCATTGTGCACTTAGCGTTTATACTTACCATTTCTGTACCACACTATCTCTGGCTGGTAGCGCTTCACAGTGGGGTAGACAATGACTGTACAGCCCAAACTCATGGTCTCTCCCTCATGGCCAAAAGAAACGTCAAACTTGTCAATGATGGTAGTGTTGAAGGTCACATCATATTCAGGGCTATAACCATCTGAGCAGAATATGAATAGAAACAGCTTAAAGCTCAAATAATTTCTATTATACACATTCGAATGAAGAAACTGTTTTAAATTAGCTGTACAATTTATTGTAAAGACCAAAACATTACATTTGTACTTATATAAGCACTTGCTTTATATGAGTACAGATGTGGGCATAAAAGAGAATTATATGGTACAGGAAACTTACGGGGCCTTCCAGTCACCTCTTCTCCTTCTTTGAATCCTTTAGAATGAATATGCAAATAAATGTTTTAGTGCTTTCAAAGTGAAAAAATGTTTAATGAACCTGCATAACTGCATGGTGCACTGCAAACACAACCAGCTGCTTCTCTTTAGAGATTACAGCTGACCTTGGTGTACATGATTGATACACCAAACAATTTTAAATAATAAAGACCCAGTTAAGATATTTCAGAGCATTAGCCTGTGCAGAGGCAGTGGAAAGATGCTCTAGAATAACACCAGACAAACTGAGGAGCTGCAAGGGCCTTAAAATAAATTATAATGTAATAAGAATAATGTAGACAAAACAATGACTTAAAGGGTTACTCCACTTGTTGAGTATCCCTTTAAGAGTTCAACTTCTAGGCATGCAGCAGATGACCCCTTAATTATGTCCTTCATTAACTAAAAATATACAGAATTTCTAAAATAATTCAGGTTATTAAAATACAATATTGTTTGATCATGCATGTTAAAAATGCTGCAGATGCAGTCTTCCTGATTTGCTCCTTATTTTTGGCAAGATCTGAGCCACCAATGCACAACAGCTTGATTCTGAGACTGCACATAAAACATTATTTAAAAATAATTGAAGATTTGAAATCCATTTTAAAAAAGTGAAATACTCACTTTTAATAATGAGAGGAGCAAACGCAGAACTTTCTCCCTTCACATTAAGTGCAGAGATTCGGTACTCAGCAGTATCGCTAAAATTACAACTGCAACCCACAAGAATAATTTCCATATAGTTTAAATATAATATAGTTATATAACATATCATTTTAACAGAATCAAAAAATAACAGTCATGCCTTTAATGCTTATCATTTCCGTGCTTCTGATATTACTAATAAATGAAATCATCCCACGCATTTAGTGAAATATAATAATCACAAATAAACTTTCACAAACATCATTAAATGAACAAAAACTTTCATTACTTCTTGATTTCCAGAGAATGCATGTTGTATTGGCTCTCTGTGAAGTATTTCTCAGGGTGAGCCTTAGCATCGATTAAAACATTGTTTTTGTACCTGAAAAGCACAGTTAGATGAAGAGAAACAAAACAGGGTTCAATTAAACCTAGGTTTAATGATTATATCTATCCAGTACTGCTGGAATTGAAATGTTTCTGACCAGGTCACGCAGGGTTTGGGCCACCCAGCCACTGTGCAGTGCAGCGTCACACTCTTCCCCTCCCACACGGTCTGGCCACGTGGTTTCACGATGAACTCTGGGGGGTGAGTCAAACTGTCTGGATTCATCTTCTTTTGGAATTCCTCTTTCTCGTGCATTTGTGTAAAAAAATTACATTAATTAGGACCCGAAGACAAAACAGTCATATAAATACTGACACTGTTGGAATAGTTCTATCAGAAAAATTTGTGTTACAATAAGCCTCGAGATACGGTTTTGCCATACAAAAAGTTGCACTAAACTTTTTTGACAGTTAAAGGTACAATGTTTTATTTAAGCATCTTGTTAAACATTTTAGGTCAAACCTTCCTGCTCAGAGCCAGGCGTTCAGCAGATTCTCTCAAACTGGTCTCTCTGGACTTCTTCACAGTTCTCATCTCGAAGCCGGTCTCCCTGGAGAACAGGTTCCTCATGACGACATACCCCACACCCTCCTCCTTCACCTCCTCCTGAGTCTCCATCAGATCCTGGGTAGCCAAATGACTAATCGAGAAGATTAAGTTAATGAGCATCCTGACCCAATATTGACTAATACTCTTTGACATATGAGATCCATGTTAGTCTAGACGTACAGTTTTTAATTAGTCAGCAAAGGGACCTGGGATCAACTCCTGCCTTAACTTAAAAAAGGTCTAACGAGTTTTCATAGACATGAAGTATAGACGATGACAGAATTTTCAGTCAGGGTTAATATAGTTAATTGAGACAAAAACCATAACAAATACATTTTCATTACATTTACTTAATATACATTACATTTACTACAAATAAAAGAAAAATTATACTGTATTTAACAACTTATTTTAGCTAGTTGCCAAGGCAACATTTCTCATTTTCATTTAGGTGCTGTACTAAAACGACTAAAACTAAAATAAAAATTAATAAAAACTATTTAAACATATAAAAAAAAAAATACAAAAATGCACAACAAATTTATTAAAATTAAAATATAAAAAAATGTAAATAAAAATATTAGATTTTAATACTAATTCAAAACTATAATAGTATCTCAATTACATTTAAATTTTCTCTTTTCAGTGTAAAGCAAATGATCTTTGAAGGGTGTGATTTGATTGGACAGATACAATTTAGACAAATAAATATGTGATCCTGGACCACAAAACCAGTCTTAAGTCGCTGGGGTATATTTTTAGCAATAGCCAAAAAAACATTGTATGGGTCAAAATTATCGATTTTAGAAAATACCAAATTCCATGAAGTAAAAATCACTACCAAAAAAAAAATTTTGTAAATAAAAAACCAAAAATATATCAAAACCTATTTTTTGTTTATTAATATGCATTGTTAAGAACTTCATTTGGACAACTTTAAAGTCGATTTTCTCAGTATTTAGATTTTTTTGCACCGTCAGATTCCAGATTTTCAAATAGTTGTACTTGTATCCCGATCAAATATTGTCCGATCCTAACAAACCATACATAAATGGAAAGCTTATTTATTCACCTTTCAGATGATGTATACATCTCAGTTTCAAACTGGTTTTGTGGTCCAGGCTCACATATATAGTTTCATAATTAAAAATACAAAATAGCAATAATTATAATAGTTATAAGTTTACATTTGCTCAACTCAAAAAATGCATGTCTTCTTCCGTGTGCCAAAATGAATTGATTAGATTACATTTTAATCAACAGAACATTCACAAACAGACATTACACATAAACTGTAATAATCAAATGAAAACTCCATTGTTACAGATTTCGTGAGTAAACTATGCGATCACCTGCTTCTGAAGACTGGCACAACGTATCCAATGATTTCGTCTTCTTTGTCCACAGCCAGGTACGGGCGCTTTTCTTTTTTAGAGAAAGCGCTCAGTTTCTTCTCTTTCTTTGAAATCTTGTGCCTAATCAACAGTGATCATCAACAACACCAACAAACAAACAGTTGGATTATATGGCAAAATGCATCATAGATTTTATATATGGCTGAAAATATTTATTCCATCAAAAAAAAAAAATGTTAATGTTAATTTATTTTTTTTCCTTAAATCTTCCTAATGCCAAATGGAACAAAATGTTCAATATTTAATCAGGGTTAATGAAATAGGATGGAAAAGAGTCACTTGAAAGCCAATCTTAGTGTGTTAGTGGAAGGTAAATATTAGCAGAGACATCCACTATATTAAGAATTTATTAAAAAAAAAAATCTCAAAAAGCCTGAAATAAGCAGCACTGTAGCTTATTATAGCAATTAAATCAATATAAATTACTCCAGGATATTGTTACTGTGTATGCGCACATCATTCATGTTACAACGTTCCTCATTAGCACACCAAAAATATTCCAAAAAAAGTAATACTACATTACATTTTTTTTAATCTTTTAATGCAAATTTTGATCAAGAAAGATCATGACCAGCTGGAAACAAACATTACTTGAAATGTCATGTCAGCCATTGATAAACCATTTAGTATGCATATGATCCTGACACTCACTCACAACTGCCACCAGCATTATGAGCTTTGGACTGATTTATAGATAAAACATAGAGCTCTGTCTGCTATTTGAGCGGATGATCCTTTTATCTCTTAGACTGTTACAAAATATTTTGGGATTACAGCGGCTTCCAATCCATCTGTGGATTGCTTCATAAGTAATACAGTAATACAAAGTGCATATTTTGCAAATTGTTCTCTTGAACAACTATAGGCAAACAATTTAAAATTGCGATCAGGAACATATTGTACAACTCTAAAAAAATTATATTAACCATATCAGGGTTTGGTTTGAAATATTCAAAGCGTACATGTGGCAATTTCTGCACAAATAACAACCATCAGAAATACTAAGAAATTGTCATAACTGGTAAATAATATGACAATATCAGATTTCTGAGAGCACCAATATTGATCTACCTTAAATGGATAGCACAACAAAAATTAAAATTGTTTAATCATTTAGCATTATGTCGTTACATGCCAGTATGACTTTCAAAAGTGTCTTCTTCTATGCCCCACAAATGAAAGAAAATCATACAGACTTGTAACAAAACAAGGGTGAGAAAATGATGACAGAATTTTCATTTTTGAATGAACTAACTTGTACAGTTTATGTACAGTTACAGTCCAGCTCAACTACTGTGATTTCAAGTTTCAGTGACCATAAATAATCTCTAAGACCATTAACAACTTTGACTCACTCCCACAGAGGCTCAAATTCTTCCAGCCACAGGGTGATGGCATCATCCAGTACTCAAAAGCACATATGTTCCTCTTTAACAATGGATTCTGACCTATTTACAAACATAGTACCAATGCATATGAGCATCAAGAAAGCAAAAAAGCCAAAGCAAACTCAGCTGTCTCTTCAAATCAAATCATTTTCCATTCAATCCATCCACAACAAAATAAAAAAAAAAAAAAATCAATAAAAAGTTTTGAGCTATGAACCATATCAACTAGTGAAGAGGTAAATCACAACATTACAAATCAATTATAGTGTAAACAAAGGGAGAATCAGTCAGACAGCTATATTTGCCCTACCAATGAAGAGAGTGTGAGACAGCGCATCTGTTTGTACTATCAGATACAGATATATACAATATACAAATATATAAGCAGTTTGAGAGTGTAGGCAAAATCTGCTTCGTGTCACGTGAGTGGGTGTTTGCTGCTGAGCACTTTAGAAGCAATATTCATTCCCATGGCAACAGTAACTTCTCTGATTGGTGAAGTGATCCTGAAGTTAAGTTATTCAACAGGAATTTAGCTAATAAACACCTTAAAACTTAACTTAAATGACAGTGACTTACGGCTTCTACAAAAGCATATATCATTGTTTATAAGGTTTATATGTGATATTTTTGCTTGTTAAATTGCAGCACACAACAGCATCTGCATACAGCACCAATGATTATTTACACAAAAATATCTAAAGATGAAAATACATATCTCTGCATTTGCCACAGAAAAAAAGTTGTTTTGTAGATGACTTGATTTTAGAATCTATGTTGTCATTGGTTATAGTTATTGTTTTGTTATTGCAATCACTAAGCTCTGACATCATTTGTGGTCATCACAAACTGAAACTGATAACAGATAATGAAAAAACTGCATTAGCGTACTTTGCTGGTCTGTTTTAAAGCAAACAAACATCATAAGGTTATAGTAGGGGTTATGGTAGGTACTTCATATGATGCACACGTTTTCAAGTAAGCAGCATGGAATGTGTTATAAAAGCACTGGTATATAAAAAGCAGCACTTGTGAGTGGGTTGCTCTACAGGGGCCATTCTTCAGTGCAGCATGAGCACAGGGACAATGTCCCCATGTCCGCTTACCCATGACTGCTCACATACGCAGCATAAGACTGGCGGCTAACAGATGACAGGGAGCCTTGGTGATAGGTGCTCTCATAGTGCGTCTCAAGGTCCCGCTGCTGCTGTTCCTTTTGTAGTTTTAAGGATTCTGACATCCTGAAGTGCTTTTTAGATCGTCCCAATGACCCCTTTCTCTCTCCGCTTGCAGTCTCAAGTACAATTCCCAATGAATTTTAATTCAAATGCATATGACTCCAAACACTTACAATTTTAATCATGAATGTAAACTGGGAGAAGAAAAAAAAAACATTGATGAGGGGTACTGGGGTATGTTGATGTCCCTTTAATGGTACTGCCCCAGTCAAAAGTTGTTCATCTAAATGCATACTTTTTATGCATTTTTTCTTTTTGAGTGTAAACTCCAGTTTTGGCTTTCATGTATTTTTCAGGAATACTGTATGGGCCAACACACATATCCAAGACAGCGGTCTGTATCTTTGTTTACTGTCCCAAAATGGTAACAGACACATTCTTGTTCAAGTAAAAAAAAAACATAAATAATTTAAATTACTTAATATCACAATGGCAAAAAAATAAAATAAAAAAATAGGCTACATGGTCATACAAAACTGTTCCTAGCAGCTATTCAAAGTATAATATCAGACACCATACAATTATAAGAGCAATTAGTTTTGTCTGTTGTGATGGTAACTGATTCATAAATTTAGACTAAGCTGTTACAGATAATTGGATGAGTAACACATTATTTTCGGAGCTAGCCTCGATTAGAAATACAAAGTAACTTACCAAGTCAAAGTTTCTTTTGCAAAAAGAAGAAGGTACAAGCTCCAAAAAATGAGAAGTCAGTAAAAATCCAGACACAGCGGCGGGTTTGGGGCAGCCGACGGGACGGGACTTCACTGAACAAAAATAATGCTGCTACTCTGCAGATTGCAGCGTCCAGCCACGACCTTGTATGGCCACTAGATCTGTTAAATATAGATCCCGACTAAGGGGCTGGCAGTTTCAACATGTGAACTTTGGAAACGCGCGTAATTCAATTTATGAACACAATTAGACAACAAAGGCAACGCAACAATATTTTATTAAAGGAATATCACAAGACTGCTGTTAGGCCTCGAGCAGCATGAAATCAACTTCTAGTAGAACAGAAGTGATTGGGTGTGAAATTTTTTTTATTATTATTATTTTAAACATTCCATTAAACAATATGTTAATTTTGCGTTTTTACCACAGTTGGTCATTTATCTCATTACTGTCATTTTCCTGGCAAAGCAAATTCCAAATGGACACAGAGTGCATTAAAATTGAAGCATCGAAACTTTATAACAGCTAGTATATTATATCTGAGATATAAATTGTATTGATTATTTCTGATACGTATACAAACTGTTTGCTGTTTTTAGATTACACAACTAAAATATTAAAAAAAAAAATCCATTATTTTAATCACATTGATAAAAGCTTAAATTGTAATTTAGCTAAGTTGATTTATTTAAAGTAGAATTAAACTGAGCTTAGCTAATATATAGAAACCATAATATAATAAACACACCCGTTATTTTACTGTAACAATTGATTCATTTTAGCAGTTATTTTGGCATTCTTCCTATTTGATCATTTGAACCTACCCCTACAGGATAAGGCATGGGCTATTCCAGTCCCTGTTGTAATGACCTGTCGACGGGACTTTCCCATTACACTAATTTACAGGGGGGTCCTGTGGGGCTTTAATAACAAGCGTGGCAGCCGTTGTTAGGTGTCCTGTCTTTTTTTTCTTTCTTTTTTTTTTTTTTTTTTTACTGGAAAAGGTATGTGAAATTTTACTAAACTTACGGCATCAGTATCTCAGTATGCGTTTTATCTGACGTTATAGTTTTAGATTTGTATTAGACACGACACAGACTACAAACAAGCTAACTCCGTTGCTAGCTAGGTTAACGTTGTTTGTAATTGTTAAGCTGCTTCCTGTCAACACGACAAACTTTATTATTGACCATTAACTTAGTGTTCTTACAAAGACAGTATGTTTGAATGTGGATGGAGGAACTGAAATTATGTATCAAAATAAACATAACGTCAGCTTTATAGAATTTAAGTAACGTTACTCAGTTGTTGACATAGTTAACTTAACTAACGTTAGTGGGCTGCTCAGGTAATATTAACGCATTTAACTTAGCTAAACAAATTCATAACCACAGTCTTATATACACAGTGGGATGTTTGTCTTAAAAGTATGTTGTTCAGAATTTAGCAAGTTTCATTGTGGTTCACAGTATGGTTGCTGAATGAGTTTTCGTCATTCTTTTTAAGAGCTCATGTAACGTTATTCGTATAATCTTTGCTGAAAGTTTTTCACTAGTTTGCAAGGCTTAACAAGCAACATGTCTCTATTATTTTAGTTTCAATAGGACAGAATTGTCAAAATGTCTAGCAAAAGGGCTAAGGGGAAAACCACCAAAAAGCGCCCCCAGCGGGCCACGTCCAACGTGTTTGCCATGTTCGACCAGTCCCAGATCCAGGAATTCAAGGAAGCCTTCAACATGATCGATCAGAACCGGGATGGCTTCATTGATAAGGAAGATCTGCATGATATGTTGGCCTCATTAGGTAAGGACAATACAGAATTGGCAAAGCAGAAAGGTTTTATCTTCCATCCTTGGCCCTTAATGACCCATCACCTTTCTTTCACTTTTTTTCTCATAAATACTTTTAAAAATATTAGCATAAACTGAACTCTAAATAAAACTCAGTTTTTACAAATATTATATTTTTAATAGTATTTAATGAATTGTATAGAGGAAATACATATAGAGGAAAGGTTAAGATAAGTCTAAATCAGATAAAAGCTTTTATATCTTTAGAAGATCCATATATTGCCATTATTATTTAGAGAGTTTTATGGCATTCCTTTTTTTTCAGCTGTATGAGTTTCTTCTGCTGAACACAAAAGAATATGCTTTGAATGGTTGATGGTCTCCTTTGACTTCCATGGTACTGTTTTCTATACTGGAAGTCAGTGGCTACTGTCAGCTGTTTGATTACCAACTTTGTGCTCAACAGAATAAACAAACTCGTACAGGTTTGGTGATGACAGAATTTTCATTTTTTGGGTGAACTGTCTCTTTAAAAGCTACATTTAATCAGATAAGAACTGCTTTTTATTGGCAGGTAAGAACCCCACAGAAGAATACCTCGAGGCAATGATGAATGAAGCCCCTGGTCCCATTAACTTCACCATGTTCCTCACAATGTTTGGAGAGAAACTTAATGGCACAGATCCTGAGGATGTTATCAAAAATGCATTTGCTTGTTTTGATGAGGAGGGGACGGGTAAGCATGATCAAAACACTGAAATAAAATAGCTATCAAGACTGGTAATCTGTATAATTAGTCTGAATGACCAAAATTAGAGGAATATATGCTGTATTTGATAAACGTGTTAAGTTATTTTCAGTGTTGATAACGAGTTTGCCTCATCTGTCCTAGGTTTTATTCAGGAGGACTACCTGAGGGAGCTCTTGACCACTATGGGAGACAGGTTCACAGATGAAGAAGTAGATGAGTTGTTTAGAGAGGCCCCTATTGACAAGAAAGGGAACTTCAACTACGTAGAATTCACTCGCATCCTGAAACATGGTGCTAAAGATAAGGATGATTAGGACAAGACCGAGCACTACTGAAACTAATGAAAACTACACTGGAACACTACAACATGTTTAACTGTCTTCTTTTCCCCCATTCTTGGGATCGTTCAAAGGGATACATTAATCAGCAAGGCAAAATCATTTGACTGTACTCTTAAACAGTCTACGTAGGTTTGTACATAACCTCAAAGTGAATGAATGCTGGTCTGGTATGTAAATGTTGAGAAATAAATTCTGGAATTATTCATTGTAGCCTGGAGTTGCTGGATGTTTACACTTGTGATAAACAATTTGAAATAAGTTAAATCATCAGATTTTCATTATAGAATGTGAGACATTTTATGAAAAAGCCCATTTAGAAAGATTTTAGTATTTTAATTCATAATATCATTGAAACCTAGTAGATTTAGAATTGTACAGAACAGGACAAATTGTCAAAGGTTTACTGAGATGATACAAAAGGTTTCTTCAAATGTTTAATTTCTCTCAACAACTTGACAACAACATTTGAAACAGAAATTGATGGGGAAACCCACCAGTGGTCTGAAGCACCCTGAGATTTAATCATGATAAAAACAAAACAAGGACTATCAATTCTACAATCTTTTGCTTTGCACAAGTTCACTCTTTTCATAAATATAACTTTTTTTTTATTCAAAAGTTTTACTGAACAAAATCGATTTTTTTGATAATTTATTTTTTTGAAATTTGATAATTTATGTTAGATCCTTTAAAAGGGTGTTCTTCCAGCATCGTTTCCCCCCCTCTTTGATTAAAATAAGACTATGAATCCAACATCTGTCAGGCTAGATAAAGTTTAAAGAGAGAATATTGTGGTCCAGATGTTCAAAACTCCCTAAACCTAGCCATAAGTATTTCCAACAATTAGCATGAAAAATCTAAACTCATAAGAAAGCTATTTCAAAATGTTTTGAATGCTGCCTGTTCTTCTCTGTAGAACAGGTGCGTGTGTAGGTTGTGGGGTGTAGGCGAACTGCAGGACCACCTCCAGTGCCGAAGCTCTCAGTGAGGTTTTTCATTTGCAGCACAAGTAACTACTGATGTCAGGAGTCTTAATTCGTGATCATTCTGCTAAGGCTAAGTTTTTTGTCTGAATCTTAGCCAAGTGGTCTGATATTCCAGCTTCAATTTTGTCACACTGTGCTAAAAAACCCTGAGTATGAGGAAAATAAAGAGAACAATATTTAAGAAATCAAATAATGGTCACGGGTATGTTTAAATCTAAGGTGATTAATTAAAACCTAATATTAAATGAATAGTTCACCCAAAAATTTACATTTACTCACCCTCAGGCCATCCAAGACGTAATTTTATTTCTTCATAAGAACAGATTTGGAGAAATTTTGCATCACATCACTTGCTAACCAATGGTCTTCTGCAGTGAATGGGTGCCGTCAGAATGAAAGTCCAAACAGCTGATAAAAACATTGCAATGATCCACAAGTAATCCACATTTTGTTAAGCAAAATGCTGAAGTAAAAAATTGGAATTATTATAATAATAAATTAATGTTTAATAATGTTTTTTTATAATAATAAACATTATTAGAAAGTTTTCAACTTGAAACCATTGCTTCCTGCTAAAATACAAATAATCTTGATACGCCAGTGAAAAATGAATCTAGTCTGAATCATAAGAGAAATATACACATAT
The DNA here is from genome assembly GCF_018340385.1 of Cyprinus carpio. NCBI lineage: Eukaryota > Metazoa > Chordata > Actinopteri > Cypriniformes > Cyprinidae > Cyprinus > Cyprinus carpio. Next base: position 14,968,716 of record NC_056573.1, on the reverse strand, counting down.
CAAGAACTGCTTATGAGTGAAAACTATCCAAATCAGTTCTAAAAAAATGTGCTGGTTGATTTTGATGTGATAGGACAAGATGGGATGGACTTTTTAACTAGATGAATTATAGACTGGAATTTTGGCCAGAAGTGACGGTTTAAAATTGAAATGCCTTGATGGATTTGTTTCTTACAAAAAAGCAGATTTTCACTTCACAGCGTGTAAATTGATGGATTGGAGTCGTGTTGATTATTTGTGGATTATTGTGATGTTTTTATCAGCTGTTTGGACTCTCATTCTGATGGCACCCATTCACTGGAGAGGATCCAATGCTAGTGAACAAACTCATCTCCATCTTGGATGGCCTGAGGGTGTGTAAATTTTCAGCACATTTTAAATTTTGGGTCAACTATTCCTTTAATAAGTCATAATCGTACCTGAACAGTTTTCACAAGTCCTTTTTTCTTCATCCTCCAATCACTTAAACTCTCAGGCAAGTTCTGTAAATAATCAATATAAAAAGGCACAAATAAGCTTTACTGAGCAACGGTATTTAACTATATCCAATATACTTCACAATGAAACAACAGATCTTATCATCCTTACTGTGTCATAAATCTTCACGTAACAGATTATCAAAAAAAGAAAAAAAGTAGACCGGAACTTGATTTTATCCATCAATTGTTGATTGGATTTTGAGATGTGGCTGTTGCACTCAAAAATGAATGTGAGCTTGGAGTCGATTGTGAAGGGGCAGGGTTTAATCGACTAAATGATTGGAGAAGTCCAACATACATCACAAGAGATAAGACTGTCATTTCACCGGAAGGCTGAGTTATAATATTTTGATTAAAAATGACAAGGTGTGAATTAAAAATGAAAAATGCATGAATAAATCTTAAATAGTAAGTTCACATGCATTTACAAAATAGATTTTCATTTCGTGATAACTTTAAGAAACAATATAAGAACAATGAAGAACAATTACCATTCCATCTATTTCCTCTAGGATTTTCATGAACTGCTCAGCGGCAACTTTCACCCTGTGGTCCAGTTTGTTAAGAGCCTCAGCTTGCAACTCTTTTGCAAGAAAGCCCTGAAAATAATTCATTAAATTATGAAATTACCATATTGCCAATTATATACTTATAACAAGAGATTTTTATCCATGTCACACATACATTCTTCAGTCCTGCTAGTTCTCCATCCACCTTCTCAAGCTTTTTGACAGTTTGTTCCACTGACTTTTCAATATCTTTGAGCTTTTTAAGCCCAGCTTCCTCCTCGGGGGTGTTCTGTAAAAATAAAGCAGCTTGTCAGACTCAGAAATAATTAGAGTTCTATCTGTACGAATTACTGAATGACACATCTTACCCTCTTTCCAATCATCATCAGTTTACAACCCTGCTTTATTCCAAAGCTGGACAGAGGCTCCTCCATCTCCTTCAGTGGTTTCCCTACAGCCAGAACAACATAACGTTACAATTCTAGTGATCCAGATATTCTTGCATTCAACAATACACTGTTACAGTTGCACTGGCACAGATTAATGATGCTTTTATTTCAAACACTGCATTGTTCTGTTGAGTTCAACTAGTGATAATTACTGTAGTTTATACCCAAAACACGGGTGGGTATTTACAGTTGAGTAAGTATAACACAGGAAGCTGAGAAACAGGTGTGCCTGAAACAGAGTATATACTATATTACCTTTAAATATGACTTTCTGGGATGGTATTGGTACTCCTGTGGCTTCTGTCAGCGCCTCACACAAATCCTTTAGCAGTGCTGCATGTCCATCCTGTGCTGTTAAAGTGATGCTGTGTTTAGTTGTGCCTGAGACAAGAACAGTCATTATCATAGACAGAACAACAAGACAGGTTTAATACTCAAAATTATTCGGACAGCTAAGCGGCACTGTATCTGCAAATCCAGAACTGACATTTACCACTTAACTAACCGTGATTAGATGTAACTAAAATTGTAACTAATAAAACTGTCGCACCGTATAAAGCCTCAATAAAAATACCGACTACATTTACTGTCGATATATCTTAATGTTTTAAAATATAAAATGGTGGTCAGTTATCTTTACCATAAGCAACTGTCACTGTCATAGTTTTCTCCGTCATATCGGCACACTATTAGCTAACGCTTCACACCTTTACAGTGTGTACACATGCAACAGGAAATGACACGGTGTGTACGTCACGCCCCTTTTCTACGCCTCATCCATCTGTCCTTCTGTATCATTGTATTTTGTCCTTGTATTTACCTATTTTTTTACAGTCTATGGTATTTACTCAAGAATAATTCGGATTGATTTAGAAGCCTATATTAATAGAAAACCGGGGTGTGTGAATTTCTATTTATTTTATTTTATTTATTTGGAAGAATATCATTTTGGATTGTAAAAAAAATAAAATCTACATTATGCAATTATTATTAATTTTATTAGGAAAATACCATCAACCTTTTGGAACAAACTTAATAAAAAAGCACTGAAAATGTGTTTTCAAGGTACTAAAATGTATGTATGTATTTATTTATTTGTAGAAGCTAATCTTGTAAATAATGTGACTGTGTAATACCTGTGTCTTTCTTCTGAAATGTGTTATTGCTGCATGAATAGCCCAATGGTTCCACAATTTTTTTTCTTCAAATATCACCATTTATTGCATCTCTTACAGACTCCAGTGATGCATTTCACATTGCAGAATATTTCACATCTTGATGTATATTCATTAATGATGTTTGTTATCAAGAAAACCTGCTACCCAGAACAATGGACTTGAAATACTTGATCAGTGTCAAGAATAATTCTGTCCACATTTCAACCAGCTTCAGAGTTTAGAGTGAAGCAACACACACTTCGTCTTAACATGAGCATAGACATTAATATTAATTGGCAAATATAAAATTTGTTTATATGCAATATGTAACAACACTCAAGAGTGAGATGTTTTAATGTTTATAATGTTTTGTTAAAATAAATAAATAAATAAACATTTATTCAAAACTCGACTTTCCCAAACTGTTTGTATCTCAAAAATTATCATCCAAAATTATTTTGGTTTGGACATGCATTAATAAATAGGTATGTTCAGATACAAGGGAAAGTAGGTGATCCAAAATTCTGATTACTAAAGGATATGCCAGGTGTTTTAATTGGATATCTAAAAACTGTAATCTCGTCGAAATCAGGCGAACGTGTTTACGTGACCAAATTCTAAACAAAACTGGAAAATCACGCTTCATGTACAATACCATGTGCTAGACTGGGCAATGAATAGAACACATGTTCAATACCATCAGTACAAGAAAAACGTCCTCCACCAATAAACAAAACACTGATCAGAGAACAGATTCTTATGTGGCAGGGATCTGTGGTAGGCCAAACTCATCGACCAGAACGCCATCCTGAGAGATACAAATACAAATATGCAATTAATAAATCACAAAGACAAAAAAATAACAAATGATAATGAATACGAATATTTTGTCATTGACAATTTTATCTGTGTAATCTGCACCTTATTGGTTTTAGTGTCGCTGGGCATTCCTTCAGGAATCGAGGGTGCAGACGAGGCTTCATCTAAGTAAGAGCTGTCATCATCCAGCAGTAACTCATCTCCCAGAGCATCCAGCTCTGCAACAGAGAAAAAAGTGAAGCTCTCAGCTCCACACACACACACACACACACACACACACACACACACACACACACACACACACACACACACAACTACCTGCTTCTAGCTCATCCTCATCGATCTCTGGAGTGCCATAGCTGCGACTGAGAGCTTCCTGCACCTCGTTGGCCTCTTCCATCATGTCCTCCAGTTGATCCTGCAGGTCCTATCAGTCACAAAGATTGGTAATGAAAAGTGTACATTATTTACCACTGATCGTTCATCAGAAATATTGCTTAAAAACAGCTGATATCAAAATGATAAGTGTATATACTTCAATCTGATCCATCTTCACTTGTTTATATGCTTTCTTCATTTCTTTTGCTCCAATCTTCATAGCCTCCACCTACAAAAGAATTAAACATCTGTAGAATCTAACAGTTAACTATACAGTATGTTATGGGGGGGTGGGGGGGGGTAACTATATGTTATTGCATTTATTTATTTTATTAGGAATATACCATATAAGAAGAAGTGGGATCTCAACAAAATAAATCAATAAATTGAATGAATTAAAAAATGAAATAATAAAAAAACACTTTACTATTGTTTTGGTGTCCCTTAAAGACTGGATTGTATAGTTGGCTTGTTCCATATTAAATGACTGCTGGGAAAGCTGATCTCTTTGACCTTCATACCTGCATAATACAGTGAAAAGACAGAATTTAACATTATTATTATAAAATATTTTTCACTTACTTTTTCAATGTGAAATGGAAACATAATCTTAGATATTGAAATAAACATTTCACACATTGCAAATGAATATTAGAACAGAGAAAAACTCACATTCTCTTTTGTTTCAGTACTCTCATCGCCTTCTGTTTCACTGTATTCTGTAAACAGATTGTTCATCTCACACTTACAGAACTGTGTATACTATGATCCAAAATTTTAAACCCCTGGAAATCTGGGATTCAAAATCCCAAAATATAAATAAAGTAAATTTGTGAACTTGTGAAATTCTAAAGGTCAGATGATACTCAAGGTGCTCTTTGGATCATCAGGTTTTACATAAACTTGTGGAATTCATTTACCTGAAATATAATATTTATAAAGAGAAATTGTAACAGAAATTATATGTATATGTATATATATATATATATATATATACACACACACACACACACACACTAACACACACACATATACATATATATATATATATATAAATTATATCACACTAAAATAACAAAGTAAAATAAAAATAAAATATATATATAAACTACAGTGTGTGGCAACATTTCTCATTTTCATTTCGTTTAAATTATATGTTACTAAAATAACAAAGTAAAATAAAAATAAAATTAAAAAAATTAAAAATGACACAAACAAAATGAATTCAACCATATATATATATATATATATATATATATATATATATATATATATATATATATATATATATATAATCAGAATATTAATAAAAACTATAATATTGTCTCTATTTACACTGGCTCGAGTGCTATCAGAGGGAGGACTTACAAAACTAAGACAAAACAAAATTAAATTTGATTCACAAGTTGTTGATATTGTTAATAATATTCCTTCTAAAAAAAAAATGTATTGAAAACTCAAAACAGACTTTTGGATCTCACTGTACAGCTGTCTGTGTAGATAGAATGAGAGACTGCATTATTGCATGTTGACACGATATCAACTCCAGTCTCTGATGCTCACTTTTGAGGGTCCATCCCTCATCTTTTTCATTTGGTCCTTATACTTCATTAGCTCTGCGTCGATTCTCGCTATTTTCTTATCGATGGACTCGATCCTCGTATCCACCTATAACGGGAACAGCACACAGCATCCACAGTACATCCATGTCTGACGTGCAAACACCAATCAGGATGCTGCACTCATGTTCCGAGAGACAGTCACAATAATACACTACTTACATTGCCTACGCAGTCAGAAAGGTTAGGAGTAGGCGTTTGTTTGCTCCGACCGAAAATTCGGTTCATATTTAAACAGGACTGATACTTATTTGCTTTGTTAAGGTACTTAGATACTGCTCACAGTAAGCTTGTTCCGGTTGGTCGTAGAATACACAACATAATAAAAGTCACTACTGAGCAGTATGCTATTTTTCTATTGGTTCCCACTGGTAAAGCTTTAGAAATTCTCTAAACTTCAGTTCTTCTTATGTAGGCAATTGCTGTATATGTTTCTCTTTCGTCTCATTTTTCTCTCCTTGAAATTGTTTCGTCACATATTTTTTTAAACCAGCCAATATAGGGAGACCAGCGAATAAATATGGATTAGGCTACCTACAGTAATTTGTTCATATTAATGTATCTAAACATATAATAATTATTGCTACCATTTGCTTACTATTATCAGGTTGATATATTTCATGATTGATATGATATGATCATGATTGATTTTCTTTTCTTTTTTCTTTCTTTTCCTTTTTGGAAAATAAAATATTTTGATCCATGTATTTTTAATTTCAGTTATCTTTTAATTAATGAATTAATTGTTTTTATTTACCGTTGATAATCTGAGAAATCTGACTGCTGCATTAAAAAAAAACGATTTTATTTTTATTTATTTTTTAGCAACATTCAGGTACATATAACTTTTATGTTGATATAACCACAATGATCTGATGATGTAAATTACCCCATTTCAGTCAGAAAAGATGGTATACTAGTATTTCAATTCAAAAATTGATGGAGGGTGTAAGTACGGACAAGTCATTTTCATTTGTAATATATAGTAATTACACACCTCACAGATTCAATGGAAATGAATTGAACATATTCCTTCAATAGAGCTTTTTTCTGACAATCAGATGTTTCACAGTCTCACAGAGTGACCTTGAAGCGCTATGTTTATCCATGTCTACCATGGCAACGTTAACACTTCAGACTTACCAAGAGCTTGATTTAATACTGATAGAACTGTCTCTAAAAAGTTTTAATGTGCACATAATCTGACAAGGTACTGGACAACTATGTAAAAAAAAAAAAAATGGTGAATTAAAATTATTGAATGCACCTTCACAAGGATTGGTCAAAAAACACAAATTCCGTCATCCTTTGTTCATCTTCAAGTCATTCCAAAGTGAGGAATTTAGCAGAATGGTTCCTATCCACTTATAGTGTATTAGGGAATGAGCATTTGGACTTCTAGTATCTCTTTTGGTGTTCCATGAAAGAAGGAAAGTCAATGAAATCAGAGTGGAAATACTAGAATTTATTACATCTTTTGATGAATTAAACATTTATATAATCTTCAATGGATGTTTTTTATTAAACCCATAACATTTCATTAAAAATATTACCAGTTTACAGAAGGAAAATCTCTTTTTTCTAAATTAAAGCTATACGCAGTGTCCATTGATTTCAAACCTGCATCATCATGTCATCCTCTATGACTTATCTGAGATGTTCTCATTACTGACAAGCATCAAACGTGTGCAAAAAAAGAATGTGTCTCTTGCCATTTAAATTAGGCTATAAGATGCACAATAGGTTTCCATGGCGATACTGCCTTTGTTACATGGTTACGCTTCTTTCATCTGGCTTTGTTGTCTTGTATGATTTTTGGACAAATCGCAGTCATGATGGGTAAAAACTCCATAATTGACATCTCTGAACACAACATGACTCATCTCGACACTGATTCTTACAGTTCAATTTATTGACAATATAATTTTCAAATACAGGTAATATTATACAAGCAAGGTACAATTTATGGCATAGCAAAGCTCATTTCATTTGATTTTATTTTTAAACTGCACATATTGCAGCACAAGCTGAGAAAGAAAACTTGCTAGCACATTCAAAATCTGCCGTGATATAAAAGTGTACGAGCACATTACTGGAATTACAGTGGAACTTTCAGAAGCTTCTCTCACTCTGTGCTTCATTGTCCTATATCATACTACAAAGCTTCTAAGATAACCAAATATTTGCAATAACATCATATATATATTGATTTACAAAAAACCAAAGGCACAACCGACAAATTTTACAATTCCTAATACTGTTGTGGCAATAGAAGACTTATGATGTCATAATATATATATATATATATATATATACATATATATATATATGTGTGTGTGTGTAGCCTTCAAAACCTAAAGCCAACATTACAAATACTTACAAAAACCAATGTATGTTTTGCTTGAGATATATTACTGCCATTCTACTTTATAACAGAAATGATTTTGTATTTTCTTTTCATCATAAATTGTATTTACATAAATATTTCATTGTCAAGCATGCAATAGAGATGTACATCTTTTTGTAGGTCTATAGAAATGATAATACACTGTATTAAGCAAGAACAACCTGACTAAGTAGATTCAGTCCATTAGTTGGTTGTTTTAAAGCCCTATTCCCCCCAAAAAAACAAAAACAAAAAACAACATAAGAATCTGTAGACTCCCTCTAAGGCAACTTAGATACATAATCCTTCATACATAATCCTTCATTATCCTTTTCAGACATAATCCTTCATTCTAAATAAATTACAGAGAATATAAATCACTTGTCAGACAGTAAGCAGTTCCAAAAACACTACACTTTACTTAAACTGCTGTAGACTACATTATTATAATTTTTTTTACACCATTACAGATATATAGTTTCCTGAGTGATGTGACACTGCTGATTAATATACACTGATACATGTTTTTTTTAATATAAAAAGGACTGTTTCACAATCCAAAATAAAAGTTTATGTATTTACAGTACAAACAGATGCATACATAGTGTTTTTGTTTGTTGTATTTTGCTACAATATTTTTTATCATCTCTACTCAAGCAAAACTATAAGTTAGACTTAAAATATTGTGCCTAGTAATGTACAATATTTTCCAAAGGACTTATTATGCAAAAGGATCTTTGAGCATGACGTTTGATTGTGAGGGACCAGATTTTAATCATCTTTGGTCAATGGACATTCAAATAAAATAAAAAAAAAGCAATAAACAAAGATCTGAATAAGAAGATACACTGTAAAAAAATATATATATTTTCATATTTTAATGGAAAAGACTGTGAAAATACAGTAAGAACCAGGTGATTTGTTTATGGTAAGTTCCATTACTACATACCAGGAAAAAACTGTAATAAATCCAATGTGACATTTTAATAAATTTACAGTATTTGGAAATGAAAAAGAACAAGTCATCCTATCATTTACAGTAAACTGATATTCCCAGAATGCCCTGTGTGACACTTCACATTTGATGGATTTTGACTGAAATACCAGTTTCTTCTTAGTTTTATTAGGGTTTTATGTTATATCTTATGTTGGTAAACTGCATTATTTTAGTGTCATTTATATTAATGTATATCTTCTGTATATTAATAAATAATATTAACCTCAGCTTCTGGACAAGTTACTTGTGATGAGCTTTGATTCATCATGTGGTTTTCTCATGAACACCTGTGTTTTTGGTGGTTGTCAGCATATTAAAAAAGTATAAAACCTTTTTTAATATTTCAGTAGTTTGGTGTTTTAACATTACATCAGTTAATGAATTATAATGTATGTGCTGTAAATTTAAATTAAATCAGAAAAATTAAATGGTGGTACCATATTTTTTTACAGCAAAGTTCTGGCAACCACAGCTGCCATTTTTACTGTAAACTGAAGGTTTTTTATTTTTTTATTTACTATAATGTACTTTATATTTACTTTATGTACTATACAAATCTGAATATGGACATAAAAAACAAGAAAATGATTTTGCTAAAAGATCCTTTTTTCTCTATCAATAGTTAGCCTATTTTTCTGAACGTAAAGGGCACAATCTCTTCCTCAGATGGCGGTGGTGATCTGTGTCAGTCCCAGGTCATTTGAGTCCTCTCGACCGTGAAAGGACGACAGCTCCACGGCTAGTCATACGGGTCGACCCTGGCCCCCATCCCCTTTGGCCTCTGCTGGGCACGTGTGCTCGCGAAGAGTGCTTCTGACCCGACTGACGCCGTGCCCGTCTCCCTTAGTCCGACCTGGGCAGCAGAAGTCCCTGAAGCACCGTTTGAAGTTCTCATCAAGGAAAGCATACAGGATGGGGTTCAGGCTGCTGTTGGTGTATCCCAGCGCCACACAGAAGAAGTAGGCAGCCATGACCGCAGTGGTCTCCGGCACTCGGGCGCAAAGCTTTGACTAGGATGAAGATGTGTATGGGCGTCCAGCACACCACAAACACAGCCACCACAACCAGCACTAAGCGGGTGATGCGTCTCAGGTTGCGGTCTTTTTCCCGGGAGCCCGACAGCAGACGTACACTCTTGAGACGCAGGACCATGAGCGTGTAGCACACCGTGATGATGAGGAGAGGAGCCACAAAGGCAAAGATGAAGACGCAGATCTTCATCAGTGTGTCCCAGTAGATATACGGGTCTGGAAACTGCAAAGCACATTCTGTAGTGCCTGCATAAAAATATAACAACAGTGGTTAGTTATTAACCAGAAGTGAAGACAACTTAATCATGTGTGAATCCACTGTGGGAAGGAACAACAAATATATTAGGATGGAGTAGAGAACTCCAATTAATTATTATAAGATATTTTGGATCCCAAACTAAAATAAAATGCACACTTCACTTCATTATACAATAAACTAAAAAAAAAAAAAAAATATAACTTAACTAAATTACAAAAGAAAATAAAAAAAATATAATATAATAACAAAAAAAACAAAATAAAGACGAACACTGGAGTAATGGCTGCTGAAAATTCAGCTTTACCAACACAGGAATAAATTACATTAAAGCAAATAAAAAATAAAAAATAAAAGTTTTAAATTTCGATAATAGTTGACACTATTACTGTTTTTTACTATATTTTTGATCAAATACATGCAACTTTTTTCTTTAAAAAATATTTTTAAAATCTTACCAACCCCATACTTTTGAATGGTAGTATTTATATCATTTGTCCCTACCATTGTTTGTCTGAGTGCTCCCAAGAATCATTGCAGGGATCCCAGCAGCCGAGGACAGCACCCAAATGATGATGTTGATGATCTTAGCTTTCATCGGTGTCCGGAAGTCCAGGGCCTTGATGGGGTGGCAGACGGCCACATAGCGGTCCACACTCATCATGGTCAAGGTAAAGATACTAGTAAACATGTTATAGTAGTCGATGGAGATGAAAACCTTACACACCACCTCTCCAAACGGCCAGGAGTTCAGTAGATAATCTGTGCTCTGAAAGGGCATGGTTGTGGTAACCAAGGCATCGGCAACAGCCAGGTTGAAGATGTAGATGTTTGTGGCAGTTTTCATTTTAGTGTATCTGTCAGGAACATCGATTGAGTCAAAGAATGTCAAAATAAATGAAACACAACCCATCAGTGTGATGAATTCATGTATGAAATTGCTTTCAGGCAGTATACTAAATAAACGGACAGTAAATTCCCTCTACGTCACCAAATATTTGTCTCTAAGTGGTTTGCTGGTTTTGTAAAGACATCATATATCATTCACAGCTTAAACCCATCTATTTTTTGTGATTATATATGCAGTATGACAGATTGAGCTACGATACATTATTCAACAAGCATGAACTGTGCAGTTCTTTATCTCAAATGCCTCGAAAACCACATATACGGTCTTTACACAGCACAGAAACAGCATCTAAAGTGTCATACAGTATATATGACTGCCTTGTTTAGTATCATTTTTATTCATCTATATACAGAATGTGGAGCAGACACAGTCCCTGCTCAAAGCAGAATATATTTACTGTGTCAATGTAATTTTGACTGCATTGTACATTAATATTTCAGTCCAACGGGGGAGCCAAACTGCCGAATTGGACTTGAACTCTTGACTAAATTTTTTCCATAAAACAGGTATTTCGTCCAAACTATCCCACCAGAAACTTGCATAGCATATGATTGTTTACAAATAAAGTCTATTAAAAAGTGAGAAAAATATTCTCAAAATTATATTTAAAGGCACTCGTATTATACTCAATGAGGACAGCACATCTCAGGACAGTGCTGTTTCTTACCTGATAATGACATACATCACCAGGCAGTTTCCCACTAGTCCTACAACAAACACGACGGAATACACGGCTGTGATGATCGGAATGATAGGCGACATAGCTTCTTGCTCGTTCGTCCAGCTTTCATTCAGTGAATAGTTATAGATGTCCGAGACAGCAGACTGCCATGTGAAGTTGGGTAAACACTTTTCGGGGTGCGATGAGGGGCATTTGTCCTCCTTGAAAATTTGCACCACGTTGGTGTCCATGGTCTGTTCATTTACAGAATGAGAGTAAATGTCTAATTGAATCACTGGAAAAGTTCAGAATACAGATAATATAAAAATGGTAAAATAATCATCAGAAATAAACGAATAACTAAACGACGGATTTTAATATTGACAGCTTTTTACAACATAACTATTTAATATGCTTTTGTTAAAAAATAGATACAGTGCAAATATACGATAACTGATTCTGTATTGCACTTTACCTCAAAAAAGGTCAGTTACAGAGTTGGTAAAACATCAGATATAAGAGACTTACCTTATTATGAACTGCAAACCGTCTGTGCGCAATGCGTTGATTTCTTTGGTCCGCTCCTATTCAACTGATGACTGACTGCCACCTTACGAGAGCAGCTGCCTCTGCCGCGCGTCCCGTATGACATCAGATCTCATGTGACAGTCTCCATCTGAAGCAGCCGTTTAGCAGTGTCTCACTGCAACTCTTCGCCTATATCGGCAGCAGTAAAGCTGCCTTCTACATGTAGATGTCTTGCAAGTCTGAAAACATAACTTACATAAGCCACTTCTGTCGGTCAAATAGTTTTAATGTTTCTTGAGATGGCGCGTGCCAAACTTAATGTCTGGAGACATTTCACGCGCACACTGTCGCGAGGGAACTCAGCAGGCAAGGCTGCAGCTTCACTAAAGATAGCAGGGGAAGTTCTCCAGAGTGAGTGGATATTGTCTTTTATTCAAAGAGACAAAGATGGGGGAAACCGCATTAGTTAAGGATGTGCGTAATTCTGTGGGCGCGAGACGTGCATTGTTAGGTTAATGAAGAGGAGTGATGGCGTGTGGTGGTCTTCTAAAATGAAAAGTCAAAAACCATTTGTCTTGTTTTGTTGTACACTGTGAATTTATGTGCATGTTCCATTTGATGTTTAAAAAGTTTCTGGGTACAATATGGAACAGCAATTATAAACATTATATATAGGCCTGTATATATGTATATATAGCTATATATATATATATATATATATATATAATATATATATAAATTTGATTAGAGACAAAATTCTTCAAAGTCTCGTCAAGTCTATGGGGGTTTAAAATATTTACATTAGGCTACTTTAAAAATAACAGGTCTAACTACAATAATACAATAACAAATATTTTCTATGTATTTCATTTATTATATGCACTGGCCTCGCGAAGTGTTATATGTGCGTGGCTCGTCTACCTGACTGATAAGTCTAGAAATGGTAATTACTATAAGGAGGGGATGATATGAGTAAGATATGATATATGATATGATATGATATATGCCAGTCATAACTGTTTAGTACACTATATATTGCTCGCAGTTGTTAATTGTCTGTAACAAATTTGTTTGCAAGTTGGATAAGTTTGAATTAACATTTCCGTTTTGTGGAATATGATTTTAAATGTTCAAAGTTTTGATATGCTTATTTTTTTTTATATGTTTTATTACATTTTTATTTACGATTTTTTTCTGATCTGTTGTTTGATATTCTGAAAACTTTGCTTTAATTTTTTTATTTTGTGCAATATATTTTTACTTGTGTTAAAGGGGTCATATGATGCGATTTCAATTTTCATTTCATTTGGCATGTAATGCTTGATAAGGCAGCGTTTGTGAGCTCAGCGCTGCTTTGCAGCCGTTACCGGAGAATCCTGTATCTCTCCCGCTCTTAAAGTGCCTCCTGCTGGCAGAAAATGAATTTGCATATATATATGTATATATATATATATATGTATATATATTGTATATATAATAAATATATATATATGGGGGTGGTGGATATGCCGCCACAATATGTATAGTATATATATATATATGGAAAGGGTGGGAGTGCCGCCATCACTAGAGTGTAAGGCCCGGGAATCACTGCAAATCAAAATAAAAAGTTCATTTTTACATAAAGGCATTGTGCTAGAAATATTACTATTATTTAGTAGAATGTACGTGATACTACTACTACTGTTGAAAAAATTTATAAAACTTTATTTTTTAAAGAAATAAATCACACAATATTTCTTCCATGTTTTAATTTTAATAGCAAATCCCCTTTATTTAACAAAAAATAAAATGTGTTTTAATTTTATTAATTAAAAGACAAATTGAAATTGGGTGAAACTGTCCTATTCTGTGCTTGCAGGTATTTATTATTGTATTTATATTGGTTTATTATTGTTAAATTAATTTTCAAAGTCAGTTTTCTTGTCAGTTCTATATCAAACATGTCTTTGGTGTTGTTATGCACTTCACTGAATGGAACGATATAAAAGATAAAAATATATTCTGTAGCATGAGTCTGCGAGAGGCACTCTGAGGTGAGATAGTAAACAGAACAGAGACGATTGTTGTAATACTGTCCCATTCTGTGTTTGCAGTAAACACCTTAAAGGATTCTACTGGTGTTCATCCTTTTTGGCAGGTTTGGTCCTGTTGTAGCATAAGAATTCTGCTACATGATGACATCACAATTGATATAGTATGTCTGGATTACATTCATACTACACACATTAATAATATGGACCCTTTTCACAGACTGTGACGATTTTGCTGCCGTGCTACTTAGTGGTTTGTGAGTTTGTCTCCTTGTAGCTTTGTTTTTCTGTTGGAATCTTACTAACTTAATTCTCACCAATTTTCTGATATTGTCTTTCAAACTAATTTGACATCATTCAATTGTAATCTAAACTGCTATCGCAGTGTGTTAGCATTCTGTTAGCCTGTTAGCTTGTCATAAACTTTTCCATTCACGTTTCACATGACCATTTCTTTTTTCACGAGTTCATCAAACAACTGTCGTAAGTCAGAAATCATTCAACAAACACGGTGAGTCATGGCTTCTTCTCCTGTTATTGTACTCTCACAATTCCCATCTTGTATGAATTATATATAACATATTCTTCAACCCCCCTTAATGACATGTGGGGTACTTCAATCTGAACTTCTTTGATTTGTTCTTTTCATTTGTTACTACTTATAAATGAAATTAATTTTGATGAAACGCAACACATTCATACCATTACAATCATCATGTGACCAACAGTGTCAGTTGTGTGGCTTCACTGCCATTCACAAATCTTCCCCCATGGCCTCATGGGATATCATCAGATGGGCACTAAAGAATCTCGCCAGATGTAGTAGACTGTAGGTCATCCAGGTACTTTTTGCCTACATACTGTTTTATAAATACTTTGTTACTACTCTTTCACTTTCATATTCAGATGCAGTCTAATTGGTGTTCAAGTGTGTGCAGTTTATTTTGTAATTAGTCCGTCTATTTTCATTAGTTTCAGGCACATTTGCAAACTTGTTATGAACATGATCTCCACCATTATTCCACACACAGCATGATCAGCCAATAACAGTGCACAGCCTCCTCTCATATGACTTTTTACCTGCCTTCACTCCCCCTCACATTCACAGAAAAGAGGCAAGAGAGATGCTGCCTATAGCTACTGGTGTCACAGTGTCACTTTAGAACAGCAGGTGCTTTATAGACTAATTGATCTCATGTTTCATAATTTTAGTTTTTGAAGAGGCAAAAAATAAGACTGTGGCAAAAAAAAATCCCTAATATGGTTTTCTGCTTATCATGATAAGTACAGTAGTAGCTAAAGTTCACACTTTTCAAAATATGCCTCCTTATTAACTCTATAAAATGCTCTTGAAGTAAGGTTGAGAAGTAAGAGACTAATACATGCAATATTATTATTCCATTGCTATTAAATATTTGTCCATTGATGGCAATTTTAGAAACATAAATGGAATGAAAGAAGTACCTTACCTTTATGAAAGAACATGTACTTGTTATTTGAAAACAAAACATGACTGAGGGTCAACCATAGCAAGAGCTTTAATGGCCCTCTTTAATGTTACTATTTACTCTTCCATATTGATTTTACTCATCTAACGCAGTCTTGTCATGCCAGTAATGGACACAATAAACATCTAGTTCATCAGCATGACATTCTGTGAACGCAGATTCTTGTTTGTTTCGTTCTTTCTAGACAAAAGTAGGAGTACTTCACGTGTTGCTAAGAGACGTAGGTAGGTGTTGTTTGTGTGGTATGCCCCCTACCACCCCCAGTGCTTGTGCTTCATAACCTCAGGAAAAAGGGCTTATAGGGGTAGATAATTACAGCTCCATCATCAGACATCACAAAATCCCACTCAAGGACACAGCTGTGTGGAATGAAAAAATATTTTATGTAGTCTTTGAATTTCTCTCATGTGATTTTTTTTCTTTCAGGCTACATGTACATATACTTAAAACACAGTTGAGTATAAGTTGATTGGATGTATTCCGCATATTCCGTCATATTCTGCATACTATTTTCAGATGAATTACTAAAGTATTATTGTACAGCTATAAAAATGCATATAAGACAACAAATTAAATGATTAGTTTACCTAACAATGACAATTCTGCTGTTTTGCTCCAAAATCATATGGTGTTATTATTTTCATGCCTAAAAATGAGTAAAAGTCAGTTTTAAGAGATTGCTTTAGTCAGTATTAATTTAACCACATCATTAATCAATGACTATTTTGGGAGTAAATAAAATAAAACACTAAAAAATATATATAAACCAAATAAAATAAAAAAATACAGAAAATAAAAACAATAACATGAAAAAATTAAGTGACAAATAAATAAAGTACAAAACTGAAGATAAAAAATACCACAATGTTTTTTTAAAGTATGGTAACAATTTTTAAATTGTGTTAGCAAATGCTTTTATCTTGTTGTAATGTGCTATTTTAGCCAAATCATCTGTTGAAGACTTTTGCAGTTATAGATATTCATATATGCATATAACTATGGTTGCAGATGCATACCCAGGTAGCACACGTACGACTGGGAGATGTCTGTTAAAGATCACGTCATCTGGAAAGCATCTGCTGTGTACAAACATCTGATAGACATCTTTCAGACGTCAGTTTTACAGTACATACATTCTAGATCATAAACATCTTAAAGACATCTTCTAAATGTCAGTTTGACATCTGATAGGAAATGTCCTGCAGATGTGTAGCAGATGAGCAAACACCCTAAAAAATATGTCTTACAGACGTCAAATAGACATCTCCATGATGTGCTATCAAGGTAGTCAACTTGCTCTCAAGTGTTCATGGTCTGTACCGGATGGCTAACATATAACAGCCCATAGTAATAGCCGCTAATAAGGCATCTATGTATATATGTCTACGGCGAGATTGACATCATGACATTTTTTACAAGCTTAAAGAACCAATGGCACATGTGCAGCTTACAGGAGGATTTGTACATAATGACATAATTACTATCCTTTTAACAGACACACAAATGCCATTTATACAAATTTTCCAACAATAAAAAAACATATCTTTGGTTAAAGGTGAAAAGGATAGAGAATAATGACTAAATCCCTTTATTTTGTCTTTTCAAAATGCTTATGTGTACAATCAAATTAGAACATCACAAAAAAAATTTATATTTGCCAATGATAAATTCAAGGACTGCTGGAAGAGAAAGCTTAAGTTAGAAAAAGGGGAAAATGTAACTGTGTGCAATTCTATTTCAAGGTAAATCAAGTCAAGGACAAGAAAAAAAAAACCTCCATCAGAGTCACATGAATCTCTTTTATGATAAGGTCTTTTAAACCAACCTCAGCAGTTGAACACACTGGTGAAGAGGAAATCTTATTAAGTTTAGATAAATATATATATATATATATATACTGTATGTGCTTTACACTCTAAAAAATAAAATATCTGAAACAAGAGAAATATCCAGCTAGAAAAATAACCAGAAGAAAATTACCAGAAGGAAAAAGTGGAGAGGTCAGTTTATGGATATGCATTTTTATTTCTGCATTTGAAGAAGAGAGAGAGAGTGAGGTAGAAAGAGAGAGATGGTGGGGATTGTTCTTTCTATTTTTCAGTGCCCTTGAAGAATGAAAGGAGTGTACTGTGTGAAGGTATCGGTTTGTTTAGAAACAGTTTCCATGGAAACATCTCAGTTATGTATGTAACCCTCGTTCCCTGATGGAGGGAACAGAGACGTTATGTCGAACGACATATGGGGTCTCACTTGGGAGGCCAATCATCTCTGAGTTTATGAGAAAACGCCAATGAAAATTGGCTAGTGGATTTTGCATGCTGAACCACTCCCTGTGCCTACGTGTATATAAGGCGACAGTGTGCATCCACTCATTCAGGTTTTAGGCTGAGGAGCCGAGAATGTGTCCCGGCAACATCGAATAGTTCAAGGCTGTGGCATGGGGACATAACGTCTCCGTTCCCTCCATCAGGGAACGAGGGTTACGTACGTAACCGAGATGTTCCCTATCTGTCGGTCACTACGAGTTATGCCGAACAACATATGGGGTCCATGGAAAATGCCACAACCTGAACAACATCACAACCCTGTGGCGCTGCAATTGTCGACAAGCCGCGGCGTGTCACAAAAGCTACGCTAAGAGACTGACAGAACGGTTCTGTCAAGGGAAAACAAGGGTTTACTAAGAGGGAAACCTTACTGTGGAAGAATACACATATGGGATTACTCATAGAGAATCAAGCCATATGGACACCTAGCCCAGTACAGGGGCTGACCGGGACTCCGGGCATGCTAACACCAGTACTGGGCCTGGCGACAAACTGCTCCGTCAAGTTTGACTGCCAAGGGTGCCGGAGGATGATGGTACGCCATACCCCAAAACTCTAACTCTACAAAAACAAAAACCTATGGGTAATGGCAAATCAAACATAAAACATAACAAATACCCACCGCCATCACTACAATTACCTGTTACCCAACACATGGGAAGATACCGGCTCTAAACGGAGGTTGTAAAACCTTGCGAAGGTGCTAGGTGTCGCCCTGCCCACAGCTCGACAGATGTCTGCCAGAGAGGTGTCGTGCACCAGCGCATAGGAAGAGGCAACACTCCGTGTGGAGTGAGCCATCACCCCCAGGGGGCATGGCTCACCTTGGGAATGGTATGCCAAGATGATGGCATCCACTATCCAGTGGGCCAACCTGGAGACAGCCTTCCCTTTCTGCTGATCCCCAAAGCAGAACAGGAGCTGCTCAGAGCTTCTGAGGCTCTGGGTGCGGTCCACGTTTATACGAAGCGCTCTTATGGGACATAGCAATGCCAAGGCTGGATCTGCCTCCTCCTGGGGCAGTGCTTGCAGGTTCACCACCTGGTCTCGGAAAGGAGTGGTGGTAACCTTGGGCACGTATCCAGGCCGGGGTCTCAGGATAATGTGAGAGTAGGCCGGCCCGAACACAAGGCACTCTTCACTTACCGAAAATGCTTGAGGTCCCCGACCCTCTTGATGGAAGTGAGCACGATCAGGAGTGCTGTCTTGAGAGACAGAAACTTCAGCTCAACCGAATCAAGCGGCTCAAAGGGACCCCTCTGAAGTCCAGCCAGGAAAATAGAGAGGTCCCAGGAGGGCATCAGGGGTGTCCTAGGAGGATTTAACCTTCTGGCACCCCTCAGTAATGTAACAATCAAGTCATGCTTCCACAGGGACCGGCCGTCCACTGCATCGTGATGGGCTGCAATGGCAGCCACATACACTTTCAAGGTGGAGGGTTCCCCGTCCTCCCTGATTTTGCACAGTGTCTGTGTGAGCAGGCTCACTGGGGGAAACGCATTCTTGCGTAGAGCCCAAGGCCAGCTGTGTGCTAGTGCATCCGTGCCCAGGGGGGCCTGGGTCATAGAATAGTACAGCTGACAGTGGGAGGACTCGTGGGAAGCAAACAGGTCTACCTGGGCTTCCCCGAATCGACTCCAGATCAGCTGGACCATCTGGGGATGGAGTCTCCATTCCGCGGGGAAAGTGAGCTGTCGTGAGAGCACGTCGGCTGCATGATTGAGCTCCCCCGCAATGTGGACAGTGCGCAGCCATTTGAGCCGCGTCTGACTCCAGAGGAGGAGATGGCGGGCGAGTTGAGACATGTGATGTGATCATAGGCCGCCCTGTTGGTTGATGATTGAAACAGCCGCAGTGTTGTCCGTGCGGACCAACACGTGCTTGTCTAGCAACAGGAGCCGAAACTGCTGTAAAGCTAATTGCACTGCCAGCAACTCCAGACAGTTGATGTGCCAAAGCAGTCGAAGTCCTGTCCAGGACCCTGAAGCTGCCTGCCTGTTGCACGTGTCACCCCAGCCCGTGTTGGAGGCATCTGTTGTGACAGCAACATGCCAGAACACTTGTTCTAAGGGCAGCCCGGCCCGTAGAAAGGCAAGGTCTGACCAGGGGCTGAAAAGGTGGTGACACATCAGTGTGAAGGTGACACGATGTGTACCACGGCACCATGCCCATCCTGGGACTCAGGAGTGTAACCAGTGCTGAAGTGGTCTCATATGAAGCAATCCGAGCAGCGTGACTGCGGCTGTGGATGCCATATGCCCCAGGCACCTCTGAAAATGTTTCAGAGATTCTCTGCGCAGGGGAGAGATTGCTCTTTTCTAGGTTGACCTGAAGCCCCAACTGATTGAGGTGCCGAAGGGTGGTGAGGATGGAAGAGGGAGACGAGTGGCTTCTGGCCGTAAAAGTGGCCATCCACGACTTTTTCACCTCTTCTTGCACCTCCGGGAAGAAATGAACTGGAGCAAGACGCAGTTGTTAGTCGTGCTCCGCGCCGAGAAACCAATCATCCAGCCGTGAGAATCAATCGGCAGCCGCACAGGACATGCGCTGTGGGAGGAGTGAGAGGTCCATGGGGCGTGGCCCGGCGGAGAAGCTCTCACAGTCACCCTCAGACCTCCCAGAGCGCCAGCCAGCTGTCCCCTGCTCGAGCCAGAGAAACCGGGATGGGTGGCGACAGAAGGGTCTGCTGCACTCCCTTTGAGGAGTGAGAGAAGCGCTCGCAGCGATGCCTTGCTCATACGCCCACAACAGACACATGAGTCATCCATGAGCGCCGCCTCAGCGTGTTGGATGCCCAGACACTGAAGACAACGCTTGTGACTGTCAACCAAGGACAGGGAATGACCGCATCCAGAAGGACACAGATGAAACAGCATCTTGAAAAAGACGCGAATCGTCCGTGACTTGCTCTTTTACGAAAAAAACTGCTCTTTCAGCCGAAGCGCCCAGGGGAATCACTGCTGTACTGTGCCGTCACAACGACCAGCAGTCTTCCACAACCAAGAGATGAAATGTCTTTGTAGCGAATGTCTATCATCGACTACTTGGCTCCGAAGCAAAATGAATCTGAATGAGTGGATGCATGCTGTCGCCATATATACCCTTAGAAACATGCATTTGCTCATCATGCAAAAACCACTAGCCAGTTTTCATTGGCATTTTCTCCTAAACTCAGAGATGATATTCCCCCAAATACAAACACCAAAAATCGCTCAAAACAACACATATTTACCTAAAAATAACTAACCAAAGTTTCTTTTTTACATATATATTCACCAAGGTGCAGCAGTTCAGAGTGTGCATGATTTCATGCCAAACCTCAGACCTCCCAGCCATGAAATAGATTGTTTGTCCCCTCACAAACACAAATGAAGTGTTACAATAACAACTCAAGAATGCTGTCTGCAAGCAAATCAGAGACACACAATCCTTAACCAATCTGAATGATACTGTAGAGCAGGGGTGCCCAACCCTGCTCCTGGCGATCGAGTGTCCTGCAAAGTTCAGCTCCAACCCTTGTCAAACACACCTGAAGCAACTAATTAAGGTCTTCAGGCTCACTTAAAAATTAAAGGCAGGTTTGTTTGATTAGGGTTGGAGCTAAACATTGCAGGACAGTCGATCGCCAGGAGCAGTGTTGGGCACCCCTGCTGTAGAGCAAAATAATAAGAAATAACATAAAGAGCCAATTGTAGAAAGCTACGGAGAATAACAGACAGGTTATCAACACTTTGTCTCACAGCTAAAGGCATGCTTCCAAGAAGAACAATAGATTTACTGGAAGTCCTTACAGATCTGTCAGGTAGTCATAAAACAAGCAGCAGATTCAAAATTTAGAGTTTATTACCAGACATGCCATTTCTGAGCTCATATATATCCACAAATTTACAACAAAATAGTCAATCAGTCCTTTATCAAATGTTAATTAATATCATAAGTGTGACAAAAATGCAAGTGATCTGTGGGAGAAGATGACATTTTTCATTTTTGTGTCTCTTCTTTGCAAGATAAATTGTTTCCACACAGAACACTCAGTAATGTTGACAATCACATCTACAAGTAATGTACTGCTGCATATGGACTGCACACTAGGGATGAAAACAGCTCTTGAATTATCTCTGCTTCATTTCCGGTCTATGTTCACCTTCTAATTTATTGTTGTTAATCCCAAACACAATGACCATCTGTTTTTGTTATAATGGGTGAGTGTTCATCATGCACACAGTGATAAAAGGAACACAATCTTCATATTTTGTTCCATTTCAGCCCACCTGAACATTGCAAGGAGCCTCTCCAATTAAAGGCTAGCCACAGATGGCTCAGCTGATGGTGCCTAAGCTTGATCTAAGTCTGTGTCATGCTAGAACAGGCCTGAAGATTGAGCACTTTTAAACAGACATTAGTGCTGATGGTGCAATATTGGAGGACAAATTTATGGTTGAGCTCTATTCTCTGTGGTTCTGCACTTTATGATATAAACCAGTAATAAATAGCAACCTGCCTAAAAGGAAGTAAAAGTCTGTTCTAAGACTGCTGGCTTTATATTATAAATATTCATCTAAGCACATCATTTCATTGATGATTGTTTGTAATTACTTTGGGACTTTAAGGCAACATAAAAATAATAATAATAAAAAAGTGTAAAATAAAATAATAAAAAATAAAACAAAAACAATAAAACATCTAAAAGCAAATAAATAAATAAATAAATAAAATGAAGCACAAAAAAATACACAAAAGATAAAACAATGAAAAAATGACAAAGCACAAAAACAAAGCGCGCACACACACACACACACACACACACACACACACACACACACACACACACACACACACACACACACACACACAAAATAAATAAAATTAAATAAACAAAAAACACAATATAAAACCAAATAAGAAACAAAACAAGAACAATAAAATAAAAATAAATTGAAAACCAAACCAAACAAAATAGGTTAAAACAAACAAAGAAACAAACAAAGACACTCAACATCACATATAAAATCAACCATGTGACCAACATAAAAGCAAACCAGATACATATCCATCCATTCATAGTATACTAACCATCAATGAATGTCTAGACATATGAGATGTACATGCAAGGGGACCACATTTTCTATAAACATCCTGGTAGTCCTTGTGACTTCTAAAGAAATATCAATATCTTTTATCAATATCTTTCAGCCGTTTTCTGATCCCTATGATTATCATCTTGATTCTAGATATTTTTGAGGTAACCAAAGATGATTAATTGCACATCTACATTCAAAAACAAATAGAGAAATGTGTCCTGTAAGTCTGATTTCCATAACAGCGTAATCCAATGAATGAGCTTATTGGCTGATGCTGCAGGGTTAAAGGCAGTTTCGCTACCGACGTGCCATGAAATGGGCCTAATCTCAGTAATCAGGATCAGAATATGAACTCCTGTTGTTAGTGAAAGGTTCATTGGAGAAGGAGAGCTTACGGCTGCAAAATGTCAAATGGATTCAATCGCAGACTGATTGTAACAAAGCGGTATAAATGTGATCCAATATCTAAAGACAGTGCAGCCATCTGTGCACATTTACATCATTCACAAAAATGATTCACTGAAAGTACTTCATTATGCTTAACAACACACATGATACTATTATGTATTCAATTAATGTCATTAAAGTGTTCGGATGAGATTCAGCTTCTAGTCACACACAAAGGTAGATCTGCAAACTTTGAAAACAACAAATGCCACAATAAATCTTGCTGTCGAAGTCCATCTGCTATCAAGATGATGGGGAAATTACTCTTAAATGCTGTCTGAGTTGCTCCTATTTTAATTGTAATCATGGAAACAGGCAATCTTTGACCCATGTCAACAAGAGCGGACAAATCCGGTCAATAAAGTTAGTCAATAATATTTCGCCTGTATTACAAAGCCACATCTTGAACTGACAACCTCAGTGAGCAGCTCAGTAAGCCACTGCTGCAAACATTCGACTGCAACATGCAGCTGTAAGCAAGCATTGGAGATTGTTGTTGAAACATAAATATACCAAGTCTGAGTCAATTAAAAGTTTTGTCCTTGCTAGAAAATTAAATCAGTGTCACTAAAAGAGGCTGTTTATAAAAACAGACCTTGGAAAAGCTACATGCAGTGTGAAAAAGACTTCACAAAAGCCATTGGCGAAGAGTTCTCAAAGCGACATGCCTCCAAGAGCCCTTACAAAAAATCATAATTGATTATGGCAAAAAGATGTCTGAGTCACACAATACTTAAAGGAGCCACTCAGTGTGGGAAGTGTCATACAAGCACTGGCACGCCATATAGTGCTGCTGAGATGTGGGATCATAGATGTGAGTCAATTCGTTCTTGACACAAAAGTGGCATCTGAATAGGATGGAGATGTGAAAGAAAAAAACAAGTTCCCAATAATGTTGAATCAGGCATCTGATAATGCCACTAACAACCTTGTTTCACAGAGCCTAAGATGACCCTATTAGAATTCAAATGACCCTCGACCTCCCGAATGAGTTGATAATATGTGCTGTGGATCTGTCAGATAGTGTGGTGGTAATAGGCTTCGAAGGTTATCTCTATCTGGACACCCACAAAGCACACAGAGTACCAGGCTATTTGCTAACTGATAGTGCTACTGCTACAGCTTGTTTTCCATTTAGAGAGAGAGAGAAGAGGGGGCGACTCAACACAAAATACCCAGTGGATGCATCTGCTCTCGTCTGATGCTCTGCCCGGTCGTGTATGGAAAAGGTTCTGGGAGGTTATTTAAAAAATGGGATGCACAGGAAATGCTGCAAATTGGTTTGTGTTTACGAATGACACAGGTGTGACACCTTATCATAAAAGGTGTGAAAAGGCCCATTGTGACATGAAATGAAATACATGAATCTAATCGGAAATATTCAAGAAGCTGACAACATGAGGAATATAAAGTTTTGGTCCATTCATGCAAACACATTTTTTAAAATGCAAGAAGCAGGGCAGTGGAATGTAGAGATTTTTAAACTCTTTAAATTTAACTACAGTGACATTTTTAGAACGCTGTCAGATGGGAGACGCTGCAAAAAATGCTGCTCCAAACCTGTATGACTTTCTTCTGTGGAACACAGGAGGAGAAATTTTAAAGAATGTTTAAGCTGTTTTTGACCATACAATGTACTGTAAGTAATTTACAGTAGTTTTCTAAAATAAATAAATAAAAATAAAAAATAAGGTACATCCATACAATTGAGTGTAATGGCTATTGAAAAAGGTGGAGACTTGGGTCTGTGCAATGGTTGTTAACTGGATCTTGATTGTGGGTATTGCACTCAAAATTAGGGGCAGATCAACTAAAGAAGTCTGGCATTCGTCACCAGAAAGAAGGTGGGAAATATGAAGAACTATAAGCCCTTTAACAAGAAAATATGAAATCATATTTCAAGATCTGAGGTTCATAGTGTTGTTATAAGACACTTCATTTTCTTGACTATGAAGAGACATTCATCATGTCAAAAGACAAAGTTCTCCTAAAGGTTAAAAACATATTCCCTTAGAGCACTGTCTATGATTAAAAAAAAAAAAAAAAAAAAAAAAAAATATATATATATATATATATATATATATATATATATATATATATATATATATATATATATATATATATATATATATATATATATATATATATATATATATATAGTTTGAAATAGCGGTTTAGTATCTGTTTTTGAGCCCTTTCACAAGCAAAACATTGTAAAACAGAAAATAAAATTCTGACTTGAAGGTGGTTATACTGGTTATTACACTGAAAGAAATTATATGGTCCAGGGACTTCTGATATTGAAGGATTATCATATGAATCTGATATTTGAGCATGACAGAAAATTAATCTGTGTTTCTATAAGCTCCTGGGATGAAGTGCAAAAAAACTTCAGATAATTTCCCCATCCATTCTAAGTAAACAAATTTGAAATAAAATAAAATGACTCTTTCTCTATCTATTAATCTATCAGAGATAACCATACATATTATATATATATATATATATATATATATATATATATATATATATATATATATATTACATATATATATATATATATGTATATATATATATATTACACACACATACACACACACACACCTGACACCTTACCACCTTAAAACTTGACCACAAAAACTGATGTTTAAAAAATATATGAATGAAAAAATGGACATTTCAACAGAAATATTTGTCATGGTAGAGTCTTTATTGGAATGCATACTCATTGTTTTACACTGAAGACATAAATAACATTTAATATTACTCTGTGAACTGTTCCGATCACTTTATGTGATTTTATTATAAGGACACACAACTTTACACAACGACATAAAGCACAATAAAGAAGAAGCAAATCTTAAATTTAGGGTTCAATACATCAATTCTGCTTTTGTTTAACATGTTCATTCTATATAGCACAGATTTACATTCACACCAAGGACACGGGATCAAACACACTGGCTCACACAAGCACAGGAGCAGTTCAGCTTCGTGCAGCCACAGCTGGAGTCGACTGCTCGGTGGACTGCAACTGCTTCCCCAGGTATTCCCTGAAAAAAAAAGAAAAAAAAGACCATAGAATGATTATGCCGGTTAATTTTTTTGAGCACCTATGCACCTCTTTGTATTTCCACATATTCCTTAAGCCTTTAT
The DNA here is from genome assembly GCF_018340385.1 of Cyprinus carpio. NCBI lineage: Eukaryota > Metazoa > Chordata > Actinopteri > Cypriniformes > Cyprinidae > Cyprinus > Cyprinus carpio. The sequence goes on along the minus strand of NC_056573.1, from coordinate 14,941,985 downwards.
GGAAGTAAAATAGCAGGTTTTTGAGCCGCCACTTTAAGCTCAGTGAGAAAAATATATATATCATGTGGGCGAAAAGAGGTGATTACAAAAGACACGCAAGTTTGATCACAGCATTTTCCAACAGCTACAACCCAGCTGTTTCTCCAATCTAACTACATTCAATTCAACCTGCCTTCCAGAATAATCTTCATGAGGTTCGATTCCTTCCTCTTTGATTACTGAAAATGCCATTTTTACCACAGAGAGTTAATTCTGAATGGCACCTGTGGTTTCTCAACTGCTGGGAAATGCTATCTGTCATTTAAATCCTTTCAAAGTGTCCACCATCTTGATGTCCAGCCAAAGCTGTCAGCGTTTCCTGTCTTTATGTCAAACCTCATTACAGTTTCTCCTTAACTCTGACCTTTTTAAAGTGGCGTGCTTTACTTCAGGCCACAGGTGCTTCAGATAAGATTGCACAGCTTATGAAGGAGCACACAATTGAGAAATGATACACAATATATGCCTCATATCTCGCATCATTCATGTCAGAACAAACAGTATCCAAGAAAGCAATTACCACATTTGCTGAAAATCAACATTTACAACCTGTGAACTGTCAAGAAATTCATTTAGTAGAGCAGTGGTTTTCAAACTTCTTTAAGAGCGACCCTATTTTTTTCTTTTTAAACTGATGCAACACCTATTATATATATAGAGAGAGATATAAGCTCTGGAAGGATGCTCTCTGTTCTAGAATCAATCACTGAGGGTGCTTCTGTAATTAGGGAAATGATCTATTTTTACATCCTAGTTTGTCTAGTCCATTCTTATGATTATCACTGTCAATTATTGTAATTTCAAAAAGGAATCCCTCAATTATATGCTGATATCACTCGTGAAACTTTGAAGCATTTTTCCCACGTTGGTCTCCTTAGCAGCATGAAAAACAAAACTTTTATTCAAATTCTGAATGGATTACACCCAAGACAGTGCGCAAAGAGCGCTCCCTTAATAATTACGGAGGTGTCACTTATTTTAGTTGATCGCGATTTCAGAAAAAGCCATTATAATCAATGAATCTCTGTACACTGCACAATAAATCTTTTATTTACATCGTGTCTACACATTGTTTGTTATAATGAGACGATTAACTTCAGGACTGAACAAGAACTCTGGCGTTTTGAGTGGTGAGTGGATTCTGACTAACTGAAACATCTGATTGGCTATTGCATTGAATAAATCAACAGATACGTCTGTGATTGGCTACAATGTTCAATGCTGCAAGAACACGTTGTAATTAGAAACCTTAGATGCTCTCCAGAGTGCAAACAGAGACGTACTGGTGTCTGCCGTGAGGCGGCTGCTGCTTACTATCATTTTGGTGTTCTTTTTGTTATTAAAGTTACGTTTGCTGTTTGCCGTTTGCCATTTTCTTCTTCCCGGAGTCTTGAACTTTGATACATACATGTATACATTTTCCTTAAATCATCCTGGCAACCCATTTTTTAAGTCTCACGACCTACCCGAGGGTTGCGACCCTGGATTTAAAAACTGCTGTAGTAGAGAATACGCTCTGAAGTCATCCGAGAGACAACTATGTGAGTTCAGGTCTTCTCTTCCTTTATGGGCAAACTGACTACATTAGTCACAGCTGTCATTCATTAATTGTCATTTCTGGCAGCTTGTCAAACATCTACTGGGATTGACTTCAGCACATCAGCTGATATTTGCATGGAAACAAAGCAGATAAGCAGCGCGCTGTACATCTGCAGTGAGATGGAAGGAGAGAATCACAGAGAGCTGATTCATTGGGGATCCAGCAAAAGAGATAAAACAGCATAAAATATGAGGATTAATAACAGCTTGACTGCCAATTTATATATTAATTGAGCTAATGTTCACAGTTAGCTCGCAAGACAAGATATGCATGGCATTAAGGGTTTGTTATGGAGATTTAAGTAACTGCAGAGCAGGGTTTTCCAAGCAGAACTGCAGGGGTACGTGAAAAAAAAACCGGGTTGCATAACGAATTAAAATAAAATTGAAATCTCAAAAGGCTGTGGTTTAGTCTGATGCACTGCATGAGTGAAGCACGGCACTGTGTTCATTTACACACAAGCAGCTCATGTTTTCAGCTTTTTGGTTCCCAGTAAATGCTGAGCTCTATCTCTGCAGGTCACTTATAATACATTTGGGAACACACCATGCATCACTTTATTTTCACATTTGCCTCATTTCCAACATTTTTTGTGGATACAAGTTTTCAGCATTATACCAGATGTGCAACGAGAAATATTAATAAACCTGTTGTCAGGTTAACAGAGTATCCCTGCAGTTTTTCACCAAAATAAAAGCTAGAGGGTTTAAATGTTTGAAAAGGAAGGATTTAAAGATACATTAATATTCATAAATGTATAAATATGTTTAACTTAAAATCTCAGGGGGTACTTCAAGAAAATTTGATGTCAGGGGTTTGGCTGTTAAAAAAAAATTGTGAATACCAGTTGTAGAGAATATAGCCCTAAATCTGATTATTTAATGTTGAATTTAGGAACCATATATTCATAAAATGATAGAGCTTTGCTTTAGAAAGAAGCTGAGTTAACCGTTTACATAGTACCATGAGGTCTGTCTGTGGACTGTCTGTGGTACATTGAATATTAATGTCAGATTAGTTGCCCTGCTTTGTGCTAATTGAAGTAAAGCTTCAAGCTAATATAAAGATCAGCAGTAGATGACATTCATATATTAAAATGCTCTATGAAAACTTTCATAAAGGTCTTCTTTTAAAGGCCCTCATCTTATGAATAAAAAATGTAGAAATTTTAGTGCTAGTCTAAAATGGGTATGCAGAGAAACACATTACCTTGCAAATGAATCTTACTAAATCATTTCCTACTAAAAAGCACTACGAGTCATGTCTGAGGTATAATTTAGTAGGTTTTCCCAGGTTTAAAATAACTTTGTATCACACATTTTCAGTGTGGTCTCAGAATTTTAGACTGAATGGCATTGAACACAATCCCAGTCCTCCAGAACAAACCGGACAAAGACAACAATCAGACTGTAGCTAAGTCTCCACTGGGCTCAATCACCTGCACTTTGCATTCAATTTTCTGTCAAACTTGCAATCGACCGAAACCACAAGATGTATGTGAGGGTCACGGTGTCAGCGTGATGACTTCAACAGACTCTTAACTTCTTCACTGACACCTTGAACTGATTCCTTCATTTTTTTTTTTTCAATGTCAAGGTCTTATAACTAACAGCAAGAAAAGTTAGCAAACCTGCCAAAGGAGAGTTTTCATCCTCATTCATCCCGCATATACAGCGAGAGACGGCAAACTCATCCTCTAAGTATGGCTTATGGGATGCTTGATGTCTGTGGCCTTATTCATTCAACCTGTGCTAATATGACTATGACCCATGGCGACCTTGTGTTTGAAGAGCTGTGGCTCATTTTGAAAGCTGAAAAGAAAGAGACAACTTTGCTGTGGCTACCAGGCATCAACAACACCATGCATTTAAAAAATAAAAAGCACTGAAGTAAACTTTGAATCACTCGGGATAATCCTGCAGTGGAATTCTCCTTCTGCTCTATGCAATCTCAGGATTGGATGGACCCGATATTTCCTCTTTCTTTTTCTCTTTTTATGAAGATAGGGGACAACAAAATCATCCTCACTGCTTTAAGACTCCCTTTTTTATTGTTTTGCTAATTTTTTCGCAACAGACTAATTAATATGCATCAGACTAAGTGTGCAAGGTTTCTTTGCGTGACAAATTTTTAGGATGAAGAATTAAAAAAAATACATAAAAAATTTCGCTCTCAGTGTGCAAGGACCTTAAGAGGCTTGAAATTAATGTTCTATAACTCTGTGGAGTGGACTGCTTCTAGAATTATCCAATTTAAGAGTTCCTGAGTTCAAGAAATGGTAATGCTGAATTCTCGTGGCACGTCACGAGACATATTGTTGCAATATAATGTGTTGAATTTGGATGTCCATTGTCCTTTAAATTTCTAATCTATATATCTATCTGTGTGTGTCTGTTATAAAATAATATATAAATGTCTTACGCTTGGATGTTTAAGCAATTTCTCTTAAAAACTTTTCACATTCACTGCGTGAATTATTTCTGTAATAAAGATATGACACATATAACACAGCAAAGGTGTGATCATCTTTGACTTTGCAGTGAACTCTTGCTTAATAATTTTTCTGTTATTCCGACCAGGACTTCATTTCCAAATAAAATTTAGTTTCATAACAGCGAAGCACACCTAAGAGATTTCACGCTAAGCTGCATTAGAAAGACCACAGATGAAATCCTTAAGTGCGTAAAGGCTTGTGCAAAACAAACATATATATATACATATATACATATATATACATATATATATATATATATATATATATATATATATATATATATATATATATAAAAAAATTGATTAAACACTGTGTCATCCAACAACTCCAGACTGTGGAGCCGCTGGCTGAATTTCTGCACACACACAGCGGCACACCTCCAGGGGTTAACCCAGATGGTACAGATACAATAAGCTAACAGTGTGCAAAGTCGGCCATCTAGAACTGTGCCACCTAAAACATCTTCTCCTCCGGCTGTTGCTATGACACCAAACAGTCTCTATGGAGTGAAAACGGGAAAAAGCGACAGCCATAGTGTGGTAGCAGCACCACATCTCTCAAGGGGAAAATAAACTACTATGCACACATGCTTTTTTTGTTTTCCAGATCCAACTAAAAAAAAAAGCTCTACACAAAAAACTAAAAAAAAGAAAAAGACCCTTTTATTATCTTTATACAAAAAAGCATGAAGACAATGTGTTATGCAAAAAATGCCATGGAAACGAGATGTTTCTCTATTAGAACATCATCTCAAAACCATGATAACAGAAGACATCCCTCAGGTATAAAAATCTCATGAGAAGAGTACAGCAAGATGAAATGGCATTTGTGGATGCAACTAGATTGCAAAGATGGTGTTTGAGAAGAGGCAGTGAAAGGCCATTCTTGTATGGCTCTTCTTGAGAGCACCTTGGAAACCACGCTCACCAAATCTTACCTCAATCATCCAGCTATTACACCCCCTGTAATTTCCTCCTCCAATTTAGAATACAAATAAGAGTTGGCCTTCGTATCCCTTCAGATCTTCATATAATACATGAACTCTCTGCCTCTTCAGCGCAATTGGCAATTTTTTATAGTCCCCTTTTAACTCTGGGTCTGTATCTGAGAAACTTGAAATCCAGAAGCAACCATTATATTATTACTGAGAACAATCAAAACTTACTGTTCTGCTTGCTTTTTTGCTTTCTTTTTGGTGGTGACAAGCTAAGCTTTGCGTCAAACTGCATCAAAATTATGCACAATTAATCCTTAAAATTACATGTGACCCATTTAGCTAATGGCTAATAATTGGCATGATACACTGAGCCAGAATTAGCAGACAGAACTGTTTCTAAGCAAGGAAATGAAAGAGCTGTTCAGACGATCACGTACCTATATATATACCCAGACAGAGGGTTATATATATATATATATATATATATATATATATATATATATATATATATATATATATATATATATATATATATATATATATATATATATATATATATATATATATATATATATATATACACATAACCCTCTGTCTGGGTTCACAGTATAAATACTTGGATATAAATTCTTCCCTGAGCATTGGCGCACTGGCCTCTGTAAATTTATTTCTCCTGCAATGTGGCCGATGATAAAGATGAATTATTCTAAAATACTTTGTGTTACTGCATTCTCCCAATGCAGGAGTGATCTATACCACTCAGGCAGCATTTAAAGCGACTTGTATTCTGCTCAATTTGGCACTAAGATTTCAATTTGAAGGCTGATTTAAAGCCACTGTAATGAAACGCTGACAGCCAACAATTGCTCTTCTTGACACCACTGAATGTACCCCAGTACATGTCTATTGTGCTTTAAATACGCATGTTGTGTTCCAGGGCCTTTGAGGTTTATCATCACTGTTGAACGAGTAATCTGAAGCTTCTAAGGATGAATGCAGACACAGTAATAAGTTACTAGGGTTAGGATGTGTTTGTTCTATCTGAACCTGAGCCAGTGCCTCGCCGGCCTTGATTCAACAGTTTGCCGCTCTGACAAACACATCGAACATGCATGGAGAAGATAATCATGTTTTTCCCACTTATTTTGTGCCCTGGGTTTTGAAAAGACACAATGGTCCACTGAATAATTCATTATATTATGCAATGCTGAAGTGAGAAAATTATTACTTTGTGGCAAAGAGAGATTAGGAGAAAACTCTATTCCAGGACACTACTGAGGGGCAATGCTGCGTCAGGCACAAACACTTGGGCTTGAGGAATAAATACAACAACCAGAATTTCTGTGAAGATGTCGAGATGTTAGGTTAAAGAGATTAAAATTTTGTGTAAATATCCTGTAAATAAATTAATAAAAGTAACAAATAATAATAACCTATAATAAATAGTAATAAATAAATGCTGAACATAAATTTTAGATTCATTAATGCATATGAAGTTAAACGTACCAGTTATGCACCATGAGCTTCTGAACAGCCAGCAGGGCATTATAGCGGACAAGCTGGTCTTCATGATGCATGTGGTTCATCACTAGTTGTTTACCTCCCAGCTGTTCGATCACCCTAAAGGACAGAGAAGCAGAGAGATGCAGTTCAAGATTATTATGTTCTGCAAGGTGGGTAATAACACAGGGCCTCTATGCTTTTCAATTCTTGCAAAACTTGCCACTATCATGTAAGGATCTAATGTACCCTTTTAAGAATGTTGTATGTAAATAAATAAATTGAAATGAACAATTAATAAATTACCAATTTTATAAAAAAATAGTTATTATAATTTTTCATTAATTTTTATTGATTTTTTTTTTTTTTTTTTTTAAAGCACATTAAAATCATATTAGTTACACCACACAATGTTCAATTTTACAATCAATTTTGATTTGGTTCGTTGATGCAGCTGGAAATATTCAGAGGGCAATGCCAACAAATGAATCCTTTTTAAATAAAAATAAATCGAAAAAGAAGAGCTGTTATTAAAGCATCCACAAATACTGAGCTGCATTTTTATCAGGTTCCAGGTTTTAATCAGACTCTCGTTGATGCTTTGAGAAAGACTCCAAAAGAGCTCATGTTTATCTAACACAGTGCTTTCTAAGAACTGCTAAATGACACTTACTATTTTCCATTTAAGTCATTTTGAATTTGATCTGAAATGTTCACGATAGAAAAATGTTGCCTTCTGTAAGAAATATTATTGACAAAACCATTATGTTCCCACTGGAGGACCAACTGAGGGATCTGTACTATAGATTAATTTGACAGATTGACAGAATGATAGATAGACAGAATAAATAGACAGAACATCATAACGACGGATAGATCGATAGATAGAAAGACAGATAGATCACTGCTTAGAGATCACAAAAGTAATATCTAGGCACTTATCGCAAATGAGTGCAATTCTTTTGGACAACTGTTCACCTGCAGAAGCTAATTTGTTCTGGAGTGGTCTAATTACAGGGTTCGAACCAGGGCTGATGAGACTAACGAGTCCCTATAGATTCAGCGTAGTTTCTTTGAACAATGTGGGTGTTTTGAAGAGGAAAGTGAGATTGTGCTGTGTTCTGAGAGGCTAACCTCAGGGGGAGGATGGTCTGGATAAGAGAAGGTATTAGCCACTCACAGCGGAGTTGGACACGAGTGGCGGATCACTCTACTTTTAGAGGAAAACTATACATAACGTTCTTAAGTCTAAAACTGATTGGCCGATTATGAATGCTATGTGCCGACAATATAAATGGCAAGCTTGGGCAATATCTTGCAATAGGTCAGCCTGGATGACTTAGTATGCTGCTCTCTTTGAAGTGATGTAAGTGTAAATTGACACTGATATCATCGCATGCAAGCAGTTGCCATAGATGGTATTAACTTTAACCTGGGCGATTTTCAGCACTATAATCACAGAGCTACAGAATATGTGGAAAACATGGTCATTTATGGATGAAGGATGAAGGACGCTCGCTCACCTCTTGCCACGAGGGTAATGTCTCACGTATTCCCCCACATCGTGAGCTGCAACGGCAATAACCTGAGGGTCATCTGACACTTCCAACAACCTGGTCAGTATCCTGGCAGGAAGCACAAACACACAATCATTTCAGGTCCCTAAAAGCAATCAGTAACACCTCCAGGGCAATACTAAACCCACGCTGAGCAAATATATCCCGGGGTACTGTACAGCTGAAAGATGTGATGTCTACCACAGTCCAGAAAAATATTAAAGGTTCTGTTAGGTCAGTAAGAAAAAAATATGACAAACAAATGTTTCCCAGAACAGTATTTTCATCTTGTTTTCCAGTAAAAAGATTTAATCATCAACCAAATACAATACAATACATTTAATAGAAAAGAAAAATGGCTTGTTTTCAGAAAATATACAGTGGTCCCCAAAAATGTTTGGGCTCAGTAAGATTTTTAAATGTTTTTGAAAGAACTCATATGCTTGCCAAGGCTACATTTATGTGATCAAAAATACACTAAAAACATAATATTGTGAAATATTACAATTTAAAATACCTGATCCTTTTCAGAATACACATGATCCTACAGAAATCTTCACAAGGCCCCATTTACACTGCATGGTTCAAGTGACCCAATTCCGATTTTTTCCTCTCATGTGGCACAGATCGGATATGACCGGTGAACGTGTAAGCAGGAAAAAACCGCATGGATTCCGATTTTCTCAGAATCGGATTCAGGCCTCATTCATATGTGGTAATAAATCGGATATGAATCGGATACGTGCATTTGCGTGTGCCATGTAAGCAGACAAAATCGGATATTCCCCAGTAAATGCGAGTCGTACGTCATTAAAAAAGTGACGTCAACTCAGGTGGAACACCACCAACTGAGATCACATGACTTATTATAGGCGTGATAGAGGACGAAGGATACACACAGTGGAGCAATGCGGAGGTTTCATGTCTTTTAAGTCTTTGGGGTGAAGAGACAGTGCAGGCAAAAATGCAGGATTGTTACAGAAATAAATAAGTTTGAAGACATTTCACGAGATATGGGGAGGCACGGTTTAAGCGCTTTTTTCTCCGCCGTACGAGACCATTGTTTTGCTGATTTTTTTTTTTTTGTTGACTTTTCAATATATTATGGAAAGCAAAACACTGTATAATTTTATTTGCATCTGCATCCATTGTATTTCGTGCTGTTTTACTTCCTTTTCCGGGTCAGAACGTCTACGTTTGGTAGTTTCAGCAGTGTATAGTGTAAATGCAAAATCGGATACGGGTCACTTTTAAAAGATGATGTAAGCGGGTCGTCAAAAAAATCGGATATAGTCAGAAAATCGGATTTGGGCATCAAGACCTGCAGTGTAAATGCAGCCTTATATGCTGATTTGGTGCTCAAGCAATATTTCTTATTATTATCAATGCTGAAAACAGATGTGCTTCTTTACAATATTTGTGGAAACATGATATGTTTGTCAATTTTCGTTAATGAATAAAAAGTTCAAAAGAATAGCATTTATTTGAAACCTATTTTTTTAACATTATAAATGTTTTATAGTCACATTTGATTAATTTAATAACATATCTTAATAAATTCTCAGGTTATTTTTTTCGTGGATGTTGAGATATTTTCAACAAAAATACTGCTTCAGAAAATTATTTATTTTGCAGTGAGCAAGAAGCTTGTTGTTCTGGGAAATATAATTTCTGCTCAAAATGCATGAAAGCGTGAAATTATAACAATCGTGCAGAATGGAGAGAGAGAGAGAGAGAGAGAGAGAGAGAGAGAGAAAGAGAGAGTTCAAGCGCTACAAATCACCTGCACACTGAGAACAAAAGATGGAGGGAAAAAAGAGAGACGAACTGAAGTAAAACACAAATTGCTGAGGGCTGAAATGGAGCCTTGTGCTGATTGTGGAGAGGGTGGTGATGAGAGCAATGAGATGAGTAGATTAGGATTTAAACAGGGCTGTCAAAAGGGTCAAGCTGATGCATGATTAAACTACTGAGAGACAATGAAAACGAGAGTTTCGACCGCTGATACTCGGCTTTGGTTTCAACTTGTGCGACCTTCACCAGAAAGGGAGGAGAGGAACATGCACACAACCACACAATGTGATTCAGACAGTAAAAACAACTTGTGTAAAAACAGTAATTTAACCATTTGCTTAATACTGCAAAAATCATTCAGTTTCTCTCAGAACACTTGACCCCTGATAACATCTTTTTATTCTAAAAGCAGGGAGAACTGAAAACACTCATTATGACTATTCACACGTGTGTATAATATCAATTCACACAGCATGTATGTTTTAAAGCAGCTGCATCAGGGTTCTAGACTACTTTTGATAATAATTAAAATTATTATTTTACAAGTTACTGAATTAATGTTAACAAAGTTGCTTTCTACTTTACTACAAACATTCATCACAAAACTAAATGGCGTCATTCAAAATACTTCTCTTAAAGACGACCACTAGACAGAACGTTAGAAAACACATCAGTGTTCAAAAGTCAGTATTGATGCACCAATCTTGATTTTTCATTCTTTGTTAATGTGACTTTGTAATATTTCCACACAAGTTACATTTTGTAAAATGCTTTCAATACAGTTTGTGTGCAAGTCCAGAACAGAGATCGGCTCAAATAAAACAGAACAAAAACAGGCTGGTTCTGATTTACGTCTGGTCGAACATTTTCTACTATTAATATTAATTGTTTCGGGCCAGTGGTAAACTGTTTATTCTTGGCTAAATTAAAACATATTTACATTTTTTAAATAATAATTTTCCAGGACAGCAACAAGATTTTCCAGGACATTTAACATTTTCTCTCATTTTCCATGTGTTTTCAGTTTTCCAGGATGCGTGGAAACCCTGCACATTACAATATTAATTATCTTTTTTCTTTCTTTTTTATTTATGGGCTTTGCTACTTTTTTATTAAGAGAGATCGACAGAAATAATGGGGGAACAAAAAGGAAAATAAAGAAATCAAGCACACAAATACTTTTTGCAGCCACTGTATCTTGAAGTTTTCTTGGGGTAAACTGGCAAACAGGTTTTTCTTAAACCATAAATTGACAACATTTAGTGAGATTTCTGCTTTGTCTTTCAATATATATTCTTGAAAACAAGTCTGAATATCTTAAACAAGTTTGTGCTTCAAGTAAATGTGCTTCTTTAACAGGACGACAAGATCTGGTTATTTTTAAGTTTATTTTCCTGTCAAAAACTAAAAACTCAATCAGTTAAACAAATCATAAAATTAATCTCTACAACTGTAAATTATGATTTGCCACTTGTTCACAATCTTTATACAACCGATGTCGTTAGTTTTATTATTTTTGATAAAATCTCAATCTCACATTCTGTCGATTTTATTATAAAATTCAGAGAATAAATTTTTGACATTAATAAACGTTTTGACATTCTACAGTGCGGTTTGACTGTGACAGATCGCTGTAAATGCCAAAAGGGAGCATGCAGAGCAAATGATCTCTCCTTCTTTTATTTCTAGTTATAGCACATTTGAGAATAATGTTAAATTTTAAAGTGTTACTATCTACTGGTTGACACTGCAGCAAGTTATACAGCAACTCACTGTTCAGCCCAAATACTAACACCAGACGCGTCTTACTTCAGCAGCTCATAGTTCTTCTCGTTCAGGCGAACAGCGTTTTCTCTCCAGAACTTCTCAGATTTGTGCACTGGACTCCACTCCAGACGGCCAGACTTCAGCTCAGAGCTGTACTCATCAAAAGAACTGCAAGAGGAAGAAGGAAAGCAGTAGAAATGTGAGAGGTAAAAAATGTTGAAAACATGTTGAGAGAGTATGTGGGCTTTACCTGAGATCCTGAACGCTCTCTCCCAGTTTTTCCAGGAGGAACTTGATGTCATCAGTGATGTCCTCATCATCATATTTCTGCTGGTCCAGGTTCTCCAGCTGTTTGAGCACTTTGCACTGGATCATGGCAAGAGCATACTCCTGACGGGTCTCTCTCTCAGCGGACTTCTCCAGCAGGTTCTACATCAATGACCAAACATGAAACATTTTAACTTTGTTATCGTGGAAATTATTCAAGAGGATAACAAGTGGATACTAAAGGTACTGAAAAAAACCTGATTCTGATTTCTAGAACAAAAAGTAATCAGATTTAAACATTCACTTCATTTTTAAACATTTTTAAAAACTTTCATTCATTTCACATATTTAAATGATAAACATTTTCTTTCATCAGATTTCATTTGAAGGTAGAAAACCTGTTACCATGGTGTTTAGCAATAAAGAACAACATATAGTCAAAATCAAAACAAAAGATGACATTGAAGAACTTTTGCATTCTTAATCAACAATGGTTGAATAGCTTGTTTGGACCTTAAAGATCTGTCCTTGGCTTCTGCAGTCAAATGATTCAGTAAATTCAAGACTATTTCCCAGAAAGAGAGATACTGCACAGCATTGGAATAAATAACAATTATAATAATTAAAACTAGATAATAGCATTATTTGTTTAGAAACAGCCAATGATTATGGCCGATTATTTCTTGTCAATCAAAAGGGTGCAAAAACATGCCAGACAGCAACAGCAACATTGAGTCTCATTTAGAGCAGTCGAAGTTAAAGCAATAATAACCAACAAATTCAACACCGATAACACTTAACCCAATCAACCCCACGAACACCCACCACCAAACATTTTTTTGTGATACACCTCTCATCCAATAATTGCAAAGAGCTTTGTGTTTTGTTGCTTCTAATAAGAAACAAAGTCTCAGCTCTCAAATTCTATCCCTTTTATCACGGGTATCCCTTTTATCAACGAAAGAAAGAAATGCTGTTTTCACTCTCTTAAATGTGGAGTGACAGATCAGTGTAGCCACTTCAGTTTAAGTGGCAGCATGGAGCACTAGTCTCCTCCAGTTTAACACAAGTTATAGCATGAAATCAACAAAAATGAAGATCAGAAGGTGCTGAAAGATACAGTACAGACAAAAAAAATTACATAAGTGACGTGACATACAGCCATGTTTCAACCGAAAGAAAGACTTCATATAAAACAGTTTGAGAACAAAACGATTTACCTTAGTGACGTGACATACAGCCAAGTATGGTGACCCATACTCAGAATTCGCGCTTTGCATTTAACCCATCCAAAGTGCACACACACAGCAGTGAACACACACTGTGAACACACACCCAGAGCAGTGGGCAGGCATTTATGCTGCGGCACCCGGGGAGCAGTTGGGGGTTCGGTGCCTTGCTCAAGGGCACCTCAGTAGTGTTATTGTCGGTCTGAGACTCGAACCCACAACCTTAGGGTTAGGAGTCAAGCACTAGGCCACGACTTCCCTTAGAAAACTTTTCCAGTTATCCAGTGTTCATGTCTGTTAGTTAGCTATAAAAACACTAGAGGGGGCTTATTTACTGCTAATTATATATGTATGTTTGAATTAATATGTCATGAAGACAATTTAGGAAAAATATTAGTGCAGTTGTGTTGTATACAAATGTTTTATTTGAATGTGATTTATTATATCTGAAAATAAACAGCATTGAATAAAGTTTTGTTGTTAATTTTAACCTCTAATATCATGTACCAAATGAAAGGGTTCCCTGTATAGTGTGTACAGCATTAGTTGGGAGAGATTTTTTTTTGTTCCTTAAGAAAATTAAACTATCTGCATAATTATGAATAATCGTCCATTAGTATCGGCTGAGTAATTTAGCATTGGTGCATCTCTAATTGAGACTGATGTAGAGAGAAAGTCAGTGCTTTAAATATGCATTCAGAGAGAGTTTCTACTTTTAAAAAATGAGCAGAAAAGCTTTGTGCAACCACATACGTGTCTGCAATGTTTTACCAGAACCCGTTTGACACTGCCCCTTTCGACAACCAAAAACTGAACCTCACCACTGAGCAATGTGACTTGAAGTGGAAATTAACATGGCGTATTTGAATAAGAGTGCTTTTATTTCTCAGAATTCATTAGTCTTAATGGACATGGCTCATTTGGCAGGAAATGCTAACATTAGCAATGACTTCCTTTTTAAAACTCTTTGCTCTTAGCTGTACTAAAATTAGGTGTTGCTCTTTGAAAACTCACTTACAAGACTTGAAAAACATGGCCTTTCTGTCATTACTTTAACATTCCTCTTAAGTTGTTCTTCTAGATACTAGCGGTAGTCATCAAACGATGATAGATTCAAGGTGGTACATAAATTTCATTCCACTTAAGCAGCCTAAGAAGACAAACTCTCAAGCAAGTAGTGACTGCGCTGAATACTGCCAAAGATTATATCATATTTACAGGCCAAAATGAAAAACTCCATATCTGACTCGCTTTTTTAAAGAGTTGTTACTGAATATGGAATTTAGTAAAAAGTCGCGTCACACATAATCATGACTGATCATGGTTTACATTATCAGTCATTGGTGTTCCACTTCAGAAAACTTGTGCACATCACTATTAATAGTCCTACTATGTATTATATGTAGCTAGAACACAATGTTTTTAAGTTTGAAAATATGATACAAATGCCAGTTAAGAAGAAATTTCTTCTTGAGAATGTTTCGTGAATCCAGCCCCAGATCTAATTTTGAATGGTCCTGAATCACTGTTACTGAGATACTTCAATTTGAAGCTAGTGAGGTAGAAACAAAGCAATTATTAGGCTTCTCATTGCCTCCCAGCGGCTTTTAATCAGCAGATTGTGACATTATTATACAATAAAGCCCCTAACAAAATTGAAAAAAAAAAAATTAGAGTCAGTGATCACTCAGCTGTCCAGCATGAAGGATGTCATGCTGTTGCACGAATGAAGGACAGCAAAGATTTAAAAGAGAAGTAAGTAAGCTTGCAAAGAAAGAGTTCATATTAAGAGGAAGTGACAGACTCCTAATGGAGTGATAGCTGCAGTGTTGAATTAGAATAGTAATGCATTCTGAATGAATGAGGCGATGAACAGTGCTGGCATTTTAATTTGCAGCAGCCTAATGTTTTCATTGTTTCAGTGCGGACTGCTGTAAAGCAGTTTTGACAGGTCTTAGTATTGGCAGTCCTGCTGCAAACACATTTTTTTTTGCAGTCCGGACACACATCTCCATTTCAGACAAAGGCTTCATACCTATTCTCATTCTCATTGCCATGTATATACAGTAAGTCATATCCTTTATCGGATCCTATTCCAGATGCACTCAATACCATGTACAGATTCTCTGTCACAAGAGACGAATTCTCCTTTATACATTTGTAACACAATTTCAGGCCATATAATGCTTGTTTTGCAACACATAATTAATCATGTTGAACAGGTCAGAAAACTGATTAGCCCAATGTAGAGCTCTAGTTAACAAGATGATGGATTGTTAGCACAGTGCTGTCCTGCACCTTCCTCTGTGACATTCTGCATCTATGCATACTTACACACTGCTTTCCCATTCAGTGGAAATAAGACATTGATGAATGAGCAGTAAGCTTGGTTCATTTGCACGAGAGTAAATGAACTTGTGAAAAAAAAGACTCGGATTGAGAATTGGAAAATGACAGAGCAACAGAACGACAGTGTTAGATACTGTACAATGATAGAATGATAGACAGCTAAATGGAATGCTAGATAGCTCAACAGAATGTCAGATAGAACGACAAAGACAGACAGACAGACAGATATATAGATAACCTGCCATTACCTGTCAGAACTGCTGAATTCAAATCAATGTTAAAAATAAAAAAATTTTCCCCTTGTGCTTTTAATTCTTTGTAATGTGTGTGTGCTTTCTTGCTTTTATTTATTTATTTATTTATTATTCTTCACTTTTTGAACAGCACTTTGGCCAACTAAGGTTGATTTTAAATGTGCTTTATAAATAAAACTGAACTGAATTAAATTGAAGTATTGCTTTAGGCAATACTATATATAACAGTGGGGAAGAGCGTTGAAATGTGAAACAAAAATAATGGCAAATGTGCAGAGGCAGATCCACTAATAGCTGCAAATTGGAAGCCATGCAATCATGGACGTGCACAGAGAGAGAATACCTGGTAAGGACGACTTAATAAGCTCTTCAGCAGGTGAGATGAATGAAGCGCTGCACTCAAATTCAATACTGTCAGCGACATGGACAATGAATTCATCATCACACAACTCTAATGCCAACAACAGAGCCCAGCTTTCAGGGCTAATTTGAAGATTAAATGTAGCATGCACTATGAACGGCATGTGCAGGAAAATAAAATGCAGAATCAGAGTAACAAGCAGCCTGTTTTTGTGCCTCGGTTATGTATTAAACAAATATGTGCCAGCGGTGGAGAAGTAATAAGCCCAACGGAAGATAAAATGCCTCAGGACTACATTCGGTCTAGCACTATATCCTAATTCAAATGATCAACATGAGCAGGAAGGGCAATGTGGGGGTGACAAGTTTTTTTTCCCGTTTCTAGTCTCTAAAAACCAAGCACTGAATGGGCGATGACGCGAGAGTGTGGAAGAGATTAAAATGAGCGCTTTTGTCAATCTGCAACCTTAATAAGGTAATAATAGGGTTCTTAGTATATTCATCATGAAAGCTCTGGGCAAATGAAATCCTTTCAGAATAAAAGAGTGAGTGATCTGCTAATGGACTTTGAAGAGGACACCTTCTGTTGAGTGAAGCCCTGATCTGAAAAAAGTGAGAAAACAGACACACCCGTCCATCTGTAATGGATTCAGCACATGCACTGTTTCATTCATTATTTGTACACCAAAAAAAAAAAAAAAAAAAAAAAGTCAGATAAATAGTCTGCCATTAGACGTAATGATCACTCATTAAGTATTTTTATGTTTAAATGATGCCTTTACTTATCTTCATTTAACAGATGCTTTGTAATCCATTTCCTTAAAGCACTCTAATTGCAGCAGTGGTGCCTTGTACATGATTGGGGTTAAGTGTATTTCTCTTAAGTGTCTTAATATGGTGTGGCATTGAAAAATGTTTCACGTTTCAAGTACGAGAGGTCACGGTTCAAATCTTGCTCTAAAGACCATTTTTTAAAATAAACCAATTAAAACTGCATTGTTCATCAGTAGATGTTCAGTGGGGTTGACAAGTCTGAGACCTCACTGGAAATCTGGAATTCAAAATCTAATTTCAACCTGTAAATAAACCTGCACCCGCAGCCAGATTATTTTAATAGCAGCTGGTTCTGAAATAGATCTGTCATGACAGCAACAGTTACTCATAATCAGAGTATGTAAGCGGAGTGATGTGATTTTGATTGGAACGAGGAACAATTTTTTTTAAAGTCAGAGCATCATGTTTTCATTCGCTCCAAGAGTGCTACCGCTCCATCACGAGTACAATTCATGCCAACAGCCTGTAATATAACTGCATATTTAGCAAGAATTCCCATGTTAAACAAATTTAGCTAGCTAGATAGAGAAGGATCACTCAAATCAGAAGGCTATGATGACGGTAATGAACATGAGCGGGAAGTTATAGTTCAAGGAATTTGTTTGTTCCTTCTAGATATATATATATTCATCTGAAAGCATGATTTAAACAAGTAATACAACACTTATTCACACGCAATCGCTCTCTCAATAATGCATTCAAACAAATGTAATACAGTGCTACTTCATCTGTATCCGATTTCAAATGAGCAGAATTCTGTAAGAAAAGCATCGATTTGTAGGTAAATAACTGATGAAAACGTACTGTTATTTTCATCTCAAACTAAATTTGCACCGCAAAACGCAGCAATTATACCTTTTATGCTGACAACCATGCTATTAGCTTGACGTTAATACCATTGCTTGATGGCAACTGCATGCCGTATTTTTATATGAAAATTAACAAGATGAAAACACTCTAACTAAAAAACTTTGTGCTTTTCTATAGTATTAAGCCTCAAATGCCAAAAATACATCGGGCTGGTTTCTTCTTTAAATTATAAAAAAGTAAAAATCTGAATGGTATTATAATGTTATTCTAAAACTAAAATTAAAATAATGGGAAAAACCCTTAAGATAACATGTAGAAAGGGGGGAAAAAAACGCATCTTAAGCACGCAGAATAACATAAGTGGACTTTGACCGATTAATTGCCGCTTTGAACGATTACGTAATTGTGGCACCCATAATTGTAAGTGTGATTAGAAAATCGATTAATTGTGCAGCCGTAGGACATCAGACCAAACACCACAGATAAGCGTCACGCAAAGGAGGGGTTTGGAAAAAATAATCATTGAGCGAATCGTTTGGGAGTTGTTGAGCAAATACGGTAAAAATAAATGCATATTATAAGACAATGTAAGTGTTTTTTGACCAAAATATAAACATTTTATAATCCATAATAGGGGCACTTTAGGAATTCATCAAAAAAATCTAATAAAATTTTATTAATTTAGAAAAAAGCATAAAAGAAGCATTTTAGCTAGTGGTCTCAGATTTTTGAAACCAGGTTACAGTGGCATATTTGGTTCCAAATTATTCTGTGATTTCACTGTAATGGAGAGCAGGCAGGAGTGTGCATCTGAATCAGGAGTGGCTTCAGCGTGAAATAACCTATTAGTTTACTGCAGCTGAGTCAATCACCGATTTTTTTTTTTGGTCCTACAATCGCTTAATGCTTTTTTTTTTTATGCTGAAGGCTGATTTTAAAAAGAAAATTTGACAGTCACTACTGAATTCAGGTCCATTCATAAAGTCAGGAAAGGAGACTGGGAATGCAGTTTGAAGCAGACACATGACACATACCCTGAAAGCAGCCAGGATTATGCGAGTGACCTTCTCTTTGACAGACTCTTGGAGGATGTCGGAGAGTGCCGGTACCACGTTGTAGCGCCGCAGCTGTTCGCAGAGTTGCGGGCTGAATGCCAGGAGCCACACACAGAAGATCATCTGATACTGCAGCTGGAAGCCACACTTATTACTCAACACTGCCGTGATGCTGAAAGATGCACAGACAGAACAGTCGAAGTAAGTAAATGGTAGGGCATCTCACCCCTAATGGTGTGCTGAGAGGATGCTCTTCATAAAGTTAAACCTGATGGTTTGATGGGTGAGATGAGGGGAAAATGAGAGCCCACATTTTTGTGATGTATAATGAGACCATTATATGAAAGAAATTTTACTTGAGAGGCAAGAAAAAGAAAATTATCTTCATTATCCTGTCTTTTTCTCTGTCTGTACACTAGCAAACAAAAGAACTGTTATGATCACAGGGCTAAAACCTGCTTAGGACAATGAGAGAGCATGCTTTCTTGTTCTACAAGGAGCATAAAAGGGGCGTGAGTAGAGCACACTGTTAATTGTGTGCTCTACTCTCCAAAAAAAAAAAAAGACAAAACCAACAATAAAATAAAATAATAATTGCGTTACAGGTTACAGGGTAGAGGTTCCTTTTGACCAATCAATTTTTATACCTTTTCTATGAAAATTCCAGATAACTGGTTACAGATTTTGAAAATCATATTAGTGTGAAAGTGAGTATTACCAGTTCACTCCATCAGCCTCCACCCAGGCGAATCTGTATTCATTCACTCTTAGCATCAGCTGCAGGCAACCAGCAACGCACTGAACATACTGGGAGCTCTGTGAGGGTCAGAAGAAAAAAATACACATACACGAAACACGCAGAGATTAGCATGCACACAAACACAAAAGGACAACACGATCAGAACAGGAAGAACAAAACAGTTCAGATAAGCAGGGAAATGGATGCGTGAAATAACAAGCCCATCCTTTTCGGGTTCTAGCAAAGGAACACCATGAAACTAGGCTGCTCAAGCAGCATTTACACTCTCTGTAATTCTGCATTCACTTATGCACGTGCAGTATGGTTCTGACTTTTAAAAAAATGCCTTTTGGGCAACATGCTGGATCAAAGAGACAGTTCCACAATGCAGCAGAGAGAAAGCAGCAGCCTTGAAACCTAGACAGAGTGAGTGAATCATAGAAAGATGTTAGAAGAGATGTGGCTGAGAAGAGTGAACAGACTCAGTCATTAACCGGGGAAGATGATGCTGTAGATCAGCACCATATGCATAAAAGCAGAGTGGTCCAGAGAATAGAAGAGACAGGGAGACAGGTCATGAAATATAGCAAAGTGGAGACGTCTTAAGAGCCATGAGAGGAAATTGAGTTCAGATTTGTGCCCGCTTGCATTGCGCCAGCAGATTTTGACTTGCAACACATGATGAAAGGGGGAAAAAAATATTTTCAAATGAACTTTAAAAAGCACAAAAAAAAGAAAGATGACTACTGCTATAGTGCAAGACTAAAGCCTTCTAGTGGTCCTTTCAATCTATCAAGTCTTGTTTCTTAAAAAAAAATATGACCACAGCCACTGGCAAGAGAGGAAAGAATCTTTGTAAAAATGCTTATAGATTGACAAATAAGTGTTGTATTAGAGAGGTGCAGCTGTAGGAAAAAGTGAACAAATTCACAGTGGATATGAATGGAAGAAAAAAAGGCAGTAAGCGAGAAACAGCGTGTGCCGCATCCCAAACAAGAGAAGGGTAAAGATCTCGGCCTCTGAAAGGTGCTGGAGGCTAATTCACACAGTTGCACATCCACCTCCTTCATCTGTGACATACTCACTTCACTGGGGGAGATGGTCCCTGTTCCAGGTTCAGCACCTGTACCATGTAGTTTCTAACAAAAAAAAAAAAAAAGATAGATAGAAAGAAAAAAAAAAACGGTGATTTTGGGCCTCTTGTTGGAGGGAACAAGAGTGGTATTATTGGACAATAATTGGACGGCTTGTTCATGACAGGCAACCGTCTAAAATTCTGTGGGAGAGTGGCCCTGAATTTATTTCAGTCTCAGCTGCACTGCAAAATTAAATGCTTAAGCATGTCACAAGAGCTAAGTCACAATTTCGATGTAAAGACACGAAAGTCAACACTTTTGCAACTGGCATCTAAAATTAAAACCCCAACATAATTAAACTGGTATTTATAGTCATTTCCAGCTTAGAAAAGACAGCATTTTTTCCTCATTCATTAAAAAAAGTTTATTCACAGTCATTGCAGCTCAGCTATAATGAAACAAATTTATGGAGTGGACTGAGTGGTCTAATAAACATGAACAGCTTTGAGAGGTCTTCTATTTAGGATTTTCAACATTCATTAATTCAGAGGGCCCTAGGGCTAAAATATGAAATTGCATGCAAAATGTAACATCCTATTACTGTAAGGTGGTTTGTAGGGGAAGTGAAAATGAAAGCTGGACTTTATCACGTGATCTGTAAGTATATGCATTCACTAAAAGCCAGAAACCACTGTATGAAAAAAAAAAATTGTTCTCATCAGCAGAGGACCAAAGCACTGCTTATCTCTGATAGTCATAATAACACAACTAGTATGGACTTTATAAATAATAAACGGAGTAAAGTTTTTATAATGCATCAAAAGATCTTTCATTCATTTTGAAGATTTTTCATTAGATGTCATTCATTCAGAATTTTTTAATAAGCTCATATAAGCAGAATAAAGATTGTTTCATCTAACCGAAAGTAAATGTAAACCATCTTATTCATCACATCTACTGAAGAATAACAAACTATTTATACAGCTTTTTTAATACAAACCTTCTAAGTCATGTTTTTGTTCTCTCTTTTCACTTTGGCATTAAATAAAAAAATCTAATGCAGTACTCTATCTCAAGGTTATACACCCTCCTGAAGAATATCACTGTGTCTTTCCACTAAGCTCAAAACTGTTCTCTAAAGCCATTTTCTAATGAAAGCAATTGAAAAACACTGAATGTGTCAGTACACAAAAGAGGGATGTTTTCAGTGATTAAATCACAAATATGGCTTTGATTTCTATGAACCCCCCAAAAATTAATTGTATACACACTTCTATTTATTAAACCAAAATTAAATCTGTACTTCAGTGGAGGTACACTACTGTTCAAAAGTTTGGGGTCAGTAAGACTTTAAAAAAACTTTGACTGAAGCTGCGTTCACTCCATGTCGTAATTACCGCAATTCTGAGTTGATGTTCTACTCTGAGCTGTTCCAAGCCCTTGGACTCTGAATTATGCATTTCTATGGCAACAATATCAATACCAATGCATTCACGTGCTCGCAGAACTCTTCATTACAACTTGCAAACTGGGAATGTTTTGACTTGGACCACATGAGTGCTGTACCACCTGACCACCGCAGATTCATCCTCGGTGGACAGCTCAGAGTAGAATGTCACGTGTTGTCATCTCAGAATTACAGTAATAACGCAGCTTGACTTTTACTTAAAAACATTATATTTCAAATAAATGCTGTTCGGTTGAACTTTCTTTCATCAAAGTGGAAATTACAATGGCAATTATAATGGTTTCTACATAAATATTAAGCAGCATAACTGTTTCCAACATTTATAATAAGAAGACATGTTACTTCAGCACCAAATCAGCATATTAGAATGATTTCTGAAGGCTCATGCGACACTGAAAACTGGAGTAAAGACAGCTGAAATTTCAGATTTGCCATCAGAGGAATAAGTTACATTTTAAAATATCTTTAATTAGAGAACAGTGATTAATAATTATTACACTCTGGTAAGAATAAGATACTTTTTAAAAAATCATTAAAAAGTAATCTTAAAGGGATACTCCACCCTGAAATAAATATTTTGTCATTAATCACTTACCCCCATGTCGATCCAAACCCGTAAAAGCTCCATTCCTCATCGGAACACAATTTAAGATATTTTGGATGAAAACCGGGAGGCATGCGACTGTCCCATAGACAGCCAAGTAAATAACAGTGTCAAGGTCCATAAAAGATATGAAAGTCATCTTCAGAATACTCCATCTGCCATCCGACGTGCAATCTGGGTTATATGAAGCGACGGGAACACTTTTTCTAAGCGAAGAAAAGAAAAAATAATGACTTTATTCAACAATTCCTTTGTCAACAGTCTCCTCTGTGTCTCTTCATATCTCCGTATGCTGCGTATGCTCTTCTGTATCATCCGCGCTTCATTTAACCCAGATTGCACGTCTGATGGCAGATGGAGTATTCTGACGACGACTTTCATACCTTTTATGGACCTTGACACTGTTATTTACTTGGCAGTCTATGGGACAGTCGCAGGCCTCCCGGTTTTCATCCAAAATATCTTAAATTGTGTTCCGATGACGAACAGAGATTTACGGGTTTGGAACAACATGGGGGTAAGTGATTAAAGACAAAATTTTTATTTTGGGGTGGAGTATCCCTTTAAGATCCAAATCTTTTGAACGGTTGTGTATATCAGGAGTGGGGACACATTTTTTGCATTGAAAGGTAATCAACTGTAGCTTTGATGGTGGGGATTAAATCTAAAAAAAAAAAAAAAAAAAAAAAAAAAGTGTCTAAAAATAATCTAAAAACTAAAAAATGTGGTGGGGACATGTCACACCGTCTCCACCGTTAAAGATGCTTATGAGTAAAAAACAAGATTCTAAAATGTTGACACAGTCTTCAGATCTCTGAAATAACCGAAACACTTTTCCTGTTATCAGTGCTGCATGTAAAAGGAGGTTCATTACAACTATCTTCAATCATGCCCATAACACATATTTGCACTCTGATTTAAATGGATTCCGGTTCAGGCTTGTGAAACAACACAAAACATATTTGAAAGTTATCAAAATTGGTGTTAAGAATACATTAAAATCCAAACAAACACGCACACTCACACACATACTGTGTACTAACCAGGTGTAACGTGAAACGACAAGCAATTTTTCTGTCCACACAGTACGTTCTCTAAACATACTAAACTGTTATGTGACACAATCACAGCCAATTAGAAGATATTTGATGCTTAATGTACAGCTGTGAGGAGCAAAATTTGACTAAAATTTCACTGTAGGAGGCAATAGTGTAAATATAGGATCTATGCGACTGACAAAACGTCCTGCCCTTTGCTGCGACTGATTAGGACAAAACTCAGATATACATAGAAAAGAGCTTTTATCTCTTGCTACTTTATAACGTCCCGCCTGGTGCACTGACAGGCTTGGCTCGACGTAAGTATATCATGCACATCTACACCAAAGAGGTATTATGGAGCATAAAATAAAAGAAACAGAGACAAAAACATAATTCAAGATGGTGTTTCCCCAGTTCTCCTAGGCAAGTAACACAAAAAAAACACTCTACAATACCATGCTGAACCGGCACATCAGAGTTTTTTTTTTTTACAAAAAAGTTGGTACAACGACAAGTAAGGTTGACCCCTGGTTCCCATGTGCTGGTTATAAATGACTCAACCCAATACACTTAGCACCACTGCACCCTGAGTGATTCTCTTAATCTGTATCTGTGGCTGGCCTGCTGCAGCAGAGCTCACAGTTCAGAGCTCATTCTGAGTCAGGAGGATCCAGGATCAAATCGTGCTCTAGGCACTTCTCAGTTTATTCTTCTTATTGTGTCCTTTATATAAAGCACTCTGCTGAAGTAGTGGTCTGACACGGCTGCCTCTGCAGATCTTGACCCCCTACTGTGTACATGTAGGATACGGGAGTGACACAGTACATACAAATTCACTCATTCCTGTGCAGGTGCTGCAAAGTGTTTGACACACAAGCTGGGCTCCGAAAAGTCTGAGATCACTAGTGAAAATGCTTGTATTTTTCTATACCGTTAATATACAATTACAATATTTTTTCATATTATATATTGATAAATGTTCAGAATTTCTTAAACAATTTGCTTAAATTAGGCTGTTTTCCTGTTTTGTTAGCAATTTTCCATGTCATTTCAATGACCTTTCCAATTATGTTTAATATATAACATAAAACAACCATTCAAATTCTGATTAGTTTGGTATTGAATCATTCAGAGACATTTGTGAACCAATTCAAATGATTCAGTTGGACAGCACTATGGCTCTCAAGAAAATTTAGTCTACACAAATCTTATAACTGATTCATTAAACAATAACTGGTTGATTAATTAATAACTGGTGATTAAATATTTTATAGTAAAACAGAAGTATATTAATTATAGAAATATTTTTAGAAATATACTTTTTTTAGACCTTAAAAACACAATTTAAAAAGTCCTTAATATTTCCAGATTTTACATTTGACACGGTTTACAAAAATAAACTACAAATAGTGCTCAGTCAAATATTTCTGAATTTATTTGAAGTTATAAAGTTGCTTTACATTTGACAAAAAAAACTTTCTGTTTCAGGTATAAATTAGATTTTGATCTGAAATTTTCAATGTGGACTCAGACTTTTGGACTCCACTAATATAACAGAAACATTTTGACTGTAACTGCTACTGACAGTAACTAGAACTAAATAACCATCTTCAGTACAGAGGCTCCCTATTTAAACCTCCAAAAACCTAAAGGCAAAAAATAAAAAAAATAAAAAATATTTTAAAGGAACACAGCGCATGGCCAGTGCTTTAACACATCACAAATTCTTTTATGTCTCAGCTTGCCTTTCACACTCCATTGAAAGGAGGGGGATTGAAAACAAGAAGAAAGAGATTGCATCTTTTAAAGTTTCACTGTATAGGAAAATTTACATCACAGAGGCAACACTGGTAATGCAAAGATCCAGATACAGTAGATTATGTTCTGTGACTGACATAAGAAGAAGATGTGTTTTAGATAATGTGAAGATCTTTTCAACACATAAAAGCCTGCTGAGAAACAGAGACATTTTCTGTGTAGGATTATTTTTTAAAAAAAAACGTAATCATCAAATCTCATGTAAATCTTGAAATGAAAACTCTAACATCCTTTACTCAGCCTCATGTTGTTCCAAACCTGTATGAATTTCATCTGTCGAACAAAAAGTTAGGTATTAAGCAGAACATCATCTACAGCCTCTCTTCACTTTCATTTTATGAAAGCAGATGCAATGAAATGAACACTGAGACTCAGTCACTCACTAACATTCTACATAACATCGCCATTTTGTGCTCCAATAAAGAAAGTCAGTCATTCAGGTCTGGAATGACATGACGGTGAGTAAATGATAATAGAATTGTCATTTTTGGGTGAACTCTTATGTTAATTGGTTGGGGAGAGACGGTATGTTGATTTTAGGATAGAATCTCTTTGTTTTCTACCTGAGAGCTGAGCTGGGTCTTAATCCAGTTGAAGTAGTAATTCAAGTCACTGCCCTCCATCAGGTCACGTCCCCAGGCAGCCAGCTTGGCTATGATCCGTGCAGCCTGAGGGAAAGAAGAGAAATATCGCATCAGTGCTTGAAAAAATGCATTTCTGTTAAGACGTGGCTTTCATACAGATGCTTAAATATAGGAAGATATACAATGCCTTGAAGGGGCTATGGCCTAGTGTGCCTTGTTTGGCACAATGAGCTGTGGCCATGCAGACAAACAGAGTTTGTACAGAGCTCATAACATTTCCCAACCCTGCTCTCAGTCTCTCTCCCCATCATTTCCTGTCCTTTCTGTTTTCCTCTGAATAAAAATAGCAAAAGGCCAAAGGACAATTTACAGCCTTAATTGTGATAAATAATGGCAACTGTTGCTCCACATCCATCTGAGACATTCAACCTGAAATTAAACATCCCAAATGAATATTTCAGCCAAATGAATATGCAACCACTGCAGAATATGCTTGAATTACTGGTCAGATGAAGTGATTCACTGAGAGCTCTATCACTGCCAACATTTGTGTGTGCGTTGTGGTAATGAATGAATTTAGAGCCATTCTGATGTTTCCAGAAAACATGACATTTACTCCGCTTGCCATGCAAAAGGGGAACTTCAGAGTATTTCATTAACAGCTTAGGTGAGGATGGCAAGGGGAATCAATACCATCCTCATGCAGTTCAGCACCCTGCGACCGCCGTCTGCCTGAAGGGTAATTAAACTGTGACTTCACGACTGACTCTGAAGTATGTATCCTTAAAATGAGAGTACCCTGGGAAAACGTTTTGCTTCATCTTCATAACTAAGCATGGAAATCTCTTTGATGAATTACTGATGTACCCCATACTAACTATGGGCTCTCAAACTGAATGTTTATAGTTACTGGCCCTGAATGTCAGCTCAGTAATCAACATTTATGTACAAGTTACTTTTGAATAAAAAAATGGGGGGGGGGGGGATTATTTATTGCTTTTAAGAACAAAACACAATGCTGTTATATAATAAGCAGAATACTGTGTGGACGATTGTGGATGACCCTGCAAACTGGCTGTATTTCTGTTCAGGCAATGATGTCATTCCAAAGTAATTACAGAGAGAAGGGAGGATAAGCAAACTTTTTTTTCAGTAATTACATGGAAACATTTTTCTTCCAGGAGAAAAGGGTTGTGTGATATTGGCCCATATTTCATGGTGACTTTGTTATGTAAATGTAGTTAAACCATCAGTAAACACCACCTGCACACTCCTGAAATTTAATTGTGTGTGTGTGTAATTGTGTGTTGTTGAAATAAAAAAAATTTAAAGAACAAAATATGAGGTCAAAGCAGGTGAAATGAGCTTCTTGAAATACTATGATAAATAATTTAAGAAATACTGTGATTATTTTTTGCTCATAACTGTAATAAAGCACTTTTTGCCTTTTATACTGTTATAAGTTTAGAGTATGAAAATATGTAATATTAATAACTGTTTCATATTTAAACATTTTAAAATGTGAAATGTAATTTATTCCTGTAATGACAAAGCTGAATTTTCAGCACCCATTACTCCAGTCTTAAGTGTCACATAATCCTTCAAAAAACATTCTGATATGCTGATTTGGTGCTCTAGAGACTTCTTCTTCTTCTTCTTCTTCTTCTTATTATTATTATTATTAATGTTAAAAATAGTTGTGGTGCTTTATATCTTTGTGAAAATTGTGACAGAATTATTTGGTGAATAAAAAATTTAAAACATTTATTTTAAATATAAATCTTCTGTAACACTGATTGCAAATGTCTCTATTGTCACTTTTGATCGAATAAATGCATTTATTGTTGAATAAAAGTATACATTTATTTATTTATTTTTTATTTTTTTATTTTTTTAAATCTTATTGACCCCAAACTTTTGAACAGTAGTGTTTATTATACATATTTATTATACATATACTATTTTTTGCCTGATAGCAACTTACCATGTGAACAGTAAAGAGGTCTTGACGGTTCAGCATTGGAAGGAAATAAGACCAGGCTGTATTCTTAGTCTTCTTGGCATAATCAAAGAAGATATTCACTCTTTGATGATTTTCCTGCATAGTAGAGCAGAAGACCCATTATTACAACATAAAATAAACTAATAAGAAAAGTTGGGTGATATATAGAAAAATTATGATCTCAAACACATCGTCTGATATATAGTTAATAGCTTTCAACAAATGGACTTTTAAAAAGATCAGTCACTACATCTTCAAGTACATAACTGACTACATTCCGCCACTACAACATGAGCAATACTTGGTAGCATTGTTGTGTCCTTGAAAAATACTTAATACACCCAACATCATATGCATGATACTTGACGAGAGTGAAACTCTCATTTGTTTAATTTATTCAGTTTCCCCAGACACACATTTATAAAATTAACTGATTTTTAAAATGGAAAGATGTGCCTGTTTATCTTGGTTTTAAAATTATAACCACTTTGCATATGAATAGAAGATCTCATCATAAAGGCATAGGCTAAATGAGCTGTGAGAGGACAAGTCACTGTATGAATACAGAAATACTCAGTATAGACTCTGTACGCAGAACCGCAGACTCCATAAAAGCAATGGAAAATGGGTTTTATGAAGGCCATCTATCAGCACAAACTTAACAGATAATATTGACAAAATATACAGTGAAAAAGCTAAGCTAGAGCATCAATCTGCATCTAGGCCATAACATACTGTTTATTTAAGGATTGACAGAGTGACATTATGAATCAAAATCAGTTTGAGGACGTGACATTTTTCCTTTTTGAACATTTGGAAGACCAAGTCTTTAAAGAGACAAAAATCAAATGTCATAGTAATATTAATGTAACTGTCCACATTTTTCATTTCAATACACTCTACACCTTTCAAGTGAGATAATACAGGGTCCATTTATGCATTATAAATGACCACTCCAAAGTCTATGAGAAAACAGACATTAGAGTTTGACTTTTTATGTCCCTGAAATGGTGCGTGTTTTTACCTGCAGCGTGTCATCAATCAGGGTCAGGATGTACTGAACTGTTTGCTCTTTAGATATATGAGCCATAAGGTTGAGGAAGGTCTTTGCACACTACAATAAAATATGTTAGAAGAATTAGTTAAATGTACAGACTTAAATATAAATACAACAAAAAGAAAGCATATGTGAGCCTAGTTTTTTTTTTTTTTTTTTTTTTTTTTTACAAAGCCCTTAGATATGTGGTTCTATAAAACTAACCAAAAACAAAAACACAGACAATGAGCTTGGTTATGCTAAAATAATGTGGTACATTTCATCTTTTAAACTGAACAGGTTGGAAGGGGCAAAACTAATACTTAAAGATTGTAATATCCACCTGATGTCCTTCTTTTGTCAGAATTGCTTGCTTGTCCTCAGACCCGGCAATCTCAAACTTTTTAATGAACTCACAGTCCTCAGCTGAGATCATTTGGCCCCTGAAAATCAAGAAACTTACCAATGACTAAAGGGCAATAGGCACAACAAAATAAAAACCAGCAAAATGCATCAATCGCTCACATTCTTTTTATTAAATACATTTACTCTCACTATCTTTTTTATTGTTTTAATCTGTCAAAGATCCAATATATCGATTTCCAAGAGCCCACACAAGTAAATCATGTTTTTTTTCTCATCTTTGGAGAGCTTGCAGGTCTTAATAATAAGGACAGGATGATGGGTCGGGCCCACTGATGAACTGGTACTTGTCCGACTGGGTCCTATTGATCACATACAAGTGTCTAAGCCTTAAAAAATAAAGGTTCACTCGGTATTTTTTTAGGTATAATTTCTGGCTTTTATAACAACTGAAAATTCTACTGTCCTAATTAGATGTAATAATTGTAATTGCTTTAATGTATGTTGCAAAAATACATGTTGTTGAGCTGTGCCTTGTTTGCTTGAAAACTTGTAAGAAATATGAGAAAACAATGAAACTCTCCGAACTGTAATTTTGCACTTTTAGTCTGATTTTCAATATGGTTTCAAAGACAAACGTAACATTAACAACCAAGTAAACTTGTGCTACTACCTTCCTTGCATCAATTAGATTTCACCTGCCACATAACCTCTGCATTAATATACATCTGGTTTAAATTACAAATATAGACTGACTATCATTCTTCATTATTCAGTCTTTATTATACTTAATTTATAATTTGTTTTCTAGCTGAATTTTGATTGTCCTCACATTTCTGTAACTACCCAGTTGCCTGGTTTACAGCAGAGAAAAAATAACTAAAACTATAACACAACACAAATATATAACAAAAACTGCTATTTAAAAGTCTGAGGTCCGTAGGATCTTCTAATATTTTTGAAAGAGGTCTCATGCTCACCAAGGCTGCATTTGTTTGACTACTTGTTCACAACTAAAAATATTATTACAACTTAAAATAACTGTTGTCCATTTTAAAATGCAATTTATTGCTGTGATGGCAAAGCTTAATTTTTTAGCAGCTATTACTCCAATCACACAATCCTTCAGAAATCATTATTTAATATGCTGATTTTGTGCTCAAGGAACATTTCGTATTATTATCAATGTTTAAAATAGTTGTGCTGCTTAATAATTTTGTGGAAACCATGACGCATTTTTGTAACAATTTAAACATTTTTTAAATCCATTTTTTGTGCCAGGTGCCACAAACGAGTATTAATTTCTTTAAAATAAATAAATAAATAAATAAACCTGACCCCAAACCTTTGAACAGTAGAAGTGAGTGACTAACCCCTTTATGACGGAAGAAATACTGACTATACTACTATGTAAAAGGTAAATATCACATATGGGTTATAAGGGAGGGCTATGAATACAATAGATGGCACACCTTAAAACACTTAATGTCAGAACCAGACAGAAAAACACACAGCCATACACACCACCTCCATCATAAGTGTCACAAGACAATGACACAAACTCAAGTTTCCTTAAAAGAATTTGTTCCTGTTTTAAAGAAGCATTACACCAGAGCTTATTTCGTCTGTACCAAAGCAACCAAGATCCAAATTCTGAAGATACACACATGCTTTTATTCTTGTTTCATAGTCAGTGACTACATAGACAGTACTGTCTAAAATATAATAATATTGAAGCAGAAGAGGTATTCAGATGTAAGTTACTCACTGGAGGTAGGACTGCCAGTTGACCTTGTTTGCTCGGACCTCTGCGGCCTTTGCTGCGATGATATTGGTAGGGACGGCAGCGTCCACAGCCCCTCGGATGTCCATCATTACTTATTAATTATTACCACCAAAAAAAACAAAAAAAAAAAAAAATCATGATCTGCTCTGCCTCTGGAAAGGCCACCATGACAAATACTGCAGCATCTGTACTCAGTCCAGCTAGTTCCCCCTTAGAAACAATTTAGAAAAACACAAAAAAAAACCAAAAACAACACTAAAAAAAGATTAAACAATATAACTGTGTAAAAACGACGGTATGTTACTAATAAACACTATAAATATGATTTAGCATAGCAGGGGTCGTGTATCAGCTAGCTAAGGGTGAACGGGTAAAAATACGAATTACAACTCAACTTAAAAAAGAAATGAGGTTAACTAAACGTTTCGGTGGGTCTGGACACATTACTTCAAAATAATATGATATTATTTGTTATACGTATTCAAAAACAAACAAACAAACAAACCAAATACTGAATGGACCGAGCCACTGACAACTGCTAATGCAAAGAGCTGGTTGGGAAGCTAGCGCCTAGATTTTGTGTTTAGTCAGACGTTGCTATACAGATATCTGACAATTATTTGTCAACCCGATAAGCAATAGTTGTAGCAGAAATACTATAAATATATTTGACTTCTCGCTTACCTGCTGCCTTTGCTGTCAAATTGCTACAAGACGTCACGGGATCAATGTCACGTGATGCTGTCATGTGAGAAGGCCTGCGAATTAACCCTTTGAAGAGTAGAGTCTTTTCAGTGGCGAGGATTTTGATTCAGCTCACTGACTCGAATTTGAATACGTTAAAATGCGTTCATTGATTCGTTCATGGTGCTTTTATGAAAGTGAGGCTGTTACTGCTGGACCCGTTCATACGGAACACCCTAACGTTAAACACAGAAGAACATTGAGTCTTGCTTTATAAAGAAATTTGAGGTACTTATGTATATAAATGTTCATACTTTAATTTAATATACATCTGTACCCTATAATATACAGTCATATGTACTTACAATAGTGGTTCTTCAGCTTTTTGACTCCAAGCACCCCTATACACAATATTAGCTGAAATGAAAATGGAACCAGATTAAAGTAGGTAACTACAATAATTATAATTCAAATAATTGTAATTAAATCAAATGCATTAAAAAATAAATAATTGAATTAAATAATTATAACTTTTCCAGTCATTCATGGTTTCCTGGATAAGAATTAAGAAAAAAATATTTATTTTCATATTTTTACTAAAATTGACTTACTGATAAAATTGCTTGCCATTAGTATAAATATATATATATATAATATATATATATAATATATATATATATATATATATATATATTATAGAAATCACACTTTTAAGTTAAGAATATTAAAGTTCACCACATTTGACTGGTGAAGAAAAACATCAATTTACATGACTTTACAATTTACTTTTCTAGGTATAGAAATCACACTTTTAAGTAAAGAATATTAAAGTTAACCACATTTGACTGGTGAAGTTCTTATATATTGAACTTTATAAATGCATCCACTTTATTCCAAATAATGCTCACACGACACACTTGTGGCTGTGAGCAACGGGCACACACATCCTGTGTTTAATCTGTCCTAAGCCTGTGAAGTGCACTAAACCACTGGGGGATTAGACTCGATGAAACATGCACAAGTGTAATCCCTTTTCTGCCCTCTTCACCAAGTGCTGCTCTCATTTGTTGTCTTCTGTTCAAGTTCCTTTTGTTAAGGTACCTGCTAACCAGAGATGTGAAACTGCCATGGATCATAAGAAACCTAATGGTATTGGGTCTTTGGGAACATGTTCTTTAACAACGTGGAAAGGCTTTAGATGAGCTATGCCATGTAACAGAATCATCTTAAAGTGGGAGGTCTGGCCCTCTTCTGTGGTACAGAGCATTCGGCTTTCTCCCTGCTTGATGTGGGGGCAGCTACGGCATCTTCTCTTGGCCTGTCAGCACGACGGTGGTTACTTAGCGACAGGAAGTTATGAAAATGCGGACGAGAATGATAATATGGAGGACAGATCAAAGGATCCCATTTCCTTTCAGGTAAGTCAGAGTATGGACCAACCTGACTGATATCAACACTATTAATTATTTAAAGATAGCCATGCATAATAGCCACATGAGCTTTACAAAAGAACATTTTGTCATTCCTGACAGCTAGATTCACTATGATGAGAAAGTACAGATTTTCACAGTAACAAATGCTTTCCACTTCCATAGATTTATATCAGTGGTTTCTGGGTGTTATTTATTGTCCGTGGAGGCAGCTCTCTTTGATGCGATCAAGTTATTTCTAGAAGCCTTCGTGTCTGAAAACGGATTAAAAGTATTTGACTAAAAGATTGCATAATCAAGTAGGTGTAACACAATTTATGCAATGCGTTTTGTTTGATAGGAATCTCTCCACACCAACATGATTGTACATATGAGGTCTACACTGTAGGTTTTTGTTTAAATCTTTTTTTTTTCTTACTTAGACATCTTGACAAACATCAAAAAGACTTTAGAGTAGTTTATCTTCAGAATTAGAGGAGGGATTATCTAAAATTGTGCAACACGGAAGTAAGCTATTTTGGTGTGATAAGTAAACAAAAAAAAACAAAATAAGAAATAAAAATAAGCAGTATCAAGCAGCATAACAAGCTGTTTTGTACAGTTAAAAATAAATGGGAGCGGATGATTTTGTACAGTTAAAAATAAATGGGAGCGGATGATACCATAAGCCCCACACATTCAAGTTAAATGTGGACACCTGCTCTTACGGATACATAAGTCAATTTTATTTGTATAGCAGCTTTTCAGAAATTCATGTTTGTAATACCTTAATGCCTTGAAGTCCACATTTAAACCGGGGCGATAGGATAGTTTACATTTCACAATGACATTAACAATCAACCAGTTGAGATTTGCTAATGTAACGGAGTATGCTGCGCATTAATGTATTTATAATATTTAAGTTGGATGTATGTATAATATTTGTCAACTGAAGTTAGTAATTGATTTTGCAGTGATATTGAGGATTAGAATTGTATGGCCGTGGTTTGAATTTACAAGTTTGGTGCAGTGACACTTATTATGTGATATGTTTCATTGTCATATTTAAAATGAGGCATATCAGGGTTAAAGTTTTTGGGCATATCTCCCACTACTAAGCAGTTCAACCATAAAGGTAACTGAAAGTCATGGCATAATACTTTTATCTTCAGTCCCCTTTGTGCAAGCCAAAAGCCACTGTGGCAAGGAACAGAAAACTTAATTTAATGCTGGGATAATGAAGAAAAAAAAACATTCTACACCAGGGGTCAGTTCTCCTCGGGCTATACAGTTAAAATACAATGTCACTATAGCTTTGTTGGTTATAAGAACATGGCTTTGCAATCTAACTAGGTCTTTAGTTTACTAAAATATTGCACAAAAGTCATGCTTTTTCTCTTAAAGTGATTGTTCATACTTATTTTGTTTTTAAACTGTATAACTTGCATTCTTCTGTGGAACACAAAATGATTATTTTTTTAATAAGGTCCATAAAGTTAGTGAGGTCCAAAACAACATTGGACACCAATTAGTTTTATTTTATAGACAAAAAAGTTTGACAGGTTTGGAATGACATGCATGAGAGTGTGTAATTGATGACAGATTTTTCCATTTTAGGTGAACTATCCCTTAAATAGATCTTACAAGTAAATATCATTCAGACACAACAGGTACGCTGCCGATATGCAAAATGTTTTTTTATTTTTTGTTTTTTTTAGGCTTTTGGTGGCAGATTATACAGAATACCTGAAAAAAAAAGTCAGGAAATACTTATTTTTCTGAATTGGATGTAAGGATTATAGTATGACCTATTGCACTCATCACTGTGAAACATCTGAGTGACAGTTTTTTCTAGAATGAGCCCTACATAGTTGCCCTCTGACATCTTCAGCATGTTGGATGGAAATTGGACAGTCTATTTTAGTTATCAAATGATCTCTGAGGAAAAATGACAGTTTCAGATTCAGAGCTTGTTCTCATTGAATGGAACACTTTCTATTCACTTTTAATTTCAAGATTAAAAAGCTCTTTGTTAGATGATGTCATAGACAGTTTGACATATCAGACCTGACTGGTCTTAAAACTTACAATGGTGGACATCTGGTGTATTTTTTAATGAATGTCTTAAATTCACATAAGAATAACTCTAATGACCTTCATGGAGATCAATTCAAAAATGACATGAACCTTAAAGAGCGGCTTTTGCTCTCCTAGAGAGTTCTCGGTTTGTGTTTTTCCTGACCTTTCTTTTTCAAAGGTCAGAAAGAACAGTTCTGCACCGCTATTGGCATTAAGGTATTGGCAAATAATCAAAAAAAATACATAACACACCTTACAATAATAATAATAATATCTAAAGAAACTAAAAAATAAAAAAACTATAAACACATAAAAAACACATAAGAAAATACATGAACACTCTTGATACATAAAAACTCTTGAAGAAAACAAATTAGTTACATGATACTATACTTGATAGTCATATTTAATTCATAACTCTGAAGAAACCCAGCGGCTGTATGTCACATGTAGAGAGTATAGATTTATTGCTTTTCATTTTAAATTACTTATGTTCTCTCGATTATATATTTTCATTTCCATCAGGAAGGCTACAAAAGGCATTAAAATAAATAAATAAAATTAAACACACTAAGAAGGGTGATGTCAGATAATGTTTGTTTAAGCATTAAAACTTTTCATCTGTCATGAATACTGCAGCTTAACTCAGTGTTTGCATTTTTAGAAGGTGCTGGACCACACAGTAAGCTAATGTTCTTGTGCTTGTTTGAACTGTCATTTTCTATTTCTGAATGCTCCACAAGGTGATATTTTATATTAAGTCTAAGACAGTTTTGAGCATATATCATTGCCCATTTTACAACATTCTTCCAAAACAGGCTACAACCAAAAATCAATAGACTTTGGAGCAAACTAAAATAGTTAACATATGATTAGATATTACATCAAATTATTTTTAAATATGCAGCCCTACCCATTAAAATCTGTAAAATGTTATTTGGGAAAAGGTATAGACCTATACAAACGGTCAAACAGTACCACCAAGTGTTTGCATTGAGCTGTGCCTCTCCCACTCTCTTTTTCCACACAGTGGTCGGATGTCATGACTCTGTCTCTATATATATAGCTTACTATATATATACCTAAATCTACAGTTTTACGTTTCTAAGTATTACCGATGGATATTCATTATTTACATCGCACAATATCACTTTTAAATACGGCGTTTCTAATATGCACAGCAGGCTCGTCTTAGATGTCTTACATTTTTTCCCCCCAACAATTCCGCTCACAGCTCCAGCAGATGTCAGTAATGCCCTTAGATAGCAAAGATAGTTATCACGACTTTATGCGACTGCTAATTATGTCAGCAAATGAACACGTCATGTTGTTGGGTCATAAGCGTTTTCATATCAGCCTATAACCGTTCTCATGTTTAAAATATAACGAGTTACTATTATTTTTGGTATTTCATTGCACAATGAGTATTTGTATGCTTTTAGTTGCTCGAAACTGTTGATGTTGCTGCGATTCAGGACCATGGACAGAGTCAGCGGTGCTGCCATCCACTTCTACAGTATTCTCCTGTGACTAAGAATTGATCCTACCAGCATCTCAATTTATGTAGGCCCTACCATAATATTAGAGTTAATAAGTAAGTATGTTTTAGTTAAAAAGTGGGAAGAGGCTGGTAATTTGAGAACTTCGTATAGTGTACTATAAACAATTTGATTTTGAAAAATCAAGATTTTTTCAAAATATTCCAACGATATCAGCTGCATACTATTACTACTACTACTACTAATACTACTAATTTTTTTCTGAGATTAAAGAACTGGGTAATTTCAGATCAAATGCCTGAATTTTTTTTCACACTGAAAGTACAAATGCATTAGTTTTCCCTTTTCTTCACTTCCACAAAATCAACATTGATATTTAAAATACAATTCTTATGAGGAAAGAGCAATGTCTTCCCCAGACTACAGGCTATTTACAATATACAATTTATTATTATTAATTTATTAATTTATTTGAATTTGGTGAATAATTATCACATTCTTGTCAAATAGCCTACACAAATTTCATTTAAGAGTGCAAAAGAATCTATTATGTCTCAAGCGACTTTAGGAAGCCCTAGTTCCTGACGAGAAAAGGAACCTCCGTATGATGTTCTGTGCTTAGTGCGGGGGGTCTTCCTCACATTTTCAAGCCCATGGTCCCTAACCCTGTCGGTCACGTTCTATGACACATTATTGACACCTCGTGTGAGGCGCACTGGGACACTCGGTCTGCATGACCACTCGTTTCATTGGTAGCTGTGTTAAACCTAGCCATCCTCCTCCATTAAACACTAAAACAATATTTGAGTTTTATTTATTATTGAGCTGACGTTTGCGCGTGCGGATGTGTGGCGTTGGGTGCGTAAATAATTTTAAAGTAAGAACCGCACGATTGTAGGAAAACATTTAAATATGTCGTGTTTCACCGTTAGATGTAAGTGCATCATGAATCAGTGACATCCAGAGGATTTACGCTACCACCGCCACAGCTCGCGAGAGACACGCATGCGCATTGTCAAAAAACAGCCGGTCTTTAAAAAAATCCTTATGCCAACGGATGTAATCAAGGCAAAGAATATATCTTATGTCTGGGAATACATGGTGAAATTGTAAGTATGGGGATCCTAAGTTGTTTTTAAATATACAAGGTATCCGTGGAGAAAATGACCTTTGATTTTGATTGTTGAAGATGGCATGTCATATTTGACAGAAATGTCTTTTCGATGGTTGTCCTGGGCGATAAAGATATATTGTAGCTGTGCTTCATGATGGCACTTTGCAATGCGAGGATATGCGATGGAAATACTGTCAGTCCATTACGTTTTTTTTTTTTTTTTTTTTTGCTTTTCAGAAGAGTAGAATGCGCTTTGTCTTTTTATTTTTCACAGTGCGTTCCATCTTTTAGGATGCGGTTCACATTTAAAGCTATAATATTAATTTTTTCGTCTGTTCTGCTTCGGTAAAATCTAGCAGACCATATCAGTGTTTTCTGTGAGCCAGTGTAATCATCATTATCATTTGCTAGTTTGAAATCATACAGACAAAATATTCCGTAAATTACCAAATGGTTTTTATTGTTTATTTATCTTGTTTATTACCATCAAACACGGCCGAGCATTTATATTCACCGCGGCTGTGATCACTGATGAAGGGATCTGACTGCAGCTAGATGCGTGCTGCGCCCCCTCCTACCCCAAAATATTCCAACATCTTCCAGCTCAAGCGAGGAATTTGATTCCACGATTCTTTTGAATTAACACAGCAAGATTTAGCAAAATCAAAACTATTGATCAGGAGTCATTTGATAATTATAACTCTTATTTGTAAGCATTTAAAGACAGCTCAGTCCAGGACCTTATTTATTTGCTTAAATTTTTTTACCCAATGCATGGTTTGTTTGAGCCCCAAAGCCAGATTGTTTAAATCAGTACAGACACCAAAGCTTGAAGAAATAGAGAAAGCCCACCCACATGGCAACAAGTCTAAATTTATTATGCTATAGGCCTAAGCATGCTTGCAGAATGAGAAGCACTGTAACACCGAATGTGATAATTATCTTATGATAATAAGCGATTTCATCAACATGCTTGTGATTCAGATATGGTGGAAACTGGAATCTATCAGTTATTAGTTGTACAGGTTGACTTTATAATGGAAAAACGACTTTTTCCACACAAAATCTAGAAATTGTTTACAAAAAAAGTTGGTGTTAATATGACAAGTGTTTAAGTATGGGGGATATGCATATATTCAAATCAGCTGTGAAGAGCCCTTTGAAATAGGTATGACATGACATGTTAGGTCATGTTAGTGTATGTGACATGCTAGGACATTTTGGTTTCTGGTCAAGTTAAAACATGTCTTCTTCACCCAATTTATATGCGCATTCAGCATCTTGTGGGGGTTTCTGTTCCATCCTTTTATTTTCTAGCACCGTCAGTTAATGGAAACCACTTTCGTTCATATATGTTGTTTCGTTAAAAGCATTATTTTCTCCAATGGAAACCACAAAATGCTTAAGTGGACTGGAGGAAAATAACTTCCTCCGAAATCTACACCGTACAATTGCTTGCTTAACCATTAATTCGGCACTTTGATATCTGTGGCTGCAGTTGTATTGGCTCCATCTCAGTTGCATGCTGTTTCCTGCAGCCCATGGGATCAGAGCGGATGGAGATGCGAAAGAGGCAGATGTCGGTGCAGCAGGATTCGGTGGCGGGCACCACAGCACCAGCGCAGAACGAGCAACCTGGCCAGGGGAACCGTGGCTCCAACGCCTGCTGCTTCTGTTGGTGCTGTTGCTGCAGCTGCTCCTGGTAGGAGTTTTTTCTTTCGTTACACTGCTAATGTGAGATCTTATCTAACAAGGTTAATTTCAGGCCAAACTAATAGCCAGGAAATCACTGTATTATAAGAAAATAATTGCATCTGACAAGACTATTACTTATCTTCTACTATAGTAAATATACCTGAAGTATTGCTTAGATGTGATTTAAATACTATTTAATGTTCATTCTGCATGTAAAGTATTATGTAATGTTTACTGAAGTGTCTGACATCCCAAGATATCTTATCTGCTTTGAAAAGCACCAGAACTCATGACATTTTGGCTGTTAGTTTATAATGAGCACCAGTTACAGTTATAAACTAAACAATGAGCAGGTGAAAGCTACTCCAAAGCTTCCTAATGCCTACTGTTGGGTGTCTTGGGATCATGATGTGTTTACTACATTGCAGTCTCACTGTTAGGAATGAAGACAGAGAAGAGAGAAACCGGAGAGCCTCGTATGATCTTAAAGCAGAGGGGAATGCAGACTTTGAGGAAAGGTCAGTCATTTTTACAAAAAAATGACATATTGGGCAGCTACAATGTTATTTTAATTAGGTGTAATTTGATATTCATATTAAAAAAAGAAAAACTTTAATTACTATCATTTTGCAAGATGCAACTTACAAATTACACAATAAAATAATCTTTATTTTTATTTAAATAAATTACTATTTTTCTGCAAGATAAACTAGACATCAAATATTTTTGCTGTAACAGTATTTCCTGAAAAAACATGAAGAACATAGGAAACCTGTTGCTGATTCATTTGTTGCCAAAACTGACTAGGACCCCTCTGTTTTTTTGGCAGTCTGAAACCGACTGCGGAGGAGGTCCTCTTGTGGGGGGAATCTTTCGACCAACTGATGCACTGCCCCGCTGGAAGAAGTGCCTTCCGGCAGTTTCTGCGCACTGAGTTCAGTGAGGAAAACATGCTCTTCTGGTTAGCCTGCGAGGAATTCAGCAAGGAAACTAATAAGAGCGTCATCGAGGAGAAAGCACGGATAATATACGAAGACTACATCTCTATCCTCTCACCCAAAGAGGTGAGAGTATTCATCAGCCCATCTAGGAACAACCTAATCACATTTCCTGTAAAATGAGAGTGATCAATATTCTTGTTTTGTGTGCTTTTTTCAGGTGAGCCTTGACTCTAGAGTTCGAGAGGTTATAAACAGGAACATGTTGGAGCCAACATCCCACACGTTTGACGATGCCCAGCTCCAGATATACACACTAATGCAAAGAGACTCATATCCGCGATTCATGAACTCTCCGGTCTACAAAAACCTGCTTAAGACAGTCTCTGAGCAGTTGGTGGAATCTTAGATCTCTGTGATCCCGATTGAATGCTCCCTCCCTATCTTTTGTTTGTTACCTTTTCTTGTGTAGAATATGTTTAAAAGGACCTCAGCGAGGGTCTTCCCAGGGATTTTACCGCTATAGCGATCTGTACCTGAAAAAAAGACGCTCAGGTCTCCAGGTCACTGGATTAAAAAAAAAATGTCTCAAATTTCCTGAGGGCTCAACACCACAAGTACTGCTACAGATCAGCATAGCAAACGATGCTCCAAAGGATTATCAGTGCGTTTAGATGTTTTAAAGAAAATAATCTATTTTATTTGTGTTGAAGTTTTTAAATCTTTTTTTTTTTTTTTTTTTTGTATCAATGTTCGAAGGAAGATGTGATACCAATCGTGGGCTATATATAGTAGATATATTTATGAATTTATATTACATTTATTCAACCTTTTTTTTCGTGTGTTATAATATCTAAAGAAAAGGGAATTATGGGTAACAAGTATTGCCCGAAAAATGTGTATGAGAATCAAAGCTTAAGTCAAGGCAGCACTTCACAGGACCAGCCTGTTGTAAACAGTATTGTTTCAGCTACTTTATCAAATAATCCCTATTATAATGACTTGGCATCTCCAATGAGAAATCATCATTATCAGAAAAAAAAAAAAAACAACTAAAAACTGTAGTTAAAGAGATAATTATTGTAAGGGGGAAATATATTCAATTTAAAAAGGTCGAACTGTATCGTGGATAAGAAATAAATATTATCATAATGAATGAAATGTATTTAAATTAGTATTCAGAATCAAATAGCATATATCAGACAGCTTAGTACAGTTATTTTCTCTGCCTTATGTACTGCTAGAAAATATCAAGAATTTATTTACAGAAATATCATCAATCTATATGTGTTTTCTGTATCATGGCATGCATTTATTCCCATGCTACATTCAGAACAAGCAGCTAAGAGTTGGTTGGGCATGGCAACTATTCCTTGCATCAACCCAAAGACACTATGAAGACTGAAAGCCTCATTTGTGTACAGTATGTAGAGGTAGTAATATTTGTACTAATGACCTCGAATAGAAGAGATTTACCTGCAGGTATTATACTACAGTATCAAAAGTGCTTTAGATCTAAACATGAGCACTGAATGGGAAGGTGCAGTTTTTTTTGCTTGGACCCTCATAAGTAGATGACACCAAAGTAGCCAAGTCCAGTAAAACTGTGTGATTAGCTTTCTCTCCAATACAACTGACTAGAATTGGAGCTGTCAAGTTCTTACTATATTTTTAGTTCTGTGAATTTACTTTGTTGCCTGACTTTCATGTCACTCAAAGACAAGATCCTCACTCGGGGAAGTGCCTTGACATTCAATTTTGTGGCATCTCTTTTTTGGCAATAGTTGATTTAAACTCTTGCCACATAGAGTACATAGACTCTGGGCCTTTGATCAATTCATGAGATGACTTGTCCTGCATGGTGATGTCTGAATTGAACTATTGCACTTCATTTGCTTCTAGTTTGGAGTGAAAAACACCACTGGTTTTGTCAAGTGCTGAAGTCGCACATTTAAGAAAGTGGTTCTGTTTGTTGGTTAGTCAGGTACAATTTATTAAGATTATTGATCTGAATCCAGACATACATCTACCGACATGTATTTCGTGGTGGTGCTTCTACTTGTCTTAGGCTAACTTAATATGAAATGTGCAATTGATATGTGCAATTTGAGCTGATGGATTCACCACATAGATCAACCTCAAACACAATCTAAGCCAATGGTTTAGAGTTA
Organism: Cyprinus carpio; assembly: GCF_018340385.1. Classification (NCBI taxonomy): domain Eukaryota; kingdom Metazoa; phylum Chordata; class Actinopteri; order Cypriniformes; family Cyprinidae; genus Cyprinus; species Cyprinus carpio. The sequence goes on along the minus strand of NC_056573.1, from coordinate 14,899,035 downwards.
TACTGCCTATAAATCTTTTTTTTTTCTCTCTCTCCCTCTCTCTTTTTTTGTTGTTGTTCTGTAAAGTATACAAAAAATTGTTATTTTCCAATCAGTTTACATAAAAGTTATACATTTTTTAAAATTAATATGTGAATGTTTACAGTAATCAGATTAGTTTTTTTTTCTGTTTTAATGAATTGAGAAAAATGATGATTTGTGGGCATTTGGAATCTTTAAGATACAATAAAGCACAATAATTTTAAAATGTGTGATTGTTGTCAGAGCTGTGGAATAGTGGCTGGACATATATGCCATATATGAGCTTGTGGGATCATAAATAAATAATAACAATAAAAAAATACAATATATACATAAAATGGCCAGTAAATCAAACATATTTATAAAAATACATTGATATGATTGGTAGTGCATGCATATAAATATGTATAATCAAAAAAAACAAAAAAAAAAACATTTTTTTTTTTTTAGAAAATCGCCAGTACCAAAAATGGCATTATTTGATCTATTTGCCATTTGACATGTAAATAATGAATCCAAATGTTCAGAATAACCCCAGGGGTTTCAGTTTGGTCTTCATTTACAGTGGATCGTACTCAGCTCTGGAGAGGATACACCTGGGAACGTCACAAAAGAACCTTGAAGCAAGTGTCCTCCCCATTTAACTGTTTCTAAGGGCTTAAGTTAGTGTATAAATAAAAAGCATTCATAACGTAAACATCTTTTCTTATTAAAAATTAGGCGAGTTGTTCTGCTTATCTTAAACTACTGTAAATGATGAGCAAAGATGCAGTGGTTTCAGGATGATACAAACCTCCTGTTTTCCATATGCACAAAAGGACATCAAGAACAACCACCAAAGGCTTGTTTGTTATTCAGATGAGACATTGCTAATGCAAGGGGCTTATTAGGACATCAAGGCGGTAGTGGATACTACAGCAAAATCATCTGAGGAGAGAGATGAAATTCACTAAACTGAGCAACATGTCATCTGGACGCAAGCAAGCACTGTCCACTTTGTATTTAATTGACAATGTAAAAGTAACATTGCCATGACTGATCTAATATGCTGTATTTTTTATTTTTTTTTTTTACAACACATTATAAATCTGGGGGGGGGGGGGGGGGTTACACTTTGTTGCTTGTTAAAATTTTTTTAAAAAAAATTGTTTTGAGGAAAACCTCACAGAAAAAAAAAAACAAACACATGACCTCTACCAAACTAAACAAAAAAATCTAATTGTGATTATGTAATGGATGTGCCTCAAACATTAATTCAGATCCCTATCATGTACAAAAGGTATTATAAAAAGCTGTTGGACCCAAAAGAGGCCAACATACCTGATATGAGCATGAAAGAGATTTTTTTAAACTAAAAAATAAAAAAATAAAAAATAAAAATAAGAATCTACAGTGACCTTGATCTATAAGACTATCCATTTGCTTGTAGTTAAGTTATTGGCAGCAATCAACCATCTCAGATGTATAATGTGACATCTTGTTAATATGACGTATAAAAAAAAAAATCACAAACACCATCCATCTTTAAAACATTTTACTCCTGGAAGTAAAAGCCATGTACACAGTAAAAAATGTGTAAATCATGCATATAAATATGTATAATTCAGAGTGACAAAGAAACTCAAAGTAGCTTCCAAATGAACATGGTTAAAAAAATCTTGAGCCGTTACCAAAAGCAAACATGTGGTAAAAGTATTTTATTTTAAAATGGGCAAGTTTGTCTAGGAAAATTAAATAGTTTTGACTAGCTTTCATTAGAGCAAAGCAAAACTGTCGTCAAAATGTTTAAATATGTATAAAAAGTGATGGTAAAAGAAAACAGAAATTTGACAACATTGATTATAGTCCAAAGGCCTATGGCCTAGCTATACGTCAAGTTAAAACACAGGACATGAGTTTGGACCATTAAAGGGGTCATATGATGCTGCTAAAAAGAACATTATTTTGTGTATTTGGTGTAATGCAATGCATTTATGCGGTTTAAGGTTAAAAAAGAACATTATTTTCCATATAATGTACATTATTGTTTCTCTATTGTTTCCCCTATGCCCCGCCTTCTGAAACATGTCGATTTTTACAAAGCTCATCACGCTGAAAAAGCGAGGTGTGCTCTGATTGGCCAGCTATCCAGTGCTTTGTGATTGGCCGAATGACTCAAGCATGTGACAGAAATGGTACGCCCCCTTTGCATATGCCGTCTCCCAGGCCAGCAGCACGAGACTCAGTCCAGCTGCTCTGCTCGTGCACATCCCATCATCGGTTCTCTTTTAGCAGTTCAGTCAATGTACTGTTAGGAGTAACTGAATAACTCGGGATATTGGTTTATTTCGCTTCAGAGGTAGTGTAAGGCACATTTAAAAACCGAATAACTTAAGTAATTTGTGGATTAGTGCGTACTGGAGGCGCGAACCGTTTCAAACGATTCAGTTTGATTTGGTGAACTGGTTCGACCGGTTCACTATGAAAGATCCGGTTAAATAGAAAGATTTGTTTGCAATCTGGACATCACTAGACAAGACAAAACCAGTTAAACCCATTACAAACGAGGCATTTGTTGCATCCAGTGGGGACATAATTACTGATTATAATGACTTTTACTGTCTTTTTACACGTTGCATTGCGAATCGCGCTGTGTTAACATAAAACCATGTCTGCATTTGTGATCGGAGAAACAACAAGCCTACTCTACTGCTCAAAACTCGCGTTTGAATCATCAGTGGCAAATTATTTAAATATAAAAAACGTACTTACAGGCTGTGAGTTAGAATCGCCAGACTGTCCTTGCAAAGTTTGAACTGCCCAACTTTATAGAAACAGCCGTTGTGCCACAGACGCATTGCAGGATACTGGTTCAGAAAACAGACCTCATCCTCCATAAAATGTGCAGTACACATCTAAATATTTGGGTTGGACTGTTCTGGAACAGTGTTGAAATACAACTTAACCACTGATTTCTAGTCGTGTCCTCCTTTGGAAGGCCAAACAAGTAGTTTTGCTTTCACAACTAAACACAACGACTCCACAACATGGTGCTGGCGGCAACAGAGAGAATAAAAGTTACGCCTGCTTTCTTTGCGTGAACATTTGGTCAGCATTATGCAAATCTTCCCACATAGTGACGTAGACATGTGGGGGCATGTTAGAACAAGCTGTTTTAGGGGGGTGTGGTTGACTGTTAACTTTTATAAAGAATATCTCTTTGGATTTGAGACTTTAGTCTTTGCAACTTTACAGATCTTCCTTATGCACCAAGAACTTGTAACACTCCAAAGAGAAAGGAAAAATTGAAATCGCATCATATGACCCCTTTAAAATAAAACAAACAGTTGATAGGATCTACTGTGGCCTTTGTACATCAGGTGAACCATTAAATTGTTGTCCATGATACAGAAATGTGGTCCTGGAATTTAGCTACATCTCCAAACACAAAGAACAAACCCCAACTTCAGCAGAACTGTGGAAACAGATAGAATAGAGACAGCGTTAATTAAATTTGCCTTGTTTGTGGATAATATCAATTTATCAATGGATACAACAAAATTAAATAGCAAAAGCAAAAACATACCTTCCACCTATTTCCACATTCAGTGCAGAAGACAAATGTTGTCATCGGTTCATCAGCACTTCGAGTTTGAACCTAAAGAATGTTGTGTGTTTATAAAATGTATATATAAAAAACCCTACACTGATATTCATAAACATTGTCTAGGTTTACCTGGGTGTAGGTACACTTTTTCTTTTTGCACTTGCCACAAGTGAACAAGTCAGTCTGGGTGCCCCCAGAAGTGGCCACCTGGTGGTCCCTGATGGCTTCTTTGGTCAGATTCTTACGCATCTCCTTCAGCTCATCACTTGCCATTTCCTATTGGATTTAGATTTCCACAAAGTCAGTATGAGAGAGAGAACATGTTTCTATAATTATTACACAATGTTAAAGTGAACTGGTTGTCACTCACCTCTGCTGTCATTTTTGCTATGCGGTCTGGACTCACATTCCCACAGAGCACATTCCTTCTCAGGTTGGGGTTCTTTGCATCCTTAAGATTGGATATTCGGCTTCGTACGCGATTCTTGTATTTCATATCAGTATTTTTGAACTCCAAAAAGACACGTGCAAGTTGGTCAAGGAATGCATGTGAAATTTTGTATGCTGAAAACTAGTATTTTTTTCAGACTTTGCTCATATTTCAATAACAATTGCTACTTTTTTGGGATGAATATGAAAAGGATATATTCTTCAATCTGAGCTCCAAGTTCATCACAGTCAGCACCAATTGCAATGTAATCATCTAAAAGAAAAAGACAACACTTTAACCATTTCAAAACAAGAAAATGCGTGCGCACGCGTACACACACACACACACATACATACATACATACATACATACATACATACATATATATATATATATATATATATATATATATATATACACACACACACACACCTTGCAAAAGTATACGGACCATAAACATTCAACATTTTCAATTAGTTAAAATTTTCTTCAATTTAATATGACAGTCTAAAAATGACACAAAAATAAATGATTAAATTAATATATAATTAAAGAGTTCAATAAAATTTGTATTAATCAAAGTATTCCATGCATTTTGCAACATTCACTCAAGTTTGAATGTATGATTTATAATTTAGAAAGATAACAAAATTAGTACCAAGTCTAAATCCTCTTGGCAAGACACTGTATGGTAACTTAGCAAGGTGAAAAATATGTGTGCGGAAGAATTGCCTGCCATGACTTGCCTCCTGTTTGCAAAGCACTTGACAGCATCTCCCTGCACTTGATACGGACTGAGTCAGATGTGCCTGGTGCTCGTGGGAAAGTGGCTATCAGTGTGTTGGGTGTTATATCGACAGACTCACTCTTACTGCTAGAATTACTGCTTGAGCTGAGAGAAGAAATAAAGAGACAGAGGAAAAAGGAACAGAAATCAGAGGATGAGAACGTTAGATAGATAAAGCCTTATTTAATGACTAAGATCATGAGCAATGTGATTATTTAATTTTAAAATAATCTTATGACCATTAAAATTGGTCTTGGTACCTCTCCTCTATGGGCTCCGGGCTGGCTTGAGATGGTGAAACCACTGGTGATGTGTGTTCCTTCTTTTTCTCCTCAGAGTTCTTTTCTGCAGCAGGTTCATCTGGATGTCAAAACCACTCTTTAGACATTTCATCAGTGTAATACTAAAAATAATCAGAAATTGACCTATATATCTGTGTGGTGACTCAAAATCTTGTACAAAAGAAAACCTCAGTTGCTACCACATACAGGCAATTAATGGTATTACAACAACACAAACCCATGATGACTTATATTAATGTTACATAAGAAACTAAAAAAGTTTGAAATGAATTACTCAGTATTATACGTTATATTACACACAAAGCCCCAAAAAGTATTTAGACACATAAACATAAGGCCCACTTTAAAAATGTGTGTGCAGTGCAATCACTGGTTTAAATACTTGATACTTCTAATATTTTAATTGCAGCTTAAGTGTCTAAATTAAATATAAGCATGCTGATACAAGCATTTTATGACCTCTTAATAACCAAATACTATATATGGGCAATTCAACCAAAAAAACAAACAAACAAAAAAACTAATAAGAAATGCTTACAGCATTTTAAAAAACACGTTTTGCTTACACGTAGATTCAAATGAAAAAGCTAATGTTATTTGTTGATTACACTTACCAAGCAATTTCTTCCAGGATTTGATCAAGGACTTGGCCAGTGAGGTCACTTCATCATCTGTGCTCTGCTTGCGGATGCCATTGACCGACATCCCTATCCTCGTAGACTATTCATAAGAAAAGCAGTAGAAATCTCTCATTAAATTGTATTTGAGCACCGAAGCGCGCACGAGGAGCAGTGAACAACAGAGTAAACATACCTGCAGAAGCTCCAGGGTCATGGGTATATTCTTTAGTTCCTTTAATAAGTCCAGTGCACCGGCCTAATTAAAAAAAAAAAAACCCGGCTTACTAAAACACCATTTCATTATGATACATTGATAGACACAGTAAACTTTGAGAACTTCAATAACACATAAGCATGTTAACAGAAACCTCAACAGAAGTTACTATGTAGCATAACACCTAACTATCCTCACTTTTACTGCCACGATATGGGTAAAACATTGCTTTATTATGTATTTTTAAACATACTGAACGCAAGAGTCAGGTTTTTTTTTCCTAAAATAAATCATTTGCATTATTGTCTCCCGTTGAGTGACCCTGTGCATTTATCCGCGCAAACAGCTAACGTTAATGCTGCTAATTTCCCCGCTAAGCGTTGAGTTTCTTAAACAATAAACTAAACCACTAGATATTTCTCTCACTTAAGCATTAACCACTAAATCAGATCTAAAAAAAGATTCTCAGTTTCGCTGTAGATGATGAAATCAGTTCTTCTTCGTTTTTGTAGCTGTTAGCTTGCTAAGTAACTAGCCTCGTCTGGTCCGAGACTGGGAACTCATTCATGACAAAACACCTCACCCCGTTCTTCTTCTGTGCCATTTTATCCATCTTTTTTGCGATCCGGATGATATCGTCCTCTTCTTTCTTATTCATTATTGATGTTTAGTGGTTTAAACGGAGTTTAAATGTATAAAATATGTAGAACCACACGCGAACACGCCACTCAACCGGCGGCAAACGCAGCAGCGCTCCTTTGGCAGGAAGGCGTTTCTATGAAGAACCCAGACATCACTAATCAAACCATTGACTAGCAGCGCCATGGATCAATCGATCGACGTAAAGCGCAGGCAACACTAATCGAAGAACCGAACGTGCGTCACACTTGAAGTGTTCTGAATTAATGCATTTCATCTCGTTTATCCTTACACCACTTGAAATTTACACACATAAGTGATTCAGATGTTATAAACAAGATGTCAAATATCTTGAGCCGTATGGTATGGAGCGATTTGGCAGTGATTTGTTGGAAGTACTGTTTGGTGAGATTCCAGCAACCTCTGTTTGCAACACTAGAGCGCGCTGGTGCTCGTGCTTACTACGAAGTCGACCCTAACATTAATTCTTCCACAATCAGCAATCTTGAATCAGGGGGCAAGGAAGTCGACCGGAAGTTGAAGTCGGCCGCGTGCCGCCATCTTGTAGCAGAACTTCACTTGCGTTAGCATCCCATTGACTCCCATTCATTTTTGCGTCACTTTGACAGCGAATAACTTTACATCTGAGGCGTTTAAAGACTCCATTTGTCCATTATTTATTTCTAAAGATACACGACAATGTATAAAGGGCTCCATTACCTTCTATGTTACATTATGGCCCCGTAGAAACAGTTTTTGTAAAAATAGGCTAACGATTGCGTCATAACCACTCGACTCTCTGTCGCACAGTAGAGAAATTACCGTACAGACAGGAGGAGAAGCTCGCAGGCAATCGGGGAGACGTCAAGAGATATGGCGTACTGGCGTTACATTTTAAAATACTATACAAAATAATTAATCAGAATACTTACTCCTGCTCACTCACGCCAAAGAACTCCCCGCTCAAGCTCGCCGTCTCTGCAAGATTAACGATGGCAGTTTGCACGGACAGAGACTGAGAAGGTTTTTTTTCACATGCTGTATTTTGACATCAGGTCAATGACGAACTCCATCCCATCACCACCAGTAATTGCTTAGTTTGAGTATATACTGCGCGTCAGAATGGTGTATTCGGAAGTTCTAAAATGACAGTCGCTAACCTAATATTTTTAACATGGTTGAAATGTAACGAAAACGAGCACTCTTAATACACTTGTATTTATTGATTTAAAAACTTATCCAAACACTGGGGTCGCTGTGTCCATGGGGTTTCCGGTGGGCTATTTTACTGTCTATGGTGAGGATATATCACAAAATCAGTTCTTTTGGTGCGCTTTTCGAAGTATATTGATCCCAACAAAAATCAAAAGCTAAAACTGGAAAATCATAATGCCTACAAAAGTAGTAAACTTAAACCTAAAAAGAGTAGAAAAAACTGGAAAATCAAAAAACATATAAAAGTAAATTGATTGAATATATAAACATTATACAAGATATATATAATCTATAAATATTACACAATAAACGATCATTGTCACGGGCGGTCCACTAACAATTTAGGCCTACTTACAAACCCACCTTTTCTTGGTGAAATATTGCGTAACATACTGTCGACCTTTATATTAGAATATAATGCACAAGTTTAAAAAACATATGTACATATTAAGATAATAACTTTCTTTCTTTCTTTTTAAAACATATGTAGATATTAGAATATAATGCACAAGGGTAATGATGTTCTGGACTGTGGGAGGTTGTGGCCAAAATCAGCCTATATAATACTCCTTCATGACATAACATTAAGAACAAATAAGATCAAGCTTATCACTGCTTGTAAATTTCAGACTTTCATGCTGGAAGGTTTGTCACAAATCAGTTCTTTTGGATCAAGCTTATCACTGCTATATGTTTGTTGAGTGCCTCATATATCAAAACAAAATCAAAATTTCAATCCAGAATAATAGACATTGCAACATCACTAATAAAAAAATCCACATAAAAAAAGAAAAAATAAATTAATCCATTTAATAGATGAAAATTAATTCTAAAGTTGGATTCAGATTTCAATAAATAAATAGGTATGGCGTTATATCAACATTTTCTTGGGCCTTGCATGTGTACAAGCCTTTATTCCTTAGAGACCAAGACAATGTGATTCCACATCCAGTGAATTTGTTTTGCCCTAATGAGCATAAAAATTTATAATTATTATGGCATGTTTTGATAATGACAGCAAGAATGTACCCTACACTGCCCTGAAACTCAACTACAGTAGTTATAGAACAGAGTAACAGAGCTTGATCAGTGAGTGAAACTGTTCTGCTCAAACCAAACTGCTTGAAATTTCCCTAGAAACACTGCAAGGCAAATCTCCACCCCATGCTGATAAGGAAATCCTATAAAAATACCTGAGACATGACGGGGAGCCTCGAGATTACTAGAAACTGCAGAATATCAATGAACAAACATCAAACAATTTCTCATTATGAAGAAAAAAAAAGTTAAAGAATGATTCAGTAAGTAGATTCAGTAAGTAGAGTTAACTCTTATGCTGTACATATCTATATCTACTGATTGATTCATGTGATACAAGATTAGCATCACCCCAGATGTAATGCACTAAGAACTGATGTTGCCCTACTGTAAACCAATCACAATATTCCCACTGTGCTTCTGTATCACAGTTATGCTCCCACTGAGAAACACATGCTTTACCAGCTGAGACTTCCCTTTCCCTTATAGTCAGCTACAGCATAAAACCTCTCCACTTCACCCCACTCTAATCCCTATTAACAGAGGCCTTAAATCTGCTTATATCTCTGCAAGAAATTAGAAACACCTTCAGCCATCTGCTGGATATCACACACACACACACACACACACACACACACACACACACACACACACACACACACACACACACACACACACACACAGCAGAATAGATACTTCTAAAACAGCATTTACATATGTAATTTGTTTACAGTCAAATGAGACAAAGATGCAGGTATTAGCATATACAAACAGTTGAGATCAACCGAAAGGTTTGCAAGAGGTAGTTGTATAACTTAATCATGATGTTTTATGTTTGTATATTATTCATCACACTTACTGTTATTATGGTTATCACTACTGTACAGTTAGAAACCTCCTAGGTTAAATACAGTTTAATTATATGTTAGTGCAAATGCTTAGATTATACAAACCAGTTTAAAAATGTTCTTTTTTTTACATTTCTTTTAATATATGAGGGCTTAAAATGATAATATTCTTGATGCTGTCTTTCTCTAAAATGCTGTTTAATCATGAGCAAAGATTACACAAATCGACCCTGATGCCTGCCATCCCAAAATAGCATTGTGCGTTGTTCATAATCTCTTCAGTTGATGGACAACAAACTCACCAACTCAACCCTCCTGAAAATGTGAAATAAGGTAGGATAAGTGGCTTCAGATATTGGTGTTTTTATCTAAATAGTAGCATAAAACTAGTTGCATATTCTGTATATATTTTTAAAATGTTTATATTGGTAAATTAACCTGCTTTAGAAAGTGTGTGCTAATCATAAGATATTATTCAGTATGGTGTTTAAAAGGCATTGTCTTTTTGCAGCAGATAAGAAGGTGATTTCTGTGTTTGAACTTTATATATATGTGCTTTTGAATCATGGTTTCCAGAACATGTCTTGTGCCTGTTATGCAATAGTTTACTGCACTGAAAAATTCTTGTGGAACATCATTTGTCAATTGAATGAGGCTGTCTGTGCCACACGGCAAAGCACTCTGTATAAGGATGATGTTTTCATATAGCATTTAGGACTGACCCGTTTCCATATTTCTTTATTTTTTTTTTCAGAGTAACACATTTTTCAGGTTATTTTATTGTTTGAATAAAAATGTACATTATTTGTTTTATCTCTATGTAGGTTAAGTAGAGTTCATTACATATTAGCATAAGCATTTGTTCATTGACTTGCATTCTTATACCTGGCCATGTTAAGCAAACATTCCTGATGTTCTGAATTGCTGAAGAGGCCATTTCACTGTTGACTGCGAGAAGCCATTTCATTAATGACTTTAATGAAAAATTGAAAACAATACCTGACAGACGAATGTAGCTGTTGCTGCTAATGAACTACAGATTGATTTTTCTAATGCATTTGTAGTTGTAAGAATTGCAAAGTATAAAGACGCCATTAAAAAAGAGCATATCACATAATTTAAAGGTTCTGTTTTATTGTCATAAGCTGAAATTCCCCTAGAGTACATTCATTTACAAAAACACTTGCTTTATGGGTGACACAAAGTGGATGTGGAAGCAATTTCAGTAAGGTAGAATCAAACCTAATGGGATGCAGATAGTAAGAACAGAACAATATTATGGAATGCAGTGCAGCATTTTTGTTGTTATTATGCACAAAAAAAAAAAAAAATGAAAATTAAATAGAAAAACCCTGTGATGTTGAGAAAAGTTATGAAAATTATGTAACTGAAATAAATAACTGAAAAAACGTCTTTGTTATTTAACTGTTGGTACTTTAATTTTTTTCCCCAGTATCTCTTAATATGAGCACAACACACCTTAATGATGCACCCCATCCTGACGTGTCAGTGGGGAGTTTGCAGACATTGGTCTCCAGACCCCTACACCCCCAACCAGACCCCATTACCACTAAGAGGGTATGTTTCTACAAGAGCGGGGACCCTCAGTTCACAGGGCACCGAATGGTCATCAACAGCCGCACTTTTAAAACCTTTGATGCCCTTCTAGATGCCCTCTCCAAGAAAGTGCCTCTTCCATTTGGGGTAAGGACCATCACAACACCCAGGGGAACACATGTTGTCCACACCCTTGATGATGTGCAGGATGGGGGCTCTTATCTGTGCTCAGATCAGAAGAAAGTCAAGCCTTTTAACTTGCATAAGGTTCATAAGAGACAGGTCCCTTGGAACACAACTAGACCTGCCAGTGCAGAACGACAAGCACGCAGAGAACTGGTCCGGCAGCTATCAAAGAGAAATGAAGTGACCACACGGGCAGGAAAAATGGCCGAAAACACACGTTTGTGCATGGTACGAACACCAAAAAGAGTGACAGTGTACAAAAACAGGGATCCGAGTATGAAGCGAGTAATTGTTCTCCATAGGAGAACAGCCCCAAATTTTGAAGCTCTTTTGGATTATCTTTCTCAGGTGATGCAGTTCCCAGTTGTGAAGCTTTACACAGAAGATGGCAGAAGAGTAAGTATATATTATACATGCATACATGGAACAGTTTTGACTTTATTGAAATTATTGAATGTTTATGTTGCTAATGGTGGTTGCTAAAGATATTGCACAGTGATACACAGAACCATTGGGTGAAGCGGTCATAAACGTGTTATATCTTGCATAAAACACAGCTGCTGACCAATCAGAATTGAGGACTGTTGTATATATATATATATATATATATATATAAAGTTTGAAATGTTAAGGTAAACAAGGATGTTAGAATTTAATTTAATTAAAAGGAAAACACCGTTTTGGACACCATGTCTCATAAGGTTCAATATAGCGAACAATGGTCAACCATTTAAGGATCTGAACTGCTAACACTACGGTTGGCTTAAGTTACTGAAATAATTTTTCTCTATTTCACACATCACTGTGCCCTTCAAAAAGTATTTAAATAAAGTTCTTTAAAAAAAATCAATGTGTTCTAAAAATAAGGACATTAATTTTGATGCATTTTATGTAATCACTCAATTATACTACTATCTTTGACTAACAGAAAAAAGAAACTAAAATGCTGTGATATTACACTGTAGTGTTTTGGTTTTGTACAAAAGATTGTGGCACTGTTAAATAACTTTTGCTTTTCCTTGTCATTGAATTTTTATCCTATTAGGTATTTTTTGTGCAAGAATTCGACCTTTTTAGCTTTTAAGTTTTAAAGTACACTATGTCTTTGTTGATTAGTCATTCCCTCAAATCTTGATTTACTAAGCCACGGTGTTTTAATTCTTACCCCCAGCTGTGAGAGTACACTATAATCTTGTGGTGTCTCAAGGAATGTCACACACATGACTGACTAAAGCTCATGTGAGCTGTCAAACTTATGTCTTAAAGTTTGGACTTCTGAAAAAAAAAAAGTTATTTACTGGATGCATATAAGTTTCTTTTCTATTTATAGGTTGAAGGGCTTCCTGCCCTCATCTTGTGCTCTGGGATTGTTGTGGCGGCTGGTAACGAACCCTTCAGAAAAGGAAACTACAATCTCCAAGCTCCCACTAAAGTCCATTCAAGGATTTCTGAATCTTTGTATCCGACACAAACTGAGACACTATTACGTAAGCTCAAATGATTAATATGATTTTTTTTTAGCTCTTCACTTGAGTGATAAACTGATATTGATCTTACATTCTGATTTTCAAGTTTAATTGCTGGTGTTTTTTCTCTTTTTTCCCCTCACCATCTTCCATCTTCTGTCTTCTAATAATATCGGATCATTCGTCCATAAGAAGAAAAAAAGTTTCCAGCTGGGACTATTTCAAGATCAAGGAATTTCTCTTTATCTTCTGAGAGGTTCATTGTAGAGCAGATCAATAAGTCACTAAATGGAAATCTGACAGAGCACAATAGAACAATGAATGAATCAATGGAAACTGAAGGCAGTCAGCCAATGGGATCAGACGAGATGGAAACTTGTGACTATATGAATGGTGTGGAGCAGAGGAATTACTCCATTATGCCTACCGAAGATGACATTGAAAAATCATTCCAGGTCAATGAAGATGGCAGCATGACAGTGGAGATGAAGGTGCATCTTACTATAAAACAAGAGGAAATGATCCACTGGACAACTACACTGAACCGCATTTCCGTTAATAACCAGCAGAGTGCAGTGTGCAATTACAAGCCACAGTCGGGTGCAAACTCATTAGATGTAACCAATGACTCAGGTAAAGGGTCGAATGGACTTCACAGCCTAGATTCTAAAGAAATCAATACACTTGTTAACAAATCTGTAGGATTCATCAAAGAAGAAAGGGAATATTATGGCAGTGATGCATCATCTGAAAAGCCCAAGTCCAAATATAGAAGGCCACCCACTCCAGGTTCCAGACAACGAAGAAAAGAGGCCTCAGTCGAAACCATCAAAACTGTTTCAGGGACTGAAGTTCAGGAGAGTACAGTAGGTGCGTACTCATACATGGAGCGAACTGCACAGGGAGAGCTGACGGAGGGTTACTGTGTGGTCAGTTGCAGCAGTAGCAGCAGCACAAGAACTGTGTCAAAACCTTGTAGGAGTGAATCAGGAGAGGTTAGGCAGAAAAAGTCTGACTCCTCCTTTAGATCCTCAGGTGTTGCACAGATTCCCCAGCTACAAAACAATGGGACGATGGAAATAACAGAGACTGTGATGCACAAATATGAATCACAGGGTATGTGTGACAAATACAATGCAAATACACAGGTGTATGTGGACAACAAGCCTGGATATCACACAAAAGGCTCAATAGACTCAGAACCCCGTTCGTCAAGTAATGATTGTGATGTAGATTTTAGTAGGCAGTCCACAAGTTCCAACTCCCAGGATGGTGGAAAAACTAATATGCTGTCATTGTCATCTGCCTGTTCAACACCTCCAAAAAAAATAAACAACAATCCATCCATCCTCACTGATGATGAAAAACAAACTTTGGTTGAGTACACGTCAGAAATGATTGAAAAGGAAATTATGCATCCAGCAGCATCGATGGAACAAGTCTCTGATGATAAAAGCATTGTTAGTAATGAAATCAATACACCAAAGTCCAAAAAATCAAAGAAAAGTACTTCTTCTGAATCATCTGGATTTGGGAAAAAAATAAGGGGCAGTGCTCCAGGGTCTTCAAAAGTCCTCCAAATGACTTCAGACACACCAAGCAACACAGGATCAGAGAAAAGGACTAGCTCAGCAGAAAGTGACAGACCTGAACACATAGTTGTAAGAGACAAAAATAAGAAGACAAAAACATTTGAAAGTTCTCCAAAAATTAGAAACTTGAATCTCAATACTGGGAATCAAAGTCGGTCAGATAAAGATCTCAGGTTAAAAGATAAAACCATCAACAACATTTCCTACAAAGTAAACACAAAGGACCATGACTCTCAGCAGCCTAAATTAAAGAAGAAGACTTTAGACATTCAATTGCCAGCCCATCCAGCGTCCCCAATAAAGAGGCTACCGAAACAAAAGTCAATGAATGGTGTCAGATCAAAATCCTCTAAAGAAAAACAGGAGTTGAGTGAAAATGTGTCATTGCCTGTGCTACAATTGTCTTTGACCGGTGTAAATCAATATGTTGAAAGCTGGCTAAATAAAATTGAACCAGAATCTGTGCCCTATGATGATGAAACAAACCATCCAGAGATTGTACCAAGAGCAGTATTCCAGATAGGTAGTGACTCCACTGATGGCTCTAATATTAAAAGTGACCCTGAAAAAGATAGCGTAGATGTTGAAGGCCCTTCTTTAGAAGATAATTCTGACGAGAGGCCACCTGTACAAATAAGTTGTGAGGGAGATCCAACTGAGCTACAGAGGCCGATAGGATTTTATAAATCGATGCCAATTTTGAGGGTACATTCTGAACAGGAGAGTCTTGTAAGAATGCACAAGTCATCTGAGAACTTGGTTCCACCTGACCCTTCTGAGACATCACAAAGAACAGAGGTCAGAGTTAGGTCAGGCATGAAGCCAGTTTTGCAACAGTTGTGTTTGTCTGTTCAGTCCATCAAGCAGGCATTGAGTCAGGCCCGCTTAACACCTTTGGAAAGGGAAAAGTCTAGTAGTCTCCCGGATTTTTCCTCTCAGGTGGCCTCTGCCTTTGGTTCTCCCTCTAGAGCTCTTCTGTCTTTCTTGTCACTGATGACTCTGAGAGATGGACTTTCAGTCCTCTACAAAGATGAATCACAAGCCAGCAACTCTAATGTCTGTCCAGAAGCCCTGCAGGTAATGCAGTCCTTGGAAAAAATATCCAATATTAAAGATGAAGATGAGCTAAAGGCCAGCTTGACCAGTCTTCAAAGTTCAACTTCATCCAAATTAAAACAAAGCTGGAGAGATTTCCAAGAGCAAAATGTCCTTGAAGATAGTCCGCCGCTGTCCTCAAGATTCTCAGAGCAGGAGTTTGCTGTAGAAGTGGACTTAGAAGAAGAAACGGAAAATCAGGACAAACAGCAAAGTTTGTGTATAGAACAGTTACTGGATGAACTGAACATGCCTAAAGAGCTTCACAGAGAGATTTCCTCTCTCGTTGAAGGAGAACTAAAGTATTTTAATCAAGCAGACTTAATCAAACATGATGATGCCATCAGTGAAATCTTGGGTAAAGAAATGGAAGATGAAGATGGCTCCTTAAGTGGTAGTTTAAAAAAAGCTGCTGACATGGAAGAGGAAAATGAGAATATTGAGAATGATGACATAACCAATGATCCAATGGAACCAGAATCTCAGGAACTGTGTTTAATTCAAGCTCATTCCCCTCACTCAGAAACTATAGAAGAGGACCGGGGTAATGAAGATTCTGGTATAGCAGTGCCCATTCAGTCACCTGAGTTTAATGGTAGAAATTCAAGTAAAGCAGATATTTTAGAAACATCTGAAAACAACCAGATGAATGCAGAGAACATGCAAGAATGGGTAATGTATGAAGACTCAGAATCTGAAAACAACGTTGGTGAAGGAAATCGTTCTCCAATATCTGAACAAAAGAGGACAGATGTAGCTGTAGAAGAAGTTTCTGAGCTCTCTGATCACCAAGACAATATGTCTGAAAGTGAGGACAATGTAACGCCAGAGATTATAGAACAACGAAACACTGATGTTGAGGAGGAGGACACCATTCAGAACATCAGGGTAACTAGAGAACAATCAGATGCTTCAGAAACCGACGACATAAATGCCGAACGCTCATGTTCAGCATTAGAAACTGAGAGCATGCCGTTTTCAGACAGAGAGGCAACTGAGCTAAATGAGGAAAATCAGTACAGTACAATTGAGGACTGCATCAGAGAGGAAGCTGATCTTGATTTTGAGGAAATGATTAGTGATGGAGGACTTGAACAAGAAAACAAGTCCATCTTATCAGAACGTATGTCCATTCACTCAGAGCCCTCAGAGACATCATCGCCTCATTATGATACAGAGGATGAATGTAGAGAGCAAACATTAGAATCATCCAGCCAAGAAGATGCTCAGGTGATGTCTCCAGATGTCAAAGATGCAGATCAACAAGAAGATGTGCCAGAGGTCTCAGAAGGTGAGGATCCTGATCCAAACTCCAACAGCAGCCCTCAATATGTTAGTAATGATGAAAATGGTATGACTCCTGATGCTGAATACAAGAAAACGCACCAAATTGAAAATGGGCTTGTGAAAGAACTTGACATTAATGAGGTGGACCATGAGAGCTATGAAGTTTATAGAGCAGATCAAGATGCTGAACCAGACTTCTGTAAAATCTCTGATCCTGAGGCTGTGGATGAGCATGGGACAGAAACGAAGCCAAACACAAGTGATTCCGAACACTGCAAAGTTCAGACATTAGAGGAAGATAGTCTCACTAAAAAGAACAGTTCTGCTGAAGAATTTGATGTAGAAGAGGAAGACTATGTAGGTTTGTTTGATTCTCAAAATAGCGTGGATGGTGTTAGACACTCGTGTACTGATACTAAAGATTCTGTGGAAGGGGAGTCATGCAGCAGTATGCAGAGTACAAGTGAGCACCAGTTTGAGAAACCTTTGGGTATGAAACATGGCTATCATTATTTACTACATCCAACTGAGATCTCACAAGAGCTGTTAGACTTAATTAATTCGGCTTTGTTGTCCTCTACCTTGACTGTCACATGTGATTCAAATGGCAACCTCAGATTAGAGCCAGACAAATGTAAAATGAGGGAGATGTTTATGGCTTGCCAAAGGACAGATGATCAGTACGGTCAAAAATGTCTCCCGAGCCCGAATACATCAGATCTGTCTGATTACAGGCCTGAGACATCCGACAATGGTGGGTACCAGTCGCAGGAGCTTTTTACGGAGAGCGAAGAAGAGGAGGCGGAGAGGTTACGTATTTTTCGAGAAATCATAAAACAAAGTTCAGAGAAGCCAAAAAGAATAAACCATGTAAAAGAGAACGGCTTGATGAAATCGTCTACATGGATGACAACAAAACCTACTCCCAGTCCAAGTTTAAAAAGCAGCAGTCTTGCTTCTTTTCAGGAGACTACAAGTGCAATCCAAGAGACACTGTCCCACAGTAGATCACCAAGCGATAAAAGTTCACTTGACGGAGACTCTGAGTCGGTACAGAGCATGGCTTTAAAAGTGGTCTTTGGAGAGGGAGTGCTGATTGATAAAGGCAGGTGGCTTCTCAAGGAAAACCACCTTATCCGTAACTCTCCTCCTGCAGCTATGGGAATGTATGGAAATGCAGATACCACATCAGCTGACACGGCTCAGGACAACAGGAGTGAGTATTCAGCCGACCCATATTGTGAGAACCAAGCCTTGCCTCTGGCTGTAATATCCTCTTCTGAACTGGAGGACATGGCTAAACCCCCTACACCAAAATGTATGTACTTCAATATGTCACATAGCAGTGACTCTGATCCTCTCTTGGATGCTCAAAGTGTCAGTAATGTCAGCAATGGAGGGAACGCTAGGAGAAACAAGGAACTTAAGGTATCTCCAATGGGTGAGTCTTCTAAAATGTGGGCAAAGAAAAATGGAAGTATGTCTTCATTCGCATCTGTTGAATTCAAACTGCCTGATGGGAAAGTTCATCCTCAGGAGGGGTTGCGATCTAACAGATCTCAGAGTCAAGACAGTTGGAGAGTACAAGAGGAGGAGTCGAGGGAGGGTCTAAATCTCAGGTGTGGGCAACACTGCCCAATACTATAGTTCAAAAGGGAAAATGAACCAGCTACAAGCGCTTCTATTTAAGTTATTGTAAGATTTAATTTATTTGCAGTAGCTTATTTGCTTAAACTGTTTGAACCACACACTGTAAATGCATACAGTCTTTAACTGCAGTGAAAACACTCTAATTTCCTCACTTTGGTGCCTGCTGGTCTTTAAGCTTTCGGTTATAAACAGTTTAGGGTTATTTTCAACATTTCATTTCACAAAGGCTATATTGCACAAATCATCTGATTTACTTGAACTTATTGAACTTCCTAAGTGGTATTTCTCATAGAGAAAAAAAATGAACTTAATTGTTTCACTTGTTTCCTAATGTAATCTCTTATTTGAATGTTGAATAATTTACCCTCAGCCCTAAAATATGCTTGTCCCCGCCCAACACCACCAGAGATGTATAGAGTCTCTGAAATACTAAGATAAATAAAGAGTTATCATTCATAACATTTCATGAAAACAGCACTGCGAAGAAGTGGTCTGCTGAGTGATTTCTAAAGATGTGTTGCCTCACACTTTGAACCACATTTCAAAATGGCTTTGTATGGAAGCCCTCAAATAAGTAATGTATACTGTTAAATAAACCAAAGTCATTTGGTTAGAATAAGAGAGGAGTGACCAATGCTCTGTTGTCTGATATTTCTGTGCCAACAAATGTCATTGTTAGTCCAGAAAATTCATATTTTTCTTAGGTCATATGAAACACTGACACACAACAGATTAATGTCCAAACCCAATCATCATAACTTTAAAACTTAAAATACATAAAATATAAATTATTATAATTATTATGATTATTTTGAGTTTTTTTTTTTTGTCTTTTACATTTAATAAAATGCAGTTTTTAATGCAGTATTAATATCATAGCACAGCATCCTGGGGAAGAGTGGAAGTTCAATGCAGGCAGCTTTCATCATCATCACATTAAATGTGATTATTTTTATTGTGCTGAAATCAAATAAAATTGCATCACCTCTACAAATAATCTATTTTTATTAAACTGTTTAGATTAATTGTGTACATATATATGTGTTCTATACTTACTTCCTTCAGCACAAAAGTTGTTGTTTAATATACATGCAGACATTTTCCTGAACTGATTTACATCATTAAAAAAAAAAAAATAATAATAATATTAGAAATCAACAACACATATTAAAAAGAAAGACAGCTCCTGGATCTGGACAAATTAGCTTATTTCACTAAACACTCTTGTTAAGCAGTGTGGGGTTTAAAGAAATATTGCCTGTGGAAGGTCAACCAGCTGAAATTGACTTTATTTCCAGTGTATGGGAATTGTTACATGTTCACTGTATAATGTAATTGGCTATTTTAGAGTCTAGACCACTGTGGCCAATGGATTTGGTAATGCAAATGGAGATTTAGTGAATAAAAAAAAAAAAAAAAAAAAAAAAAAAAATATATATATATATATATATATATATATATATATATATATATATTGATGAGGTTTGTGCCATGAATATATATATATTATTCTAATTGGAAATATTGTTTGACATCTAACTTTGAAATAAAAACATGCTACTGAAAAAGAAATATTTGCTGATGAGGTTTGTGCCATGACCTAATTTTATTGGGTGTTCATGTTAGAATTAATTGCACGTAACAATAAGAAATACAAGTTGGGTATTTCATGATGGGTATACTGAATTGTCCATGGAAAACACTGCCTTCAGTCCCATACTATTCCAAAGTTTCTCAGCCATTTCATCATCTCTAGCAGCTCTGGTGCATCTTGAAGGTCTGCAGTTGCTTTAGAAAATTGGAAAGGAATAGACAGAAAAAACAACAACCAAAAAATACATTCATTATGGGTTCCAGTCAGTTTATATGTGTTGCCTCTGGAACTGTATTTAATGCAGTATGACAAAATTCAATACCCGTACCACTCTCTTTGTCTAATTCTGGTTGTACTGCACAGTAGATGGTAGTTTGTGCTCCCTGCCCTGGTGTCTTTGTGAAAGGTCTGACAATCTTCCAAATGATTAGAAGTCCGAGATTCATATGTCTTTTAAGTTCTGTCCGCACAATTCCTGGATGGACTGCATATGCCGTAACACCTGTGTCTGAAGACACAATTAATGATACGCAAAAGTATGTCAAATTTCCCATATATTTAATCTTCCATATTTTTAAAGATCATGTACCCTTGAGTTTTTTTGGCCAAGGAGCGAGTGAAAAGGATATTGGCCAATTTACTCTGATCATATGCTCTCCTACTGTGGTAATTCCACTCACTATTGATGTCATCAAGTGCTATTGTGCCCCAACTATGAGCCATGGAGGAAAGGTTGATGATTCTTGAGGGGGCAGATCTCTTCAGCAAAACAATCAGCAGGAAGGTTAACAGGAAGTTACCTAATTGACATCAATTATGTCACTTACATACATGTTTAAGTAATAGTACAAAAACTCAATTCATATACTGTAAGTCTGCACCATTAAACATGCAGCAAATCAAGATTTTAAGCAAAGGTAAAAATATGTAAAGTAATATTATAGTTAAAATATGCATTATACTGTATGTTTAAAAAAAGGCATTAAAGAAGAGGTCTGTGACACAATGCTCTTGAATGAACAACTAATGAAAAACTCTTTAACTAAGTGGTTGACACCAAACTGGATCTCAAAACCATCCGCTGTCTTAGAGTAAGGACACATCATGATCCCAGCATTGTTAATGAGTATGTGAAGTGCTCTCTCCTCTGAAAACAAGAGGATTTTATTAATTATTTTGGTCTGTTGTAGGAGGCACATTGGTATTTTTGAGTAAATTACGTTAAAATTTTGTTAGATCAAATACACATTCTGATTTGGATGTAAAACTTTTATTAATCACTTACCATTGTAGTTACCTCAGCAAATTCTCTGATTGATTTGGTGTCTGATAAGTCTAGATTCCTGATCACTATGTTTTGGTTCCCCGAGTTCTCCATGATCTCTTTCTGTGCTCTTTCTGCTTTCTCAAGGTCTCTGCAAGCCATTATTATCCTGGCCCCTGTGGAACAACTCCAAAAACCATGACTTTTATAATTGGTATCCTAAATAAATTTGAGATACATTTAATTTATTATTTTTTTTATTTGTTTTTATTTTTATTTTTAGTTAGAATCTGATTTACAGTACAAAGTCTGGTAACTGCTCACAAGAATAAGATAAATGTACTGTTAACTCAGCGTGAATGCATTTCTTGTGGATTCTGGAAACTTGCTGCAGGTGTTTAACCTGAATAACCTAAAAATATATACAAACATTTAAAGGTACCATAGAATGCATTGATTCAATATTTTAAATTGTTCTCTGATATCTACATAGAAGGTATGTGGCTTTGATAAGGGCAAAAATTCTCCAGAAACGGTTTTACATGTCCATTTATAACCCTAGGATTTGTCCCTAGAATAAAATGGTATGTTATTACCTTATTTGGAAGGGTCATCGTGGCTAATAATGTTGAGTTCTTCTCTGATTGGCTGTTTCACAGCGCAGCTCATTTCAGTAGATCACACAGCAAACAAAGATCTTTACTGTCCAGCGTGAATGATGGAGAGATTAGTCATCCAACCTTATGTTTGTATGAAGCACGTTTCCGGCACTGAATAAAAAATAAAAAAGGTTCACAATTCTGCCTTTTTTCCTCATAACTGCTTGATTCAAACATGCAATTCTGACTTTTTTAATTATGAGAAAAAAAAAAGTCAGAATTGTGAATTTATATCTCGCAATTCTGACTTTATAACTCGTAATTGTGAGTTTATATCTCACAGTTCTGTGAAAAAAATAGTCAGAATTGTGAGATAAAAAGTCGCAACAACCTTTTTTTATGTTTTATTCAGTGCTGGAAATGGGCTTTCATATGTTTGACCCTGTATCAGATGAAGATAGAGATTTTGAGAGATTTTGCAGGAATGTTTGGTGTCCGTGGTATACGAACATGACCGCTTCGAGACACTAGCAGAGTGAACTAGGGCGAGGTATGGAAAGCCATTGTAATATTTAATCTATAGGCCATATTAGTAACTATTTTCATGGTACTAGTACTTATTTTTTTTAGATACTAATATCTTTCAGAGATCGTGAAGCAAATAAAATAAATATTGATTTTGGTGATCTCATCATTAAAGGACTGCAAGTGGAAGAAAGCAGGCGAAAGTGGAGAGGCGCCGAAGGACAAAGAAGAAACCTGGAATACCAGCAGAACATGAATTTCAAGTTGAGAACTATAATAAAGCTGATAGGAAAACAGGAAAATCTGAATAAGAAAATATTTAAACTATTTTAAAAAAGACTTCAGTCCTTTTTTAGGAAACAGTCCTCCATAAAATGTTCCAAATCTGAATATATGGAACAGTGTTGTAAACACAACTTAACCACTGATTTCTAGTCGTGTCCTCCTTTGGAAGGCCAAACAAAGTAGTTTCGCTTTCACAACGAAACACAGTGTCATACACATGGGGGCTAGAGTGAGCGGAGGCCGGCTTGAGTGAGCGGCGGTGGGCTTGAGAAAGGCACGGCAGGAGGGCTTTCAGCAACCACTTGTGACGACCCCGGGCTCCGCTTCATCCATGGTTAAAGCCGATCTGGCGATCCACAGCGTGAAGTTGATGTTTTTCCTCAGCGACCAGCACAGATCAGTTCTAGGCATGACAAAGCAGATATCGTCCTCTTTTGGAAGGCCAAACAAAGTAGTTTCGCATTCACAATGAAACATACAGCATCTCCACAGCATGACGCAACGGCAACAAAAATACTACAGCAAGAATAAAAGTTATGGCTTCTTTCTTTGCGTGAACATTTAGGCGGTGTTATGCAAATCTATCCACATACAGGTGCATCTCAATAAATTAGAATGTTGTGGAAAATTGTATTTCTGTAATTCAACTCAAATTGTGAAACTCGTGTATTAAATAAATTCAATGCACACAGACTGAAGCAGTTTAAGTCTTTGTTTCTTTTAATTGTGATGATTTTGACTCACATTTGGCTAGACTAAAATTTAAACTAAATACTGATAAATTCAGAAGCACAAGTAAAAGACCGAATACACATTAAACCTTCGACCAGGCCGCTCAATTCTGCTGTTTTGGGCTGGCAGGTGGATTCTTACACAGGGCACACTGGTGCTGCAGACACCAAATTTTTTTACATTAACGTTCTGTACAGGGCACACTGGTGCTACAGACACTGAATGTTTTTACATCAATGTTCCATACAGGGCACACTGGTGCTACAGACACTGAATGTTTTTACATTAACATTCCGTACAGGGCACACTGGTGCTACAAACACTGAATGTCTTTAAATTAACGTTCTGTACAGGGCACACAGGGCACACTTCGCACAGAAACTCCACAAGTGAGACTCACTGATGACGTTTCAGGAATTTCAGCTTTCGCTGTAGATGTAGTCTAGTAGCTGAATAACATGCAGACAGATGTTTTACTAGACGTTTTACTGATGAAACGAAGAAAATAAAGAATGACGGCAACAGTATATGGTTTTATCTTTCCTCTTCAAGCCATCTTGGGTATTTTTATAAGAATAAAGTTTAAAGGGGTCATCTGATGCGATTTAAATTTTTCCTTTCTCTTTGGAGTGTTACAAGCTCTTGGTGCATAAAGAAGATCTGTAAAGTTGCAAAGACTAAAGTCTCAAATCCAAAGAGATATTCTTTATAAAAGTTAAGACTTGTCCATGCCTTCCTGAAACATCCCGTTTAAACGCGCCCCCACATGTCTACGTCACAATGTGGGAAGATTTGCTGTTCTCAAGTCCACTGGGCGTTCCTCATTCAAGCCTGCAGTGTGTGACGCTGTGTAATGCAGTTTATGGAGGACTATTTCCTGAACTTGCAGAGTAGCATACAATGGGTCTGTGCTCAAAGGCTGTTCTATAAAGTGGGTAAGTTCCAACTTTGCAAGGACAGTCTGGTGCTTCTGACTCACAGCCTGTAAGTACATTTTTTATGTTTAAAGAATTTGCCACTGATGATTCAAACACAATAATAAATACAGTTTTTGTATGAGCATTCCTCAAAACAATTCATACAAATAGCACCACACAATGGATTACCTGCAAAAGCCTGTAACTTACTCAAAATCTTTAGTTGATCTCTCAAAAGTATTTATGTCAGTCAACATATTAGTGACATCAGAATGAAAAGTCCTTGAGTCATTGTTCACAAACAAGATAGTCAAATTGCTTAGTCATGTTGTCAACATAACAGTGCACCGTCACAGTTTTTGTCAATTGCTAACATCCTTTTGTCCAATCTGTAGTCACATTTTCAAAACACTATACACATTTAGCACAACATCAGTCTGTTGTGACCATACCTTTAACACAATTCATGTTGTTTTCACACAATATTCAGTAAATAAACATGTTTCTAAAATGCTTACAGTTTTTCTCAGTCGCTTTGGTGCATTTCTCGAATCATCATCAATATTTGCAAAGAAGTATGTGCATTTCTCAAAACAATTCATACAAACAGCACCTGTAACGTACTCAAAATCTTAAATTAATCTCACAAAAGCAAGTATTTATGTCAATGAACATATCAGTGCCATCAGAATGAAAAGTCCTTGTGTCATTGTTCACAAACAAGATAGTCAATATGCTTAGTCATGTTGTCAGTATAACAATGCACTTTGTTAGGATTACCTGATGTAAACTATGGCAACATTTGGGATGACAGTTACTGTACTAAACAGTATGCCATATGCTTATGTATGCAATATATCCATTTCAAAAGTACAAATGTACACATTACTGTATGTGGGATATTGATTGAAAGAGACTGGATAGAATTCCCTGTTACACTTTTACTAGTGGTCTGACCAAAAAAAAAAAAAAAAAAAAAAACCTTACAATGTCATTATAAAAGGAAAAAGAAATATGGGCACAAAGATGAAAAAAAAAAAAATAATAAGTCCACTGTCAGAATTTGTAACTCTTGTGTTGTCCTCTGTCTTCACAGTATATGCTTTCCAACTGAAGATTCATGAGATGAACCTTTGAGCTATTTCAGAGAAATGGTTTATGTGCTTGACAGTTTATGACAACTAGATTAACCATTTTGCATTTAATGAGTTATAAGATGAACTAAAGACTAGATGTTTTGGGGGGTAAGACCATTGCACAGAAAACTATATAATACAATTTGAGCAACATGACAAGAGCAACTGATAATATAGGAAACTGCAGATACATGTGCATAATCAATGTATCTGCATAATTAAAAAAAAAAATTAAAAAAAAAAAAAAAAAAAAAAAAATCAATTGCATGAATATACAAAAGCAATCGCAACTTGTTCAAAAGAATGAGAAACTGGTTTTATGATGTATATAAAAGACTGTGATGATATGGAGGTTGTACAAGTAGTTCTGAGAATTTCATTTCTGATTTGAGAAATGTCCCAAAGCGACTGAAAAAAACTGTAAATTTTCTTTTCACATAAGCTTACCCCACACCAAAAGCATAGATCTTTCTTATCTTTTTTACAAATGCTTAAACACAGCATGACAGAAATGAAGACCTAATGTTCCAAACTTTAAATATAGTGTAATGCCTCTACTTCTGAAACAACAGCAACTCAAAAGTATTGAAAAAATAACTCTATATAAAATATTGTAACAACTGATAAGCATTTTTAAGTAACAGATCACTAAAATATTTAGAAATAGCTGATTCCAGTCTCAGTTGGAGGAATAGTCAGGTGTTGATTCTCTTTCCATTACATCAACATAGAGTAAAAAAGACCTCTTTGAATTGGTTTGTGGATGCAGAACAACACAAAGTCGTAAAAAAAATAATGCCTGGGAGAGGGAGAGGAATAGTTGGAGGAGGGATAGGAGTTGTTGGATCAGAAAAAGTGAGAAGAAGAGGTAAGGGAGGGGGTAAGAATGTGTGCTGGACCTATGAAAGCTTATTTCTGCCATGAAATATAAAGGGTAAAGGGTAATTGTGACTTTTTTTCATCTGACAGTTCTGACTTTTATTTCTTGCAATTGTGAATTTATCTCACAATTCTGATAGAGTCTGAATTGCAAGATGTAAACTCGCAGTTCCAAGAATTGTGAAATAAATTGTGAAATAAAAAGTTCACAATTACCGTTTTTAATTTTTTATCCTGCAACGGAAACAAGCTTGCATAGTAACCAAAGGCCATGTATGTTGTAATTTTTGTTGATCACTGGCATTAGCTACCATGGGGCACCAACCACATCCAACCCCAACCCACTGGAGAGCAATTTCAATCAAGGTTCCAATTGAATTTCATATACATACATATTTTTTTCTATTGTACATTCTATAAAGTAATGACTCATTCAGTTTTAGACAGTATGTTGCCAAGAATGAACACATTCAACACTTAAAAATGTAAAATGGGTTTCAGCTGAAGGTAACTAAATTACAACAAACAATAGATTTTTTTTTTTTTTTTATGATTATTTATTTATTTTCCAAAGTTGAACAAGGTCCACAATTGTGACCACATATAACTATGTACAAGACCAGGGTTTGCTTGTTAAAAAAAAAAAATAAATAAAGTTAAGGGGTGGAAAAACAACAGCAACACAGCTCCAGGATTTCCACTGCTCCTCCTTGATAGCGCTCAGAAGTAATCCATACGGATGGCCTATTGAGTTATTATCAGTGATAGCTTTGTAACAACAAATTCACTCCAGGCCCTAAGTGTTTTTGGTTTGGCTTTATTAATTCTTGCTGTAGTAAGTTCTAAAAGTGCAATGTAATTTAATTTCTATGAGCCACAATTTACCTGCTGGAATTGTAGGCTCATGCAAAATCTTAAAGATTATTTTTTTGGCTGCAGTTAGAGCAGTGTGAAGAATCCTACGCTGGCTAACAGTAAGATCGAGATCCGCATCATCATTCAACAAACAGAGACTGGGGTGCTTAAGGATTACCTTATCACATAATTCTGTCACAACTTGAAATACCTCATCCCAAAAGTTACCAATAAGTTGACATTCATAAAACATGTGCATATAAGTACCCACAATATTTAAATTACAGAGTGAACAAAAGGGGGTAGGCAAGCGCTTCATTTTGTGCAAGATATTTGGAGTGGCGTATGCCCTATGAAGCAGTTTGTAGTGTATTAACTGATGGGCAAGATTTTTTGACATTGTTGGAATAGTGTCCCATATCCAGTCCCAATTTAGATTGCAAGGAGCCAGTTCCTTTTCATCATATCGTGGTGATGGGGAGCTTTCTACAGCTGTGTTTGAGCAGTCTGTTGTAAATGAATGACACTGCTCCTCGTGTCTGTGAAAAGTTTACACAGTCCATCAAAGGGTGAGAGTCCAAGTTGCAATTCCATGGTACTCCATAAGCACGCATAGCGCTTCTCAACCTTAAATACAGAAAATAGGAATGTCCAGGAAGATTATAACACTCTTTCAGATCTTGAAAAGACCTTAGCCCCTGATTATTGAATATATCACCAAGGGTATGTATACCTTGATCCGACCATGGCTTAAAAACAAAAGGTCTGTTGTCAGATTGCAAATTATTGATTATGCCAGATCGGCGATTCAGATGTAAACTTAGATGAACTTCCCATAAATTTGCACACCTCATGCCAGATTTTAAGAGAATTGGACACAGTTGTATTCCCAAACCTTAGTTCTTTCTTTGATAAACCCGTGAATAAAATGTCCTGAAGCCGGTGTGGAAGCACAGCTGATGCTTCCACGTCCCGCCAGGCGATCTGTGAGTCAACCTGTAACCAAATCTTGAGCGAGCGCAGCTGACATGCCCAAAAGTACAACTGAAAATTCGGAAGAGACAAGCCTCCTTTGTCAGATCTTCTCTGCAATGTTGAAAGTTTAATTCTTGGTCGTTTCTTATTCCAAATGAATTTTGTAATCAAGGAATTCATTTCTTTAAAAAAGGTTATACGGGGAGATAAAGGAATCATGGAGAACAGAAATAAAAGTCGAGGGAGGATATTCATTTTAATGATTGCGATTCTGCCTTGTAATGAGACTAGAATAGCGTCCCATCTCTGTAAATCTTGTCTGATAGTAGTAAATAAAGAACTATAATTTTCTTTAAGGATAGTCTGCAGTGATGAAAAGATCTGAATTCCCATATATTTAAATGTCTTACTAATTGGGATCGAGGAGGACGCTAATGCAGTATTTGTTGATGCAGACAAGGGCATTAACACAGATTTTCCCCAATTAATTTTGCAACCACTTATGACGCTAAAGTCATTAAATATTTTAAGACACTGAGGTAGAGAAGAGGAAAACATTGGACATGTAGAGAAGGATATCATCTGCGAAAAGAGAGATAGAATGCTTGGAGTCACCAACAGTAATCGGGGAAATAATATGGTCCTGCCGAATTGCCTGCGCTAAGGGCTCTAAAGAAATTGCAAATAACAAGGGCGATAAAGGGCAACCCTGTCTAGTGCCTCTGTTCAACGGGATTGCAATAGAACAACACAACCCCGTTGAAACCCGTGCAGAAGAGTTAGCATATAGGGTCTGAATCATATGAATAAAACGAGGGCCAAATCCAAAAGGGGTTAAAGCAGACCATAAATATGTCCACTCGACCCGGTCAAAGGCTTTCTCGGCGTCTAGTGAGAGAATAGCACGTTGTTCGATAACCGGGTCGGGTGAGTCGATGATGTTCAAAAGGCGTCGCACATTATCCGAAGCAAAACGTTCCTTAAGAAATCCTGTCTGGTCGTGGGCAATTAGGAAGCTGGCGACTGATCCCAGACGATGGGCTAGAACCTTAGCATATAACTTAACATCCGTACCAATTAGTGAAATCGGCCTGTAGCTAGAGCAGCATAAGGGTTCCTTCCCTTTTTTCAGTAGCAGAGAAATAAGAGCGGTGTTCTGATCTCTATGGAAGCAACCCGAATCTATAGCAAAATTAATGGAGTCAAGGAGAAGTTGTCCAATCAAATCCCATATCGCCAGGTACAGCTCCGGGGGTAAACCATCTAGACCAGGGGCCCTACCCTTGTTCATAACCTCTAAAGCCTCCTTCAATTCTTTTAATTCTATTGGAGAATCAAGAAAAGCACATTGCTGCTCACTTAATTGAGGTAGATCTAAATTTGAGAAAAAGTCAGTGATAGGTTGTTCATTCACTCCCACCTCAGATCTGTATAGATGCTCATAAAATTCCTTAAATATCCTATTTACATCCCCCGGAGCTGTGTGAAGAACATCTGCATTGTCCTTAATGGCAGTTATTGAAGCCAAGGCCTCGTTGCTTTTCAACCTTAATGCCATTAGTTTGCTTGGCCGCTCTCCATTAAAATAGTAGTTTTGTTTGGTACGGTGCATCAGAAATTCTACCCTTTTTAGTAAGATCGCCTTGTAGTCAGTTTTTAAATTCCCCAGGATTCTGCTTTTCTGTTCCGTAAAGGTTTTTTTAAGATCCTTCTCTACACATTCAATCTGAGCCTCCAAACTGGTTAATTGTTTTACTCTGGATTTATTTAAATAAGAGGCAAAAGAAATACAGTTTCCTCTCAGAAAACACTTGGTTGTTTCCAACAGGATTTGTGGATTAGTATCTGAGCTCGAATTTTCCTTAAGAAACAAGGCTAGTTTAGAACGCAGCTGTTTTACAAAATCTTCATTTAGCAAAAGAGTTGTATTCATACGCCACCTTTTGGAGTTTAAAGGAATAATCAGAGGAGACAGATTACAAATCACAGCAGAGTGATCTGAAATCAGTATGGGTAAAATATCAAT
The DNA here is from genome assembly GCF_018340385.1 of Cyprinus carpio. Taxonomy (NCBI): domain Eukaryota; kingdom Metazoa; phylum Chordata; class Actinopteri; order Cypriniformes; family Cyprinidae; genus Cyprinus; species Cyprinus carpio. Next base: position 14,868,715 of record NC_056573.1, on the reverse strand, counting down.
ATGGTTTACACTTTGAATAAGAGATTTGGAAATCAGAATATAATCTAACCTCGAAAATGATTTGTGGCGTGCTGAATAAAAAGTATAATCTCTACAGCTCTCATTCTTCACTCTCCAGATATCGCATAAGTCGTTATCAGCAATGAGTTCGTTTAGCGACTGCGAAGCCTAATCGCCATGAACAGAGACAAGGGATCTATCGATTGAGGGGTTACAAACTGCATTAGCATCTATTCCTACGACCAAGTTGTAGTCGACAAAATTAAGGAGGGATTTGGTAAGAGATGGAAAAAAATCTGCATCATAATTATTAGGGAAATATACTGAGAAGAGAACCATTTTCAAATTATTCCATGAACCTGACGCATATGTAAACCACCCGTTTTCATCCCCTCCCGCTGTCTCAATTAGAAACGGGAATTTTCTGTTCTGAAGAATAATAACTCCCCTTGAGGCACTATTATACGACGAGAAAGCTATCACTTTGAAATGTCTATTCTGAAAGCGGGTAACATCAGAAGCCTTGAGATGGGATTCTTGTATTAGGGCAATGTCAGCTCGTTTGCGATGCAGATAATCTAGGCATTTGGATCTTTTAATGGGAGAGTTTAGACCGTTAACATTCCACGATATCACATTAACGTCCCTCATTCAGTCACAATATAATTATACATGAGACAAAGGTAGCCATAGCAACCACATACATCAATGAGTATTTCACCCCATGAAACATAAATAATACAACAAAAACAGCAAACCCTGGAAGTTCTAACATTGTAATGGTTAAAAACAATAAAAGAAATCCAAAAAACAAAAACGATCGGCAGCTTGCAGAGAGGAAGAACACACTCTCTTATCTGCCTGGAAAGAAAATATATTCGAGGCCATCCACTCGGACTATAAGTGGCAGCAGTTACTCAAACATCAGCATCTCTCACCTGAGTGTCCATCACAGCTAAGATTAAACTTATATCCCTACTCAAAGTGCTATAATACGAAGCAGAGAAGGCCGAATTTACTCATCAGACATCTCTATGGGCACAGTGCTGACCGTTTCCGTAGTGACGTTCAGAGACGCGATGAACCGCTCCAGGTCTTCGGGGGTTTTGAAAAGCAAATGCTCCTGACCATTACGTACTTTGACCGATGCCGGGTAAAGCAGGAATGACTCGATGCCTAGTAGTTGTAGGCGTTTCCTCCCTTCGGCCATAGCTTTCCTTTTTTTGGACGTTCCCTGGCTGAAGTCAGGGAAGAACCGTAAAATACCCCCTTCATAACTTAGCGGTGATGCGCTTCTGGCTCCTTGTAAAATCGCCTGTCGATCATTGTAACGAAGGAGCTTGAAAATCAGAGTGCGCGCTCTATTCCTGGAGGAATCCTCGTTCGCGTAGAGACGGTGCGCCCGTTCAATCTCGATCGTCTTCCCTTGCAGAGCAGGAATCCACTTGGGAATGTGGGTCTGCAAGAACTGAATTGCGTTCCCTCCTTCAGCTCCTTCCCGTAGGCCCAGCAACCTTAGGTTATTTTGTCTGGATTTATCTTCATAAAGAGATAGTTTCTCCTGAAGCTCGTCTAGGCAAGACTTGTTAGCGATCGAGTCCCTTTTAACATCCCGCACCGTAGCCTGGATGTCATCACATCTATTGCCGAACGATTTAACATCCTTTTCCAACGAGTCCAATCGTGCTGTAATCGTTGAGATTTCCTCGCGAACGATCGTCGACATGCTTAGTTTTATGGCGTTCAGTTGCTTATCGAGCATTTCAGCAATGGCGTCGTGAAGGTGCTCGTCATCTTTATGCTTTTTCTTCGCCGGGGAGTGTATTAAATCTCGTTTAGATGCCATCTATAGTGCCACTAAAACAAGGAATTTACTTAGGATTCGGCCGAAAACTTAGTAGGGATAGATAATACCGAAAAAAAAGACGACTGAGGTAGAGCGTCAATATTAAGCAGCCATCATCGTCCGCTGCGCCGGCCCTCCCAACAAACAATAGATTTTTATATTGTCTATATGCAGGTAGAACTGAAACATATATGTCAAACATGTACAAGAAAGTAATGCAGTTTTTGTAATGCCATCAACTGTTAGTATTTTGACAGTCACTGTGCAATGATTGACTATATGCTCCTATTGGATAGAAAAGTAGTGCTAATGTTTTGTCCGAATGACTCGATTTTGAATAGGATTCGCTGTGTTTTGATAGAGTTAGTATATGTAGAAAAAGGTATTCAGCATTTTGAAATGTAGAGTTTGTATTTATTTAAAAAAAAATTAAGTAGGCCGGCCCCCAAATGTGGAGGTTGAACAATTAGTTTTGAGAAATTCATTCCTGATCGTAGAAATGCACCAAAGCGACTAAGAAAAACTGTAAGTACTAGTATCAGAATCAGAATGAGCTTTATTGCCAGATATGAAGCTCCACAGTGCAACAGAATGATAGTGACAAGACAGGATACAGATATTAAAAAGAATAATATAAAAATATACAAAAATAGACAATGTACAAAAAAGCAAAAACACATATTATATAGACCAGGGGTGCCAAAACTTGGTCCTGGAGGGCCAGTGTCCTACAGAGTTTAGATCCAACCCCAATTAGACACACCTGAACGAGCTACTCAAGCTCTTACTAGGCATAATAGAAACTTCCTGGTAGGTGTGTTGAGGCAAGTTGGAGCTAAACTCTGCAGGACACCGGCCCTTCAGGACCGAGTTTGTGCACCCCAATATAGACAATTATGTATGTACAGGTATGATATGTGCAAATTTGAAATGTAAAAAAATATGTGTGTTAAATAAATACTGTATACTAGTGTTGTGTGTTCCACGATTATTTTTAAGTGTTCATGAGATGGATTGCCTGAGGGAAGAAACTGGTCTGGTCATTCTGGTGCTCAGTGCTCTGTAGCGTCGACCAGATGGAAACAGTTCAAAGAGGGAGTGTGCTGGATGTGAGGGGTCCAGAGTGATTTTGCTAGCACTGGTAGCTGAGCTGAACCAGAGGATGGATTCAATGATGGCGGAGTAGAACTGTTTCAGCAGCTCCTGTGGCAGGTTGAACTTCCTCAGCTGGCAAAGGAAGTACAACCTCTGCTGGGCCTTTTTAACAATGGACTCAATATGATTGTCCCACTTAGGGTCCAGAGAGAAAGTGGTGCCCAGGAACCTGAATGTCTCCACTGTCATTAGAGTGCTGTTCATGATGGTGAGTGGAGGGAGAGCAGGGGGTTCTTCCTGAAGTCCACAGTTTTGAGCGTGTTAAGCTCCAAGTTGTTAAGACTGCACCAGAAAGCCAGCTCTTTAACCTCCTGTCTGTAAGCAGACTCATCACCGTCCTGAATGAGGCAGATGAGTGTGGTGTCATCTGCAAACTTCAGTAGTTTGACAGAGGGGTGTTTAGATGTGCAGTCATTGGTGTAGAGGGAGAAGAGTAGTGGGGAGAGGACACAACCCTGGGGGGCGCCAGTGAAGATTGTACTGGTGCTGGATGAGAATTTTCCCAGCCTAACTAGCTGCTGCCTGTCTGTCAGGAAGCTGGTGATCCACTGACAGACTGAGGTGGGCACAGAGAGCAGAGTTAATTTGGGCAGGAGGAGGTTTGGGTTGATACTGTAAAAAGCCAAGCTGAAGTCCACAAACAGGATCCTCACATAAGTTCCTGGTCTGTCTAGATGTTGCAGGATGTTGGTTTTCTTTGGGACGGGGATGATGGTGGAGCGTTTGAAGCATGAGGGGACTTTGCACAGCTCCAGTGATCTGTTGAAGATCTGTGTGAAGATGGGGGCCAGCTGGTCAGCACAGGTTTTCAGACAGGATGGTGTCACACCGTCTGGGCCTGGTGTCTTTCTTCTCTTGTTCTTTCTGAAGACCTGGCGCACATCATCTTCACTGATCTGAAGTGCAGGAGGGGGGAGAGGGGGGTTGCAGGAGGTGTGAATGATGTTTTTTCAAACCTGCAATAAAACTCGTTCAGATCGTCTGCCAGTTGTTGATTCTCCACAGTGCTGGTGGATGGTGTCTTGTAATTGGTGATGTCTTTCAGACCTTTCCACACTGAAGCAGGATCACTGGAAAAGAATTAGTCCCTTAGCATTCCGGTATAATTGCTCTTTGCCACTCTGATCTCCCTTTCAAGTGTTTATTTGGCCTGTTTATACAAGAATCTGTCCCCATTCCTGCGAGCATCTTCTTTGGCCTGACGGAGCTGTCTGAGTTTTGCAGTGAACCATGGTTTGTCATTGTTGTAGGTGAAATGAGTCCTGGTAGGAATGCACATGTCTTCACAGAAACTGATATAAGATGTTACAGTCTCTGTGAGCTCATCCAAATAGGTGGCAGCAGCTTCAAAAACACTACAATCAGTGAGGTCAAAACAAGCTTGTAAATCCTGGTCTGCTTCATTAATCCATCTTTTTACAATCCTTAATACAGGTTTAGATGATTTCAGTTTCTGCCTGTATGTTGGTATAATATGAACTAAACAGTGATCAGAGAGCCCCAAAGCTGCCCGTGGGACGGAGCGATATGCATCCTTTATTGTGGTGTAACAGTGATCCAATATATTACTGTCTTTGGTGGGACATGTAACATGCTGTCTGTATTTTGGCAGTTCAGTAACTAATGAATAAGTACTAGTGCCTAATAAATAAGTACTAGTATCTAATGAATAAGTACTAGTACATAATAAATAAGCACTAGTATCTAATAAATAAAAAAAAAAATACAATCACCAAATAAAAAAATACAATGAATAAGTACTAGTAACTTTACGAAAAACACTACTACCTAAAGAATAAGCACTAGTAGTTAATGAATGAGTACTAGTACTTAATGGAAAAGATACTAGTATCTAAAAAAATAAGTATTAGTAACGGTAAATTAGATACTAGTATGGTTTATAGATTAAATGTTAAAACAGCTTGAGAAAGAGGGTCCTATCATACACCCGCAGCAATGCGGCGCAAGTGTTTTTGCTAGTTTCAGCCCAATGCAGTTCTAGCATGCTGGTCTAAAAAAGAGGTGTGTTCAGGCGCATTGTTGGCATTGTTGGCGCATTATATATATATAGTTATTTAAAGAGCGCGTTTGTAGAAAATTCACCTCTGGGCAGGTCCACAACATGCGTTCACTTTGATTATTACACAGAGGGATGCGCAGCAGCACACAAACATTTTTAAATATGAAACCATATAACCATTGCATGTATCTGAATTAGGCTACCTATTTGCTCGCGCACGAGCAGCTCCGTTTACTCTCTGAGATGCGTTCTTTTTTTTGCACTTGCAAATTCCGTACTGTAAATAGCAAATCCACCATGGCGTGAGCGCAGCTGCCTCTTAAAGGGAATGGGAGATGACACTCTGATTGGTTTATTGCATGTAATGCCCAAAAAGCACCCATTACTCATTAAGAGAATAGGGACAACCCATTTAGACCATGCACCCGGGCACGCCAACCGTTTTCCTGTCCTTACACTGGATTAAAGTATGAGTATAATTCTTAAAGTGGATTTGGCCACTCCCTGAATGCACCTTTGCCATTCGCTTTAGACCATGCACTTAGGTCGTTAAAATAGGGCCCAGAGCTGTGAGTAAGGGTGCAGACGCAGCCTCTTTGTTGCCAGATCCAGCTGTTATAAGTGTTTTTGGACTTGTCTTTTCCACTTTTTTTCCACTTTAGAAAGTTAATAAAGTAGGACGTTGCAGTTTAGGGCCAGCAATATCTTTATCTTATCTTAATTGCAAAAGATTTTAAATAATTTTGGTTTCTTTTTATTTATTTATCGTTTTGTTTGTTTGTTTGTTTTAATAGCAATATCTGGCGACACTGCATCGACAATTCGGCTGTGCAGGTCAGGCTGGCCTAGAACATGGGCTGGTATACGTTATGCAAATGTTGGGAGCCTAAACATTAATGATCCAGTGTTATGTTGGGATTCACCTCTTTTTCAGTGGTCTTTTGCACACACAAGATTTACATGAGGAGGAAATATAGGTGTTTGAGGCTCACAGTGTTATTTCCATGTACAGAACTCTCATTATTCAACTATGCCAAGGTAAATACAGTTTTCTATTCTACGACACCTTTAAAATAATTGTGTGTAAATGATCAGTACTATGGAGTACACAAAAAATTATTTTAGATGTATGTAAATGAAAATATGAAATATGAGATTTGCTCCTCTAAAATAACGTGAAATATAAAGGTGACTACGTTTTGTAAAAACTTTTTTTGACTTTTAAGACCCTTTTAATTTACACCATTTTTCAAAACATTACAGACAACACACAAAACCAATTAAAAAACATATTTTCAAACTCGCTCATTGTCACCATAGCATCTCTCACACACCCCACCTCATTTTGAAAAAAAGGTACATTATCAGTTTGTTTGTAATATGCAATTTCAATAGCAACCCTAAATTCTGCCAATGATTTAAAAAGTCAACATCTTTTTTTTTTTTTACATTTTTACATTGATGTAATTTCAAGAGTGCTAACTTGAGAGAGATGGATGTATATTTATAATTATCTTTATTTTTAGAATAATACTGTATTTATTTTTATATTAATGTTTTTAAACTTGTGAACATGGAGTTTATAGTGGGGTTTTCCAGTTGTTGTTTCAAACTGTGAAAACCCTGACCCAGAAAAATAGGCTATTTCCTCTTACATTTTTTTAATAGTATAATAAAGTGATTTGTTTCCTTGAAAAATTGAAAAGTTTATTTATTAGCCCATACACTGCATTAGATCATGCAAAACGTTCATTGGCGTATACTGCCATTGGGCATATTATTATTCTGCCTAGTTTTACTAGGATATTGACCCAGAAAAATAGGTTATTTCCTCTAACATTTTTTTTAATAGTATAATAAAGTGATTTGTTTCCTTGAAAAATTGAAAATTCTATTTATTAGCCCATACACTGCATTAGATCATGCAAAATGTTCATTGGCGTATACTGCCATTGGGCATATTATTATTCTACCTAGTTTTACTAGGATATTGTCAAAATTACAGTTTTATGAGAATATGTGACCTTTCATGATCATCTTAGCTACCAAAAGACAAGAATAAGGCTATTAAAAACACATAAGATTATGTAATAGAAGAATAGTGATAGAAAGAGAGCAGGAAGGCCAGATTGAGAAAGAAAACATTGCAATGCTAACTTCCTTGTGCGTGGGATTTGAAAATATTTAATCTCTACTGTGGCAAATAATAGACGAGAGGTATTTCCTGAAGGCTCTGGAGGCTGTCCGTTTGACATTGACAGAAGATTTACACATGAACTGACTAGCTGACATCACATTTATCTTCAACTCTCTTGCCACCTACAGTAAATGGATGAACTGTCTCTATTACATCAAACTGTCAGCATGCTGTTGCTGAAGGAATATTGACATTCACTACATTGATACTACGGGTAAATTGGTAAGTATCTGCAATCATTTTCTTGTGCCAAATATTGTAGAAATTGAGTAGAAAATAGTTTAAAAGAGTTGTTTATTTAGTAATATTTTGCAGAATAAACCTAATGTTATCATGTTATGTAAAAAAAAAAAGAAAAAGAAAAACATGTTAGGCCTACTTTACAAATACATTTACAGGTTGCCTTGACTTAAATAGTCAGTTACATAGATTTAGGATTTTTGTCATCTTTTTCTTTTTTGCATCTTCCTTCAAAATTGAAAGTTGTTTAGAAGCATTGTGCAAGAAGCAAGTGTTTTGAAACTTCTACTTCTGCTAATATTACATCATATGAAAGAAACATCAGGTTCAGCGCATTTAAAACACCCTAGAAGATCTTCAAATTATTTTTAACCTTGACAGGTAAGACATGATCAGTTGTTATTGTTGTTCTGCTGCCTTAAAATTTACATTACATTTGCATTCAGATAACCAAGCTGTCACTTAGTACAACTTCACATTTAAAGTTGACTAAACTTTTAAAAAATTTTTCAACTTACTTTTTTTTTTTTAGTTGAAACATCTATTTATTTGTTTATTTATTTACTTACTGTACTTCAAGATGTTAGGAGAAAAAAAGGAAAAAAATCAAAAGAAGTAATGTGATTAATCTTTCTTGTATTTTTCAGGGCCAAAACATTTTACCAGGAAAAAAGTTTTGGGAAAACGTGAGTTTATTTTTCATATTTTCTATTATATTTGATCTTAAATCTAAAAGTCATTTCTTAGACTCTCTCTGTCCCTCTTTCTATATATACTGTATATATTAAATTTTGAGAGCAATTAAAAACAAAAATGTCTTTCTCCAAATCAGTGTCAGGTATGATCCTAAACAACACCACAAACCAAACTGGCCTGCCGGAGGACTTTAGAATTGCTCTTCTGGTTGTATATATATTCATCTTTCTTGCTGGGACTCTGAATGTTGTACTAATGTCCTGTATGCTACAGTCCCAAAGACGTCTCTCTTTCACCAAAGTGTCTGTAATCAACCTGATAGCAGTGCACTCCTTTTTCCTTCTCACGGTGCCCTTTCGCATTTACTATTATGCTTCTGAAAAAGACTGGATTCTTGGCATATATTTCTGCAAAATTGTCAGTATTATGATCCATGCCCACATGTATCTTGCATTCATCTTCTATGTCTTCCTTCTAATTGTGCGCTATCGGGAGCACTCTGATCAGCAGCACAAGCTAAAGTTTCATCGCATCCTTCACGCCACGATTGCAAGTGCAAGCGTCTGGATGGTCATATTCGGCGCTATGATCCCAGCAACTGCTAATTATGGAATGGCACAGAACGATTCAACTCATTGCTTTAATTTTGGTCAGGCTCTCACCCAGCCTACTGTGAAGACATTAAACTATGTAATTTGTATACTAGTAATACTGGTTTGGAGTGTTCTGGCAGTTTTCCAAGTTTATTTTCTGCTCAAAGTGAGTAAAACATTTGGAAAGGCCACATGTCAACGTCAAGAGTTCTGGGCACAACTGAAGAATGTTGTTTTCCTGTTGGTTATGTTTTTTTGTTTTGTGCCCTATCAAGGATTCAGAGTGTATTTTGTGAGTGAATATGGCGAGATTGAAGAAATGAATCATATAAATGAAGTATTACTTGCTGTCACTGGTGTCAGCTGCATTGATATGATTGCTTTTGCTGGTAGAGATGTATGCAAACTAATAAATTCAAGGGGATGGTTTAACTGTTTATAGAAACTATATTGTATATTGTTATTGATATAGGGAATTGTTTTCCATTTTCTTATCTTTGTTTTTGATGCATTTGTGCCTTATAAGCTTAAAATAATTGTTCAGCATGACAGAATGTTTGGAAATAACCAAGTGTTTTATTGATCTATAATGAAATTTGCATTAAATAATTGACAGTATTTGGATGTATTTACATTATATATGTGGTCTTTTTTCCTTGTTAGGTGTTCAGAGAAAACTTTTCCACATTTATTTTTACATTAGTGTGCAGATAATATATTTAAAGCCATTAAAATAGTGGACAGGGTTCGATAACTGTGATGTGCATACTCATTTCTGCAAAGGAAAATTTCCTTTTTGTATTTTAGCACCCTCTAGAGGCATCGAAACACTTGCATGCGTATTCTAACTAACTACATCCTCAATCGAATTTTACTTGTGAAATAACTACTTTTCAGAACTGCTTCATTTCAACAGTAACTGTACTTCTGTTAGGACATTAAATACTTCTTCCTCTTTCAAGCTGATCCTTTTATGGTGAATGGAAATACCTTCTTTTGTACTGGATATGATTGATTCTGACGTAAACACAGTTCTTTTCGTCTACTATTTAGTAAGCCCTACTTTTTGAAAAATAAATAAATGACACACATTTTCCTGACAACCATAGTTGGTTGATGACTAAAATTACATCCCTGCGCTGGTGTTGAGGTTGAACAATTGATTGGCGAACCCAAAGCCACTTCCAGTAAACTATGACTAATTATATACTGTAATACCATAAAAACATCATCATGTGGGACCGATCAGCACCCGCTATAAACTGCAAAACCAGTAACCACAGCTGATAGGGTTTTTGTTTACATCCTAGGGGTCAATGAAAAGACACCTCATCGCTGCAATATGCTACTGCTGTAGAGATTTTTAAATGGTATGCAGAAAATGTTAGTGCTCCCTGAAGTACAGCTTACCACTGAAATAACAGTCTTGAGATATTGCTGTAACAGCCTGGAAACAGTAACACAAGAAGAGGCCGTGGGCTGTGGTGAGATTCTCTGTTTAGCCAATCAGACGACTTTTGAGGTGCATGTTCACAGCGGCAAGTCCATATATGGGAAGCCGGAATCTGAGCTTTTCATTAATTTGGAGGGTGCGATTGTTTGTGATTTCTCCTGATTTCTGTTTTGCGGCCTACAGAGCCAAGCCTCCAAAAAGAGACCTAACCAATAAAAAAAGTAAGAGCGGAGTCAATGTCTTTGAAGCTTGCAATGGTTGATAACAGATGCCGATTTTTTTTGTTGCTTTTTGGCTTGACAGGTCTTAGATATGTAACATTATAGATACCTATACATGGGTATATCTATGGGTATATAACTGCATAGTCACCATGGATACAACAAAGCAACATGTTGTAGTAAGAAGAGGTGTGGTTAAAATTTGGTGACTGTTCTATGAGGCTTAACAGCAGAGTCTAACATATCTAACAGCATTTGTTAAATTGATTAAATTATATTAAAAATACTTTTGCTGCTATGTCTACAATGACTTCTATTATCATTGCTTTAGTAAATCATGTATGCAACTGCTTAATAAGCAAATTTCAAAAGTTTTCTCTAAAACTTTGTGTTTATAACTTGTTTAGCTGCTTGGAGAATAATAGCTAAAAAAAAATGTGTTATAAAATGTGTTGTATCTAGCAATGGGAAATTCATTTTAGTATGATAATATTTAGTTAAATGCTGCTGTTTGTCACATATTTTCAACTCAGTTTTATTAATTTGGGTGTTTCTTTTTCACTGTGATAAGTGTATGTTTATTGTGTACGTAGCTCCAATTGAGATCTGTATTGTTTAGTGCCATTTAAATACTAAAATAAAAAAAAAAATCAATATAACCATTTAAACAGCTTATAAGCTAGCAAAACATCAAAACTTTTAAAATGATCATACTAAAAAGAACATTTTGTGTATTTGGTGTATTTGGTGTAATGCAATGTGTTTATGCAGTTTAAGGTTCAAAAAACACATTATTTTCCATATAATGTACATTATTGTTTCTCCTATGTGCCCCACCTTTCTGAAACGCGTCGATTTTTGCAAAGCTCATCATTCTGGAAAAGCGAAGTGTGCTCTGATTGGCCAGCTATCCAGTGCATTGTGACTGGCCGAATGCCTCAAGCGTGTGAAGGAAATGTTACGACATGTCTACGTCACTGTGTGGGAAGGTTTGCACAACGTATAAGTCATTATAATCAGTGATTATGTCCCCACTGGATGCAACAAATGCCTCGTTTGTAATGGGTTTTATTGGTTTTGTCTCGTCTAGTGATGTCCGGATCGTGAACGAATCTTTCTATTTAATCGGATCTTCTTAGTGAACCAGTCGAACCAGTTCACCAAATCAAACCGAATCGTTTGAAATGGTTAGCATCTCCAGAACGCACTAATTTAATTACTTAAATTATTCGGTTTATAAACATGCCTTACACTCCCTCTGACACGAAATAAACCAATATCCTGAGTTATTCAGTTACTCCTAACAGTACATTGACTGAACTGCTAAAAGAGAACCAATGATGGGATGTGCACGAGCAGGGCAGCTGCGGGCCTGGGAGATGGCATAGTATGTTAAGGGGCATAACATTTCCTTCACTCGCTCGAGGCAATTCCAATTATTACATAAGTGTTTGTGGTGGCAGTGCCTGTCCAGTGGTCCCAGAGTATTTTTATATACTGTGACAGTGTAAAGTCTGTGTTTGGATTATGATTCTGACTGTGTATCTAAACCCAAGAAATATTCATCTTCAGATGATGAATTGTAATGGAATGGGAGTTAATTGTGAGTAGGGAACTAAGTCTGTGCCTTTTTTATCCTCTAATCTTCCACTTAATACCACCAGAGTGAATCAACTCCTGTGTCCACAGCGGAAGAACCCCCTGTCTCTCTGTGTGTTGCTTTGGCTGATGGCTGGCAGAAATGGGATTAACAGTGTTTTCATACAATGGTGCCTCTCACATGACATCATGCTGACATTTTAGTCTGCACTGAATACCTTTACAGACAAAGGCAGCAGTGATCTAAACTGATCAAACAGAAATTGTCCTTTTGTTTGTCCATTTCCTCCATTATCTCACCATGCCTGAAAAGAGAAACAATATTCCCATCACGATTCACGTTTTTACAACATCTAAACATCTAAAAAAATCTTCTTATAAAAATGTCTCTTAAAGATTTTGTGGACGTTAGCTTCAGACGGCATGTCCACTGACCATCCATCTGTTATATAACACATACTGTATAACACAGGAACCAGATGAGTCCTGCGCGCAATGTGGCTTTGCTGCAGCCTGCTGGTTTTGTCTGGCCAGAAGAGAACTGGCCCCCCAACTGAGCCTGGTTTCTCCCAAGGTTTTATCTCCATTCTGTCACCGATGGAGTTTTGGTTCCTTGCCACTGTCGCCTCTGGCTTGCTTAGTTGGGGACACTTAATATCCAGCGATATTGTCGACTTGATTGCTCAGATACTATTTAAACCGAACTGAGCTGGATGATGTCATCACTGAATTCAGTGATGAACTGCCTTTAACTGAAAATTGAGTGTTTACTATTGTCATTTTGGATTATTGACACACTATTTTTCTATTTAATACTGTAAAGTGCTTTGACACGATCTGTATTGTTAAAAGCACTATATAAATAAAAGTGACTTGACTTGACCTGACTTTGAAATGGCTGAAAAGCACTTTCTCGGTCTGGCAAGCTCTAATCTGATTGGCTGACTTTATGTAGCGCTCAAGAATAATGGAACAGGCTTTTTTCAATCTGTCTGGAAACCAGGCAATGTTTGCAAGATGCAATAAGATACTTTTTTTTTTTAAGGAAGAGCTGATAACTGGATTTGCCACTCTCTAGACTAATAGCACACCATATTTTTATGTTAAATAAATAATGCTTAACTTTGGTCAGACATTTTTCAGTTTATGCTAGCTATACACTTATTTAATGTGTGTGTGTGTGTGTGTGTGTGTGTGTGTGTGTGTGTGTGTGTGTGTGTGTGTGTGTGTGTGTGTGTGTGTGTGTGTGTGAATTAATGAGAACATAATAACAGACCTGCATATCTCTACTCTAGCGGTACTCAACACTGAAAGTACACCTCGACAAATATCGACCAGTAATGTAAGAGTCTCACTTCTTCACCTCAGAAAAAACCAAAATGCCCAGCATTGGACGAGCTTGAAATTACAGGGAAAATCAGCACTTCTCCAATCGGCTGACCATTCAGTATCTCATACTGTTTTGATAATTTTTTCAATCTCAGAGGATATTCTAATTTTTAGGATTAAAGCACGACTACAATGTCTTCCAACTATGTACAATCTGTCAATATAGTACCCGTCAAATTATAATTCCTACTGTCTGCTACATCAAAATCAACAGGAAAATGAAACAGTTGCTCACATATTAAATTGTTGTTGTTGCTACAAAGAACTGTATGTGTCCAGACACAATCGCCTGGTTGATTTGATTGATTGTTTGATTGATTGACTTGAAAACAATACATAAAGACAGTAAGTTTTACCAGCATACTACTGTTGAATTGAACTGGTTTTATCATAACACATCTGACAGTGACTATTTCAAAAACATTTCAATCACTCCTGACACTGTGGTTGTTAACAAGGCTTTGAACTCTGTATTTGTCATTGAGGTTGGCTGTTGTTTTTATCTGTATTTGGAAACCTGCTATCTTTCCAAACTGCTGAAATATCAGCCATTGGTTGAAGCCATCCATCAACTTGACTATCATTATAAGTTAATTACCCTAGTATTTGGAAGTTTAGGTCATGTACACAAGAATGTGATTAAAGGCCTGCAGTTGAGTGGATTGCAAAAAAAGAAAACACTTTTTTTTTTTTTTGTTCAGCTTCAGCCATTATAGGGAGTTTGCAAATATGGAAGTGAAGATGTTTTGTCTATCCTTGAGTGTTGAATGTTATAAATATAAGGACTTGAATGTATGTAAGCCATATGTACCTGTCATCTTGCACAGTGACTTCCCAAGGTATTTGGATTCCGTTTTTGTTGCTTGTCTTGTGGATCCAAATAAAAAAAGAAAATGTGTGTGTGATATGCATGCGTCTCTGTATGTTTGCTTGTTAATGTGTGTGCAATATACATATACATGTACAGTTAGCAAAAAGACATAAGTGTCAGTTCTTGGCCAAAGTATTGCTGCCTTCACATGTTGAATTACCATAAAATATGGATTGCCAACTTGCCTAACCCCACCAAAAATCGATGAACCATATTCTTTCAAAATGGCACTGTTGCAGTTTTGGTCATATACATTTAGGCCTATGTGTTTATAAAAATTTAATTTTGGCTAGCTATTCTCTTTGACCATAAAGCTCTTGAACGTAGTATGCCTATAATTATTAATTCAGAAGTAGGTGTTCGGATCTTCTTAAAACCGCGCAAAGGAAAATTCAACTGCAATGTATGGACCAAAAATTACGTCGATAGTCCAAAGTCTGACACCCTGGCGTTCCAATGGAAGGTGCAATTCCAAACGTGAGCGCGAGATGTCACTATGGGACGCGTCGTCATCACTGCAGCAAGGTGCTCGGATGGGGATGGTCCAGCAGGGAAGAGGAGGAGAGAGAGGGAGAAAGCAGGAGCTGCTGCTGCTGGTGGTGTTCGCGGCTACCCAACGCAGTTTTCCGGTCTCCTTCTATCCTCACGGTTTTCCTTGGATACCTAGCGGATGCTGTTTTTTCCTCGACACACCAGCATCTCTTCTGCTTTCAATGCCAGTCGTTGGAAATGATTTCCGTGTGTCGCTCGCTGTGAATTGTCGGCTTTAATTCGGGGAAGGGGAAGTGAGAAGAGCGTTGTTCCTCTGGGCATTATTCGGTAAGCGCAATGTCATTCCAGTTGCATTTCCATCTGTCACATTCCCCACCTACAATCACGCTATCTGCCAAGAAAACGCTCGGAACAGTTGCGAAACCCCCGGTACGCGTAGTAATAGCACATGTTATGTGTTTATTAGCATCTGGATGTCGCTGGTTTTGTGTTTAGGGAATTTTTATCGCATGCTCGCATTCACAGGGCTGTGAGCGCAGGCTGGGAACCAAAAATGGAATCCATTAGAGCATCATTCTCCGTGTAAGACGGATGGGAGGGGGAGCGCGAGCACAGAAAACCTATTACTTCCCTATTGACCTAAATTTCAATGATGTATTTATAAGATTACACCAGTCCACGGGCATGGTTCTTTGTCTAGTTTTACAGCATGTTCCTCGCATTTCGTTATGAAATACCAGCTGTCAACGGCTTTGCTTGTAAAGCATCGTTTTCATTTGTGTCCATTCATTTTGAATTTCTTGATTTGCTGTTTCGAGTTGCCACATTTTTTTCTAGCATCACGCTGAAATTGATCATTTTTGACCGTGTGACAGAAAAATCCTTAATAAAACATTGTTTAAATGGATATTGAGTATGAAAGATGAATAAAGCCTATTAGTTTAGGTGTGCTGATGGAGAAATGGGAAGGCTGTAGGCTCTGTGGCTAGACTGACCGCCTCTCCCTTCACTTGATTAGGTGAGGCCGTCTTGAAAAAGAATGAACAATAATTCAGCGGGTATAGAAGCTATTAGGCCCACATGTGATTTGTGTGTGTGTGTGTGTGTGTGTGTGTGTTTATATATTTGAATAATTTGAATCTTTTCCCACAAGTGGCACATATGTTATAAAATAGTATGTTGGTGCTCACTTATGCATAAGCAGCTGTTTAAGAACAGAATTATGACATTTATCTCTTTTATTCTTGAATTTTTATACATTTACGGTAAAAAAACTGACGGATGGTTGCAAAAATTGTACTGTAAAAATACAGTGAAGGTTTGCACACTTTACAGGATGGCATTTTGGTGACTGTATATTTTACAGTTCCTAACTGTGTATATAGAAAACAAACATTTTATAAGATCTAAAAAATTATATAATTCATGTGGGAAATTCTGGGAAGCAAAATTTTACAATACTTTACACTAAAAATATACTTATTGCCTTGTTAAATAGGCTATAATATTTTTTTTCTAAATAATTATAGTTTATAAATTTAAATTATAAATGTTTTACATTTTAAATATATATATATATATATATATATATATATATATATATATATATTACAATGTTTTGGTAACATTATACATATTATTTAAAGTAGAACATAATTTTTTTATCATGATATATGCACAGTATATAAGGTAATTTACAGTTAACCAATTAGTAATTATTACTGTAACAGTTTTTTACAGTTTTAGGTATATTAGCATATGTACCTATTATACCTATTATTTTGTCTTTTTGCAGCAACAAGATGAAGTGATAAAGTGTTGATGCAAGAATGTTGATGCAAGAGCTTTATTTACTGGCGCATTAATGCACAAAAGTAATTTTCTACTGAAAAAGAGATATAATGCGAGTAAGAGAGAGAGAGATGGAGACAGAAAATATTGATCGCTCAGGGGATCAGACATTCTCAGGTTGATCATAAATTATACATTTCATATGGATTTTTTATTTATTTTTTCTATTTATTTATTTCTTTTTTGGTGCAGAAAGGTTTCAGCAGACCTAGCCCTGGTATTCAACATTTTAATGTCCTGATGCACCAACACTAAGAGCATGCTCTCAGAGAGCAACAGTGCATGACTGTGAAATATTGTATGCATACTGGTATTAACCTGCTAGCTTCAGCATATGGCTGCATATGATTTAGAATGGGCAAGCTGTGCATGCATTTTGTAACAGGTCGTGTACTCTTGAAGACCTCACTGAGGTATCTTACAGGAAAACAGGACAAGTAGCAGTCCTGCTTGGGGTATTTGCAATATACATTCAAAACACAGATAAAAACTTATAATGTTTGTTGTTAAATGTTAAACGTTCAAATATTCGATACCGATTATACAAGAAAACTGTTATGACCTGACCTTCTCCATCAATGGGCCTGCAAATTCAGAATAATGGACAGATAGCTAATCAATAGCTTAAACTTGGTGGGAAGACATCAAAATGTGCAAAAGCAGAGTGTATTATTATTACTTATTAAAATGGTTCAGCAAATGGAGCCCATTAGTGCTTATAATAGGCATTTTATTAACAATATGCTTTTTCTTGTCATTCCTGCATTCTTCTGTTTGCTCATTGTTAGTCTGTAGAGGTATTCTTTTATATGCTTAATTTCATATTCACATATGATCTAACAGGTTAACCGCAGTTTATTGTAGATTTATCTTGTGACTTTTGCAGGTCTTGTTTTATTTGCCATGAATATTTTGTTATAAATTCTAACATTTACAAAAAAAATTTGATGGTAACAGTATTTACATTTATAGTTTTCTGTAAGATTTTAAACTGGTTTGTTGTAGGGGGACAGAGAAAGTCTATATTATGCTCATATAGTGTTCAGTATTCTGCTCAGGAGAAAGTAATAGACCTATTGATAAATGCCAGACTTGACTCTAGCCACTTGGTATGGACCGACTCAGTCTCCTCTTCTGATAATGACCCCAGAGATAAAGCTGCTGATGACACAGACGCTTGCCATTGTTGTCGTCTGAGCTGACACTCAAAGCTGATATGCAGTAATAGCTATCATACAGGAGGATATGAAAGCGCAGAGTCTTCTATATTTTCATGGTTGTCCCTTAGAAGATCTGCCAAATAGTGTCCTGGAATTTGAAGTGAAGTGACGTGACATACAGCCAAGTATGGTGACCCATACTCAGAATTCGTGCTCTGCATTTAACCCATCCAAAGTGCAAACACATAGCAGTGAACACACACACACACACACACACACACACACACACACACACACACACACACACACCGTGAACACACACCTGGAGCAGTGATTGTCAAATTTACCCGGAGTAGCCAAATAGTGACCTGGAATTTGATGATCCTTTCATGACTCGATTTGAGGCTTGATGTGTACACTTAATTTGTAGCTAGATGTGCAAACACCATAGTTAACCTTCAAATGATGTGAAAGAGAAAAGATCACTGAGTACATATGATGTGTGCATGATTATCATTAGCTTTTCCTGTCATATTTGAAGATTAATATATATTATAGGTTCAGAGGGACACTATAAAATATGGAAGTCAATATCACAGGATTTTATGAGATATAGCAGTAATTTCTTACTAATCAAATCAGTGCAGACTACCATATTTTATATTTCAACACAACAAATTATGGTAAGACTTTACAGTACATTTTCATTTGTAAACATTAGTTCTCATGAATTAACAATAGTAATTAAAAATATTTAGTAAGCATTTATTAATCTTAGGTCAATTTCAACATTTACTAATACATTATTACAATCAAAAGATGTAACTCTATATAATTTAATATACTGACCACACTTTAGTTTGGGGACCAATTCTCACTATTAACTAAGTATTAACTATGACTTGCCTCAGTAAACAAATTTGCTGTTTATTATTAGTTAGTAAGGTAGTTGTTAAGTTTAGGTAATGGTAGGATTAAGGGACTTAAATATGGTCATGCAGAATAGGGCATTAATATGTGCTTTATATGTACTAATAAACAGCCAATATGCTAGTTATATGCAAGCTAATAAAAAAATAGTTAACAGTGAGATCTGGTCTCTAAATTGTTACTGATGTATTTAATGAGCTAACAAACAAATAATGAATAGTTGTATTTTTATTAATTAATGTTAGCGAAGATTAATAAATACCATAACAAATGTATTGCTCATTGTTAGGTAATGTTAATGTTAGTTAATGTATTAACTAATATCAACTAATGGGACCACCTTATTGTGAAGTATTGCCATTTTTACTTATTTTAAATACTGTACTACATCCTGGGAATTTTTTTTTTATACAGTAGCTTATTAAAAATATTTATTTCACAGCTCACATTCACATTCTTGATTCTGAAACCAGTTCTTTCACATCTTGTATCAAGCCATGCCACCTTGAGCCACAGTTATCAAATGTTGTAAAAATTACCTCAGAGGACCTCAGTTTTGAAATAATAATAATAATAATAACAACAACAACAACAACAACAATGTAATACTGTTGCATTGTCCATCTTGTGGCTAGGCCAATTGTTTTGTATATTTTAATGGACATTTTTTCCCTAGCTGAAGTTTTAAGTTATTATACAGGTAAGAGTATAATTTCAGCAAATGTATTTTTTTGTTTATTTTGCAATTATGAGCAAACAGAATCCTTTGGATATGACTTTGAAATCAAACAGCCTCCTCTTGCTAATTTCCAGTGTGTGTTAAGTTGTCTTGCTGTTGTTGTAGGGCGTCTTTTCCCAGCACTGCCTTGTACACAGATCAAGTGCTTGAGTGAGTGATCTTTCCTCAACTTCATTTAGCCAGTGTACCATGGAAACATCTTAAATGTGCATGACCAATGCACCGGGGAGCTGCCTTGTTTATGCACACACTGTCAGTGCTCCAGAAAAGACTTGATAGGAGGGTAGAAATGCATTCTTACCTGAATGCCTGGATTATACAGACCTAGAATGAGGAGAAACAAGCTGTGCTCACTGAGCATTTGCACTTGTGATTAAGGAATCCACTGACACATGTAATATGAAATTTGAGAGACAGAACCCTGGCTATCTATTTTTAGATTTGCCAACCAAAATAATTGCAAAAGGAAGGTTAGTGTTGTTTTTGCAAATGCCATAGATATATATGTATCACTCCACTTCCAGTATTTCTCAATTCTCACAGCGAGTGTCATGGCAGACATCCAAATCCACTAATATTTAAAAACAATACTGGCACGGAATGTAGTTTTAAGAGTTTTTTGGCTTCAAATATATGGTTTGTTAATAAAGATAATGTCTATTTGAAAATTTGCTTACACATTTTCGGAGACCTGCGCTCCAGGGCGTCAGCAGTCGTTCAGCGCTCATGAACCTACCGAGAGCAGCCAGGCCAGATCTTCTGGAATTTGCCGCTGGCTCTGATGGCTCTATAGTGGTTAAACATGAGATATAATTTAATTTTGGTAAATCTGATGGACAGTCTTTGGTCTCATTAATCTGTTATTAGGTTCCAGAGCAAATAGTTTCGGCTGAAGGCAAAATCCCATCACGTTATATTTTATGTAACTTTAATGCTGTATATTAGAGCATGGCTTTTATGATGGCTGTTGTTGTTTATTATTCAATAAAATAATATTTTATATACATAGTAGTATTTAGTATTGAGAAACATTGTGTGTGTGTTTGTGATGGTGATTTTTGTGACATTGTTCCTCCATTAGATGGTGACAAGTGACTGTTTTACAAGTCAGCAGTAAAGACTTTATATTGAAAGAGACTGAAACTGAAATTATTTTTACTTTTATAACAGCTTGTTAGATGCAGTTAACAAATGCAGTGATCAGCACTGTCATCAGAAATCACCTTTAACAGATGAAAGGACAGTATGACAAAGATATCGCTTTCCTCAGCAGACATTCAAACTAATGTTTTATTGAGAATATGAGATTGAGCTGAAGAATGAATGCTGTATCAGATGCAGGTAACTCGCTCAGTCCATTTATCTCTCATATCACAATACACAACACAATAAACTTAAAATACAAAAAAATACAAATAAATCAAAACGAAGCAACTCAATGTTCCTTCGTTACTAATTCTAAATTGACATTTTCGAATTAGTAATGGAGGCTTGAGCCGTTTAAACTGTCAAACAGATATTTGAATTTGTGGCGGAAGGAAGTAGGAACCACAAAAGGGTTTTCAAGACACTCTGTTATTGTTTTTCTTATATATTTACACTCACACAGTCAAACTGTTGTATAAATGCAATATCATTCTCGTACTCGAGCGATACCGGCTCTATATTAGTGGCTGTGATTGCCGCCGGCACTTGGCCACTGACCTAATCATAGCCATGTCGTGCCGAAAAATCGATTTTCTGCTGAAAACTGCTTGCAGTCCGCAGGAGCGCGCGCAGCATTTTAAAGCTGTATCACCCCAGTTTCTACACGTCTACGTCTGCTTTTATCAGGATCAAATGGCCATAACCTGCAAATACACATAACCTTATGGCCTTGGTAATATGTCTGTGCTAATAGCAAAGAAACTTTTCTTGTAAAAGAATAATCAAAATTGTGGCCTAAGAAGTGGCATGATATTTACGCACTATATGTTAACGATATTCTTTTTACGTATTTCCTGTCAAAACAACAGCGTTCCTTTGGATTTTTTCAGCTTTTTAGAACTGCTGGATTCTCTGGTAGTAGGCGGAACTAATGCGCAAACGACAATCTCATTGGCTGGTGCTCACCTATTATCGTCCCTGTTCTGATTTCAGCAAATGAATTCGAGTGGACTCAGACAACGTGATTAATGTTCATGAACCCAGCAGCTCATTAATCATAAGCATGTTTTATATTGTTATTAGTAGTAGAATACATAGTAGTATTGTTATCTTATCAGTACCACCAAAATTCAATTAAAATTACAAAAAAAAAACAATAAATGACAAACATAATCACAAAAACCAAAACAACACATAAGTTCAATTAAAATGACAAATATACTTTCATACATGGTTATTCTAATTACTAAAGTTCTATCACCATATGATGCTTAATTAACATAATATCGTATTATATTGCTTGACTGCCTGATGCTAAATGTACTTTCAGTACATTATTTAAATAGCTGTGCCATTTTACAAACATTAGCTTTATATATATATATATATATATATATATATATATATATATATATATATATATATATATATATATATATTCCATGGTCTGTCTGAATACTGGATTATGGTTATTGGATTATTAGAAAAATAATGCAGAATAATTGACGACAGGCCAAAAAAAAATCACAAAAAAAACTCAGGGAAAACATCACATTAAATATCCAAAAAAACAACACACTTTCTTCAAAAAACACACTTATACTACAGTAACCACACCTCAAGACATTGATCAGATGATATATTTAAAGGGATGCGTCCGGTTTTTGTACTCAAAACGCTATTGTGAGTAGGATTATTTCTTCCGCATCTCATTCAACGCCTCTTTTGCTAGTTCCAAAACGTCATTTTAAAGCTGGTTATGGAGGCTTGAGCCATTGATAGCATTCTAATGCAGTTATTAATGAAGTTATTAGAGAGCGAGAGAGACGGAGACACACAGAGAAAGAGAAAGAGAGAGAGAGAGAGAGAGAAAGAGAGAGAGCTTGTGTGAATTAGGCTACCTCTAGCGTCCCTCAATAGTGTTCTGCAGCAGCGTCTCTAAACAGCACTGTTATAACCTCGCTAGTGAGAAATGTCATGTGTATTTACTTTTGGAAAACCGTCTGTCATTTGTTTTTTGTTAGTCCTGTGTGCTGTATAGGTACTGTATGCTAATTTCCGTTATTACAGTTAACTATGCAAAGTGATATGGAACTGTAATGCGGTCAAGATAGATGCCTGGAACTACATTCACCATGTTTTTCCCTGAAAATAATTGCACGTCTCAGAACGCTTGTCAGCCAATCAGATTCAAGCATTCAATGGCCCCGTAATATAAAACCATTTAATGCACAGATAGTTCCGAGTTTAATCACTGTTCTGTATTAATGCGCTGCTTTAATTGATGCACACTAACCAACACGCATCATTTGCTTGCACACACACATGGAGAGAGAGAGAGAGAGAGAGAGAGAGAGAGAGAGAGAGAGAGAGAGAGAGAGAGAGAGAGAAATCCCTATTAGAATTTGGCTGAAAATATTAGAATCAGTAAATGAGCCCATTGACCTCTATGGCAGTGAGGTGTGGGGTCCACTGACAAATCCAAATCAAGATTTCACCAAATGGGAAAAACATCCAATATAATATATTACATGTGCACTGGCACACAACAAATAACGCATGCAGGGCAGAATTAGGCAAAAATCCTCTAATCATAAAGATACAAAAAAGGGCAATTCAATTCTGGAAACATCTGAAACTCAGTGACCCCCAATCATATCATTATAAAGCTCTGCAATACCAAGAGATCAGCAAAGAAAGCAAGCCCCTCCCTCAGCTGACCCAGAGCTTCAGTCCTGATGCTTCACTAACATCTACTGATGCTCTGAATCACAACATCAGAATCAATCAATCAGATTACTGCACAAATCAATCAGAACTACATCTCTAACTGGCAAACCCAAACACAACAACAGAGTAAAATGAAATGCTATTTGGCTCTAAAGAGTACACTATTGCAGACTATCTGTACACAGTGTCAGATATGATACTGAGAAGCATGTTGACCAGATACAGACTCAGCGGACACAAGCTGATGATAGAGATGGGCAGACACATAAAAAACATGGCTGCCAACGGAGCAGAGACTATGTTAACACTGTGATCTGAATCAGATGGAAACAGAACTGCACTTCCTAACAGAATGCTCCAAAATACACGGACATACAGACAGTGTTCTATGATAAAATACAGCAGATCCATCAGACATTAAAAACTCTTTCAAACCATGAGAAACTGCCGTATCTGTTAGGAGAACACAAGAACTGCTGTGTGTTTGCTGCTCAATATGTGTCTGCCTGCCATGATATAAGAGAAAACACTCATCATGCACCTGACCTGCTGTTTGCAGCACATGTAGATTATGTTATGCCAAATTACTTTATTATATTACATAGATGTATATTTTGCCTCTGTAAATCTAATACTATATCTTATTTTATTTTATTTCTAACTTATACACTTACATACACTAATTCATTTTGCACTACATGCTTAATGCTTTTTATATATTTTTATTATTACTATTATTCTTTTTCTTTCTGTTAATACATATGTGCACTATTTGTAAGCAGCCCAGCTGCAACTGCTTTGGCAATACAAATGTACAGTTTTTGTCATGCCAATAAAGCACACCTAAATTGAAATTGAATTGAAATTGAATTGAGAGAGAGAGAGAGAGAGAGAGAGGTCGGAGATCGCAGATTGTGCTTAACACACACATAAAGTTGTTGTCAGCGCTTCCCCGCAATTTTTATTACTAAAATAAAAGATAGATACTAGATCGCTACATTATATTCCTCAGCAATGAGGTGATAAAATCGCTGTTTTTGAAGTAATTGTTTGTAGAGAGAGACATGCAGGTAACTGACACACAACTGTCATCTCTCTCTCTCTCTCTGTCTCTCTCTCTCTCTCTCTCTCTCTCTCTCTCGATCGATCGATAGATAGATAATTAATTGAAATACATGCTATAATTCATTCAAATAAATGTGGTCTTACCGCACTGTCATCTCTGTGTCTGATTTGAAGCTGGCAGAATGCTAGCGCTAACGAGTCATAAATGATGAAAATAACTGTAATTTTTAAATTTTTCGGTCAAATATTGTGCTGCAAAGAGCAATTCAAGTTTTAACTTGTCTATATTTTGGCAAATGACCATGGAATAAGCGGGATAATCAATGGCTAGCTGGGCATTAAAGGATTTTAATGCACTTCGCAGAGGCAACCACCCGACGCAGCCTCCACGTCATGGCTAGCCGTTGATTATCCCTTATATATATATAATAGTAAACTAAAAATTTACTAGCCAATGGTGATTCTTTTGCCAAGGTGTCTGTAGAGGGTTGCATTCAGTCCACAACTGCTTTTTTATAGGGACAGTTCAACTGGACAGTTGACTGTTGTCACAGACAACTGATTTCTTACATAGCTGTGGTAATTTCATGTCCTTTGCAGCACAGTTTTGTCTCTTTCTTAGAATAAGAATAAAATCATTTAATTTAACTATTTGTTCACTATTCCATATCAGATAAAAACATAAATGGATAAGTAGCCATGATGCGAAGTGGAGTTATACCTCAGATGTGTGTTATTTTTCAATAATTCAACAGACCGGAGTCAATTTTTTTGCTTATACCATGTTTACCACACCTCAAGATGTTTTAGAGAGACAGAGAGAGAGAGAAAGAAGGTGTACTTACAGAACTTTTTGTTGTCATTGTTAGTTTGGATATATTGATATTTTATTCTCTATGTAAAATATGAAAATATCTTAAGTTTGTGTTAATCACTAAACTTATTTTAGGCATTTAACAAAAACAACAACAACAACAAAAAAAACATTAACTTCAGAATGGAAACCTAAGTTGAAAATGCTAATTGTTTTCGGGCTACAGTATGTCATCCCTTCAGCACATAATTTTGTGAAGTAATATGAAACTGTAATGTGTTTAACATTGCTTTTTATCCCCCAAATAATATTTATTTTTCTTGTGGAAACTAATTCATGTAATCTGAATTAATATTACTTCTTATCCCCAGATTAATACTTATTTGATCTTTATATGGAAACCACAATTGATGTTGCAGTTGTCAGAGACCTGTTAAGAGAGGTTTTATTAGCACTGGAACATATTTTGGTCAGGGTTTTTTTTTTTTTTTTTTTCTTGCTTTTATTTTTCATATCTCTCAAATAAAATAATTGAACTATTTTGTATTTGCGAGAGGTTGTAAGTGGTCTTGCCATTGTTTGACCAATAGGGGTCCTCTTTGGCACTGCTCAGTGGCCAATTATAGAAGGTCCCAGCACGCAGTGAACTTATTATCTGAAACAAACAAATGAGTATTGCATAGTCTTCAATTACATGAGACAACGAATGTTTGCAAGGTTAGGTCTCTGTTATATTCACTTTCTTCCTCCTTAGGGAGTAACACACTGCTTTTGTCTTGGAGAACTCAGTGGGTGTATTAAATTTCCACTGCTGTTCTTGTACATAGATAACACTAGTAAACACAGCTCTCAGCAATGTCAACTCTCTCCAGCAGCAAATTCATTAATCCCATACTAGGTCAGGGCTCTTACTGAGCCAGCCGCTTCCATCCAGAGCTACACAGGCATGGCAGCAATGTCCTCATGCCACGCTTGAAAAATCCAAGCCTTATACTGATACCCCATGATGCATTTTCCAGGCGTACTGCAGAATTGCAAATATATGTTTTCTGTCATTTCCCTGACACACCACAAATCATCAGTAGTTTCTTTCATGACAGTTGAAGGTTGCAGACAGATTTGAAAAGTTAATCATGCAGTGACGTGTAAACAAACTTTTTTTTTTTTATCAGTGAGTTAAACCGAAAAGCTTTTTCTTGCTCTTTTCCAACCAGAGACTGAGAAATCATGCCTCTCATTGGTAAACAGACGGCAAAGGGATAACTGTTTCAATTATATTTCTTAATGCGCATAGGCTTTACCTTTTATATGCTGTTGTGTACTTTTATTTCATGAAAATAAAGAGGGGGAGAGGTGGCCATTGAAAAAATAAAATGCACTCAAACATTACCACCAGAGACTATAGAGAAGAAAAAGCCCTAATAAGCAGTGGGGCCTGTTTGATCACAGCAAGCCTCACATAATTACTCTTTATCATCGATGTCACGCTCTGCTGTCCTTTGAGAACATGATCTGAGGAGCATTTTAAATGCCTCACATTTGCGCTGCTTCTCAATGTATCATTGACATTTTGGGCAAGGAGACATGTCTTGAAAAACTATACAATTCTCCTCCAAAGACATTTGCTGATAGTTAATTAGGTCTTAAATTTGATAGTGATTGGTCACTCTTATTTTTGTTAAACGCATACAATGCATGTATCATGCATTTCTAGACTACTAAAATGTATTACAGGTAAAGCACAGGCACGGTTAAATTAATATACTGATTGTAATGTAAAAGACAAATTATCTCCAGTCCCATTTCGATGCTTTGTGCAGAAGTGCATAACGTCATCTACCAGTGTGCCAGCCTCACAAAAAAAGAGATTAGTTTCCTTTAAGACCTTATTGAACATTTTAATCTTGCAGTGTGCTCTGAATTTTATTGCTGTTTCATTCCCAATGTTGTCAGTCGTGTGTCGAGACAATAAATAAACAAATTTGTCCACAGTCAGAATACAAAGGACTGATGATTAATGTCTGTGGGATTAATGAAGCTGTAAAAATATTTGTTTTCATTCATCTTCCCATCCCCCGGCATATAGTCTAAGTTAAATAACTAATATACTTTGTAATAATTAGAAATTTGTTTTAATGATTTCACATGAGATTTCACATAAATATTTATCTTCCAAATGCAAGTTCTTAATGCATTGCTCTCGTTTTCACTGTCTCGTTAATTCCAGTAGCTAATCAAGGCAGATTTTACACTGAAAATACTGTTGGGTGTGTAAAAGTGTGTGAATGAGTGAATGTGGGTGTGACTGTAAACACAATATGTGCCTTTTGTTTGTGCATTTTGATACTTTAGTATCCTGCGGGATCACATGACTAATCTGGGATTGTAACCGTGATGCCTGCCAATGGCAACATCAGTCGAACACCTTCATGTCCTCTGGGTGTAGGTAGATCCGTTTTTCTGGAACATCTGGTGTTTCACATGGGTGATCAGATCTTGGGAGTAAGTCTACTGAATTCTGTGTAAAAAAAAAACTGACTGAGGAGCGTCAGAGGGGAGTAAACCGTTGTCAAAAGCATATGGCCATTGTCTTAATGGGATATAATGGGGATGAAAATGCAAAAGCAAGGCAGATGTCTTAAATGAAATGTTTAATGCAGAAAACAAGATTAACAGGTTGTGCGATTGCATAGTGTAAAGCATAAAACAAATGAGATTACTTAAAATTGGAGGCTTCTATAGGCCTGATTTCTGGGTTCTGTTTTCGTAGAGATTGTTGCTATGAGTTGTATGTAATCCCAAAGGACGGACGATGGAGTAATTCCATAGGGTGCAATCACGAGACTGTTAATTAACCTGTTAATCTTGTCTCTTACACCATCGTACATGAACCTACACATGCAGCATACACGTACTCATGATGAAAGAAAGATATGCACCCTGCATAGCCAATGTTTGCATTTTTGTATGATTTTTATCAGAAGTGTATATTCATGCTGATCCAATTAGAAATATTAGCCTAGTGGTTTTGCTGTCCAAAACCACCTTGAATCATAAGCGCAAAGCATCTTGAGGAGAATTAGTTGCTGTGTGCTGCATCACCGATATGATCAACTGTATGCCTCACGGTTGCCTTCTTGGTGAGAGACTGTCATAATGGATTGATATCTCTATGGAAACGGGAGCCTGTTAGCGGGCTCAAGCATGATGTCATAGACAAACTAGGCATTCAGACATGTTTGGCTGAGCCCCGTTAGAGAGCTCCTGCTTTGTTGTAGAGCTTTCAGTGATGAAAATTATGAACATCTCACAAATTAGATTTCAAATTAATTTCTCCTTTTCGGCTATTTGATATCTGCAGCTACGCCAGTGGAAAGACTTGAAATGTCTACATTCAGCTCAGTGGTTTCAGACAAAAGTCATTGGGGAAGCACAATCAAGTACGTTATAACAAAAATGTAGCTTTTGTCACTTTGAATGAAAAAGTGCCACTGAGGAAATGAAATAGGATAGAACTGCTTGTTGGCAACAATGGCTCCGACTCTTCCACTGTTCAATTTGTTTAGTGTTTGACAATGAAATTGAGGTTGTGTTACAGGACTCTCCTGTATGTCTTGAGCCAATCTGAAAGGTAGAGTCGGGCCATTGTGCAAGGCGTTTTAGTAAAATTACAGTAAATATTCACTGAGCAGTGCAGGTCTGTTTCTAAGGTAACTGCGGCCTTGGAGTGATTGTAGCCATCATGTGACTCACAATTAGGCTTTTTTTTTTTTTACCTATTTCTAAGTAATGCCTTTTCTTTTTCTTTTTCTTCCTTTTTCTACTAAACACACAGTGTGTTATGCCAGTTAGCTTCTGTATGGTCTATTCAGTATGTTAAGAGTTTCACCATTTCCTTTAGATGCTGCGTAATATGCTTGTGAGTCAGAAATTAGAGTACTCAATATATTTTACATGTTCATTTGGATTAATGCATCCTATAACTTCTCTAGTTCATGTATTGTGCTTTCAAGGCACAGCCAATTCTTAGTGCACAATCCAGTTCCAGCATGCCTTTATATTTTTTTTGTTATGAAAAGTTCTCCGCATATAATAACAGCGCTGAATAAAATGTACATTTTACATTAAAATTTTCCAAGTTAAACCACAGCATGTTTGATTTTAATGATATATGCCATGCAATATTGAATATTTTTTCAGTAAAAATTGTATTTAACTATTTTCTGTTTTAATATATTTTAAAATGCAGATAATTCCTGTGATGTCAAAGCTTTATTTTTAACCAGCCATTACTTCAGTCTTCAGTGTCACATGATCCTTTTGTATTACATTTTTATTAACAAAAACAAACGAAAATTACTAGGTTTTTTATTTGTAATAATAGCTGGATTTGGCTATAATGTAACTCATTGACAGTTTTAAAATCATAAACTAACTTTTAGCAAAGCTAAACAATTCACAGACCAAACTGGAAAAGGATGGCACACAGTGCAAAACCAATGCTGATATGAAACATTCAGCCCATTATAAGATGCTTAATCATTTGTAACACAGTGTAAAAAATGTGTATGCTTCACACCAAATGTTTGTGCCATTGCAAGGCATAAAAACACACAGGAAATTAATAAATTGTTATTTTATTTTTATTTTATTACAACACATCACTGACATGCAACACAGGTCTTCAGGCCATTCATGCAATGATATTTTGTGGTTTTAGTTTATTTTTTAATCATGATTTATTTATGATGTCAGGATACTATTAATCAGAGGCAGATGGATGACTAAGATTATTATCAAAAAAGTGTAATCCATCTGAACCCACACACACCAACAGCTGGGACTGGCGTTATTTGGTGTTCTGGTCTGTTTTGCATCATATCATTGGTAGTAAGTCATCAGTTTGACCTAGAAATGAAAAGCATCTGCATCAGGTCACCAAAACTGATGAATAAATTGAGCATTTATCAATACTTTTTTATCAGTTCCTGTTTCACTTACGACTATAGCAGCTGTAGCATTTGTTTTCACAGACCTTACTGTTCCCTTTTTTTGATTGTATGTTCGCTCTTCTTTACAGAACAGAAGTGTTCACAGTTGTGCCTGATGTGGGTGGTTGTGTGAAAAGGCTGTGTGTGCTGGTGCTCCAGGTACACATTCACACGTGAGCAGCCATTTTCTGTCTGCTCCTGCTGTGTGCAGACTGTTCTCTGGGGAAGCTTTAAATTCGGGTGGTAGATTTTGAAGAGGGGAAGCAATTGCAAAGGAGAAAGCAAAGAGAGTGATCTGAGAGGACTAGAGCATTATAGGGGGATTTCCATTACTTGAAATCTAAGTGAAAACAGTTAAAATATTGGGGTAGTTTTTTTTTTTAAAGAAATTAATACTTTTAATCAGCAAGAACACATTAAATTGATCAAAAGTGACAGTAAACACTTGCAAAACCAAATTGAAAATAAGTTTTAAATAAATGCTTTTCTTTTGAACTTTCTATTCATCAAATAATCCTGAAAAAAGGTTTCCACAAAAACATTAAGCAGCACTTAATGTTTTCAACATTTATAATAATAAGAAATGTCTCTTGAGCACCATATCAGCATTTTAGAATGATTTCTGAACAATCATGTGACACTGAAGACTGAAGTAATAATGCTGAAAACTCATATTTGCCATTACTGGAATAAATTACAGGAATACATTTGATTTTATTAGCAATATTTCACAATATTACAGTTTTTACTTCATTTACCATCAAATAAGTGCATCCGCTGTGAATATAAGAGACTTCTTTCAAAACTTTTAAAAAAATCTTACCAACTTTTGAAAGGTAGTGAATATGTGTATCTGCTAAAAGTGAAATTTGTGAATGTTTATTAATACATTAGCATATAGTTGGTCAACTAAAAGCCACGAAACTACAATTTTAGTTTTATAGTGTTTTCAAAGTCTTTTTTGAAGCTGATGTATACAAATCAAAGCATGACAGCGACAAGCTGAGAATCGTGTTTGGAATCACAAACCTCGAGAGATGAGGAGAGAAAAGTATGTCAAAGAAGAGAGAGAGAGACTGAAAGAAACAGAGACGGTTAATTAAATGTTATGTGTAACAATTATTACATCACGACAAACAATTGAAAATTCACTTTGATAAGTATTATGAAATCAGAAAAGTGCCAAACCATGATTTTTAATGTCATTTTACCTGAAAGTCTGTCATTGTGAAGGATTTATTTGAACTGATTGCTCTAGTATGCTGAAGCATGACAAAAGCTTTGCAGAGTTCATCTTGAATAACTCTTGATGCTATTGTTTTGGTTCACAGAAGTAATGCCAGTACCAGACCAACACTCTGACATAGAGAACTCCAGCATGTTGAGTCCGGTGCTGAACGCCTCAAACGGAGATGGATCCGAGACGGAGACCACCTCTGCCATCTTGGCCTCTGTTAAAGAACAGGTGGGTACTTCATGTCAAACTATTGTAATTTTCTTCATTCTTACATACTGTCTCTAACAGACGTTTATGATTCTCACCACACTCATACGGAAACATTCATTTCCCAACAGTTTAATTAGAAACTCTCTAAGTCTTTATATACTGTAAACAGTAATTACACAGAATCATACCAGTCCTCAGATGAACTGCATATGCCATCTGGGTTAAGGAGCCACAAGGTTTGGTGGGTTTCTGCACGAGTGATTTCCATAATCTCGTGCTGTTGGTTTCAGTTAGCGCCTGGTGTCTAAATTCACAGATACAAATGGTTTTTAATGGTCAACACACTGCAAATGTGCCGTTACGCCTCAGTATCACTGGTTTTGTGGACCAAATGGAGGAATGGATGTAGGTTTTGGAGCTGTGTGGTGCAAGAAATATGAAATATTTGACACTCCATGTTGCAATCAGGTCTTCATGCTATGCTAGTCACTACACCGCAGCCTATCTGTAATAAGATTGGTCACCTGCTTGTCAGCAGATGGACAGCTTCCCAGACGTTGGCGCAACCTTATGATAAACCGGCTTGATCTGTCAGGAATAATGACAGGTGATTGTAATTGCTTATGACCTCCTGTTATAAAAAGTCATTTACGAAATGCTTCATAGGATTATTGCATGTGTCAGAATTTAGTGTGTGATGATGTACAGTATTTCTCACTTTTGCCCTGCATATTTATATGTCTGTCTTGGCTGGAGGCCAATTTTTGAGTCAAGACCATGTGTAGATAAAAATGGACCGTGACAAGCCCTTCGCTTCCTGCTAGCGTTTAGCTCGCTCTCCTGCTTTTAACCACGGGACAGAAAAAAGCGACATGCTCTTAGGGTTGGAAATCTACACGGGGAGTGTTAAATTAGGCCACAGCCATAGGCTGCTGTGGGCCAGTCTAATAGCTCTCCTATCAGAGCGAGAAAAACTGTCTGCCATCTTTCTTTTTTTGATGATTTTCACTGGAGGGTACTGGTGGACAGAGTCCATGTCACGTACAGTGTTTCTCTCTGAGAGGAGATTAAAAACATGAAAAAATGGTGTGATTTTCTTTTTTTAAGTTGGTGTCCTTTCCACTGAAACAAGATGATTGGGTGGGTCATATTGAAGAGTTTTAGTTACACTACCGTTCAAAAGTTTGGCAAGATTTTGAATGTCTCTAATCTCAACAGGGCTGCATTATTTGATTATAAATACAGTAAAAACAGTAATATTGTGATTTTTTTAATGTAAATAATCTGTTTTCTATTTTAATGTATTTTAAGTATAATTTATTACATGGCAACGCTGAATTTTTAGCAGTCATAACTCCAGTCTGGAGTGTCACATGATCCTTCAAAAATTATTCTAATATGTTGATTTGTTGATCATTATAGGGCACATTTTTATTGTTATTTTATTATTGTATTTTTTTTTATATAAATCTTTTGTAAAATGAAAAATATATTTTCTGTCTTTAATGACTTCAGTTGTGTTCAATTTAATGTGCCCTGCTGAATGAAAGCATTCATTCATTTATTCATTTAGTTGGTTAGTTAGTTATAAGTAATCTTACTGACCCCGAGCCCGGCTCTGGCCTGAGATGCCCAGGCAATAGTCTGGCCTGTGTCCGACAGCTTATCAGAATTACTGGCCCGAGACCATCTTTTTTTCCCCCTTCTCCCAAAACAGCTTATACTTCTGTTTCAGCTGTTAAACTAGTTCAGTTTTGTATGTATTGGCAAAGTGATTATATTTTGTTTAGTTTTTTATTAAGTTAATTTAGTTTGTTAAAAATAATTTTGTCCGTTAAATATAAGTTTTTTGTTTTTAAAGTAATGACCAAGCGGCCAGCAGCAGACAGTGAGCCTATGTTTGATCAATTTAGCCTTCTGAAATCCTCACGACTTGCATAAAATAAAATCTATAGATATAAAACAGTTCAAGCATATAACAATGTTTAAACGTTAAACCTAGATAAATGTGCGCTGTATCCAATAGTTTGTGCAGAGAGTGGAAGCTGAAGCACGCTTTGACGGACATGGAGGCACCAGCATGATCACTTGCATTTTTGCTCATAAAGGTAAGAGTAATAAAATGAAGAAAACAAACATGATGCGCTTTCTACCATCTCGTCTAGAACAGGAGCGCTTCACAAAAATGAACCGAAACTCAGCGAATACATGCCTCACAATCAGGAAAACTATATCTATAGAAAGCTTTAAATTACCACTTAACGAAATAAAACAAATCGAAAACAAAAGCTCTTTCATTATAATCATAATTCACAAAGATCGGCAACTACATCCTTGAGACACCAACTCAGAAAACACTATTTATTAGTAAATAATTCAAATATCTCCTTACTGTTTCCACCTGACACATTTATGGTAATTACTTTTGCCGATGCTTTGCCGCAAGCGTTAGCCTATTGCATACATTTCAACACAGAACTCTTCAGCTGCGCTGATGGTAGGCTTGCTCTGCTGCTGCTGGACACTAAACATTGTCGAGCAGCTCTTGACATTCACGGTAGCACGGTCTCGTGTTGTTTCCACCAGCGCGGCAATTTGTTTCAGCACTAGTTGATGGATGTCTAAAATATAAAAATAAGGAGAAGCCTTAAAATAGGCCCGAGGCCTGGCCCACGTCTGAACTATGACGTGAAAATTGGCCTGAAGCCTGGCCCGAGGGGAATAAATAATTTGGGGCCCGTTGGGCCCGGCCTAGAATGCAGGGCTTTAATATCACCGCCATGAACCATGATTTGCTTCTTGCTATCAAGGCATGCTATTTTACCCCCTGCTGGTAGATGCTGTTACTACACCATTTGGCTCTAAAAAGCATCATTATTCATCAAATGGCCATTCAAAATGAGTTGCATATAGTGACTAAATACAAAAAATCTTCATACAAATATAAAATAACTTCATTTGAAACTCCAATAAATAGCTTTCTTCAAATATTATAGATCTTGCTAGCAGGCAGGGTGTTCTCACTATTGAGAGCATTTTGATACACAAAAATGTGTAGTACAAGATGAGTCGTCATTATTTTGGTCGATTTCCTGAAAAAGAAACATTGAACATTTTACAATGTTTTACAGTGTGCTAAAAGTGAATTTTGTCAAATTTTAGGAACAGGAAAAAAGACCTCAAAACTAACTGAAAAGTCATTAACTGAAAATGTTTATCATTTTGCCACTGCTTGTTTGCTCACACATATTATGATAAATCACCATAGGCTTATTTTTCCTCCTCCACTAGATGGCAATCTCCCATTTTAGAGGCTTTTAGTAGGGCTTTATAGAGGTTGTGAGGCAAAATTCACAGAACACTCTCAGAAATAAAGGTACAAAAGGGGTCATTAGGGTGGTACCTTTTTCAAAGGTACACTTTTGTACCGACTAGTTTCTAATATGTACACTTTAAGTGCTAATATCTTTAAGGCACCAAAATGAACCCTTTAGGTAAACATGTACCTTTTGAAAAAAGGTTACCGCCGCAGTGCCAGCTTTTGTACCTTTATTTCTGAGAGTGAATAAACTGAACTTCAGATCTAAAACCAGTGTAGATTTTGATGATAAAGGATGCTCTGTAGCACTGAATAACCATTTCCCCTCTACCAAAATGTCTGGCAAAATGTCCTGGTCTCTTGTATGTGTGCTTTGTGTGCAGTTTTCAAGGTTACACGTGCAAGCAGAACACAGTCTCTCCTGTGTATGACGCTGTCCCATTAAAATTCTCCTGTATCACTTGTGCTAAACAGAATCACATGTGATGGTCAGGGAGAGCATGTTTAACAACCTGGACATATGTGCAGTGCTCTCACTGTATGGTAAGAACTAGTAGATACTGTATTTGCAGCAAAATGTTGCTTAGTGTAATTTCTTCTATATAATGAACACTTATTATTTGCCTTTGAGTGTCACTTTTCAAGATTATGTTGACATAGTGATTATAATAGTATACATAGTAATGTATAAAGTACAGGTGTTATTTTTCAGAATTTTCAAAAGATTTGTTGTTAAAGCTCAACTTTTTTGGTCCCTTTAATTTGGTGTTAATTAAAGAAATTTATCTTAGTGTTTTTAAAATGACACATTAATTATTCATAAAAAAAAGCCACTGGCATATGATGTTTTATTATGATCATGGCAAGGCTTTTTGGGGAAAGTGCCAGTGTTTGTAAGGGTTAGTACAGCTAAGGTCAAATATTTCTTTCCATTTAATTCTCTGTATTTTTAGTCTTTTTTATTTTAGGGAAAGCATGTTAATCAGCTCATTATATCTTTGTCCGATAGGAGTGATTTGCTTTAGCCAGAAGTGAAGTCATTTAGATTTTTTTAATCACATAATAATTAATGTCACATATTCAATCTAATAAAGCAGTTCTTTAATTACTTAGAATATTCATAAAAATTGAGGCTGTTTTGACAAAATTATCAACAAAAAGGCTGTTCGGTCTATTTGAAGCTTATCCTGAGGTCCTTTGGGTGGCCTCATTTCTGATGTAATTTTCAACCAGGAATAAATGCAATTTTCCCTTTATATTTTACCAACCCAATTAGTTCATCCGAGTCATTCCTGTCTGTTTAACACTGTTTTGTATGGCTCTCAGTCGGTGTGGTCAGGTTGTGGAGTGGCTCTGGACTCATTTAACTCCGTGAAATTATAGAAATTGGGTTAAATCCTTAAAGGAACTCCTGAGGCAAACCCCAAGTGACATTTTGCAATCAAATGGACCAATGAAGAAACTTAAATGTCAGTCTTTGTCCACAGGGCGCAATTAGGCTTTTAGGCCAGAAGACCACATTTGCCTCTTGAAGCAGTCAAATCAATTTCTCAGTCCCTTGGCGATTTATTTTCTAAACAAATAGGTTTAACGGCCTTTTCTGGAGTTATTATGTAAGATAATGGGAATACATTCCTGTTTTGCATTCTTTTCACACTGCTGACCATGCAAAACACATTTTATGAGTTCTTATCAGATTAAATAGACTAAAACCGGCAGACAAACAATATTTACTCAGAAATTGCACAATTAATTACAAAGAATCAGCAACTAACGCGTTGAATTAGATGTGAAATTTTTAAGTAGAAAGAGTGAAATAATATTTTCCTGTAAAAGAATATCCAATAATCTCTGTTTACTCTTCGAAAAATATGTTTTATGTTGTAGTATAGGGGCAGAAAAACAATGCTTTGAATGTTAAAGGGGTCATATGATGTGATTTTAATTTTTCCTTTCTCTTTGGAGTGTTACAAGTTCTTGGTGCATAAAGAAGATCTGTAAAGTTGCAAAACTAAAGTCTCAAATCCAAAGATATATTCTTTATTAAAGTTAAGAGTCAACCACGCCTACCTAAAACGCCTCATTTAAACATGCCCCCACATATCTACGTCACAGTGTGGGAAGATTTGCATAATGCCACAAAATGTTCATGCAAAGAAAGAAGGCGTGACTTTTATTCTCGCTGTTGTCGCTGCCGCCATGTTGTGGAGATGCTGTGTTTGAAAACTACTTTGTTTGGCCTTCCAAAAGAGGACACAACTAGAAATCAGTGGTTAAGTTGTATTTCAACACTGTTCCAGAACAGTTCAACCCAAATATACAGATGTGTACTGCACATTTTATGGAGGATGAGGACTGTTTCCTGAACCAGTAGCCTACAATGCTTCTGTGCATAAAGGCTGTTTCTATAAAGTGGGGCAATTCCAACTTTGCAAGGACAGTCTGGCGCTTCTTACTCACAGCCTGTAAGTAGGTTTACATATTTAAAAAATTTGCCACTGATGATACAAATGACAAAATTAAAAACACTAAATTAACAATAATCCTTTCAAACTTCTCCGATCACAAATGCAGACATGGTTTTTGTTAACGCAGCGTGATACGCAACGCGTAAAAACACAGTATAAGTCATTATAATCAGTAATTATGTCCAAACTGGATGCAACAAATGCCTCATTTGTAATGGGTTTTGTCTGGTTGTGCCAGGAGACGGCATCACAGTATATTAAGGGGCATAATATTTCCGTCACACGCTTGAGGCATTCAGCCAATCACAACGCACTGGATAGCTGGCCAGTCAGAGCACACCTCGCTTTTCAGAACGATGAGCTTTGTAAAAATCGACACGTTTCAGACAGAGGAGCAACAATAATGTACATTATGTGAAAAAATAATGTGTTTTTTTAACCTTAAACCACATAAACACATTGCATTACACCGAATGCACAAAATAATGTTCATTTTAGCAACATCATATGACCCCTTTAAAGAATCGAATCACCATTTTTGGTCCAGGTGACATCTGCTGTCCTAGCCGAGTGCTTTTCTATCTGTGCGGACTGCTATATTTTACCAACTTTTGTGACAAGTGGAGGCTACTCTCCGCTCAGGGAGCCTGTACATTGCAGGCTATTGAGGCAGAACAGCCTGTTAGGATCCCTAGAGGAAGCACACAGCTTAGCATTGCACAGTGGAATGGTACTTTTTGCTGCCTGGACCCTCATAAAACACCTCTTTCTCTCTGCTGCTCTGCGATCCTTTCAATGAGACCCTGCATTTCCCCCTCTTCTCCTCTTCAGAGAGAAGCACAGATGGTGTCAGAAAGAGGGGAAGAGTTTAGGAGGAGGCGGAAGAGTGACTGGAGGGCGGTGGTATTTGGATGGCGGGAGGGACCCTTTGTGATGCAATGTTGCATAAATAATGCCAAAGGGGCTCTAAATTCACTGTTGCCATGACGACCTTTGTGCCTGACTGCACTCCACGTTTTGCTTTCCCGCTGGAAGGCAGTAACTACCACTCTTCCAGTTTTTCTAATGACTTAACTCTCTTCATAAGTGGAGATGAACGCAGTCTAGTGGGATAGTGATGCACAGACACGGCTCTTTCTCAGCACAGACAGCCTCTGGAGTATGGTACATGTGCCGGTAAGGGCGGTGTTATTTTATTTGTGAAGGCAACAGGTGTTTTACTGCGGGACTAAAAGCTGGAGTAGTTTTGTTGATGTCGATGGTTAGATTGTCAGAGTCTAATCAGTTGTTGTTCTCTGTTTGCGGATCCATCTTGAACTTATTGATGTGAAATATGAAAGGTCAGAGATGATGCTTGTTTGTATCGTAATTGCTAATGCTTTTTCAGTTACAGAGCTATGCAGCTTGCCTGTTTGTTGCAAATGCACCGAAATGCATCTGCCATAAAGTCATTAAGTGAGACTCTAGATCTGTATAATGATGTTGAAAAGTGTTTGAATGCTGCAGTTAGCGCCTCTTTAGTTGCCATGGTTCATAGAGCTCTCTTCAACACTCTGAATTGGTATTTTTGTAGCCTTCATCTGGGTTTGTGCCCAAAATAGCAGGTGATGCGTTCTGGAGCCCTCTTAGTGTTAACCGCTCTGGGGACAGGGTCTTTGACCTTGTGGCTGAGTGAACTCATTTCAGCCTTGTCACAAAAGAAGTGGGAATGACGCACTGACTGTCGTAGCCTCGGGTACAGGCACATAGTGCAGTGTTTCTGACTGGATTTTCACAGTGATTACTTTAAAGAGGAGCTCTGGGATTTCAGCTCTGATTTAGCATTGACAAGTTTGTCGTTAAATGTTAAGCAGAGCATATCTAATTAAGAGAGGAGTGGGAGGGGCATGTACAGTTGTGCTGGAATGGTCCAGTGACTATCAAAGTTCAGAATAATGCCTTTGAATGTCTGGAACTATGGATAAGTTAAAAAGAATGTACTCTTTTAGTTTTTAATCATTGTACGTGGCAGACAGCTGATTCATTATCGCCAGGACCCAAAATTAAGTATATATATATGCACCACTGTTTAAAAGTTTGGGGTCAGTAAGATACTAAAACTTTTATTCAGCAAGGAAGCATTCAATTGAGTGCTAGAAAAGATGTTTATAATGTAACAAAATATTTATATTGTAAAAAATTATTTTTATTTTTTTATTCATCAAAGAATCCTGAAAAATGTATCATAATTTCCTCAAAAATATAAGGTAGCACAACTGTTTTCAACTCTGAAAATAATAAGAAATATCTTTTGTGCTCCAAATCAACACATTAGAATGGTTTCTGAAGGATCATATGATACTGAAGACTGAAGTAACAACTGCTGAATATTCAACATTGCCATCACAAAAATACATTACATTTTAAAATATACTAAAATATTTTTTAAATAATTTTTTTTTGGAAAATGTAGTATTATTTCACAATATTACTGTTTTTTACTGTAGTTTTGGTCAAATAAATGAAGCCTTGGTGAGCAGAAGAGACTTTCTTTAAAAAAAATCACATGAACTGTACTTTTTAAACAGTTGTGTATATTATTATTTATTCATGAAAAAATATGCTAAATACAGCTTCATTGTCAAACATAATAATAATAATAATTAAAAAATTAAATAACTATTATTCACCTGTTTTCTCCTTGCAGCATCATAAAAAACTAGTTTCCATCTCTCTGTAAAACTCTACCTGTCACAAAAGATGACACAGCAAGAATTTGTTCATAATTAATTTATTTTGATGGTTTACTACCAGTCACATATATTTTTCCATGTAGAAAAAGTCGTGACAGATGTTTGCTTTAATAGATGGTTTGTGCGCCTACTTACATCAACAAGGGTGTGACAGCCATTCTTACAGTTTGACCATGTTTAAATGGCAGTTCCTAATGAAGTTGTTGACCTGAGACTAGATTTATGATCATTTTTGAAGAAAGAAAATGCAAGTGCATTTTATCAATGTGTAAAGAAAAGCCCTGAGTGACTGCACAGCCTCACAGTGTCTCTACACCCCTACCCCCACCCCCCACCCCCCGCCCCACACACACACTCTCTACATAGTAGTTACTGGAGCATGTGTAAGTGCATGTGTAGTACATGTTATAGACAGAATCA
Source organism: Cyprinus carpio (assembly GCF_018340385.1). NCBI lineage: Eukaryota > Metazoa > Chordata > Actinopteri > Cypriniformes > Cyprinidae > Cyprinus > Cyprinus carpio. Next base: position 14,828,131 of record NC_056573.1, on the reverse strand, counting down.
ATTCCATAATTGCTTTAGGGATTTACACATACGCTCTGTCTGCTTTATATTTGCAGGAGCTGCAATTTGAGCGACTGACGAGAGAGTTGGAGGCAGAGAGGCAGATTGTTGCCACCCAGCTGGAGAGATGCAAGCTGGGATCTGAGACTGGAAGCATGAGCAGCATCAGGTGGGTCTACCTTAACTCACCACACCATCACCACTTATACCAGCTAAAACTAAAGATAGATGTCTTTCACGACCTTCAATCTCTCCTTGATCTTCACCATCCCACTTGTCATTAAGCCATCAAATGTCATTAAAATGTTTTTTTAGTTTCCTCCATGAAATCCTTTGATGTCCCTTCCCGGCATATTCCAGCATGAATATTTTAGTGTAACCACATTCACAGGAGACTCAGATCTAAATTCTAAATTCTTTTACTACCGCAAAGTAATCAAAGAGTTAAGTTGTCACAAGCTTTGAATTCAGCCTGTAATTAAAATCTCACAGATACTATAATAAAACAGACTTTATGGATTATATATGTAATCACTTTGACCTTTCAGAGGCTGATAAGTGCTTCTAATCACTGTTTACAGTGTTCAAATCAAATTAAATGGACCCATTTTATTGTCTTCTTGTTGTTGCTGTGAAGCATATTTTGTGTGTTTATTCATCTAGCTTGAAAACTCAATATATCAAATGTCCTTCAGCTGTTTAGTCAATGAGACTCCCATGTTACTTGCTTTGTCAGTGATATTCTGTTGTGCAGGATGATGTCAGGTTTAAAGTAATGCATCATGGGTTTTAGTATCAGTACCATCAGTGTGAGCAGGGCACTGGAGACTTCAACCAGGGGGAGCCCTGGACCCCCTCATATTGTTACTGCAGTGCACATGTACGTGACCTTGAGAAATTATTATAAAACAGAACATGTCAAAATTTACAGCTCAATGTACTCATATTTCCTAAGCTATTTTGTATTTCCTTGCCTATCACAAGTCATTTTTGCAAGTTCCCCAAACCCTGTTTTTTTCATGCAGCAGTTCAGTAGCTTCTCTCCCACATTAGACGAGAGCTGCCAACAGACATGGTTAGGCACATAGAATATTTAATTAGAGTAAAGTGGAGTGGAGACAACACAGGCAGTGATGATTTGGATGTCAGGCCATCAAGTGCTTTTGCACTTAAGTCCATGAGATGACTTATTAATATACACTACCATTCAAAATATTTTGGTTTGGTAAGATTTTGCAAGTTTTAGAAAGAAAAAAAAATACAGTACAAACAATAGTATTGTGAAATGTGTTTAGCATTTAAAAATACATTTTACATTTGATTATAAATGTTATAATATTTAAAAAGTGAAAAAAAAAAAGTGACGTGACATACAGCCAAGTATTGTGACCCATACTTGTGACTCTGCATTTAACCCATCCAAAGTGCACATACACAGCAGTGAGCACACAAACACCATTATGTAATATATACTCATATATTCTCTTCAATCAAATTTCTTTATAGACTGGCATTTAACTTTAGAATAGTACTGTTTTTGAATTGTTATTGGTTAAAGACATTTATAATGATGTCATTTTTAATGTCATCAGCCTCAGTGTTGTTGTCCATCATTGAACCTGTCCTTCATTTTTACTCTAGCTTGATCTTTTGATTGTTCTTGCATTTATTGGCGACTGTTGGTGTGTGTAGTATTAAAGAGTTAGATCAGATCTCTCCTCAAGACAAATACAGCTTACAGAAGCTGCTCAAGGCTATAATAGAAGCTGCTAGTCAAATAACATGGTCCTCAAGTATTTAAATAGGGTTTGCATGGATCTTGATTGGTCTCACAATTCAGGGTTATTTTACTTTGTGGACTTTCTATCCCTTAGTTATTTTCTGCTGTTGACTGCAACAGCCATATATTTTTCTGTGATGGCATTACTAGCTGGTGTTCAATTTCAATTGCAAAACAATACTGATACAAAACACTTCACTGGCTATTATTTGTTTCTTTTTTATAAGACAGCAAGCTGAAAATCACAGCATCAGGAGAAGCACCATGGGCTAAAGAGAGCACTTTCAGCCTGTGACCCACTTGTTTAATGAAACATGGGTCTTTTCAAATAGCACTCCATTTTGAACAAACATAATACTGGCCTACTTCTTCAGCTGTTCTTCAACTCTCTGATACTCAGCAGAAACAAATCTCTGATTAGCCAATGTGCAAAATGCTTCTGCAGTCACAATGGAAATGCCAAGTGAAGTTGTCTTATTGCCTCTAGCAGGACGTCCATCGGACCGAACCTCGGCATAGCGTCAAACATCTGCTGCTCTGAGTGAGGCCTTTGACTCGATAGTAGACGTTCACTGTTGAGCCCTATCCTGTAGCATGGAGTTGTCTCACTAAACGCTGTCTGTCGAGCACAGCGAGGGAGTATTAAGCCAAAGCTGTCTGACTGTTTTTCTGCCAGATTAGTCCACCAGTCTCCTATGAGCTTGGACTGCGCTGGCACTGTGTACACGTCTACAATGTGTGCCTCGAGGAGAGATAATGCTTTGTTGGCATGTGGTGTAAATAAGTTGTATTGAAGAGACAATGTGTTTGACAGCTCTTATGTTCTAATCTCGCTGTAGTATAACGGGAAGTGAGAGCTTCTGTCCATACAGTAAGCAACGGGAAAATACTATTATTAGTATCCTGTGCGCAGCAACAAGCTTTTTGTCTGTTCCTGCAGTTGGTAGAGTTATGATGCTTGCTGCATCATGTATATAAAGTGTGTAACTTGATTGCAGTGTAATCTGCTTTGAATAAAAGCATTTGCCTAAATAAAAAGGAAATGCATGAATGTGCATCTAGTATCAAATACCCACTTTGTTTGAAATTGCACATGAAAAGGAAAGAAAACTTTGAAAGGCATGTCCACTGAGACTTTATGCACAAGAAATGCATTATATTTCTTTTTACCCTTTAGGTGAAGAGGATACATTTATAGAAAGAAAGATGGTGGGCCAAATTCACTGAACGGTTTTGTGTGCTGTATTTCATCATAGAAATCTGCGTTGTTTTCATTAACCACTAGCAATCTATTTTAACTTGGCTTTAAGTGAGCTGAATTAGCAGTGTGCTGTATGTAAATTAATTCAAACATGCAGTGTAGAAAAGTACACTTTTAGCATTATGGCAAAGGCAGATTTTTTATCTGTAGGCTAACTAAAGGTTGGGGGGGGGGGTGAATGTACAGCGCTCTCTTCCACCTTCAATACCCATGACTGAGGTGCCCTTGAGCAAGGCACCAAACTCCCAATTGCTCCACGGGCGCCACAGCAAAAATGGCTGCCCAATGCTTCGGGTGTGTTTATGTGTGTGCACTTGGTTGGGTTAAATGTAGAGCACAAATTCTGAGTATGGGTCACTATACTTGGCCAGACGTCACGTCACTTAAACCCTCCAGCATCAAGAACAGAAAGTGTGCATTATTGCAACATTTTTGGTCCTCTTTGTAACATTATCTGATATGTAACATTCCTTCAGTGTTTTGGGTGCAAAACAATGCAGCATATTAATTGGTGCAGGGTTATTATAGTTAAACAAAAACTTCAAGGGATAGTTCACCCCAAACTGAAAATTGTCATCATTTACTCACCCTCATGTTGTTCCAAAACTGTATGGCTTTCCCTCTTCTGTTGAACACACCAAAAAAAAAAAAAATTTTACAAAGTGTTGGTAATCAAACTGTTGACGGTAGCCATTGAATTCCATAGTATGGAAAAGTACTGTTTGGTTACACACATTCTTTAAAATATCTCTTTTTTGTGTGTTCAACAGCTCAAAGAAACACTGCTGTTGTATTGATACTTAAAGAAAATTACTGAATTTTATTTGTCCATACAATGAAAGTGAAGTGACGTGTGGCCAAGTATAGTGACCCATACTCAGAATTTGTGCTCTACATTTAACCCATCCAAGTGCACATACACCGTGAACACATACTTGGAGCAGTGGGTAGCCATATTGCTGCGGCACCCAGGGAGCAGTTGGGAGTTCAGTGCATTTCTCAAGGGTCTCACGACCTCACAGTTGTGGTATTGAGGGTGGAAGAGAGCACTGGTTATTCTCTTCCCCCACCGACAATTCCTTCTGGACCTGAGACTTAAACCCACAATCTTCGGGTTACAAGTCCCTGAGGGGTCAGTTGGGTCCAATGTTGCTTCATTATATGTACAATAACAGTTCTAGAAAATATCCTCTTTTAGGTTCTTCTATTGTTTTCAACACATACCCATTGAAATACATCCTGTTGAACCCATCTAGAACTGGGGTTAGGGTTAAGGACAGTGGCAGTAAGAAACCTTCCCATCTGCCTGTGCACCAGGGTGTCTGTGCTCAGACAATCCCTCTCCATTCTTACAGGATATTAAGCTTATTAAGGGTGTCTTCTGCACTGGCTGACTCACACTACGTGTCTCCCCATACAGTACGGGGAATACAGAGCGTATTGATTTAGCAAGCAATCTGTCAGGCTTAAGGGGCAATGAAAGCTTCTTCTGCTACCCAAGTTTAGTTATAAGCCCGGACTGCTTGATTTGAGCCTAACCGTGTAGACTTAAACCCAGTTTGGTGACTGAGAAACAAGGATAATGTCTGCATCTCAATTACTGGGGCGACCCTGCAGTTATTATATTGAAAGTAGCTTTAGATAACTAGGTTATGCTGAATGACTCTTTGGAAGATATTTATAATATTGTATAACAGATTTTGATTCAGATATAGCTGAATTGTTATTGAAATTTCTGAAAAGAAGTTTAAATAGTAGTGTAATGTATCATAGTATTTTAATCAGCTAAATCTTGTTTTATTGTTTAATGTTAGGTCTTAATGTGGTTCTAGTGTATTTTTACACAGAGGAAAATGTCTTTTGATTATATTACATGTCTGTCAATGCCAGAGGAAGTCTACCACCGACAAATACTTGATCTGTCTTGGGACAAAGCCAGCACACTGCCGCCTAGCTTAACTAAGACAGCCTAGTATAGTGTAGATCTCAACCACTGAGTTCCCTACATGTGACATCACTCACGCTGTCAGCCTAATGACCCACCACATCCTCAGATGCCCTCAAAATAACATTTTGTCCTTTTAGAAAGTACACTTGCAATAGGAAATGTGTGATTGATCCTGTAATTGCTCAGCTGAATGCTGTTGTCTTAGCCTCATGGCAGCACACTGGGGTTAAAGCAATGTTTATCTTTTTTTAGCACTGAGAATGAAGCATGTTTCATTTATTAATTCAAATTAGTCTGAAAACTCCTTTTGAAACTTCAAGTGGAAATGCAGTGACCTTACCTGAAGTTATAAGTTATGTAAGTATATATATATATATATATATATATATATATACATGCATACATACATACATACACACACATATATAGACCGTGGGATTCCATATAAGTACTACAGTTACCACAGTTTTGTATCACATCTAGTGCGACTATATTAAAAGTACTATAAATTTTCATGAGGCAGTTTCCAGACGAGAGCCATTCTGTGCCAGCCTGGGCTGCAGAGGTGTCTGGGGACCCGTGTTTATGTTGCCGTGATTTGTAGTGAGAGTATTTTACTTTCATGCCAGTCATAGTAATACACTGTAAAAGAGTGTTTGCCATCACAGAGCAGCTGTACAGCATCTGTGCTACACCAGCCTTTTACTTTTTATCCACTGACACAATTCTGCTGTGAGAAAGTCAGCCATGATTCAGCACTTCAAGAGGGGCTTTCTCATTATGGGATGCTCTCCTGCACTGGGATTGAAATGCATTCCTCTCTGAGGACTGTGTAACATCTCTTTTGATTTGTAGTGTATCGTATATCAACTCATGAAGAGTCCAAAAGCCCACACAGGATTGTTTCTGCTTTTCTCTTGTCCTTGCTAAACTGACTTTTACAGACTGTAGGAGTGCTTCTATTGGCAAAATGACTTAAATGTCAGTCTATTCCTCACATAAAGATATCAGATGTTTCAGAAGACTTGGAATATGGTACTTTTATGATACTTTGATAGTACTTTTTAATCACTTTAGAGTTAAACAGCTCTCAATCTCATTCATTATAAAGAAAGACGTGGGCAAGATAATCTTTTAAAAAAATCTCAGTTTGTGTTTCACTGAAGAAAGTAAGTCAGAATTTACAATTTACAGATTCTTTTTATTTTTGGGTGAAATGTCTCTTTAATCTTGGAACCCTAATTGATTAAATAAATTATTTCTGTCAGTCTAGCTGAAAAGTTACATGATAAATTGCTATATGTTATATCTCACATTCAGTACCAGGGCTAACAAGGACTATTTTAGTCCCACTCATCTGGAGTTTAATGATGGGTGGCCCGGCTCTTACGGATGAATGCCTTTGCTCCACACTCATTAATACAATCACGTGAAGCCCTTTCACATGCTCTGTCAGACAGCATGGCTTATAAAACACACTAAAGACATGGGAAAGTAGTTAGCCCGACCCCCTCGATCAAACACATGTGAAAATCACCAGTTAGATTTATGTGTATAATCTGAATTTCAACACAAATCTATTTGAGATGACATTCTGCTTTTCAAGTTATGTTTATTTTACATTTCAATTCCTTCTACTCTATATGTTATATGTATAAAGCTTGAAATAGCAGGCAGCCTCTCTTTCTTGATGGCATGTGTCTATCTTTCTGTCTGTCAGATGGGAGGCACTCATTGACCCCCAGCGGTTTGGGGCCGGCCTCCTCCTCTCCTTCCCTCTTTCACTCTTTTCACATACATTAGCAGTGAACAAAAGCCGCTCACAGCTTTGTTCCAGCCTTTCATAGCATACTTTCACTCATTCACACCGAAATCTCATCTTTCTTTCTCCCATGACAATCCAAGGCAAACAGGCTGTAACAAACATACACAAAAAACCTTTTAGTATTACTGCAGTTTAGGCAGCTAGGTTTTGTAATGTAAGTTTTAATCTTTTGATTTAAGATTCCTGTTGTGTGTGTTTGTGTGTGTACCTATTTCACATTTATAAAACTGGTTTAGAATGGATTTATAAATTTGAAGTTGATGCTGATTGGTCAATATAGAATTGCATATCTATTTATATTAAATGGCACATTAAGCTGGTCCAGAAATGTCAACAGGGAATGCTTGAGTGTTCAACAATGAGTGAAACCACATTGAATTGATGGGTTGAATAAACAGATTTTGTGTAGAAGCTATACAAGAATTTGGTCCAAACACCAAAAGAAAAATAATTAGCTAAAATTAAGGCAGTGTTTAAGTATCACCTAAGCTTAACAGGTAGGAAATATCACCTTTGAGCACCATTACTGGTACTCTTAACAATTCAACAGGTGCCACTGTCAGGTGATATAATTCATTAATTTACCAGTGTTAGCATTGCATTTGTTTGCAGTTCACACCCCTTTGTTTGTTGTTTATTTGACCATGGCCGTGATCTTGTGAATAATTGTAGAACAATATGTAGACAATTAAAATAAGCCAGAATGGAGGCAAAGAACGCTAAATCAGTGTGCTAATTGTAATGGCCAAAATCACATTGCTCCAAGTGTTTTAGCTAATATGTTGAGTCAATATGGAAATGGAGCACATAAAGAACAGTGATTAACTACTGACCACACAATGACCCACAGCTGTGATTGCCTCATCTGTCATGTCATTATTCTCAAGTTAATTATCTTGAGAGAAAAAAATATCTTCATCCTAAAAGGCTTTAATGATCCCCAGGAAGACAGACTCATTTTGTACTATCAATGTGATGTTATCTATCCAGACGTCTTCGAGAGCGATATCACGATTGTCAGTCTTAGAGTATCCTGGAAATTGAACGACAATTTCCAGCCAATGGGAACAATTAGTTATTTTTTGTTTATTTATTTTATGTTGTAGGCCCTTATGATCATATCTCACAACTGAATCTGCGTTTATCTATCTTAGAGGACTTATTTATTTATTTGCTTGTAATTACCTTATTTACCCAGTAATTGTCTTTTAGAGGGAGCTATTAAAATGAAAACCGTTCATGCTTGTTTGAAGGCAGGTCGACTCACTCATTAAAACAGAGGTTTGGGTAAAAATGCCTTGTGGCTCATCACTGTTGCTCACTCTCTGTCTAGGCATTGTTCGTGGGAGAATTGGTGATGAATGGGTTTTAGGAGAACAACGGCGTAGCCCTATTAACATGTGGCGTTTTGTTTTCTTCTGCGATTCGTCACCCCCCTGCACAAACATAGACAGCCTCACAAAATGAATCCTTACACACTCGCCGGAAGAAAATCAATAGAGTGATTTAGCAGCTGCTGTAAGGCTCCAAGGACAATGGGGTTAGCGTTTAGCCTCCCGATAGCGTTACGGGTAAGGCAGGCCGTTGTTTACCGTGCAGTGGCAAAGCCAGTCATTGATTAAGGGTCTTTTGCTCTGCGTTCTTCCTTAAGCCTTCATTTCCACTGAATCCATTGCCATCATAGCGACTGTTTGTGTGTTCTAAAACGGAGATGATACTTCATTGATCAGTGAGTTATGTGATTCAGAAAGTGTGCAAATAGGTTTATGAACTTGATGGGTAAACAGTTACATAAACAGTTTATGGCAGCTGAAGTATTTAGCAACAAGACATGGCCAAAAGTGCACTATTGTTTAAAAATATATATTATTATAAATATATTTTAAAATGTAATTTATTCTTGCAATGGCAAAGCTAAATTTTCACCAGCCATTACTCTAGTCTCCAGTGTCATATGATCCATCAGATATCATTCTTACATCCTAATCATATCTTATTATTATCAATATTGAAAACAGTTGTGATGCTTAATATTTCTGTTGAAACCATGATACATTTTTCAGGATCCTTTGATGAATAGAAAGTTTAAAAGTACAGCCTTTATTTAAAAATAGAAAACTATAAAGGTCTTAATTGTTACTTTTGATACATTTAATGCATCCTTGCAAAATAAAAATATTAATTTCTTAAAAAAAATAACAATAGCGTACTGTATCTGGACGCTCACATTTAATTGAAAGATTTGGCTGTTTAACTACTACTAACAGGTGCATAAAACCAAGCATACAGGTGTACAAGACAAACATTTACAGTAAAATAAGGCCCTTTTCTGTTCCACTGTGACATGCCCCTGTGCACAAAGCAAGGTTCTTGAAGAAATGGATCACTGAGTCTGAACCATTGAACAAATTTAGGATGAATCACGAGTTAGAGCCCATTATGCCTGACCTCACTGATGCTCTTGTGTCTGCTTTACCAGAAAATTGGAAGCTTGTACAGAAGACCAGTTCCGTATTAATGCCCATGATTTTGAAATTAAATATTCAACAAGCACATACAATATAGGTGCCCAAACAATTGTGACCATGTATTGAAGATATAAATGGTCAGTTGCAGGCGTAGGATTGTACCATAAGGTAAAAGATTGTTCACTTCACTGTTTGTGTTGATGATGCATCTAAATCTGTTCTATCCTTTATCTTACAGTTCTGCAGATGAAAAGTTCCGCTGGAACAACCAAGGTAACTGGACAGTTTTCTTGCTGAAATTTTCTTACTCTTGAAGAGCACATGAAGAGCACCTTTTCCAATGCATTTTGACAGTTGTCATCATCTAGCAGCCCACGTGGTACACCGTGCATGTCAGAGTGAAACATGTTGACTTTTGACTTTATTGATTGTGCGCTACAGCAAAATGTTAGCCAAAGATGACAACCTTTGCATTCCAGAGCATAAAACACTGAGGAGAGGCTGAGATTGAAGAGCAGGAGCAGTGCAGCGCATAAATGATTCATGAGCTTGCAGTCACGCCACACTCTTTAAAATACTGGGCTCTTGATGAAGCATCAAAACAAAACCAGATTAAGCCTCTCATCCTCATTCCTGGCTAGTTCAAATTAAATTTCTTTAGTAGATTCCTCAGTGGTGGGTTTTGTACTTCAAAGTGTTTTGGCCTTAATTAAAATATGTAGCTACCCAACTACCAAAACTACATTGTAAAAACATTGTGATAAGGTTGTGATAACATTTAAATCCATATAATACGTCCAATGCTGTGTGTGTGTGTGTTTTACAAAAAAATTGTCACAATGCTGCAGACACATTTATAGATCGAATATCAGATTCCACTGTCTTTTTTGATATTCATTTATTAAATTATGTCATAGACTATCTTATATGACTCACATAATCTGAATAAACAGCATATGGTTGTTTTTTTGGACACAAACCTCCTTTCTGTAGTTAAAAGTATTTTCCTATGTGTTTTTGAAATATCTCATTTAGAAGTACAGATTATGTTACCTTAAAACTTAAGATGTTGCAGATTGGTCTGGTTTTATTTGCATAGTACAAATGTGATTTTAATATGTAAACTGAACATTATAACCTTTGGGTAGGTGGTTTTATTAGTCTGCTCGATGAAGTTACCTTTCATGTCTTTGTTGACAGATGGACAGAAGGATATAGAGGAGGAGCTCACCACAGGTCTGGAACTTGTAGATTCCTGCATCCGATCTCTTCAAGAATCTGGTATACTGGATTCACAGGAATTCACTGCAGGCGAAAGTAAGGAGCACTTTTAAATGCTGGAAGTTTAACACAATTAAGAAATGACTGAGACTCGACAATGCTAATGACTTCTAAATGTTCCGATTCTGCAGAGTTGTGATCTTAAGCTGACATGATTGATAGTCAGGTACTATAATTTACATTCTACAGTGTTCTCTGACAGAAATGCTTTTGTAACAGCCCATAAAATGAGCTAGCAGGTGTTGCTCTGTAGAGCACAAGAGCTTGGTGTATCCTCCAGCTTTCTGAAATTCGTGAGTGAGCCTTCCTGCCTGCCTTATTATGCATGTTAGCAGCTCAATGCATGAATTACAGGTTAATTCTAAATTGAGTTTTTTGGGTAACAAATTCAAGGAGGCAACAAATGTTCAAATAGTGTATGTCAAAAGGCATATTTACCCTGCTGAGAGTATCATGCCTACCTCATCTGAACAGATTAAATATGAATACTCTGAACAGTTGATATATTTTCAGAGGCTCAGTTTCTCAGCATTTAATGAGGTTTAGATATACAGTAGTGTAAAAAAAACTAAACTGTAACTTAGCTGTAACTAAACAAACTTAACTTCTGGAAACTTAAACTAAAGTATCAAATAGAAAATGAAATATTGAGAAAACTGCTAAATAAATCAGTGTACATGGAAACATGGACTCTTAATGGTTTTTAATGAACCATCTTACAAGACAAAGTATATTTTGTATTTATTTACTCAGCTGTAGTGGTTCCAGTCTCTCTAGTTGTGAGTTATAAATAGAATTCAGCTGAAATATTTATCGGTTCTGATCTAAAATACAGGTCATAGAATGTGGAGATAAAACCCCTCTCCCCAAATAGATAAGTGACCAGCCACCTAGACATAGATAGTCCACCTCACAACCACTTTGTATGGCAGCAAATGGTATTTTATGATGTCTAAAATGCTTGCGTTGAGACTGGAGAAGGTCCAGAAGTCTGTTTATGGATTTATGAAACTTTCAGCTCTTACTGTAAATGTACCTCTTTTTGAATCTGATAGTGGCTAAAGTGGTTATAGTAGTAAACTCCATCCATTTTCAATAACCGCAGTCAGACAGTCATCTGAAATGACCCAGTTATCATCTTCAGTGGTTTTGAAGTCACACTGTCACATAGTCAGTTTTTGGGAAATATTTTCATAGACTTCAACCCTTTATTGGTTTTCTTTTAATCTTATTTGCAGCCTATTTTTGTTTGAAACAGAATCAAAGATGAACATTTAGCAAGTGAATATCATTAAAATAAGGTGTTTCATATTTGTAATTCATCTTACAGAATGTTGTGGCATGTAGATATTTTGTAAACAAACATTATTGCTCCATCAGGCCATTTCAAACTCAACATCTTTAAGTGCTGTCAGACATCCTCAGAAGAGGAAAAACATGCTTTGGTTAACACAACACAAACCACACACCATCATGTTAGACTTTGCAGTCTGTCAGAGATAAACAGCATGCAAACTCGTCTCTGTGCATGCAGGTGATATGTGGTGCTAAATCACAGGAATCACTTCATCACATTCCGGGGTACAGAAATTTGGATTTTGCTCTGTTAATCCTGTAAAACATAAATTATGACTTTAATTAATTTTAATGAATTAATTTCATTAAAACATGTTTACTAGTAAACATGTGAAAGGTAGTGTACATTTTAAAGTCTGCACCTACGATTCAAAGTTAAGGGTTGGTATGATTTTTTTAATTCATTAAAACATTTCTTATTATCAGTGTTGAATATTTTTGCAGAAACTGTTATTCTTCTACTTTCAGGATTCTTTGAATAGAAAGTTCAAAAGAACAGGATTTATTTGTCACTTTTGATCAATTTAATGCTTCCTTGAAGATTTCTTAAAAAAAAAAACTCTTTACTACTGACCTCAAACTTTTGAATGGTAGTATATGATAATAAAATATAAATATATGAATGTATGCTATGCTGTATATGTAGAATTTCAATAAATATAATCAAAGCTTCATTTAACTACAAATATTTTATTAAAATGAATATGAACACAAAATGAATATTTCATCAGTATATCAATATTTGTGTTTTTCTGTCATGCACCGTTGGTTTGACACTCGCTCAGTGAAGTTTTTGAGTTGCTTTTAACAAAGTGGAAATACTCACATGCTTATGGCCTCATTTGAAGTGAATAGAATCTCTAGCTCTATATTTCTCCAACAGTGTTACTTGATTCACTCACAATTTCATTCTATTAAATGTCTCATCCAATCAAACTAAATGCCGTTATAAAGCCAGTTTCTATTGTTTTTCAAACTGCTTCAGCTGTATTCAATTTTGGTCACACTTTATTTTAAGGTCAAATTCTCACCATTAACAAACCATTAACTACACCTTTTGTCTCAATAAACTCCTAATTTGCTACTTATTAATAGTTAATAAGGTAGCTGTTAAGTTTAGATATTGGGTAGGATTAGGGATGTAGAATATGGTCATGCAGAATATGTGCTTTATAAGAAATAAGCAGCCAATATGTTAATAATAGGCATGCTAATAAGCAACTAGTTGTTAGTGAGAACTGGTTTCTTTCTAAAGTGTTATCTTATTTTATTTTATTTTTTTAGTTTCAAAGTGAATCATGTTAATAGTGTCCAATTTAATAATGTATTATGTTCATTCTGAATTATATCCAGTATAATATGAGTAAAAGGAACACATTTCTAGCTATACTTGTACCTTATTTATGTAATTGTGGGGGACGTACTATAAGACGAAAAAGGACTCTGAATCACTGCTGTCAGCATAAGAAGGAAGAGTGAAGAGAAGGGACTGCGATTTCTGTTCATGCTGACCCCATTTTCTTGAATGTGTGCTCACTGAGTGTCTTCCAGCAGTGATTAATTATGCATGCCTATTCTGTCCATCTACTCACTGTGAGGCTTGAAATAATGAGCAGTATAAAGGAAAGTAAAACAGAGAACTGTGGATGAAGGCTGGAAGACAATGAAAGAATATGAGATGAAATGGTAAAGCAATTAACCAATTTTACAAAGGTAAAATGAGGTGAGGGGAATTATATGGACAGAGAAGAGAGAGTAACAAGATTTGCATCTCCTGGAGGAAACACCTGAGCTTGCAAGGCTGCAAAAGAAACAAAGTTTTATGTAAGTTTAGATTTTAGGCTTTGATTCTATGTAAATGTAATACTGCATCTTGCCGCTTTTGACATTTTGTCATAACAATCATCATACTTCATGCTTGGCTGCACACAAGAATGAACAGTCACTGTAAAGGAAGTTATATATGGTTAAATATATATACAGAGATGACAAGGCAAATTACAATTCTGTATGCAAATAAATAGAATGAAAGACCAAATGCAAATCATTGTCTCTGTTGGAAATAAATGTGTGATTGTTATACTTAATCTTAAAGTTAAACAGTTTTGTCTTGTATTTCTTTTCCCCAAATTCCCCCTTCACAGGACCAGGAATCCTCTCTCAGAGTGCTTTGCAGCTCAATAATCAAGAGGGCACCTTTCCCTATCAAGTCAGTTACCATAGCAACCAGACCCTGGCCCTTGGTGACCTGTCGGCCTCCCAGCCTCCTCTCAGTGGTCAGGTGGTAGGAGCCTTACATAGCTATAATCAGGTGGGGATTCATCTCTTTGTAAAAAATCTGATTTTGACCCTCTTGTATTAAACGGTGTGAATTATACCCTGTTTTTTTCTTCTTCTTTTTTTTTGAGAAAACCCTCTGGGGGGAATTCACTAAGTAGTGTGTCCGCTAATAACGCTGTTTGTTCATGTGCATGCACTGCCTTAATCTTTTCAGTGCCCGAACAATGTTCTTTTTTCAGTCATGGCTTTTGCTTTATTAAAATCATCTATAAATTTTGTCAGTACATTTAGTCAGTGTTCATTCAGATATACTCAGATTAAAATGTATTTAATTTTAGTTGAGAAATTTGTCAGACCAAATATTCAAACAATTTATATATTAAATAATATTTTATATATAGACATAAGACTGTAAGATACTTAAAATGCATTGACAATGTTTTGTATTGTTTTTGCTATTCTGCTATTCTTAGCTATGGAGATGGAGCCCCATGCATGGCATGCAAGAAAATAACTCGTTCCACAGCTTAATTCATGGCCATGTTTTATTATTTTGTTCCCTCGTTTTAATTTAGCTAAAGTGTGGCCACAGTGTCTATTACAGTACAAATTAATACCACAGTTTATCTAAAAGTTTATCACATATGTGCAGGCTGTGCATATTTTAACATCAACTTTATACAAAAAAAAAAAAAAAAAAAAAAAAAAAATATATATATATATATATATATATATATTGTTAATGCATTGTTACTATTTTGCTGTGTTATTTTTTGCAAATGCAAATTAGGCTACAGTGTTGCGCAACAATAATTGTGCAATCTTTATTGAGCCTAAATTAAATAGAAAGGAGCCTTGTTTGTGCTGAAAAGAATGACAATGACTTAAATCCTCATTTGCATTTAAACTGGACTATGAACTGTTGCTGCACTGAATTTCCAATCGAAAAATTGCAAGTGTTTAGTGAATTCACCCCTTTTTCCCTTGAAAATTTCATGTTGGTCACCATCACTTAGTTCACAGTTCCTAGATAAGTGAAATTTTAGCTCTTTACATGTCACTTACCTCCAGGTGACGTCTAATCGTGTTGCCCAGCTGGCTGCCAGAGAGACAGCCGCCCGGGCCCATTCTCAAGACTCCTTTGCCCAGGGTCATGGCAGTGCATTCCACATGCCTGACAATCAGCCAGCAGCCCCTGTAAACTATTCCTGCTCCACTCTACCAGCCCAGCGAGTGAGCTCTCCCTTTTCCATGCAGGCTTTGGGCTCCCCATCCAAACTGCAGAGGCTGGGCTCAGCCTCTGACATGCCCAGCTACGCCACTCTGGCGCGGGTGTCATCGCCCAAGCAGTCCCCGAGCCGGCTGGCCAAGTCCTACAGCACCAGCTCTCCCATCAACATGGCAGTTGGAGGAGGGTCGTCCTCTTCACCACTGCACATGACCGGACCGGGCAATGCCTCCAGCTCGTCTCCGCTACACCAGCTCAGTGCTGCAGTGGGAAGCTACGCCACTCTGTCCCCCACCAAACGTATGCTCCACACCACCGATCAGTACAAGATCTCTCATGATCTGTACGCCAACGCCACCCTCCAGAGACCTGGCAGTCTGGCAGGTCAGTGCAATTTGCGGGATACAGCATTTTCATTTGGTAGTATTACCATCAAAAACACATAAACGCTGGTCACACTTCTGGTAGCGGTTGTTTGATATCATCAGACAGATGAATCGGAATTTGACACTGTTGTTTCCAAGTATATTTATAGCAATTTTGTGCTGGTTAATGGTGCTTGAGAATCTGCCTTTGTCCATGATGTAGGTTCCAGGGGTTCGTACAGCAGTCAGCACAGTCACCTGGGCTCAGAGCTCAGACCCTTGCAGTCTCCTGAGCACCATATCGACCCCATTTATGAGGACAGAGTCTATCAGAAAGCCCCCCTGAGGAACTTCAACCAAGGCCAAGGTAAGACAAGCAGACATCATGTTCTCTAACAATTTAACGTCAACAGCAAAATCTTCTCAGTTAGAACATCATGGCTCTAGTACAGGTGCATTTATGAAATAAAAGGCTTGTTTCGGCTTTCTTTTTGTTCAAAATAGAAATATTTTCCCAAGTGCCCAATTTATAGCAGTGAGCAGCTAGACAGATAGTATTAAGTTTTTGCTTTTAAGGTTTTAAAGTAAATTTACTTCCGTTCACATTTTGTTTTGTTCTATCACTATGGTGCTTTATGGCATGTCTAGATGCCTTTTAAAAAATGTTTGTGTAAAAATACAGTGTAATCTATATAAAAGCACAGGCTTCTCTATACGTACATTACATGTTTGCAGGCTAATGGATGGGGTTTTCAGTGTTTTGACACTGACAGTTTACAACTGACAGCTGTTTCTTTGACTGTATACTCCGTGACCCACTCAGAACAGTCTTGCCACCCACCACTTGAGAATCAGTGGGATAGGGTACAGATTTGGAATTTATTGGTTTATAAAAAGTGGGTGTTACATACCAAAATGGAGTCAGATTGTGGAAAGGGAGGTGTTAAAAATGAATAGGAAATGGTTACATCATGAAAAAAAAGGTTTACTTGACATTTTTAAAAAGGTCCCATTAGAAAAAGTTTCATCATTTCTGTCATATTAAAGTGTTTCATACTAATTTGTATGCTGTAAGTGATTGTTTATTGCTTGGCATTGTGTTTTAAACTATCCTGTTTTTGCTATGAAAATAGCCTTTAGTGCTGACATGACATAAAAAATAAAAGAATAAACAAATTAACATTTTAAAAAGTGTAATTTTTTTATTTGGAATAATAAAAAATAAAATCATGCACACCAGGCTTGTGCAATAAAAAGTAAATGTTCTTGCTGACTTTAAAGTGGGAGTGTTTCCAGCACAGCTCTGAGCTCCAGTCAGCTGGAAAACCCATCAGGATGAACAGCCCTCAGTGGTGGTTTCTGGGTAGCTATTCAAATCTAAACAAAAGCAGGCCAGAGAGAAATAAAAACTGTTTTGCATTGAGACTCAGACAAGCTAATAAAGCACCTACTGAAGAGCTATCATTATGGGTCAGTTAGTTATTTTGATGGCTTAAAATCCTTTCTGTTCTGTTGTACTCCTCCTGTCCTCCTTCTACTCTCTTATGATTGTAATACCTGGTCAACATATAATGTTTTTCACCTTTTTCTGCACCCAAAGATCCAGTGAACCGAGTTTGTGACCAGGTCCTGAACTTTCTGCTCTGTCCCTACTCTCCTGTTGTAGTCCCTTCCTCTCCTGGTGTTGACTCCATACCCTTGCAGCGCACGGGAAGCCAGAACGCCACAGGAACATTCCCCCGTGCCGGCTACGCCACTGGCCCTGGAGCCTCCACCGCCGACTATGCCAACCCCTACCGTACACTACAGTTCTGCCCCTCCACAGATTCACCCTACAGCAAATCAGGACCTGCTCTGCCCCCGGAGGCAACACTGGTCAGGTCGCCCTCTGTGGACAGCATCCAGAAGGACCCCAGGTGAGTTCTCCCACTGTCTAATGCATCTTGAAGGAGCTGCATATGGAGATCTCAGCCAGTTAGAGAGAATTAGAGCTGAACTGTCAGGCTGTGTGATTAACAAATCAAACAGAGCTTCACATGCACAAGTTGTCCATTAAGACACTGTAGGGGAGAGTGGGGTAAGCTGTGCCATTGTTTAATTTGATTTGTCCTTAGGTAAGGAGAAATTAGACCTAATATGGCTAATAACATTTCAGGACATCTGGTGTCAACTGAATACAGAAGAAAAGCATCTATAACACAGGGTCATAGAAATATGACTTCTCAAAAACTAAAAATTGATGAATAAAAACAATCCAATTCCAAAGTCTTATTTATTCGGCACATTATTCGTAAACCACCTAAGACAGATGTCCCTACATATTTGAATGAAGTTAAATTATTTTCAGCATTTTATAATCTGAATAATATTTCTTTCATTTGGAGGCAAAGTTCATTATTAGTTAAGCTGACACAACTTACCTCAAAGCATCAGATGCACATTACCCCACAGATACATTACCATTCAAAAGTTTGGGGTCAATAAGATTTTTTTAATGGTTTTGATAGAAGTCGGTTGTACTCATATGTTGTGAAATATTATTTAATTTTAAAATAACTTTTTAGGATTTTCAGCAGAAATGTTTCTTATTATAAATGTTGAAAACAGTCTTGCGTAATATTTTTGTTGTTTCATTGTTGATTAAAATAAAAAATCTTACCCCAAACTTTTGAATGGTTTTGAATTCACCAATATGAGATAGATATACAGTGTAGATCATGAAACTGCTCAATATTTATGTGCATCTCTCAGTCACAAGCAGATGAACATGATAGGTTCTTTCTAAATATATGGTCACTTGTAAAAAAAAAAAAATTAAAAAAAAAAAAATTAAAAATTGTGCCGTTTGCTTGATTAAGGGGGTGACACATCTTACTTCACTCTCTCCTACAACATGAATCAGACTTCACATGACGTCACTTCCTGTAGTACTTTAGTTCGCCTCTGTACACCTACTAAATCACAAAAAGATATTGCACATTTGTCACAACTGTAACGTTTCTTCAAGAATGATAGCGCATGATTTTATGGATTATATAGGTAGTCAGTTCCACCTTGTTCACTCTGTCTTTATATTAGTATTAAGCATATTTTTTGTTTTATCGTGTGACATTAATTTGATGCGCTAGAGGCCATAGACGAGCATCTCTTGTGAGCTAAAGTACTGTAGGACTTTCTCTTTTTTTTGTTTGCTTGCTTTTTCTGCTGATTTGACCTTGTTTTTTTTTTTTTTTGTTTTTTTGTTTTTTTTGGTTACTTGTCATCCCTTTTGTTGACTCCCCATGCTTTTGTTTCTCTCCTATGTCTTTTCACTGCTAGTGGCTATGGTGGAGATGGTATGAAGTGTGATGCATTGCATTTACTGGCTGCAAACAAATGCACAGACATGGTTCACTAATAGTGTTTGGTATATTAAAGGGTGGGTCTGGCAACAATACCAGCCACAGTTTATCACCAAAATCCTTGTAAATTATACAATGATTTTTTTTTTTTAACTTGAAGGTAATCTGTAGCAAAGTATTGTACTGTATATACACAAAACACTGCATTAATTAGAACTCCTTGTACCCCCATGAACAAACAAGAATGTATAGATTAGGGGTTTTCAAACTTTTTGAATGACACACCAACCACAAATAAAATAATAAACTCCATCTCAAAATAAAAAATACTGATATATATGTAAAAACTATATTTATGTCTAGTTCACACTGAGTGATATGGATGGGACATCTTTTTCATTATGTGAGACCCCTCTTTAATAAAAACCAGCAACAAATTAACTTTGTAGTGCATGTTGAGAGTCAAATGCAAGTGTGTAAGATGTTCATGCTGCACAAGAAGACAGCTAAACATAAATACATTCTTTTTAAAATGTCAAATCCCTTTGTGCTAGACACCTACCCTGTCTCTTTCTCTGCCTGTCTCCTGATAGGTACGACCCTGAATTCCTTGTCTGGAATCAAAATCAAGCCGAGCAAAGAATGACAAAGTAATCCAACATTTATTTACATTTCTACTCCTCATCTCCAAAAGCACTGTTCTCCTCTCTACTCAAGATCATATGCTAGGGCAGCATGACTGTGTTGAGACAAGCTTTGCTTTACAGAATATGTCAGAAAATGTTTTTAATGGATTTCCTTCCAACATTTCCGCATTCTGTTTACAAGAAGAGCAGCAGCCTTTCATTCATCCACAGAAAGGTTAATTTGTGGTCAAATCCGAAGTCATTTTTGATTGATCAGATAAATGGAGTGATAGAAATTAGTCATAGTTACATGAAGAGCAGATGTTTAGATCTGTGTTAGGTTTTCTGGGAGTAGAGGTACTTCATAGGTGACCAGAATTTATTCATTCCTGCAAAGCATCACATTGTGTGCGCGTGTGTGTGTGCATGTGTCTCTCCTGATGTGTTGTTATTCATTGTTTTGTTATCATTTTATGTTAAAGCATGCTTATTATCCTTTTTTATACTTTATTTAACACCATTGTCTTCCTTTCAATGCAAGCAACAGTCATGATTGTGTTGTTGTGTACCACATTTTCCATAATGGAATCATTTTATTGGCAACAAACAATATTTTAATATAGTTAGTTTGGGGTGTCATTTTAAAGTGTATTAAGTGAAACTACACTTTTACCATGGTAACCATGATTTCTGTCAAAATAGTTGCTTTAATTATTGTTACTAAAAAAAAATTGTTCAAATGTGTCATTAGACAGAATTGGCATAAAATTGAAAATTAAATTAATAAAACAAGAAAAGACAATATTAACTGTTGTATAAATATATACAATTTTCTGAAATATATAAATCTTTTTCTGAAATTAATACTTTTAGCAAGGATGCATTTAACTGATGAAAAGTGACAGTAAATTATTTTCAAATGTATTCTTTTAATTTATTTTGAGCTTTCTAACCCTGAAAAAAGTATCACAAAATTATTGATCAACACAAATGTTTTCATCATTGATTATAATAAGAATAGTCTCTTGAGAACCAAATTAGCATATTATTATGATGATTTCTGAAGGGTCATGAGACACTGAAGACTAGAAAATTCAGCTGTGCCATTGCAGGAATACATTTTTAAATGTATATAAATATATATATATATATATATATATATATATATATATATATATATATATATATATATATATATATATATATATATATATATATATAAAATATTTTAAAGCATTATTTTAAATTGGAATAATTCACATTGTTACTCTTTTTATTGTATTTTTGTAAGCATAATCAACTTTAGATAGATGGATAGATAGATAGATAGATAGATAGATAGATAGATAGATAGATAGATAGATAGATAGATAGATAGATAGATAGATAGATAATGTTGTCAGTATCTGTGGTTACCATTGTAAATGATGCACATAGATAGATAATGTTGTCAGTATCTGTGGTTACCATTGTAAATGATGCACATATGTTTTATAACTAATATAATTTGTAGAATCATGTACCAAAGGTTTATGATCCATTCATCAAAATATTACTGACAAGACTTATAACCACCATTATAAGCCATATGCTTGTCGGTGATTCAACAGAACTCTTTTGGTTCCAGAATTATGCAATTAATGTACGATGTGAGTATTTATTTTCCCATTTTGTGGAAATACAATTTATGTGACTGTTTTGTTGAAAAATGTCAGAAGCATTTGCCCATTCTGGCATGTGGAAGCATTAAAATAGTCTAATGCTGAGAAGTGCAGAAGTGATTTTCAGATCTGTGCTCTGAGTGGGTGGCTGGAGATGAAGTGGTCACTGAATATGACAGAGACGTTTCCTGACCTCTCTCATTGCAGACAGTTCAAGCCGCCTCTCAGGACCATTCAAGCATGTGTGTGCTGAATCCACAACACTACTGACCACTATTTCCTAAAGAGGTGGTCAACCATGGGTCGCACATTCACACCCTGTTAGAGCTCACCGCTCCTTGCTGCCCAAATCATATTTATGTGACCGTTAGCAGCTCTTTGAGTCCCCAGTTTCTCTTACAGCCGTCAAAACAGTGTATTAGAGGTTCAGTTTACTCTAGGGTGAGAGCTGTCAGAATTAGTCACCTGTAATCTCAAACTGACTGTGGTTAGTTGCCCCACACAACATGATTTACTGAAAAAGAACATGTTACGTTGGGCCTGAAGCAATATAACCTTACCTTTCCCATATTGATAGAAATGCTGTTCAGCCACCTAAGCTTATCCCTAAACTCTGATTGGTTGACAGAAATGTTCTGGATGACCAAATAAGGATGCTAATCAAATAAATGCCAAGTCATGAAACTCTATGGCGCACACGCAAACTGATAATATTAACAGTGTTAAAGTAATTGGCACAAGCTGATTGGTTCATGTTGCAGCAGCAGCAATAATAATCTACAACAATGGCAATAACCAACAGCAGCAGCAATTCAGCAGTGTAGCAGATCTATTCTGCCAAGACCAAATGCAAACATTGTCATATCCATTACCATGCTAAAATCTTCAGAGAGTTGTCATGATAGAACTAAGTATGTTAGAATGAAGAATAACTTGGGGAAATCTTGTTAAAGGTGGCATGAAACAGAAACTGCGAATCATCTTTTCTTCTCTATTGTGACATATATCCAAATAAAATGTCTTCTTGAACAAGAAAAGAGTCTAGGGCGGGCCTTGAGTGTGTCAAACAGGAATTGATTGGATTGTTGGGTCATTGCCGTTTGCTAATTATTGCAATCTCAGGTTGCTGGAAGGGAGGATTATTGTCTATCATCAGAGAAGTGTTTTTTTATTTTTTATTTTTTGAAGTTTTTGATTAGAAGATGTCAAGGGCATGTGCACTTTAAAATCAAAAAAGAATAGTCAATTTCATGGTAACTTTAAAGGTGACCGTTTTTTGGCACTAACGTAAACGGAGTTGCTAAACAATTACTGTTGTCAGACATGTTTCTCATATAATCCCCTATCTTCCATTGGTCAGACAAGCAGAATCCAACTCCAGACTCCATTGGTCAGTCCAGTATTGCTGTGTTGTGCAAGCCAGGGATAGGAATTGTAAAGATTTTATCAACATTTACTCACCTTCCTGCATTATTTACTTTATTCTATGATTACACCTTCATGTTATTTCAAACCTATATTACTTACTTTATTCTATGAGCACAAAATATATTTTGAAAATGCCTGAGTGTTTTTTGTCCATAAACTAAATGTTAACAGGGTCTAAAGTTGTTTTAGATCCTACTGATTTTTATTGCATGAACAATCATACGTCATACAGGTTTAGAACAGCATGATTATAAGTAAATTACGAGAGAATTTTCATGACTATCTCTTTAAGGTGGAATTAAAAAAAAGGCATCTCAACATCACCTTTATCTATGAACCAACAATTCTTGTCTAATCTATTTTGTATGTGCGCAGTCTTTGATTGAGCTGTTTGATGTTGTTATTCCAGCAGTCATTTTCCCGTTTTCTTTCAGACAAAAGCATGCACCAGAATGGAAGTGCATGAAGTGCATGTTTCATGTGTGTGCAGCTTATTCAGCGTTCTGCTCGTGT
Organism: Cyprinus carpio; assembly: GCF_018340385.1. Classification (NCBI taxonomy): domain Eukaryota; kingdom Metazoa; phylum Chordata; class Actinopteri; order Cypriniformes; family Cyprinidae; genus Cyprinus; species Cyprinus carpio. The sequence goes on along the minus strand of NC_056573.1, from coordinate 14,804,770 downwards.
TTGAATAGGAAAGCCAGGGAGCAAGCCGAGAGGACAGAGGAGCTCTATGCTCATTAGAGTGTTTGTTTTAACAGTCTGCACACTTTAGCGACTAAGCCACAAGCTAGAGCTGCAGCAATTACATGGGCTGGTGACTGGTCTTATTTACTCTGTTCAGCATGTGTAAGTTCTCTATTCATCTGCCTGTAATGCCAGAAGATAGTTGTATGACATACAAACAGGCCTGTAGCGTGGTAGTTTTGCTGGCGCTGCACACACTTAGAACATGTGGCACTTAGCAATGCCACTTCTATCTATGAGCAAGAAATGAAAGAGAACTGACTAATTGCATACAGTGTTGTCCTTGTCAGTGAAATCACTGCTGAAAATACATGATGATGAAAGTTGTTTATTTAATACATTTTTTGTCAATGACTATGGAAATGAGACAAAAACATACTGTTAAATAATTTTAATTAAAACACAAAGCTGCACATTATCTCTGTATGTCAATACATATAATATATTGTATCAGCCAAGATGGGATATTTATTAAGGTTGCTGTTTCTATTTTTGTTATTCTTTAATACTGTACATTATAATGTTGTGATGCCTATTATTACTATATAAATGGTAGGCATACAAATACAATTGTTTTGTACATAGTAGCGTACATTTATACTATTAGTCAATTATCAGTTATCAGTTTTCATAACAGGAAAATAATTGTCATCTTATATCAATATCTATACATCATGAAAAGCATACTGTTGACAATCATAGTAACTGAATTGTTACTATCTTGCAGCGTTACATATAAATGAAATATTATAATAGCAGCCTTAATAAATATTCAATATTGGCTGATACAATATATAATATTTTTAAATATATGTGCATGAAATACTACAAGATCGTAACAAATCACTGGCACTGTTTTAATATAGAATTAGCTGAATAAATCTTGGCGATTTAGCTGCACTTTAGTTGCACACCAGTAAACTGACCAATAAACTGACATTTACTTTTTGAGGAGGATCAGTGTGTATCTCACATAAAGACTATATTAGATTTACCTCTGCTGCATCCTGTTCAAAATATCAGTCCATTAGCTCTATTTCTAATAATCATGCTCAGTCAAGCATCCAAAATGCATAATTTATGATGCTTTTATTTGGCTGATGCCATGGAACATTCAGTGGTCGAGGAGGCGCTTATCCTCTTCTTCCTCAGTCCCTGTGGGTTATTTAGGCTGTTGCGCTGAAACATGAAGCTGGGTTTTGTGGTGTTACTGTTTCTGCTATGAGAATGAAAGATAGGCTCACCTGACTGAAACAGAACAAATAAAAAAAGACCTGTCATAAACAGGAGAGTTTGTCTCAATCCAGTGAGAGCTCAAATGTTACATCACCTTCCGCTGAAGGATTTTCGAGCTGCATGCCTAGCAAACCTTTTATAAATCCATGGACAACAAGACCCAATCGTTTTTACCTCTAGCTTTGTTCCAAAACCCTAGTGAGCTGCTTCGCCGCATATACAGGCAGCATTGTAGTTGTCGTAGAACCTCATAATTTGGAACACTCTCTTTAGCCAGCAACTCAACAATTAATTTCAATAGAATTTAGTGCAATGTTTAAGGGATAACATAATCAGCAGTTTGCATCATTCTGCTTTCCCAAAAATTCAATGGCTTCAATGGGTTTTGTGTTATTTCAGAAAATAAGCTCTGTGACCAATAAAAGTATATGATTCTTAAACGTTTTGTTCATCAAGAAAATCTTTGCAAATGAATACAACATTTAAAAATTTTAAACCCTAAACATGTTTAGCCGAAGTGAGGCTATAAACGAACTGACTGCAGCGTCACCACCACAAGCAACTTTTTTTTTATCTTTATTTAAAATGTACAAATTAAAAAGTGAGGATAATTTTCAAGAGAAAACACAACAAGGATGTAGATGAGTTTTACTCTTTGGTGTGATGATGTTTAATGTCCCCAACGGGCTCTGTAGTCCCAGTCAAGTAAAAGTTAAGTAAAGTAAAAGTAAAAGACCAGTTAAGTAAAAGCTTAAAAAGATTTTAAAAAAATCACAAGTGAGGTGTATTTTATGTTGTATCATTTTTAGGTTTCTGGTGTATTTTCTGTTATAGGATAAAACATAACAATTTCTTAAGCTTTTGTTAACCACAGACCCTTATTTCAGGCATTAAACCAGAAACCCATTCAAAAAAAAAAAAAATTGAAAAAGTTCAAAAATGCTAATTTCTGGGTGATACTCTAATAAGCCTAAGAATACATACTATACACAAATACTGAGTAAAATAAATGCATTTTTTAGTTTTGAATTAAATTTTTTTAATTTCTCATCTTGAAATACTGTCTACGTAGGCAGCACACTAGGTTTTGGAACAGACCCTCATTTCTGACTGTTAGAATGAAGGTCAATCCATAGTTTAATTGTGCTGATGAGGGGGTGGATCCTGCAGGTGAAGGTTAAGGGACAAATGGTTTATTAGTAGACCAGCCAGCCACCCACAGCCTCTCTCCATATCAGACCACGAGGTCTGAGCACACACATAACGAAAGAGCTCTCTGTTCTCTGCAGTGTTGGGGGTAACGCATTACAAGTAACGCGAGTTACTTTTTAAGTAACTAGTAAAGTAACGCATTACCTTTTAATTTAGAAGGAAATATCTAAGTTACTTCCTCAAATAAGTAACTCCAGTTACTTTGTTTCCCATGTATTGACTGACAGCTCTGGTGTTGCCATGTTAAGAGAAATCAGGAGTAAGTGCAGAGCGTTGTGTGTGAATATGAAGTTACTGTAGTTCTAGACTAAATATGAACATGCATTTACTCATCTCACCTGCACAAAAACAGATTCAGTATTCCTCAAAATGAATAAAAACGGTCAAATGCAAACTCAGAATGAAACGAACATACAATAATTAAATATGTTTAATAAGACAAATATAATTTATGTATTTATTCCCATTTTAATAATCAATGTCTTTGCTACTGACCTAAGAAGATCCGATTCAATCATACTAATAAGCAAAAATGACATATTTGTGTATCATTTTAGTTATTGCTGAATAGTGCTGAACTTTCTTCTCCTGCATTATATTCTCCATGCGATTTGTTTGAGCTGCGCCCTCTACTGTACAGACATGAATTTACATTTCCTTCAGCCTGAGGCGTATTCATTTCACTTTTGGTGTGAAAGGGCCAGCCCTGCACAGATTTAAAAATCAACTCAAAAGTAACGTAATGCATTACTTTCCATAAAAAGTAACTAAGTAACGTAATTAGTTACTTTTTTAGGAAGTAGAATAATATTGTAATGCATTACAATTAAAAGTAACTTTCCCCAACACTGGTCCTCTGTAGCGTGAATGAGTCATTTCCCAGCCAAATCTTTCTCCGGCTTTGGCAAGGGATAACATTTTTTGCAGGCCTGGGTTCTGAGCAGACGTTTGATTATTCATGTTTGGTGATTAATGGTTGGTTCATCCCTGCTTCAGCGGCCTGTCACAGTGACTGGAGCTGTGCTGGGGGAGTGGCCTCACCCGAGCATTAATTGTGGTAATGGGGAGGTTAAGGATCTGGCTGCCAGTGACAGACCTGACAGAGAGGAGGGAGTGTCACCAGGCTGCAGCAGCTTGCACTCTGCATATGTGTGTGTCTCTGTAGGACTGGCCTGCTGGGAATGATTCAGCGCTAAGGTTTAATGATGCGAACGAGGACGAGCAGGGTGCCATTACTATTCTCTCTTTAATCATAAATGATATAGTCTGTTTCTCGAGCAGCAGATATCTAATAAATCTCAGTGCCCTGCTATGCACATTTAAATCGTTACTACACATTTACTCCTTATTACGTATGTATGCATTGTTCATGCTGTGATGCTGCATTATGTATGGATGTAGAGCACAACTGTGACTGTCCACTTCTTCGCCGGCCTTAGTACCTGAAGTATATTCCATGTTCCTTTTATACATTAATAAAAAATCTCCAATGACACAACCATCTCACTTGAAGATGGAAACTGGGAAAAAGACAGGTTCAAGACTATGTATCCACCTTATTTTTAAATGCAGAAGTAAGCTATTTTCTGTGAGCGTGCAAGACTTTCAATAGGTAAATAACTAAAAGATTCACAAAATGCAGTGAATGGTTAAGCTATTTGCGCTACAAACCAGTATGTTTATGTTTGCGATAATAATTAAAACATTATGATAGCAAATACCAATTTGCAACATCAAGCAGCATAACAGACTGATTTTTACCATTAAAATAACTGGAAAAACTGACATTCAAGTCCAAAATGACACACTTAAGAAATTGTGAATAATGCAAACGAATCAAGAATGACTATTTTCGTTTGAGACTGTCATTATGAATGAATCATTTAATTATTCTCTTAAACAATTCATTAAAAACAGTGATTCATTCCAAAAACAAACTATGTGTTGCTCAGAGACTTGCAGGTAATTCTGCAGTGGCTTCACTTGAAACTATTTTGATTGACGGAGCAAAAATATGCAGAGTAAATAATAATGTGTCTCTAATATGTAAGTTACACAGCATTAACTTATTGTATTGTTTATTGAGTTGTTGTATCACATTCACAAGCTAGTTGGTTCCTTATAGTTGTATAATGGTATCGTTGAAATATGTTATTTTCAAAACAGCTAGCTTTAAGTTTTTGCTTTGTTAAACACAAACGTCACTTCTTGATGAACTCAGAAGGCGGTAAAGCATTGGGGCAATGCCTTATGCTTAACTGCCGACTATAATTACATGAGGTAAACATTGAGTGAATAATTTCATTTTGGTGCACTAGTTAATTAACGGAGTCATTTTAGATCTTCTGTCAAAAATGTATTTACACTAATTAACCTAAAGTTTGCTTACGTGACAGCGCCAAAGTGATTACCATATAAACTTCATCCATTTTATAGCCATTTTTGTATTACACTCTAATTACTGATTAACGCAAACATTACCAATTAGCCCACTCCTGTGATTTATGTAAGCCTCCTGTCATTGCATCTAATGCATTGGAGAGTTTGTCCTGACGTTTTGTGGGCTGCTGGGCATTTCCTACCTTCTGTAATGGATTTGGTTCCCTTTTTTGTGAACAAAGTCCTCAACATAGCAGCTTAGTGAGATGTGATTTAAACAAGCATTCATTTCTCAAGGTTAAAACAATGATAAAATTGCAACAAAGATACAGCAAGTGAAAACTACCCGTTTTTCCTAAAGTACCTACACTGTAAAAAAAAGTCTGTAGTTTTTACAAAATAATTTTGGCAGCTGTGGTTGCCAGAATACTTTTGTAAAAAATACAGAAAAACTGTAAACACAATTACGGCCAAAAACTGTAGATTTTACAGTACACTGTAAAAAAAAAGTCTGTAGTTTTTACAAAATAATTTTGGCAGCTGTGGTTGCCAGAATACTTTTGTAAAAAATACAGAAAAACTGTAAACACAATTACGGCCAAAAACTGTAAATTTTACAGTACACTGTAAAAAAAGTCTGTAGTTTTTACAAAATAATTTTGGGCAGCTGTGGTTGCCAGAATACTTTTGTAAAAAATACAGAAAAACTGTAAACACAATTACGGCCAAAAACTGTAAATTTTACAGTATAAAACTGTTATTTACAAACAAGAAAATTTTAATGTAAACCAGTAAAATTCAACAACGCACACTGCTATTAAAATCTGTTTTGTACCTTTAACATACTGACAACCACCATAATAATGCAGGTGGTAAAAGAGAAAGCCACATGAAGAATCGAAGTTCATCACAAGTAGCTTCGCCACAAGCAGAAGTTTATATTAATATATAGAAGGTGCACAAAGTCATTCATGCAAACACAAAACACCATCATGGTGACACACGATACTTAAACAATTCAATAAACTTTCATTAAACAGCAGAAGATGTAACATAAAGCCCAAATGTACAACTGATAACAAAAAACTATTAAAAAACATGATTATTTAAACAAAATACTTTCAAAATGTGGAGCGTCACACAGGGAATTCTGGGAATATCAGTTTACAGTTTTTGACTGTAAATTATACATTGATTTGTTCTTTTTTTATTTCTAAAAACTGTAAAATTAACAGCATTTTACTGTAAAATTACATGAAATGTCTGGTTAGATCTTTTACAGTTTTTCCCTGTATATAGTACAGGAACTTACTGTTAACCTATTAACACTTTTTTTTGTAGCGTTTTTACAAAATTGTACAGTTAAAATGACACTTATTTTTTACAGTGTACAATATGCTACAAACAAATAGCCTAAAATTATAAAAACAATACTATTATAATTGTAGCCATATTTATATATATATAGATGGGCAACCTCTCAGGTTCACAATTATTTTTATTTTTTTGTGGAAAAAAATGTATTACCTCAATTTGCATTGCGTTTCATCAATCATGCTAAAATTAGTCTACAGCATAAACTTGTAAAGTGACATACATACTTTATTTGTATTTTTAAAAACAACAGACTAAAACTTTAAGTTTTTACAATATTTGCATGTCAAATTAACAAAATTGTTTTGTTATGAGTATTACAGTATTTCTCTGTTTTTGATACCAATAATTTGTAATTTTAACAAATAATTTTGATTACAATCACATATTCTTATTGTAAATATAACAAAATATTATGTTTAATAGTTTACAAAATTCCCACTGTGAATTAAACAAAAAAAATATGTTTTGGGGTTTACAATACTTTTCTGTATGGATTTTACATAGTTTTTCTGTAAATTTCACGGTCATTTTTTACAGTGTATCTTTCAGGATTTTCTCCAGCTTTTCCTTTTCCCAGTGGATCCCATTCTTCTTTTCATGACTGCAATTGCCCTCTCAGGTTTACTGGTTGTGCTATAGAGAAATGGGACATGCTACAATAGATGCTTCCCATGGTGCCTCTTACCCCAGAGATGTTTGTCCATCATGTTGTTGTTTTTTTTTGCCAGCATCGCATTTTCTCTCTTCCTCCACATGTCTTATTTTTCCTTTCTTGTTTTCCCTCCTTTCTTGTGCTCTCTGTCTATCATTACCACCCCATTTTTTCATATTAGGTCTTATTATTTGAATCGATTCCTCCTGTTTGACACCCTCTGACATGCTGGTAGCGTAGAGACAGTGTTTGGTCGTCTGAAAATGGTAGGGAGAAAACACAATGTTCTCCTCTCTTGCCTACATGCGGTTATGTGTGTTTTCACAGCATACTTCAGGATAGTATGTTGAATTTGCTTTCGTTATATTTTTCGTTATATATTCTATCGATATATGATATTCTAACGTTAGAGTCACAGGATTCAGGGGTTTAGGAAATGCAGATCTTCTCCTGTGGGGTTCCAGGCACCTTAGGACTGCTCCAGGCAAAAGCACAGCTGTCACTGATACACGTGATAAGGCCGACATTTCTGGGAGGATGTTATTGTCTGTATACATTAGCTGAGATCTAACGTTCTTCTGCAGAAAGCATCAAAATCAGAATTTAAAAATGATCGCTGACGTGTGGTGGCTGTGAAACCTTTATTTCCTATGCATTATTTACTTCTAACCAGCACTGTCATGCATCATTTTTTGAGGTTAATTTGTTTTCATTGTTTAGTGACATTCGTTTCTATGTTACTTTAATTAGTATTACTCACTATTTTCAAAGGAGAAAAGTAGTGCATTTAACAGTGGGAGATCACAGATGTTGGCAGAAAGTTATAGTCTGTTGCATTCAGTTTAATTAATTAAGAAGAAAAACATTCAGAGCTTCAGAGAGGAGAATGATTTTAGAAATATTTACATACCATCTAAAAGAAATTTGCTGTTATTATAGACACATTCACAAAATGCTTTTTTATGTCAAAGCTTCTGTATATTCACTTTTTGTGTGTATATGTGCATCTTCAGGGAATTTGGCTGGAGGGATCCTGAACTGCCAGAGGTCATCCAAATGCTGCAGCACCAGTTTCCATCGGTACAGTCCAACGCTGCCGCCTACCTCCAGCACTTGTGCTTTGGAGACAACAAGATCAAATCAGAGGTAACACCTGCATACCAACATCAGATGCATTATGCATCTTCTACATAGACTATGTTTTAAAAAATCCTTGCAGTGAGCATCATAGGCGGAGATCATCTGAACGCTTCTGATTGGCTATTGCATTCCCAATCTCAACAGAATTGTGTGTGATTGGTTAAAATGCGCAACACTGTAAAAACGCCTAAAATGAAATACAGTGCATCATGAGAAGATCTTAATTTAATGCTGCAATTGACACTGTCTGTTCATTTTCACTTTGTTAGCAACAGACGTAATAGATTTAATTTGTTTGTGCAGGGGCATTTTTGTCTGATTTAGTGGCATTTTTGCCCCAAGTCCCCGTGGCTAGGGGAAGGCTAAGCCTTCCCAAGCCTTACACATGCTCCGCCTATGGTGAGGATCGTGACTTCAGGTTCATTTGAATTTCCATGCTGATTCAAGCTAGTTAGTGCTGGTATGGTGTCATTCTAGCTCAGTGGTTTTCAACTGGTGACCCAAAACTGCTAAATGAAAAAAAAAATTAAATAAAGTGCAACTAACCATATAATCATACATAATTAGAATATTAAAATATATAGGCTTATGAACTTTTAACAACATGGAGAAAAAGCTGTAACTCTTTATCTGTCACTTTGCGTCTGTTACAGTCTGTTATCACTCGCCAAGGCTGCATTTATTTACATTAACATTTACATTGTCAATTAGCAGACACTTTTATCCAAAGTGACTTACAAATGAGGACAATGGATTTATTTATTAAAATTTATTTTATCCAAAATACAGAAAAAAAAACAGTAATAATGTGAGATATTATTAAAATTTGAAATAACTGTTTTTTCAGTTTCACATATTGTAAAAAATGTAATTTATTCCTGATAAATATCAGATACGGAGGCAGGGTGGGATCCAGCTGCTGGTGGACTTGCTGGATCACCGTATGACAGATGTGCACAGGAGTGCCTGCGGCGCACTCAGGAACCTGGTTTACGGCAAGGCCAACGACGACAACAAGATCGCCCTGAAGAACTGCGGTGGAATCCCTGCACTTGTGCGGCTCCTGCGCAAGACGACAGACGTGGAGATCAGAGAACTGCTTACAGGTGCTCAGGACACATTAAGCACATTTATTTCTCATTCATTTTCGTTCCTTCTCCTTTGTTCTCTGGCGTGACTGGATACTGATGAGAAGTAATTTGTTTGTCCACACTGAAAGAGAAAATGCTGCAGAACTTCTTCTGCCTCAAGTGCAAGAGTCGGACATGTGTTATAATGATACACAATGCATTCAAGTCAGAATCAAAAAACAAAATAAAATAATTATATTGTGAACAATAAACCAAAATAACATTAATTATTAATTATTAAAATTATTAATTATGTCTTTTATTTAACTAAATGTTTGTTTGTTTTTTGTTACAATGAAAGTTAAGTGAAAGTTAAGTTTGCTATAGACTTGCTTTCTGCTCACAGATCTCTATATATAGATTTTTCTATATATAGATTTTAGGTGTATTATATATTATGTTATATGTGACCCTAGACCACAAAACCAGTCTTAAGTCACTGAGGTATAACTGTAGCATTAGCCAAAAAAAACATTGTATGAGTCAAAATTATCGATTTTTTTATGCCAAAAACCATTAGGATATTAAGTAAAGATCATGTGCCATGAAGATATTTTGTAAGTTTCCTACGGTAAATATATCAAAACGTATTTTTGTTTATTAATATGCATTGCTAAGAACTTAATTCGGACAACTTCAAAGGCGATTTTCTCAGTATTTAGATTTTTTTGCACCGTTAGATTCCAGATTTTCAAATAGTTGTATATTGCCCAAATATTGTCCGATCCTAATAAACCATACAGCAATGGAAAGCTTATTTATTCAGATTATGTATAAATCTCAATTTTGGAAAATTGACACTTAAAACTGGTTTTGTGGTCCAGGGTCACATATATTATATTATATTACATTATATTATATTATATTATATTATATTATATTATATTATATTATATTATATTATATTATATTATATTATATTATATCATATCAGATCAGATCAGATCAGATCAGATCAGATCAGTGTTTCTGCCATTCTTCAAATTGTCATTCTCCCAACATCACAAGTATGTAGTTATATGGAAAGGGATGTTGGACCAGTGAGATTTTACAGTAAAAATGACCAAAACAAAATGTGAACAAAACGTGTCATGCCTGATTAGGATGCGGAGCCTGTCCTCCATCTTTGAATGTGCTGTATCTTTATTTCCTCTCTAACCACCATTTGTTGCAAGTTCAGCATACAAATACATTGTATGTGACCTTTCTGTCACTGTCTCTGGCTTCTGTATAATTGGGCACAATTTGTTAATCAGCTCTCCTAGAATCATCCGCTTGTTACTGTAGACCCCACTACCCATTAAATGATTTGTTAATGATCTCCTAATTGGTTAGGGCTATAATAAGTAAGGATAATACCAGTGCTTGGCGTAGTCTCTTTAGAGACTTGTGTATAATGAGTCTTTATGCGTTGACAAAAGTCAAGTCTCTTCTTAATCCCCTATAGAAATATTTCTTGTACAAAGACGGTTCCTGATAGACGTCAAAAAAATTGAGGCATTTCATAAATGTCAGATGCTGAATTGTTGGGAGACACTTCAATAGGATGCTTTGGCTCCCTTGTGTATCAGCCTGGTGAGCAATCTACATGTCCATCAATTGAAAAATCACCATCCTCCTGAATCCAGAGCTCGGAGAAACATCTAAAATGTTTCAAATTAAATACAGGCAGAGTGAATCTGAGTGGCACTTGCTTTTTACAGCTCCATGTCTCTGTGCTTGTACTCACTTTAGCTGAAACGTTTGGAAAGTGGTGAGAAGCCATTTATGCTTTTTCAAAGATAATTAACATGTAAATCAGAGAGTGGTTCAAAATAGAAGACAAAGAGTCCTCTCGTCAGTCCATAACCAACTCTTCTCACGCAACATCTCAGCAGACCGCAGTCACCTGCCGATTGAGGAAGCCAGACATGGGCCTGTCGTGCCTGCTGGGGCCTAAATTTGAGCTCAGAACTCTTCGTTCTGCAGGTGGTTGCATAAAAACAGGAAGTCTTTGATGTTTAACAAACAAGATTGGATAGGATAAGATAAGATTAAATTGGCTGGAGCAGAGCTGTACACCCTGCTAGCAGCACAGAGGAAGGACCTACAAAACTCTCCCTTGTATACTGCAGCTATCATACTTCATAAATTTAAAATAAAAAAAAATGAAAAATATAAATTATATACTTGTCTACTCATATACAAATATCAAATTCTGAAAATCTTGAAATGTGAAATGGCCTTTTTAGAAGCAGATGGTGTAGTTACAGCATCTACCAGCAGGGGCTAACATGACAATGCTAACCAGCCAAACCTTGAGCCCTTGGATTTAGCACATCATCTCATTAGTAAAGTCCTCCAAGACCTAAATGGAAGTGAGACACCCAAAAAATAGCCCCCCAAGAGATGAATTGAGAAACATTAGTAAGCAAGATGTTTCTTGCCATTCCTGACTTGTAAAAAGGTGATTATAGTGTCCCACATGAGCATCCATAGGCTGTTTTCCAATTTGTATACTTCTACCATGTAAGTATGTACTTCGCTGCTAATGCAAAAGAATATACAACATTAGATGGACTATTCCTAAAATACAGGCACACTATGTCATAAAATTACTTTTTAATACCATTGAGTACAATTTAATATTGTTTGAGCTTGCTTGTGTGTATTACCATCTAGCTAAATTTGTTACCGTAAAATGCATTATTTAACCTTTATAGTAGTACTGTGGCAGCTTCAAACTTGTTTTCTTGATATTTTTCTGTAACTGAAAAAAACCTGCCACAAAAACTCCTCTTTTGGGCCACAAAAGTATGGATGCACGCTATTTGGCATACTATTTTTAGGATTTTGGTTTCACTAGTCCTAATTTTGTGTATTATTTTGGGTGAATAGTTTGCGTATGAAGACACAGTCATGATGTTGCCACATATAAATATCTAGCAGTAATTCTTTAGTGTTCATACTAAGCTGTTTGTGTTGCAACACAGTAGTGAACATTTTGGAACAAACACACACTACTGTTCAAAAGTTTGGAGTCAGTTTTTGATGTTTTTGAAAGTCTCTTGTTTGATCAAAAATACAGTAAGAATTTAAAATAACTGTTTTTATTTTAAAATAACTATTTTAATACATTTTTTAAACTGTAATTTATTCCTGTGATGGCAAAGCTGAATTTTAATAAGTTGATGTGGTGCTCAAGAAAACTTTCTTATTATAATCAATACTGAAAACAGTTTAATACTGCTTAATATTTTTTTTCCCTCTTTTAATGAAATTAAAAAAAGCAGCAAGTATTTAAAATGTTACATATTTATAATTATGTAACATTATATTTTTATTTATTTTTTGATCAACTTAATACATCATTAATGAAAAACAAAAATTATTTCTTAAAACAAATGACATACTATTATAATCATACTACTGTATAATGTGGGATGCACCATACTGTTTAGGACTGGAAGTCTGTGATATTTAACAAACAAGATAAGATGCAAATAGCTGGGACACAGTTTTATACCCTGCTAGCAGCAGGGAGGAGGAACATGCAAAAGCGCTCCCTTGTTCACTGAATCAGAGCTGTAGGGGTCTCATGAAAGAGATGAAATATTTATAATGTACTATTTTTAATAGTATGCGAAATGAGCCACAGTTCAGCTGCATGCTACTTTCTAGCAGTTCACAGTTCATTCTTGATTGGGATGTGGCTTGGATCACACCCTCTAATGTTCATACTAAGAGCTGATGAGGACACAGTAGTGAAACTTTGGAAAGTATTTCCTTTGAGGGCTCTTGACCAAGACCTCATGCAATATTCAAAGGCATGTTTGTAGCCTGCTGCAATCAGTGTTTTTAATTATATATTTTTGTGCTCAACAAAAACTCAAGGTGAAGAAGGGAAATTGTAGTTTGTATAAATATAGTGTGTGTATTCTTCACTGGCTCATACATTTTTTGGTTCATAGCTGATGTTCTTGTGTACAGGTGTGCTGTGGAACTTGTCCTCATGTGATGCTCTGAAGATGCCCATAATTCAGGATGCTCTGGCAGTGCTGACCAACACAGTCATTATTCCTCACTCGGGCTGGGACACCTTACCCCACCAGGACGACCACAAGCTGCACCTGCATTCCTCACAGGTGCTCCGCAATGCTACCGGGTGCCTCAGGTACAGCTCCTAATTAATGTCAATGCAAGTTTTTATTCAACATCTGTTGTTTTTCATTGTTCATTCATATTTATGTACAGACAAAGCATCACTTTGAAGGACCTGTAGTTTCTGTTGTTGCTTGTTACGGTTGTACCTTGAAGCAATTCATTGTTTTATTAGGTGATTATTCAAGTAAGAATTATGCAGATATTATGTTAATGCCTCAAAGTTTCAGCCTTTCAATGCGACATGATATGAAAAATTTGTGTGCCTTCTGAAATGTCAGCATATATTGGGGTCTCAACGGGCAAAAGTACACCGCTGAATAATGGCTCTCTGCTTCTGTGTGTCAACCAGACACATTTGTGAATTAGCTTTGAGTCCTATCCAGGAGCCCTTCACTGATAACTTAAGTTAATTAATTTGAATAAATTGATTCAGTTGCATTTGATGAATTTGGCTGGTCTCAGACTCTGTGCATTTTGTGATGGAGTGCTTTCTGCCACTTTAGTAGGATTATATTCTGGCCAGTATTCCCGGTCGGATTCAACAATAGGATTCTGTAGCTCTGGAATAGTATTAGGCACTGTGATTGTGGACCTGGTGGCTTGCCAAAACCTTCCCATTGCCCAAATCTCCTTTGGACCCCAAAGCAATTATGGTGCCTATTCCTTAAGCTGTTCTATTCATTATCTCTCTCTGTCTCTCTGTCTGTCTCTCTCTCTCTCTCTCTCTCTCTCCTCTCTCTCTCTCTCACACACACACACACACACACACACACACACACACACACACACACACACACACACACACAATTTGCTCCCACACATAAAAACAAAAACACATATAAATAAATATATATATATACAAAAGTTTGATGTTTAGCAAAATGTTTATGCTGTTTTTTTCAAACAAATTTATATTGTTACAAAAAAAAAATCACATTTTAAACAAAAATACAAATGAAAAGTAACAGTAAATACATTTATATTGTTACAAAAGATTTTGTTCTTTTGCAATTAGTATTCATCAAAGAATCCTAAAAAAAAGAGAGAAAAAAAAATCACATTTTCTACAGAAATATCAAGCAGCGCAGTTTTTAACATTGATCATTAGAAATGTTTCTTGAGCATCAAATCAGCATATCAGAATGATTTCTAGAGTGACACTAAAGAGTAATGGCTGTTGAAAAAAATCTGCTTTCCTATCCAATAAATAAACTACATTTTAAAATATATTAAAATAGAAAATAGTTATTTTAAATTGTTATATTAACATTTCAGAATAGTACTGATTTTACTGTGATTTTTGATCAAATAAAAGCAGCCTTAATGAGCAAAAATGTCTCCCTTTATTAAAAACATTTAAAAAAATTATCGACCCCAAAATTTTGAACAGTAGTATAAATAAAATGCTATCACAATTTTTTATATAATATTTTTATATAATAATTGTATAATATTTTTTATATATTTCAGTATAATTTGTCCTAAAAGTTGTCTTAACCATAAAAATTACTTAATAATGACTTTTATGTATTGCATATCTAAACATTTCCAATTGCAAGCTAGGCATATGGCTTGATAGCTTATCTTAATGCTAAACAGTTAACTTCCACATATTCTACACAACAAAAAAGCCTTTTGATTAACTAGAACAAAATATGGCCATGATGAGACCCACTTTTTGATAAGGCATTAAAAACAGCTACTCTTTAGAGTCCAAAGGTTTGAATGGGGTTGGATTTGGCACAACACAGGCATGGGAGAACCTCTGGCATAGTGTGAATGTTTATGTATCTGAGTAGTCCACTATGTGCAGTCTAAAAAGACTTTCTAATGCTGTATGTTGTGGCTTTGTCATTTTATTTATGATGAATGTTGACGCATCATGCATAAGTGATGATCGCATATACATGCTTTTCCATTGAAATGCTGTTGATAGATATTGTGTCATCTTAATATCATATTTTCCAGTTTCTAGTTTTTGCTGACTAGATGGATTGGTGAATTTTGGAGCTATTAGGAGCTCTCTGGAACCATCAAAAAATCTGCAGATACTTTCGGAGCCCAGAAACTTTTTACTTTAAAACTCATTTTGATATTAGCAGCACTTTACATTTATAGCACATGCTATATGCACATATTATCCTCTCTCCCCCTGCACATCAGCGTTTAGGTTTGAAGCAGCAGGATTGTAGAAAGTGCTGAGTCACTCTAGGATGGCTGGACTAAGCTCCCTATACGCCCAGCGTGATAATTAATCCTCTTCATGGATGGCTGAGGAACTAGAAGTCTGATTGAATATTTAATGGCTGGACACAGTTCCCACACCACCTGCAGCTGCCCGAGACACACAGATCTCTTAGAAGCTTCTTGGAGAGCGAGAGAGAGAGAGAGACGACAGGATGTGGTCTTTGATTTCTCACAGGCACATTCAAATAAGGCCCTGCTCAGATCAGACTTCCCAATTCAGGTCTCCCGAGGCTCCATCTCTTGGGATTCTAAGCTTGTTGCTTTGAGGCATGTAGCTGGTGATTCATACAGCTGATGTTTGGAATTTTTCTACATTAAAAAATTTTGACTTCTTGAAGAGTATAAAAACACTGCTGTCCAAACAATGTTCTGTTTGAAAAGAACTTGGGGGGGAAAGTGAGTTACTACTCATTTCCATGAAAAGCTTATTGATGTTGAAGACATGCCCTTTGGTTAGTTGAGTATTGATTTAGAAGCTCAGAACTGCCAAAACATAATCAATGGAGTCAATAACACAACATGCGTGTGAATGTGTGTGTGAATTTGTTCTATACAGGAATGTGAGCTCAGCCGGAGAAGAGGCCCGCCGCAGGATGAGAGAGTGTGAGGGGCTGACTGATGCGCTGCTCTATGTCATCCAGACAGCTCTGGGCACCAGTGAGATCGACAGCAAGGTTTGACCTTTCCCTCCTCTGCCTTTCTACCGAAGTGTTTGCATTCAGCGGAGCACCACTGAGAATTCTGGCAGGTTTAGTTGTGCAGTTTTTGCTCCCCAACCATTTTCAATACAGCACTAGAGCACTTCTCCACTGCTAGATGTTAGATGAGATTGAAGACACAATACACAAAAACTCCTCAGCTGAAAAAGCCAGTTCTGCTTAAAAAACATGTCTAGACCAACTTAGTCTCAGACGACAAGCCCACGGACCACCCACAGTCCAATATTGCACATAACACTAAAAATCAGTCTAGATCTGTTGTGCAGTTACCAAAAGCATTGTTAGCCAACTACGGTTGTAAGTTACAAGCGTAGTTCAGCTATTTAGAGTTTCCCAAAACCACAGTTCCAATGAAAATTTGCACACAACATCTCATAGTTGTGTGGTCAGAACTACAGCTCTTGACCTGCAGTTAGAAGCAGTTTCATGTTAGTATGACATGGGCTTAAAAAGATCATGTTCTTGAACAATATTAGGATTGTTTAGGATTGGACAATATTTGGCCGAGATACAACTATTTAAAAATCTGGAATCTGAGGATGCAAAAAAAAAAAAATCAAAATATTGAGAAAATCGCCTTTAAAGTTGTCCAAATGAATTCTTAGCAATGCATATTAGTAATCAAATAATTAAGTTTTGATATATTTATGGTAGGAAATTTACAAAATATCTTCATGGGACATGATCTTTACTTAATATCCTAATGATTTTTGTCATAAAAGAAAAATCAATAATTTTGAACCACACATTGTTTTTTTGTGGTCCAGGGTCACATATATACATACAAATTTCATAGTACACCTTTTCGTTTGTCAAGAGAATGAATGCTCTGTGTTTGATATAAATTAAAACAAGCTACAGCTGATTTTTATGTTTCATGCTGATTTTATCTTCACTAGTCTGTTTAACTGTTTTAAAGGGATTTCTTTCTTCAGCACAACACAAAAGAAGATATTTTAAAGAATGTTGGTTACTATAGAAGACAATGGCCACCGTCAACTGTTTGGTTTCCAGCATTCTTCAAAATATTTTCATTTGTGCTCAACAGAAGAAAGAAATCCCTGGCATTTCTCATCTAAATCTAGATAAAACCATCTTGGATGCTGTAAAACTGGTCCAAACCAGTAGTTTATTTTATTTTTCCAGCAGGGACAATAGACATTGTATCAGACAGACAGTTTTGTTTTGGCTCTTCTAATTGCTTTGACCACACCAACAATGCTGTAAAACAAAACAACTGCTCTACATAGCTGCGGTCGCTTTTAAGAGCGCTTTATGGTAATTACACAGATAAAGTCATGCAGTTACACACCTCTCTATATTGAGTTTTTGTTTGATTTTCAAGGGGTCCCTGTTACTGGCATAATACTTTGTGAGAACAAGTTTGAATGAGGGAAATAAAAGAGTGTCACACTTTAATCCCTCTGAAAGCATTTACAAGATCAAAGTCGTCCTCTTTGTTTTTCCTGCCTCGCTGCTCATCACAATAGGATTAGTTCTCCAGCTCTCCACTGGAGTCCGTCCAGAGGACTAATCTAACAAGAGACTATTAAGAGTTCAGAGCACAATATTGCACAGCCTTCCCAAAGAGGACAGATTGTCTCACAAATACAAAAAGACATTTTGATATTTACTGAGTCAAATAAAGTCAAACTTCTGGAGGTGTGTTACTGTGAATTCCCATTTGAAGTGTATCCATGTTTTGCAATTTTGTAATCTGAAAACTTATTTTCCCCCAATCTTTGTGCATCAAACACGCCCCCTTCTAGACCATCGAGAACTGCGTATGCATCCTGCGGAACCTGTCGTACAGGTTGGCTGCGGAGACGTCTCAGGGGCAGCAGATGGGATCGGAGGAGCTGGACGGGGTTCTGTGCACCGATGCCAGCGGGAAGGATGCGGAGAGCTCCGGCTGCTGGGGCAAGAAGAAAAAGAAAAAGAAGAGCCACGATCAGGTGGGCCGGGGGTTTTTATCCCTGCAGCTGCTGGCAATTAGCATCACTTAGCAGCATTCACGTGCGGGTCGTCTGTGTCGTCACTCGTCCTCCTCCAGTGGATA
The DNA here is from genome assembly GCF_018340385.1 of Cyprinus carpio. Taxonomy (NCBI): domain Eukaryota; kingdom Metazoa; phylum Chordata; class Actinopteri; order Cypriniformes; family Cyprinidae; genus Cyprinus; species Cyprinus carpio. The sequence goes on along the minus strand of NC_056573.1, from coordinate 14,786,416 downwards.
ATTACGTATTTTCCAAGCTGATTTCATTTAGTTTCTGAAAACAGATGAAGATAAGGGCATCGGGAGTGTTTGTTCAGCATTTGCATGGCATGAATAGAGAGGTAAAAGGTGGCATTACTTTGCATTGTGGCTTTTAAATAACTAAATTGTCTGAGTCATCTGTTCCTTTAACAAGGATGCAAATGCACATCTGGCTGTGTGACGGTTGAGTTTGCCCTGTCTTTTCAATTACTCTGTATCCTAAACAACTAGTGAGCTTTAACTTCAAATATTTCAATACGCAGCAAAAAAATCCATGTTATTTCCAATGAATACTATGGGATACCTTGGAGTGCCATTTAAATACTGTAGTATATGAATAATCATTCTGTACTATGGTATGATCATCAGTGCATATGCCACATTGAGCTGTTGTGCTCAAGCAGGCAAGTTTTGGTCTGGCTCATGACATTGCCGAGTCCTGTTTCCCCCTCTTCTCACCATCATTTCCTGATGGCTCTGCTCTGTGCTTATTATTAAAAGTGGCCAAAAATAAAATAGCATCTGGCACTTAACATGAACAGGGTATAGTTTGGTGTCCCATTACACATTGGCACAAATCCCATGTTTTTTGTTGTGAAACCCCCTCCGACCTCTTCAGATTTTTGGCCTGTCTCATCTCAACTGTATCTAGCAATTTAAGCCATACAACAGTGCCATAATTTTTGCTGATATTTAGTTTATTGTTGAAAAAACATAAACTACTGTTCAAAAGTTCAGTAATCAGTAAGTTTTTTTTAACAAAATTTATACTTTTATTCAGCAAAGTTGTATTAAATTTATCAATAGTGACAGCAAATTTCCATTTCAAATAACTGCTGTTCTTTTGAACTATTATTGCTTTATTGCTAGAGAATAACAAAATCACAGAATTCAGGTTTAAGAATCTCATATTTATTGCTAACAAGGTTGCAAAACCACATCGAAAATATATATAGAAAATAAACTAAATCAAGGCTGATGATTACTATTTAATGAAGGTTGAGCACCTCCTTTGTGGAATGTATTTGTGAATGATTCTTTTCTTAATAGTTACACTGTGTAATAACGCTCACTCTTTCTCTGCTTTCAGTGGGATGGTGTTGGGCCTTTCCCAGACTCTAGTGACCCTCCGAAGGGACTGCAGATGCTGTGGCACCCATCCATAGTGAAACCGTACCTCACTCTACTGTCTGAGTGCTCCAACCCGGACACGCTGGAGGGAGCGGCTGGGGCTCTACAGAACCTGGCAGCAGGTAGCTGGAAGGTAGGCCCCACCTTAAAACCTGTGAGTAACCCTGCACCCAAAAAGCCATGAACCAAACAAACTGGCTCTGGCACCAAACACCATTATGACTGGCACAAATACACATTCATACTTTAGTTTTGTCTGTTAAGGTCATGGAGTTCTACAAACAGCAAACAGATGTCTAACACAAACTTGGAGAACATAGTGAACTTTATACTGAGAACAAAGTGTCTTTCGAGTGTACACAACCAGCGTAGGATAGCTGATGGATTCAAACTTACATCTTTAAATGCATACAATGTAGAGAGCTGAATTCTCACTAGAAGTCTTGAAAGTGTAGACGGACTCAGATATTCTCTTTCAAATTTTGCAATTTTGCGCTTCAGAATCTTCTGTTGTTCTCATTTTCTGCTCATTGTTTACAGAAAGGTGAAACAAACAGCAGTGCAATAATCTAAATTCACATTTCATGCAATCTTGACATCAAAATCTCATTCCAGCGCCTCTGTTTCTGTTCAGTTGATGTATTGGTAAACATTTTGGGGGACCCTTTTGTCTGTTTCCTCTGCCTGTAGTGGTCGGTGTACATCCGTGCTGCAGTTCGGAAAGAGAAAGGACTGCCCATTCTGGTGGAGTTGCTGAGAATAGACAATGACCGGGTTGTGTGCGCTGTGGCCACAGCTCTCCGAAACATGGCCCTTGATGTCAGAAACAAGGAGCTCATAGGTAGGTTTGGGACACAGAAGTATGTTTGCCTTAAGCTAACATTTTCTCTTTGACTCCAGCAGAGCTGAATGCCGCAGAGGTACGTGTACCCTTAAATTACTTGTAAGGCAGAGGCCTTTCAAGATCTGTGAGTGTGTGTATTTGTTATGTGTGTATCAGCGAGGGCATCTGTGTAGCATTTCTAGTCAGGTATTGCAGTGAGGCCAGGTGGCATTGTTTGAAAGGCTGCTCACGACACTAACAGACTATTGATCTTTTTAATAGTTTGTGTATTCTGATGGGCCCGCTTGTCTCCATGGCAACCGCTCGCACTCTTTCAGTCTGGTCTTGGCCCTGCATGAGTTCGAAGGCGTTTGCATTTCTTTTGGAATATAGGGCAAGAGGAGCAGCATAAAACTGTACAAATGTCGAGACAGCAGCGCTCTTGGAATACTGATCCTGCGGGCTCATTTCAGATAGAGCTGTTCAAATGTCCTTTATTATTTAAGGAAATCAGTGATGAAGCAGGCAAAGCTGCAAGTGCTCATGGGAACCTTTCTTTCATGTAACTTCAATGCATACCGGTTGAAAGCAGTTTTGTAGCACAGGTCGTTACAGGGAGAATTAGCTGCCTGGTGGGAATGGGTCTTTCGTGGTCACGTTAAGTGTAATAAAGCTGCTCGGTAGTGATGTGGGTGTATCGGACGCTTTGCCATTTTCAGTTCTGGAGTTGTTGCAGCCTTGAGGTTCAGCGCACTTAAAGAGCTCTGCATGCCAATAGTAGAATCTGAATCCAAAATCTGCATCTCTGAATAGGCCTCTGGTTGTCATGCCTCCTCTCTGACTTTTCTTTTTGGTTCATCTCATTCAAACAACCCACAGGCAAGTATGCCATGAGGGATCTGGTCCATCGTCTACCGGGTGGCAACAATAACAACAGTACTGGCACCGGCGGCACCAGCAAGAGCATGTCCGATGACACCATCACAGCGATCTGCTGCACTCTGCATGAAGTCATCACCAAGAACATGGAGAACACCAAGGCTCTTCGTGACGCCGGCGGCATTGAGAAACTCATCGGCATTGCCCGCAGCAAAGGAGACAAGTTAGTATCTTAGTATTCTGTAACATGATCACAACCAATTAGAGTGTGTAGACAAATTTTACCCTGTTAGATCCCATAGAACCAGGCATATTAAACGGAAAGATTTTATATATATATATATAGGAAGGATATATATAAGGAAGAGAACGGAAAGATATATATAAGGAAGAGGACATGCTGAACCCTTCATTCAGTACTCATCTCTTATTCTATATTATTAAAAATTAAAAACTACTTAAGCAATTAAATTCCACTTTAGCAGTTATATTGCAATACTACTTTAGGAAAGCAAAACAGTGTGAAAAACAGCATTTGCCTTGAAGGAAGTCAGATTTCCTTTCAGGGGATATTAGGATGGACAGAAGTCCAGTAGCTCTGTGAGCTAGGATTTGTGAGCTATTGCACTGGATCAGTTAACTTTAAACGCATTACAAGATAATGTGTATTTTTATTAATTATATTTTATATTATATTTCTGATTCTCTTCATCAAAGTATCCTGAAAAAAGATAGATTTACTAGAATGATTTCTGAAGGATCATGTGACATGGGTGTAATGGCTTTGCCATTTGATTTGAAAGTGACGTGACATTCAGCCAAGTATGGTGACCCATACTCAGAATTCGTGCTCTGCATTTAACCATGAAGTTGTGAACACACACCGGAGCAGTGGGCAGCCATTTTATGCTGCGGCGCCCGGGGAGCAGTAGGGGCACCTAAGTCATGGTATTGAACATGCAAAACAAATTCCTGCCGGCCCGAGACTCGAACTCACAACCTTCGATGTGACATGGGTGTAATGGCTTTGCCATCACAGCAATAAATTACAAAATATATTAAAATTGAAAACAGATATTTAAAATTATAGTACATCACAGCAATAAATTACAAAATATATTAAAATTGAAAACAGATATTTAAAATTATAGTAGTATTTCAGAATATTACAGTTTACTGTATTTTTGATCAAATAAATGCAGCTATGGTGAGCATAAAATAATTCTTCCAGAAACATTTTGGAACTTTTGAACAGTAGAGTAGTATAAATAAACCAACTCATCTCCATAGCATTTGCTATAGATATTATAATATTTATGGTTCCCATTAGAGCTTATTTTGTATGTTAGAATTTATCACCATTAGAGAAATCGGTGCACAAATTTATAGTAGATTTAATTTATATAGATATTTATAGTCCACATCTACCAACCGTGTTTGTTTATAAAGCTGAGAAATTACTTTCTATAAAGTTTCTGTATTGTACCACAGGGTGTTATTTAGTTTGCAGTCTTTGCAAAAAAATTATGAAGCAATCCATTATATTAGCAGCCCCAGAAATGGATAAGAAACTGAACGTTCACATATATTGCTTATATTATATTATATTGTTGCAGATAGGGCTATGTGCTGTATTCATTTTCTCTTCTATGTTTCCCTACAGACACACACCGAAAGTGGTGAAAGCAGCGTCTCAGGTTCTCAACAGCATGTGGCAGTACAGAGATTTGCGAAGCCTCTATAAAAAGGTAATAAATTCAGAAGACCTCACTGTTCTCACTTCTATTACATTTGCACCTATATACTTTTAAATGGGCATTAATGGAGTTAGAGGCTTTTTGCTGCCAAGTGGTGAAGCTACAGCATCTACCAGCAGGTGCTAACTGGCCATTCTGACCCTTTAGTTTATTCAGTTTCAAGTGCATGAAAATCTTTTTCTTCTTCTTTCAGTGTCTGTTATATACTTGTTACCAGAAGCTTTTAATGAGTGAAGTTTCAGGATGAACAGATGATCATGCTTCTCTTAATTTTATGACAGGATGGCTATTCTCAGTATCACTTTGTTGGCTCTTCATCTACAATTGAGAGAGACAGACAACGACCTTATTCCTCCTCTCGCACTCCATCTATCTCTCCTGTGCGGACCTCGCCCAATAATCGATCAGGTGAGAGCCGCTCTACTTTCCTCCAATTTGACAACAAGTAATATCATTGACATTTCCTTTGCACTCTATCATCAACATCTTTATCTCCTCAGGAGTAGATTAGAGGAATAAAAAAGTACTTGAAATGATATAGTAAGTGGGTTGCATAAACACCCAGTGAACTAATCAGTCTGTATTATAGAATGGTTTCAGATGAGCATCAGGATGGAACAGAACACCAGGGTCTTGAAACACAGTCAACTATTAACTAACCACAATACTCAAGGTACTCAAAAAAGACATGACATTTGCCAGAGAGTGCACTAATTGAAGCATCTAAAACAAGTTGACCTCATTAATCAACTAGTCGGTTGTTGGAAAATTTGCTAACTTGTCATTCATAATGACTAAACCTAAAATAATACATTAATGGGAGATAACAAAATTTTTTTAAAAAGTGGCTTATGACGTTATGTGATCATAGAGGGAACACAGATGTCAAGATCAGGGTACTTCCTGATATTTGTCAATTTCCAACTGATGGCAACAGGATGGAGAATACAGTACTGTACTGTCAGGCAGGGTGCCCAGTGTATCCCAATTACACAGTGCTACAGAAGAGTCTGTTCTACTTAATTAACACGCTTTGTCAGACAGCAGGCACTGTCTGTTCTCTAGTTGTGTTTCAGATATCAACATTTATTTTAGTAGATTATGCTTTTAACTCATTTTTTGTTTGAATTAATAGTGCTACATCATCTCCAGTCTGTAATAAATCTTTATTCAGAATTATCATTATGTTTATTACATGTAGTCTAGAGGCAACTTGGATATAAAATGCTCATAATGTCCTCACATATCATGGGACAAACAAAGAGGGGGCATATTTACTCTACCTGCTCCTTGGGAGGGTGTGGTGGGATATTATCCCAAATGAGAATCTCACACCTTTTAATTGTGCAATTTGTAATTTCTCTGGAAAATGAAAATGAATACGTTTGCAAGTAAGATGGCTATCTAGGGCAGACTGTATACTAGCCAACAAAGTCATGCTGAAAAGAGCAAAAACACAGAATCTGTCCTCAAGAGCTGATTCATTAACATCGAGATAATTAAATGATGACACGTAAGTATCTCTTTCTGGTATAATGAAATGCTTTGTTGTAAAATAAAATTTTCTTGAATTACTGAGGACGTTATTGGGTATTTTTTCAACTGCGGGCGCTTCACTTGTATATCCCAAGGGTTTCATTAAATTTCATTTTTCTTTTTGTTATATGTAGGTCACATTAAAACTGTAAACTTGTTTATTAGTATTATATTTTGATACTTTTCAGTAGCCTTCTATCTATAAATGTAATTGTTTTACCCTTGCCCTTGTTCGACTTTGAAACTATATGAAAATACGTGTAATAATAAACAAAGAATTAAATAATTAAAAGCCATTTTTTATTTACTGGGTGAAAATTAGTGCAAGTTTACTTAAATTTTGACAGTTATGTAGTATTTTGCATTGTCAAATATCCTTTCCAACAAATGTATATATTTATAATTTAAAACATAATAAAATATAATTTTGTTAAACTTTCATTTATGTTTACATGTCTGAATGTGCATATGCTACGCCGTTATCTGTTAATGTTATATTTAGTTAATCCCCTTTATTAAGGGTTTTGTCAAGTGATACTATTCTATTAATATCTATAATTTTCTATTTAGTATCTATTAATACCTAGATCTCACTTGACACCTGACAGAAATAATATATAAAGCTTAAGCCAACCAATGCTTTTCCAAACACAAAACTGACAAGAAAAGTGAAAAACTATTGCTGATGGAACAAGAAAGAAGCCCAGACAAAACCAATCAATTAACCTGACCAATTCCATTTAGCAATTAGGAGTAGAGCACTGACACTTGTTTGCCTCAAAAGGCAACAAGAGAATTGCTTCATGGCAGTAAATGAGTTTTTTATGTAAAATAAAAGATCCCTTGATGGAATGAGATCTTATTGTACTTTCAAATGTGTCAGGATACTTTCGCCTAAACAAATAGGCTGTTTTCCCCCCTCACTCATTATTGGTTGACTTGTTGTGTTTTTAGCAAGTGCCCCCACCTCCCCTCGAGACATGATGAGCTTGAAGGAGAGGAAGACAGAATATGAGTCAACTGGAACCAATTCTGGTTACCATGGAAACAAGGGTGAGCACACCTCTAGAAAAGACGCCATGGCAGGTAAGGCCACAGTTCGGAGTTCTACAGCGCAAAGTTAAAGCTTCCACATAACCACCGCCAAATGGCTGACAGAGTCAATAATGATTTCCAGACAAACCATCAAATTTGCCATAAACAAAAGAAGTGAATTACGTGAGAGTTGTAATTAGTAAAAGTAACAGTGTAACAGGTTTATTCCACAGAAAAGTGTCTGATATCTCACCTTTTCATATTTGTTTGAAGTCTCTTACCTCAATAAAAGTCATGAACTTTAATTCATATATCTGCACACCTGTTTCATTTTCTTTACCTATAAAAAAAGTCAAAGACTCTTAGAATCTTTATAATTCACTGTCTCTGCAGCTCAAATCTCCAGTGGGACATCTACACTGTTCAGAGGTGCTTACATGTCTCCTGGTGATGACATCAAGCATAACCAGGTGAGTGCAGCACATATCACACAGAGCTGGAATGCTGGATTTTTTTTTTTAATGTGACTGTTTTAATTATTATATTATTATGAATATAATAATATTGAAATCATTATGAATATTAATATTAATATTAATATGAATGTAATATGAATTATTACAAATATATCTGCATATTATCACATTATTATCATTATTATTATATTAATATCAATTTTTTATTTTATTTCTTAATATTATTTATCTTTTTATAACTTATTGTATTTTGTCAGTTATTATACATAAAGGATACACACCTTGAAACAGGTTCCTGGGGTATTTAGAAAGATTTCAGGTTTGCTTTGTTTCTTTTTTTTTTTTTTTTTTTGGAAATTTAAAATTTAAAATATAAGGCTGTCAATGGTTAAAACAATTTTTAAAAAGGTCAATTAAGCCAATTAAACTTTTGTCTGGATGAAACTTAGAAGAAGAGAAGAATATAATTGCCATTTATTAACTCTCTGTTTTTCCACACCAAGAAGACTTTATATTAAATTAGTAAATTATATTAATCATTATGTGAAATAATCCAGTGTATTACCAGTTAAAATGAACACATTTTCTGGTTTGGTGTGGATGAAGTACTTGAGTCTTTTTAATAGCGCTGTGGGGTACCTAAGACGAAAAACAATAGTTTAGATGAAGTACCTTTTATATTACATATATTCATTGCCTTTTAACTTTATTACACGAAAAGTACTTGATTTTAAATTAGATTCTTAGTTGCTGAAATTATCGCATAACACATTTATTTCACTTCTCAAAGCAGCCCCATTGTTTTCGTCAGGTCTCCGCTCAAGGCAACCCTCCAGAGGCCTACCCTCCCTTCCAGACTCCCCCAGGAGCCAACTTCGAGGATCCATACTACGAGGACCAAGCGCTTAAACGCCCCCCACCCGCCGCTGACGGCACCATGCACCTGGGACTGAAGTCCACGGGGAACTACGTGGACTTTTATTCGGCATCCCGCCCGTACAGTGAACTCAACTACGAGACGAGCCACTACCCAGCCTCGCCGGACTCTTGGGTGTAGAGGCACAGAGGCAGGCTGGAGGCTGGCCTACGGACACCATACACAGAGACCAGCCCAGCATGTGCATGAACACAAGTAGACATCTCACACATGTAAACCTTCAGTTCGGTTCACTGCTCGCACCACAGTGGGCTGCCAGCCAGTGAGCGAGGTTAGGAAAGTGCTTGAAGAGAGAGGAATCAGGAAAGAAGTTTTACAGAAAGGACCACTTGAACTTTGGTGTTTTTCGAAGCAGTGGAGGGAATTGACATGTAAACGGGAAAGCGGAAGATCTGTGGCGCAGAGATGGGACAGTTACGTGAAGCACAAGAAAACGACGTTCGACACAAGCTAAGGAAATAGGTTTCACACATTTTTTGACATTTCTTTATGTTAAACCATGCTTTTTATGGAGTGCTTCGTTACACTCTTAGCCTTTATATCTTTTTTTGGGGGTTTCTTTTTATTATTTGCTTGTTTTTGTACCTCCTTTTTAACTTCTTAAGTCTGGTGTAAAGTACTTGTTGTATATTACAGATGTAGATACAAGGTGCATTGTGTATATTACGCAAAGACTACCGTGTCCTCCCATGTGGCTCAATATATCGTTTTATTTTCCTGTATTTTAAACGAGAGAGGAAAATACACTCACTGAACTCCAGCATCCTGTTCAATGGGTAGGAAATGCAGCAGAAAGCATATAATTCAGAAGTGTTGTTTGCTCTAATGTGCACCCCTCTTTTTTCTATGCGAGAAAACTACTTACTTAACTGACAACAGAGCATCACTGCCTGGACAGAGTTTACCACCAATAATAAGAAGATTTCCAGGCCTATCTGTACAATTTTTTTCTCTCTTTTTTCCCAACTGTACTGACATGAAGACTGGTCATTCCACAAGCCATTGAGTAATCTGTGCTTAGTTATGTGCCAAACGTGGTAATCCCTGAACTAAGAGGTGCTGTAGAGCTGCTGTTGGATTTATGTTTAACGACAAGTCACTGGTTCTATCGACTCCCGTTTGTAAATGCTTTTTTTAAAAACAATGTGTTTCGACAGCATTCACACTGTAACAAGAAAAGGAGGGACATGGTCTTTGACAGCTACTTCCCCTCCAAAGATGTACAATTCGTTGACGCTGTGTTGTAAAATAGACATTTGCAAAATCTGCTTTTTTTTCTTCCAGAAAATCAGTGGTTCTTAAGCTCATCGTAGACAGATCTGTCAATAGAGTATGGATATATATTATATAAATGCAAAATATATATATACTTTTTATGTGCAGATGTGGATGTCACCTAACGCAGAAACATTGCAAGGAAAAAATGCTAGTTAAAAAAAGCATAGGGGTTTTTTGTTCACCTTAATTTCTAATCCAGATGTTGACATCCTATTGTCATGTTGTTGCTGTGTAAAACAGGCGAGACCAGGGCTTAGTGAGGGCTGATGTGATGAAGCTACTAATATTGACTTGAAAAGGTGCTAAAACAATGCTTTAACACCTTTTGGCCTGCATTACTACCTTTTATTAATGCGTTTTGAATGTGTTTCATGTCCTTAGTAAAATGGATGCCACTGAAATAAATGGCTTTGATTCCTACACAACGTATGCTCTAGAAGAAGAGCTGTGCGTATAGACACACCTCTTGACTGTCATAATTTTTTTTTTTTTTTTTTTTTTCTCTATTTGCCTATATCTTATCTCAGGTCATCTTATTGCAGGAGAAGATGGGTAAACATTCCTCTATTGACTGAACGGAGAACAAAAAAAATGACAATACCCTATCTTTTTTGTGTGATTTTCAAACCTTAAACATCAAGTCTGTCAGATTTCAGGAAGGTATGAAGCAAGCCCTGGTCTTCCCTTCATGTCATTTTACACTTAGAGGTAATTGTCAGATGCAAGGATTCAGGATGATCCCCAAATCGCATATCTTCAGCACCATCGATAGTGAACGTATGAGAACAACTAAAATATCTGTGAAAAAAAGTAGACATATCAGACAACTTGTATTGAAAATGTAAGTACAACTTTTTTTTTCTTCTGTTGCTAGACAAAGTGTTTGAGAGAATTGTGAACCTTTTTAATGCCAGGTTGCAACTGCTATATAAACTAATGGAGAATCACTGTTCTGTGATTTATTTTGTTCTGTGTCTGAGTCATTTCTTCCTTTATTGGGGTTTCCTTTGGATGAAGCTGACATTGGTTTGCATTTTACCACCAGATTTGGTTTCAAATAATATATATCCACATTAGCCTATACATCCACATATTAAAAAAGATGTTTTTTAACACTTTAACATCACTGTTTTCCCCCCATGTATTTTGTTTCGATTTAGTCAACTGCATTCATTGTGTTCCAGACATCAGCACTAACAGATTTCTGTTAGCTTGCACTGGCATGAGTTTTCAATTCGTTGTATTTTTGATGGAATTCCTAGATAGCTATCAGAGGCCAGGCAGGCAAGCTGCGAGCTCCTGTTAGGGTTTCATCACTACTGTTTTATTACCATTTTCCCACAGAGAGAAATTTTGACATTGACAGGCTATGTACTTCTCACTTTGTCCTGAAAACCAGTCTGCAGTATAAATACGTGTGGCAGGCGCTAACAAAAACCCGTGCCTGCAGCTCTGAAACATAGGCCCTCCACCAATCTCATCAATTTCAGTCTCATCAGTGCTGTAAGAGAGTATTAATGCATGCAGTCAGTTTGATGCAAAGAAATGTGGTGATGGTGTGATGTGAATTTTGTTTTTGTTTTGTTTTTATTGATAATATAAGCGCGTACGATACATTTCAAAATGCATTCTGAGAGCAGATATGGCCACATGTCTGGATTGTGTATTTTGGGAACATGAGCCTTATCGCAACTGACTAGATGTAATACTGACCCCTACTGGACTACCCATTTCATTCTGCATTGCTGGTGCAGATCGATGCAACCATTATAAACTGCTTTGTTATTAAAGGATTTCAATACACTGTTCATTTGACATCTGTATGGTTGATATATGTCTAATTTATCCAAAGTAGATTTCAAGTCTAAACCTATTTAGACATTATGACACCTAATTCAACACCCACTTTGAACATGAGTAAACTGCCTGATCGGTTCAGAGCGCATTTTGCGCATGCGCGCCATATTTGTTTAAGGGTGCTTTCACACTTGGTTCGATTATTTGGTCCGAACCCGAGTTTTAAAAAAGTGGTGAGAGCAATGCTACGCATTTTGCCGCCATCTCCTGCGCATTCGTTACTAAGCAACGAGGTAGACAGCTGCTGATGTGGGAGGGGGGAGCAAACTCAAACTCGGGTTCAGACCACTGATCTATAATATAGAACATAAAAACATATGTATATGTCATATATAGATCAGTGGTTCAGACCAGATAAAGCACCCTAGATACGCATAGTCAAAGAAAACGGCTCTCTTTCGAAAAAATAAAAAAAAAGTGTTTGATGAAGCCTTGTGCATTATGGTGCTTGATATTTCAATTTGTATATTAGCTATATTTACTTTTCATTCATATCTGGTTTGAAGCGCAAATAGTTTTACCGCAAATCGTATAGTTACCTATGATATGACAGGTAATAAATCTGAAGTAACACTTACAGGAAATATTTTCTGTGTGACCTGAATATTGTAGGATGCCAACAAAACAAGCAAAGTTTTGTAACGCAGTCTCAATAATAGGTACACTGGATTAATAACCTTCAAAGAGATAAGGTAAGATAAGAGAAGAGAACATGTCAAGACCAAATATAGTATTTCATAGTGATGAAACTCCTTCATTGTTATGTTTAATGTTTTAGCAGCTTTTTTATATAAGACGCTCTGTTAAAAATTAAGAGAGTAATATAAAAAAATCAAATTTAGTATGCATAAAATTTTTATGACACGGCTTGAGATAATGAAACTATGCATTAAATATTAGTTGTTTCTATAAATTAGAACCATTACAAGTTAAAATAATATATCAGTAAAAGCAAATATTATATCTACAGTCCATAGCAGTCTAAAAGAGTAGTGTACGATGAGTATTCCTGACCCTCACACTGACCACAAGCCTTCACAGTGGAAAACTTCCTTAAAAACCACATCACTTTTTCCGACCTGCAGGCAGTCTCAACCTTTCCATGCGTTCAGCTTTCTTCTTCTCCTCCTTTAGAGCTTTGTACTTCCATTTAGGGATCTGTATGTGTGATGAGTCTTTTGAAGTTCTGCGTGGCGGCCGCTCCGGGATGTACATGGGAGGAGGTGCTTTGCATAGCATGACTTTAGGAACCACAATCCCAGGACGGACGCTGTTCCTGCGCATCATGTGAAGTGGCAGCAGGCTGCTTCTCCTCAGGGCCATGGTGGAGGCCATTGCGACACTGTGCAGTAACTGTGGCTGCAGACTGGCGCGCCGCTCCTGCTTCTTTGGCACCAGCAGCACCCTTGAGTTCTGGAAGAGGCGCTTGTAGTTGTTGAGGCGCTCTGGCCCAAGGTTCTTCAGCTCAGCCAGACGCTGTCTACGAAGGATGTCCTGGACAGCAGGGCGACGTTTTCCTACACACGGAGGGCTGCCCGGGCACACGGTGTGGCAGGCGGTGGCTATGAACGGGCTGGCCAGCGCTGTGGTCATGCGCACCATGTAGTCCATGACGCCTTCATCCAAAGGGTTGGTTTTCATGCTGATGGTAAACAAGTTACAGACGCACTCAGAGAACTTTCTCCAGCAGGACTTGGGCTCCTTTGAACGAGCCACCAGTTTGCTTAGCATAGGCCACTCCATGGGGTAAGAGTTACAGAACTGTTCGGCACATGGCTGTTCCATCAGTCGGGCCATCAGGTTGGCGGTCTCATAGCGGCCCGTGAACAGGGCCCATTCACGTGGAGTCAGCTTACGGCCTAAGTCCCTTGCTTCAATGTCTCCTCCTGCATAAGGAAAAACATCAGACAATAGGTCTTGTGAGGGAAAATTAATGCCCACATTAAGGAACAAAATGGAAGCTTATTATGTATGCTTGAACTAAATTAGGAACCCATATGAATTTTTTATGTGATGATACTGTACCTGTCATCATGAGAGACCGTACGCATTCAGCTCGACCCTGCATGGCTGCTTTCATCATCGCAGTGAAGCCATGGCAGTTCCTGCAGTTAATGTCAAGCCCGGGAAAATAGTTCAGCAGGTAGTTGGTAATCATACTGTGGCCTATAATTCAGAAGAACATTTATGCATTTATGCATTTCCTTGAGAATCGAACCCATGATCTCCGTGCTCCACTGTTTGAGCTTCAGAAATACAGATGCAATATAAACACACCCATTACAAGCATTTAAACTGCCAGCCCATGCAAAGTTACTGCCACAATGGGTTGTGAGGGCGTTTCTATTAAGCTTTTGTAGTGTCTTTGTATGGGGTTGCTAGGGTGTTCTGGGTGGTTGCTAGGTGTCTGCTTCTAACACAAGTTTATGATGTTCTATTCCCTATACATGGTATGCATGTTCCTGAGGAGAAAAACATCTATGTTTGGTCCTTTGAATAGTTGTTACATATCTCTCCTGAACAATCATAATTTGATGTGTGATTTTGTAACAAACTGCTGAAGTTTAATACTTCAATTTTGGAGTATGTTCAAATCCTTAAATCTGGCATGAAATTAAAATTCACTCTCTCTATTTTCATAATGCTTTTTTTTGGCAATTTTTCTGAACGGTTAATCTATGCATGTGTTTCTTTTCTTTTTATACCTTGTCATTTTTCATCAAAATTATTATGCAATCATTTAGTCCCTTTCTTACAATTTACAATATCTGCCTCCTGTCTGAACCAAGACGTCACCTTAATTTATTTTCCTTTTCAATAATCAAATATTAATAATCAAAAGCAAAAAAGACCTTTAACACTAGATTGCTCTATTCTTTTTCTACTCTATCTGTTTTCTTTTTTTATATATATATATTATTTAAAAAGCCGTTGCTATGTGTACTGCGTTAAGCTAAATGAGACTTGTTATAGCACTTATATATCATTGCTCTTTTGTTGATTTTGATTGCTTCCATTATCCTCATTTGTAAGTCGCTTTGGATAAAAGTGTCTGCTAAATGACTAAATGTAAATGTAAATGTAATTATTTTCACTTAGGGATATATGTCCCAATACTGAAGAAAATATTTGTTGCTACTTCTGTTTCATCACAACTAAGCCTAAGTATGATAAAGGACAATATATTGGCTCTTGTTTCATAGAACAGCTAAAATGAAGGCCCAGGGGGATCTAATGGGAGTTGCTGATTGTAATTTTATTGCCTTTGATAGCTGAATTGCATCACTTCCCTTACCTGCTTGTGCAGCAGTCATGAGAGCTGTATTCCCTTCTTTATCTTGCCAGTTCACATCCACATATGGACACTGAGAAAGTGCAATGACCACATCCACGTAGCCCTGGTAACACGCCACTATCAGACCCGTCTGTTGAGCAGTGGAGAGGAAAAATATGAATCATCTCAAGTCATTTTCCTGGATGTCCATCATTACTGCTGAAGAAAGTGTTTAACGTGCAAACTGCAGAGGCATTTAAGTGGTTGAACCCTACTATATAGCCATTCATTTAAGGGTAGGGGGTTGTTGGAGGGTGAGTTTCCACATCCATCTCTGGAGAGACTCTGAGGGTAGGAGAGACCTGGGTTGAGTGGCCTTATTTATGAGGCTGATGAGCTCATTATCTTCAGAATAAATGCAGAAGCATATTTAGACTGGTAAGTGTAGCCCATAGTTAGTCCCTACTATCACTACTGCATATTTCTATGGACTTACAGGTGAAGTGAGACATTCTAAAATACAATTCCAAATAAAATAAAAATGAACAAATTGTCTATTTATACTAATTGCAAATAACCCTTTACGAAAATAAATGATTCCTCCCGAGTTAAAATATATGCACACTTCCATATTTTATAGACTAGTGTGCAAAAAGCATTGAGTGTGCAACAGTGCCTCCCCATGTTTGCAGGGGGCTTGCATCTGGAAGTATTTTTGGTAACACTTTAGTTTAGGGACAAATTCTCACTATTAATAGTTGCTTATTAGCATACCTATTACTAGCATATTGGTTGTTTATTAGTACTTTTGAAGCACAGTCGTAGCCTAATGGTTAGAGAGTTTGACTCCTAACCCTAAGGTTGAGGGTTTGAGTCTCGGGCTGGCAATACCACGACTGAGGTGCCCTTGAGAAAGACACCAAACCCCCAACTGCTCCCCGGGCGCCGCAGCATAAATGGCTGCCCACTGCTCCAGGTGTGTGTTCACTGCTGTGTGTGTGAGTACTTGGATGGGTTAAATGCAGAGCACAAATTCTGAGTATGGGTCACCATACTTGGCTGTATGTCATTGTCACTCATATTAATGCCTTATTCTGCACAACCATATTTTAGATCCCTTAATTGTACCCCATACCTCAATTTAACAACTACCTTTCTTACTATTAATAATTATTACTAATGGATTATGTAGTTTTTCACCAAGAATTCCTCTCACGTACACACACACAAAAGGTGTATGTATATATATATATATATATATATATATATATATATATATATATATATATATATATGTATACACACACACACACACACGTTGAAATATTGTGAGTTGATGGCATGAACAGAAGCATATAACTTCAAATACTGTCTTTATAGGTTTATAAATTATTGTTAAAAATCAGCCTTTGGAGAAAATGAATGGGATGTTTACTTCAAGGACACCACCGTCAACAATTACAGTAGCCAGGTAACATGACAATTCCCACATGTTGGCTATTTGAATTTTATTACTATACAAATTCTTGTTTGTAAATCATATGAACAGGGAGAAGTAAATAATTTAATCAAAGCACTACATACTCTGATAATACACCATTTTAGATGCAGCAATTGTTTCTAGCAGGTTTCCTGAACTATCCTTTCATTTTCCATTGGTTGTACATGTGATGATAACCCCACCTTCAAACTCATACCATTAGTTAAACCAGTGTATGTTTTTTGTGTGTGTGTGTGTGTGTGTGTGTGTGTGTGTGTGTGTGTGTGTGTGTGTGTGTGTGTGTGAGTGTGTGTCACTCAAACAAACAATGTTTTGAAATTGCCACAGTGTTTACATGTTTGAGCGAAATCTAGTTAATGACATTGTTTTGCATAATAAGTATTAAGAAAGTATTTTAACATTAAAAATGTCATTTAGACTCTTAATGTTCCTGTATCTAATTACATTAAAATGAAAGATAAAAATATTCTTTGCAATGTCTAACAATCAAGCATAACAAACTATACAGCTGTACAGTCATAGACAAATGCAGTGTAAACAAAGAGAGGCCCGCTCTCCGAGTGTACTGTAGTACCATATGTTAAATCTCAAAACAATTCAGCAAATCTAAAAGGCACAGATGAGTGAGGGTTATGAGGGAATAAAATCAAATGTATGAGGTCAGAGGCATTACTTGAATAGTGCAGAGCAGTTCCGTTTTCTTGTGTGTCTCCAGATTGTGAGTGATTATAGAGCACTGCAGGCAGATGGTAAGCCCCATAAAGACTATTAGCTAAGATTTAGTATGGAGTTCCCTCTGGGCTCAGAGCGCCTGTCTACTGGCATTTATGGTTCTTAACTCCAGAATATCAAGAAACTGAATATGATTATTGCTATAATGCAATCGATGTGCAGCTAATTTAGGACATGTTGTCTGTCTTCTCTTAGTCACAGAGGCTCCCTTGCAAATATTAATGTTTTTTATTTTATTTATCACTTTTTAAATATATAAAGGGTATTACAGGCCAACAGCCAGTACTATATGAGATGTAGCAATTTGTACCTAGTGGTTGATCCCAATGACACTTCATAGGGATTGCATCAGGTTACACAACACAGTCTCACAGGGAAGCGAAATGTCACGCTGTTGTGTAATGATTGTAAAGGAAAGCCTTTCTAACCTCCTAAAGCTCCCCCTCCCGGGATCAACAGGAGTTCATCAGTGAAGATGCATACAAACTTCAAGGTGAAATCTAAAACTTTAAGCTATCGGATGCGAGACTGATAAACAGGATCATTAAATATTATCTCTTAATGGTGCTGTTTAACTGTGATGCACATATAATTTCCCCTATGCTAATGGCAGAAGAATAAGATTTGTATTAAACAAATGATCAGGGCTTGTGTTAGTTAGGAGACATTTACATGCAAATGGGTTGTAGAGTCTTAAAGGACAACTACATGTCTTTTACTGTCAGGTGACCTTCAGCTTTGTATAAAACAACAGAAATATCTTTATAAACAAAAGTAACAATTAAAACAGGCACAAAAAAGTGAGACATAGACCAAGTGTACAGTCTTAGAGTGGCATTCAACATTGATGAATAGTTAAATAAGATGTTTATTAACAAATTCAATGCTTGTACCAGGCACCAAATCTTTTTCAATACCGGCATGGTCTCAGTAAATGCAGAGGCACAAAGGAGGGAGGCAATAGGTGATGCTTCATTTATTATAGCTCTTTTTTCAGCAAGACAGACACGTTTAGCAGTAGTCAATGTAATTTGAGTTCAAATGATTCATTGAGGAAGGAAGTCATATCAATTCTCACATATAATTTAGCATGACAATGGGTGGCGGATTCAAATTTAGGTTTTATGGCCTGCAGCCAGACTCCTTTGAGTGGAATTACTCTTACATTATAAGTTCTGCATTTCATGAACAAATTAGGGTTTCTCCCCTCATATGACATCCAGAAAAAAAAAATCCCTGTCTAGGCAGAGCCCTGCAGTATTTTGACATCTTCGAGAGCCTTTTAAAAGCTCAGGCATGATTACGATCTGATTGGGCTACATCTCAGACTGCAATCCAAACTCCCATCTGTTCCAGGGCTTAGCTGACTGGGTGCAGACCCATGAGATGTCGGCTGGAGATCACAGTGTCACAACACAACTGGACGTCATGTCAAGACAAATATTTGACTTAGAAATGTCTTGAATCTTTTGTGTGTGTGTATAATTCAGCCAATAAATATAACTTTAAATTTATCTTAAATACATATCATATATTAATATATAGTTTTAGAATTTAAATTTATGGTTTCAGTTTTCTTTTTCACTTTAGTTGTAGTAAATTTAAATTATTCTATTTAGCTTTAATTAATATCGATTTCAGTTTTAGGTGTAGTAATTTTAGTACTTCAACATTTGTCAAACATTTTTTATCAAGTGATTATTTAATTAATTTGTATCTTTATTTCAATTAACAAAAACAATTTTTAATAGTTTTGGTTTTAGATAACAACATTAACACTGGACTAGGGGTTTCAAACTTTTTGATGCCACAGAATGTGATGAGTCCCTTGAGAGGGACCCTTTTCCTAAAATATAAAGGCCACTGCACTGTATATTTTAATGTATGAAGTCAAAAACTGGGGAAAACAAATACAATATATATTAAGTGTTTAATCTCATGAAAGCACAAGGAATACAATATAATGTGAAATTCTTTAGTTTGTATTTATATTCTGTATTCATTATTTTATTTTTTCTTTGAACTTTTCCACAGGCCCCTTAGTACCAGCTTGCAGGCCCCTGGACAGCAGTTTGTAAACTACTGGACTTGATGACCATTCCATTTACATATATTGACTACATGGTGGGTGTTGTCAATGAAAACATCACTACTGTATAATATTTATAGACCCAACACAATTCCATCATGTGTCAAGAGGGCACATGTTTTGCTTAAAGTTGCATCCAAGCCAGATTTCTTTCTTTAGACTGTGCTTTTAATGTCATATTTATGTACACATGAAAGTCTCAGCCTCACTTCAGCACAATGTTGATTTTTATGGAGGATGGAGACAGCCTCAGCGCATGAGCTCATTCCCTGAGGAGCACTGCGTGGATCATGCATGCTTAAAGACTCTTTGATATGATAATAGCCTTGCATAAACATGACACTGTTATCACCCACATTGTCATAATTGTAAGTTTCTCAGAGCTAAGGGTAGTGAAAGGCCTTTTGCCAGTCAAGAATGGTATACTCTTTAAAGAGGTTGTATATCTCAACCTAATATGCAGAGAACTTTAAGTAAGCCATTTGTAGCTCTAGACTTTGACTTCCTACACTGAGCATCCAAACTAACAGCACTGATTCAACCAATGGTGTGAGTTTGGGGGTGGGACTTTCTATTTGTCTGTCTAATGGCAGGGTTTGGGAAATCGGTTTAAAAAATAATCATTTTTTCACAACTGTAGCAAAACTTACTCTGTTATTTTTGTCCACCTCTCGTACCTCCTCCTCCGTCACACCTTGCCTTATCATGATTTTGACGATGATGGCGTTGTTGGTGCAGCATGCTTTGAAGAAGCTGATTGGCTCGGGGCTCTCAGGATTCTGACATTTTTCAAAGTTGAGCGAATCATCAGGTAATCATAAGAAACAATCCTACACAAATCTCTTAGCACCTAAAAGTCCAAAAAATCAAAACCCCTCAAAACACTTGGTAGACCACCACAACAACACAACAATCATAAAGATGGTGGTCTTCATCACCTGCATAATAAGATTCCTCTGTTGGTACCACATAAGTGGAGCTCTGTATCGAGGACTCTTCATTGTTCCAGCCACTCTCTCGGTTTTGGCCGGTGCCATGTTGGTGATCTTTGACAAGAAGTACACCTCCTGCAACACCATTCTCAGTTATTAGCACCATTTAACTGTCCAACAGGTGGAACACAAAAGCAAAAACCACGTCGGATCCAGAATGAGACTGTCACATAATAAACACCAGTTCTTGATGGTATGAAGAGAAGAAAGCCACTGGAACCAGAAAATCAAAGATCTTTTAGATACACCTTTTCCATATCATATCCTCTGCTCTTCAATAACCGGTTTTAGTCAAGTCCAGCCTTGGTTTCTGATTATCACATACATACCCAAGCCTCGTTTTTTTTTAACCTAAACTATCCCATTTTTTCTTCACTTGACCTGCTCTGTGATCCAATCTGTCTCTTGTTGGAGAATTCACCAATATTTCAAAGTGAGGATGCAAATGCTCTGACTGGAATGGGCACTGTTTTGAGAGAAGCCTCCTAATCTCCTTAGTCTCTTTCTCTATCTCTCTCTCTCTCTATTCTTCCCTCCCCTTTCAGAGTTACATGTGCTGAACAGTAATCTTACTGTCCGGGGAATCAATGCATTATATTTCCCAACTCGTGCAACACAAATTTGCATCCAAGAATGACCATAACAGCACTCAACATAGCTGATGCTTGTTTATCCACTGAGGACTTTTGTACCCAAGTTGTACTGTTGTGCACCAATATTATTCTTATCGCTTCTATTTTTAGCCGACTTTGATACTCACATGCACATCTACAGTGACTTTCCACACTTTGATAGCCTGTATTTGACCGTGATCTAGTGCTGGCTTCACAAGCCACTGGATTAGTGGAAGGTTAATTGGATGCAGCAGAAATAACATGCTGCTGTGGATAAGCTGTTCTCTCATTTGTGTTCTTAAAAAACAACAGCAAACATACCTACACATAATGTCACTTTCAGTGTTTTTGGCCATGCTAAGCCTGATGATCCACAGGTCAACTTTTTGAGCAATGTTGCCGCCAATGGGCAACCAGATGAGACACAGGGCCCACGACCGATCTGAAGTATCCAGACAGACATTTGTTATCCAATCTCAATGTGAAAGTGCTTAAACAACATTGCTCAAAAAAAAAGTTGCCCCGTGTATCATCAGCCTAAGACTGCTGCTTTCTAACTACACTCCATATGTGGCTTTGAGATGATGTATAAAGGCACGTTCTGTCCTGATATTTCTCATTTTCTAGAGAATACAAGTTGAATCATTGAGAAATACGGAAACAATTTACATTTCAAATAAAAACAGGAACATAAAACATTCATATCTGTTATTTTAGTATTATTTATATATGATTATAGTATTTATGAATATTTTGAAAGAGTTTTTATTTGAATTTTAGATTGCTTTTGTAATGTAAGTTCTTGTAACTTTTGTAAGTTCTTCATCTATTTTGTTTATGTTAATTTAATTACTGAAAACCATTTTAATAGTTTTAGTTAACAGTAAAAACTCTTATTCATAAGACCTGTACAACTTAATATTGTGGCATACGTGTAGCTCAGACATGACACATCTGTTACATAACTGTACACTGTGAGAGATTATATGACTAACACACAATAAACATTAAAGCTGAAGATGGTCACTCACATGCTTGTGACTGTGACTATGGTGACTGAAACCCTGCAACAGGAGGTTGACCAGATGAAAGCCGAAGGGTTGACCTTTTCAACCACCACAAAACAAGCTGGTCATTCCAAATCTGTGATTTCTCGAAAATTGCAGATTTACAATGACACTAATTCATTCAAGCCCCCCAGAAAGCCGGCGATCCACATAAGACAAAAGCACGAGCAGACAGGATAATGCAGAGACACTCAATGGGGAATCGGTTCAACTCTGCAGCTGGAAATGCTTGCCTGTTCAGTGCTGAAGTGTATGGAACTGTCTCAGCACATTTAAGAGAAGTCAGACTGAAAACGCACTCTGCAGTGGCAGCCTCTCATCAGCATAAAAAAAAAAATAAATCATAAGGCTACACAAGTAGAGCAAAAAGTCCAAAACAGTTCTAGACAAATGTCAGTGGACAACTATTTCACTGGAGGAAGCATTATTGTGGATTATTTTGGCTAAATAAGTAAAAATGTCTTTTAACGATTGATTTTTTTTCTTTCAAAAATCTAGATTTTGAATTCTCAAGACATTAATTAATGGACTGGAGTCATGTGCATTACTTGTGGATGATTGTGATGCTTTTATCAGCTGTTTGAACTCTCATTCTGATGGCACCCATTCACTGCAGAGGATTCAGTGGTGAACAAGTGAAGAAATGCTCAATTTTTCCAAATCTGTTCTGATGAAGAAACAAACTCATCTACATCTTGAATAGCCTGAGGGTGAGTAAATCAGCAAATTTTCATTTTTGTGTGAACCATTCTTTTAATCATTTAATGGGATCAAAGCATATTTAGACAGAAAGCAGTTTGGCTCATATGATATTGCTAAGAGTCGGAAACCTTGGTAAGGTTGATGCCATTATTCTACATGCTTACAGGAATTGTCCTGTTCTGAATGAATTGTGCAATTAGTGGCCTTTCCCTGCATTTTGTTGTTTTAGTACCACGAATATCCAATAGGTTTATTAGCTTTAGTGAAGTTCTCAATGTGCGTCTTATAAAATCAGATATTCCAAAACTTATTATTGTGATACATCAAACATGTTTTAAAGTCATTTGTATACTAAACATCTTTATATTACATTGACAGTAATCTTTTGTAATAAACACATTATTAGATTTCCAATTCACTTAGTGAACGGTGTAAAAATAAGTATATGCATAAGTTTGATTAAAGACACAAAGCACCGTAAGTACTACACTTTGTGATTTAATATTTGTAATAAAAGTTTTCAACAAACAAACAAAAAAAAAACAAATCTGCCATTATGAGGATGTAATTATTACAGCAAGAGCCTCCAAGGAGGTTTGAAAACATTCAGAATACTGAATACTTCTCTCAAAAACATGCTATGAAAAGGAAAAGGCTTAGTAAACCAGACACACAAAGGTGTTTAGTGCTGAACCACTACCTTTACCTGGATTCTAGCTGACCTCAGAAAACTTCAGAGGAAATCAAATCAATGGCTGAGCAAAAATGAAAACGGTATCACTAGTTGCACATATAAAAATAGAACATTTGCCTTTCAGAGGAGCGCAAGCTATCAAGAAGCATACAGTATCCAGTTTCAGTGTAATAAGATACTATAAGGTCACTTATAGAATCTCAGAACTGATTAACACTATCTCTAAAGCCGTCTGAGACAAATTCTTCGGGAATCGTGAACCTGTAACAGAAGCCGCAAATCTGAAATGGAGAAAATCATACTCTGCTACGAAGAATCGAAAAGTTACATTATTTACAAACGTGTTGATGATCTCCTCCTTACCTACAGACAGGAAACTCTTCTACCGAACCGAAGCAAGAATAATAAACCACGTTTCGGCTGAACATTTGATCAGTTTAATTAATTTTTGTGAGCTCCTATACGAGTAAGGACTTAAAATTTGGTCTAAAGGGTTTCCAAACTATTGCTGCTCTTAAAAGACGCTTTCTTAAATTAAAAAAAGTGCAACAACCTGTGCACGTGCCAGAGTTACATCTATGAGACAGTGCTGCTAGGCCATGCTGAGCACGAGACGGACATACAACGGTCGATATCAACTTAATAACCACTGACGCAATTAGCACTCTAAACGCTCTTCTAAGCTACTTGAAAGGATTTTTCAGAGTGGAACGAAGAGCGCGCAGGCAGAGATCGGCTTTGCGGCTCACTGTGAGCCATAAACTCTACCGTCAAACTACGCTTCGGCTGCCTCTGTGCTTCCATGTTCTTGAATTGGTCAACAACAATCATGGACAAACTGTTGATGAAACAAAATTCCCTCTTTAACACATGACAGGAAGCAGATGGGTTTGGCATAACCATTAAATCCGCCTCCATCCACTTCTGTTCTGCACATAAAAATAGGGAAGTTAAAGCATCGAGAAATGAAGGTAAGACACACGACCAAAAGCATCAAATCAAACAAGACCCTCTCATTCAAAAACTTCAAGATCATATTTCCTTGAAAATTCTAAACTAATAAATAAAAAGGTACTAATGTGACAGTTCAGCTCCATTATGCCCCAAACATTTCATCCCTGGAGTCTGACTGGCCTCTCCACAAGGGTGATGAAAGGAACCATGTGGGTCGAGTCTTGCCACGAACAAAGCTCCACAAATAAGGAAACAACTAGATTTAATAAATTAATACACACTTAATTTTTTGTTGTTGTTTTTTCATTATGTTTTCCATTTGGCAGTAGAGATTCACTCTTTTGCCCCATTTATGTACATGGCTCTTTTGCCCTTTTTTGCTGGCAGGGTCAGAGAGGCCAGAGGTCAGTCTTAGTGGATGTGCTGGATGTATGGACGCACAAAGAGGGAGCAGAGACGAAGGCTCATTCAGTCATTCACGCATGCTCACACACAAAAAGAGTGACTCCAAAGCAATCCCAAGCTCTTTACTCCTGCACTGAACTGCTGTGTGTGGTAGTGCTGGGCTTGCCAGCTTTTCGTTCATAGTTCACAAGTCTCTGTCCAACAAGGTACCTGCATGGATGAATAAAGAACAAAACACAAAGCCCAGCCATCAGTAAATAAGGTGTTAAATGACAGACTTCATTTTTATTCAAAAGTGGGATTTTTATTTTTATTTTTTATTGTAAGAAATCCCTAATTTTACTCAAAAGTTTACTTGTAATAGAAATCTTTTATAACATTATAAATGTACTTTGCGATCAATTTACTATCAGATCAATTTAATGCATCCTTGCTGAGTAAAAGTATTTTCTATTATATTTATTTCATAAAACAAAATCTGTCCCCAAATCTTTGAATGGAAGAGCAAATGGCTGGCACACAATTAAAAATGCTCTCAAGGTACTAAAATATCTCTGAAAATCAAATCCACTAGACATTTGTATTGGCTCTTAAGAAAGTAGTTAATTTCTGACACTCAGGACTCACTTGTCATTCTTGATGTGCTCATAAAGGCGCTTGAATTGTCGGATTTGGAAAAAGAGGATACCCATCAGCACCACTACCATCAGAAGGAAGGGGTAGATTCTCCTCTGCACCAAATTCTGCATCTCCATAGTGACTCCTATCCAGAGAGACGAGAACGGTAAGATCGGGTAAATGTACATACTGTAACATGAGAGAAAACCTCTCCAAGAAAAACATCTTAATACACATGTTGGTTTTTGATTGTTTAATTAAGATTTCAGGTAGAAAATGTTCTATTTTGGGTGACTGAGGTCCTTGAGAACACACCTGGACTTCTTAAGGCATGCAAGATATCCCTAATGTTCGGTAGCACAGCTAATTTTACCACACAGTCACTGATACAGCCAGAATACTTTCAGTGGTGCAGTAACAGAAATTAGTCAGTATATGTGAACATATGTAGTACGATGGTGATCTGCTCTTTATTGAGCCCCAAAGAGAGTTGAAAGACATGTTCTGGGAAACTGAGAGCTTTGACTAACACAGCATTGTTTATACCTACCTAGAAGGGGGACGATGCCTACAGCAATCACATAGGGGATGCAGAGAGAAAGCAGCAGTACAGCAATGACCGGGGCCCCCAACTTCCTGATGATGAAATGAAGGTCAATGTTCCTGATTCCATTGGCATACACCTGAAAAGCAGTAAATCATTCAGTGAGTGAGCCTGTAACAGCTCCACAGAGATCATGAGCAAACGATAGTCACTGCAGCCACTAACCTGCTCAATAACGGTCTTCAACCACCACTGGGGACCCATGAGGGTGATGGCAGCAATGATTTTGGCATGCAGCACTCCTAGAGCCCAGTCTTAACGATATAGAGAAAAATAAGAGTCAATACCGTTGGCACGACCATACCTCTGCCCCACTTAGCGCCTGTGTAAATTAAGTTCTCCAAATAGGATGGATTAGATTAGTAGGGCAAAAGGAGTCTTCTGGAAAAACTGCCTGCTGCTGGAGTAAATCCAACCAAAATCTGTTTTCCGGTACATCAGTGACACAGCTTATTAGCTCAAACAGAGAACAGTACAAGGCACAAAAACTGGGTCAGACAAATACTGACACACACACTGGACATGTCAGATGAGAATAAAGTCAATGCTATTTTTAAACTATTTGTGCATAAAGAACTAACAATATGAAAGACCAGAAAATTCTCTCATCATTTAAAAAAAAAAAATACTTTCATGAGTTCATGTAATGACATGTACCTGTCCCATTAAATGGACTCACTGAGAAGGATTCTAAAAAGTCATACACATCTAAGATAGCATGAGGGTGAGTAAATATTGAGAGAATTTGCATTTTTGGGTGGAGTATCCCTTTAACATACATGTGGCTTCTTAATGGAGAAACCTTATACACTGTGACCATCAACACCTTTTCTCTGGTGATGTTCAATAAATGACATTCAAAAATGACAATTTCACCATTTGTTTACCCTCATGATTTCAAATTGATTTGTCTTGAAAAACAGAATAAAAGATATATATATATGACCTTTGAAAGCCACTGGTTCTAACATGCAGTGTGACCAAATATCAACTATGTCATAAGGACTGCTTTTGATACTTTAATGATGGGATTTTGTGTCATTTTGGAGCTTGACCGGCCCAGTCCTCATTCACTTTTATTAAATGGAAAAGAGCAGAAAGAATGTTCTTTACAATAAACCTTTTGTGTTACACAGAAGAAAATCACAGGGGTTTAGAACAATGTATTTATAAACAAATCTGTTCTTCTCTGGGTGAACTGTGCCTTTAAGAGCAGGACTCCTATTAGTGCTTTACCTGCCAGGGGTAGAACAGAGGCGTCTGATCCAGCGGCACTCTAAGAGGAGCTACAATCACCAGCTCGAATAGCAGTCCCAAGAGCAGAGGGATCACTCCAGCCAACAGCACAGCCACAATCAGTGTCTTCATAATCTGAATTCACACAAATCACCAACATAGCACATTAATGGAAAAAGAGAGGAATAGACAAAGTAGACACTGATCATCTTGTCTCTGGTTTCCTTTGTAGGTAATGTCAATAGTTTTAAAGCCATGTATGTTGCAGTATTTTAGAACTATTTTAAAACTACTTTGTCTATTCCTCTCTTTTTTCCATTCCTTTCGTTTTTGAGGAAACTTAAGACACAATGAAACCACTTCATTCAGTACCATGAGGGTCCACTCCTCAACCTTGAGCAGGATGACTCTCCGCCCCTGAGGCATCCAGGCCAGCATCACTGTGATCGCTCTGATGGAGAGCCAGCACACATACAGCCCACACGCTGCAGTGTACAGCTCATGGATCTTAGCACTGCCCGTCCAGAAGGACATCAGCCAGCGTCCAGTGAACACTGTGATAAACACAAATAAAGAGTTCAGAGTACTGCTGAAAATCTGAGAGACAAACTTTTCTATGCTCTTTCTCTCTCTTAAAGCATAAAAGAAAACATTTAAAAACATCTTATAATATTTTTAATAAGTTATAATAAGTTATACTCCCTTATGATCACCAAGGCTGCATTTATTTCAACAAAAATAAACAGTAATATGAATTCTGTTATTATTGCATGGAGCATAAAAGGAGAAGTTTTGGCAACTCTTTACTTTACAGTGTCCTTGTTACATATTACAAGTATTTAATATAGTAATGGCAGTAAATTATGGATAATTACATGCAACTAACCCTAAACTAAACCCTAATCCTAATCCTAGTATGTTCATGTTGCTGTGCTGGTCGCTGTCTACATGCAATTACAAGGATCAGGGACTGAATACTCAAACTTTAAAAACAGCTTTAAAACACCATTAAAAAGGTCCTTAAGACTAATGTGCTTTAAGTGTTGTGAAGTCATATGATAGCTTTGAGTGATTGACACACTGAAATTTTATTCACTGACCACTCATAGTACTTCTGAAACCTTTTTGAATTTTATCATTGTAATTAAAAAAAAAATAATGCAGCTAGTACAATTCTTTACATTCCCATTTCTGTTCAATTGAAGAAAATAAGTCACACAGGTTTGGAAAAACAAGAGGGTGAGCAAATGATAAGACATCCCAATTTGTTGGACGCTCACCTGGTAACGTGAGACACACCAAACTGGCCAAAAGCAGCGTCACGCACATGAACAAAATCAGCAACACAATCTATAGGTGGCCAAAAGAGGAAAATAAATATTAAAGATCATTCATCTGAAAATCAGATTCACAAAATCAAAACATTCACTAAAGTATAAAAGTATACAGGAGAGAGTACCCTTAGAGGGAATTTCATGGGCCGGTGATAGGGCTGAAAGCCCACTGGGCCCCCCTGCTGCAGTATGGCCTGGTGGGCAGCATGCAGTCCTTCTCCCACCACAGGAATGGCGTTGTTTCGGGCCTGCTGGTTGTTGTTGTTGTTGGCCTGCTGGTTGGCATTGTTATCATTGTCTTCCTGGTCTCCCAGCAGGTAAGAGTGCAAGTCTCTGAAAGGTGTGGCACAAAGTAGCATTGATTGAGATGATCATTAAACCTTCAAGATTCAAGCAATTCAAGAAAGAGATTAAAAAAAGGTCTAAGATCCTAAGATCTATTAAATCAAAACAAACGGAAATATTCTACAATTATGATTTGTCATGATCGTGCTACCCTAATGCAAAGTTCAATTCCAGTGATAGATTTTTTTTTTAGGACAACACAGAGAGAACCAGGAAAAGTCATTTCAGTACATGAGGTTAACAGACGTAGTGAGCAACAGGGTAAATGTGTATATAAGACTCACAGAAAGTAGCCAGCGGTCACTGTCCACGCTCGCACCAGACCTTTGAGCCACTGCCGCGTATGTCCCTGCTCCAATAGAGCAGGAAGAACAACCTGCAACAATAGCAACTCCAGAGACAGCTCACTCACTGGAGCGTCGCTGAAAGAGAGAGAGAGGGGGAGAGGAAGTCATTACATTTGTATATAAACTACTGGTATCACTGTTCTCACTTAGCCAATAAAGCTGTTCAGGCATCACATCAATTTCAAATCAAATATCAAATATAAAGTCATATGGTTTGGAAGTTCAAACCTCAGCTTTCTCAGTCATTCAAACCATATTTAAAAGCCCCCAACATGTGAAGGATGGACTCTTTCCACAGAAGTCAGAGTCAGTGCCCTAACAAACACTACAGCTGTTTAAAATACTCTCATAGTGACGAATGTAAAGCTCAACACAGCTGAGAGGACAACAGGGTTACACAGGGTAAAATACACAAACATAGAGTGAGGGGACTTTCTATGCCGTTATTGTTGTGGATGTTGTGGACACTATATTAATAGCTCTCTGCAATATCAGACTGTAGTAATACTATGCGGGGAATGATGACATCAGGTGTAACACACCTGCTTAATGATGCAACCCGCCCACCTGACACTACAGAGAGTCCTGACACTCATTAGGTAACGAAGCAAAGGTCTGCCATGACAGTAGTAATTAGCACTTCACATTTATGCCCCTTTTAAACAAAGTCTCAAAGAGAAAGAACCTTGCTTTTTCTGGCTGTAATCTCTGACTGGATTTATACAGTAAACCAAGCAAAAGCATCAAACAACACTTGTCCTCAAGCTCTGAATCTTTACACAACGTTTAGGCAATTATCACAAGGAACATTAATCGTTAAGACTTTAAGATAAAAAATACATTTTATTTACCTGTAAAGCATCACATTGTAGGGAAGAAATAAAGGGAAAATGTGTTTGATTATCCGGATAGGAAGCCACAACATGAGAAGAACGATTGACCCAAACACAACCTGAAAAGAGAGAAAAACCTGTTCATTTAAGAACACAGAAAACAGAAGAGTACAGAGCACCTTTAGGGGACACGGTGATGGAAGGAAAAACATTTCAGTGCTTTTGCACTCTCTCACAAAAGTATCACTTTCTCCTGAGAAACACTGCATTTGCTCACAAAACATTTGCATAATCTCACGAAAGTATTACATTCCCCTGAGAAACTTGAACACTGAAATATAGTTTTTCCTCCCACCTTATATTATTTCCATCACAAAAGTTTTGCGAGTGAATGCAAAGGTTTCTAGGTTTCTAAACTATTCTTATTCAAGAGAATGCAAAAGCATTGAATAATTTTTCCTCCCATCTAATTTTTTACTGTTTAAATTTAAAGGGGATCCTTTGAAAAGGGTTTCAAGAAGAGGTGAACATTTACTCACCACTGACAGTATGAATCGTCTCAAGTGTCTATATATTGGTAGGTGTATCATTTCTTGCACTGGGTTGAAATCTGGATCGTTCAGATTTCTGAGAAACCACAAGACTCCAGGCCTTAGAACCTGAGAGATACAAGGACAGCATTCTAAAACATCTCCTCAAAAATCTCCTGCATGATTAAACTGATATAGAAATGCCCACCTCTCTGAGTAGAAGAATGAAAGAGGCGAAATAGAAGACGTAGACCATCCCCACCAGCCAGTGAAGGAACATAGTGGTCCCTGGGGCGGATTCAAAACTCAACTCTCTGTCTTTCAATGAGGCATCAAACATTTCCTACAAAACACAGAGATAAAAAAAAGTTGACCTTTACTGTATGACAAATACTAAGGTTAAGGTTCCTAAACTTAACTTACTAAGGCTTTAAATGTGCACTCGCTTTTTTCTTTAATAAAAATAAAAATGAAGAAATGAAGCAGAGCAGCTGTCATTGAGATAAATGGGAATGCTAACCAATACTAGCTCTCTCCAAATATTACAGACCTTTTTGGGCCAGTATGACCAAAAATGAGTAAGCATACCTTAAATTAGTTACATAAAATGAAACTAAATACCAGAGAGCAGATATCAAGCCACCAGCCGCAGATGAGGGGGAACACACCAATCTCTACAACTACTAGAAGAGACACCTAGAAGAAACAAAAGATAATAATTTCATATGAGCCTCAATAAAAGACATACATGACAAATACTAAACAAGTCGCAAATATAAGATGCATAAATAAGTGTATCAGGCATAGGCCTGTAATCTAAGCTTAGATGTACCCAATTATAGCATTAGCGTGACTAAGAACATAGAATTACAGTAAATCCCAAAAATCGTTTGCAAAACCAGTTGTCGCAACCGATGTTACCAAGTCATTGTTTTTGCCCTTTTTTTAATTACTCAACAAGTTTAGCAAACCTGGCTTTATAGAACAGCACATTTAAGCTGCTGATGTAACTGACCTTAACGACAATGTAGCAGACTCCTAACAAGCGGCGTGATCTTTGAAATCTCACCAGTGCTGCAAATCCCTGAGATCTGAATTAAGGAAAGGAACATCTGAGGCTATATTACAGAAACTTCCCATCTTAAGTCAACAGAGTTAACATATGAGAAGTTCAATGTTCTAAACAAGACCCTAACTGAAATTGGTATGGCTATTAAATAGATATGGCTCTGATTTAAGGTGCAGTCACATAAGTGAAATTTCAACGATTTTTGGGGCAAAAAAAATTCAAGATTGTCGCGATATATGAGGCACAGCTCACACAAAAGTCAAACCAAGCAACTTTGTGTTGGCTGACACTGGGAATGCACACGACCAACATGAACCATATTGAGTGGATTCCTACTGAAACGGAATTTGGTCCCTAAAAAAACCAAACCCTGAACAAGTGTAAACCGCACCTTTAGAAGGGTTTCTATAATTCTGCCCTAGAAGACAACATAAACTGACACTAAATGACTTGGAGGTAGACGTGTGGCAATTTCACCAAAAAAAAAAGAAAAAAGATGCTAGTCATATTTGGTGTGTAACTTCCTGGAAGAATTGGTAAACCAGAGAAGGTACTTAGATAAGACGGGTGTACATGGTGCAAGTTCGGACAACAAAGTGTAGACACAATATAAAAAGAGAGATGTTTTGTGCAGTGTAGAGAGCTTCATTTATTATAGCGGAATGATTTCTGAGCTTGTACGTCAGCAAAAATTGCACCGGCCTTAGATGGGGATTATTTCAGATGTTACTGAGCGTTTAAGGATACGTGACACACAATGAGTGTGATGGCCAAAAGGACATATCCAACTATAGTAGTGATGAGACCCTCAAAGTGTGAGGCACGAACCTGAAAACAGATGCGAGACGGTTGTCAATGTTGAAACTGCATTTACATTATTTATTTATTTTTAAATCAAGCTAGATAAAAAGGTCTAAAACTGATCTGATACTTACATATTCTTCAAAACCGAGTCCAACCACTGAGAAGTGGCCAATGTGGTAGGGACAGAAAGCTAAGATGATATGATTTCAAGAGTTAAAGTTTGTAACTGGAGAACATAGTCAGTGTTTTCATATTGGGTTACTTAACATGAATGCATTAATGCTTTAATTTGGTTTAAACAAATCTGCAGTGATGCTTACCAAACACCAAGATGAAGAGTGTGTTGAGTGAGACCACCCAGAACACATGCTCCTAAAGCAAAAAAAAAACACATTACTTATTGGTTCTTTTGAAATGGATGTTTTCGGAGAAATTAAATATTTGTCACTCACCAGAAAAACCAGGGACCCATCAAGCCCAAGCATCTGAACAAAGGGGGAGAACAGGTTTAATGTTTTCTGAAAGATTTTGGTATGATGTATGATACAGTGACATATAGTCTCACCCTTTCCCAAGTGAGCTCTTCAGCTGCACGATCCCATTCCAGAGCGTTCCAGTTCATATCATCTGCACAGAACATACACAATTTTGTAGCCCAAAAGCTTTTTGCACCAGTCACCATTTATACCCACTGAAATGTTTCTCATTTGTTTAATTAAAGCCATTATACCCTGTGCTCCATTGTTGGCATCCGCCACATCTTCGGCTCCTGCATCCTCCTCATCTTCATTATCCAGCTCCATCTCTTCCGCAGGGTCAGCGGGGAGGTCAGGTGCTTCAGCTGCTGCAGCGTTTTCTGCTGGAGGTTCGGCCGGTGCAGGCATGGGCTGGTTTTCAGCACCCCCATTACCCTGGCCAGCGGCCTAATGGATTGGAAATTAATAATGAAGAAAATTTCCTACTGACTGGAATCAACTATGGTAGAGTATGTACATTTGTCAAGTAGTAGTAAACTGCATCTGGTTCAAACCAAAAAAAAAAAAACAAGCTTCTATTTTGGTAAGAGTTCAGTCTCCAGATTCAGGAGATAATGAGGGATTTGAAGATGACAGAAGGTCAGGCAGGCTACTGTGTTGTGCTGAAATCAAAATGATAATTACAGTAAGCATGAAGCAAAGTAAACAAAGAGGGTCATGTGCAACCTGTATAATTGGTCTCTAAAGAATATCCAGCTTTCAGAAAGTTTTACTGACTTAAGCTGCAATAGGAATGTTGTTTTTGCCATACAGAAGTTGCCAGTGTGGATATTATGGAAAAATAAATATGAACATAGAAATTTTATTAGGCATAAACTGAAGTTTCAGCCACCAAAAAAATTGCGCTAAAAATGCCATAATGCCATTTTCGGCTGAACATATGGCAATATTTAAAATTATATTTTTAGATAATCAGTTTTTTTTTTTTTTTTTTTTTTTTTTCACATCATAATAATATCAAAAAAAGCTATTCTGTTCAGAATAGAAATGCTTAAAGTCTAAATGTATCACGGTTTCCACAGAACACTGATAATAAGAAATGATTAGAATGATTTCTAAAGAATCATGTGACACTAAAGACTGGAGTAATTACTGTTTTACTGTGTTTTTTTTTTTATCAAATAAATTCAACCTTGGTGCAGAGAAGTCTTTCAAAAACATTTAATAAAATTCCTACTATATTTTTGAACAGTAGTGTAGATGCCAATTTAATAATGACAACTCAAATAAAAAGAAAGTGTATTGTAATTTGACATTTTTATTATGTAATGTATGTAATATTATGTAATGTTATTCAATTTTAGTTATACAATTTTATAAATTATTCACCATTGTTTATTCAAAATCCATTAAATTTGAGGGTGATGTGCATTCAAGCAAGATAATGTCATATGAGTATTGTACCTCATTGGCCGGTCCTGCAGCATTGGCAGGTTGCTGCTGGTTCTGCTCCAACCATAAAGGGGCTCCACCATGAACAATCTGCTCCCGCAGCCACACCAGACTGATGAAGGCGCAGAGGGTGCAGGTCACCACAAAGCAGCCCTGCAGGCAGTCAGCCAGCAAGTTCTCTCTGCAGAGCATGAACATTCACTGATCATCACTTCTGAAATGTCCATTACATTTCACCATGCAAACACATCCACAGCTTAACCCGAGACCGCAGCAACTATTGAAATAACCCATCATGCTCAAAGTTCACAATGAGCCGATAAGCAATGCAAATTAATATTTTAAGGAGAAAACTTGAGAGCTTTCCTGTCTTGTACGTACGTGGAGAGCATGTCTAAGGGCAGAGTCAGGAGGGAGCTTACAGATCCAGTGAACAGACACTTATAGATGCGACCTAGAGGAAAAGGAGAACATTATATATGAATAACATCACATACAATGCACAACAAAGGGATAAAGACTGTGTACTACTCACAGCGTACCAAACTGTGACCTCTGGGCATCACTTACATGCTGTTAGAGGCACAACCCCCAGCCAGGCGAAGGCAACAAGCGTGTAATGAAACCAGTATCGGATAGCCGTGCCTATACTGGTGACCAGTCCTGCGAAAATGTCCTGCACTGGGAGCCGTGAAGGCATGTCTGGAGAGTAAACTGAAAGGAAAAGAGATGAGGATTTTAATGCATTTTATATTACAATTGCTGATAAACATTTTGGGCTCCACTGGAAGTGTACAATTCAGTACTGAAAATTGGGGATTATAAATTTAATTTAATTCCAATTTAATATACTCATAATCCTTTGCAAACTATTTAAGTGAATTATTACGATTATTAGGTTATTTTCAAATTTGTTTAATAAATATCTTGCTCTTTAATATAGATCATGACTTTGAAAAAGCATAACTCTGCAAACAGAAGTACAGAAGAGGCATCTCTTCCAAACAATGAGAATCAAGAGCTTGTGTGTACAAGAACACAGTGCCATGCTTCACTCTAAAACACGCAGCACATTATAGTTATTTTATTAAATCACAGCCTTCATGATTTAACATTGTGGTTTTGGTGCTATTTTGATTAATCATGTCATTTTATGTTACAAAATACATTAAGTTTCCACAGAAAACTGGAGGGCTTGTGTTTAAAGTCCTTTCAAAGTTTTTGAAGAGAACAACTCACTCTGGGTGTAAAAAGCTCATTTCACCTCAGCAAAGAGCAGCTACGTCAGACAACACGAGGGCCGTGCTTTTACATCACATGATCAACCCATAGAACCATATTGCTCTGAAGCACACAATTGCTGCTATTGAACTGGCCATTCGAGGCTGTTGTGACTCTATAGAACTGTTCATGGCTTTACCTCCCCTGAAGAATGCAGTGAGAGTGGGTTACTTACTTGGCGTGAAAGCAAATCTGTGCTTGCATAATTCGCAATACTCTTTTCTGCTGTGTTTAAGCCACTGCACCAAGCTGTGAAAACACAAGAGGAGAGCAGGAAGTAGGCGTGAGGATGACGATCTGACTTGTGTGAAAAAGCACAGAAAATCCTGCTTCATTTCCCATTGCCACAAGGGAAGAATAACAAACGCTGGAACTCCATAGTTGGTTACCGTTACATTGAGGACGACCCCTGAGCTCATTAGTTACAGCTTGTCAGTTAGTCAAATGGGTGTTGCTGACTCCATTCAGTTACCAAAAACAACAAAAAACTGAACACAAAGCCTAACAAAAATAACTGGCCCCAATAGAAAGGTTAACCTAGATCTACTGACAGACATTCAGTTCCAGAAAATGCCAAATTAGCCAATTTAGGGTATTACAGAAATGTGCAACACAACTAAAACACTATATTCTATTTTATTTACCATCTTCTTTTGCCAAAGCAATACACTATCATTCAGATTCAAGTTGTGGTCAGTAACTTTTTTTTTTTAAAGAATTTAATATTTTTATTCAGCCCAGGATGCATTTAACTGATCAAAAGTAACAGTAAAGATGTTTATAATATTACAAGATTTCAAATAAATGCTGTTCTTTTCAACTTTCTGAAAGAAAGTCAAAGTATCCTGAAAACAAGTATCAGATTTTTCAAAACCGTTTTCAACACTGATAATACGAAATGATCACCAATACAATGGAAAATATTTCTGAAGGATCAAGCAACACTGAAGATTGGAATAACAGCTGCTGAAAATTCAGATTTGCCATCTTTCTACTAAATTACAATTTAGCAATAGAAAACAGTTTATTTAAATAAAATATTATTTCACAATATTACTGTTTTTACTGTGTTTCTGATTTTTTTTTTTAAATGCAGTCTTGGTGAGCATAAAAAACTTTTCAAAAACTTAAGAATGTTACCAAAACCAAACTTTTGAATGGTAGTGTATCAACCATACTTCCACTAAATCATCTTAACTATGCTTAATGCCTGCACTTGTTGACTTGTAAGCTTACTAATGAACAGCAAGGGCTTTGTCAGATCAGATCATATTCTTGTTTGTCAGAGCTTGGAACCTCTTCTTACATTGCAAGTGGTATTCCATTTCACGCTGTCCCATTTCTTTGCCATTACTGACACCTGTAATTATTACTGCAGGACAGCAGGTTAAGTGTAGTTAACTGCTCAAATTACATCCTCTGAATTTTATAGCAGGTATAATAAACTAATAATAAAGTGCCTTTAGGCATGAGCCAGCTGTCATCTTTGACCGTTA
The DNA here is from genome assembly GCF_018340385.1 of Cyprinus carpio. Classification (NCBI taxonomy): domain Eukaryota; kingdom Metazoa; phylum Chordata; class Actinopteri; order Cypriniformes; family Cyprinidae; genus Cyprinus; species Cyprinus carpio. Next base: position 14,749,237 of record NC_056573.1, on the reverse strand, counting down.
CTTCTAATGACCCATTTCTGAGTTAAAAACAACGCGCACGTCGGAACACACAAATCTGAGACGTTGGAAGGTACTTTACATTGTTTGACCCAAAAAGCATCTTATAAAACAGCATAAAAATAGTTATCGTAACAGGGAATTCGTCACTGAATGAACAAAGCTCTTACCATTCTTGGTGGATGAACTTAATACTTCCAGTACACACGCAGGGATGGTAGAGGGGTTTGTCCTGAGTTCCCTCAGATCGACACACCCTACATATATCAGCTGCCAGAAAAGATGAGCAAAATAAACATTTAAAACCGATATATACAGACCACATTAAATTAAAAGAGAATTAACAGGATATGAGTGTTGCAACAAACTCACTGTACCTGCCACAACATGAAAGGCTATGAGTTATGAAATTAGACTTAAAGACACTTTGTGATTTTTTATTTATACCGATGAAGAAGAAAAAAATGGAAGATACATGCAAGATTATTGCCAATCAATCTCCTGGTCATCTTTGCCCTCTTGCTATATCAACAGTATACACCTTAACTAGATAATAATGAATAACATGACAGACAACTATCACACATAAGCACACAGCGTTCAAAAATCAATGGGATCTCATTTCAAGCAGTGTTTTAAAGATAGTACACGTGATTTGACTAATCTACTACGTTTCATTTTTGTCGTCATATTCCAGGTGCGTTTAACGTTACACCTGATACACAAAAATACACAAACAGACCATTCCACGCAAGTTATCTATTTGATGATAATGGCTAAACCTACTTTACATGATTAATGTGCTTCCATGACGTCCTGTAAAGCCAAAATCAAGTTCAAATTCATATTAGTGTCTTTATTTTGACGTGCTTGGAGGATGACAGCTGCACTATAGACCAAGCTGGCAGGAAAACGTTTAGCTCGTTAGCTTGCAAAGGCCACATCGGTTACAGATAACGTTACATATTTTGTTGCGTGCACCGGTTAAATCATCTTAATGATACACATACTTTAGTCAAAGCACATTTAAAAATCAACAACAAGCAAACAGACAGCAGCCACAATGCCTCCGTGTCTAGACAGCTTACCTTCTTCGGCCGTGTCCATCTTGTACGGTGACGCACTGTCCTCTTTACAGTCAACACATAACACACACCGCGGAACAAAACACAAAATATCAGCTTACAACTACTCTAAAATACATCATGACGAAATCGATCCAAGCATGAACGCCGCATAACCCCAGACCGGACACCTTTTTTCGTGTAGTGCTTATATAGATAGCGCTGATCAAGCTACTTGTTGGTCGACTGTATGACTGCTCTGCTGAACATGTTTGTGGCCTCTGGATCCGAATGTGCTGATACGGTTTCAATTTACGGCAGCACAGCGCGCACGCGCAAAGCACGCGACACTTTCTGACGTTTTCCGGTGGTGACTGCGCTAAGTAGATAACATACATACGAACTACTACAGCTCGATAATCGATATGCATGTTAGCATATTTTTAATATGCAATGCGAAATTATGCATTGAAGTAAATAAGCATTAAAGATACATTCCTTATTATTATTATTAAAAAATACAATACGGATGCACCATGGTATATGATATTTAACCAGGGCACAATCTCAGCACAAAATACTAGAGGGAGTTTTTGTGGTTTGCATGTATGGGGGTGAGGCATGGGACTTTGAATCTTGTTACACGTGACCTGGGCTTGTGTAAACCAACACAC